>NC_085990.1:34522852-35767019 GCF_030014385.1 Trichomycterus rosablanca
TGCCTCCAATTTAACATTAGCATACAGCAGGTCCAGTTTTCTTTTTTCTCTGGTAGGACAGTCCACATACTGAGTGAAGTTTGGTAGTACCTTGTCCATAGTGACATGGTTGAAGTCACCTGATATTGCGATGAATGCACTCGAGTGTTGAGTTTGGAGACGCGCTATGGTTGAGTGAATGACGTCACATGCCGACGTTGGGTTGGCAGAGGTGGGGATGTAAACAGCCACAATAATAACATGTGAGAACTCTCGTGGTAGATAATATGGCCTGAGTCCAACAGCCAACAGCTCAATGTCCAGGCAACAGGCACATTCCTTGATGGTAATGTGACCAGGGTTACACCAACGATTATTAACCAGCACAGCGAGCCCTCCTCCCCTGCGCTCACCGCTCTTAGTGCAGTCCCGGTCAGCCCGAATAGTCTGAAAGCCCTCGATAGAAACGTTGTCATCCGAAATGTCCTGGTGTAGCCATGTCTCCGAAAAGCACATTAAACTACACTCCCGGTACTCCTTCTGACTCCTGGATAATGCTGTAAGCTCGTCCATTTTATTAGCCAGCGATCTCACGTTGCCCATGATGAGAGAGGGGAGACGCGGCTTATATCCTTTTTTCTCCATAAGCCTCCGTCTTCTTGCCCTCGCTTTTCCCGTGCGCTGTTTCGTTCCTCCTCTGCATCCCCTGTGCATCCGTCTCCAAAGTTCTTCGGGGATGTTAGTTGGTCTTGTCGCCATGCCATTTGTGAGGTCATGCACTGATGTTGGAAGTCCTGTCTTTCAACTATTGTCCCAGTTAATTCCAAAGGTGTTCAATATGGTTAATGTTAGGACTGTGTGCAGACCACAGGAGGTTCTCCATACCAAACTTGTTAAATCATGTCTTTATTAATATAATATAATAATATAAAATACATAGCTGGTCAACTTAAGATAGCTATTGAGGCATATCTACCTACCTTACTAAATGTTGGCATGGTGGTACATACTGTATGTATATATGTATGTATGTATGTATGTATGTATGTATGTATGTATGTATGTATGTATGTATACTGTATGAATGGCTGTATGTATGTATGTATGTATGGCTTCCTGTAGCTGCACGCATTCAGTTTAAAACACTGATGCTCGCCTACAAAGCCAAAAATGGACCAGCCCCAAGCTACCTTTGCGGTCTAATCAAACCCCGCTCTGTACAACGCAACCTCCGAGCCACTAGTCTCGCTCGACTTGAGCCTCCACCCAGGACTAAAGGAAGACAAGCATCAAGGCTCTTCTCTGTTCTAGCACCCAAGTGGTGGAATGAACTTCCTCTGTCTGTCCGAACATCTGTGTCTCTTGCTGTCTTTAAAAAACGATTAAAAACCCACCTTTTTACTAAGCACTTAAGCTGACGTACTTATTTACTAACATTTTTCTTCCATTAAAAAAAAAAAAAACACTTTTTCACTTTAACAGGTTTCAGCAGATTTGTGTTCTTCGACTGTTGTTTACTAAAACTTGAGAAATGAAATGTTTACTATGGAAGCACTTCTGTAAGTCGCTCTGGATAAGAGTGTCTGCTAAATGCAGAAAATGTAAATGTATAGACACATAGTAAAATGAGTAGATTACTAAATCTGAAGTTTTGCATACACTTTACCAGTGTGTGTTTATCATTTATGTTCATTCAGTTAGCCATGAATTTCCACTATTAATTTCCACTTGTGAGATGTTTTATATTTTAATACAGTTATCATTATTAGAAGTGAGTGGCAAATCCTCCTTGTCTTCTCTTACCTGGATTGTAGTGACAAATCTTCTTTACCCCCAACCTAACTGTCTAACAACCCTAAACAACATGTCTCCCCCCTGCCTGTAACTCCTAATCACCCATAAAAGACTTGGGCCCATTTAAGAGCAGCACCTTGTGTGCTGTCCAGAATTGGACTCAGAATGGCTGGCTAATTCTCTTACTCTGTTCCAAATGGATCTTTTGAAAATTGCAAGCCACCCCAGACAGAGCCTGTGATCAAGGTGTACCTGTTACTACATTAATTTAATTCTCTGAGTTTTCTGTTTACAGAGGACACACACAAATTCCAAATAGCAAGGCACACAATGTGACCAATAACAGCATGCTTAACCATATTATATTATGCTTATTTATTTTAATTTGTTTATTATATTCTCTATACTTTTGTTACCTAATATATACCAATTAGGCATAACATTATGACCACTGACAGGTAAAGTGAATAACACTGATTATCTCATCATTACAGCATTTGTTAGTGGGTGGGATATATTAGGCAGCAAGTGAACATTTTATCCTTAAAGTTGATGTGTTAGAAGCAGGAAAAATGGGCAAGTGTAAGGATTTGAGCGAGTTTGACAAGGGCCAAATTGTGATGACTAGACGACTGGGTAAGAGCATCTCCAAAACTGCAACTCTTGTGGGGTGTTCCTGGTCTGCAGTGGTCAGTATCTATCAAAAGTGGTCCAGGGAAGAAACAGTGGTAAACCGGGGACAGGGTCATGGGCAGCCAAGGCTCATTGATGCACGTGGGGAGCAAATGCTGGCTCGTGTGGTCTGATCCAACAGACGAGCTACTGTAGCTCAAATTGCTGAAGAAGTTAATGCTGGTTCTGATAGAAAGGTGTCAGAATACACAGTGCATCACTGTTTGTTGCGTATGGGACTGCATAGCCGCAGACCAGTCAAGGTGCCCATGCTGACCCCTGTTCACCGTCGAAAGAGCCAGCAATGGGCACGTGAGCATCGGAACTGGACCACGGAGCAATGGAAGAAGGTGGCCTGTTCTGATGAATCACGTTTTCTTTCACATCACGTGGATGGCCAGGTGCGCTTACCTAGGAAACACATGGCACCAGGATGCACTATGGGGAAAAGGCAAGCCGGCGGAGGCATTGTGATGCTTTGGGAAACCTTGGGTCCTGCCATCCATGGGGATGTTACTTTGACACGTACAACCTACCTAAGCATTGTTGCAGACCATTTACACCCTTTCATGGAAACGGTATTCCCTGTTGGCTGTGTCCACTTTCAGCAGGATAATGCTCCCTGCTACAAAGCAAAAATGAGGAGCACAACACTGAGTTTGAGGTGTTGACTTGGCCTCCAATTTCCCCAGATCGCAATCCAATTGAGCATCTGTGGGATGTGCTGGACAAACAAGTCTGATCCATGGAGGCCCCACCTCGCAACTTACAGGAGTTAAAGGATCTGCTGCTAACATCTTGGTGCCAGATACCACAGCACTTCAGGGGTCTAGTGGAGTCCATGCCTTGATGGGTCAGGGCTGTTTTGGCCGCAAAAGGGGGACCAACACAATATTAGGAAGGTAGTCATAATGTTATGCCTAATCGGTGTATATAATATATATTCATAATATTACTAAATAGTACTATATGTATTACTATAAAAAACATGGATGTTCACACATTAGCAAACAAGGGATATGTAGCAAGTGAGTAGATTAAATGTAATCTAAGTAATTTAGATAATCTAATTGTATGTTTTGTAAATTGCATTACCACTTTATCAGAATTATGAACCAATTGCAGTTGTGAGTTACTACCAGTTCTGTGCTCTCCTTACCACATGCCTCTCACCAGTGTCAGAGCATAGCAATGCATATCCAGTGAGAGCATTCATACTGGAAAAACACTGCAATTCTGATCTAGTGTGCATTACCATATTGGGTGAGATATGTCCTCCACAGTTTGCTTACTGCTCAGTGGGATTCACTGCCATGTGAGTGTCCAGACCTGTCAGCCTCCACCTGTGTTTGCAGGAGCTGTGAAATTTTTGACCTTTCTTTTATTAGATTTTATTAGCTAATTAGACCACCATTATTTATTAGCCTCCTGTACATTTTTTTCCTGTGAACCAATAGTATTCAATTGTAAATAATTTTGTTAAATTTAGAGTTTCTCCAAGTGTCCTTGGTTTAGTTACATGTTGATCATGCTATTCTTTCATCAGCCAGCTGCCTATTGATTGTCACAGTCCTCTGGCTCCGTAACATGTTTTTTTTCCCCAACATATCACATTATTATTTTACACACACCAAATCTGTTTTAAACATATTTGGCCATGCCTACAATAATTGACATACTGATTGTATATACACCGATCAGGCATAACATTATGACCACCTCCTTGTTTCTACACTCACTGTCTGTTTTATCAGCTCCACTTACCACATAGAAGCACTTTGAAGTTCTAAAATTACTGACTGAAGTCCATATGTTTCTCTACATACTTTTTTAACCACCTTTCACTCTGTTCTTCAATGGTCAGGACCCCAAACAGGACCTCCACAGAGCAGGTATTATTTAGGTGGTGGATGATTCTCAGCACTGCAGTGACAATGACATGGTGGTGGTGTGTTAGAGTGTGTTGTTCTGGTATGAGTGGATCAGACACAGTAGCGCTGCTGGAATTTTTAAATACCGTGTCCACTCACTGTCCACTTTATTAGACACTCCTACCTAGTTGGTCCACCTTGTAGATGTAAAGTCAGAGACGATCGCTCATCTGTTGCTGCTGTTTGAGTTGGTCATCTTCTAGACCTTCATCAGTGGTCAAAGGGCGCTACCCATGGGGCGCTGTTGGCTGGATATTTCTGGTTGGTGGACTATTCTCAGTCCAGCAGTGACAGTGAGGTGTTAAAAAACTCCAGCAGCACTGCTGTGACTGATCCACTCATACCAGCACAACACACACTTACACACCACCACCATGTCAGTGTCACTGCAGTGCTGAGAATGATCCACCACCCAAATAATACCTACTCTGTGATGATCCTTTGGCGGTCCTGACCAGTGATGGCATAGTTACCTTTAAAAAGTAACTTAGTTACTTTATTGATTACTTGATTTTAAAAGTAACTTAGTTACTTTATTGATTACTTGATTTTAAAAGTAACTAAGTTAGATTACAAGTTACTTTATTAGTTACAGTGTATCACAAAAGTGAGTACACCCCTCACATTTCTGCAAATATTTCATTATATCTTTTCATGGGACAACACTATAGACATGAAACTTGGATATAACTTAGAGTAGTCAGTGTACAGCTTGTATAGCAGTGTAGATTTACTGTCTTCTGAAAATAACTCAACACACAGCCATTAATGTCTAAATAGCTGGCAACATAAGTGAGTACACCCCACAGTGAACATGTCCAAATTGTGCCCAAATGTGTCGTTGTCCCTCCCTGGTGTCATGTGTCAAGGTCCCAGGTGTAAATGGGGAGCAGGGCTGTTAAATTTGGTGTTTTGGGTACAATTCTCTCATACTGGCCACTGGATATTCAACATGGCACCTCATGGCAAAGAACTCTCTTAGGATGTGAGAAATAGAATTGTTGCTCTCCACAAAGATGGCCTGGGCTATAAGAAGATTGCTAACACCCTGAAACTGAGCTACAGCATGGTGGCCAAGGTCATACAGCGGTTTTCCAGGACAGGTTTCACTCGGAACAGGCTTCGCCAGGGTCGACCAAAGAAGTTGAGTCCACGTGTTCGGCGTCATATCCAGAGGTTGGCTTTAAAAAATAGACACATGAGTGCTGCCAACATTGCTGCAGAGGTTGAAGACGTGGGAGGTCAGCCTGTCAGTGCTCAGACCATACGCCGCACACTGCATCAACTCTGTCTGCATGGTCGTCATCCCAGAAGGAAGCTGACGCACAAGAAAGCCAGCAAACAGTTTGCTGAAGACAAGCAGTCCAAGAACATGGATTACTGGAATGCCCTGTGGTCTGACGAGACCAAGATAAACTTGTTTGGCTCAGATGGTGTCCAGCATGTGTGGTGGCGCCCTGGTGAGAAGTACCAAGACAACTGTATCTTGCCTACAGTCAAGCATAGTGGTGGTAGCATCATGGTCTTGGGCTGCATGAGTGTTGCTGGCACTGGGGAGCTGCAGTTCATTGAGGGAAACATGAATTCCAACATGTACTGTGACATTCTGAAACAGAGCATGATCCCCTCCCTTCGAAAACTGGGCCTCATGGCAGTTTTCCAACAGGATAACGACCCCAAACACAACCTCCAAGATGACAACTGCCTTGCTGAGGAAGCTGAAGGTAAAGGTGATGGACTAAACCCAATTGAGCACCTGTGGCGCATCCTCAAGTGGAAGGTGGAGGAGTTCAAGGTGTCTAACATCCACCAGCTCCGTGATGTCATCATGGAGGAGTGGAAGAGGATTCCAGTAGCAACCTGTGCAGCTCTGGTGAATTCCATGCCCAGGAGGGTTAAGGCAGTGCTGGATAATAATGGTGGTCACACAAAATATTGACACTTTGGGCACAATTTGGACATGTTCACTGTGGGGTGTACTCACTTATGTTGCCAGCCATTTAGACATTAATGGCTGTGTGTTGAGTTATTTTCAGAAGACAGTAAATCTACACTGCTATACAAGTTGTACACTGACTACTCTAAGTTATATCCAAGTTTTATTTCTATAGTCTTGTCCCATGAAAAGATATAATGAAATATTTGCAGAAATGTGAGGGGTGTACTCACTTTTGTGATACACTGTACATTCAGCAGCTGCCGTAATGCAACTGGAGCTGCGTAGGCGATTGAAGCAGAATATGAAACAAGAAAGATAGCGGAAAACGGAGTCCTCTGTTCACAAGTGTAAGTAAGATAAATAAAATAAAATTTTTAAAGACAAATAAATAACAAAAAGACGATAAATATCCAAAATTTTGGCGAGTGGGGTTTGTAATGAGTCTGTAACTATGGGGATATTACGTCATCACGTCCCCACGTGTAGTACGTAGCAGTGTTGTGTGCATACTGTACACTTCTGTACTGAAAGTATGTACTTCTTTACCGGCCGAGTAGTGCATACTTCCAACAATCTAGTGCATTTTCTGTAAGTATGCGATTCCGGACGCAGCTCGTGACTTTATTGTTGCATAGGCCAGACGTCACTCTCCGAGACGCAAAAATAGTAACGCACAGTAACTTGGATAAGTAACTTTAATCTGATTACTGGATTGGAAATAGTAACGCGTTAGATTACTTGTTACTGAAAAATGTGGTCAGATTAGAGTAACGCGTTACTAAGTAACACGTTACTGACATCAGTGGTCCTGACCATTAAAGAACAGAGTAAAAGGAGGTTAAAAAAGTATGTAGAGAAACAGATATACTACAGTCAGTAATTGTAGAACTACAAAGTGCTTCTATATGGTAAGTTGAGCTGATAAAATGAACAGTGAGTGTAGAAACAAGGAGGTGGTTTTAATGTTATGGCTGATCTGTGCATATATACATAATGTATATAAGATTAGTCATAACAAGCACACATTAGTGTCCATTTTATCTGTTTTATTTAGCCTCACATATCACAGTCTATGTACGTCTATACATATACACTGCCTGGCCAAAAAAAAGGTCACCACCTGGATTTACCTAAGCAAATAGGTAAGAGCCTCCCATTGGATAATTACTGCATGGGTGATTATGTTTCAGCTGGCAACAAGTTATTTAACCCTAACTGATGCAGTGAGCAGCTTCTCATTTGTTAAACAACCATGTCGAAAGACACATCCTGTGGTCGTGGAAAATATGTTAATCTGTTTCAGAAAAGTCAAATTATTGGCATGCATCAAGCAGAGAAAACATCTAAGGAGATTGCTGAAACTACTAAAATCGGGTTAAGAACTGTCCAACGCATTATTAAAAAGTGGAAGGACAGTGGGGAAACATCATCTTCGAGGAAGGAATGTGGTCGGAATAAAATCTTGAATGATCGTGATCAGTGATCACTTAAACGTTTGGTGAAATCAAATGGTAGAAAAACTACAGTAGAACTCAGGGATATGTTTAATAGTGACAGTAAGAGCATTTCCAATTGCACAGTGTGAAGGGAACTCAAGGGATTGGGACTAAACAGCTGTGTAGCCTTAAGAAAACCACTTGTCAGTGAGGGAGCATAAAGATTGGACTGCAATGGAAGAAGGTCATGTGGTCTGATGAGTCCAGATTTACCCTGTTCCAGAGTGATGCACCCATCATGCTTAGTGCCTACCATACAAGCCTGTGGGGGCAGTGCTATGATCTGGGGTTGCTGCAGTTGGTCAGGTCTAGGTTCAGCAACGTTATGTGCCCAAAGAATGAGGTCAGCTGACTACCTGAATATACTGAACGACCAGGTTATTCCATCAATGGATTTTTTCTTCCCTGATGGCACGGGCATATTCCAAGATGACAATGCCAGGATTCATCTGGCTCAAATTGTGAAAAAGTGGTTCAGGGAGCATGAGACATCATTTTCACACATGGATTGGCCACCACAGAGTCCAGACCTGAACCCATTTGAGAATCTTTGGGATGTGCTGGAGAAGACTTTGCGCAGTGGTCCAAATCTCCCATCATCAATACAAGATCTTGGGGAAAAATTAATGCAACTCTGGACAGAAATAAATGTTTGTGGAAACGATGCCACAGTGAATGCGTGCCGTAATCAAAGCTAAAGGCGGTCCAACGAAATATTAGAGAGTGTGACCTTTTTTTTGGCCAGGCAGTTTATATTAATATATATATATATATATATATATATACTGTATATATATAGCATATTTGTAATTTTCATGCTATATGTAAACGATGTTTGATTTGATGCGGTATGCTCAGTTATGTGATATTTAATGTATGCTGGGTAAAGCATTGCATAATTAGTCTGTTAATCATATTGTTTATACTAAGTGTATGAGTTATAAATGCCAAACTGTAAATATGTTTATATCTTTCTTGTTTCTTTGTAGACCTCAGAATTTAACCACAGCATCTTTGCATAGCCGTTGAACACTGCATTTGAGTAACATTAAACAGCTATGTTATGACAACCATGTCCATCTCTGAAAGAAAGCTGTATTAAAAAGCAATTTAATGAGAAACCTCTCTCTGTCTAACTGAGTTCTCTGATCAGAATACAACATTCCATTGGTTCACCGCCTCAACTAGTGTTTCCTTTGGAGGGTATAATCATCTAATAATAATAAAGTCTAATATTTATTAAATAAATATGTACTCTGCATTCATAAGTGGTGCCTTTATGTGAGGACACTACATTTATATTGGTACCTGAGTGAAAGATACTACAAAACATATGAGTGTGTTTAAAAATATTACAGCATGAAGTGTACTTTACATATTATGCCAAAATGCAATGTAGATATAAAATCCAGTAAATAGGAGGAAGCAGAACTGTTGTAAACAGTGCAAATCTGGTGTGATGGTAATCTATATTTCTTCTAGCTCATAGGCTTTTTGTTTACAAAGGAATTGCTGGTACTTTTATTTCATGGCTATCGAGTAGACTAATCTTAGCCTGTCTGTGGAGAATCCGATTATAATCAAGCCCCCCCTGCACAGATGCACAACATCCAAGAGAAGCTTTAAGATGCATCACATGATTAAGTTCTGTGAAAGGATATATGCTGTAGCAATTTGTTAGATTTCTATAGCAATTATAGCTATTAATAGGTGCGCTTATTAAACTAAAGCTTGCATGCAGACTTCTACAGTAAATGCTATATCAGTTTTTATGATGTGTTTTATTAACACATGCCTCTCACCAGTGTCAGTGCATAGCAATTCTTATCCAGTGAGATCTTTCATTCTGGAGAAGCACTGCAATTCTAATCTAATCTGCCCTACTATATTGGAGAAGAATATTTCCTGTACGGCATGCCTACTGTTCAGTGGAAACCCTAACCAAGTAAATACCAGACCAGAATTTTTTACATTTCTTAATTTCAGCCCCAAGTTATAAAAAAAAAAAGTCGGGACAGTTTGGAAAACTGAAATGCCTGAAATGCAGAAATACATTTATAATCACAAATGAAATAAAGTTGACCAGACAGAACATGAAATGTGTTGGGTTCATACTGTATGCAATAAAATCAAAGTTAAAACAAAATGTAAGAAACACTGCACTTTTTACTGTAGTTGCACTTTGTAGGTATAGAGTTACTGAGTGCAGCTCAGTTTGTCAGCCCCTCTTATACACATCCATCAAGGAAAAGTGTCCATTTTCAACAGATCTATGGCACTGATATGATAATGTAATGGTAGTGTGTGTTAGGCTTGCAAAAGTGCTTCAGCAGTAGATGCATCAGCGTTGCTGCTGGTTTAAACTGTGTATGTGCTTGCTGTCAAGTTAATCACACTTACCATTCACTGCACTATGCATGTTTTCTTTCTTGCATAATTTGCATTACTCCTCTTTATCATTGAGTTACTAAGTTTCAGGGTGTGTTGACTGTAGTTGGTCAGATGTTCTGTAGTGCCAGCAATGGTGTTGTATTATTGTAGTATGTTTTATACAAGGTAGACAGTAGTTTAGAGGGAAATTTCATAACATTTCTAGCATTAAACAACCTTTTCTGGTGTAATAAATAGCCATATGATCAGCAAATATCAAACACAAGGCAGACATAGTCCCTGCTTAACATTTTAGGCAGAACAGTTTGTCTTCATGAGTCCATTACATGCAGAGTATCTACAATTAAACTGTCATCCAAATGTTTTTTTCCACTCTTTTAGCATAATTAATATTTTGTTTTCATTTATTTTTAAATGTATTTTTTAATTTTATTTTTTTTAATCTCATTGGCGGCATGGTGGCTTGCTGGGTAGCACTGTCGCCTCACAGCAAGAAGGTCCTGGGTTCGGTCCCCAGGCGGGGTGGTCCGAGTTGTATGTTCTCCCCGTGTCTGCGTGAGTTTCCTCCAGGAGTTCCGGTTTCCTCCCACAGTCCGAAAAACATGCAGTCAGGTTAATTGGAGACACTGAATTGCCCTATATGAAAAATGGGTGTGGGTGTGTGTGTATGTGTGTCTGCCCTGTGATGGACTGGCGCCCCGTCCAGGGTGTTACTGTGTGCCCTGCGCCCACTGAAAAGCTGGGATAGGCTCCAGCAACACCCCGACCCTCGACCATAATTGGATAAGCGGTTAAGAAAGTGAGTGAGTGAGTGATTGAGTAAAAATCCCAGTCACTTTTGAAGTACTACTGTCACTGTTTTTGTCACATAGCTGGTCATATTGCAAGAAAGTGATGGTCACAGCCATGGCCTTTTATTTACTTTTTATTTACAATGTTCCTCATTAATAGCATTAGGAATGCCTGTCTGAATTTAGGCAATTGAATGGCTGACATACAGGGGTTGGACAAAATAACTGAAACACCTGTCATTTTAGTGTGGTAGGTTTCATGGCTAAATTGGACCAGTCTGGTGGCCAATCTTCATTAATTGCACATTGCACCAGTAAGAGCAGAGTGTGAAGGTTCAATTAGCAGGGTAAGAGCACAGTTTTGCTCAAAATATTGCAATGCACACAACATTATGGGTGACACACCAGAGTTCAAAAGAGGACAAATTGTTGGTGCACGTCTTGCTGGCGCATCTGTGACCAAGACAGCAAGTCTTTGTGATGTATCAAGAGCCACGGTATCCAGGGTAATGTCAGCATACCACCAAGAAGGACAAACCACATCCAACAGGATTAACTGTGGACGCAAGAGGAAGCTGTCTGAAAGGGATGTTCGGGTGCTAACCCGGATTGTATCCAAAAAACATAAAACCACGGCTGCCCAAATCACGGCAGAATTAAATGTGCACCTCAACTCTCCTGTTTCCACCAGAACTGTCCGTCGGGAGCTCCACAGGGTCAATATACACGGCCGGGCTGCTATAGCCAAACCTTTGGTCACTCGTGCCAATGCCAAACGTCGGTTTCAATGGTGCAAGGAGCGCAAATCTTGGGCTGTGGACAATGTGAAACATGTATTGTTCTCTGATGAGTCCACCTTTACTGTTTTCCCCACATCCGGGAGAGTTACGGTGTGGAGAAGCCCCAAAGAAGCGTACCACCCAGACTGTTGCATGCCCAGAGTGAAGCATGGGGGTGGATCAGTGATGGTTTGGGCTGCCATATCATGGCATTCCCTTGGCCCAATACTTGTGCTAGATGGGCGCGTCACTGCCAAGGACTACCGAACCATTCTGGAGGACCATGTGCATCCAATGGCGGTGCCGTGTATCAGGATGACAATGCACCAATACACACAGCAAGACTGGTGAAAGATTGGTTTGATGAACATGAAAGTGAAGTTGAACATCTCCCATGGCCTGCACAGTCACCAGATCTAAATATTATTGAGCCACTTTGGGGTGTTTTGGAGAAGCGAGTCAGGAAACGTTTTCCTCCACCAGCATCACGTAGTGACCTGGCCACTATCCTGAAAGAAGAATGGCTTAAAATCCCTCTGACCACTGTGCAGGACTTGTATATGTCATTTCCAAGACGAATTGACGCTGTATTGGCCGCAAAAGGAGGCCCTACACCATACTAATAAATTATTGTGGTCTAAAACCAGGTGTTTCAGTTATTTTGTCCAACCCTGTACATATGGACAATAGTATTGGGAAACCCTGTGACATTGCCACACAAAAAGTGTTTATTTTAGAAATTACATATTTACCACATTTAATTTTCAGAAAGAACTTTTCTGTGTGCATTTTAACATTTTAAATATGTGAGTTTTGCCGTTTGGTGGTCAAGCATTAAATAGGGGACTGAAATGAATTAGTTGAACTGTCCCTTTAAGAAGGCTGGGGGCGGAGCTCCTAGAGAGGTCTGCAGAAGGGCTTATACTGAATGAGAGACAAAATGGCGGGAAGAAAAAAGTTCAAATGTTTGGTGTGTTTTGGGGTTGTGTTACTCTATGGATCAATGCCCAAAAGCCTCTAATTTTACAAGGAAATCTGACTATGAGCTGGGAGTCCCAAGGAACAAGTGTGAAGTGGAGTATTAATCCTGGAGCTTGAAGAAACTTGGGGGAAAGGCCGGTAAGATCCAGCTGGTTTATTTTCTAGTTTTTTTTGCAATGCATTGCTAAAGACTTGGGTTTTTGCTGATCAATTAGTTTTCTTGAACGTTTGCATTTTGGAAATTTTTTGTATTTTTGACAATTTGCGCTTTTTGGACTTTGGAGAAACTGGGGAGGGGGAAAGGCATACAATGTTTAAAATTTGATGGAGCTTTTGATAATGTTTTCATGGTAGGAATTATGTTTTTTTTTTTCAGATGTTGTTTTCAGATACATAATGTAATTTGTTGGCAGGCTAAAAGGGCTGTTTACATTTTTTTTTTGGTTGATGTATGTGAGTAGGTCAGAAACCATCGTGTACTGCAGTAGGTCAGAAACCATCGTGTACTGCAGTAGGTCAGAAACCATCGTGTACAGCAGTAGGTCAGAAACCATCGTGTACTGCAGTAGGTCAGAAACCATCGTGTACTGCAGTAGGTCAGAAACCATCGTGTACTGCAGTAGGTCAGAAACCATCGTGTACTGCAGTAGGTCAGAAACCATCGTGTACTGCAGTAGGTCAGAAACCATCGTGTACAGCAGTAGGTCAGAAACCATCGTGTACTGCAGTAGGTCAGAAACCATCGTGTACTGCAGTAGGTCAGAAACCATCGTGTACTGCAGTAGGTCAGAAACCATCATGTACTGCAGTAGGTCAGAAACCATCGTGTACTGCAGTAGGTCAGAAACCATCGTGTACTGCAGTATATTTGTCCAACAATAAATGTAACCACTAAAACTGAAACTTAAAGTCAAAGTGATTGTTACAACTCCTTTTAATTGTTGAATTTATGTGTTTGCTAACAGGTGTGATAAATCAGTTAGAAGAAATGATAGGCTTCCAACTATGCAGCAACAGTTTACAATTACATTATCAGCATTTAGCAGATGCCTTTGTCCAAAGCGACTTACATTACAGTTACAGTATACAGTCTGAACAATTGGGGGTTAAGGGCCTTAGCAGTGGTGGGGCTTGAACCAGCAACCTTCTGATTACTAGTCCAGTTTCAACCACTAGGCAATGGCTTAAGGGAAGGCCCTGTTCTGTTTTAGCATGGCTGACCCTGTGCACAAAGCAAGATCTTTAAAGACATGAAGAAAAGCTGGGTTTAAATAAACTTCAATGACCTGCACATCAATTCAGGCTTTCTTGACCAACATCACTGGCTAGCCATACAAATGCTTTTTTGACTGAATGGACAAATATTTACACAGACATATCAAGTCTTGTGAGAAGCCTTCTCAAGAGAGTTACTCCTGTTATAGCTGAAAAGGTCATATAGAGGTCACTGTATTTATACCATTTGTTTTGTTGAAATACATTTAGCCCCTTAGATGATTTAAGAACAATTTGTGAATGTGGGCATTATCATCATGAAAGAGACCACTCACATTTTTAATTTTATTTATGCATTTTTCCTTTGTTCTCCCAATTTAGTCATATCTAATTATATCTGGTTATATCTCTTCTCCTGCTCTCCATTATCACCCATCTCTAGGCAGGTGCCATCGATCAGCCAGCAACTGTTTTAGAGATGAGTAATCCCTCCCACCTAGAGGATGTTAACCAATCATGTCTGTGGCAGACATTAGCAACTCATGTCTCATGTAGGCAGCCAGCCGGCTGGTAGCAGAGCTGAGATTCAAACCTGTAAGTTCACTTATTTTAGTACTATCTTACACAGTGATGAGGTGAATTCTCAGAATCACCTTGAAATTGTCATTTCAGCTATACAATTACTTGAACAGTAATGCACAAGTTACACTCGGGCAGCACGGGGTGCTCAGTGGGTAGCACTGTCGCCTCACAGCAAGAAGGTCCTGGGTTCCATGCATGTTCTCCCTGTGTCTGCATGGGTTTCCTCCGGGTCCTTTGGTTTTCTCCCACAGTCCAAAGACATGCGAGTGAGGTGAATTGGAGACACTAAATTGTCCATGACTGTGTTTGATATGACCTTGTGAACTGATGGATTTTGTGTAACGAGTACTTACCCTGTCTGTCTTGAATGTAACCAAAGAGTGTAAAACATGATGTTAAAATCCTAATAAATAAACAAACAAACACAAGTTACACTCACTAAATGGCCACACTCGGCTGCAGTCAAACTTATTTTATTCTTTTAATATATCTAAATGCAGAGTTTACCCAATTTTTTTTGTTAAAACATTAGCCAGTTAAGCAGTTTTTGTTTTACCTGCTTCTATTGTTTTTGTGCCTAAACCTTATTTGCATTAAGGTCAAATTCCCCTGCTTAGCATTGTTATACAGTACTGTACATGCATGGTAAGACACTTTTTAAGACATTTTACTAGTCAACCTGTATATATTGTGAATAAGGATTATAAAATAACTTAAAAGGTCATAGAATTATTTTCCTTTTTGTGTATACATTAAGTTTAACTAAACAGTCCATGGAAAAAATACACAATTAATTTGCTTGCTTACAGTTGTACATAAAAGTTGTGGTAATATAAGGTGGAAAAAAGAAAATCTTTCATATATAAAGGTTAAAATTGTGATCTAGAGTACATTACTAAAATAAAAGACCTAAATAAGAAGTCAGCCTGTGGAAAGATTTTTTTTTTTTTTTTTTTTTTTTTTTTTTCCCTTTCTTCCTCCCTTCCACAAAAATCCTCTTACTGTGAGCCACTTTTGAAATCAAAAGACCTACGTTTCATTATTTTTTTCCCTGTTTAACCTAGATTTGATCTCCCCATTTCTTTGTTCTTTCTTATTTTACTAAATGGGACACACTGCATTTAGTTATTCTGTTTAGTTTGTACTGATACTGGTTGAGTTACCAATCACAATTCACCTTTGCTTGTACAGAACAATTGTAGTGCAGCAGTAAGTGCTTGTGACTGGCTAAAGGAGACTCTGTGTCCTAATACATATTCTAGCACACACAGTTCTGCAAAGAAAGGAAAAAAAAGATGGAAATTGGGACAGGCATTGGATTGAAGCCCTTGTGTAAAACTTCAAAACACGGAGAACACACACAAAGCTGAGCGAGGTTATTCTTTAGTTAGACCTTCCATGTAACACTCAAGGGAAATGTTCTTGAGGCTACAGTATACCTACATAAGCCCTTCATGTCAGCTTATATAAACCTGCATTAATGATAACTGTCAAATTTTAACCCACAAGTATAGGCAACCAGGGACATGTACATAAATTATATTGGAAAAAGGCTGTTATTATGTAAAGGCTTTTGTGTTCATATACATGATTTTACTGATAAGTCCTTTCATAACAAAAGTCTGTAAAGATTAGTGCCTGGACATACTTAGTGGCATCTCTGTCTGGCACAGAAAACCTGGTAGGGCACAATACTCTGTATGGGCAGTATCAGACTTGTTAGTAAAACTACACACAAACCTATGTACTTGCTCAATGAATTCAAGCACAAACACACCTCATTAATAAAGTTATAAATGCACACATTAATGTAAAGCAGGAGCACAAGTGGAGACCAGAATATGAGTGACATCATTATGAACAGCATTTGATCTCACACAACTAGTATATAACCTTGCTATAGAGCAGGTGTTTTTAACCCTTCGTGTGCCGACCTTGAACTTGAAGTTTTGCTAGCCAATGGTACTTTTTTCAGACTGAACTGGATAACATTAAATGCGCGTGTGTGCATGGTCAGCGAGACTAATCAAATATGTCTTCTGAGGGTGAAAATGTCATGCTCCCCTGGACAGGTACTCGTGCCCCAGCTTGAAAACACCAGCTATAGAGCATCACATTACAAATCTAAACTTGTCAAGTAGATCATCGTGGTCTACTCTAATAACATATTCAAAGCAGCATTTCAGAGAAAGGAAACTCGATGCTTTCTGTCTATAAACCTACAGCCAAAATAACACACTTTGTAATATTGTAAAACAAACTCACAATTGACGTTCATTGCTTAAAAAAGAAAAAAAAATTAATAATGATCTTTCATCTGGGCAAACTTGTCAATAACGTTTCTGTCAATGTCCACCAATCCATAAATAGGTTCATGTTCAATTAATAGCTAAAATAAATTTATGCAATATATTACATTGGTATTAGTAGTGCCTAACAGAACTTTGATGACTTTAGCTAGTTGCATAGCAACGTTGATACCATAAACAATGTTCACTAAATGCCTTGATGTAGACCTATGTAAACTTTGTATTAGCTGTTTCTTAGCATGGGACCAACATGATTGTGCCCCACAGCTTATTATTGAAAGCACATTCAGCATGCACACATGTTTTTAACTGCTCACTTGGTTAGTCAAATTCTTTAGTATGTTCATAAAATAAAAGTGCAAAAATATTAGTTATGAAAAAATGCATAGAAGACATGTAACCTTGCTTTTGCTTTAATCCTGGTTACAAAGCTCTGGTGTTTTGAGGTCATAAAAGACTTTACTATCCACTGATACAGTGGGTTTTTAAATGATCTATATCCCCTGATTTTGTGCCTTATATTGTGGATTTGATTTTGAATAGATATCTTATTTTTTTATTCATCTACACTGAATCAGACATTATGATTAAGTACAAACAGGTGTTTAGAGGTTTTTTTTTTTTTTGGAAAATTAAAACCTAAAACCTCTTATTCAGGAAGTAATTCTGTCCCTTTACTGTCACACTTCTGACTGTGGTCAGGTGTATTGTGTCTACGTTATTATTCTTGAGATGTGCCTACAATGCAATGGAGACCACCTGTTGCAATCTGAATTGGACACAGATTGGAAAGGCACAAACATCGGTCCATTATGAGGTTTAAATAACTGTTTGTGGATCGCCACTGTTAAATTTTGTTAATGCATACATTAATGCATTAACATTATGCATTTTGTCTCTTTTTCTCCCAATTTTAGCATGTCCATTTTTTTACCCAATTGCGTTATGCTTCCACTCTACTGGAGCTGACCCCCGCCCCGATTGAGGAGAGCGAGACTGACACACGCCCCCCTCTGACATGTGCGCAGTAGCCGACTGCATCTTTTCACCTGCACGAGGTGAGTTCATATGCCGATCAGCTTTGTGCATTGATCAGCATTATTCCTTGTCTCTATGCAGATGATATCAAACAGCCAGCAGAGATCATAATCCGTATCCGGCTTTATCCTACCCTATGAACAACAGCCAGTCATTGTTCACGCAGCCACAGCTCAGTCGAATGGCAGAGCTGAGATTCGATACGATGTATTCGAAATTCCAGCTCTGGTGTGGTAGCGTGTTTTACCGCTGCGCCACCTGAGCAGCCTTATCCAAATCTTTAAATGTTCCCAAACCCTTGACTGATCCTAGAGTTCACCGCCAATTAAGCATCCAAGCAAGAAGGACTTTAGTCAGGGAGGTAAAAAAGAACCCAATGGTCAGCCTAAAAAACTATAATGTGCTTGAAGTTTGCAAAACAGCATATAAAAGGCTCTGGTAAATGAGAAAAAAAGATAATCTAGTTTGATGAGACAAAAATATAATTCTTTGGGCAGAACAGTAAGTAATATGTCTGGTGGAAAAACAGGCAATGCCTACCACCTGGCAAACAGTCTTCTCTATTATGAAACATGATAGTGCAGGCATAATGGTATGGAGGTGCTTTTAAGCGGCTAGGACAGGGAGACTGGCAAGACTAAGGAACAGATGAATGCAGCCAAATATAGAAACATCCCCAAAGAGGGTCATATGGTGTTTTAAGTTAAGCCAACTAACATAAAGAATTAATAAAAAAATAACAATAAATGTTTTGACAATTGTAACTACTTAAAACTAGAAACTTCAGTGTGGTAAAGTTACTAATTTTGTAGTATCTGTGGTTCTTTATGGATGTAAAAGCTGAACAACAAAAAAGCAGGACAGGAAGTAATTTGATACATAACACATATGAATGTAGAATTATGTTGTTAAATTATATCTACCTGTTGACATCGGAAAACATGAAGATTTTACTGTGTAAAATAATCTTTCTGAGGGGTGACACTAATATACAGTGTATCACAAAAGTGAGTACATCCCTCACATTTCTGCAGATATTTAAGTATATCTTTTCATGGGACAACACTGACAAAATGACACTTTGACACAATGAAAAGTAGTCTGTGTGCAGCTTATATAACAGTGTAAATTTATTCTTCCCTCAAAATAACTCAATATACAGCCATTAATGTCTAAACCACCGGCAACAAAAGTGAGTACACCGCTAAGAGACTACACCCCTAAATGTCCAAATTGAGCACTGCTTGTCATTTTCCCTCCAAAATGTCATGTGACTCGTTAGTGTTACTAGGTCTCAGGTGTGCATAGGGAGCAGGTGTGTTCAATTTAGTAGTACAGCTCTCACACTCTCTCATACTGGTCACTGAAAGTTCCAACATGGCACCTCATGGCAAAGAACTCTCTGAGGATCTTAAAAGACGAATTGTTGTGCTACATGAAGATGGCCAAGGCCACAAGAAGATTGCCAACACCCTGAAACTGAGCTGCAGCACAGTGGCCAAGATCGTCCAGCGTTTTAAAAGAGCAGGGTCCACTCAGAACAGACCTCGCGTTGGTCGTCCAAAGAAGCTGAGTGCACGTGCTCAGCGTCACATCCAACTGCTGTCTTTGAAAGATAGGCGCAGGAGTGCTGTCAGCATTGCTGCAGAGATTGAAAAGGTGGGGGGTCAGCCTGTCAGTGCTCAGACCATACGCCGCACACTACATCAAATTGGTCTGCATGGCTGTCACCCCAGAAGGAAGCCTCTTCTGAAGTCTCTACACAAGAAAGCCCGCAAACAGTTTGCTGAAGACATGTCAACAAAGGACATGGATTACTGGAACCATGTCCTATGGTCTGATGAGACCAAGATTAATTTGTTTGGTTCAGATGGTCTCAAGCATGTGTGGCGGCAATCAGGTGAGGAGTACAAAGATAAGTGTGTCATGCCTACAGTCAAGCATGGTGGTGGGAATGCCATGGTCTGGGGCTGCATGAGTGCAGCAGGTGTTGGGGAGTTACATTTCATTGAGGGACACATGAACTCCAATATGTACTGTGAAATACTGAAGCAGAGCATGATCCCTTTCCTCCGGAAACTGGGTCACAGGGCAGTGCTCCAGCATGATAATGACCCCAAACACACCTCTAAGACGACCACTGCTTTATTGAAGAGGCTGAGGGTAAAGGTGATGGGCTGGCCAAGCATGTCTCCAGACCTAAACCCAATAGAACATCTTTGGGGCATCCTCAAGCGGAAGGTGGAGGAGCGCAAAGTCTCGAATATCCGCCAGCTCCGTGATGTCGTCATGGAGGAGTGGAAAAGCATTCCAGTGGCAACCTGTGAAGCTCTGGTAAACTCCATGCCCAGGAGAGTTAAGGCAGTTCTGGGAAATAATGGTGGCCACACAAAATATTGACACTTCAGGAACTTTCACTAAGGGGTGTACTCACTTTTGTTGCCGGTGGTTTAGACATTAATGGCTGTATATTGAGTTATTTTGAGGGAAGAATAAATTTACACTGTTATATAAGCTGCACACAGACGACTTTTCATTGTGTCAAAGTGTCATTTTGTCAGTGTTGTCCCATGAAAAGATATACTTAAATATCTGCAGAAATGTGAGGGGTGTACTCACTTTTGTGATACACTGTAGCCTGTGTGGTCAATAGTAAATATATTTCTGTCAGTTGATTAGAATTATATGTCCCATAAAAGCTGAGCCACTTATTAAAATAAAGAAAATGAAATTATAATAACAATTTATATAAAAATGTTGCAAAAATTACCTTACTTGGTCATTTTAGGCACACTTATGCATCCTAGGTTTTTTTTAAAACAACCTACTTCTTCTCATTACTTTGGCTGTAAGCTGCCCTATACCAGTGTGCATTTAAAAATTTAAGTATAGTAGGTGTTAAACAGACATTTCAAGAAAAAAATCGTGAAAGGAGAGTAGAAAAATTATTTATTTAATTGATTGATTTTTGGTGGCTGTGGTCAGATGACCATGCTCAGTGCTTTTAGATATCAGTAGATTAAACAGGGGTGGCACTTAAGAAGTCACTAAAATTCTCTTTGACATAGAAAGGTGTGGTGATACACAAAACAAGCCAATCCTCACTACTGAATGTTATTTGTATGGGGAATTATCTATTATGTTTTTGGACTGTTTCATCTTTTAAAAACCCTAAACATTTTTTGGTTTAATGACATCATTGACCACAAGGCATGTCATGCTATTTTAAATAAAAATCTGATCTTGATTTAATTTTCCATACCACCATTATACAAAACCATATGTCAAAATCCATAAAAATGGGTAGAGGACTGCACAATCAAACGTTTTCTTTGGCCATGTGGGTCCCTTAACCTGCATCCCTGTGAGTTGTGCTGAGTAGAGTCAACAGGAGAAAACATAGTAGTCTAAAGAATCTGGAGAGATTATGTATTAAAAAGAGCAATTTTTTTTTTGCTCTAAATCTTTCAGTCTTATTTCAGTGTAATAGATAAAGTAGCAATGAAGAGTTCATGATATGTTGGCTGAACCAAATGTAATTTGCTAATAATTAAGTGGTTTTGGTAAAACAAATATATATTTCTTTTAAATAATATTTTTGCTCCTGGACTAATATTTCTGAATTATTTTTTTTAGATTTATTTGTATATTTTAGTATTAGGTTAAGCTCGTAACCACATATGACTTTATCCCATATTTACAAAGGGTGCCAATATTTCTGGAGATGACTGTACATGGGAACATTGTCAACAAGCAACAGGCAAATAGCCAAGCTGTCCTCATTCCTGCTTGGTTTCACATAACCCCATAACTAATCTAATATTAGAAATAATTGAACTCTAAATTCAATTTAGTTTTCCACCATGCCATTTAATGCACTTCCTATTAAATGAAAATGGCTGCCATCCAGAATCAATCTTTGGTTTCTGAATGTTAAGGACTGATGGGAAAAGTTAGCCAAAGTACAGTGTAATTGATTTGGAATGTTTTATCTGTGACAAGATTTTTTCCTCTCTTCTTTTTTTATGCCTATGCCTTAGGTTCATATTGCATAAGACATATTTTAGTGAGTAATCAAAAGACAGTAGTAGGATATATAAATTGCTGTACTATTTAGACAACACTTGTGCATTCAAACTCCTGTGAGCTAGAGAACAAATATTCATTCTTTATTCTTGTTCTCAACATGATGTTTAAGTTATATATATATATATATATATGGTCCATCCTAGATGCCTCCGAGCCCAGAGAAGTTAACACCGCTTCTGGACATGGTTAACATAAGGTTTCTTTTTTGCACAGTAAAGTTTTAAGTGGCATTTGTGCATTTAACTCTGTATTGTAGTGCTTGACAAAGTTTTGCCAAAGTAATCCCGTGGCGGTTCTTGATGCAGTACCGTCTGAGGGATCAAAGATCACAGTCTTGAAATTGCCCCCCTCCCAACTTTTTTGGAATGTGTTGCAGGCCTGAAATGTAGGAATGGAGGTATATTAATAAATGAAATGAAGTTGAGCTGACAAAACATGAAATATCTTGGGTTCAAACTGTCTGCCATCAAATAAAAGTCAAAGTAAATGTAAGGAACACTGCATTCTTATTTTAATTGCATTTTCCATACTGTCCCAACTTTTTCTGATTTGGGGTTGTGTTTATATATAAATATATACATTGTTAATTCCATCCATTTGCCACTTTGTCATGAAGTGTTTCAGGTGTTATTTTTATCCCATTATTCCTGCAAACATGTTTTACGGTGTACAAATAGTGTATGATGTTGTCATTGTCACAATTTTTGTCTTTAAATTTGCCACACATTCTCTATTGGGGACAGGTCAGACCTGCAAGCAGGCCAGTCCAGTATCCATACCCTATTTTTCCACAGCCATGCCTTTGTAATGTGGGCAGCATGTGGTTTTGTCTGCACTGCTGTTGCAATCACAAAAGTGAAAATTACCTTTGTCTAGTGCAGTGACACAGTTCCATACTATGACAGACCCTGACCTGCCAGATTAAATACATAACTCACAAAATTTGAACTTCAAAGCCCTGACTTACCCTGCATGGATCTTAGTATCCATTGTCGGATAAAAAGGTCATATGGAACTTTTGGACTCGGCGTGCTCTTCCACTGAAAACCTATGAACTGTGTTATAAGTCACAGTTTAGGATTTCTCTGTGATTCCCTGACAAAACAGACATTGACTGACGCAACAGCCAGGGCTCTCAGTCTCTGATCCAAGGATATATGTGTTTATATGTCAGTATTGTTTATTCCCGATTTATTTAATAAAATATAATAACTTTTCACCTACCCTAATATAATCTGCGTCATACTCTCACTTAACCTTGAAAGAAATGTGTATATGCTCCTTTTTGGTTACCATGGAGTTCTAGTAGACTAATAAAGGATTTTCTAAACTTGAATTTTTAAGTTAACGTAACTTCAGAAACTAGTTCATGCATTGCTAATTATGTACATAAGCTTTTTTAGTTCTATATATATATTATGTTTCATAACAATAAGAATAATTCAACATTTTTAAAGCAGTAGGAAAACCACTCCTTGGTTCATTTACAGATTTAAAAATGTCTCTATAAGCAGTTCATTCTGGTTTGGTGCAGTCCAAGATAATTATAGATATATAATTGTATTTTACTGTTGTAGTTTATTGTTACGGATTAAATAAACTTTTCTTGAATAAATGTTTCACAAAATCTGCTGTGTTCTTATGTGTGCTCCCTTTGTGTAATAACATTTTCTGTAACATTCAGTTTTCTTTAATAATTGAATTTGACAAATATGCAAAAAACAGAGGCAACTGGGAAGGTGGCAATTACTTTACTTAATATACAAACTATATTCTACTAAGAAGAGTTATTAGGAACAATTAAACATACTGTCGGTACACATTTTACTTTATTGGTGAAGCAAATTAAATCCTCTTTATTGTATTTCCATATTAGAATAAAAGTACAGTATATAAAAACAATGGACATTTCGGCTTGCTGATAACAGGTGAATAAACCTAAGCATGCAACATTACACTTCCATAAACAAATGGTAACTGTGGTATTATATTTTACACAAACAGCTGAAGGACATTCAATCTAAAAGTATCATACTGTGCTGTGAAAAAGTATTTGCCCCCCAAAGTCTTTTAATTTTGTCACACTTATATCATTCAGATCATCAAACTATATTTAATAATAAAATTAACCCAACCCAACTTTTCAACTTGATTTTGCATATTAAAGGAACAAAGCTGTTCAGCCCTACCTGGCTCTATGTGAGGAAAAATGCCCCCTTGCTACCAAATCAATCACAAACCAGATTAAATTGTCAATTGGGTTTAATTTTACTTGCTACACCCTGGTGTTAATTTTACTGCTAAACCTGAATAATAAACTTGAATCTAAAATCACTTAAATGTTTGTCAATGTAAACAGGCTGGAATGTCTTAAAAAGAGACAGTAACTTGTGTACTACATATAGTGTAACTATACTATTGATAGTACACTGCTACTCAAACTTTTTTAAGTGCTTCATGTATACATTGTCTAATGCACTAGTCTCTAGACATATATAAATTCTGCCCTAGTCTTGTGGGGCCAGTATGTCTAATTATTGTACTTGAAATAGGTTCATAGTGTGTAACTTAGAATGTGGTTTGGGATGCTTGAATTCAGTGCCATTTATAGACACATTTTGAATTAGACTTACCCATGCCCGGAGAAACTTTTGGGGTTGTTTGTGTAGATGGTAGCATACCTTTTCTGACACAAACATAGTTGTTGACCGGGTGAGTCAAAATTCTGTTAACACTAATGGATCTATTCCCCGTGATTTGTGTGTCCGGGCTTTAAATGGTACTGTTGCTCGCTGGTTTTTGTGTGTTGAACATGATGGCGAACAGGTTGAGACTGTCCTGTAAATCATCTTACACATACTGTATGAAGTATGTTTTGTGAATAAATGGTTTCTGCCATTCAAGTGTTAACATGATATTGACTCACACAGTTTTTGATTTACATTACCTGGTACAAGGAAAATCCTCTACCTACTCAATCCACCAGTAAAAAAAATAATGCTTCAATTAAAAGTTTGATTAAGGGACAATGGAAAACATTCTCTATTTGTATTTTCAAAGGGAAGGTCTTGCTTGCCATGCTTGATTAACAGATTACTCAATTACTCTTGATTATATAGCAGCACAATGCCTTTCTCATTTCTTGATAGGGCTGATGAGACTGCATCAGCCCTGCTTCAATCAATGGTAAGGCCAAAATAAATAAATAAAAAAGGAGAACAAATATCACTTCATCAAGGTCATTAAGGTCTTCATGCAATCATTTTTATGCAGACCATGTGTAAATAAACTTGTATGAATTGAAACACCTTGGTGCCAATTCCATTCCAGCATGTGATGATTCACTGCAGCATACAAAGGTTTAGACCCTGGAAATAAACACTCACCATGATTTCAGGCTTTCAGGCTCTACATTCAATGATTATTGGTTACTTTCTGGTGCTTAGTCTGGCCAGGCTGTATCATTTCACTTGAATTATTATTATTATTTTAATTTTGAGGAAGACAGTACACTTTACCTCAGTAATTCTCTTCAAATCAAACATAAATCAAACAAAATAAAGTAGTCCAACCAACCTAAGTATACTACAAACTCCATAAAACGTGGCATTCACAAATCCCTGACCTTAAACCTATTAAACACCCTAAATGGTTTGGGACAACATTCCATGATCATGGTCATCTCTTCAGTCTCTTCTTCATAATGGACCACAGATTTTCAATAGGAGACAGATCTGGACTGCAGGCAGGACAGTCATGAACACATATTTTGAGTCTTTCAAGACATGCTGTTGTAGCACGAAATGAGGCCTGGAGTCGTCCTGCTGAAAGGATCATAGACATCCCAGGACAAGATGACAGCATGTGTCTCTATAAAACGCCAATACGCTTCAGTGTCAATGGAACTTTTACACATATGCAAGTCACCCATGCCATGGGCACTGATGCACCCCAGTGCTATGACAGATGTTAGCTTTTTCCCCTTTCATGGATAACAGTCTGGATGGTCCACAGAGAATTCAGTGTCTATTTTTTCCCAAAACAAGCTGAACTGTAGACTAATCTGAGTACAGCACACGTTTCCACTGTCTTTCAGACCATCTGAAATGAGATTGGGCCTTATAAACTTTGTAGCATACTCTAGTCTAGTTTTCTGTACATTTAACTGGTAATACACATTTACATTTTCGGCATGTAGCAGACGCTTTTGTCCAAAGTGACTTGCAATATTTTTAACATTTAACATTTTGTTGTGTGTATTTTTACACAGGGCATTTGTCCTGTCTTTAATCATTTAAATCATCTTTAGGCTTTGCCTATTTTACAGGAATGAACCAGTTTTAGCTTGCTTTTTGTTTCAGACTGCAAAAGGCTGTACAATGTTTAGAAGAAAATATCTATATAAGGAAAGTGTTTGATAGCTCAGTGCTCTCTGAATCACACCTGCTCTCCTGGGAGTTTGACGTAATAACAACTGGAGCACTGCTCAAGGTAATATGCATGTTTTTCCCCTCCACTTCTTAAAATTTAATAAGGCCCCGGCTCCTTTTAGCAAGGTTTGGGGAATCGACATAAGGAGTTGCTGCCTATGTGCTTGAAAGGTAAATCCGCTTCAAGTGTGCAGTTGATTAAAAATGATTCATAGTCACAGGAATATGCACATGCTATTTAAAACACCACTGTGATCATTTTCATGTAAAAAATACCCTTTAGAAAATAACGGCTACATAATGCAATCTGGCATTTTTATACTAAGGCAATGGAAATATCCTTTTTGTTTTTGTTGTTGTTTTTGTTTATTTTTTAGTTCCTGTGAATGGATGTTACTTTCACTAACTACTTTGTCTTACACTCTGGACATGATACCAATCCACTGTAAGGCTCTGTATGCTGACACATTCACCTAGTCCTAGAGTACACAATTTAGAGTACACAATTTACCCTCTGCATGTTTTGGGGAGTAGGAAGGAAACTGAAGTAGTGGTGGGCGGATCGATCCAAATATCCATATTATCGATACCAACGTTGGTATTGGTATCGGATTGATACTAGTGTGATGGGATCGATACTTTAGTTTTACTTTTTCTCTGCTACATTCAGCACATTTCTCCCGTTTTGCCAGAAAGTAAAGACCATGTGTGTACAGACTCGCTCCTCTCACATCATATATGCGTACCTCGCTCCTCCCCTCCTGCTCTGCTGTGTTTTGTTGTGGTACCGTCACGTTGTTAAAATCCTAACAGACGTCAGTATGTTGGTAGGCATTGGAAGTTTTTGAATACTTTGCTTTGCAGATACAGAAATGGGGGCGATTTTACGGATTTTTATGGAATAAAAATATTGTAAACTATTCGTACGTAAAGTACGGACGCACCTTACGCAAATGAATCGAAGCATGCGTAGTGAGGCTCTTATTACATGTTTTGGTGAATGGGAGCTCTTTTTTTGACTTTGTGCTTATAAGTGTAAACAGAATAGCATCGATTTTTTTTATTTTAAATTAACAAGGACACATGTATTTGGTCACTATTAAAAATTTACAAATGTATTCACCCGGCAAACACAACTATGCATTTGCCGTGATAACACTGAGAGAAAGTAAAGCACCAGAAACAAGAAATCGGACCACTTTAAACAACTGCATTTGTTTACAACCCTACTGAGAGCAGCTACTTAGAAAAAATTTATGTATTACAGTAATACACTCAAAGGTCACGAAAATTCATTCAGATTTGGCAATTTGAAGATGCATCTACCTTAATTATTAAAAATTATTAAAAAGTATCGGTATCGATATCAGCGATACTGGCCCTGTATTTACTTGGTATCGGATCTATACCAAATTTTGCAGTATCGCACACCACTAAACTGAAGTACCAGGAGGACACTAAAAGAACTTATGCTACTGTGCAGGATGCATTTTATAAAATGCACCTCTATGCCACTGAGTCACCAATACAAAACAGTAATTTTTTTTTTTTAAGGTTGTGAGGGAATGGTAACCAATAGTAACCAAAGGAATAGCATATAACATTATTAAAGTCCACAAGGACAGAAACTATGGGTAGAGATTGAACCCTCTTTAGTCTGTTTACAATTATGCATTATTAAATTGTATATTGCTGTTCTGGTAAAATAAATAAATAAAATAAATACATAATGAATAAAATAAATAAAAAATCTATATGGCAGCATCAAGTTCTCACTTTATTACCAACTGACAGAGCTGTGACGAGCCGTTTGGTGCAGTCAGCCTTCTGTTACTGTGTGGATCGCAGAACTAATCACATTTTACCTCATTTAAATTCCAAAGTGTTTTTTTTTTTTACTATAGTTCAAAGGCAGCGAGTGTGCAAACTTCAGATTTGTGTTTTCCCCACTCGACCACAGCCGAGTCAACTCCTCTGCTTATTATCGAGTCCTCCATGAGCTGAATCAGTTATGTTAGTTGAGAACAGTACATTCTGCAGTGTGAGACTTTTATCCCCCTGTACAAAGAGTTGTGCTTTTGCATCACTATGATAAGCCATTTTACTGCAGTTTCTGGCTAGATAGATAAAGCTTGGATGGACATAATAATTTAAATGTACTTTCAGCATGTCATTTCTTACATATGTAGTACATTAATGTTACATACAGTATATGTTGTGTGTGTATATATATATATATATATATATATATATATATATATACGTATATATATATATATATATATATATATATATATATATATATATATATATATATATATATATATATATATATATATATATATGTATATGTATATGTATATATATGTATATATACAGTGTATCACAAAAGTGAGTACACCCCTCACATTTCTGCAGATATTTAAGTATATCTTTTCATGGGACAACACTGACAAAATGACACTTTGACACAATGAAAAGTAGTCTGTGTGCAGCTTATATAACAGTGTAAATTTATTCTTCCCTCAAAATAACTCAATATACAGCCATTAATGTCTAAACCACCGGCAACAAAAGTGAGTACACCCCTTAGTGAAAGTTCCTGAAGTGTCAATATTTTGTGTGGCCACCATTATTTCCCAGAACTGCCTTAACTCTCCTGGGCATGGAGTTTACCAGAGCTTCACAGGTTGCCACTGGAATGCTTTTCCACTCCTCCATGACGACATCACGGAGCTGGCGGATATTCGAGACTTTGCGCTCCTCCACCTTCCGCTTGAGGATGCCCCAAAGATGTTCTATTGGGTTTAGGTCTGGAGACATGCTTGGCCAGTCCATCACCTTTACCCTCAGCCTCTTCAGTAAAGCAGTGGTCGTCTTAGAGGTGTGTTTGGGGTCATTATCATGCTGGAACACTGCCCTGCGACCCAGTTTCCGGAGGGAGGGGATCATGCTCTGCTTCAGTATTTCACAGTACATATTGGAGTTCATGTGTCCCTCAATTAAATGTAACTCCCCAACACCTGCTGCACTCATGCAGCCCCAGACCATGGCATTCCCACCACCATGCTTGACTGTAGGCATGACACACTTATCTTTGTACTCCTCACCTGATTGCCGCCACACATGCTCGAGACCATCTGAACCAAACAAATTAATCTTGGTCTCATCAGACCATAGGACATGGTTCCAGTAATCCATGTCCTTTGTTGACATGTCTTCAGCAAACTGTTTGCAGGCTTTCTTGTGTAGAGACTTCAGAAGAGGCTTCCTTCTGGGGTGACAGCCATGCAGACCAATTTGATGTAGTGTGCGGCGTATGGTCTGAGCACTGACAGGCTGACCCCCCACCTTTTCAATCTCTGCAGCAATGCTGACAGCACTCCTGCGCCTATCTTTCAAAGACAGCAGTTGGATGTGACGCTGAGCACGTGCACTCAGCTTCTTTGGACGACCGACGCGAGGTCTGTTCTGAGTGGACCCTGCTCTTTTAAAACGCTGGATGATCTTGGCCACTGTGCTGCAGCTCAGTTTCAGGGTGTTGGCATCTTCTTGTAGCCTTGGCCATCTTCATGTAGCGCGACAATTCGTCTTTTAAGATCCTCAGAGAGTTCTTTGCCATGAGGTGCCATGTTGGAGCTTTCAGTGACCAGTATGAGAGAGTGTGAGAGCTGTACTACTAAATTGAACACACCTGCTCCCTATGCACACCTGAGACCTAGTAACACTAACAAATCACATGACATTTTGGAGGGAAAATGACAAGCAGTGCTCAATTTGGACATTTAGGGGTGTAGTCTCTTAGGGGTGTACTCACTTTTGTTGCCGGTGGTTTAGACATTAATGGCTGTATATTGAGTTATTTTGAGGGAAGAATAAATTTACACTGTTATATAAGCTGCACACAGACTACTTTTCATTGTGTCAAAGTGTCATTTTGTCAGTGTTGTCCCATGAAAAGATATACTTAAATATCTGCAGAAATGTGAGGGGTGTACTCACTTTTGTGATACACTGTATGTACAGTATATGTATATGTATATACTGTATATGCATATATATATATACAGTGTATCACAAAAGTGAGTACACCCCTCACATTTCTGCAGATATTTAAGTATATCTTTTCATGGGACAACACTGACAAAATGACACTGACACAATGAAAAGTAGTCTGTGTGCAGCTTATATAACAGTGTAAATTTATTCTTCCCTCAAAATAACTCAATATACAGCCATTAATGTCTAAACCACCGGCAACAAAAGTGAGTACACCCCTAAGAGACTACACCCCTAAATGTCCAAATCGAGCACTGCTTGTCATTTTCCCTCCAAAATGTCATGTGATTTGTTAGTGTTACTAGGTCTCAGGTGTGCATAGGGAGCAGGTGTGTTCAATTTAGTAGTACAGCTCTCACACTCTCTCATACTGGTCACTGAAAGTTCCAACATGGCACCTCATGGCAAAGAACTCTCTGAGGATCTTAAAAGACGAATTGTTGCGCTACATGAAGATGGCCAAGGCTACAAGAAGATTGCCAACACCCTGAAACTGAGCTGCAGCACAGTGGCCAAGATCATCCAGTGTTTTAAAAGAGCAGGGTCCACTCAGAACAGACCTCGCGTTGGTCGTCCAAAGAAGCTGAGTGCACGTGCTCAGCGTCACATCCAACTGCTGTCTTTGAAAGATAGGCACAGGAGTGCTGTCAGCATTGCTGCAGAGATTGAAAAGGTGGGGGGTCAGCCTGTCAGTGCTCAGACCATACGCCGCACACTACATCAAATTGGTCTGCATGGCTGTCACCCCAGAAGGAAGCCTCTTCTGAAGTCTCTACACAAGAAAGCCCGCAAACAGTTTGCTGAAGACATGTCAACAAAGGACATGGATTACTGGAACCATGTCCTATGGTCTGATGAGACCAAGATTAATTTGTTTGGTTCAGATGGTCTCAAGCATGTGTGGCGGCAATCAGGTGAGGAGTACAAAGATAAGTGTGTCATGCCTACAGTCAAGCATGGTGGTGGGAATGCCATGGTCTGGGGCTGCATGAGTGCAGCAGGTGTTGGGGAGTTACATTTCATTGAGGGACACATGAACTCCAATATGTACTGTGAAATACTGAAGCAGAGCATGATCCCCTCCCTCCGGAAACTAGGTCGCAGGGCAGTGTTCCAGCATGATAATGACCCCAAACACACCTCTAAGACGACCACTGCTTTATTGAAGAGGCTGAGGGTAAAGGTGATGGACTGGCCAAGCATGTCTCCAGACCTAAACCCAACAGAACATCTTTGGGGCATCCTCAAGCGGAAGGTGGAGGAGCGCAAAGTCTCGAATATCCGCCAGCTCCGTGATGTCGTCATGGAGGAGTGGAAAAGCATTCCAGTGGCAACCTGTGAAGCTCTGGTAAACTCCATGCCCAGGAGAGTTAAGGCAGTTCTGGGAAATAATGGTGGCCACACAAAATATTGACACTTCAGGAACTTTCACTAAGGGGTGTACTCACTTTTGTTGCCGGTGGTTTAGACATTAATGGCTGTATATTGAGTTATTTTGAGGGAAGAATAAATTTACACTGTTATATAAGCTGCACACAGACTACTTTTCATTGTGTCAAAGTGTCATTTTGTCAGTGTTGTCCCATGAAAAGATATACTTAAATATCTGCAGAAATGTGAGGGGTGTACTCACTTTTGTGATACACTGTATATATACGTATATATATGTATATATATATATATATATATATATATATATACACCGATCAGCCATAACATTAAAACCACCACCTTGTTTCTACATACATTGTCCATTTTATCAGCTCCACTTACCATATAGAAGCACTTTGTAATTCTACAATTACTGACTGTAGTCCATCTGTTCCTCTGCATGCTCCTGTGACCACTGATGAAGATCTAGAAGATCTTAAACAGCAGCACAAGATGAGCGAGCATCTCTGACTTTACATCTACCAGCTGGACCAACTAGGTAGGAGTGTCTAATAGAGTGGACAGTGAGTGAACAGGGTATTTAAAAACTCCAGCAGCGCTGCTGTGTCTTATCCACTCATACCAGCACAATACACACTAACACACCACCACCATGTCAGTGTCACTGCAGTGCTGGGAATGATCCACCACCTAAATAATACCTACTCTTTACACGCACACACACACAAAAAACTAAGGGCGTCACGTGGCTAAGTGGGTAGCACTGTCGCCTCACAGCGAGACGGTCCTGGGTTCTATCCCGGGTGGGGCAGTCTGGGTCTTTTCTATGCGGAGTTTGCATGTTCTCTTCGTGTCTCCGGTTTCCTCCCACAGTCCAAAGACATGCCGCTAGGCTAATTGGAGAAACTGAATTCTCCCATAGTTACCTAGCCGCTGGGATGCACAGACCAGTGCATTGTAGTGTAAGGGCGTCACATGGCTAAGTGGGTAGCACTGTCGCCTCACAGCGAGAAGGTCCTGGGTTCGATCCCGGTTGGGGCAGTCTGGGTCTTTTCTATGCGGAGTTTGCATGTTCTCCCCGTGTCTCCGGTTTCCTCCCACAGTCCAAAGACATGCCTCTAGGCTAATTAGAGAAACTGAATTGTCCCATAGGTACCTAGCCGCTGGGATGCAAGCCCGGATAAATAGGGAGGGTTGTGTCAGGAAGGGCATCCGGCGTAAAACTGTGCCAAATCCCGCCGGCAACCCCTAATGGGAAGAAGCCAGAAATGTTGACCCCGTAACTGAAAAACGGGAGAAAGGCTGAGAAACAAGAAGAAGATATTTATACACATTTTCAGCATTTAGCAGCATTTATTCAAAGCGACTTACAGTACTGTGAGTACTTTGCGGGTTAAGGGCAGTGCTCAAGGGGACAACAGTGACAAACTGCCAGTGGTAAGGCTTAAACCAGCGACCTTTCAATTACTAGCCCAGTACCTTAACCAGTATTCCATACATACATACATACTGTCGCAACTTTTTCTGATTTTGGGTTGTAACACTGACTTCTACATGTTGGTTACTTGAGACCCACCTTTTCTTAGATATTACTTAACGACTTTTCCTAAAACTTATGCACAAATAAATAAATAAACTTATAATTAATCCTCTGACAAGTTGTACCTGTATCTATGTGCAGAACATAGGGGCATAAGGTAGACAATAAATCTAAGCAGCAACTACCAGTGCCACACCATCACTAATGCTTAAGTTGTAGCTGTAGTTGTGCATCACAGTGTTCATATTTAGCATGATGGATCTGTAAAATGTCTTTCTTCTGCATATTGCCATCAAGAGATCTATTATCTTTTGTGCTTACAGAGAGGACTTCTTTCGGACGCTTTCATTTGTAAGGAGCTCTTTGCAGCCTCTCATCATCAGAAATTGAGAAGTACCATGAGCAAGGGGGAGAAAGAATAAGGGCTCTGTCAAAATGGCCTGCCATGCCTCAGCTATATAAGAGGTACTTCATCTCCTCTTGATGATCAGAATGTGATCCAAATACAGCTAAGGAGAAATGGAGAGACAACAATGTCGTCAGCAACCATGAACACCAGCCAAACAAAATGCCAAATAAAGACTTTGTATTTGCAGTATCTATTATGATGTATAACAGGTTACTTTGCATTATTTGTAAATGGGCTTTTGACTAGAAATGTCTTAGTTTATGCCATTGTCCATGTTTTATAAGAGGTTAACATAAAAGGCTTAAAAGAAACATGTATGGTATGCCACTGGGCACTGCCAAAAGTATTATTGGATCTAGTACAATTTCAAAGCAAAGTTTTTTAATCCCCTGGTGGACTTTTTGTATGCTTTTTGTAACTGTCAGGCTGTTGTAGATTAGTGGTTAAGGTAATGGTTTTTCAGTAAGCAGAAGGTTGCTGGTTCAAATCCCCCCACTGCCAGATTGCCACTGTTGGTCCCTTAACCCTCAGTTGCTTAGACTGTATACTGTAAGTCACTTTGGAAAAATACGTCTGCTTAATGCCGTAAATGTAAAGTAAATTCCTTTCAGGGACAAATGATCACACCTGTTTAATTTATTTACATATGTATAAATTATATATATATACAGTGTATCACGAAAGTGAGTACACCCCTCACATTTCTGCAAATATTTCATTATATCTTTTCATGGGACAACACTATAGAAATAAAACTTGGATATAACTAAGAGTAGTCAGTGTACAACTTGTATAGCAGTGTAGATTTACTGTCTTCTGAAAATAACTCAACACACAGCCATTAATGTCTAAATAGCTGGCAACATAAGTGAGTACACCCCACAGTGAACATGTCCAAATTGTGCCTAAAGTGTCAATATTTTGTGTGACCACCATTATTATCACTGCCTTAACCCTCCTGGGCATGGAATTCACCAGAGCTGCACAGGTTGCTACTGGAATCCTCTTCCACTCCTCCATGATGACATCACATAGCTGGTGGATGTTAGACACCTTGAACTCCTCCACCTTCCACTTGAGGATGCGCCACAGGTGCTCAATTGGGTTTAGTCCATCACCTTTACCTTCAGCTTCCTCAGCAAGGCAGTTGTCATCTTGGAGGTTGTGTTTGGGGTCGTTATCCTGTTGGAAAACTGCCATGAGGCCCAGTTTTCGAAGGGAGGGGATCATGCTCTGTTTCAGAATGTCACAGTACATGTTGGAATTCATGTTTCCCTCAATGAACTGCAGCTCCCCAGTGCCAGCAACACTCATGCAGCCCAAGACCATGATGCTACCACCACCATGCTTGACTGTAGGCAAGATACAGTTGTCTTGGTACTTCTCACCAGGGCGCCGCCACACATGCTGGACACCATCTGAGCCAAACAAGTTTATCTTGGTCTCGTCAGACCACAGGGCATTCCAGTAATCCATGTTCTTGGACTGCTTGTCTTCAGCAAACTGTTTGCTGGCTTTCTTGTGCGTCAGCTTCCTTCTGGGATGACGACCATGCAGACCGAGTTGATGCAGTGTGCGGCGTATGGTCTGAGCACTGACAGGCTGACCTCCCACGTCTTCAACCTCTGCAGCAATGCTGGCAGCACTCATGTGTCTATTTTTTAAAGCCAACCTCTGGATATGACGCCGAACACGTGGACTCAACTTCTTTGGTCGACCCTGGCGAAGCCTGTTCCGAGTGGAACCTGTCCTGGAAAACCGCTGTATGACCTTGGCCACCATGCTGTAGCTCAGTTTCAGGGTGTTAGCAATCTTCTTATAGCCCAGGCCATCTTTGTGGAGAGCAACAATTATATTTCTCACATCCTCAGAGAGTTCTTTGCCATGAGGTGCCATGTTGAATATCCAGTGGCCAGTATGAGAGAATTGTACCCAAAACACCAAATTTAACAGCCCTGCTCCCCATTTACACCTGGGACCTTGACACATGACACCAGGGAGGGACAACGACACATTTGGGCACAATTTGGACATGTTCACTGTGGGGTGTACTCACTTATGTTGCCAGCTATTTAGACATTAATGGCTGTGTGTTGAGTTATTTTCAGAAGACAGTAAATCTACACTGCTATACAAGCTGTACACTGACTACTCTAAGTTATATCCAAGTTTCATGTCTATAGTGTTGTCCCATGAAAAGATATAATGAAATATTTGCAGAAATGTGAGGGGTGTACTCACTTTTGTGATACACTGTATATATATATATATATATATATATATATATATATATATATATATATTACAAAAAAAAAAAAATATATATATATATATATATATATATATATACTGTATATATACAGTATATACAGTATACTGGTGCTGGTCATAAAATTTGAATATCATGAAAAAGTTAATTTATTTCAGTAATTCCATTCAAAACGTAAAACTTGTATATTATATTCATTCATTACACACAGACTGATATATTTCAAATGTTTATTTCTTTTAATGTTGATGATTATAACTGACAACTAATGAAAACCCCAAATTCAGTATCTCAGAAAATTAGAATATTACTTAAGACCAATACAAAAAAAGGATTTTTAGTAATGTTGGCCAACTGAAAAGTATGAACATGAAAAGTATGAGCATGTACAGCATTCAATACTTAGTTGGGGCTCCTTTTGCCTGGATTACTGCAGCAATGCGGCGTGGCATGGAGTCCATCAGTCTGTGGCACTGCTCAGGTGTTATGAGAGCCCAGGTTGCTCTGATAGTGGCCTTCAGCTCTTCTGAATTGTTGGGTCTGTCGTATCGCATCCTCCTCTTCACAATACCCCATAGATTTTCTATGGGGTTAAGGTCAGGCGAGTTTGCTGGCCAATTAAGAACAGGGATACCATGGTCCTTAAACCAGGTACTGGTAGCTTTGGCACTGTGTGCAGGTGCCAAGTCCTGTTGGAAAATGAAATCTGCATCTCCATAAAGTTGGTCAGCAGCAGGAAGCATGAGGTGCTCTAAAACTTCCTCGTAGACGGCTGCGTTGACCTTGGACCTCAGAAAACACAGTGGACCAACACCAGCAGATGACATGGCACTCCAAACCATCACTGACTGTGGAAACTTTACACTGGACCTCAAGCAACGTGGATTCTGTGCCTCTCCTCTCTTCCTCCAGACTCTGGGACCTTGATTTCCAAAGGTAATGCAAAATGTACTTTCATCAGAGAACATAACTTTGGACCACTCAGCAGTCCTTTTTGTCTTTAGCCCAGGCGAGACGCTTCTGACGCTGTCTCTTGTTCAAGAGTGGCTTGACACAAGGAATGCGACAGCTGAAACCCATGTCTTGCATACGTCTGTGCGTGGTGGTTCTTGAAGCACTGACTCCAGCTGCAGTCCACTCTTTGTGAATCTCCCCCACATTTTTGAATGGGTTTTGTTTCACAATCCTCTCCAGGGTGCGGTTATCCCTATTGCTTGTACACTTTTTTCTACCACATCTTTTCCTTCCCTTCGCCTCTCTATTAATGTGCTTGGACACAGAGCTCTGTGAACAGCCAGCCTCTTTAGCAATGACCTTTTGTGTCTTGCCCTCCTTGTGCAAGGTGTCAATGGTCGTCTTTTGGACAACTGTCAAGTCAGCAGTCTTCCCCATGATTGTGTAGCCTACAGAACTAGACTGAGAGACCATTTAAAGGCCTTTGCAGGTGTTTTGAGTTAATTAGCTGATTAGAGTGTGGCACCAGGTGTCTTCAATATTGTACCTTGTCACAATATTCTAATTTTCTGAGATACTGAATTTGGGGTTTTCAGTAGTTGTCAGTTATAATCATCAACATTAAAAGAAATAAACATTTGAAATTCATCAGTCTGTGTGTAATGAATGAATATAATATACAAGTTTCACTTTTTGAATGGAACTCAACACACAGCCATTAATGTCTAAATGGCTGGCAACATAAGTGAGTACACCCCACAGTGAACATGTCCAAATTGTGCCCAAAGTGTCAATATTTTGTGTGACCACCATTATTATCCAGCACTGCCTTAACCCTCCTGGGCATGGAATTCACCAGAGCTGCACAGGTTGCTACTGGAATCCTCTTCCTCTCCTCCATGATGACATCACATAGCTGGTGGATGTTAGACACCTTGAACTCCTCCACCTTCCACTTGAGGATGCGCCACAGGTGCTCAATTGGGTTTAGTCCATCACCTTTACCTTCAGCTTCCTCAGCAAGGCAGTTGTCATCTTGGAGGTTGTGTTTGGGGTCGTTATCCTGTTGGAAAACTGCCATGAGGCCCAGTTTTCGAAGGGAGGGGATCATGCTCTGTTTCAGAATGTCACAGTACATGTTGGAATTCATGTTTCCCTCAATGAACTTCAGCTCCCCAGTGCCAGCAACACTCATGCAGCCCAAGACCATGATGCTACCACCACCATGCTTGACTGTAGGCAAGATACAGTTGTCTTGGTACTTCTCACCAGGGCGCCGCCACACATGCTGGACACCATCTGAGCCAAACAAGTTTATCTTGGTCTCGTCAGACCACAGGGCATTCCAGTAATCCATGTTCTTGGACTGCTTGTCTTCAGCAAACTGTTTGCGGGCATTCTTGTGCGTCAGCTTCCTTCTGGGATGACGACCATGCAGACCGAGTTGATGCAGTGTGCGGCGTATGGTCTGAGCACTGACAGGCTGACCTCCCACGTCTTCAACCTCTGCAGCAATGCTGGCAGCACTCATGTGTCTATTTTTTAAAGCCAACCTCTGGATATGACGCCGAACACGTGGACTCAACTTCTTTGGTCGACCCTGGCGAAGCCTGTTCCGAGTGAAACTTGTCCTGGAAAACCGCTGTATGACCTTGGCCACCATGCTGTAGCTCAGTTTCAGGGTGTTAGCAATCTTCTTATAGCCCAGGCCATCTTTGTGGAGAGCAACAATTCTATTTCTCACATCCTCACATTCTTTGCCATGAGGTGCCATGTTGAATATCCAGTGGCCAGTATGAGAGAATTGTACCCAAAACACCAAATTTAACAGCCCTGCTCCCCATTTACACCTGGGACCTTGACACATGACACCAGGGAGGGACAACGACACATTTGGGCACAATTTGGACATGTTCACTGTGGGGTGTACTCACTTATGTTGCCAGCTATTTAGACATTAATGGCTGTGTGTTGAGTTATTATTAGAAGACAGTTAATCTACACTGCTATACAAAGCTGTACACTGACTACTCTAAGTTATATCCAAGTTTCATGTCTATAGTGTTGTCCCATGAAAAGATATAATGAAATATTTGCAGAAATGTGAGGGGTGTACTCACTTTTGTGATACATTGTATATATACTGTATATATATACAGTATATATATATATATATATATATATATATATATATATATATATATATATATATATATATATATATATATTACTTTATCACAATTTATGACCAAACAAAACCAAGATTTATTATTATCCTGATGTCAGTTAACGTCTGAAAGCCATCTTCCTTACTTCACAAATTCTGGAAAGGACAAACTTGCTGAGTAAACACCATCCATACATCCATCAATCTTAAACAGATCATACTAATGCAGGTCATCACAGTGGAAGAGTCAATTAAGCAGGCTGATTGGAAATCACTGCCATTGACTGCATACAAAATTAGACTCACTCCAAAAGTATTTGCTCATTTATCAAATCAGGTAAAAGAGAGCACATACGCCTCCAAGGAATACTTTAGTATTATTGATGCAGGTCCAACATGGTTGCTGGGGTTTTGCTATTTGACAATAACTGAGTATTACTTAAAAATAATGGTCTATTAATAAGAACTTAGCACCTGCAATCAAACTGCAGTAAAAAACGATGCAGAATAGAACTCAATTATTATACTGTATATCAAATTCACATTGGTTATTCTATATTTTTTGTGTGTAAATTAATTAGCGTTTTTCCTATATAATAAGATGCAATTTATTGTACCTATTTAGTAGAATAGTTAGCATTAAAAATAAAATTTATATACATTTAGTTTCATTAAAAGTCATTAAAACTAAAATGTATCTCCCTATAGTCCACATCAACAAACTAGTCATTTAGGATATCTACTTTGTACATGGGCAGCATAGTGGCTCAGTGGGTAGCACTGTCGCTTCACAGCAAGACGGTCCTAGGTTCTATTCCCAGGTGGAGCAGTCCGGGTCCTTTTTTAAAAAAATGCATTTTCTCCCCTTTTTCCTCCAGATTTAGCACACTCAATTTTTGTCTTCCGCTGCTGAGAGATACCAGATTGCATCCAAGGAGAGCACATTGCTCTACATGCCTCTTCTGACATGTGTACAGCCCTCCTCTTCTCTCCCCTGCATTCTGCACAGGTGTCTCTTCCGCCAATCAGGGTCCTTACACAGAGTATGAAGACCCACCCACCCACACATAGTCCAGCCCCCACCCTGCAGATATAGTGGCCAATTAGTATCTGATGCAGGCCCTGCCAATTATGCCCACCAGATGGCGCCCAGCCGACCAATCAGAAACTTGGTGCTGGTGTGCTAGCGGAATATCCCAGTTTGCATGTTCTCCCTGTGTCTGTGTGGGTTTTCTCTGGGAGCTCCGGTTTCCTCCCACAGTCCAAAGACATGCAAGTGATGTGAATTGAAGATACAAAATTGTCCATGACTGTGTTTAACATTAAACTTGAACTGATAAATCTTGTGTAACGAGTGATTACCTGTCCTTTCATGAATGTAACCAAAGTGTGTAAAACATGACAATAAAAAAATCTACTTTGTAGATGATGCAAGATCTTTATTTTAATAAAAAAATAATAAAATAAAATAAGAAATGACAATTTACTACATCAAAATTCCAGTGGGTCTGAAGTGATTAAGCTGCCAGATGCTAAGCCAGGTCCTTGCTGGACCTCTTTCAGTGTCTCAAAAAAGAAACTTTGAATAACTTCATCAGATTTTAAAAGTTGTCATGGCTGATGCTTAAATTTTTGTTATAATAGCTTGAATACGACATCTTGAGTGTCCAGTATGTTTGCTCTTTTCTATTTGAGAGTGGCCTTGCTGATGCTAAATTTTGATTTTATGTCTGTCGATATTTGAAATGAAATGATGGTCATAAATATTTGCAAGCTTTCAATGAATCAAATTCATACAACATGTGTATCTAATGCTAAAGTGTGTCCCGCACAAACCTGGTGTAACAGACCTTTTTCACAGCAGTCATTCTGACATGAAAAATTAGGACAAATGCAGGTGTTATGCAACACAAATGTCACCTATGACACGTATTAACAGGTTACACATGATTAATCAGTTCAACTTTATTGTCAAACACCTTCACAGGAAATGTTGCATCTCCAGTTGACCTAACTTACATGTCGGAGAAAACAGGAGCTCCTGGAAGAAACCCATGCAGGAAGAACAAGCAAACTCTATACAAAAAGAACCCATACCAGTCCATCAAAGAATCAAACTCTGGACCTTCTAGCTGTGATAGATGTGTGCAGTGGCGTAGGCTTTATTTCAACTTTTGGGGGGACACTACTCACACCACCCAACCAACACATGAGTAGTGTTTTATGTAAATTAAAACATAGGATATGCCACACAAAGAGAGACAGCAATTGGTATTTAATAACATATTTAATATTACAAATAATATGTTTAAAATCTCCTGTCTGCACAATCGATAATTCACTGATCTCACAATGATTACAGTTTGTTAGAAAACGATTAAATAAATCAGAAATTCCATTATTTTTATGATTTGTATTTATTATGCTTCATCACAGCCCATTTTTACTGTGCATTACACCCGTACTAGCTAAGTGTTCCATTTAAAGTCTCTTTAACAGTCTCTCTTACAGCTCCCCCATGCTGACCAGAGCAGAGCATTTATGCTGTAGGTCTTAATCCATGAATCAGCAGCAGCTGTTTGTGATTAAAGAAAAGGCACCCAGCACAAACTGATGGGCCAACAAGCCTTCTTCTGCCTATAGTTTCCAACCATAATTCTTTTTATGGGTGAATAAAAATAACATGATTAAAAATAATAAAAATTTTGACCAAATCTAACAGTCAGGAGAATACACAACACTGTCGCCTCACAGCAGGAAGGTCCTGAGTTCAATTTTCAGGTGGGGTGGTCCGGGTCCTTTCTGTGTGGAGTTTGCATGTTCTGCCCTTGTCTGCGTGGGTTTCCTCCTGGAGCTCCGGTTTCCTCCCACAGTCCAAAAACATGCAGTCAGGTTAATTGGAGATTGTGAGTAGATGGATAAAAATATAAAAATATCTATTATATCCACCTAAACTAACTCCATAAACTCAACCAGTGTTTAAAATGTCAGGGATCAGTATACTTATTAAATCAACTGTACATATCATGAACAAGGCTATGTAATTGTTTGACTTCAACTATCAATGTCATTTATTTTCTCCTGGCAAATGCATGTACCACATGCGCCAGAGTTTGGGTGATATCATTAGGAATAACATATTTAATTGTTTTATTATGTAATTTTCATTTAGAATGTTTTCTAAGATTATGGCTATTGTTTCACAGGAGTTGTTTAGAATTACACAGATCAGCCATAACATTAAAACCACCTCCTTGTTTCTACACTCACTGTCCATTTTATCAACTCAACTTACCATATAGAAGCACTTTGAAGTTCTACAATTACTGACTGTAGTCCATCTGTTTCTCTACCTACTTTTTTAGCCTGCTTTCACCCTGTTCTTCAATGGTCAGAACCACCACAGGACCACCACAAAGCAGATATTGTTTAGGTGGTGGATGATTCTCAGCCCTGCAGTGACAATGACATGGTGGTGGTGTGTTAGTGTGTGTTGTTCTGGTATAAGTGGATACGACACAGCAGCGCTGCTGGAGTTTTTATTTATACTGTGTCCACTTACTGTCCACTCTATTAGACACTCCTACCTAGTTGGTCCACCTTGTAGATGTAAAGTCAGAGACGATCGCTCATCTATTGCTTCTGTTTGAGTTGGTCATCTTCTAGACCTTCATCAGTGGTCAAAGGACGCTGCCCACGGGGCACTGTTGGCTGAATATTTTTGGTTGGCTATTTTCAGTCCAGGAGTGACAGTAAGGTGAATAAAAACTCCAGCAGCGCTGCTGTGACTGATCCACTCATACCAGCACAACATACCACCACCATGTCAGTGTCACTGCAGTGCTGAAAATGATCCACCACCCAAATAATACCTGCTCTGTAGTGGTCCTGGGAGAGTCCTGACCATTGAAGAACAGCATGAAAGGGGGCTAAACAAGGGAGGCAGTGAAACAGATGGACTACAGTCAGTAACTGTAGAACTACATAGTGCTCCTATATGGTAAGTGGAGCTGATAAAATGGACAGTGAGTGTAGAAACAAGAAGGTGGTTTTAATGTTATGGCTGATCGGTGTATACTAAAAAAGTCAGTGCTAGTACGTAATTACTCATGCTAAACACATTTACATCATTACCTATTCAATATGTGTGTGAGCTTGTGTTGTTGTTTATACGCAGCGATGGTGCACATTCAATATTTAGGATGACCCACATTATGATGGCTTGTTGATAACAGCAAAAGGCATATGTAAAACAACTAGTAAATTTTTAAGCTCATCAAGATGATTGAACTGAAAATAGAAATGTGTTTATATAGAGTCTCTAAACAACACACAAAGAGACAATCTAAGGTTGGACTTAATTGCACCAGTTTACACCAAAAGACAAGGAATGATTCAGGATCATCTGCATAGAAATCTTTCTCCACTGACTCATATCTCTATTGTGTGAACATGCAAACTCCAAACAGAAAGGACCCGGACCGCCCCACCTGGGGATGGAACCCAGGAACGTCTTGCTGTGAGGTGACAGTGCTACCCACTTAGCCACCATGCCGCCCACCCTTTAAAATCACCTAAAATAATTGGTCATGAACATTGGTCTGCTCTACATCCAAATCATCATAAAAGACAAGTATTCTGCATAAGCTAATAAACAAACAATTGTTGTTGTTGGACTGAGGTGTGTATGCATTACATTTGGCACAGACCTGTATAAAAGCAAGCTACAATTAAATTAAAAAGTTAAGGGGACTAGCTTAAATAAATAAATACATAAATAAATAAAAATGAATAAAGCTTGTTAATATGAGGAAGAATTCTAAGAGTAAGAATGTTATCAAAATGGCTTGTATTCATCTATAAATATTATTTCCCTGCTGTATATTTCATTTATTTCTATACACAATACTATTATATCTTTTAGGGTTAGGGGTTTGACAATTTCCACCCGCAACTGTTTAGAGTATTATCTCCATATACAATCATAAAAACTTGACCTCACCTGTTATTAATTAATTAATTTATTTATTAATTCATTATTAATAAAGAGGCTGAACAGAATATTTAAAATATTTGCTGCTTGTTCTGTAAAATTCTAAGCAACACTTACAATATCTGTGTACACTTCATTACTGCTGTTTGGATGAACCAATAATGAAGCACACTTATCCAACAGGAGAGCTCTCTTGAAATTTAAATGGAAATGATATCTTGATGATCAGTAATTCCTATGATTTTGATGTTTTTCTTGGTAATGTATTTGTATTTTTATTATAAAAAAAGTCATACTGCAAAAGGTCAGGGCATAATTTGACAAACTTTAGCTTAAATTGCATAAGCTGTACAAGGTTGATAAAATATTATATACACACTACTGCACTACTGCAAGCATAAGTATTTCTTATAGAGACATTGTTAAGACAGTTGATGTGTCAGTGTGAGTTCAGTTTCCTACACCATTAAAAGGCACTTGAAAACTTGGATACACTTTCCAAAGTCTAACAGACCCAAAGCCACAGCAACAACAGAGAAGGTTTTTTGAAGTCAACAGCTTGTGTGGTAAGCTGTGCTTGAGGTTGTCAGCATGTTAGCTGTCTAACAGGTTGGAATAAGCAAGCTGTATTTTCAGCTGTGACAAGAAGATTTAATGCTGCAGGTTTGAGAGGTCAAATGCAGGCCTATGCAGTACCACAAGTGGAGGATGTTCTTATGGACCAGTACAGCGTTTAAATTAGTGGTTCCCATACTTTTGCTTTAGTGTCTCTCTTTTGTAGATAAGAATATGTTTGAGAGACTTCCCCCCCACTCCGACGCATGTAGTCCACTGGAATTTCCACTGAAGACCCTACCACATTTTGTGTGTAAAGCAACCTTGGGTATAGATGTGTACCTATACTTGTTCTCCCACCCACCGGCTCACGTCAGCAAGCAAATCAGTTCTTGTCAATAAAAGATTATGAATAATTCCTTCGGACTCATTTCAGTCTACGCTACACTATTAAAGTTTAACTGTTAAAACTATGAGGTCATTTTATGGTGAAAGACAAAGAACAACCTGTGTGAACTACTTTGGACTATGAGAAAATTACTAATTTGAGATTTGCTGTGAAATGCTAATGTAATCTTCAGAACCCGAGACACTTCAACATGAGCACGTAGAAGTGTTTACTTGCCTTGTGCTGTTTCAATGAAGAGAGGAAGTCACCACATGCTGGTGAGTTTTTGGGTGGCCTGTCAATTTGCAACAGCGATTGATTTTCGCTCCCATTGAGTCACTCACAGATCCCTTGGAACCTCGAATGCCGCAGGTGCTTGCGTATAATGGTCTTTGAAGACTGGCGTACTCTTAATTGTCCCAGGTGGGCTGAGGCACGGGTGCGAGTCAGGCTAATGATCGATGCTATTTAAATACTGACCCTACTATTTGCATGTTGCACTAAAACTGTGCCTAGTGTATCCTAACAATTCTGTTTATAGTCGACAGGAGTAAAAGCCAAGGTCATCAGTTACTTTAAGGTTTACAGTGATGTGCATTCTAAGACACTTTTCTTCTCACCCTAGTTATATTTAATTATTTGTGTCCACGTAAACCTTCCCATATTTATTAATAAATATATTTCTGCATATAGGACTGCTGCTGAGTGTATTATCATTATAATAAAATAATGTATATAATAATGGGCACATTAAGTGCCTCATATATACATAAATGCAAATGTATATGCATATATGCATGTACGTACATATACAGTACATTATATTATTATTATTATCGGGCACCATTTTGTGTAAACACTTACTGCAATACTTAAACCAGCCCATCTGGTACCAAATGTGCTCAGATTACAATTTTTTTTCTCTGAGGTTTATTATGAACTGCTCCTGTATGCTTTTATGCATTGCACTGCTGCCATATGACAATAATAAAATGATTAAAAGAATAATCAAGTGTAAAGGTGTTTTTGCTGAATTTATTAATCAGTGTAAATGCTCAGTGCCAACTGCATCAAGGTGGGAGAGTAGTCTAGTAATGAGGTTTGTTTCTTTGTTTGTTTATTAGGATTTTAACGTCATGTTTTACACTTTGGTTACATTCATGACAGGAACAGTAGTTACTCATTACACAAGATTCATCACTTCAAGGTTATATTGAACACAGTCATGGACAATTTTGTATCTCCAATTTACCTCACTTGCATGTCTTTGGACTGTGGGAGGAAACCGGAGCACCCGGAGGAAACCCACGCAGACACATGGAAAACATGCAAACTCTACACAGAAAGGACCCGGACTGCCCCACCTGGGGATCGAACCCAGGACCTTCTTGCTGTGAGTAGTAATGAGGTAAAAATTTGATTTTAAACTGATGACGTCAAGCGAGTAATTGTAATCATAATTTAATACAAAAGCAGTATCCACAACAGGCTGAGTCTTTGAGAAGCAAAGATGGGCAAAGGATGATTAAAAGGAATTTAAAGGAATTTCCCCCCTCTATAGTGCATTGTATCATTAAACGAGTAAAGAAATCTGGAGGAATTTTTGTGCGTAAAGGGCAAGAATGCAAGCCTAAGCTGCACAGACAACACAGCATTAAGAGCCATCATTCATCAACAGCTGATATAACCACATTGGCAAAGGATTACTTTGACAAACCTTTGCCAAGCCCAACAATACAGAGTTACATTTACAAATGCCACTTAAAAATAATAAAAATAATAAAAATAATCTATATAATTTGGGGCAAATGGAATGCATTTGTTATACAGTGGTACCTTAAAACTCAACGTCAATTGGTTCTGGGAGAGGCGTTGAGTTTAAAAAGCGTCGAGTTTTAAGGTATTTTTTTCCATGAGGATGTATAGGAAACCTGTTAATGCATTCCATGGTCTTGTAGAACTGCATATTTTTTAGGCTTATGTAAAATAATGGGGTTGTTTTTTACATTTATACACAAGTATAATATAAAAAACACTGAAATACAATTAAAAACAGTTAAAAATCAATCAAAAAATACAATAAAACCTGCACTCTTCCTTTACATATCCCAGCTTGTTTTAAAGTATACTGTATATAACAAAGGCAAATGCTTTACTGTCCCAACTTTTTTGGAATGTGTTGCAGGCCTGAAATACAGGAATGGATGTATATTAACAAATGAAATGAGGCAGACAAACATGAAATATCTTGGGTTGATCATTTCTGCAATAGAGATCAATAATAACATTAAATAAAAGTATGCATTGTTAATTTGCTTTAAATTCAGTAAGAAACCCACAAAAGCCAGATTAGATTGCCTTAAGCCGATCAGACCGCAGAGTGGCTAAGATTTGATAGGGACATAGAAGCATGGAAGCTATAGCTAAAGCTGGAGCGGAGGCTGCAGACGATGACATCAGTGATCATGACAGTGGCAGCAAAAAGGTTTGGTACAGAGTAGAAGCCGAACAGACAGCCATACACGAAGAACAACAGAGCCACCAAGATTCATCACATCAGGAGAGAACTCAAGGACCTTAAGAATCAGTACAAATGAGTACACCATGATGAAAAAGCACTGTAGAAGAGCTGCATGCAATGCTGAGAAAGAGGTTCATTACTCTAAGAAGGACAGAGCAAAGTGCTTAATGGACTGCTTTCTGAAGAACAGGTAAACCTTCGTCAAGGGAAAAGGGGCTTTCAGGGGCTTTAAAGTTACCCAGTTTGGCCAAGCATATGAAAAAACAACCTGGCAAAACAACCAGCATGACTTGTGACAGGACAGGTACACTCAAGCATATCCTAAGTTTCTGCCCTAGAGCTCTAACTGATGGCTGCTATTGGTGGCTGCATGATCAGATACCATCTGCAGCACTTTCAACATCTGCCAGAAGTTGGGAGCAATCACTACCACCATACGCTTTGTCTAAGGGGTTTAAAGACCATCAAAGATTTATCAGATCCTGCTCTTCAGGGTGCACGACTGGAATCTAGCAGTTGTCCTGGTTAAAGCAGCTGCTGTCCCAACATTGCAGAGACCACACTTTGGCCTGATGTTGATATTAATGCAAGTCTTCATGTCATCATGAGCGGAAGAGAAACAAGTACGATGATTTGAAAATCAACTGCCAGAGCTACGACGTTGCAAGGAGAGCTAGGTGTTGGCCTGTGGAGATTGGGTGTTGGGGCTTTGCAGGCCAGTTACTTTGCAAAGCATACACTGCCATCAAAATTATGGGAAAGAGACGAGGAGGAGCCAACTATACCACTATAGCAAGAGAGTCCTGATGGCTCTGGTTAAGGAGGACAGATCCGTGGGTTGGTACTGGAGCACAGGCTGGGGTCTGAACAACCCCAATCGGATTTATGGAAGATGCTGTGAATCACACTTTCCACCATGCTATCCTTCATTGCTATCACAACTCAACTGAAATACTCAACAGATGAACTGTATTGACTTTAGTTGAACTATAAACCACGGTTGAGGTTCTATTGAGACATTTTTCTATGGCGTCCAAGATACATTTTTCATGGATCTCATTGTAACAATGCTGGGGCTATCTGTGCCCTCAGGTCTGCAGGTTCATGGCATCTAAAAAAAACTCTGGTTGATGCATAGATCATAGTGTTCTAACTCCACTAGCTCAATCAGCTGTGAGCACGCACACGACTTGTCATAAGTTTGCCCTTTACAACATCTGATCTATCACTAACAAAGCTTCTCTGATTAATTACTTCATTATAGACCATAAACTGGGTTATTTATGTCTTAGGTATACTTGACAACCACAGAATGACTTTCTACAGCTAAATTCTACTATTCCATCTGGATTTGTTTACATATCACATATCTAGGCTTCGTACTTTAGGTAAGGGAGGTGGCCTTGCGTTGATTTATTTCAAGAGTAGAAAACTAACACTACTCTCTTAACTCAGTCTTCCTTTGAACTGCTGGGTGTAAAACTTTGTGGAACGATATCCACCATTATTGCATTTTACATTTACATTTGTGGTATTTAGCAGATGCTCTTATCCACAGCCACTTGGAACCAAAGGTTTTTTTTTTAAATGCAGGAAATAAATAGGAGCATTAGTAAGTACATGTCAGCTTAAGTGCTAAGTAAAGAGGTGGGTTTTTAATCGTCTTTTGAAGACAGCAAGACACCTCTCAGACAGACAGAGGAAGTTCGTTCCACCATTTGGGTGCTAGTACAGGGAAGAGCCTTGATCTTGTCTTCCTCGAGTTCTGGGTGAAGGATCAAGTCGAGCGAGACTAGTGGCTTGGAGGTTACATGGTACAGAGCAGGGTTTTATTAGACCTCGAAGGTAGCTTGGGGCTGGTCCATTTTTTGGCTTTGTAGGCGAACATCAGTGTTTTAAACTGAATGCGTGCAGCTACAGGAAGCCAGTGAAGAGAACGCAGCAGTGGGGTGATGTGGCAGTGTTTTTGGTTGGTTACAAACCAGGCGAGCAGCTGCATTTTAGATGCATTGCAGGGGTTTAATAGTGGACATAGGAGCACCTGCCAGGAGGGAGTTCAGTAGTCCAGCCATGAGATTACAAGTAACTGAACAAGAATCTGAGTGGCTTTCATAGAGAGAAATGGATGAATCTTCTTGATGTTGTATAGGAGAAACTGGCACAATCTTGTCATGTTGGCTACATGAGGAGAGAAGGTCAGCTGGTTATTCAGGACAACACCAAGGTGATATTGTATTGTAATTATTGCTGTTTTGTACAGACCATTCAAGTCATCAGGTACTTTTATCAATGAACTTTCAACAGTTTTAACTACACATTTACATTTTCTGCATTTAGCAGACACTTTTATCCAAAGCGACTTACAGTTGTGACAGTATACAGTCTAAGCAATGGAAGGTTAAGGGCCTTGCTCAAGGGCATTACAGTGGCAACCTGACAGTGGTGGGGCTTGAACCGGCAACCTTCTGATATCGAACTGGACCAGTACCTTAACCACTAGGCTAGAACTGCCCTATATACTTGGTGCTATGTCTCCTAACATTATTCTAATGAGAGATTTTAATGTTTATATACTGACAATATGTTATTAGTGATTTTATAGCAATATTAGACTGGTTTGATCTAACATATTGTGTTAGTTTTACTTCCCACATAAAGGACAATATATTTGATTCAGTTTGTTGCTCTGGTATTACGCAATACAAAATCACCTTTGTTGAATTACCCATTTCAGACCACAAAGCTGTGTTATTTAACATCGATCGTCTGTTTGGTAAATCAGTGGTGCACTGTATTATTACATACCACAATATCTGACATGTTAATCCTAAAGATTTCATCAGTTTAATTATCTCAACCCCATTTCTACTCCCACTCCACTCACTCTCTGATCTAGTGGATTGCTACAATAATAGTTTATCCTCTGCACTTGATAACCCTAGCTCCTCTGAAAATACATGCTGTCTTATTTGCCCATACTGCATCTTGGTACACATTTAATTTATTTCAGCTTAGGGCTTTAGGTCGACTTCTGACGAGGTTATACACTAAGGGTCTGCCCGAAAATCTAGTGAGCTCTGTTCATACAGTATTTTGCCATCCTATGCATGCTCTCGAGAAGAGGTCTGTCTAAATACTGAGATACCCTAAAATGCTGCCTACTGAGATGCCTTAATTCTGAGTGATAATCTGACTAAATAATGCAAGAGCATCCAATGCTTCCTCAGTGGTGAAGGCAATCCCAGCATTCAGGTTTTTTTTTTCACAAAAAATTTCAAATGTGAACAAATGCACAGCAACAAACAGTTCATTTAAAATGTAAATAAATTATCTGTCATAAATTGATTTTAAATTGGTTATAAAGGTGTACAATGGTAATTTATTTGCAAATTTGGTCTTGTCAGTGACAATTTAACCACTTTTGGTACACAGAAAAATGTTCGCTGTAATGCTAGCAAGTTATGCCGTCTCAGCTCATTGATTTGAATGGCCTGAGGCTAACTGTGTTAGCTTAGCAAGCAAAAACTGCAGTAATGTAATCGCCATAATCGCTGTCTAAGTAGTGTGTTAAAATAATCTGCTTTATAAGTTTGATGTCTTATTAGAAATCTCTTTACTTAAACAGCTGCCTAGGTAGGCAGTTTTTGAACAGACCCTAAGACTGGTCTTGCTGTCCATAAACAAATGTATTTAGATCATACAAGAACAAAAATGCTCTTTTAACAGCATAAACATCTTAAAGCGCCATCAGTAAAGGTTTATAACATTGTTCCCATCAACTGCCTTTCATGACTTCTATCCTCTAACTGAAAATCACATTTATTAACTTATTATAAAATCTAATACCTTCACTTGCCACCTGGATCTTATTCCCACAACTCTAGTCAAGGCATGCTTGCCTTCAATCATTTCCTTGATAACATTAATTATTATTTTTTCTGATCACTGATTCATTGTCCTCTTTACTGAAAATAACTATAATCAGACCAAAAAATGGTTTAGATGTAGTGATCCAAACACTTACGGCCTATTCCTAATTTAACATTTATTTCCAAAATTCCTGAAAAGGTAGTTGCAGCTCAACTTTAAAATGATATAATACTTATCTTGTTCATTGATTTCCATCTGGTTTCCATCTCAAACACCATATAAAAACAGCTTTGGTTAAGATCACTAATGACTTCCTTCATGCAGCTAAGTTATCCTATTCTACCTATTCTAATTCTCCTTGATCTCAGTGTTGTATATTGATGTATTTTCTCATCAGCTCCTTATGGATTGTCTGGCTACCATTGAACTCGGTGGAACTGTGTAAGTCATTTGCTTTATACCTTGAAGACAAGACACAATTTTTACAAATTCAGAATTATCAGTCAGAAAACTCCACAGTTTATTGTGGAGTTCCACAGGGCTCAGTCTTAAGGCCACTCTTATTCATCTACCATCTCCCTTCTGGCAATTTCTTTCAGCATTATGGTATCCATTTTCACTGCTATGCTTATGATACCCAGCTTTATGTGTCCACTATGCCAACCTCTACTCTCCCCTTCACTACCCTTACTGCCTTTCTTTGTGATGACTGAGCAGTAAGACTGAGCTACTCCTTATAGGTAAAAAAAAAAACAGCAGTCGTTCTCTCCCCACTGCTGGTGCTATTATACCTGTTTCCAATACTAATAATGAAATAATGAAATAATGAAAAATAATGAATTAATTAAACATATACATTAAAACCAAGGCTCCTAACCTGTGTGACACACAGGTTAGGAGCCTTGGTTTTAATGTACGTATATGTTTAATTAATTCATTATTTTTCATATTGTTAATATTTATTCAGGTACATTGTTAATATTTATTCAGGTACATATAAACATAATGAATGCTGTATCCTTTCCACAATATGCTATTATTGCATTAAGTCACAATACACCACACCATCCATATTTTGATGGCAATTAAAAAACAGATGAGGAGAGGGTGTGTGGGTGGTTGCGGGAGGATTTGGGTGGATTGTGAAGATTTTGGCCCATGTTGACAGTATTTCATTTGATTGCTGCAGATTTGACTGTTGCACATTCATGCTGTATTTAAATCTGGTGACTAAGAAACCCACTAAATGCACAAGTACACAATGTACTCTCATGTTTAAGGGACCAAAGAGGGATGACTTTAAGATAATCTTAAATACTGCGGAGAGCAGCTAGCTTGCTAAACTTGTGTAATGGTGCTTTATTGTGACTGTATAAAGCATGGTCAAAAAATAGATCTGGCTTAATCCGCCCTTAATTTACATCAAGAGCAAACTTTCCTCTTAATAAAAGAGCACAACATGTTTTCTAATGCCCTATCCTTGACATCATAAGAAATGTACATGCTTAGCAGTAAGACTCAGAATTGGCTGAATGTTTTGCACTTTGAGTATATCCATGACAGGACAAGTAGAAGAATAGAGAATGTCTTTATTTGTCATATATACATATACAGGTGTACAGTACCACAAAATTCTTTCTTCACATATCCCAGCTTGTTTGAAAGCTGTGATCAGAGAGCAGGGTCAGCCATTGTACGGCGCCCCTGGAGCAGAGAGAGTTAAGGGCCTTGCTTAAGGGCCCAACAGTGACAGCATGGCAGAGCCAGGATTTGAATCTCTCAACCTTTCAATTGATAGCACAAAGCTCTACCCACTAGGCTACACTGTCCCACATGATGAGTGACACACGATTCATAATTTGAAATTTAATGTCAAACATTGTCACAGGCCATTTTGTAGCTCTAGTTCACCTAACCTAAATGATTTTGGAAACTGGAGCTACCACATAAAATCCCAGACACAGGGAGAACATGCAAACATTACACAGAAAGATAAGACTGCTCCTCCTGGGAATTGAATCCAGTCTTGCTATGAGGCAACAGTGCTAAACACGAGCCACTGTGCCACTTCTGCGGCAAGTTGAGTTTATAAAAGTTATCCTGATGATAGTTAATTTGGCATAAACCAAGTATTTACTGATTTTAAATATAAATTTTAATAGTGTCTGTGTGTGATGTCATCTAAAACTATTGTTCTTGGCTAACATCAGGGACATTTTTCCTAATTATTCCTGTAGTTTTCTAATGTTGTAGCCCATACACCTCAAGATCTGATTTAATGTTCTTGCTAAGACATTTTTTCTGCTTGACTCTATTTAATAGTAGTTATTTGAGTTACCATAGCCATCCTGTCAGCTCGCACAGTTCTGGCAATTCTCCTCAGACCCCTAACATCAACAACACATTTCTGCTCAGGAAACTGCCACTTTTGTGCAACAGTCAAAGTAACCAAGATCAAATTCTACCTTTGTTATGACTTTTAAAACAAATATCAACTAATTCCTTGGTGACCTGTGACAGTATTTTTTGAACTGTGCTGTCGCCAAGTGACTGGCATATGCCAGTCAGGTAAGTGAATGTGGAATGTGAACAGGCAATACATAAACACCGTTTAGAACACTATTAAACAAATAACACTGTATTTTTTGTATTATTAATATTATTATTATTATTATTATTATTTAATATTATTATTGTTTAATGTATTATTTAGGGATGCACCGATCCAACTTTTTCAGTTCCGATACCGATCCGATACATATACTTTGCATATCGGTCGATACCCGATACCGATCCGATACCATTGTTGAATTAATAAACTGTATACTTTATCATGTGGGAAAGACTTAAGGCATCAGGATTGACTTAAACATTACTTAGTTTGCAAAACAAAATATAATTAACACAGATATAAATGTACTGAACTGCTATTTATTTGTCAATAAAATACTAAACCATTGTGCAGGACCTTGGCACAGCATTCAAATTCAAAATAAAAAAGGCAAACTTAAAATATTTTAAAATAAATTAAATGTATCAGCTGAAACTGAAGTAGTTACACAAACAGTAATCAATCTTATTTTTTAAATATGTAGTGTAAACAGTAATTCAAAATCTAGCAGCGGAAGAAGAACCTGAGAATAAACGAATACCTTGGTACAATACAATCAGTAATAGAACACTGTAAACAAGCAAACATCTAGTGCAATTCAACATAAAGGGTGTGTTCGAAAAGCTAGTGCGCGCTCTACATAGACGCATTTTACGTCATCCTGTGCGCGCTCCCGAGAAGGAGGCTGTTCGAAATCTTCTCTCTTTCTCTCACAGAAAAATAAACATGGCTGACGGTGCGGACAAACGAATGGAGTTATTATCAAACGTAAATAAAATATTACTGATTTTTAACTTGTATAAACTTGTACCGAGTGTTTTTATTTGCAAGTTCGGGCTTGTCAGGAAATGTAACCGTTATCGGTACATGAAGGAAGATGTTATATTGACGTTAGCGTACTGTGCTACCTCAATTCATTGGTTTTAATGGCAAGATGCTAAACGCGAAACCCGATGGAAGCGCTGTCTAAGTAGCGCGTTCGAATAATATTGACTTATTAGAATCCTCTCTACTGAGGCAGCGTATCGCCCCCATGGATCAGCCTAATTATCCGATACCCGATCTATCTCATTTTGGTAATATCGGCACCGATATCCGATCTTAATATCGGATCGGTGCATCCCTAGTATTATTATTAATAATAATCATTATAACAATAAGAAGAATAAGGAGAAAAGGAAGATATTCATTTATATAACGTCTTTTTCATGCCCAAGGTCACTTTACACAGGTGAAGAAGAGGGAGAAAATACCATTCATTGAGTAGAAAAATGCAAAAAGCGTTTTAAGCTAAGCTTTGAAGGCAGAAAATGTGCAACACTCACAAAGCGATTGTGGTAATGTTTTCTATAGTTTCTATAGGGGGCTATATTGCTGAAAGATCTGCCTCCAAGTGTCCAATCTAAATATTTTCGGGCAAGAAGAGGCTGTGTGACATTGAACTAGGGTGATAGGAGCTGATTTTTTAGAGTGATAGAGTATTGTAGAGAGTGTTGTAGACACAGTACAGGGTGAATGCTTTTGTTTGGGACACCATTAAGGGGTGAGTTGCAGTAGTCTCAGAAGGATGATATCAAAGCATGACTCAAAGTTTTTTTACCAGTGGACGTTTATATATATATATATATATATACTGTATATATATATATACTATATATATATACAGGGGTTGGACAAAATAACTGAAACACCTGGTTTTAGACCACAATAATTTATTAGTATGGTGTAGGGCCTCCTTTTGCGGCCAATACAGCGTCAATTCGTCTTGGAAATGACATATACAAGTCCTGCACAGTGGTCAGAGGGATTTTAAGCCATTCTTCTTGCAGGATAGTGGCCAGGTCACTACGTGATGCTGGTGGAGGAAAACGTTTCCTGACTCGCTTCTCCAAAACACCCCAAAGTGGCTCAATAATATTTAGATCTGGTGACTGTGCAGGCCATGGGAGATGTTCAACTTCACTTTCATGTTCATCAAACCAATCTTTCACCAGTCTTGCTGTGTGTATTGGTGCATTGTCATCCTGATACACGGCACCGCCATTGGATGCACATGGTCCTCCAGAATGGTTCGGTAGTCCTTGGCAGTGACGCACCCATCTAGCACAAGTATTGGGCCAAGGGAATGCCATGATATGGCAGCCCAAACCATCACTGATCCACCCCCATGCTTCACTCTGGGCATGCAACAGTCTGGGTGGTATGCTTCTTTGGGGCTTCTCCACACCGTAACTCTCCCGGATGTGGGGAAAACAGTAAAGGTGGACTCATCAGAGAACAATACATGTTTCACATTGTCCACAGCCCAAGATTTGCGCTCCTTGCACCATTGAAACCGACGTTTGGCATTGGCACGAGTGACCAAAGGTTTGGCTATAGCAGCCCGGCCGTGTATATTGACCCTGTGGAGCTCCCGACGGACAGTTCTGGTGGAAACAGGAGAGTTGAGGTGCACATTTAATTCTGCCGTGATTTGGGCAGCCGTGGTTTTATGTTTTTTGGATACAATCCGGGTTAGCACCCGAACATCCCTTTCAGACAGCTTCCTCTTGCGTCCACAGTTAATCCTGTTGGATGTGGTTTGTCCTTCTTGGTGGTATGCTGACATTACCCTGGATACCGTGGCTCTTGATACATCACAAAGACTTGCTGTCTTGGTCACAGATGCGCCAGCAAGACGTGCACCAACAATTTGTCCTCTTTTGAACTCTGGTATGTCACCCATAATGTTGTGTGCATTGCAATATTTTGAGCAAAACTGTGCTCTTACCCTGCTAATTGAACCTTCACACTCTGCTCTTACTGGTGCAATGTGCAATTAATGAAGATTGGCCACCAGACTGGTCCAATTTAGCCATGAAACCTCCCACACTAAAATGACAGGTGTTTCAGTTATTTTGTCCAACCCCTGTATATACACATACAGTATATATACTGTGTATATATATATATATATATATATATATATATATATATATATATAGACGTCCACTCTAGTCCATAAATTAGGTGTACTAAGCTGAGAAGCTTAACTGTAATAACTCAAATAGTACAACACTAAGAGCAGTGTAGTCAAAAACAACAAACAAATGAACGAACAAAGAATAAAACCAGCTAAAGGAATCCACAAACAGTCCAAGATCCAACAAACTGGAAGAGCAAATACATCAAACAAAAGTACCAAAAGGGGAATCCAAACAGGTCATACACATAATATAGAACTCAAACAAATAACGCTCGGTATGCAACAGCAAGGTTGGCAATACTTTGCAAAGAGGCACAGCCAAACACAGGTTTAAATACTTAACTTCAAATTACAAATTAGCAAAAGGTGTTCTAAAACTCGGGTGATCTGGAGAGCATGAGTCTTGATTAGGTGTAGGAGAGGAAGGAGGAGTCATGTGACCACCTTTGGGTTTCTGGGAACTTGAGTGCAAATCAAAGTACAATGACTCCTCAGAACTAGCTTGAGAGAGAGCTTCCTCAACAGAAGGTGTGGCACTAAATACAAGATGTAAGAACAGGGGGTGGGAGATGCAGTTTAGGTGCAGACATGTGTGAATATCATCAGCATAAGAGTAAAAATGAAGTCCTTGACAGCAGGTAATCTGACTGAAGGGTAAGATATAGATAATTAAGAGTAGAGGACCAATGACTGATCCCTGAAAAACCCCTTGTGTAATAGCACTAATAGCAAAATTATACTTATCAAGAGCAACAAAGTTAAATCTCTCAGTGATGTAGGATAGGAACCAAGCAATGGCAGTATTAGTCATGCCAACAGCTGAAAGGCAGGAGATAAGTATGTCATGATTAATGGTGTCAAATGCAGCACTTAGATCTAAAAGGAGTAGAATATTGAATCAGTGGAATTAAGAAGATCATTAAAAACCTGTAAAAGGTCTGTGTCAATGCTATGCATTATACTAAAGTCAGATTGGTTTTAAAAGGTTAAAAAATATCACTGCTTATCATAAGAAAAAATGCACTTGCGAAGCTACCCTTTCTAACAACTTGGCTAAAAAGCGCAGATATAAATTGGCTGATAATGTTCCAGGGTACCTGGTTTCTTGAGAATGGAAGTGATAGCAGACGTTTTAAGAGCGGTAGGGACATAACCTGAAGCAGGAGATGTGTTAATGAAATGACACGAGGTCAGAGATAACTGATGGATTCTTCTTAAGACATGAGATGGGGGCAGAATTGAGCTGACAAGTCAATGCATTTGATTTGACAATTAAGTGACGCTACTATAGACGGGCATTAAGGAAGTTGAAGGAAAATTTTAGTACATTTTAACTACACCGATCAGCCATAACCTTAAAACCACCTCCTTGTTTCTACACTCACTGTCCATTTTATCTGCTTCACTTATTATATAGAAGCACTTTGTAGTTCTACAATTACTGACTGTAGTCCATCTGTTTCTCTGCATACTATTTAGCCTACTTTTACCCTGTTCTTCAATAGTCAGGACCCTCTCAGGACCACTACAGAGCAGGTATTATTTAGGTGGTGGATGATTCTCAGCACTGCAGTGACACTGACATAGTGGTGGTGTGTTAGTGTGTGTTGTGCTGGTATGAGTGGATCAGACAAAGCAGCGCTGATGGAGTTTTTAAACACCTCACTGTCACTGCTGGTGTCCACCAATCAAAAATATCCAGCCAACAGTGCTCCATGGGCAGCGTCCTGTGACCACTGATTGAGGTCTAGAAGATGACCAACTCAAAGGGCAGCAATAGATGAGCAATCGTCTTTGCATCTACAAGGTGGACCAACTAGGTAGGAGTGTGTAATAGAGTGGACAGTGAGTGGACACGGTATTTAAAAACTCCAGCAGCGCTGCTGTGTCTGATCCACTCATAGCAGCACAACACACACTAACACACCACCACCATGTCAGTGTCACTGAAGTGCTGAGAATGACCCACCACTCAAATAATACCTGCTCTGTGGTGGTCCTGTAGGGGTCCTGGGTAAAAGCAGGCTAAAAAGGTATGTAGAGAAATTGATGAACTGCAGTTAGTAATTGTAGAACTTCAAAGTGCTTCTATATGGTAAGTGGAGCTGAAAAAATGGACAGTGAGTGTAGAAACAAGGAGGTGGTTTTAATGTTATGGCTGATCAGTGTATATTGTCTGTAAAAAAATCTATGAAAGACTTCACACTGGTCACTGCTGCAAAGAGGTGTAACAAAGGAAGGGTTAAAAAGGTTGTTAAGAGTGGATAAGTAGTTTAGACTTATAGCCAGTACCATTAATGACAGATGAAATGTATAGTAAACAGGCACTATTTACATTGGCACTCTATCATAGCATGTGATCTGAGTACGCCAATTCATGAACAGTAAAACCATTTTTATAAAAACACTCTAAACAAACTTTTTACATTATTTTATGTATGTAAACCTTCTGTATTAGTAACTGCTGTGACTACTTTAAGCAGCTATAACTTTAACTAAGTTTTTCTGGTATTAACGGATTGTGTACCTATGCCTGCTTCCTCAAGCAAACCACACAAGCAATAATGCTCATCAATGCTTATGCATCACATCTGTTTTCAGGTCTAGCACAACATCATCATATTTTCATATCTTCATCATATCTTTATATGCAGATCAGCTTTCTGTACAGAGAGCCACACGCACTCTTTGCCCATCTCTGTGCAAATGCCATCAATCAGCCAACAGAGCCGTAGCCTAGTGGTTAAGGTACTGGACTAGTAACCAGAAGGTCGCTGGTTCAAGCCCAGCCAGGTTGCTGCTGTTGGGCCCCTGAGCAAGGCCCTTAACCCTCAATTGCTCAGACTGTATACTGTAACTATAATGTTAGTCACTTTGGATTAAGGCGTCTGCTAAATGCCGAAAATGTAAATGTAATTGCATCAGAGTCCCTATCCGGCTTCCTACCCTATATGAACAACAAACCAATCGTTGTTCATGTAGCTGCCCACCCGGATGGCAGAGACACTACATATCTTCACCAGTCCCCATTACACTGGTAATTTGTGATTTATCCTGTTTAATAGTTTAGAGGAAGTTTCCAACAATGACATTATTATGTAAAAGAGGCCTGTAGGTCCTTAGATGTTAACTCTGAGTTCTTTGTGGCTTCCTGTAATATTATTCATTGCGACCTTAAAGTAGTTTCTGCTAGATGACCCTCCTTGGAAGCATTACAGTGGTGCAGAACATCCTCAATTTGTATCTGATCTGCCTTGCAGTGCATTTGTGGTGGCCAAACTTTTTAGAAATGAATTTGTAACATTTTCCCGACTGGTGAGCATTGATTAACCTTTAAGGTCCTTAGGAATATCCTTTGATCAAGGCATTGCATACTTCTATTAACCTGTGTGATGAGGATAACATTGTGATAGTAATTTTCTTAAAAAGGGCCTGCTAAACTAACATCTGGTTGTCATCATTTTGATTCATATAAAATTCACCTAAATTCATATAAAATAAGTACTAACGTTCTGCTACCAGGAGTGAAATCATTGTTTAGATTAAATGCTCTACTTGACTGAGAAAAGTGTACATTTTGAACTGATAATTGTCAAAAAGGTCATAGTACCAGCTTAAAATTAAAGGCAATTCTCAGAGAACTGGTTGACATTTATTAAGCTATCACAAAATAAATAGTCACTTAAAACTAAGGCTCTTAAAACTCCTGAGGCTTTTCTTAAAAACATTTGCATCAACTTGACAGAAGCTGTTTTTAAATCCACCAAAATGTGCTGATTTTTTTTATTTATTTATTTTTGCACGAAGACTAATCAGCAAAACAAATGTGGCCCAATGGCTGTCATGTGAAATGTTGTGGCAGTTATTCAGTTCTGCCTGTGTTCTGTGCACCCTAAAGCTTGAATATGGATTGCAGGAATCAGAGTGTTCTTGCAATCAAGCGAATGTACCCATCACAACAAACATTTTAATAAAATATTACAAAGCTCAAATATAGTGCAATTCACACATCAGTTTTTCTCTTGGCAACCATGCTTACATTTGGCAGTAAAATGCTTTTTTACATAAAGGGAAAAAAACACAATGAAAAGTATTTTTACTTTAAAGTTATAAACTATCAAAAAAAAATTAAGAATAAAATAAAAATAGTTTTTTGAGCCAACTATGTTTAGCAAATGCTATGCTATATGAAAGACATTAAGTCTGGGTTCCACAAGCTCTATGCATTTTATATTAATAATAATAATATAATAATAATTATGATGGTGATAATAATATAATAATAATTATGATGGTGATGATAATAATAATATAATAATTATGATGGTGATAATAATAATAATATAATAATAATAATTATGATGGTGATGATAATAATAATAATAGTGATAATAATAATAATGATTGTGATAATAATATTATTATTATTAATAATAATATTATTATTAATAATAATAATAGTGATAATAATAATAATAATAATAATAATAATAACAATAATAATAATAATAATAATAATTATTATTATTATTATTATTATTATTATTATTATTATTAAATAAGTCTGTAGCAGGTGGAGCGGTCTGGGCCCTTTTTTGTGGATTTTTCATGTTCTCCCCAAGTTTCCTCCAAGTGCTCCAGTTTTCTCCCACGGTATAAAGACATGTCCGGTTAACTGGAGATACTAAAAATGACTAAAAACATTGGTATGTGCATGTGTTTGTGTTTATTTGTGTTTGTGTCTGTGCTCTGTGATGGACTGATGACCTGTGTCCAAAGGAGTGTTTTCTGCCTTTCACGCAGTGAACTGTACCCACCGCGACCCTCAATAGGATAAAGCGGTGATAAAATACACAATGAATGCATGATGTACAACAAGCTCTTGGTCAGGTGTATACATACTTTCAACCATATAGTGCAGCCAATTAAATTTGGCAAGGCCTCACATTTGTGAGAAAGAAACCCTTAAAATTCTGAATGCTTATATTGCACTCTAAAGTAATGTGCTCTTTAAAAATAATGCACAGTTGTTCTGAGCCATAATTGGGCTTAATTTAGGTTGCTTAATGCAAAATGTAATGTATTTATGAATATCTGCTTATATTAAAAATCTCTTTCAAAAGAATCCCCAGTTGTACCGATAGGTATGTTTTTAAGCCAATTAAAATTCACTTTAACCTTTAAAATGTCTGATGATGTAACTGACAGAGTTAGGGATTAAACTCAGGTGTTCATTTCATTTGTGTGCTTTTAATAAAAAAGTGAATGAAAAATCCTGTGTCCATCTGTTACCGACATGCTATTAAGATAAAATGAGCAATCACAGGGAAACACAGAACATTAAAATGAACTTGTAGCATATCTGACATTGGTAAATTTATCAAATTAATTTTTTTAATATTATAGGACCAGGATTTGGTACAAACAAATGTAGGATGTTATTTAGTTTATTTAGTTCTGTAGCCTAGTAATTTCAGCCTCTTGATATTTCTAATAAATGTCAGAAAATTATGTTCCTAACATAGAACAGAAATGACAGTTTATTGGCTCCTGTCAGAGCTACAGAGCTTCACAGTGGAAGGACTACTGCTGTCAAGGGAAGATTACAAACCAAAAGCATCACTTTCCATTTCTCAAACGTGTGTAAGTAAAAATAAACCAGTAACTCGAAGCTATAGAAGCCAAAAATGACTGACACTAAATAAGAAGTTGTAATATTTGGTGCACTGAAAAAGGATTTGATATACACTATATTGCCAAAAGTATTCGCTCGTCTGCCTTCACACGCATATGAACTGGAGTGACATCCCATTCTTAATCCATAGGGTTTAATATGATGTCAGCCCACCCTTTGCAGCTATAACAGCTTCAACTCTTCTGGGAAGGCTTTCCACAAGGTTTAGGAGTGTGTTTATCGGAATTTTTGACCATTCTTCCAGAAGCGCATTTGTGAGGTCAGACACTGATGTTGGCCGAGAAGACCTGACTCACAGTCTCCGCTTTAATTAATCCCAAAGGTGTTCTATCGGGTTGAGGTCAGGACTCTGTGCAGGCCAGTCAAGTTCTTCCACATCAAACTCGCTCATCCATGTCTTTATGGACCTTGCTTTGTGCACTGGTGTGCAGTCATGTTGGAACAGAAAGGGGCCATCCCCAAACTGTTCCCACAAAGTTGGGAGCATGAAATTGTCCAATATCTCTTGGTATGCTGAAGCATTAAGAGTTTCTTTCTCTGGAACTAAGGGATCTAGTCCAACTCCTGAAAAACCACCCCACACCATAATCCCCCCTCCACCAAACTTTACACTTGGCACAATGCAGTCAGACAAGTACCGTTCTCCTGGCAACCGCCAAACCCAGACTCATCCATTGGATCGCCTGACGGAGAAGCGTGATTCATCACTCCAGAGAACACGTCTCCACTGCTCTAGAGTCCAGTGGCAGCGTGCTTTGGGCTTGGATGCAGCTGCTCGACCATGGAAACCCATTCCATGAAGCTCTACACACTGTTCTTGAGCTAATCTGAAGGCCACATGAAGTTTGGAGGTCTGTAGTGATTGACTCTGCAGAAAGTTGGCGACCTCTGCGCACTATGCTCCTCAGCATCCGCTGACCCCGCTCTGTCATTTTACGTGGCTACCACTTCGTGGCTGAGTTGCTGTCATTCCCAATCGCTTCCACTTTGTTATAATAGCACTAACAGTCAACTGTGGAATATTTAGTAGCGAGGAAATTTCACGACTGGACTTGTTGCACAGGTGGCATGACGGTACCACGTTGAAATTCACTGAGCCCCTGAGAGCGACCCATAATTTCACTAATGTTTGTAGAAGCAGTCTGCATGCATAGGTGCTTGGTTTTATACACCTGTGGCCATGGAAGTGATTGGAACACCTGAATTCAATGATTTGGATGGGTGAGTAAATACTTTTGGCAATATAGTGTATGTATACAGGTTTTAATATGATATACATTTTTTTTAAATGGGTGCATTAATCATAAATGTATTATAAAGCAGGATGATAAAAATGGCACAATCATTTCTTAATATCACCCCACACATTACAATGCTATCACCAACATTTCTGACTGTTGGTATAATGGTCTTACTACAAATGTGATTTTATTTCCTTTTTTGCCAGACATAAGATCCTTGTCATCTAATAAGACTGAATTTTTTTAAATGGGTTGTCATCTGATTATTAAGATTGGCACGGTATTGCTGTACATTATTATCATACTTTTCAAACCATTTAATAACCATTTAATGATAATAACCATTAAATTCCACCATTCCAATAAGACAAAATGCATTTAATGAATGGCAGAGCCACCAGACCCTCTCAGTAAATGCATCAATCATTTAGCCCTCAACCATTCTTTTGGTGTACACAACACATGCCATAAAACACTAGCCAATTTTGAAATTCTTTGAGACTGGAGCCCCACAAATGAGCAACAACACTTTGATTTTGTTTTTTCTTTCTTTTGGCATCATGAGATAAAATCAAGGACTTCTCATACAAAAACAAAGCATGTTGGGATTTTAATTAAGTCATTTTTTATTATACAGTATACCAGTTTAAAACATGTGCATGTTTCTCTATTTCTTTATTCAAATCTTCAAATATTTTATTTTTATTTTTATTTTATTTTTAATTTGTGACATGCTAGTTTATTTTACCGGAAGCTATTAGCTTGCAAATGCAAATAAATGTACTTAAAACGCTTACATAATATTTATTTTTACCTCAAATATTTACTGTATGTTTGTAATCCTTCATCAGTTTAGTTCCAGTTTCTTGTCTCTGCGCTTTAAAGAAGATGTGTTTCTTTTAAATGAGGTCTGCAGAGACTGCATTTGCCAACACAGCTGTCCTGACATGAACTTGTTATCTTCCATCTTTCAAGCTGCAGAGTAACTCTAGCAAATCACTCATGCTGACAACAGTATGAAAGATTCGATAATTCGAATGCTGTTGACTTAAAGTTGTTTACTATAAGGCTTTATGGTGGCCAGCGTTAGTAAATCTTGTCTTGTTATAGTATCATGAATGTTTGATTTGTCTATTTCAAATGAGAAAGGAATACTGGAATATATTTACCCTATGTGATCACCTGAAAAAAGTACCAAATGCACTACACAGCCCAAACTAGAAACCTCTTTTAATTAGTAATTTAAGCCTATTGATGTACAAACATTTTTTGTGTGAGTGTGTAATGCCCTGTGATGTATTGGTGCCCCATCCAAGGTGTTTTTCTGCCCTAATCCCACTGTTTCTGGGTGCCACTAGAACCACTACAACATTATTAAAGCTATTAGTAAACATAAATTAATAAAAAAAATCCACAATTTGCATTAAACTAAGCATTCAGCCCTAGACATGCACTGGTAGTACAGCAACGGGGCTTAATCTGCCACTAGGGGCGGCACGGTGGCTCAGTGGGTAGCACCGTCACCTCACAACAAGAAGGTCCTGGGTTTGATCCTTTCTATGTGGAGTTTGCATGTTCTTATCGTGTCTATGGGTTTCCTCCAGGAGCTTCGGTTTCCTCCCAGAGTCCAAAGACGAACTTGTGAATTGATGAATCATGTGTAACGAGTAACTACCGTTTCTGTCATGAATGTAACCAAAGAGTGTAAAACATGACATTAAAATCCTAATAAATAAATAATCTGCAACTGGAATAGAAAACCAATTTCTAGTTGGCTCTAAATCCATTGTCTCATCTCTCACTAACACATCCCTCACTATTGCTGGTATCCCTGTTCAGTCTTCTTCCAAGGCCCATAATCTTGGGGTTCTGTTTGACCCTCTCCTGTCACTTGAGCCACATATAAGTTCCGCTGGCGAAGTCTGCCTTCTTCCAGCTTCGAAATGTCGCTCAACTGCGTCCGTTTCTGTCTTTGCTGAGACCCTGGTACATGCTTTTGTTACCTCCAAACTAGACTACTGCAATTCTCTCCTCTATGGGCTTCCCTCAAAATCCCTCCGACCCCTGCAGATCGTTCAGAATGCTGCTGCTCGAGTGCTGACCCAGTCTAAAAAAACATGAGCATATCACCCCGGTCTTAGAACGACTCCATTGGCTTCCAGTCAATAAGCGTCTTCAATATAAAATCTTAGTGCTCATTTTTAAGGCACTTCATGGTCTGGCCCCCTCATATCTGGCTAATCTTTTACACCGCTATGTCCCTTCTCGCAGGTTAAGGTCGTCTGATGCTGGTCTCCTGGTTGCTCCTAGGTTTAGGTTGACCACCATGGGTGATATATCTTTTAGTGTTGCTGCCCCTACGCTGTGGAACTCTCTTCCTCTCTCTCTTTGTCTCTCTTCCTCTCTCTCTGAGTTTAAATCTCTTCTTTAAACATTCTTGTTTACTAAGCACTTTCACTCGTCTTCTTTTGTTTCTGTTTGATCTTGCTTGTGATTATGATTCCTATGTAAAGCGTCCTTTGGTACTATGAAAGGCGCTATATAAGTTGAATTTATTATTATTATTGCAACTTAGTTTATTCAATTTCTGCCTTTTTAGTGATGCGTTGGTCAACTGCAAATGCTTTGAAAATACTGTGATAGTATTTCATTTCTCACTGTCAAGGTTGAGCACCACCAGTGGATCGAGCAGTGGAATAGCATTATTAATTACATTTTACCATCTGGCAAAATGTGTTCGGTATGTTTGCTGTTTGCCAAATGGTAGAGAATGTCTTTGATAAGTCTTTTAGTTCCACTAAACGAAAATGTTACAGCATACAATGGCACGGTAAAGAAATTTGAGACACCAAAATTGTGGCAACAATCTCAAGAATGTCTATTCTTATTCTTGGGACAGTGTAGCCTAGTGGGTAGAGCTTTGGGCTATCAATTGAAAGGTTGAGAGTTTGAATCCCAATTCTGCCATGCAGCCACAGTTGGGCCCTTGAGCAAGGCCCTTAACCCTGTCTGCATGTAAAAATGTAAAAATAATGGGGTTGTTTTTGACACTTATACACTGAGAATTACATGAATATAATATAAAAACACTGAAATAAAAAGCTGATTCTTACAACTTCTAAGAACCCCGAGCTGTAACACAAGTTTAAAAGTGAAACAGTGAGGAAAATCCAGCTAAACATAAATACAGGTAGAGGTTTTCAGAGTGAATCTGACGGTTATTCCACACAAATGCAGTTTTGTCCCATATGCGCACTTTGATGACCGTTTACCGCACCAAACAAACCGTCTGTTCATTGTTAATTTGAAATGAAATAAATATTTTTAAAAAAACAAGCAGAACATGTTGACTTTAAGAGAAACATTGAGTTAAAGGATACAAATTTCTCGACAAAGGGCGTCAAGTTTCAAAGATTTTGAGTTTAGGGGACGTTGAGTTACATGGTACCACTGTATATATGACAAATAAAGGCATTCTTCTTCTAATCATTATTATTATTATTTCCATGCCATGTGTGCATGAAAATGCTGAATGTGGTGTGGGGGGATTTCTGCCCTGCACAGAGCCCTAAACTTAATCCTATTCAGTCCTCACGTTACTATTCAGTAGAATTTTATTACACAAAAAAACAAGACCATTGCATTTATTGTGGGGTAATAGCACATGATAAATAGAGGTGTATAAAAAACTGTAAGTGAGGTGGTGAGGTGAGGGTGACCACAGTCAAATAAAAACTGTGTTATAAGTTATAAGTTATTGTTGTAGAGTCGACAATCGATAACAACATAAAGGACCTGCAGTAGTGCTCCTTCTTACACAGAGAGTGAAGGAGCCTGGTGCTGAGAGAGCTGCTTAAAGCCCCTACAGACTGCAGTGGATGTGAGGTATTGTCCAGGATGTATGACAGCTTGGCTATCATCCTTCTCCCTCCCACATCCTCCAGTGATGTGAGAGGACAGCTCACTCTCTTGCTCTCTTGACCAGCTTGTTTCTTCTTTTTCTGTCTCTCTGAGATTGAACCTCCCCAGCACACTATTGCATAGGTGATAGCTGATGCTACCACAGTGTCATAATGATCAGTTAACACTCCAAAGGACCTCAATCTTCTCAGAAGATGGAGATGACCTTGGCCTTTCCTGTATTGTTGCTAGACCAGTCCAGTTTGTTGTTGAGGTGAACACCAAGGTGTGTATATCCCCTCACTATCTGAATGTCCGATTCTTAGATGTTCACAGGTGTGGTCTAAGGTGTCCTTTTTCTGATGTCAATTACCATCTCCTTTGCCTTGCTAAATGTGAGGCACATTTAGCTTGCACCCTGATGACCGTTCTTTATTCTAGTTTTTTCCCATCAGATGCACATCCAACCATGACTGTAACAATTAAGTACTTTTGGAGGTAGCAATTATCTGTGTTATGCTTGAAGTCTGATGTGTAAAGTGTGAAAAGAAAATAAGTAAGCCTTGACCCCTGTACTACAGACCAACACAACAAATACTCAGCCCTGAAAGCCTCACATATTGTGGTCTGATGGTAAGGTAGTCAATGGTCCATGCAGTGAGGTGGCAGTCAACTCGAGCCCCCTCCAGCTTTCCCTGAGTAGTGACGGGTGTATTATATTAAAGCCAATGGAGAAGTCAGAACATGACCCTCACGGTGCTCTCAAGGTGTGAGGGCGATCCATACATCAGGTGGATGACTGCATCCTCTACACCAGAGGTCACTAACAGGCGGACCGCGGTCCGGGTCCGGACCCAGAAGCTGTCCCATACGGACCCGGATCTACAGCCAAAACAGAAAGTTATGATTTGAAACCTGACGGAGCGCTTCTATTTTAACCGGCGCAGCTTCTGTAGCCTTTACAGTAGCGGTTTAGTGGATGAGAAAACGCACAGACACCAGAGATCACGTGACACCACTCAGCCAATCAAGTCTGTGCATTCCAGTCGGTAAACACTGCAACTCTACAGATGAGAGAGTTAGAGGCGAGTTACATGTGAAAAGACAGTGGAAAGAAAAAGAAAGATAGCGAACGTAGAAAAAACGAAGGGAGAGATACAGACGACTGTGCAGGAGAAAGTTGAGAAAAGACGAGTGAGACAGGAGACATGACGCTCTCCAAAAAAGAAACGTGTACAGCGAAATTACAGCATTTAATCCGTGATGGAGAGACTCATTTCTGTTCTTACTTCCCACTGGAGCACAATTTATTTTTATTTTCTCCTAATTTGATAAGAGAAAGGTTTGATAAGGTGGGGTGGTCCGGGTCCCCTCTGTGTGGAGTTTGCATGTTCTCCCCGTGTCTGCATGGGTTTACTTCGGTGCTCCGGTTTCCTCCCACAGTACAAAGACGTGCAAGTGAGGTGAATTGGAGACACAGAATTGTCCATGACTGTGTTGGATATAAACTTGTGACCTGATGAATCTTGTGTAATGAATAACTACCGTTCCTGTCATGAATGTAACCAAAGTGTAAAACATGACGTTATAATCCTAATAAACAAACAGACATTTGATTTGACAGTCAGTTATTGATTACATGCAGATGTTGATACAACTACTAGGCTACTTATATATAATATATATCAATATATATATTATATGTTATGCAGTGATAGCTCAGTGGTTAAGGTACTGGACTAATAAACAGAAGGTTGCCGGTTCAAGCCCCACCACCACCAAGTTGCCACTGTTGGGTCCCTGAGTAAGGCACTTAACCCTCAGTTGCTCATTGTGTAAGTCGCTTTGGATAAAAGTGTCCGCTAAATGCTATATATATATATATATACTGTATATATAGTTAATCATTCCGGACCTTTGCTTCAAGAAATGTTCCCTAACTGGACCTCTTCAAATTTTAGTTGAATACCCCTGCTCTACACCAATGTCAGTTTGGTTGGAAAATTGCCATGAGTCCAGCTTCCACTAGGGGTCAGATGTGGTTGAGGACAATTCTCTCCATAGTCTTCATCAGGTGTGAGATTTCAGCCACAAGTCTAAAGTGGTTCGGCTCCCTTGGGTGCATACTCATAGGAACCAGAACCAGACAGAGAGCTTTCCACAATACTGACACTCTCTTTCAACTCGACTTTCTTGCCCTGTTTCTCTTCACCTGCTCAGCTATGCTGGAGATACGTGGGGAGGAGTTGGGAGGGAGATCCAGGTGTGGACAACAAAGGGAGGGGTTTTTAATGTACTTTAGTGAGGAGTGTATTGAAACAGAGCTTAGCAAGGATGCCATTGCTGTCCTGGGTGCCATGAGGGAGGTGGAGTGAAGAGACCTAAGAAAGTGTGGTTGGGACACTGGCTGGTTTATAACCATGTGCATGGGGGACATGGAGGGGCCTAAATTAAATCTGTTAAAAAACAAATGAATCTAACATGCCAATGTTTGGTCTCTGCATACTGATCCCCTGCTGCTGCCTCTCAAAACCAATGTTGCATAGTTCTGTTTTAGGTGCTTCTCCAGACTGTCAATGTCCTCCTTATGTGGTCTGCACCTAACTTGGGCACTGCATTACTTATTCCCAAAGGCATCTCTGGTCCATCCACGGAAAGTAACTTTTGTGTGTCCCAGCACTAGTAGTTGTTCCTAGTTGTAAACAAAAGACGCGTGGTTAAATGGGGTTGCCGATGCAATAGTGAGGATTCCAAAAATAAATAAAAATGCAGACTGGTAATCTTTCCAGTTCCACGTCCATGGTTGCATAGGTTAGCATGGAAGAGATGACAAAAAAGATGGAAGTCTGTAGTAAAGACATAAAGCATAGTGAAATCCACACATCCCTGACTACAGTTGCTTTAACTGATCAGCAATCCGACATTCTCTGAGCGAGGTGGCAAGCTGACAGCCACCACACTATGAAAAGCAGCCAGGAACTGACCTAGCATGACAGCTTATATTCCAGGAGGACTAGTTATGTGCATGGGCCACAAATCCATCACCTTTTTGCTGAAAGTGCTAACTTTCACTCAAAGTGCAAAATATGAGCAAATTTCCACATTAAAATTCACCTGATGTAACAGCGTCCACAAAGGATTGTGTTGTAAATTAGGCAGTTTCTACTTATAAAATATTAATTAATGCAATGGCATAGATGGATGGATGGATGGATGGATGGATGGATGGATGGATGGATGGATGGATGGATGGATGGATGGATGGATGGATGGATGGATGGATGGATAGATAGATAGATAGATAGATAGATAGATAGATAGATAGATAGATCACTTTATTAATCCCAGAAGGAAAGTCAAATATTACAACAGCTCAAGGTTTATCAGAAAACAACTGATACATTAGAGAAGGTACATTAGAGATTAAAAAAATAAAAATAAACAATAATAATAAATAAATAAATAAAAAAGTAAGTAAAAGACTAAGTTAAAAATTATTAATTAAGTAAGGCTCAAGGTGCGTAAGAAATAATGAGTAACTATTACAGTACGAGTATTAAGTACTACAGTGCAATGTTTGTAGGTAATAGATATATATGACATATGCAATAAATGGAAAATTATAAAAGTGTCCTGTGCATTAAATATCCATAGATATGCAGTGACAAAGCTCATGCTTCATGAGTCTGTCCTGATAGTCCTGTTATTGACTCGTGTGCAATGATGTCCCGGCACAGTGGAGATGAGTTATACAGTGAGATCGCTGTTGGTACAAACGATTTCCTGTATCGTTTCTTCTTACAGCGGAGCTGGATGAGTCTGTTACTGAAGGTGCTCCCCTGTCTGACTAGGAGATCATGGAGGGGGTATGATGAATTGTCCAGTATAGAAATGAGTTTGTTTATGGACCTCCTTTCGACCACCAACTCGATACCCTCCAGTGAGCAGCCCAAGACTGAGCCAGCCTTCTTGATCAGTTTATTAAGTTTTTTTTGCATCTCCTGCTCTGATGCTGCCTCCCCAGCACACTGCTGCAAAGAACACAGCCCCCGCAACAACAGACTGGTAGAATGTAGTCAGCATCTTGCTGCACACTTTAGTAATGTGAATAAAGTGCTTTAAAAACAAAGATGTAATTTCTTAGAACTGCAAGTAATTCGAAAATCGCATCACGAACCGTGAAGCGAGCCTTTTCCCGTGTAAGAATTAGTGTAGGAATCAATTCAGTTAGCAATCGATTAGTCAAAAATGTCCAAGATGTCAAATTCTATAGGAGATAAAAACACTACTTTGGTAACTGAGTTTGGAAAGCTCCCAACCAGATACCTAGCAACAATGGGTAACCCATTCATCCTTTCCCTTTTTCAGACAAGGGATGCCTGTATTGATGCCTGACCATGTAATAGAACTGCTGAGATTTAAATTCAAGAGCTCAGCGTGCTGCGTTACTTAAGTCCCTCGGACTGTCTGCTAACATGTCATTACAAACAGGATATGCTGTTCACTCACTCACTTTCTTAACCGCTTATCCAATTAGAGTTGCATTGGGTGCTGGAGCCTATCCCAGCTTTTCAATGGGCACAAGGCACACAGTAACACCCTGGATAGGGCTCCAGTCCATCGCAGGGCAGACACACATACACACACACCCATTCACCTATATGGCAATTCAGTGTCTCCAATTAACCTGACTGCAAGTTTTTGGACTGTGGGAGGAAACCCACACAGACACAGGAAGAACATGCAAACTCCCCACAGAACCCAGAACCTTCTTGCTGTGAGGCGACAGTGCTACCCACGGAGCCACCGTGCCTCCCTATAAATATACTGTATATAATAAAACAGTAGACTAAAATGTATAAACCCTTATTTATTTTAATGCTGAACACTAAATAGTCCTGGAGTGGAATGCAATTTTCTGTCTTATGATTTGTGGTAGTTGTGCCATTATCTAAGTCAGCATCTTGGGAGCTCATAAGGTTAGTTGTAAAAGTGCATATTATCCAGCACTGCTTCCCATCAGAACTACACATTAACAATATAAATGCGACACATAGATGCATTCATTCCATTTTATTAGATAGCACTATGGAGATCGAATCAGAATTGCTTGATTGAAATAGGAATCTGAAAATTGCTACAGGCAAGCACAGAGTCCAAAATATCAGTAAATAAATGAATGAATGAATGAATGAATGAATGAAGGAATGAATGAATGGATGGATGAGTAGTTCTATTCTCTCCAAGTGTGTGTGTGTGTGTGTGTGTGTATACAGTTCTAGTGGTTTTTAATAAAAATATTTTGTGTTGTAGATTTGATTTTGAATAAATATAATTGCTATTGCCAATCAGTGTACACATAATCATTAATAATCAAGGTTTGCATGGTCAGATTTGGGCAGTTTATCCCACCTATGGCTATGGCTTGCCTCAAGGTAATCATGGAGATCTAGACAGTTCCTTGGACTTCACTATTTTTTTGTCTTGACATTGTTGTGTAAATGGTGAGCCTTTATAGACCCAGTGTGGCTCTCCAAATAATGTCCAAAACAAAATTTCAACGAATGAACTACGTTTCTAACACGTCTTAAGGATAATTAAAGTAAACAGGATGGACCATGTTTGTATAACTTGTAAAAACAAGTACAGTGCTACCTTGAAACTCAACGTCAGTTGGTTCTGGGACAGGCGTTGAGTTTTAAAGGCGTTAGGTTTTAAGGTATTTTTTCCCATAAGGATGTATGGGAAATCTGTTAATATAATATAATATAATATAAAAACACTGAAATACAAAGCTGATTCTTACAATTTCCTAGAACACACAAGTTTAAAAGTGAAACAGGAGGAAAATACAGCTAAACACAGATACATGTGGATGCTTTCAGAGTGAATTTGATGGATATTTCACACAAATGTAGATTCATCTGGTGGGGAAGCCGGATATTCTGCTAGCACACCAGCACCGAGTTTCTGAACTCCTCTGTTCAAAACTCGGTGTTGCCACCGGTCGGCTGGGCGCCATCTGGCACACATAATTGGCAGTGCCTGCTGCAGATACTAATTGGCCACCGTGTCTGCAGGGTGGGGGCCGGACTATGTGTGGGTGTGTGGTTCTTCATACACTGTGTAAAGGACCGTGATTGGCGGAAGAGACGCCTGTGCAGAAAGCACGGGCGAGAAGAGAAGGGCTGTACATGTGTCGGAAGAGGCGCGTACAGAGACGTGCTCTCCTCGGATGCAATCTGGTATCTCTCAGCAGCGGAAGACAAAATTGAGTGCGTTAAATCGGGAGGAAAATGGGGAGAAAATGCATTTTTTTTTAAATTTAGATTCATCTCATATTCATCGGGCAGTTGTAGCCTAGCGGTTAAGGTGCTGGACTAGTAATCAGAAGGTCACCAGTTCAAGCCCTACCACTACCAGGTTGCCACTGTTGGGCCCTTGAGCAAAGCCCTTAACCCTCAATTGCTCAGACTGTATACTGTCACAGTTCTGTAAGTCGCTTTGGATAAAGGCGCCTGCTAAATGCCAAAAATGTAAAATGTAAATATTTGCCCTTTGATGACGTTTTACCGCACCGCTCAAGCTGAGCGCTGAACAAAGCGACTGTTCATTGTTAATTTGAAATTAAATAAATAATTTAAAAAAAAATTTACACATTTCTCGACGAAGGGCTTTAAGTTTCAAAGACTTTGAGTTTAGGTGACATTGAGTTACAAGGTACCACTGTATTCACTTTGTCATCTTTACCCATTCAAAATCATACCACTTAGTCAGTTGACTATAAAGTCCAGGACTGTCAGCACATCTTGATCATCTTAGCTCTAAAGATAGTTATGACAAAGCTTTAAGGTTTAAAATTTTATATAAATAACATTTAAATTCAAACCAAATGGCAAAATAGAAGCATTGTAGTAGTATCATTTGCCAGTCTTCAAGTACTTGACCTTACTTTGTTTAATGTCAAATAATTATCCCTCTTTTTGACAGATAAAATGCTTTTGTCAACATGCATGTCATGCAGATTTGCACTGATGAACTGATCTCAGGACTTGGTGTTGCATCACTGCTTCTGTGCAAACATGTGAAGTAAAACAGGTGCAAACTGCTCAAGATCATAATGCCTCAGTACACAAAGTGGATAATCTTCTGTGTTTTTGGGGTTCTGTTAAAGACCTTATTACAGATTCAGAGTAAAAGCTCTTAATACGACTCTGCTCTAGTGTAAATGTATTTATCAGGTCTAAATGGAACAGAGCAAAGAGTTTTCAGTGTGTGTCTGTAGATAAAGTATCAGTGTTACACTATGACCTGAAAAGACCAGAAATTTGCACTCCTGTGTACCTTATCTACACTAACCATGTGCTTCGATCTGAATATTTGAGGCAGGATTTGCAGAAACACCACTCATTCTTACACCTTGCTGTACTATAGTATTACTCATTATAAATAAATAAATTATTTAAATGATGAATAAAAAGAATCAATTGAAAAGAAGATCAGCATCTTTAATTTACAGTAATCCCTCCTCGATTGCGTTCCAGAACCCTCCGCGAAAGGTGAAAATCCGCGAAGTAAAGACGTGTTTATATGGTTATTTTTATAACCCGATTCCATCGGCTTTAGCATTTAGCATCTTGTCATTAAAACCAATGGGTTGAGGTAGCACAGCATGCTAACGTCAATATAACATCTCTCTTCATGTAACGATAACGGTTACATTTCCTGACAAGCCCGAACTTGCAAATAAAAACACTCGGTACAAGTTTATACAAGTTAAAAATCAGTAATATTTTATTTACGTTTGAAAAGAACTCCATTCATTTGTCCGTACCTTCAGCCATATTTATTTTTCTGCGAAAGAGGAGCACCTGACCCGCAATGAATTCTGGGATTGTCTTGATCACTAAGGAAGCGTCGGATGCTCACTCGTTTTTGAGTGAAAATAACGTTGAAACGTTAAGAAGTGAGGATATTAAGGCATCTAGGATTTGGAACAGCCTCCTAATTGGGAGCGCGCACAGGATGACGTAAAATGCGTCTATGTAGAGAGAGAGCTCGCTTTTCAAACACACCCCTTGTCTGCAGAAATCCGCGAACCAGCGAAAAATCCGCGATTTATATTTAGACATGCTTGCAAATAAAATCTGCGATAGAGTGAAGCCACAAAAGTCGAAGCGCGATATAGCGAGGGATTACTGTAATTGCTTTAGATTGCACACTTTAATAAGATTTATTATTATATATTATTTAATATAATTATTCTATATGAAATATAAAACAAGGTTTATTAAGTAAAATAAAAAAAACAATTTTAAGTAAAAAAAAAACTATTATTATTATTTATTAACACACAAAAAAATTATCATTATTATTATTTTTAAAGCATTTTCTCCATTTTTCTCTTGATTTTTAGCACGTCCAATTTTTACCCAATTGCGTTATGCTTCCTCGCTACTGGTGCTGACCCCCGCCATGATTGAGGAGAGCGAACTGACACATGCCCCCTCCCACACGTGTGCAGCAGCCAACTGCATCTTTTACCTGCATAAGGCAAGTTAATATGCGGATCAGCTTTGTGCACAGAGAGCCACACCCTGATCACATTATTCCTCTACTCATATAGCCGCCCAGCCCAGACAGATGGCAGAGCTGAGTTTTGAACCGACAAGTTCTAAATGTCAGCTCTGGTGTGCTAGTGTGTTTTACCGCTGTGCCACCTAAGTGGCAAATCAAAATTATTTTTATAAAAACTTTATTTATTACAATTATGACCTAACATATACTTTTATATTTTCCATTTCTGATGTGATGTAGTTTCATTACATCAGTGTTTTAGCACAACTATAAAAACTTACTACGCAGCACTGCCAGGACTGTGGGTTCTAACACATTGCAAAGCAACAGTAAAGTGGCATGATTAATATTAATCTCCTTAAGTGGCCAAGTTATAGCCATGATCTTAACAACATCAGACAACTGAGATGAGATCTCACAATTGTTGCACACCACTGCTCCTCTACTACACTAAAACAGCCTTTTTATTAAAAAGTAAGGTTTCATTTATTTATGTAAGTGGGGCATGTCAGTGATTATTTAGTTAACTGGTAACTGATAAACCTATTGTTTTCTTAATGCTGCAAGTTAAAAATGTCATTAAAATACCTTCCAACAACTGATGTTTGATTTAAATTGAGGGCAGAATCAAATTTCTCCACACACTGAAGCGATAGAGTGAGAGTGCTGAACTTAGACTCACCCTTAGTAAGCATGTGCCAATTCTGCTTACAGCTGTAGAGCAAGTGAGTTGTAGCTCTATGCTGAACAGGGAAGTTTTATAATGCATTTACATTATTGAACTGAAACTGTTTAGCATCAGTATGGAATCTGACTGCATGCTAACCTCTGCATATGTGGTTCTATGTTTTAAATGCTATATGTTTACAAAAAATAGAGGAACAATTACATTAGTATGCAAAGGTAGAACACATAATATCTACTAAAAGCTAATACTAGATGCATTTCTGAATACTGTGTGCACGACTTATTTCTGTATAATCATTATTATATTATGATTTTAAGCTCATTTAATTCATTTGTGTAATGTGGCTTATTGGTGATTGATGCATTATTAAACATAATGAACAAAAGCTGTTAAAAAATGAAATGCATTCAATCAGAAATGTAGCTTTATAAATTAACTGACTCTATCAATATTTTACTACCATAAGTTATTTTGGGTACAAAGTATATTTGTTAATCATTTCTAACAGGCTTTATTTTTCATTCTCATTTTTTTCAGTTTGTTTTAGCCTGTCCTTTAATGTTATTATTTTATTTATTTATTGTTGTTATTATTTTGTTTTATTCCAACTAATCTGAATTGGCACTTCATTTACATGCTTTTTAATTTGATCAAGGTATGCTCCACATAGTAGACACTTTACAGCATACATTTTTATATAAGGTTAAGTGTTTAAATCATGTGTTTTACTTATGATTAGCACTGTTGCCTCAGAGCAAGGGGTTCGATTCCCAGGTGCAGCAGTCTAGCTCCATTCTGTGTGGAGTTTACATGTTCTCCCCGTCTCTGCCTTGGTTTCCTCAGAGAGTTCTGGTTTCCTCCCACAGTCCAAAGACATGCAAGTGAGGTGAATTGAAGATACAAAATGATCCATTACTGTGTTTGACATTAAAGACTTAAACTGATGAATCTTGATTGAACTACATGTCCTGTCATGAATTTAACCAAAGTGTGTAAAACATGATGTAAAAATCCTAATAATTCAATAAATATGTATTTAATATGTGATTGTCTTATATTAAAATAAGACTACATTTTAGATGTAAACCCATCTAAAAGGTAACCCAGACTAGAAAAGACACCCATTCTAATTATCTAACATGCATGTTTTAGTCACATTTATTGCCAACAGGCATGTTAAATTAATTAGATGCCATTATCTGCTTTGGAAAATGTGGCCAGCAGAGGGGGTGGATGGAGGTGCAGATGATTGACATGTCGGTTCCAATTAATAGGCAATCATCAATGCTTCACTGAGCATTAATGCGCTTAAGGTGTAAGTGTTTTTCTTTATCACAGATTGGCCAGCTTCTTGTGTAACGTTGCAGATCATGCCTCTTCACTGAAATGCCGGCTTTAAAACCTGCACCTGCAAGAACTGAAAATGAACCCAATTTGCGGAATGCTTAACCAAGGTAAAACGAAAACAAAGTAACAAATGAAAGACACAAAGGCATTTACAGCCCACAACAGAGAAAGGGAATATAAACGAGTGCAAAAATGAAAACTGGTTGTCACAATATGGCATGCTGCTCAGAATGCCGGTGACAACCCATTTCTCAAAAAAAAGAGGGAAGAAAGGAAACTGGCACAGCCTGGGCCCAACATGAGGTGGTAATGCATGTGCACATCCTGTTCCTTAACTTTCAGGCCTATTTTTTTTTTTTTTCCCATCTTTTAAGGCTTTTTATTCAGAAAGTTCATAAGTTAATGTTACAGAAAGTCCATTAAAATATCTTAACAGAAAGTACAGGTCTGGAAAGCCATTACCAACATGTTATTCCTATAGCAAAAGTTGTTTACTGTCACAGTACCAAATTTTTAGCCTCTAGTTATTAAAGTTTGGGTAAAGAATCTATACTGGTCTCCAAACTTCAAAAGAAAAATATGTAAGATTAATTATTTGTATTTTATGGTGTCATCCTCCAGACCCACTGTAATACATTTGGAATCCACCACCATCTTTTCACAAACTAGTGTCACAGTGCCAGGAGATATTCAGAGCACAATCAGTTCCAAATAACTCTGTTCAAATGAATCATTATTTGGAATCGCATGACAGAGCTTCGTTCTGTTTGGTGACAGGAGCCAATCATGTGCAGGAATGAATCCACAGGCTTCAAACGTTCTAGATGTGCACATTAAAAATGGCACTGATAGTGTTTTCACAGTTTACATGTCTGGGTCCCAGAGCACACGATTGGTTGTGGAAGCACGAGGACTAAAGCTGCGTCGGAAATCACAAACTTAAAAAAGTACGTACTAAATTCAAGGCAGTGTGCAATGCTTGGCCGGTAGAGCTGTAAGCTCTTTCAGTACACAAGTGCACAGTATGCAAGCAACAGATGTACTATGTCCGCCATCTTACCAACGTCACGTGATGCATAACGTCACATCGCCTCAGTTATAACAATTTTAAAGTCAAACAAAATTAAGTCTGTCGTTCACTACAAAGCTACTTATAACGTTATTCAGGGTTGTACTAAATCATAACATTTTTACATTTTTGTCTTACTCCGATTCTCTGCTTTCCGCCATCTTTCTTCGTCCGCTTCAAAAGCCTTTGCAGCTCCAGTTGAATTATGGGATAAATCAGCAGACCGCAAGTGTGCTGTGTTTGCATTTTAAAAAATGGCTGCCCATGCAGTAGGTCATTTGGGTACTTTTTGCATACTGTTTAATGCGTAATATGTATTCGGACACACTACCCGCTCTCGCATACTGCTTTCACGTACTGTTCAGTATGGAAGTATGCGATTTCAGACGCAGCTCCAATAAATAGTTAGGTGCCCACATACATTATATTGCCAAAAGTATTCACTTACCCAAATCATTAAATTCAGGTGTTCCAATTACTTCCATGGCCAGGGGTGTATAAAATCAAGCACCTAGGCATGCAGACTGCTTCTACAAACATTAGTGAAAGAATGGGTCGCTCTCAGGAGCTCAGTGAATTCCAGCGTGGTACCGTGATAGGATGCCACCTGTGCAACAAGTCTAGTCGTGAAATTTCCTCACTACTAAATATTCCACAGTCGACTGTCAGTGGTATTCTAACAAAGTGGAAGCGATTGGGAATGACAGCAACTTAGCCACAAAGTGGTAGCCACGTAAAATGACAGTGGGGTCAGCGGATGCTGAGGCGCATAGTGCGCAGAGGTCGCCAACTTTCTGCAGAGTCAATCGCTACAGACCTCCAAACTTCATGTGGCCTTCAGATTAGCTCAAGAACAGTGTGTAGAGAGCTTCATGGAATGGGTTTCCATGGTCGAGCAGCTGCATCCTAGCCTTACATTACCAAGCACAATGCAAAGTGTTGGATGCAGTGGTGTAAAGCAAGCTGCCACTGGACTCTAGAGCAGTGGAGACGTGTTCTCTGGAATAATGAATCACGCTTCTCCGTCTGGCAATCCGATGGACGAGCCTGGGTTTGGCGGTTGCCAGGAGAACGGTACTTGTCTGACTGCATCATGCCAAGTGTAAAGTTTGATGGAGGGGGGAATATGGTGTGGGGTTGTTGTTCAGGAGTTGGGCTCGGCCCCTTAGTTCCAGTGAAAGGAACTCTTAATGCTTCAGCATACAAAGAGATTTTGGACAATTTCATGCTCCCAACTTTGTGGGAACAGTTTGGGGATGGCCCTTCCTGTTCCTACATGACTGCACACCAGTGCACAAAGCAAGGTCCATAAAGACAAGGATGAGCGAGTTTGGTTTGGAAGATGAATTACTTTGGGATTAATTAAAGCGGAGACTGTGAGTCAGGTCTTCTCGTCTAACATCAGTGTCTGACCTCACAAATGCGCTTCTGGAAGAATGGTAAAAAATTCTCATATACATACTCCTAAACCTTGTGGAAAGCCTTCCCAGAAAAGTTGAAGCTGTTATAGCTGCAAAGGGTGGGCCAACATTATATTAAACTCTATGGATTAAGAATGGGATGTCGCTCAAGTTCATATGCGTGTGAAGGCAGACGAGCCAATACTTTGGGCAATATAGTGTACTTTTGGGTAAGGTACATTGTATTTTTAGGTGTATGTTAGCTTTTGTCTTTGACACCCTGGACCATGCAGAACATAATACATTTACTCAAGCAATACATTACTGCATTGCAAAGCCAAACTAAACATTTCATTAAAAAAATTTAATAAAAGATTAATGACTGCAGCATTGCAAACTTGATTATGCATTCTTGTGTTAATAAATGTTATTATTTTGCTGCTTATTGCCAAATATTGCCTAGTGTTTTACATGTTTGCAGCTATAAAGTAAAGAAACAGAGTCAGTTGGACTGATATCAATGGCAAGTTGAGCTCTAAGATCATCACCATGGACAGCAGCCTCTTTAAATACGTTAAGTAAATGAGAACTGAGCGAGGGATCTCAAGCCAGCAATTAACCCAACTGATCTGCTTTTCCTTCTCACAGAAACATTTCCAAAAAAACATGTGAGTAACATACTTTGTGTACAGAGGTACAGCCATGCTGTATGAGAAAGAGGTCTTTTTCAGATGGTTGACTGTATGATGTTGGTTCAATTACAAGTAGTTAAGCTGCAGAACCAGTCAACTTTGCTTTAAGGATTTCATCTGAACCTACAAACACTGATGCTTTTAAATGATGAGGTTTGATTATAATCTGTAAGCATACAAGCATACTACTTAAGAGGGTTAAATGGGTATGGGTATATTCTGGCCCTGGAAACTGGGTTTGATCCTTACCTCAGGTCACTTTCTCTGAGAAGCCAATTACCCCCCCCCCCCCCCCCCCCCCTTTTTAGCCAGCCAATCCTCCCAAATTAAAAAGCATTACTAAATCTCAAAGTCTGTTTTTAGTCTTCTTGCTAAAAGGTTAATTTTTGCTATGAACTCCTTCCCCCCAAGGTTCTTTCTGTCCTTTCTCCCCATTCATCATTCTCTCAGCTTTGGCCAGGCTCCCAGTTCTAGCCTCTGAGAAGTTGGCATTGGGCTTTAGACCTGCCTTCCTTTACCAAAGGCACTTTTTGAATTGCTTTTGAATTTCACTGACTTTGGGTCCAAATTGTTCACAGCACAGCAGTTCAATCACAGGGTTTTAGCAGTGGGGCAGAGAACAGTGGATTCCTAGAGTCAGGAAAGATAGGGCACACTGACAACACACGCCTGGAAGCTCGTAATAAAACCATGCCCTCTGCAGCTCCAGACATGTCAAACAGGGAGGAGGAAGAGCAGTTCAGGGGGAGCTAAAAGAGCTTTGGGATTGCCTGATGCACTTTTTGCAGAATTCTTGGATAAGCTTAAAACTGATTGCTCCTGTAATATAATGCTATTCAGATTTTACTCTCACACTCTGTCAATTACATGAAGATTATGAACGTTCACCTTATATATTTATACTGATGTGTAAACGCTTAGTCAAATGTTATATAACAAACACTTTACACATTTTATACCCCCACCAGTAATGGCAGCACAAGGGCTCAGCAAGCATGTGCTTCATTGGACCTGAGAGCTGGGTTCCAATCCTGCCTCTATCCACTGTCTGTGTTGAGATTTGTATGTTGTACCCTATGTTTGCATAGGTACTCTGCTTTAATCCCATTTTCCAAATACATGATAAAGATGGGCTGGCTGTTGTAAATTGCCTCAAGGTATGAGTAAGTGAGCAATGCCCTGTAATGAATTAACACTTTGTCCAGGGTGTGTCTAATTTTGACAAACATACCTGATAAAGGTACATAAAAGGTAAAAACCGAAAGCTTTAAAATAAAGTAAAACAATCCGGTCATGTGGCGTAGCGGTAAAATTACACTAGCCCACTACCGCTGTAAACCAGGATTATAATCCCCAGTGGGGATGAGGGAGTGGGATCGAGGCCTTGCAATGGATTGGTGATCTCTCTGGGGTATGTTACTAAATTGCATCCAGTGATTCCAGTTGTTATAGCAATGACTCTGTGGTAAAACATGAAAATTAAATTAAAATGTTATTGACTTTATTTATACTTTACTGAAACAGCCATGGTTGGCCAATTCTGTAACGAATGGACTAACTAAACAAGAGAGGGGCTGTTTCTTAACAAGTTTAATAATAACAAGACAAGAACCACAAACACATGAACCAAGCTAAATGCTAATCTAAATGCTACTGCTAATCTAAACATACATGAACAATGCTAAAGCTAACTAAATGCTATGCTAACCACTAATGCTAATCTACACACAAAAAATGACTAAACTATCCTGAAGCTGAGTTCACACACTCACTGTCTTAACCGCTTATCCAATTAGGGTCGCGGGGGGTGCTGGAGCCTATCCCAGCTTTTCAATGGGCGCAAGGTACACAATAACACCCTGGACGGGGTGCCAGTGCTAGCCACTGTGCCACCCACCTAAGTTAACAATGCTAAACGTGAACATAAACTAAGACAAAACACTAAACAACACTTCTAGACAAAAGCATGGACAAGATCATCAGACAAACCTGAACATTACATGAGCCTGAAAATGAAAAGCATGAGAAGTCAAAATAGCCTCCAGTGAATGGTCATCAGCTGTCATCTTAAATGTTAAATGATTAGCAGGGGACCAATCATAATGAGGGGTGTTGGCTTCAGCTTGTGAGTGCTCCTGGAAAGAAGGGTGTGGCACCTAGGCACACTCCAGAAGCAGAGAGGCTTGATTCATGACAAATTCATTTGTTTTTTTTTTAATAATATAAAAGGTAACATAAAATAGCTTTAAAAAGTGGCAATTACACTAATTGGCTGTATTTAAATGACACAATTCTATAGCTTATAATGCAAGATAATCTTTGTTTCACTAAGAACACCTTATTCTTTTAATTTTTTGTAGGAATTATTTGAGGAAGGAATAGTAAAAAATACACTGATCAGCCATAACATTAAAACCACCACTACTTCTACACTCACTGTCCATTTTATCAGCTCCACTTACCATATAGAAGCACTTTGTAGTTCTACAATTACTGACTGTAGTCCATCTGTTTCTCTGCATATCTTTTTAACCTGCTTTCACCCTGTTCTTCAATGGTCAGGACCACCACAGGACCACCACAGAGCAGGTATTATTTAGGTGTTGACTAACACACCACCATGTCAGTGTCACTGCAGTGCTAAGAATGACCAACCTAAATAATACCTGCTCTGTAGTGGTCCTGTGGGAGTCCTGACCATTGAAGAACAACATGAAAGGGGGCTAACAAAGCATGCAGAGAAACAGATGGACTGCAGTCAGTAATTGTAGAACTACAAAGTGCTTCTATATGGTAAGTGGAGCTGATAAACTAAACAGTGAGTGTAGAAACTTTTAATGTCATGGCTGATCAGTGTATATATAATGCAACAAGTGGTGCACAAAACCATTAATTGTAATTATCTCCAGAAGAAAACCTGCCACTGCAATTATGCAAACACTTCAAATTTAACCTAAAAATGTGCTTTTAAATGCAAAATGAGTCATTAATATTAGAAAATAACCAGGGTAATCTACAATCACTATACTGTTTTGAAGTAAATTAATTCCCAAGGCTGCAATTTAAGTCACAGTAACAGATTATTCAGACAAATGGTACTGACATAAGTGTTTGCATTTAAATCAAACATTTTCAGCATGGATTTATTTTTCCTTTAGGCATAGAAGAGAGTATAAAGCCCTCCTTAATCCTTTCATCTCATTTAAACCATCATTTTAAATCAAAAGCCGTCCTGTTGTTCACTGTCTACAGACACAAATATAGAGGATTTTGCAATTTCTGTTGTCCTTTAAAATAAGACCTTTACCTTTAGACTCGAACACAGCTCTAATTGATTTATACTTTTAGCTTTGACTTATTTCCAGAAATGCCACATTTAACATTTGTTTGTTTGTTTGTTTATTAGGATTTTAACGTCATGTTTTACACTTTGGTTACATTCATGACAGAACAGGTAGTTACACAAGATTCATCAGTTCACAAGGTTATATCGAACACAGTCATGGACAATTTAGTATCTCCAATTCACCTCACTTGCATGTCTTTGGCCTGTGGGGAAAAAGCCAGAGCTCTCGGAGGAAACCCACGCGGACACAGGGAGAACATGCAAACTCTACACAGAAAGGACCTGGTCCGCCCCACCTGGGGATCAAACCCAGGACCTTCTTGCTGTGAGGCGACAGTGCCACCCACTTAGCCACCGTGCCACCCTACATTTAACAACTAAAACAAAAGCAAATGAGCAGCGAGATATGCCAGCAGTGTATGTTCATTTGGAAAAGGAGTCTCTGGAAATGTAGATTAAAGCTTAAGGCAGAGTGGGCTCTGCTTAGGACTTGGGAAATGCAAATTAGGAAAAGATACAAGAGTAACACCAAGAAACTACACAACATTTTATGCTCCTTGCTATCTGCCGGGGCATGCTCGGTCTCCCCATGCAGAGAGGGAACCGTATGACAGGATTGCGGATTAGTTAGGAATTAAATGAGCTGTGTTAAACAATAAATGAACTGTGATTAATGTATTGTGCTAGTAAAGTTTTAATGTGCTTCTTTTTCTTCAGGCTTAATGCTTGCAAAGACTTTACACAGTCTTGACATCTGTATTTTGTGTATTTAAGTCTTTTGTGTACAGTATGTACACCTTGTGCAGAGATTATAAAAAGTAAACCCTTTGAAATTTCCTGGGATTTCTGCACGCATTAGTCATCACATGTGATCTGTTCAAGCAAGCTGTAATAATAGATGAAGACATTCTACCTGGAATTTGCTCTTTTCATGAAAAATCATTTTATGTGACCTACCACATATTACACAGGACCCTAGAAGAAAAAAATGTACAGATTCAAATGTCCTTGTAGAAATTGATGTCCAGCAAATGTCACACTGAAAACAGAAAAAAAAAATGCTTAACAGGTGAAAATAGCTAAAGAGTTTATAGAAAAAAAGATATTGCACATACTCATGAAAACCTTTTCCTTGTAAAAAGTATGGCACAAATCCAGCCCCTGTATGCTCCGCCCCCCTCTCCAGGAGCACATGTTGGAGCCAACGCCCCTTTTGTGATTGGTCTCTGGCTAATTAACCACAGCTGAACCTTGTCTGAGCTAAGAGGGTTTAAACAGGCAGTGGTGGACCAGTCTTTGGAGACTATTTTGGTTTCACTCTTAAGTCGGTTTGGTTTGCCTTTCCAGTTTGTTCCTTGCTCATGTTCGTTCATTTGTTCGTTTGTTCATTCATTCCTTCCTGTTAGCTCCTGTTTGTCTGTTAGCTCCTGTTAGGGCCTGTCTGTCTGTTAGCTCCCATCTGTCTGTTAGCTCCCGCCTGTCTGTTAGCTCCTGTCTGTTTGCAACTATCTGTTTGTTACTGTTTATGTTTTTGTCTTGTTTCTGTTTGTCTTAGTCTAGTTCTTGTTTAGCTTAGGGTTTATGTTCATGTTTAGTAGTGATGGGCAGATGAAGCCTCACTGAAGCTTTTGAAGCTTCTTCCTGATTGTGCTGAAAATGATTTGAAGCATTGAAGCATTGAAAGTGGACAATAGAGCACAGTGACATCTGGTGGCTTTAAGAATGTACTCAACGCTGTAAAGCATATGACCTCGGTTGTTTAATGGATCACCAAATATTTGTTTTCATCTGCAAATAATTATCTTTACTTATTAAAGCATTGTGTTGAAATTTGTCATGTACAATTCTCTGAGACTCAAAGAATGATCAAGGGTTTGACTGTCTCTTAAATAGTCAGTGAGATAAAAGACCACACCAAAGCTTTGAATCAGTCCTGCCCATTTCTGGTGGTTCACTGACGTTTTCAAAGCTTCCGACGTCATAGTCACGTGAGGGTAAGGACTTCAATACAAGCTCCAATACACTAAGTCGGCTCAGCGAGTGTTACAAAAGTGAAACAAGCTTCAAAATCTCGATATAAAATGTCCCACCCCTAATGTTTAGAATTAGCATAGGCTCAGGTTAAGCTTTTGCTTTGTTCATGTGTGTTTAGATTAGCTTAAGCGTTTAGATTAGCATTGTTAGCATTGGTCATGTGTTAGTCTATCTTGTCTTGTTATATTCTGTCTTGTGTAACCCTGTCTTGTGTTTTATTATCATTAAACTGTGTAAAACATCTTTGCGTGAGTGTCCACCCACTCTTGTCTCGTCTAGCCCTAATACGTTACAAATTAGTGGAGGGAGTATGATAGTTTGTGGCCTTCTTGGTTCCCATGAACAGATTGTAACCAATGGTTGGCGCAAAGGGTAAGAAGTTTTATTATGTTTGTCAGCAAATGCATGATTTAAAAAAATAATAAAAATTTAAAACAAAATTCCTCAAAGAAAGACTGGAAGAAATTTGCATATTTTTCCTCTATAGTGCATAATGTTATTAAATGATTCTAGAAATCTAGAGGAATTTAGTGAAGAAAGGGCAAGAGCGCAAACTTAAGCTGAACACCTGTGCTGAACGCAACTTTGATCCCTCAGACGTCACTGCATCTAGAGCCATTATTAATAAATAGCTGATATAACCAAGGGGGCAAAGGATTACTTTGGCAAACCTTTATCAAGCACTTCAATACAGAGTTATATTCACAAATACTCTTAAAACTTTACTGAGCAAAAATGAAGCCTTATATAAATCTTGTCCAGGAGTGACATCAGGTTCTCTGGGCTCAGAGGAATTTGGGATGGACCATCACACAGTGTAACATATTGTGGTTAAAGGAATCAGTATTTAAGATCTGTTTTAGAAGAAATAGGCAAGAAGTTGAAAAGCCAGGGTCTGTCATGGTTTGGAATGTGTCAGTGCCCTTGACAAAGGTAATTTACACTTCTGTGTAATGCAGAAAAGTACATTGATATTTTGCTTACAGAATAATGTCTTTTCCAGGCACGTCCATGCATTTTCCAACAAGATAATGCAAAACCACATGCTGCACACATTACAAAGGCATGGCTTTGTACCCCAATAGATCTGCCTGGCCTGTTTGTCTACCCCAATAAAGAATGTATGGAAAATTTTCAATGTAAAATGCGACATTAACAACCCAGTACAGTTGCACACCTTTAGATGTGTTTGCAGAAAGAATGGGACAAAATAACATCTGAAACACTTCATTGTTTGGTATCCTCATTTCTAAAATGTCTTTAAGGTGTTGTGAGGAATGGCAGTGCTAAATGCTTTACTGTCTTTAGAAGCTGATTACCCAGAAGTAAGTCAATTGCAAAATCTTTTGTGGATAGAGTTGCAGTGTGGACCACCCTGGTTATTTTCCGCTGTAATGTGAGTTATTATTATCTGCCGGTTGTGAAATGTCAAAGCCTCATTAAGCTTCCTGCACTCAGACACTTCATGAGCAAGAAGGGGAGATATGATAATGAGGTAAAAAGTGAGAGGGAGCAAAAGATCCAGCACGGGAGGCGAGAGATGTGAAAAAGGAGTGCTGGTTCTTTTTAGTGGTGAGGAGTCCTGCAGAGCTAATTTCATACCCTATGTTAAGGTTTGTCAATCTGTTTACAAGTCAGTTGCAACCTTACAGGGCTCACATGAAAGCACTTGTCCTAGGGAACAAATAGGGCATGAGTGCATGCATGAATGCTTTTGGAAGGGAAAAAATCATGCCATGCAGGACTGACTATATGGACCTTTCTGAAAAAATATGTCACCTTGATGGCAGCATATGTCTCTCTAAAATTCCAATAAATGCCTCTGTGTCAATATAGTCACTGATGTACCCCATACTATGCCATGTGTTTTTTTGCTGGCAACACCCTGGATGGTCGATTTTGTGTTTGTTTGTTTATTTGTTTGTTTATTAGGATTTTAACGTCATGTTTTACACTATTGGTTACATTCATGACAGGAACAGTAGTTACTTATTTACACAAGGTTCATCAGTTCACAAGGTTCTATCAAACACAGTCATGGACAATTTTGTATCCCCAATTCACCTCACCTGCACATCTTTGGACTGTGGGAGGAAACCGGAGCACCCGGAGTAAACCCACCCAGACACGGGGAGAACATGCAAACTCCACACAGAAAGGACCCGGATCGCCCCACCTGGGGATCGAACCCAGGACCTTCTTGCTGTGAGGCGACAGTGCTACCCACTTAGCCACCGTGCTGCCCATTTTGTGTTTGTCACAGATCATTTGATAACTGCCCCCACCCCCTCAAAAAAAAGCTAAAACTCATCTTACCACAGTCTGAGATAAGCTGAGGTCCAGAAAATTAGACCGCAATTCTGCATAGAAATGTTGCATTGCACTCATGGTGTAATAAAGGTCAAGAAATGCAGCAGTTTTCCAAAGAACTCCCAAGCCCTTATGCCCATATTTGATTACAGTAGCATGACCCAGCATGAACTTTGAATTTTTTTACAATATTATGTACAGTAGATGTTAAAATACCTCATTTTTGCAGTATTTTATTGAGAAATATTTATTTATTTATTTACTTTAATGATTGACAATTCTATTATAAAATTTGGCACTAAATGGTGAGCACGTCTCTGAGACTTTGGTAAATAGTTATTTAGACTAATAATTCTAAATAATAGTAATATATTTACAAAATACAATTAGGTTGGTTATTGAAAACATTTCTATTTTTGTGAGTTATAATAATTTCATAACAATTCCCATTTTTCTTAATTAATTAATTTCTTAATTTTTTCGCTAGAGAGAGAGAAGTGAATCCCCACACACCTAGAAGAGAAGACAACAACCCCTGTTCAAATTTTCAATCTAAGATACAATAATATTGTGGCTAAAAGGTTATAAACTAAAAATGGAAATTTTTAAATAGTAAAGCAGGCAATTTTTAAGTACAAAGTCACATAGGAATAACAAATCAAAATACAATGTCAGCAGCCTGCAACAAAGAATGTGGACAGAATAGAGATAGTGCATAAGTGAGATGGATGGTGCGATGTGACAGGCTACTCTGGCCGGCCCGACAAGGTTACAGAAAGATAATAGTAATAGAACTTTTATAGTAATATATGCACCACCTTGTGTCAGCCTTTAACGGGTGGATCCCCAACCATGCTACTTGTGCTTCCTCAGAGTGTCTCGCCCCAGAAAACAGGGAAGTCTTGGCACAACTGAGGCATTCCACTCTTGTAGTGCGTTTCACTCGCATGGCCTAAACACCGAAATGCTGTGGCAATCCAATCCGGCATCTCAGCTTCCAAAGAAGATATGTGTCAGCCAATACGCTGGCAAAGTAGACCAAAAGCAGCCATGATATGAATAGAAAACTTGCCATCTGGAGCGCATTAGCACTCAAGAGTCAAAGGTGTCGGTCACTGGAGGCTGGCTAGGTCACTCCAGGACCTTGAAATGCTTTTTACGGAGCCACTCCTTCGTTGCCCGAGCGGGGATCATTGTCATGCTGGAAGACCCAGCCACGTTCTATCTTCAATGCTCTCACTGATGGAAGGAGGTTCTGGCTTAAAATCTCACAATACATGGCCCCGTTCATTCTTCCCTTAACACGGATCAGTCGTCCTGTCCCCTTTGCAGAAAAAAGGGGCCCCAAAGCATGATGTTTCCACCCCCATGCTTCACAGTAGGTATGGTGTTCTTGGGTTCTTCTTCTTCCTCCAAACACGACGAGTTGAGTTTTTACCAAAAAGTTCCATTTTGGTTTCATCTGACCACATGATATTCTCCCAATCCTCTTCTGGATCATCCATATGCTCTCTGGCAAACTTCAGACGGGCCTGGACATGTACTGGCTTAAGCAGGGGGACACGCCTGGCACTGCAGGATTCGAGTCCCTCTCGACGTAGTGTGTTACTAATGGTAGCCTTTGTTACTTTGGTCCCAGCTCTCTGCAGGTCATTCATCAGGTCCCTCCGTGTAGTTCTGGGATTTTTGTTCACCGTTCTCATGATCATTTTGACCCCACGGGATGAGATCTTGAGTGGGGCCCCAGATCGAGGGAGATTATCAATGGTCTTGTATGTCTTCCATTTTCTTACAATTGCTCCCACAGTTGATTTATTCACACCAACCTGCTTGCCTATTGTAGATTCACTCTTCCCAGCCTGGTGCAGGTCTACAATTTTCTTCCTGGTGTCCTTCGACAGCTCTTTGGTCTTGGCCATGGTTGAGTTTGGAGTCTGACTGTTTAAGGCTGTGGACAGGTGTCTTTTATACAGATAACGAGGTCTAACAGGTGCCATTAATACAGGTAACGAGTGGAGGACAGAAGAGCTTCTTAAAGAAGAAGTTACAGGTCTGTGAGAGCCAGAAATCTTGCTTGTTTGTGGGTGACCAAATACTTATTTCCACCATAATTTACAAATAAATTCTTTAAAAATCCTACAATGTGATTTCCTGGATTTTTTTTTCTCATTTTGTCTCTCATAGTTGAAGTGTAACTATGATGAAAATTACAGACCTCTCTCATCTTTCTAAGTAGGAGAACTTGCACAATCAGTGGCTGACTAAATACTTTTTGGCCCCACTGTATTATATATTCATGAAACCTACTCGTTTATTTATAGCATGTTTGTGACTGAGGATTGGTACCAGATGGGAATTATATTACCTGTAGGCACTATATGTACAATAATAGAAACTTACTAAGGTGAATATAAGCAGGAGTAAATACACTATATTAATGTCAAACTAAATGATCACAGTTTAGAGGTGTTCCTGCATTAGACAGAGCATAAATTGTCTTCTGAGGGCTTATAAAAGGCTAATGTCAGAATCTGTGAAAATAAAGGAATGCTTGTCTCTATTTTTTGATGAACTCATTAACTTAACTTTTTACTCGCTCTGCAATCACATGCATTGATGTCACTTTATACAATTTGGTATTGCACAGTTAAAATGATGTGGAAAATTATTGCCTCTTTAGTTACTCAATCAACCAATAAACCATATTTAATGGCTTATTGGGTGCAATTAGACACAACCTTGGTTTGATGACTTCCAGCCCTATTAAATCTAAACACTTATACAGCATCTTTAATTTACAATATGATGTAACTAAAAGGTTTTGCCATCCCACTATACAAATCAGATAGAGGTAAAGGTATTTAAATATTTTAGTCTGAAAGGAGTACAAAGCCATTTCTAAGACTTTGGGACTCCAAACCAGAGTGACAAATACTGTCTCTAAAAGGAGAAGTCTTGAAACAGTGGTAAATCCTCCAGAAGTGGTAAAAATTCAGAAAGTCACAAGGAATCCAGGTGAATATTTAGGTAACTACATACCTTGCTTCCCTTAAATAAAGTGGGCATTTATGATTTTATATTATAATGAGGAAAGAAAACTGCAACTCAAGAACCTCTGCACTTTTCTTTCACACTTGCCAAAAAACACTATGACCTCCAAGCATTTTGGGCTATTGTTCTGTAGAATGAAATATTTGAAAGCAGAACGTTTTAAAAGAGAAGTCCCTGGTACTTTGAACATCAGGCAAAGACAAAATTCCACAATAGAGACAACAAACCAGCAGTCAAACATGTTGAGGCAGTTGTGTGATGTGGAATGTTTGCTGCTTCAGAGCCTGGGTGACTTGCCATAATTGACAGAATCTTGCATGTTTGTTTTCTGCTTTTTCTACACAGGGTGAGATGGTTTGCAGAAAGAACTGGACAGAATAACACCTGAAACACTTTATCACTTGGTATCCTCAGTGCCAAAACATTTTTAAAGTGTTGTGAAATAGTGGTGGTAAATTCGGTTCATATTATGGACTCGGGTTAAACTGAGTCACTCAGTAATGTGATCCGGTTCACTTGAGTCACTTGAATCCCCCCATCCAATAAATCAAATAAATTATAACTGTAAGGATCCACAGACACATTATTAAGTTACAGATGTATATTTTAACTTTAATTTAAATTCCACACACCAAAAAACAAACAAACACAACTTGAAACAAATAACAACAAATGGATCATGGGGGATAGGGACAAGGAGGGAGAGAGGGGGATACACTCACCTACCAATCAGATGGGTATATTAATGAGTCAAGAGTTCAAGGGAGGTGGTCAACAACAAATTGCCATGGTAACTTGACCCAGTCAGGCAGCCACAGTGGCACCAAAACAAACAGTTACTAAATTACCATGGGGGAAGGGCTATGATGCTCCTTAAGTTGTACAGTCCTAAAGTAGCCTGTATGCATTTGCATGTTAATAATAATATAACTATACTGTATTTTGTTGTTGTTTTGCTTACAAGAAAATATGCTGCATTACTAATCTATACCACTACTACTGATAATAATAATAATAATAATAATAATAGCATGTGCAACACCAGTGTGTTTAACCGCTTGTTTATTGGAATATTTAACTTATTACTTAGATTCATGGTTTGGAGTGAAGCCGGTTCAGCCAAGTCATCTGAGTCTGCGGTGTTTCCGGTAAGTTTGCTCACTCACCTTGTGTATTTAGCAGCAGCCAGTCAGAAGACTCATAGGATCCGGGTTAACTGAGACCTCGGACTCGTGATTCCTGATTCAGTATGAAGGTTCGAATCATTAACCCGGGTGATTCAGGGACCGCCCAGCTCTATTGTGAAAAGGAATGGCAACATTACAAATTTGTAAATGCTTTAGTGTCCTAACTATTTTTAGAATGTGTTGAAGGCCTTTTATTCAGGAATGGATGTACAATAACAAATTAAATGTAGTTGACCAGACAAAACATAAAATATCCTACGGTCTGCAATGAGATACAAAGTAAATGTAAGAAACACTGAGTTTGTTAAATAACTTGCTGTCATTGAGTAAAGAATTAATTTCATTCCACCAGACAGGTAATTAGTCTGTAAGCTAAAGCTATGGTGTAACTGGGTTATGCAGCAGCACTATGTTACAGAACACAAGTCTACACTAAAATAACTAAAAATAAACACAGGCAAGAGACCTATGCAATATCCTGACCTACATTTAATAGACTTTGTGGCTAAGCATAAAATGAGCACTTCATGGCTGGAAACACAGCGGTGTATGATTTAAAGCAATAGCTGGAACCTGGCCCTCTTACACCTAAGTGGAATGGAACCCAAATTACTGTCATTGCTAACACCATTATTTCATGTCAAAATTACTGCTGTAAAAAAGGTCTACATCAGTTTTATTGAAGGCTTGCTAATATGTATAAGACCAACTTTCAATCACATCTTTTCAGAATTTGGCAGAAATAAAATCATAATTTTGCATTAAATTTATTTTAAGAATTACAAAAGATCAAAGACAAACTTACAAAATCTGATTTATATTAAAGGGCAGTTGTAGCATAGTGGTTAAAGTACTGGACTTGTAATCAAAAGGTCGCTGGTTCAAGCCCCACCACTGCCAGGTCGCCACTGTTGGGCCCTTGAGCAAGGCCCTAACCCTTAATTGCTTAGACAATATACTGTCACAATACTGCTTTGGATAAAAAGCGTCTGGTAAATGCCAAAAATGTAAATATACAATATACGTATACCTGGTAGAACATTAAAAAACAACAACACTAATAATATTAATAATAAATAAATAAATACAATTAAAAAAGGAAGTATGGTCTGAGGTATCCAGGCGCTCTACATAAAATTAAGGAACTTAGTCCTTCCTAGTATTATTACACACATTAAGCGATTTGGCACCCAGTTTAATGAGCATATACGATACATTCAATATAATGTACAGCCCACTTACTTACGATTACTTAGAAGAGGGGAGAAAAATAAATAAATACAATTGTGGCTGCTACCACTGTCAGTACACAGTCTTGCCACATATACAGACACACAACTGATAATCAAGCTTTGTTATAATAAAACACTGGAATTTATACTGAGATCCAACTGAATCCTCACTATGGGCACAGCTCATACTCATGCAAACAGATCTTAAACCTTATGTAGCCTAATACTTGCAACAACAAAAAACCTTTAAAAATACAAAGCATACTTTACATAAGGATGCAAGCTTTTTGATGTGCAAAGATGAATAAACAGAAAAATAAATATAACATACCAGAATATCTGTTGTCCATATGCATCTAAGATTGTGCATGCTGAAAAGAAACAGTTCTTTAAACCGTAAGCTATAATATGATAGGAAACTTTCTTTTAAACATTAACAGTGACCAAATGCTGACTTAACAAATGCTTTTTTGATGAAATGGCACAAATTTCCAACTCCATATGAATGGATACATGTCATTTTGTATTTAGATGTCCAACAAGCTCATGGTCTGGTGTCCACTTACTTTTGGCCATACACATTACACATTATTAGAAGGTGAGCGGCACAGTGGCTTGACGGGTAGCACTGTCACCTCTTACAGCAAGATAGTCCTGGGTTCTGTGTAGAGTTTGCATGTTCTCCCTGTATCTGGTGTCCTCCCACAGTCCAAAGACATCTACATGAGCTAAACAGAAGAGTAAAGAAAGATTGAACTATTGAATGTACATCTTTTTGGGAGCATGACACAAACAAAAGTTGCTCTTCACAAAATGAAATAATAATAATAAAAAATAAAAAAAAAATTTAAAGGAAACAACTGGCAATTAAATGCAAGCTAGCAAAGCTCCCCCACCTACATATCTTTTAAAGGCTCATTTCTCTCTCTCCTGTTGCTTTGCTCTTCATGCAACATCCAAATAAATTAGATCATGATGAGTATGGCATTTTTTAACATATCAAATTAGTTTTTAATTTATTTACCAAGCATGAACACTAATAGGCAAAATTTTCCTACAACTTGATTCATTACCGCTAACTGTGGCACCTAATTTAAAAAATGAAAATTCAATTACTTTACATTGGGAAAAAAAATGGATGCAGTGGCTTCATGATGAACCCCAGCAAAGAGCCACAGTTGAGGAACTCAGTCATTTGATTTGCATGCTGCATTTATAGGCCATAATTAAAAACAACCAGAGGATCCTCAGTTAAATTAAAGCCATGCCTTCATCAAAAATAAAATGTATGCAGCTTTTGAACATTTTTACCCAGGGTCAACAAATTATAGTCAATTAAAAGTACATTACCAAAGAAAATAAATACATCTGCATGAGCTGTGACAAAGTCAATATTACAAAAGTGTTTTAAAAGGTCAACAGGTAAAATTACAGACTACCAAAAGACACACTCACTTTTTTGGCATTTAGCAGACGCTTTTATCCAAAGCGACTTACAGTACTGTGACAGTGTACTGTCTAAGCAATTGAAGGTTAGTGGTCTTGCCCAATGGCCAACAGTGACAACCTGGCAGTGGTGAGGCTTAAACCAGCGACCTTTCAATTACAAGCCCAGTACCTTAACTGGCATTTGTGCCCATTCATTTAAAAGCAAGTTTTTTTGCTTTGTACACAGGAACCCTGTCATGCTATATCATGAAAAGACATTTTCCACATAGCTGGAAGCATGTAATTTATTTTACATAATTGATTTCATATTTCTTTTAGAAGGTGTCTGAAACATCTAGTTAACAATTAAGAGGGATTACATTTTTGCTTTTTTTAAAGGAAAACACCAATGTAACACCAACAATGTAATATGTTTTTTTTTCAGACACATCCCAGTGGTTTCCAAGACTTAACAAAGTAATAAACTGTTTATCATATACCTTAAAACTGTAAAATCCCAGTAAGGCTATCAGGATCACACTGCTTTACTTTTTGGCATTAATTAACAAAACTCTACCTTGTTCTCTAGGTAGTTGTGCTTTTACAAACCTCATTTCCAGAAAGAAAATCAGATGTTCTGTGTATTGCAATTAAAGAAAAATCTGTGATTTGTTAATCTTTATTTATCTGATAAAAGTTTTATTAATTTATTAGGATTTTAATGTCATGTTTTACACACTTGGGTTACATTCATGATAAAACAGGTAGTTACTCATTACACCAGATTCATCAGTTCACAAGCTTAATGTCAAACACAGTCATAGACAATTTTGTATCTCCAATTCACCTCACTTGCACGTCTTTGGACTGTGGGAGGAAACCCACACAGACACGAGGAGAACATATAAACTCCACACAGATAGGACTCGGACCGCCCCACCTGGGGATCGAACCCTGGACCTTCTGGCTGTGATGCGACAGTGCTACCCACTGAGCCACCCTAACTGATAAAAGTAAAGATTTCCAGTGTTTTCACTAATAGTTGAAGTTTGGCAAGTAAGATTTTTCTTCATTTGTACCTGATACAAGGCTTCAGCTGCTCAAAAATCACTGATGTCTGATTATCCTGTGCAAGCTGCACTATACATTTTAATAGGAGAAAGATCTGGACTGCAGGCAGGCCAGTAAAGCACACACATTTTGTGTCTATGGTTGCAGCGCATTTAGGATGAGGCCTGGCATCGTCTTGCTGAAATAATTATGAAATTCATGGGAAAAGACATTGCTTTGATGGCAGCAACAAATCTTAAATCCCAATATACGCCTCTGAACCAATGGTATAGGGCATTTGTAGCATAGTGGTTAAGATACTGGAGTAGTAATCAAAAGGTTTGTGGTTCAAGTCCCACCACTGCCAGGTTGCCACTGTTGGGCCCTTGAGCAAGGCCCTTAACCGTCAATTGCTTAGACTGTATACTGTCACAGTACTGCAATTCGCTTTGGATAAAATGTAAATGTACCTTCACACATATGCAAGTCAACCATGCCATGCCATTGCACCCCCAAACCATGACAGATGTTGGATTTTGCACTTTTTACTGATAACAGTCTAAATATTCCTTTTAATCTTTGCCACAGAGAACTTGGCGTCCGTTTTTACTGAAAACAAGCTGAACGATAGACTCATCTAACCACAGCTCTCGTTTCTACAGGGTACAGCGTTCTATTTGTGTAACAGAGTTTCAGGTTGCATTTATTGATGCAGCAGCAGTTAAGTAACAATGGTTTGTATGGAGATGTACAGTATATCTGTGGCTATATTTAGCACAGCAGGATGAAGCCATCTGAGAGCTCAAAGGTCACACACATGTAACAGTGGTTTTTCCAATAGGACTCCCTATTTTTTCACAATATTATGAACAATATATGTAAATGACTAAATTATTTGCAATCTAGCATTAAGTAATGTTCTTTTTAAGTTGATTGGCAATTCCCTCATAAGGTTTGGCCACGACCCATCATTGTATGTAAAGACTAATCCTCTGATGGATCCTCCTTTTATACCCAATAATTATTTGCTCAACTGTTACCAATTCACCTGCTTATTGTGGAATCATATAAATATATACTTTTATCAGTTAAAAAAGAATAAAAAAAATAGCAAAACACAAATTCTTCTTTTTATTGCATTGCACAAAACATCCCCACATCGGGAAATGGGGCTTAAATGTTATTTATTTCACTACCTGATTGCTTTATGAATGTCAGTGTGGGGTGTGTGTGTCAGTATTATATTCATGGACATTAAGATGTATTAATGTGATCTGCTTACAATGTAAAATTATAATCTGGTTATTATCAGCATAAACAGAAAGGAAATCTTCCAGTATTCTTAATGAAGGTTTTTATGAGTACAGCACCTGATGCTTATTATAGGATATCACTTTTTTTGTGCAGCCTTGGGCTTTTGTGGAGGCGGTTATGACTCTGCTCTCTTCTAAAAGCTTGGCTCAGTAAGTTGTCAGATGCTAATCTTCTGCAGGACGTCAAAGGCATGAAGTATGCCATGACACCTCAGGGGATTAGCCAGGCTGAAAAGATAGAGGGGGTGTCAGACTAATATTCACCATACACAGATAGACACAATCATGAGCAGGTTATTATACATTACAGTATTTTATGTAAACTATTAATGCTTCTGCATATTTACATGCTTTTCTGTTGTAGCACATTTTCTTTTACTCTCAAACACAAATTATAGTGGTATTGCCCAGTAGCATACAAGTCTATCATTAGCTGTGAGTTGTAGCGAAGCTGCAATCTTAAGGACATGCTATGATTTCAAAAGCAAATGCAATGCAATTAGAACATGAGGGGGTTTAATGGAGAGAGCCAACAGCCAGTGCTTGTCTTACACACAAAGATTTGTTTCATTAGAAGACACAAGAGAGCAAATTGTTTACGCTTAAGGCAGAAGATCAAGTGCTTAAGGCTGTAGTCAAAATCACCTTTATCAACATTACATGCAATTATTTTAAAAATGAACTGTTAAAAATCCTTGTAAATTTGCTTGTATTTGAGAACACAAAATGCTGGGCGCAGACATGAACAACGATTGGCTGTTGTCGGACAGGGATTCCTCATAACTAATGCTATTATGGCCTCTGCTGGCTGATTGATGGCGCCTGCACAGAGACGAGGGATACTGTGTGATCAGGGTGTGGCTCTCCATACACAAAGCTAATCCACATATTAACCCGCCTCTTGCAGGTGAGAAGATGCAGTCGGTACTGCACACGTGTCGGAGGGGGCATGTGTCAGTCTTTGCTCTCCTCAACCATGGTGGAAATCAACATCAGTAAAAAGAAAGCATAATGCAGATGTGTAATTGGAAATGCTGAAGTCGTGAGAAAAAGGGGAGAAAATGCATAAACAAAATAATATTAAAAATAAATGTTTCATAACATGTAGATGCAAGGGTTATTTAAAAAAAAGATATGTAGTATTAATTTAAAGTGTGAATTAAAAGCATATGGATAAGGTCGCCACAAAGGCAGATACAAAAAGTCAAACCACAATCAGAATTAGATAAATAAACATTGTTAAACACTGGTGATTCATAAAGACAATGAGCTCTGCCAAGGACAAGACTAGAAAACACACTAGACATCATCTAGACATCGTCTAGACTTAGTCAGCAAACAATCAGATAATACCAATTAACAATCATGTAAAATGTTACCAAGAATAGGAAATAAACCATATATGGAATTAGTAATGATAATAATCTAAAAGAAATGATAAAAACATAAGGTTTGACATTTTAAGTACACACATCATTTGACATTTTCCAAAGCAAATACTAACAAATCCATGATGCACACCACAATCCAATAGTACTGTTGTATTTTGCAGATAAGGCCCATAATCTACAGTACATGGCTTTACTTTGTTATACAGGGGTACCTTGTAACTCAACGTCCCCTAAACTCAAAATCTTTGAAACTCAACGCCCTTCGTTGAGACATTTGTACCCTAAAACTCAATGTTTCCCAATGGTTTTTTTTTTAATGTATTTATTTAATTTCAAATTAACAATGAACAGTCGCTTTGCTCAGTGCTCGGCTTGAGCGGTGCAGTAATACGTCATCAAAGTACGAATCTGCATTTGTGTGGAAAAACTGTGAAATCCACTCTGAAAGTGTCCACATGCATCTGTGCTTAGCTGGATTTTCCTCATTGTTTCACTTTTAAACTTGTGGTACAGCTTGGGGTTCTGAGAAATTGTAAGAATCAGCTTTTAATTTCAGTGTTTCTTATATTATATTTGTGTTATTTTCAGTGTATGTGTCAAAAACAACGCCATTATTTTACATATGCCTAAAATATATGCAATTACACGGGACCACGGAACGCATTGACAGGTTTCCCATACATCCTTATGGGAAAAAATACCTTGAAACTCAATGCCTTTAAAAACTCAACGCCACTCCCTGGGTGCATTTACTTTATGCCATGCACACATTCAATGCATCCAGTGACAGGTTGTGTATTGGTTTAGGGGCTGTTTAAGGTTCTTTATTTACTATCCGAATATTCTTTGCAATATTGAATTATTTTTTTCTCTTGTCCAGGTCCAGGAAGGCCAGCTACAGCGCCATAGGATGTAAGCATTTCAATGTTGTTGTACACAGTGGACACAGGAACATTAAGTTCTTTGGCAATGGACTTGGACTTACGATTGTTCATGCTGTTGCATAATTTTGGTGCTCACATCCTTAGACAATGATCTGTTTTTATTATTTTCTTAATGGTCAGTGTGGTACATACACAACAACTGACTTAACTTTTTTCTGCAAGCAGTTTTATACTGCTTAAAAGGTACCAATGATTTTATACAGTCTTTCGGTCTGTCTGAAAACTTAGTGAGCTCTTTACATGGACAGCATTTTATGCCATTCTATGCACGCTCCTGAGAACAAGCCTGTCTAAACTGTTAGATACATTAAAAACCTGCCTACTATGGTGCCTTATTTTTAAGTAATAATCTGACTGAATAACTAGGGAGCTTTCAGTTTTAGTGGTGAAGGCGATCCCAGCATTCAGCACAGCACGAAGTTCATTTCAAATGTAAATAAATTCTCATTGATTTTTAATTTGTATAAACGTGTGCAAGTGTAATTTATTTGCAAATTTGGGCTTGTCAGTGACAATGTAACCGTTTCAGTACCCGGTGGGAGATGTTAACTGGCATGATAATGGGTTGTGCCACCTCAGCCTATTGGTTTGAAAACTGTGGTGACGTAATCGTCGTAATCACTGTCTAAGTAATGTGTCTTAATAACCTGCCTTATTTATTTGTTTATTAGGATTTTAACGTCATGTTTTACACTCTTTGGTTACATTCATGACAGAAACAGTAGTTACTCATTACACAAGATTCATCAGTTCACAAGTTTAATGTCAAACACAGTCATGGACAATTTTGTATCTCCAATTCACCTCACTTGCATGTTTTTGGACATTAGGAGGAAACTGGAGCTCTCAGAGGAAACCCACACAGACACGGAGGATCGAACCCAGGACCTTCTTGCTGTGAGTGCTACCCACCGAGCTACTGTGCTGCCCCCAATCTGCCTTATAAGTTTAATGTCTTATTAGAATCACTTCTACATAGGTAGGCAGTAGGCAGCAAGGAACTTACTAGGTTTTTAGACAGACCCCTTATACACTGATCAGGCATAACATTATGACCACCTTCCTAATATTGTGTGGGTCCCCCTTTTGCTGCCCCATTCGCAACAAACTGTGATGCACTGTGTATTCTGACACCTTTCTATCACAACCAGCATTAACTTCTTCAGCAATTTGAGCTCGTTTAGCTCGTCTGTTGGATCAGACCACACAGGTCAGCCTTCGCTCCCCACGTGCATCATTGAGCCTTGGTCGCCCATGACCCTGTCGCCGGTTTACCACTGTTCCTTCCTTGGACCACTTTTGATAGATACTGACCACTGCAGACTGGGAACACCCCACAAGAGCTGCAGTTTTGGAGATGCTCTTACCCAGTCGTCTAGCCATCACAATTTGGCCCATTTTTCCTGCTTCTAACACATAAAGGATGAAATGTTCACTTGCGTCCTAATATATCCCACCCACTAACAGGTGCCGTGATGAAGAGATAATCAGTGTTATTCACTTCACCTGGTCATAATGTTATGCCTCGTCGGTGTATAATGTTCTGTGTGAAATGGTTTGTTTTATCATGTATCATATATTGTATCACCACTTTAAATTTATGAGCACTTTAAATTTAGCTGAAATATTAAAATGTACACAATTATTGCTTTTAAAGCTTATGGATATGGTGAGTGCAAAATAAATACATTTTATAGTTCAATACAGACTGACTTAATGGAACTTAGGTGTAACTAGGGCAGTACAGCAGTTAAAAAATAATAATAAATAAATAAATAAATTATTATTTAAAAAAGGAAGTAAAAAAATTGGCAATAAAATGTATTCATGGTTCAGAGGCTCTGTCACGCTGCAGTAGTACTTCAATAACTGCATCACACAGCAGAGCAGACTAAATAGACTAGATGAAGTACCATCATCACTTATGCTAGAAAACATATGTTCAGCCTATTTCCACACTGGAATCAGTAATGGGAAAGGCTATTACACTGCTGTTTGTCATGCAGAGGAGGTACAGCTGTATACAGCTGTATACTGAGTTATAAAACCTAAATTATTTATTTACTTATTTATGTTTGTTTATTTGTTTTTTTACTACTCCTTTTATTGTCAACGAAATGACAATGACACACACTTTTGATGTACAAGCATAGTGTTCTTTAGGGACCATGCAATCAAAATGGAGAGAATTTTGTGATTATCTAATAACATGGAGCAAGACATCGCTGAATTGATAAAAAGGGAAAGGAGTCATCTGGTTTATATGCTGTATGCATATTATAACCACCAGGCAACTGGAGTTCTATTTAATCGTTGTCAGTTCTCAAATGCATTTACATTGCATGCTCCCTGCTTCACCTGGTTCCTGAATCACCCGGGTTAAGGATTCAAATCTTTGTACTGAATCAGGAATCACGAGTCCGAAATCTCAATTAACCCGGATCTTATGAGTTTTCTGACTGGCTATTGAGTACACAAGGCGAGTGAGCAAACTCACCGGAAACACCGCGGTCTCAGATGATTTGGCTGAACCGACTTCACTCCAGTCCGTGAATCTAAGTAATAAGTTAAATATTCCAATAAACAAGCAGTTAAACACACTGGTGTTCGTTATGTGGCTGATTTTGTGCATATGCTATTATTATTATTATTATTATTATTATTATTATTATTATTATTATTATTATTATTATCAGTAGTAGTGGTATAGATTAGTAATGCAGCATATTTTCTTGTAAGCAAAACATAATATAGTTATATTATTATTAACATGCAAATGCATACAGGCTACTTTAGGACTGTACCACTTAAGGAGCATCATAGCCCTTCCCCCATGGTAATGTATTAACTGTTTGTTTTGGTGCCACTGTGGCTGCCTGACTGGGTCAAGTTACCATGGCAATTTGTTGTTGATCATCCCCCTTGAACCCTTGACCCATTAATATATCCATTTGATTGGTAGGTGAGTCCACCCTCTCTCCCCCATCCTTGTCCCTATCATGATCCCATGATCCATTTGTTGTTATTTGTGTTTAAGTTGTGTTTTTTTGTTTTTTGATGTGTGGAATATAAATTGAAGTTACAATTTAAAATATATACATCTGTAACCTAATAATGTGTCTGTGGATCCTTACAGTTGTAATTTATTTGATTTATTGGACGGGATCACATTACTGAGTGACTCAGATTAACCCTAGTCCATAAAATGAACCGGATTTACCACCACTATTGTGCTGGCCGGGAAGCACCTCCGACTATCAAGTACCCCATCCGACCTGGCTGTTATGCATACAGAGTGCCTTGCTGTGCCTTCTGGGAGTCACCCACCCTTCATGCAAGCATCCCCTCCCTGAGGCACAGCCAGTTGTGCCTATTGGATGCCTGGCCAGCTCGACCTCTGGGCATTTTCAGGCTAGCGTATTTGCCCCACGTGCCACCTGGGATCCCAGTCTGTGATTGAGCAGTGGTGGCTCAGTGGTTATGGTACTGGACTAGTAATCAGAAGTTTGCCGGTTCAAGCCCATCAAGACCCTTAAAAATTATTCAGTTATAATTGTAAGTCGCTTTGGATAAAGGCGTCTGCTAAATGCCGCAAATGTAAATGTAAATATTTAAAGAAAACATGCCAATAATTCATTCATGCTCAATAACCACTTCATATCCTGGTTAGTGATGCTACCTGGAAACACTGCAAGGCACTGTGCCAATCCATACCAGAGCAAAACTTAGGAACACATAGGGGCCACTTAGAGCAAACATTGCAGCTTCTCTGTTTGTAAGAGGTAAGAGGAAACCAATGTCTTTGGATCAATCATATGCCAGCAAGGTGAGAGTGTGCAAAACAGTCACTAAAAATAAAGAACCCTGATTCTATGTGGTCTTTACACTGCCTGCTAAATTAATGGCAGTCTGCAGATTCTGCAAGTCAAGAGTCATATGTTGGCAGTATAAAAACGGGCAAATTCATAAAGAACAGGCAACGGGTAAATAAAAATAGTAATGAAAAATAGATAAATATAAAACACAAAACACTAGACAAAAACTGACAGTCTCAGTACTTCAAATTGAAAAATGTTCCTCTGTTCAAAGCCAAGTCCTAATACAAACAGCTGTAGAAATTAGTGGATCAGTCACGGAACAAGACACAAATACACACAAACCATGCAGCTATGAAAAGTGCAGCAGCAAGGCAGAGAATATGGTTATAGCAAGGTGAATCAGACAGAAATTAATTCATTTATTGTCTGTTTTACCACTGCTTTTTTGATTCAGGGTTGCAGTGGGTACAATTCACTGGCCAAAATATAGGAAACATCCTGAACAGGTTGCCAGTCCATCACAGGGCAAACACACCTACACACACATCCACACATACATGGGGCAATTTTAGTATCTCCAACTAGCCTGACTGAAAAAGGCCACAGCCATCAGGGAATACCGTTTCCATAAAAAAGTGTACATGGTCTGCAACAATGCTTAGGTAGGTGGTACATCTCAAAGTAACATCCAGATGGAGAGCAGGACCCAAGGTTTCCCTGCAGAACATTGCCCAAAGCATCACACTGCCTCCACCGGCTTGCCTTCTTCCCAAAGTGCATCCTGGTGCCATGTGTTTCCCAGGTAAGCGATGCACACGCACCCGGCCATCCACGTGATGTGAAAGAAAACATGATTCATCAGACCAGGCCACCATCTTCCATTGCTCCATGGTCCAGTTCCAGATGCTCACGTGCCAATTGTTGGCGCTTTTGGTGGTGGACAGGGGTCTGCATAAACCCCCTGACTGGTTTGTTGCTATGCAGCCCCATACACAACAAACTGTGATGCACTGTGTATTCTCACACCTTTCTATCAGAACCAGCATTAACTTCTTCAGCAATTTGAGCTACAGAAGCTCGTCTGTTGGATCGGACCACACGGGCCAGCCTTCGCTCACCCTGTCGCCGGTTTACCACTGTTCCTTCCTTGGACCGCTTTTGACCCACAACAGCTGCAGTTTTGGAGATGCTCTTACCCAGTCGTCTAGCCATCACAATTTGGCCCTTGTCAAACTCGCTCAAATCCTTACACCTGCCGATTTTTCCTGCTTCTAACACATCAGCTTTGAGGATAAAATGTTCACTTGCTGCCTAATATATCCCACCCACTTACAGGTGCCGTGACGAAGAGGTAATCAGTGTTATTCACTTCACCTGTCAGTGGTCATAATCTTATGCCTGGTCGGTGTATGTATATATATATATATTCTTATATATAAAACATATATAATAGCTTTTATGGCATTCAACTGTAGAAGCCAAGTATCGAGAAGTCATCATCTACAAGGTCGTTTTGAGAGAATAACTGAGCATCTCACTCAGAGAATAGAAATGAAGAAGTCTATGAATATTCTGAATGTGTCTTTCTCCCTCTTTTCCACTCGCTTGCACTATCTCTCTGAGCTTCACATAACCCCAGCCTGCAGCTGATGATAATGCTTGTGTGCTAAAGGGGAACAAATGATTACTTCCCTTTTCCAGCAGAAGGACTGAAAATTAGGCAGTGATTGTGTTCAAAAGTAACTTTGCAACGTATCTGTTGAATACAAAGAGAAACGAATGAGCATATGGAACTCGCATTTATTTTTCATTTATGTTATTTTTTTTTTTATATTATTACTATTATATTAGGTTAGTAGTGTTATCCTAGTTACAGGGCACTACCTTATTCACACTCAACTAAACCCAAAGGTAATTTAGCTGCCATTCCATTAAGTGGTATATTCTGTGAAGTGGGGAGGAAACCTGAGTACCTGACAGAAATGCACACATGCACTGAGAGAATATCACTCCATACAGACAGTAACTAAAAGCGTGTAACCAATCTGGGTTTTTGGAGGTCTTTGGCACCAACAGATCATACTGTGCCACCATGCCACCTCCACTTTATTTTAATCTTGGTCAGTTTAGGTCTAAAACCATTTTCAGTATCACTAGCAGAAATACACCCTGGAAAGGTTGGCATTTTATCACAGGGCATCACACACCCATACACAATCATACATTCGTGGCAATTAAAACTGGCCTGTCCACCTACTGGCCTGTCCACCTACTGGCAGAATGTTACACTGAATTTAATGTGGTAATTCACTCTGGACAGAAAAAGCAGAAAAGACGAGTGCAAATATAATAAGTTACTATGCCAAATAAATGGAAATTGTTAGTATTGTTAGTATTGTTTCCATGATAATCAAAAACAGTTACTAAAACAAAGCCTGTGTTTAATCCTTAGTCACCTGAAATAGTCAGACAATTAAATAAATGCTTAATTTGATAATAATATACAAACGATTCATTTTCTTTTGCCGTTTTTTTCTTTTCATTTTTACACTGCATAAACATGATTAAAAATCCCTTTGAGTTTTGTGTCTAGTGGGGGATTTACTACAAGTGGTAGCAGCTAAGCATGAACTGTAATTAAGCTTGAAATTAAACTTCCAGCTTGTTGTGATTTGAATTCCTATAAGGACCATTACACAACCTGAATGTCCCTGAAGTTTACAGCCATGGGTCTGCAGTGTCTCCACCGAGGGAGACTAGAGGCATCATCCTCAAGGTCACAGTCGGTAAACAGGAACAACATATGTCAGAAAATGTGTCCTTAGGGGCCTGACATACAGAATTTAGCTTCTTGGCAGACTTTTAACTAAGTGTTAACCATATGTTGTACCTTTGTAAATAGATTATTTATATTCTTATATCAGTTATTTTCTTCTTATTATATATATTATTAATCTTTTTCCTTACTGAAGCCAGCGCTAGTCTTATTTATTAATGTTGAGTAACAAATTAACAATACATGACTATGTGTTTTGAAGATGTTTTACTTAAGAACATTATTCTTTTATTTAAATCCTTTCTCCATTACATTACTTAATTTAATTTCCTAAGACAAATAGCTAAAGTTACAGCTACAGAAACCTGTTATACTTCAATAACAAATTCTGAAATGTATGTCTATTTGAATATTCAGGGTTCTGTGAAATTATGCTGATTGTACGAGTTGTAATAAAAAAAATACTGAATATAAGAAAAATTGAGGCATGTTTACTAGTGTTGACATTCTAAACTGCTGACAAATCAAAGCATGGCAGACTAACAATTCTATAGTAACAAAGCTCACTGTTTTTGCAGCAGCACAGAGATCGAATCATGTAATGTTGTGTACAATACAAACGGTTTATTTATAATAAAGTTTGTATTGATGGTTAGCGATGCTAACTAACATGTTATTTAATGTTAAATGATGTAGTAAACTTTGTTATTTAGTGAGTTGTAATGAATGGGCCAAGACGTGACTAGAGTGGCAGGCACACACGCAGAGATAATTTCAAGATTTTTAATAGTCACAAAAGACAAGACACAAACACACGACCTAAGCTAAATGCTAATGCTAACACTAATCTAAACACATGAACAATGCTAAAGCTAAACTATGCTACACTAACATCTAAACACACAAGAAACCTGACTAAACTATACTAGACCCCAAGCTAAGGCTAAACATGATCTCAGATTAACAAGACTAAACAAGGCTAACACTAAGCATGACCACGAGCATGGACTAACATGAGCATGACAAAGCCAAACCAAAATCATGACAAGTCAAAATAGCCTCCAATGTGATCCACAGCTGCTTCCTTAAATGCTATGAACATTATCCCTAAAACAAGGTGCAGCTGTGGATAATTGGCTGTGGACCAATCATGATAAGGGGATGTTGACTTGACCACCTAAAAAAACACCTTAAACATGGCTCTAAACATGGCTCCAGGAGCACAAAGACCCCCAATCTCAATCCGCCCCCTACTCACTCCGCCTCTCCACTCCGCCTCCGTTTGTGTGTTCACGTGGACTGCTCGCCACATTAAGGGCTGTCCCAAAGTAATTAGGACGGAGGGGGAGTGGACTATAAAACCCTTCAACAGCGAGTGAACACAAGAGCACACTCAACCACGACACTCAAAAAGGAAAATGGAGGAAACACCTTACAAATGTAGGTTCCAACATCATTTTCAGTAAAATATTATATTACGGTATCCTCATAAGGTGTTAGGGCCATTTTAGGCACAGTCTTCTTCAGTCTTTTTAAAAAAAGTAATGGAATGTGTGATTGGTGAACTTAAACTTCATAAATGGTAAAATAATTTGACCCCGAATCTTTTTTAACCACAATGCACATACAAGCATAAATTTACACATGACAGCAAGGCCAGAAAAGCGTCTATCTATAGCCATGGTGACGGCAGCTTCCTTCTTACGCTCGAAAGCAAAGAGGGCATCAAGTTAACTCCTGAACTTATACCCTTACGCTGCATAATGTATTATCTATCACTTCTTTAGTAATATTAGCCATGAAATAATGTGTTATTATTTGTTGGCAATTCCAGTTTTAAATCTTAGACATGGACATGTATAAACTGAGGGTGGTTGAATCTCTGCCCTTTTCACCTCAGGCTATACAGCATCCCTATTGGCTGGTGTGTATAATAATTGTATTTTATATGGCCTCTGGGTGGCTTAAAAGATAAAGATGTATTCCTGGAGCCCTGTGATCAGGGGTTTTGCCCTTGGCTTTGCCTTTGTCCACGATCTGCTATAAAGAGGCACAGTTGTTTTTGTCTTGGTCTATGGATGTAGCTAGTGGGTTTGCTCAGATTGAAAAGACTTTTATTTTCTCACTCATGGGCCCTTACTACACAATCCAACTAAGTATTATGTATTACAAATCTACATTGTGTTGAGGTAATATCAAATAAGCAAGCTAAGTCTATACAATATTCATTCTTTCATTTGTATTTACCACTGTATGCTAGTTTATTAAGGGTTTTTCTTTTTTCAACATACATTAGCTTCTATGTAGCAGGTTATTACACAACTTAAATAGCCTTAATGTACAATAAGGCTCTTAATGTAAAAAAATACACAATCTAAAGGCTGAAATGGCTAAATGTACAAAAATATGTACTTAAAAGCAGCACTGCAGCAACAAAAAGGTACAACCCTAAATCAGAAAAAGTTGGGACAGTATGGAAAATGCAAATAAAATAAAACTGCAGTGTTCCTTACATTTACATTGACTTTTATTTGATTGCAGACAGTTTGAACCTGAGGTATTTCATGTTTTATTTGCTCAACTTCATTTCATTTGTTAATAAACATCCATTCCTGCATTTCAGGCCTGCAACACATTCCAATAAACATTAGGACGGGGGCAATTTAGGGCTAGTAATGAGGTGAAAAAGCTAAATAATGATGTCATTCCAAACAGGTGATGTCAACAGGTGATTGCTCATCAAAGACTCAGCCTTTTTCTGGATGCTGCTTTTGTACCAAACCATGATCACAAAGATGATCAGAGGATCTCCAGTTTGTCAACAAATGTGTGAGAAAATCATTGAAATGTTTATAAACAATGTACCTCAAAGAAAGATCGGAAGGGATTTACATATTTTTCCCTCTACAGTGCATAATATCACTAAACGATTCAGGGAATCGGGAGGAATTTCAGATCTTCGATCCCTCAGACGACACTGCATCAAAAACCGCCACTCAACAATAGCTGATATAACCACATGGGCAAGGGATTACTTTGACAAACCTTCATCAAGCACTACAATACAGAGTTACATGCACAAATGCCACTTAAAACCTTACTGTGCAAAAAAGTATAACCATGTCCAGAAGCGGCGTCAACTTCTCTGGGCTCGGAGGCATCTAGGATGGACCATCACACAGTGGAAATGTATATTGTGGTCAGATGAATCAGCATTCCAGGTCTTTTTTAAAAATAAATGGACGCTGTGTGCTCCTGACCAAAGATGAAAAGGACCATCCAGACTGTTATCAGCACCAAGTCCAAAAGCCAGGGTATGTCATGGTATGGGGCTGTGTCAGTTTCCTTTGCAAAGGTAAATTACACCTCTGTGATGGCAGCATTAATGCGGGAAAGTACACTGATATCGTTGAGAAACATATGCTGCCTTCAAGGCGTCATCTTTTCCAGGGACGTCCATGCATTTTTCAACAAGACAATGCAAAACCACATGCTGCACACATTACAAAGGCATGGCTGCAGAAGAAGAGGGTACGGGTACTGGACTGGCCTGCCTGCAGTCCTGACCTGTCCCCAATAGAGAATGTGTGGAGAATTTTGAAACAAAACATGCAACAACGACGACCCGTACTGTTGCACATCTTAAGACGTGTTTGCAGGAAGAATGGGACAAAATAAAAGCTAAAACACTAAATCACTTGGTATCCTCATTGCCGAAACGTCTTTTAAGTGTGGTGAAAAGGAATGGCAACATTACAAAGTGGTAAATGCTTTACTGTCCCAACTTTTTTTTGAATGTGTTGCAGGCCTGAAATGCAGGAATGGATGTTTATTAATAAATGAAATGAAGTTGAGCAAACAAAACATGAAATATCTCAGGTTCATCCTGTCTGAAATCAAAGTAGATGTAAGGAACTCTGCATTTTTATTTTTCTGATTTGAGGTTGTACATTTTAGTAGTATTTTTTTGCATGTAGTGTACCTTTAGAAGCTCTTATCTTCCAAAGTGTCATCTAACTACTCGTGGTTTGACACATCTCACTTTCATAACATCTGTGTGAACTGTATGACATAAGTTGCACAGCAGGAATGACCCTGACCCTTTCACATCAATACATCTGTTTTCTGCCTGGCTTAATTTTTGCTTCAGTAAGTCAATACAGGCTAAGAATGTGGTATTCACAGAGCAATGAGTTTGAATTGATTGCCCAGTGAAGAGTTTAGAGGTTTTGCCAGAAGCATTAAGCAACACTTTTTAATGTTTCATAAATAACTGCAACTTCAACACTGTCATTAAATATGCAGATCTGCCCCATGACTTCACTGTTTGCAAATGTAAAGTGTAACACCAGAGAAGTAAATAATGGCAGTTTAAGCAACACTAATTTGGCAATGTGTTTTCATGATGATAATCAAGAATATAATAAGGACATATTTAAGAGTGCTTTCCATTAAGGGATTAAAGAATTGACTAGCAAGCTTATAAAACAGCTAATTGGTAATGGTAATTTTGCTAACAAAGAGACAACACTTTACCATACTAAAATATTTTATTAACAAGCCCCATTTAGGAGACAATTGTTAACCCAGTGTTTTAATTAAAGAAGTGTTGCTGCTGTAGAGCTTCTAGGATATGTATTTAAACCCAGCTAGTCCTGTTGGTTACTGTCTGTGTGGTATCTGATATAGCCTTTTCATACCCACAGCTGATTTTTTGACCTCCGAAAGCATGCAGTAGGTGAACTGTTAAATTAATATTTTCTGTCCAAGATCACAGTGCCATTAGTCATTGCAGATCCAAGACCTGAGTCTTTTTGGAAAAGTAGTGTCTCTACCAATGGCAAAGCAGTCTTTCAGCATTATTTTTCTGTGTGTGTGTGTGTGTGTGTGTTCTGCAATTGACTGAGTTATTTACAAATACATTTAGCTAAATTTAGTTTTTGTTTTATGCATTTTCTCCCCTTTTTCTCCCTTTAAGTGCATCTAATTGCCAGTTTGCATCATGCTTCCTTTCCATTAATGCTGATTCCCACTCTGATTGAGGAGAACAAAGCTAACCCACGCCCCCTCCGACACGTGGGCAGAAGTCGTATGCATTTTGCCACCTACACTTTGACGAGTGCAATGCGGATCAGCACTGTGTATGGAGAGACACACCCTGACAGCACTCTTTTCCCGTCTCAGTGCAGGCACCATCAATCAGCCAGCAGAGGTCGTAATTGCATTAGTTATGAAAGAGAACCTATCCGGCCTTTAATATCCCACCCCTTTCTGAACAACAGGCCAATCGTTGTTCATGTGGCTGCTCTGGTAATTCTGCATTAAGCACAGTTGTTTTTAAAACTGCAAAACTATTCATTAAAGCATTACTTGTTACATATACACCTGTTAAACTGAGAAAGTTCCAACATAGTTTTTAAATATTCCACACAATGTTCAGTCCTACATTGCCCTTTACATAACTTACATAATATATTTATTTATTTACTTTTCATTTTACTTACTCTCTTATTTTTTATTTTACCTTTTTTTGCACTGGAGTAAGGGTTGTTATAAGTCTAAAATAACTGCATATGGTATTGATTTTGGTAGATATAACAAGGTAAAAGCAATAGCATATAATACATAGTGCCATTAGTATTTTCAGTTTTTAAAAACTTTAATGGTTTTATATCTCTGCCATATTTTGTGCTAATATACACAGACCAGGCATAACATTATGACCACTGACAGGTGAAGTGAATAACACTGATTATCTCTTCATCACGGCACCTGTTAGTGGGTGGGATATATTAGGACGCAAGTGAACATTTTATATAGTTTGACAAGGGCCAAATTGTGATGGCTAGACGACTGGGTCAGAGCATTTCCAAAACTGCAGCTCTTGTGGGGTGTTCTCGGTTTGCAGTGGTCGGTATCTATTAGAAGTGGTCCAAGGAAGGAACAGTGGTAAACTGGCGACAAGGTCATGGGCGCCAAAGCTACTTTAGCTCAAATTGCTGAAGAAGTTAATGCTGGTTCTGATAGAAATGTGTCAGAATACACAGTGCATCACAGGTTCTTGCATATAGGGCAGCAAAAGGAGGAGCAGCACAGTATTAGGAAGGTGGTCATAATGTTATGCCTGATCAGTGTATAGAGATTTGTAATAATACTTAAAGAAATGTAATTATGATTCCAACTTTGCTTGGTAAAGTTAACATACAAAACAAATTGCAGAAATGTCTATCTTTTACTAAGAAACGCCAGCACTGAGCGTGCACTTTTAAGAACTGAAAATGATTTGCAGGATGCCTAATGAAGGTAAAACAATACAGTGGTTAAACACTACAAACAAAAGAGGTAATGGAAAACTAAAAGTAACAAATGAAACACAAAAATAAGCAGCCCGCAACGGACAGATTGGATAAAAAAGGGAGAAAGCAGAAATAAAAACTGGTTGTCACAATATGTCAAGCTGCTCAGAGCGGCTTTGACCACCCAGTTTTTGGAATAGAAAGAAAGAAAAAAATCACAGAACAAGCTGAGGACTGCAATGCACAAGCAGCACCCCACCCCAAGAACGATCACAGCCCATGCCCAGCATGGGTCCAACGCGGGGACTGCTTGAGAAAAAAGTGATCCAGCATGAATTCCTTGTGACACCAGCTGAGTTTCCAGAAATAGATAAAAGTGTGCTTGCCTCAAACACCAACAGAAAACCAGACCGGACTGAGCCTCACATCTCAGATGCAGGGAAAACAGTTTGCCAACAGAGAAGCTGCCATATTTGTGTGGAAGAAACCAAGATAAATAGAAACACTTCTGTCTAGGGTAAATAAATGCTCAGCGACACATAGGTGACTGTTAGTTAAGACAAACTGGTAATCTTTCATCCATTTCCCTTATGCCATATTTGGCAAGACAAAAAGACATGATACCATAACCGAGTCATGTCACCAATCTTGTTACAGATAATTAAGAGATAGTAACACTTATGGTAGCAGTGCTGCAGCCAACATATTGGCAAACAGTAGAGAATCCACTTACGCTTCTGACTAATTGTGCATGTCTAGCCTATAAAAATGGCATTTTCATGAAAAATTCATACACCACAGAAAGAGGGAGGAAGCTACCAGCACTGATGTTGAAGCATTGTCACTCCTGGATACCTTTCCAAAGAAATGCAAATTCTGTCCCTACTGAATCTTTGTAAAAGTTATTGCCTGACTGCTATTCCTCCCCCTGTTTCAAGTTGAAAGTGTTTCTGAAGCGTCAAAGGGCAAACAAGTGTCACTCTGTGAAGTGTTAAAATATTAAAGACGATCTCTTTAAATGTGCACAGCTCACAGACAGCACCTAATACTTTATATTCAGGATGACTGCATTATTAACAAGTACATTTTCAAGATGTTACATTCTTTTAGGTGTCTGTTTTGACAAAGATCCTTAAGCAGGATTTGTACTTTTCTGACATGTACCTAAAGACTTGTACTAAAAACAGCCATCTGTTTCTGGTGTGACTTGTGTTTTAAATTTACTTTGTGACACAATTGACTATGACATCAGTTACAATGTTGTTCATTTGAAATGGAAGATAATGTTAATATGGTAAAGGAGGAAAGTAAACTTGAGACTCTTAAAGTACTTAAACTAAATATTTTCATATAAAATCGATATATAATGCATTATGTAATGCAATAATGTTATCATGGACCAAAATCCAATGGAATGTTGCCAGCTTTTTGTTAAATCGATAGCATTAAAATTAAGGCTGTTCTGGGAGCAGAAGATGGTCCTACCTAATGCTTGTATGGTGGAAATTATTAAGTGGCTGGAGACGGTAATTTATTTATTCATTTTTTTTAAATCCCGCTACTGTACCTACTACATTTATACAAGTACCACACACCCTACCATACTATTTCATCGTTAGTGTCATTGTAGTGCTGAAACTCGTTAAAAATCCAAATTACATAATAACAAAAGGGTCCTATGGTGTTGCGCTTCACTAATAATTATGGTAACGTGAGTGTACAGAAAAGAATAGAATAGAATAGAATGCCTTTATTTGTCATATATACATATACAGTACTATAAAATTATTTTTCTGCATATCCCAGCTTGTTTGGAAACTGGGGTTAGAGTGCAGGGTCAGCCACTGTACATCATCCCTGAAGCCAAGAGGGTTAGTGGCTCAAGGGCCCAACAGTGGCTGCATAGCAGAGCCAGACTCTCAAGCTTTTGATTGATAGCCTAAAGCTCTACCCACTAGGCTACCACTGTCCACTAGGAATGTAACGATGCACCACAAGACAGTTAAAAATCGGTGCACATGTGCCACGATTCTAATTGGTTATTCCTTTAAGATGAATCGATATTTACTTTAAACAGCAGAGGGCACTGGCGCTATTCACCTCGCCTGGTTGACGGCACTTCACAGTTGCCAGGTAGGGGGATTTTCCAGCCAAATGTATTTACTGTATGTGAGGAAACTTTCTTTATTTGTATTATTCATTTATTTATATAAAGTTGGATTTGTTTTAAAATTTCATTTCAGTCTTTTTACACAATAAGCATTATTAAAAGGGCATTCATTATTTAGATAAATCAAAGATATGCACAAATACAGTATTTTATTTTTTTAAAAGAGAAATAATAAAAAGAAACTTATAATTGTCATAATTTGTCTTCAATTTCATTTTGTTTAAAAAAAATTGGGAAAAAATGGTATTGTGAATCGTATTGCATCATGGGTGGAATGTATCGTTACATCCCTACTGTCCACTGTACAGAGTAACATAGGACAACCAAGTTCATCTGTAGGATAGGTGTAGCTTATTAAATAATCAATAAATGGCGGCTAGGGTCCCTTTTGTGTGGAGCACCCAAAGATCATGCATGTCCACGTGGCTTTCCTCCAGATGCTTTTGTTTCCTTCAACAAGTCCAAAGACAAGCAGTCAGGCCAATTGAGCTACAAAAATTGCCCTAAGTGTGAGTGCATGTGTGAATGTGTGTTTGCTCTGTGATGGACTGGTGACCTGTATGGGGTGTGTCCTGCCTTTTGCTCAATTAATCAGACCAACTGCACCCTGACCTGCATAAAGCGGTAGTAAAACAGACATTGAATGAATGAATGAATGTTACAATACCTGACACTGTCATGTCAGTGTTTATGTCAAACAGTCAAGTGTTACTATCAGAAGTTAAGGTAAAATGCTTATATGCATCTGTAGGGTACATAATCTGTGGCATATTCGTGGGATGTCAATATTTCAGCAATATTTCCTTTTCTGTTATTAAATAATTGGAACACACATTTTTACAAGCTTTCCCTAGTCAAGCAAGCTTTACATCTGCTCTAAAATGTGCAGGCTAAAGCTTAAAATGTGTTGCTGATATAATAAAAATAGTAAAAGCAGGAGCAAGGAATTCTTACTTGCACAACAACCTTTCAGCCCTGGCATTGTAGACCTGTTCATCCTTTTTGGTAATCCTTGATTTAAGTCTAACCATTTGGATTTCTTTCCATCACTGTCAGTGACCACTGTTCCATGAACTTTTGTAATAGGTGCAGTTAAACTAGCCTTAATTATATGGGAAACAAGTAGTCAACTGCCAAAGTCAATCATAATTACAAGCAATTAGCGGGCAATGTCAAAAGGTAAATTACCTTAAAAGCCCCAAATTGCTCCCTTCCCAACTTTGAAATGTGTTCCATACTGTCCCAAGTTTTTCGGATTAGGGATTGTATATGTTTAATATACATTGATCAGCCATAACATTAAAACCACCCCCTTGTTTCTACACTCACTGTCCATTTTATCAGCTCCACTTACCATGTAGAAGCACTTTGTAGTTCTACAATTACTGACTGTAGTCCATCTAATTCTCTACATACCTTTTTAGCCCGCTTTCACCCTGTTCTTCAATGGTCAGGACCATGGGCGACTCGTTCCTTAGGGCGATCGGGCGACGCACCACCAAAGGGCGAAAGGCAAGAAATTTTTCTATCACATTCAACCAGTGTTAAACTAGCTGTGACAGTCTGTCTTGCCTCGGAATATCGTAGTCCAATCAGCGTAAAGTTGTGTTCCGTACAGTACCGCCCCTTTTGGGCCAACTTCACTCTTACTGAAAATCGCCTCAGATCGCTGTCATAGACTCTCATGTTAAGGCTCTTTTTTTCGAACTGCAGGCACTGCAATGCATTTTGAATGACTTCCGGGAGGGCATGTTTGCGTCACACGTAATCGTTCCTTATTTGGAAACTAAACGTGGTGTTCCGTACTTTTATCAATGGGAGAGAAATGCTCCAGATTAGACTGAGACAGGGCGATGTGTATGAAACAGAAGGCAACTGCTGCTACTGAGGGAATTGGAAAGCGTTTGGTTATTATTTTAAGTAGTGTTCACTTTTAGTCTTAGTAACGCCGTGTGTAGGGCAAAAGTAAAGTAACACAAGCAGGGTCAGCACTTTTCTCACTGCCCCCCTAAGCAACGCAGTCCAGAACCGGGGCTGCATGTCAGTGTGAAGATGGATTATGTAAAAATACTAAATAAATTTGAGAAAAAATGTTACATGATGTTCTTTATGTTGTTTTACCAAATATGAACATGGAATGCTTTTTATTTGACCATAGCCTGCAATTGCTGCCTCTTTCAGGATGCTTATAAAGGATCAATACAAGATCAGTCTAGAGAAGCATTGAAAAATGTGATCTTCAAATGGCTCATTAATGCTCATAAAGCTTCAAATTACAAAGACAAGGCTAGACATCGAGTTGCTTGAGTATGAGTTAAAGGAGAGCTTAGATGCTGTGGGTGTATAAAAATGAATGTGATCTTTATTAAAAACAATGTCAAGGAAATTAACTCATTGCCATTTGTATTTGTAATTACAGGAAAGAAAGACATCATGAACTGAACAGAAAGTCTCCTTAAAAAAAAAAAGTGGTTGTCATAGGGATGATAGAAATAGAAACAGTGAATAGAAAATATAGAAATAGTGATTGCACGTTATCTCTCCACCAACTTAGTGGAGTCCAGCTACATGGAGATGATGTTTATGTTTATAATTTCCTCCGGAAATTTTCTGCTGCCACACACTGATCTGTATTGACTGTTACTTGCATTTTTGACTATGTTACTTGCATTTTTGACTGTTACTTGCATTTTTGCACACCTCCTGGAAATGCACAATAATTTCTGCACCTTACTTGTATTTTGCACCATATTTACTTTTTAGGCACCTTATCTGCATTGCCAATTTTACGCTGCTAATGTACAACATGTCACTACCTCATGAACCATTGTACCATCTATTCACTATCATGTACTAACACTTGTCTTTAGTCCTGTCTTCTAATTACTTGTTTAGATTAGGGATAATTAGGAATATCTTTTGTAGTTATTTATTATAGGATTTTTTGTATTATTGTTGTATTTGCACTGTTTTGTATTTACACTGTTTTGTCTTGCACTTTTTGTACCGTGTTACACCGTGATCCTAGAGGAACGCTGTTTCGTTTCAATATGTACTTGTATGTAGCTGAAATGACAATAAAACCTCTCTGACTCTCTGACTCTGACTCTGACAGGGTGTTGCTCTTCTCTAATGGTGACATTGTTGTGCAATAACACACATGCCATTATAATAAACATGCCCTCTCTGGGGTAACCCTGAGCCCCCACAGACACTGGAACCTGGCCTTGACGACCCTTATGTTCATTTTAACCTTTGTTTTAGTTTTGCAGTGGGCCAGGTTGTAGCGTGACTGTGGCCCAGGGTCAGGATATGGTGACATCAGGTAAGCAGGGGTACCCTCTGTCTGCAAAAAGGAGGTCATCATATTGTCCTGTAATTCCACAGAGAATTACAGTAAATAAATGATATATTATTACACTGAATGTTACCCATGTGCCACATGCCTACCTCAATCAAATTTGTTGTATTTGTTGTAGACTCTCTGTGCATCCTAGGCACAGCCTGGCTATTTGGCATGAAGATTTGTGAAGATGTGGGTAGCCTCACATGTGATCTTAATGATATACAACGATCATCCATAACATTAAAACCACCTCCTTGTTTCTACACTCACTGTCCATTTTATCAGCTCCACTTACCATATAGAAGCACTTTGTAGTTCTACAATTACTGATTGTAGTCCATCTGTTTATCTGCATGCTTTGTTTCCTTTCATGCTGTTCTTCAATGGTCAGGACTCTCCCAGGACCACTACAGAGTAGGTATTATTTAGGTGGTGGATCATTCTCAGCACTGCAGTGACACTGACATGGTGGTGGTGTGTTAGTGTGTGTTGTGCTGGTATGAGTGGATAAGACACAGCAGAGCTGCTGGAGTTTTTAAACACCTCACTGTCACTGCTGAACTGACAATAGTCCACTAACCAAAAATATCCAGCCAACAGTGCCCCATGGGCAGTGTCCTGTGACTACCGATGAAGGTCTAGAAGATGACCAACTCAAACAGCAGCAATAGATGAGCGATCATCCCTGACTTTACATCTACAAGGTGGACCAACTAGGTAGGAGTGTCTAGTAGACTGGACAGTGAGTGGACACAGTATTTAAAAACTGAAGCAGCACTGCTGTGTCTGATCCACTCATACCAGCACAACACACACTAACACACCACCACCATGTCAATGTTACTGCAGTGCTGAGAATGATCCACTATCTTAATAATACCTACTCTATAGCGGTCCTGTGGGGGTCCTGACCATTGAAAAACAGCATGAAAGGGGGCTAAAAAAGCATGCAGAGAAACAGATGGACTACAGTCAGTAATTGTAGAACTACAAAGGGCTTCTATATGGTAAGTGGAGCTGATAAAATGGACAGTGAAAGTAGAAACAAGGAGGTGGTTTTAATGTTATGGCTGATCGGTGTATATGCAGTTCCACGGGACCATGGAACACATTAACAGGTTTCCCCATTCCTTTTCCCCCAGAAACAATTAACGTCGAGTTTCAAGGTACCACTGTAATTCCCCTCATTTTCAGAAGGTGCTCTAATAGGAATGTAGGTTCCATCCATGCAGCCAATTCTCCCAGGAAATCCTGAAAGATAAAATGGTGTGGATGTATTTACTGTCTATTGCCTTCCATTTGTTTTATTGTTTGTTAACAAAGACACACCTGCAATTCTGGAGAATTCTTTTTGATGTCCATTACAGGCTAGACATTAAGTTGCTTAAGTATATGTTACAGAAGAGCTTAGATGCCGTGGGTGTATACAATGGATAATCTTTCTGAAAAATAATGCCAAGGAAATTAACTCATTGCCGTTTGTGTTTGTATTTACAGAAAATAAAGAAATCATGAAACTGAACAGAAAATCTCTTGTTCAAAAAATGTGGTTGTCATAAGGATGATAGCAATAGAAATATAGAAAATATGGAAATAGTGATTGCACATTATCTCTCTAACAACTCTACCATCTCTGTGGTCAGCTACATGGAGGTGACGTTAATGGCAGGGTGTCACTCTCCTCACACATGCTTTCTTCTTTTTGATGTCCATTACAAGCTTGTACCCAAGAAACCCCACAAACCTGTGCACAAAGCATTTAAATGCAAGGCATGCTTTTCTGATAGACATACAGTCGCCATGCCAGTGTCCTCTATGTTGCACAGAAAATTCCCAGTGGTGAAGAACCATAGAGTGATGCATATAAGCTGCTGAGAAGTATTGGTTGATCCATGATGTAACAAAAAAATGGTAACATTTGCGTAGATATTAAACAGGAAATGACAGGATGTCTAATCAGGGTCTAATCACACGTTCCTAATGAAGAGCTCTGCAAATAATTTGAGCTTTGATTTCCACTGGATTCTCAGGGGAGGGACACGCCATGTTGGGATGAGTAACGTGGGTGTAACCTCAGGTTAGGTTTATGTGAACCTCTCAGAAAGCAGATTAGCTTCAGAACATAAGTTGCTATAGTACCTGACACCCACTCTCTGTGATCTCGGTTTATGGAATAAAAATGTCAGGTTTTCGTGAACTCTGAGTTAGTCGCTTAACCCGCTTTTTGGAGCACCCCATGGAGTTCTGTCAAGATTTCAGTCACTTGATCTTCCAGAGTACATGGATTCAATGTTTCTTGCTTAGCACAGAGTCTCTTATGTTTTTGTTTTGATATTCAACCTTTTTGTCTCTGCCTCTTACTTCTGATACGGCTGTGTGATGTTCACCCCTAGCTGTTCGTCATGCCTCCATAATTAGTCAGTGTGTATCATTTCCCCTGTTTGCAGTACTTGGTCATTGGTTGGTCATTGTTGGTGTGAATATCACTTGTCTAGTACTACTTTTTGGGATTATCTTGCATGTGCTCCTGTCTGTCGGTGCTCTTGTCCTTGATTTTGTTTATGCTCTTGTCCTTGTTCTTGTCCTTGCTCTGAACATTGCTTTTGTCAAAGCTTTTACCCCAGCTCTTGTCTTTGCCTTTGTTGCCATTCGTCCTTTCGTGTTCCTTTATTGTTAGCGTAGCTTAACCATTTGTGTAGAGCTTAGTATTCTTGGTTTGTCATAGTTACTGGTTGGATTAGTTTAGTTTAGTTTAGTTTAGTCCCAAAACATTCTTAAATTTATGAGTGTTTCCCGAAAGTTTGTAAATTAAGAGTAGTCTAACCCTTTTTCACCCATGCACTCTGGACAGGCGCCTCTCAATCTGCTAATCAGGGTCCTTACACAGCGTTTGAAGACCCCACCCACATAGTCTGGTCATCCCGCCCTAGCAGAACCGTGCCTGCTGCAGGCACTGCCAATTATGCCCGCTAGATGGCACCCAGCCGACCGGTGGCATAGTGTTTTTTTTTTTGTTTTTTTTATGGTAATCGATTTCCATAAGAAAGCTTAAGAAAACTTTTGGGAAACACTCGCAAAACTGGCATTCTTAAAGTTATCGGGAAACACACCCCTGTTCTATGTTTAGTGTTAGCATAGTGTTAGTGGAGTAGGTAAGGTTCTGTCATTATTCCTGTTTTTTCCTCGTCATCTGTAGGGTTCCAGTGTTTGTGATCATAGTTTAGTCCTTGGGTATTTAGATATACCTTATTATGTCTTGTCCCTGTTCCCAGTTTGTTCCTGTTATCTTTACCTCTAGCCTCCTCTGTTATATTGCTTGCTACTTGTTACCTTGCCTTGTTTATTGCTTGTCTGTTTTGATATTTTCAATAAATCTTAAGGATATCAACACATATGTCCTATCTCTGCATTCAGTCTGGCATTACGAGGTTCTTTTTTAAACCAGCAGATTTAGTGCATTTAATAAATAGGGATGCAATCCTTCACACAGCCTGAAAAAGATACATTTTAGAGTTTACAGCAGTGAATAAGAGCCATGTAAAAGTTCAGTTCTTAACCTTTTCCACTGCAATAAAATTAGACATCAAACTTACATCCATCTCGGGGGAATAGTTCTTCTCGGAGGATTTCTGCCATTTCAGTTGATGTCAGTTTTATATAAGAAAGAAGTGGCTCCTCTCTAGACTGGTGAGTTTCCACACCAGAGATCACAGGTTTCTGTTCTGCTCTTGTCTAAAGGTTGCTGCTTTAGATGATGAAGAAAATCAGTTAAACTGAAGCTAGAACCTCAGCAATGAAAAATACACTCAACTCGTGTACACCAGCTGTTGGCTATGCACTAATTACCTCCACTTTTCCTCCTGAGATTAGGTTAGACCAATTGCATCTCTGGCAGTTGTAGCCTAGTGGTTAAGGGACTGGACTAGTAATCAAAAGATTGCTGGTTCAAGCCTCACCACTGCCAGATTGCTGCTGTTGGATCCTTGAGCAAAGAGCTTAACCCTCAATTGCTCAGACTGTATACTGTCACACTACTGTAAGTTGCTTTGGATAAAGGCATCTGCTAAATGCTGAAAATGTAAATGTAAAGATAACGCAGTTGATGAAAATAAATGCATTAATTATGAAAAAGTATTTCTTATATATATATATCCATATTTTTTTATGGAGGAAATAAAACATATATATGGCCTAAATTTTAAAGGCTATTTTTAGCTTGAATTTATATTGTTTTCTTTTTTGTGCCCATTATCAATAAAATTCAAACATAGCCTTTCCAATACATAATACACAATACTCCATTCCTCCTTTTATCCATCCATCCACTGATAGTAACCACTTAAATTTTATTAGGGTAGTAATAGATCCAGAGTCTTACTTAAATAAATTGGGCACAAGGCAGCAGTACACCCTGGGCCTAAAAGAGACTCACACAGACATAGTAAATTAAGGTGATGTTCAAACCCAGGGCTGTGAAGCTGTGCAGCACTCGCAATACTGGATGCACCCAACCAGTGTGATGCAGCAAAACATTATTTTCTGTTTGTTAATTCCAAGTAGGCGGCACGGTGGCTCGGTGGGTAGCACTGTCGCCTCACAGCAAGAAGGTCATGGGTCCAATCCCCAAGCTGGGCAGTCCGAGTCCTTTCTGTGTGGAGTTTGCATGTTCTTCCCGTGTCTGCGTCGGTTTCCTCCCACAGTCCAAAAACATGCATTCAGTTTAATTGGAGACACTGAATTGCCTTATAGGTGAATAAGTGTGTGTGTATGTGTGTCTGCCCTGCGATGGACTGGCGCCCTGTCCAGGGTGTTACTGTGTGCCTTGCACCCATTGAAAAGCTGGAATAGGCTCCAGCACCCCCCACCCCCTGCGACCATAATTGGATAAGCAGTTAAGAAAGTAAGTGAATGAGTAATTCTAAATAGATTGATTCAGCTGATCATTTGTATGTTGTGTATTTTGTAAATTTAAAAACACACCAATTGGCTGATCAGGTGGCGCAGCGGTAAAAACACACGCTGGAACCAGATCTGGGATCTCGAATACATCGTATCAAATCTTAGCTCTGCCTGCCGGCTAAGGCTGAGCGGCCACATGAACAAAGATTGGCCTGTTGTTCAGATATGGGCGGGACTAAGCCGGATGGGGTCTCTCTCCCATTACTGGTGCAATTACGACCTTTGCTGGCTGATTGATGGTGCCTGCACAGAGATGAGAAAAGAGTGCTGAGCTGCACTGCACTCGTCAAAGTGTAGGTGATAAGATGCATACGGCATGCTGCTCACGTGTCGGAGGGGGCGTGAGTTAGCTTCATTCTCCTCAATCAGAGCAGGGATCGGCATTGGTGGAGAGGAAGCATGACGCAATCGGGCAATTGGACGCGCTAAAGGGAGAAAAAGAGGAGAAAATGCATAAACAAAAATGCCACATAGGTGCCACATAACAATATGGGTCCTTCGGGACTGATTTCTTTCTCAGCTTCACCATCTGTGTGGAGTTTTGCATGTATCTTCCACATATACACAATTGTGCATTGTTCACTTTATATCACACTGATGAATATGTGAATGTGTTGTACTGTAATTAATTGTTGTCCTGTCCAATGTATATTTCTTCCTTGGTTTATTTTTGTCTGAATGGCAGAGGACTATAGTTTTAGTAGCACTACTAGGAAGGACTACTTTCAAGAGGCCTGAAGAAACTTGTGGGGGATTGGACTTGAGCCAATTGACTGACCAAACATGTGTTCCAAATTACAATCTAGTGTACTAAATAATATGCCCAATCAGTGCAATACCCATAGTTTAGTTACACAATATGTAACAATATTAACAAAGTGCTGTGCTATATCTGATCAGAGATACAAAAACCACGCCAGTGCATTAAAAGCACCTCGCAGAGAACTGATTCAGACAGTTAGCCAGTTGTATTTATTTATAGAATGTGAATTGTTTACCAAGCTGATTTCATTTGGAGATCATAGCCAGCTTCACACAGTTAAGGAAATATAATATATAACTGCATGTCCTAAATGGAAACAACACTCCTCCTTCTAAATTCTGCCTGATTTCATACTGAAGATCAGAAGCAATGGAGAAGAATCAGCCCAGGTCTGCACTTCTTTTTTCTCTTTTCTTTTCCTTCAACATTAAAAGTACAGCACCTCTCTGTGTGCTTAAGGCAGTGATATCAATCAATCCCCTGTGGTGATGGCTTCGAAGCACCCGCATAGCCATTTAAAAGCAGCCTTTTTTCCCGTTTGCTCATTGAGTATTACCCAGGTGTCCTCTACATCTGATAAGGGTTAGAGTAGGAGTCACCTGGTGGTAAATATGCCTTTACTGACCAGGACCTGGAGGCCACAGATAGCAGTTTGCCTGGTGAAATCAAACATAAAGCACAAGATCAGGCTTTCTCAATAATCCAGCAGGGTCAGATGTCACCCACGCCACAGGATAGTGAGACTGTGGCAGCTCCAGAAAATACTGTATTTTTCAGTCTATATAAGATAAGCCTGTTTTACTTTCGCAGTGACACAACCATACCATAATGTAGAATTATGAAGTTCAGCATGACCATCCTTACAAATCCGACCATTCTTACAGAAGCGCATTTGTGAGGTCAGACACTGATGTTGGACAAGAAGACCTGACTCACAGTCTCCGCTCTAATTCATCCCAAAGGTGTTCAATCGGGTTGAGGTCAGGACTCTGTGCAGGCCAGTCAAGTTCTTCCAAACCAAACTCGCTCATTCATGTCTTTATGGACCTTGCTTTGTGCACTGGTGTGTAGTCATGTAGGAACAGGAAGGGGCCATCCCCAAACTGTTCCCACAAAGTTTGGAGCATGAAATTGTCCAAAATCTCTTGGTATGCTGAAGCATTAAGAGTTATTTTCACTGGAACCTTAGGGGTCTAGTCCAACTCCTGAAAAACAACCCCACACCATAATCCCCCCTCCACCAAACTTTACACTTGGCATGATGCAGTCAGACAAGTACCGTTCTCCTGGCAACCACCAAACCCAGACTCATCCATCGGATTGCCAGACGGAGAAGCGTGGTTCATCACTCCAGAGAACACGTCTCCACTGCTTTAGAGTTCAGTGGCAGCGTGCTGTACACCACTGCATCCGACACTTTGCATTGCGCTGACTTTGTTAGAATACCACTGACAGTTGACTGTGGAATATTTAGTAGCGAGGAAATTTCACGACTGGGCTTGTTGCACAGGTGGCATCCTATCACAGTACCACGCTGGAATACACTGAGCTCCTGAGAGCGACCCATTCTTTCACTAATGTTTGTAGAAGCAATCTACATGTCTAGGTGCTTGGTTTTATACACATGTGGCCATGGAAGTGATTGGAACACCTGAATTCAATGATTTGGATGGGTGAGTGAATACTTTTGGCAATATAGTGTATGTTCTAAACTGCTATTGGCCACAGCATAATGAGTATGAGCATGGACATTTCAGAATGTCCCGACTTTTTTAACACTAGTGGTTATTATATGATAATAAAGGCCCACTACTACCGCTTAATCTCTTTAAATTCTGTTTCTTTTATGACAGCAGAGCTGTTCCTTATCATTAGAATAAGAACTTGATCATAAGCATTAGACAGGTTAAATATTGAGTATATGGTGAGTGTAGGAAATTTACAGTCTTGTAATGTTACTGAAAATGGTTTTATCATCATCTTGTAGGAGCAGTACACAGGTACAGCTGGTAGAGAAAGTGTCAAACAGCAACATATGTAGTTTTTTATGACCATGGGTTTGATCCTTAATAATCCTGGCTATCTGTAATGAGTTTGACATGGTCTCTCTGTGTCTGCACAGGTTTCCTCCTCCTTGGGCTTACTACAAGTACTTCAGTTTCCTTTTACCGCCTCTTTGATGCAGAGGTGGTTTGACACTCAATTACCACTTGGGGTGAGTAAATGAATATGTGAGTGTGTGTTGTAAAAGTTATTAGTTCTGGTTCTTATATTACCTGCTTTGGGTTAATTCACTTTAATAAGTCTCAAACATCAAGACCCCAGAAAATTTCAAGTTGGTTCAATTGATAATTATGTTGTTTCTTATAACAAGACTTGATTAGACACACATTCATTACTTGTTGAAGGTTAATAAAAAAAACAAGGTAGAAAGCAAATACTTAAAGATTTGTTATAGTGTAATATTAAATTGGTAATTAATATCAAATTATAGTGTTATATTAATTGTTGGCTGTAATTTTATTTTGTTTTTCTCTTTCCATATTACAAAATTGTTTCTGTCTGTAGCCTAGATGCATTTGAGTGCCACAAACCAACGTGAGTGATAAACCTGGGTCTGATGGTTACAGTCCAGAAAATGAGTTTGACATAGTACATGTAATTTTACCCTTATCACAATCTAAAACCTAAAAACAAATAAGGTCTTTTAACAAAACCAATATGGGGCAATACATTATCCAGACACCACAAATTATTAACATTGCACACTTCTGGTGAAAAAATTATAATTGATATTTGCCATTTCCTCTCTGTAAACATCAGTTTCATATGGTTACCAAAATTTTTTAATGGAATTCAAGTAAGTACATTGGTTAGTCTAGTTAAATTAACAACCCCAAATCAGAAAAAAGTTGGTTCGATTCCTCAGATGGCGCTGCATCAAGAACCGCCACTCAACAACAGCTGATATAACCACATGGGTGAGGGATTACTTTGGCAAACCTTTGTCAAGCACTACAATACAGAGTTACATTCACAAATGCCACTTAAAACTTTACTGTGCAAAAAAGAAGCCTTATGTTAACCATGTCCAGAAGCGGCGTCGACTTCTCTGGGCTCAGAGGCATCTAGGATGGACCATCACACAATGGAAACGTGTATTGTGGTCAGATGAATCAGCATTCCAGGTCTTTTTTGGAAAAAATGGACACGGTGTGCTCCGGACCAAAGACAAAAAGGACCATCCAGACTGTTATCAGCAACAAGTCCAAAAGCAAGGGTCTGTCATGGTATGGGACTGTGTCAGTGCCCTTGGCAAAGGTCATTTACACTTCTGTGATGGCAGCATTAATACAGAAAAGTACATTGAGATCTTAGAGCAACATATGCTGCCTTCAAGACGTCCAGGGACGTCCATGCATTTTTAAACAAGACAATGCAAAACCACATGCTGCAAACATTACAAATGCATGGCTGTGGAAGAAGAGGGTACAGGTACTGGACTGGCCTGCCTGCAGTCCTGACCTGTCCCCAATAGAGAATGTGTGGAGAATTTTGAATCGAAAAATGCGACAACGACGACCCCGTACTGTTGCACATCTTAAGACGTGTTTGCAGAAAGAATGGGACAAAATAGAACCTAAAACACTAAACCGCTTGGTATCCTTGGTGCCAAAATGTCTTTTAAGTGTGGTAAAAAGGAGTGGCAACATTACAAAGTGGTAAATGCTTTACTGTCCCAACTTTTTTTGAAATGTGTTGCAGGCCTGAAATGCAGGAATGAATGTTTATTAATAAATAAAATGAAGTTGAGCAGACAAAACACGAAATATCTCAGGTTCATCCTGTCTGCAGTCAAATAAAAGTAAATGTAAGAAACTCTGTGTTTTGCATTTTCCATGCTGTCCCAACCTTGTCGGATTTGGGGTTGTATTATATTAGCTTTGTTACTATAAAACATTGTTTTAAAGCAGGTTTTTAGAATTTACTGTTTAAAACCCCTAATTAACAAGTCTAGGAAGACAGTGGCTATGAAACATTCCCAAAACATTATGCTTAAAACCTGCAGATGAACTACCTTTAATTGCATTGATGCTGTTTGGTTGAAATAAAATGAAACATAACCAAAAGAGAAATCATCTATATTTAAAGCATAATTATACTAACACAAGAGTTTACCATAGTATCAGAATCCAGTCAGTGATAAAACAGTGTGGTAGGTTTCTGAACAATTTGTCCAATGTGGGTGCAGTCACTGCAGATTCTACAGACATACAACAATTCAGCAGAACTGGCTTTAATAGCAAGGCAACCTTAAGCCCTCAGGATCGTGCCTCAAGTGGCTGGAAAAGTTCACTGCAGCAAGAGCTCTCTGATGCAGTCTTATAATCACTACAGTAAAGCAGTAACAGTGTGAAAGCTGAAACCAGTGCTGGCAGAGCACCTTGGAGAAGAAACAACACTGTAGTCAGATATGTTTGGCACACAGGAATACATAATCAGAACACAGTTGTGCATATTGCAACATTAGACTTCTATACCCTGGTTATAACAGCACATATAAAAGTGAGAAACAAAAAAAAACACCACAGTCACGGAAGGTTTCTTGAGACATTAGTCCCCTACATCACCTACTATTAAAAATCTGATGTCTGATCAAATTTGAAAGGAAAGACAACAGCAACTCAACAATCCAGATTAACCATGAATACCATGCATTCAGACAAATCAAAACATTGGTGAGATAGAATTAAGATAGTATGGAGGAGGGGGTCTGCTTCTTTGTAAAACAGGATTGGAATATTTTTACAGCATGAAAGAAAACAGCAGCAAAGCCAGAGCTAAAACCCTAAATATAACTGCCAGCACAACTGATTTGTTGATCTGCAAGTAAAAATGCAAATTTTATACACACATCCATTTTTGTAGGTGATTGCAGTGCAGTTTATTCATTATTGTTCTCTGTGTAGATGTTTTTGCTCTTTTCAGGATGCATAAAATTGAACCAAACCAATAGCATCGTCCTTAATAGTTAGACCAGTTTAAATTTGCGCAATAACTTTTTTACTATACTAAGCTAAAAATTGGTTTATTTTAACATATATATATCGGTGAGGCATAAAATTATGACCACCTTCCTAATATTGTGTTGGTCCCCCTTTTGCTGCCAAAACAGCCCTGACCCGTTGAGGCATGGACTCCACTAGACCCCTTAAGGTGTGCTGTGTTATCTGGCACCAAGATGTTAGCAGCAGATCCTTTAACTCCTGTAAGTTGCGAGGTGGGGCGTCCATGGATCGGACATGTTTGTCCAGCACATGCCACAAATGCTTGATTGGATTGAGATCTGGGGAATTTGGAGGCCTCAAAGTCGTTGTTGAATCATTCCTGAACCATTTTTGCTTTGTTTCAGGGCGCATTATCCTGCTGAAAGAGGCCACAGCCATCAGGGAATACCGTTTCCATGAAAGGGTGTACATGGTCTGCAACAATGCTTACATAGGTGGTACGTGTCAAAGTAACATCCACATGGATGGCAGGACCCACGTGCATCAATGAGCCTTGGCCACCCATGACCCTGTCGCCGGTTTACCACTGTTCCTTCCTTGGACCACTTTTGATAGATACTGACCACTGCAGACTGCGAACACCCCACAAGAGCTGCAGTTTTGGAGATGCTCTGACCCAGTCGTCTAGCCATCACAATTTGGCCCTTGTCAAACTCGCTCCAATCCTTACGCTTGCTCATTTTTCCTGCTTCTAACACATCAACTTTGAGGATGAAATGTTCACTTGCTGCCTAATATATCCCACCCACTAACAGGTGCCGTGATGAAGAGATAATCAGTGTTATTCACTTCACCTGTCAGTGGTCATAATGTTATGCCTAGTTGGTATGTGTATATATATACGTATATATACAGTATATACATATATATATGTGTGTGTGTATAGATAGATAGATAGATAGATAGATAGATAGATAGATAGATAGATAGATAGATAGATGGATGGATGGATGGATGGATGGATGGATGGATGGATGGATGGATGGATGGATGGATAGATTGATAGATAGATGGATAGATGGATAGATGGATAGATGGATAGGTGGATGGATGGATGGATGGATGGATGGATGGATGGATGGATAGATTGATAGATAGATAGATTGATAGATGGATAGATGGATAGATGGATAGATGGATAGGTGGATGGATGGATGGATGGATGGATGGATGGATGGATGGATGGATGGATGGATGGATGGATGGATGGATGGATAGATAGATAGATAGATAGATAGATAGATAGATAGATAGATAGATAGATAGATAGATAGATAGATAGATAGATAGATAGATAGATAGATAGATAGATAGATTATTTTAAACCTGGTCCACAAACCAAACTTGGCACTGTTTTTATGTTTAATGCCCTTCTTGACGCAACATACTTTTTAATTCCTGTCTTTTGTTTTTTTTTCAATGGGAGCGCACTGACAATTGTATCTCCTAATGGCTAGGCTGTTTTGGCCATACCTAGGCCAAGACATCAGCCTATCATGTACATGTGGACACCTGACTGACTGTTAACACCACTGAGATACGAATGCCTGGCCAGGCATTATAGTCACAAGGGGTTATGCCTGAGCAAAAAAAAAACTGAATGAGGTAGAACCTTCTTGTCACCACATATTAGAGAAGGCGTATGTTATTTTGCTGCTTTCCTTATCAAGCATGGGTGTCATGCAACCATTAGAGCACAGGGAGTATATCTGAAATTGAAATTGCTTTGTATTGTGATAGTCTGAAACCACAATATTTTGGACAAGATTATAGTAGTATGAAAATTTCTGACCCTAACACCCCTATTCACAACCTATTTTTTCTTTATCTAGATTAAACAGATGCAATTTAAATAAACTCACTGAAATATATCTAACAAAAAAGCAGAGGAGAAATAAGGTCACTGCATGTCAAGTATCGCTCAAGCTACTTGTCTTTCAGAATAAGGGATCTTATTGCTCACTGAGGACATTTTTGCACTTGGCATTTGCACAAACGTGTCCTCTTCACTGTTGTCCTCTGCTTACGGACTCGTATCAGGAAAATGAAGCAATTATGTGGGATGGTATGGATGCCTCTATGGATCTCAGATTAGCACCGAGCATGGAGCTGTATTTATAAACAGAGACAAAGCTGAGATTAATGAGTCATCATGGCACCCTGCGGAGAGCAGAGTGAGTCGTTAATGCTGCTTCAGCAGCCACAGCCACTTCACACTGGATACAAAACTCAACAACTGCTATTGCAATTTCCATTATTAGTTTAAATGTTAATACTGTTTTTATTTTCTATTTTTCAATTTTTTGGGGGTAATTGTTATTGTACACTCCATTGGTAAAATGTGAACATCCCTTCTAGGGACTGAGTTCATGTGTTTAATCTACTCTTATTGCTCACAGATTTATAAAATCAACTATATAAAATAACAGCGATTTAAGAAAGGCTCTTTCCTCTATAAGAATGGATGTTCCCCTGTGCCTAAGGCAAAGTCCATAGAGACAAACTTTGATCAATTTGGGGTGGAGGAAGTCCAGTGGCCTGCTTAGAGCCCTAAAAGTAATCTCATTGAAGACCTTTAGGATGAACTGAGAAATCAATTCTAAGCCAGGTCTCCTCATCCAATGTTAGAACCTATTCTATTTCAGGTCTCATCATACAATATTGGACCCCTTTTTTTAAGCCAGGTCTCCTCATCCAATGTTAGAACCTATTCTATTCCAGGTCTCATCATACAATATTGGACCCCTTTTTTAAGCCAGGTCTCCTCATCCAATGGTAGAATCTATTCTAAGCCAGGTTTCCTTATACAGAGTTAGAACCTGACATCACAAATGTTCTTTTTTACTAAATGGACACAAATTCCCATAGACAGTTCAAAAACTTGTGGAAAGCCCTTCCAGAAGAGTCAAAGCTATCATAACCACAAAAGGGGGACTTTTACTTTAGAATTAATGGTGTAGTTTTATTTATTTCTTTTTCTTTTTCATTAAGAATTTGGTATTTGGTAATTAATTAAAAAATAGATCTTTAACGAGAAATGAGGGTGCTCAGGTGGTGCAGTGTTATACACACTAGCAAACCAGAGCTATTTAATAATGACATGTCAAACTCATGTTCGAATCTTAGTTCTGCTATGGACAGGCCAGGCGCCTATATAGACAATGATTTCCTAGTCCAAAAGGTGAGAATGCTGTAGGGGATTCCTCATAACTGCTGGTTGGTAAATGGCACCTGCATAGAGATGTGGGATAGTGGACATCGGGGCGTGGCTCTTCGTAAGTAATACAGATCTCCATATAAACCTACCTTGTGCAGGTGAAAAAGAAGCAGTCTGCCACAACACATATGTAGGAGGAGGTGTGTTGGTGCGTCCCTCCTCGGTCAGGAGTTCAGGAAGGAAGGAAGGAAGGTAAGTAGATAGGTAGGTAGGTATGGTGAAACAGCAGGTAAAGTGAGTGCCACATAGGAACATAATCCCTCAGGCCCTGGGTTTAATCCTTTTCCCGTCTGTGAAGGCATGCTGTCTGCATTTTTATTTATATATTTTTATGGATACATGTAAATGTTGCACTAAATTGCTTCTAAGTGTGAGTGAGTAAGAGCACATGGACATGTGCATGTGACACACTGAAGTGGACAAAGTTATTGTGTCTGTGTGTGTGTGTTTTCTAAGCAACACATACCATACAGATAAACTTTGAGAATACAGTGGCACCGTGAAACTCAATGTCAATTGGTTTTGGGAGTGGCATTAATTTTAAAATGCATGAGTTTCAAGGTATTTTTTCCCATAAGAATGTATGGGAAACCTGTTAATGCTTTTTTTTAATGTTTAACTGCATATATTTCATTATACTGTATGAATATTATATAATATATGTTAATAATAATATTATAATATTATATTCCATTACCAACAATGTATTCCTGTGGCAAATGTTGTTTACAGTCACCATACCAAATTTTGTTTGTCTCCAAAGCTTTTTAACTCAATTAAAACAGATTATATTGCAGAAAAAATATGTAAGATGAATTATTTGTATTTAAAAGTATCATTATTTAATACATTTGTGGCTCTAATTTACCCCTCCCAAATTTCTTCTCATCAGCCTGTGCAAAAGCAAACTGAATCGACTCTTTTCAAACGAATCATTCATTGGAATTGAATCAGGGAGCTGGGCTCTTATCTATGGTAAAGATTTAATCATTTTGCTCACTCTGTTCAGTTTCGATTCAGTTTTACTCTTTATTGACTACAGCTCCGCCTTTAACACGGTTATACCTCACAAACTTACACATAAACTGTCATCTCTTGGACTACATCCCACCATCTGTGACTGGCTTTTAAACTTCCTGACTGGTAGGCCTCAGTCTGTTAGGATTGGAAACAGGACATCAGCCAGCATAATCACCAATATTGGTACCCCGCAGGGCTGTGTCCTCAGCCCTATCCTCTACACCCTGTTTACCCACGACTGTGTTGCCTCCCACCCCGACAACATCATCCTGAAGTTTGCTGACGACACTGCTGTGATAGGTCATATCACTGGAGGAGAGGAGGCAGCCTACAGGAGTGAGGTGGACAGTCTGGTTACCTGGTGTGTGGACAATAACCTTACACTCAACATAGACAAGACCAAGGAGATGATAGTGGACATGAGGAGGGAGAGGAGACCTCATCAGCCACTGTTTATCCAGGACCTTGAGGTGGAGAGGGTGAACAGTTTTAAATACCTAGGGGTCCACATCAGTGATGACCTCACTTGGACACTAAACACCACACAGGTGTTAAAGAGGGCTCAGCAGCGGTTGTATTTCTTGAGGAGGCTGAGGAAATTTGGCATGTCACCCAAAATACTCAGCAACTTCTACCGCTGCATCATTGAGTCCATCCTGACCAATTGCATCACCGTGTGGTATGGCAGTTCTACTGTGAAGGATCGCAAACGCCTGGAGAGAGTGATAAATTTATTTTATTTTATTTTTATCGTAATTTTCTTTCATTTTCATCTTTTCGCACACTCCTGTGGTCACTAGCCATTTGTGCATTTTTGGGTCGTGAGAGATAATGCTGGTGCGTTTGAATGCCGCTTCTCCCCGGGTGAAACTGTTTGAACGGAAACATTGCACGAAACATTTTACTGGATTTTATGCATTGGATTTGGGATCTTTTTTACTGTGCTTGTGCTGCTGATGCTTCTATGATGTGGAGCGGTGTATCCGGAGCAGTGAGAGTTAGCGGATTAACTGTTTTCTGTGTCCGCTGCTCTGTGTAACATCTGCTGTTGTGTCTAACTGTCAGTGTGGATGGTTTTGAATTGCTCCTTTGGCTGCTGGGATTGGATGGCTGGAGTCTCTGCAACTTTTCTGGTCTAGACAACGTCTCATCATGACGATGGAGCGCTCTTACAGTGAACTCTATGCTCTGGGACATTCACGGTATAAACCTCCAACATCTTTACTGCTCCACCGCGACCCTGGTATTTTGCAAAGGCCTAAATATTCCCACCGAGCCTCAGGTCGGACTTCTGTTTACCAACAGCATGCTAACAGCAACATTCCCTCACTCTGGTCACTGCAACGCCGTGAGGTTGCCAAGGTGATGCTAGGCTCCTCCCACCAGAAGTACAGAAATCTCATCTGCAGCAGCGTTCAAACCCCCTCAAAACATCTTTTCCAGCTGACTCAGAACTGTGCCACATGTTTGGTGTTTCCTATGTTTGTAAATGTGTATTTTATTTATTTCTTGCTTAGTAAATGTGTATTTTATTTATTTCTTGCTTAGTAAATGTGTATTTTATTTATTTCTTGCTTAGTAAATGTGTATTTTATTTATTTCTTGCCTAGTAAATGTGTATTTTATTTATTTCTTGCTTAGTAAATGTGTATTTTATTTATTTTGCTTAGATTTTCTATATTCTTATTGTACAGTGTCCTTGGGTGTCATGAAAGGCGCTTTTCAAATAAAATAAATTATTAATTATTTTATTATAAAGACTGCTACGAAAATCACCAGGACGGTACAACCCTCTCTCCAGAGCATCTACCATCACAGAGTCCACAGGAGAGCTGCGTCCATCATCAAAGACCCCACCCACCCCCAACATGGACTATTCACACTTCTACCCTCAGGCCGGAGATACAGAAGTGTGAAATGCAGGACAACAAGACTAAAGATCTCTTTCTTTCCCACAGCTATCAGACTCTTAAACAGCTGAGCTGATTATTCATAGACACTATCACACTTGCACACAATACTTGCACTATACCACATATGACTGTTTACAGGTCTACATACAGCTGCACATGTATGTTTACACTACTGTCTTTACATTTTGCACATGTAACTATATTGTCTGATTGCAATATATCTGCTCTCTTCTTGCACAATGTACATAACTTATACTCAGCGTGTGTTTTTTTTTACTATATCTAACTTTTATTTCTTAATTTTATTTTATTTTATTTTATTATTATCTTTGTACTTTGTTACATCATGTGTGGACAGCAAAATAAGAATTTCATTGTACAGGGAAACACGTTTCCTACTGTACATATGACAATAAAGCTTTGAAATCTGTTTCATTATGGTGTCATGTGTAAACGACTCCATGGATCACTCCAGCCAATCAGAGCTTTCAAATACAGATTTTGAATTTCAGTCGTTCCTCTAATCCAAAGCAATATATGCTATTTTTGGATTTCACCGACGTGTGTCATTCAGGTGAGCTGACAATGAAAATCTCTCTCTTGTCTTTATTGGTTTGTAGAAGTATAAGTGACAGCTTAGATAACGAATTACCAGTTTTAGCTTTTTAACGCGAAAGCCGAGAGAATAAATTGTCCGAATAAGTCTTGGTTAGTTAGGTGGATTAAATCTCCAATGGATAACACACAGATAAATATTTGGTCTCACTTTGAAGAAGAAAACCTCAGGTAAGCAGCTGTAATGATTTTTTTGTTGCTGTGTGGTTGATATTGGGTTGCGGTGCTGCTGTTTACCGTGCACTTTCATTTTGCAATGATAGCAAAGCATTATCAAATATTAAACTTTTTCAGGATTGTTTATGCTCATTTATTTGAAGTAAAACGGACAGCATACATGTAATTGTGATATTCTGCTGCTTTGTTTGATATAAATATTGTCAATATTAATACTTTGATGACATTTAACTGCACCGCGCAACTGCAAACGTCGAGTTTAAGGGTACAAATGACTAGACGAAGGGCGTCGAGTTTCAAAGATGTCGAGTCTCAATTACTGCTTGTAGCTCATTTGTTGCTCTGTACACTACATCAACCCTTGTTTCCCATTTATCAATCAAAAGGGACTCCCATAGGATCCCCACTTACCAGATCATGATTAAGTCCATTATCATCTCTGCAACGACACTAATATGGTAACGACATAGTAATTTGTGTACTGGTATGTACTTTACCTTTTAATAAATAGTGTCACAGTGGCTATGTGTATGCATGTGAGTGGTGGGAGGTAGAACATTGACAAATGGCTTTTAAACTGTGTAACTCTGTTTTCTACCTCAAAACAGTTAGTCTTTTAACAAGATAAATAACTTCCTAAAGCCCTATTTTTTTTTTTTCCAACAGGCCTTAATTCTCAATCAATTAAGCATTACCATCTTTGGTAGACGTTTTAAAAAATGCATTAGGTACACAGAAGTCTTTTAGTGACTCAGCATACAGGTGATTCATTTCCTTTGTCCGTTGGCTTTGCATTAGTATTCAACCATTCATTCATCCATTCATTGTCTATTTTACCACCGCTTTATCTTATTCCGGGTTGCACTGGGTCTGACTCACTTGACGAAAGGCAGGAAATACCAAGGACAGGTTGCCAGTCCATCACGGGGCAAACTCACATACACACATTCACACCTAGGTGGACTTTAGTATTTCCAGTTAACATCCAGTTACAGTCTTTGGACTGTAAAAGGTAACTGGAGCACCAGGAGGAAACCAGGGATAACATGCAAACTCCACACAGAAAGGTCCCGAACCACTTCAGCTGGGAATAAAGCCCAGGACCTTCTAGCTGTGAGGTAACATTGCAAGTACAGAGCCTTCGTGCCGTCCACTGTTCAATCCATTAATGTACAAATAAAACTGAAGTGGTGATTAGGCATGAAGAAATCTGCTTCTCTGTCTCAGATTGTGGCTGTGGGTGCAAATCCCTACACACATGTGGAGAACTGTTTAAGAAGCAGTTTGAGCAATAGTTTAACTGCAGAGCAGTATATACAGTACACTGATCAGTCATAACATTAAAACCACCTCCTTGTTTCTACACTCACTGTCCATTTTATCAGCTTCACTTACCATATAGGGGCACTTTATAGTTCTACATTTACTGACTGTAGTCCATCTATTTCTCTACATACTGTTTTAGCCTGCTTTCACCCTATTCTTCAATGGTCAGGACCTCCACAGGACCACAACAGTACAGGTATTGTTTAGGTAGTGGATGATTCTGCACTGCAGTGACAATAACATGGTGGTGGTGTGTTAGTGTGTGTTGTGCTGGTATGAGTGGATCAGACACAGCAGCGCTGCTGGAGTTTTTAAATACTGTGTCCACTCACTGTCCACTCTATTAGACACTCCTACCTAGTTGGTCCACCTTGTAGATATCAGACACGATCACTCATCTATTGCTGCTGTTTGAGTTGGTCATCTTGTAGACCTTGTAGACCATCAGTGGTCACAGGACGCTGCCCACGGGGCACTGTTGGTTGGATATTTTTGGTTGGTGGACTATTCTCAGTCCAGCAGTGACAGTGAGGTGTTTAAAAACTCAATCAGCACTGCTGTGTCTTATCCACTCATACCAGCACAACACACAAATCAGTTCAAGGAGCTTTATTAGAATGACTGTTGTGGTGGTTACAGTATTGCCAAAGCATTGAAAAGACATTTATATAAATATTCAAAAAGAAACTAACACACACTAACACACCACCACCATGTCAGTGTCACTGCAGTGCTGAGAATAATCCACCACCTAAATAATACCTGCTCTGTAGTGGTCCTGTGGGGGTCCTGACCTTTGAAGAACAGCATGAAAGGAGTCTAACAAAGCATGCAGAGAAACAGATGGACTACAGTCAGTAATTGTAGCACTACAAAGTGCTTCTCTATGGTAAGTGGAGCTGATAAAATGGACAGTGAGTGTAGAAACAAGGAGGTGGTTTTAATGTTATGGTTGATCGGTGTAAGCAACTAATTACCGTGTGTGAAATGTTGGGACCTATAGAAAAGTGTACAATGTAATTTTGAAATCAAGTTCCCAAAAGTGGACATGTCTGAATCAAGAGGACATGTGGTTACATTTTATTTATTTATTTATTTATTTGTTTAGGTATTTAGTTAGTTTCAATCAAGCTATTCAAGCAGGCTTGACAGAATAGTTTTAATCCTGTGTATGGACAGCCAAATTAAGGACTCAAACTCACTCAAACACAAAATTTATTTTAAATATTTTGATAATATGTTTGGCTAAAACACTTGAACCTAATCATTAGGAATGGCGTCCAACAAATATTTAGCAACACAGTGTACATGTGTATGATCTTCCAATTACAGAAGATGAATGGTTTAGCTAATGACTTTTACAAGCAAAATGTTGTTAATGCTGTTCTTTCAGGCCTCAGTGATCCGAGTGCCCTTTTCTCCCCACTGCTTCTTTCTCGCCTCCTCTCTGATGCACTTAATTTTGCTTAATCAGACTCTTTATTAAGCTACAGGGGTCAACATTGTCTCAGCTATGACAGCATTATATAATGCATATGAAGTAAGAGCAAGCAATGGCTTTTTTTCCAGATTTCTTTATTTTGAAATAAGGCATTTTTTATTTAATTTAAAGACATTGTTTACAATAAACTGACCTGGTAACAGATTTTAGCAATAAGAGATTTTGGCAATGAAAATATATTTTATCATTTATTTATTCATTCATTTATTGTCTGTTTTACAACAGCCTAGTACTGTGTTTAACAGTGGGGCCACTGTTACTTAGTAAAGTCAAATAATAAAAAGTCAAAATATTCAAGAATAAAGTCGAAATACTTGAACCCAAATGCATTTGCAAAGCCATGTTCTTACACTAACTGGTGCTGATGCTCATTTCTTTCATTTACACAAGGACGTTAATTGCACAAGGACGATCTTCCTGTCGCACATCCATTGGCCATAATATTTCGACTTCATTCTCTTAATTTTACAACTGAATTCTCAAAGTATTTTGACTTTGTTCTCTAAATATTATGACTATTCTTCTTTATGTAATTTAACTTTATCTTTACTCTTGAAATATTACAACTTTATTCTTTAAGTCTTTTGACTTAAAAAAAAAAAAAATGTATATATTTTATTCATGCATTGTCTCCCTTTTCTCCCTTTTAGCGAGTCCAATTGCCCGATTGCATCATGCTTCCTCTCTACCAATGCTGATCCCTGCTCTGATTGAGGAGAACGAAGCTAACCCACACCCCCCCCTCCGACACGTGGGCAACATGCCGTATGCATCTTATCACCTACACTTTGACGAGTGCAGTGCAGCTCAGCACTGTGTACGGAGAGACAAACCCTGAGAGCACTCTTTTCCCTCTGTGCAGACGCCATCAATCAGCCAGCAGAGGTTGTAATTGCACCAGCCATGAGAGAGACCCTATCCGGCTTAATCCCACCCCTATCTGAACAACAGGCTATTCGTTGTTCATGTGGCCGCTCAGCCTAGTTGGCAGGCAGAGCTGAGATTCGATACGATGTATTAGAGATCCCAGATCTGGTTCCAGCATGTGTTTTTACCGCTGCGCCACCTGAGCGGCTTATTAGACTCTTAAAATATTAACTGTAACTTTATTCTTGAAGGCAAATGAAACAATACAATTAAAAAATAACAGTGGCCTTAAAACATTGGTGCAGTCCTTCCATAAAGTACTGCAAAAGTTAAGAAACAAAAATTAAAACGATAGATGCAACCAGCACACAAGTCTTAATGTACTTTTACTGCATAGTGCTGCCATCACATAAGTATAAATAACATTTGACAACGGTACGTCTGACCACAATACGTTTTCACTGTGTGATGGTCCATTCCAGCTGACTCCGAGTACAGAGAGCTTAATGCCGCTTCTGGACATGGTTAACGTAAAGCTTCTTTTTTTACACAGTAAAGTTTTAAGTGGCATTTGTAAATTTGTAAAGCTTAGATTTGTGCCATTGCCCTGTATACATGGAAATTGATTCATTTCTAAAGTAGTCTAATTATAGAATCCACTGTAGAGGAAGAAGTGTGCATTTTTTACATTTCACTTAATTTGCTCAATCATTTGTTGACAAACTTGAGATCCTTTGCTCATATTTGCTCCCTAAAGATTAAGGATTTTGTAGATGCTGCTTTTAAACCAAATCATGATAGCAATCTTCTGTTGACATCACTTGTTTAAAATCACATCATTTTTTTCTTTTTACCCTATTACTAGCCCTAAATGGCCCCTGTCCCAACTTTTTTTTGAATGTGTTGCAGGATGTTTGATAAAAAATGAAATGAAGTTGTCCAGACACAACATGAAATATCTTTTGGAGTAGTAGCAGTAGTCCTGTACACAGCACAAACACATAGAGAAAATGAAAGTTATTGTTATTGTGAGTATTCTACTTCAAAAGTAGGTGGTTTGGTACACATTTCCAGGTTGACACCTGTACCAGTTCCAATTATCTGCAACAACTGAGGAATGTGCAAGCCTCTGATCAAGCATCAATCATCTACTGTTGTAACTAGGCTTTTGTAGCAAGTGGCTGCACATTTCTGCAGAAAACTCCCCTCAGAGTACAGTGTCCTTTGAATCTTTGATTTAACCAAACATTTATTTTAGATTGTTCCCAATCATGATCCCTCATTTATCTATGTCAGTCTGTGTATGGGAATGGGATAGAGAAAGGAGGCCTGGGCGGCTGAATGCCATGTTTGAAGCACAGGGCTGTTGCTCATCTGTCTCTAGGCCATTCAGGCGTGCCTAAAGCCTGCGCCAGAGTCCAACTCAAGTCCAATACCAGTGACATTTCAATTACACACAGCTTCTAAGGCTGCCTGATGACTAAGGGGTTGCTAGTATAAGCAGAACCCAGGCTTATACTCACAGACATAAAGTACAATGTTTATGCATTTCAATAAATACATAATTTAAATAATTACAAATCAATTAATTAATTAAATAAACAAATAAATAAATATCGGGGCTACTATTAAATGTTTCCTATTTGCTACAGGCTCAGTGAACTATTGCTAAAATTACTGCAAAAATCTAAATTTTGCAGTGTCTGAAAATAATTTGACTTAGTGCTCAGTGAGGTTATTATAGTAAACTGAAATTATACATTTAAACATACATTGATCAGCCATAACATTAAAAACACCTTGTTTCTACACTCACTGTCAATTTTATCAGCTCCACTTACCAAATAGAAGCACTTTGTAGTTCTACAATTACTGACTGTAGTTCATCTGTTTCTCTGCATGCTTTGTTAGCCCCCTTTCATGCCGTTCTTCAATGGTCAGGACTCTCCCAGGAGCACTACAGAGCAGGTATTATTTAGGTGGTGGATCATTATCAGCACTGCAGTGACACTGACATGGTGGTGTTGTGTTAGTGTGTGTTGTGCTGGTATGAGTGGATAAGACTCAGCAGTGCTGATGGAGTTTTTCAACACCTCACGTCACTGATGGACTGAGAATAGTCCACCAACGAAAAATATATCAGCCAACAGCACCCTGTGGGCAGCCTCCTGTGACCACTGATGAAGGTCTAGAAGATGACCGACTCAAACAGCAGCAATAGATGAGTGATCGTCTCTGACTTTACATCTACAAGGTGGACCAACTAGGTAGGAGTGTCTAAAAGAGTGGACAGTGAGTCCAGCAGCGCTGCTGTGTCTGATCTACTTATACCAGCACAACACACACTAACACACCACCACCATGTCAGTGTCACTGCAGTGCTGAGAATCATCCACCCCCTAAATAATACCTGCTTTGTAGTGGTCCTTACCATTCAAGAACAGGGTGAAAGCAGGTTGAAACAGTATGTAGAGAAATAGATAAACTACAGTCAGTATTTGTAGAACTACAAAGTGCTTCTATATGGTAAGTGGAGCTGATAAAATGGACAGTGAGTGTAGAAACCAGGAGGTGGTTTTAATGTTATGGCTGATTGGTGTAGCTTTTAGCATAGTGCTGTTTGTTTACATGCCATCATGCAGCAGACCATAAGCTTTTTAATAAGGCCTTTTTTTATAAAAACTCCATGTATTTTACACCCTAACATTACTTACAGAACCCCCCTCCCCCCTCTCAAAAAACAAAACTATAAAATAACTAAACTATGGACCTTTCACTTGCCTTTCCTGATATCCACCAGTTGAGATTGCTGACCCATCGGTGTGAGGGTTTCCACTGCTGTTTCCTAATATACATATCAGCTGGTTGAACTTCAGATCATGGGATTTTAGACTGTCTAAGGGTGTGTTCGAAAACCTAGTGAGCTGCCTTGCTGTCTTTTTGCCTACATAGAGTGTAGAGAGTAAGTAGAGAGGATTCTAATAAGTCATCGACAGTCAGGTTAGGTCAGGTTATTCAAACGCACGGCTTAGACAGTGAGTTTCCATCAGTTTTTGCTTACTACTGTAAGCTAACACAGTTAGCCTCATGCCATTCAAACCAATCGGATGGGGTGGCACAATGCACTAGCATGTCAACTAACATTTCCCTTCATGTAACGAAAACGGTTACATTTGCTGACAAGCCCGAATTTGCAAATAAATGACACCTGCAAGTTTATAAAAATAAAAAATCAATGCGAATTTATTTATGTTTGAAAATAACTCTGTTCTTTGCTCCGCACCGTCCACCATATTTTTTATTTTTCTGTGAGAAAAGTTGTGCCGCACTGAATGCTGGGATTGCCTTCACCGTTAAGGCAGCATCGGATGCTCGATCGTTATTCTGTCAAAATACCGTTCAGATTTAAAGTACCTTACTAGACAGCATTTTTAGGCATCTAAGAATTCGAACAGGCTTCTTTTCTGGAGCGCGCGTAGGATGACGTAAAATGCTTTCTATGTAGAGAGCTCACTAGGTTTTCGAACACACCCTAAGATTACAATACGAAGTGAGAACTCTCTGACGTAAATGTTTAAATGTGAAAGTTGACAAATAAGAAAAAAGTGAAATGTTTAGCAGAAACATAGAAGTGAACACTCTGAGGCTGATTCCTTGATTAAGGGCAAGAATTTCATCAATGATCCCTAATGCACAAAACTAAGATCTGACATTTCAAGGAGTTTCCTCATCTTTCATGAATAACCATAGCTGCGTCTTATCAGCTTTTTAATCCGGACGCCTGTGATGGGTTCTGGCTGCTCCTAGTGTGAATAATTCTGACTAATGTTAACCCTGTGATGAGTCTGGTGATCTGACTTTCCATTTCATTTGCTGTTTTGAATAACTTCTAGGTGACATTGTAAATAGCTACAAAAATTAAAGTGACACTGAAAAGGCATAGTGGATGCACATCATAAACATTCATTTTCTTATCCGCTTATCCAATTAGGGTCGTGGGGGGTGCAAGGCACACAGTAACACCCTGGACGGGATGCCAGTCCATCGCAGAGCAGACACACACACATACACACACACCCATTCACTTGGGCAATTCAGTGTCTCCAATTAACCTGACTGCATGTTTTTGGACTGTGGGAGGAAACCGGAACTCCCGGAGGCAACTCACGCAGACACAGGGAGAACATGCAAATTCTGCATCGAAAGGACCCGGACCACCCCACCTGGGGATCCAACCCAAGACCTTCTTGCTGTGAGGCGACAGTGCTACCCACTAAGCCACCATGCCGCCTCATCATAAACAGTCATGTACTAAGTTAATTTAATTCATGTACTAATACAAATACACATTTATTATATATTTAAATGCATAGTAGTAACGATTGTCTGTGCCAGGTGGTGGGATAGGGTGCTGCTCGTGCACTGTTGCTTGTGCATTGCCGCTCCAGGCTTGTTATTGCCGCCCCTGGCTTTTCCACTGTTTCTTGAATGAAAAACACCTGTCACAGGCGCTCTGAACAGCTTGCAATCATGTGACAATCAGTTTTTATTTCTCTTTTTTATCCACTTTCTCTTTTTTTTTTGCCATTTAGGTATTGTTCAACCATGCTTAATCATCCTGCAACTGGTTCATTTTCAATTCTTGCTAAACCTGCCGCTTCAATGGCAAGGCATTAACCGGCTTGTTATTTTTGTTATTGTACTTTGTTTCTATTATGCTTTTCATGAAACTCCAAGAGCATTTAGTATAACAACAACAAACAAAAAAAATTATAAATAGAGGAAAGTACTTTGCACTGTATCTGTTATGTGTTTTAATGATAATGTGACTAAATAAAGACTAAAAACTAATGTTCAAGATGTTAACAGCGTTTTATGTTGATTTCTCAGCAACATAGTATATGTAAATAATTATTCCAAATATTCCAGTAAAAACATACTATTGATTTAAAATTACATGTGAGCACAGACATACTAACCTAATTTTCTTAATTAGAAAGTTTGCTTATCATGCACCCATATTTAAATGTAACATGGAAGAAGTGTACACTCACTCACTTACTTACTCACTCACTTTCTTAACCGCTTATCCGATTAGGGTCTCGCGTGGTGAGGTTGCTGGAACCTATCCCAGCTTTTCAATGGGCACAAGGCACACAGTAACAACCTGAATGGGGCGCCAGTCCAGGGCAGACACAAATACACACACCCATTCACCTATAGGGCAATTCAGTGTCTTCAATTAACCTGACTGCATGTTGAACTGTGGGAGGAAACCGGAACTCCTGTAGGAAACCCACGCAGACACAGGGAGAACATGCAAACTCCACACAGAAAGGACCTGGATCGCAAAGAAGTGTACATCATTATTCAATTTAAGAGCCACACAAATTGTGATTTTTTTTGAAGGCTTGAATTAGTAATTGCATTACATACCTGTAATAAAGCAAAAGGCGTGCTTTATTATGAAATAGTGTTTATGATATAGGATCAAGTACTGTGAGGGTAAAATTGTACTAATTAGCAGGGATAATGCTAGCAGATGCCTACAATTTTTATGCCAACAGTATATTAAAGTGCATTGCATATCCCAGGGGTTGTTACTTGTCCCTCTGGACACAAAAGAGAGCATCAGGCAGCAAACCTCACAGTTCAACATGATGCCTCTGTTTTGCCTCTTTTCTCTGCTCTCCACTGTGGATTATAAGCACCCACACTTCTGTCATGATCTTATACAAACAACATTTGTCAGCTCATTTATCAGAGTTACACACACACACACACACACACACATATATACAGTGTATCACAAAAGTGAGTACACCCCTCACATTTCTGCAGATATTTAAGTATATCTTTTCATGGGACAACACTGACAAAATGACACTTTGACACAATGAAAAGTAGTCTGTGTGCAGCTTATATAACAGTGTAAATTTATTCTTCCCTCAAAAAAACTCAATATACAGCCATTAATGTCTAAACCACCGGCAACAAAAGTGAGTACACCCCTTAGTGAAAGTTCCTGAAGTGTCAATATTTTGTGTGGCCACCATTATTTCCCAGAACTGCCTTAACTCTCCTGGGCATGGAGTTTACCAGAGCTTCACAGGTTGCCACTGGAATGCTTTTCCACTCCTCCATGACGACATCACGGAGCTGGCGGATATTCGAGACTTTGCGCTTTTCTGCTGGTCGCTTGAGGATGCCCCAAAGATGTTCTATTGGGTTTAGGTCTGGAGACATGCTTGGCCAGTCCATCACCTTTACCCTCAGCCTCTTCAATAAAGCAGTGGTCGTCTTAGAGGTGTGTTTGGGGTCATTATCATGCTGGAACACTGCCCTGCGACCCAGTTTCCGGAGGGAGGGGATCATGCTCTGCTTCAGTATTTCACAGTACATATTGGAGTTCATGTGTCCCTCAATGAAATGTAACTCCCCAACACCTGCTGCACTCATGCAGCCCCAGACCATGGCATTCCCACCACCATGCTTGACTGTAGGCATGACACACTTATCTTTGTACTCCTCACCTGATTGCCGCCACACATGCTTGAGACCATCTGAACCAAACAAATTAATCTTGGTCTCATCAGACCATAGGACATGGTTCCAGTAATCCATGTCCTTTGTTGACATGTCTTCAGCAAACTGTTTGCGGGATTTCTTGTGTAGAGACTTCAGAAGAGGCTTCCTTCTGGGGTGACAGCCATGCAGACCAATTTGATGTAGTGTGCGGCGTATGGTCTGAGCACTGACAGGCTGACCCCCCACCTTTTCAATCTCTGCAGCAATGCTGACAGCACTCCTGTGCCTATCTGTCAAAGACAGCAGTTGGATGTGACGCTGAGCACGTGCACTCAGCTTCTTTGGACGACCAACGCGAGGTCTGTTCTGAGTGGACCCTGCTCTTTTAAAACGCTGGATGATCTTGGCCACTGTGCTGCAGCTCACTTTCAGGGTGTTGGCAATCTTCTTGTAGCCTTGGCCATCTTCATGTAGCGCAACAATTCGTCTTTTAAGATCCTCAGAGAGTTCTTTGCCATGAGGTGCCATGTTGGAACTTTCAGTGACCAGTATGAGAGAGTGTGAGAGCTGTACTACTAAATTGAACACACCTGCTCCCTATGCACACCTGAGACCTAGTAACACTAACAAATCACATGACATTTTGGAGGGAAAATGACAAGCAGTGCTCAATTTGGACATTTAGGGGTGTAGTCTCTTAGGGGTGTACTCACTTTTGTTGCCAGTGGTTTAGACATTAATGGCTGTATATTGAGTTATTTTGAGGGAAGAATAAATTTACACTGTTATATAAGCTGCACACAGACTACTTTTCATTGTGTCAAAGTGTCATTTTGTCAGTGTTGTCCCATGAAAAGATATACTTAAATATCTGCAGAAATGTGAGGGGTGTACTCACTTTTGTGATACACTGTATATATATACAGTATATACAGTGTATCACAAAAGTGAGTACACCCCTCACATTTCTGCAAATATTTTATTATATCTTTTCATGGGACAACACTATAGACATGAAACTTGGATATAACTTAGAGTAGTCAGTGTACAACTTGTATAGCAGTGTAGATTTACTGTCTTCTGAAAATAACTCAACACACAGCCATTAATGTCTAAATAGCTGGCAACATAAGTGAGTACACCCCACAGTGAACATGTCCAAATTGTGCCCAAAGTGTCAATATTTTGTGTGACCACCATTATTATCCAGCACTGCCTTAACCCTCCTGGGCATGGAATTCACCAGAGCTGCACAGGTTGCTACTGGAATCCTCTTCCACTCCTCCATGATGACATCACGGAGCTGGTGGATGTTAGACACCTTGAACTCCTCCACCTTCCACTTGAGGATGCGCCACAGGTGCTCAATTGGGTTTAGTCCATCACCTTTACCTTCAGCTTCCTCAGCAAGGCAGTTGTCATCTTGGAGGTTGTGTTTGGGGTCGTTATCCTGTTGTAAAACTGCCATGAGGCCCAGTTTTCGAAGGGAGGGGATCATGCTCTGTTTCAGAATGTCACAGTACATGTTGGAATTCATGTTTCCCTCAATGAACTGCAGCTCCCCAGTGCCAGCAACACTCATGCAGCCCAAGACCATGATGCTACCACCACCATGCTTGACTGTAGGCAAGATACAGTTCTCTTGGTACTTCTCACCAGTGCGCCGCCACACATGCTGGACACCATCTGAGCCAAACAAGTTTATCTTGGTCTCGTCAGACCACAGGGCATTCCAGTAATCCATGTTCTTGGACTGCTTGTTTTCAGCAAACTGTTTGCGGGCTTTCTTGTGCGTCAGCTTCCTTCTGGGATGACGACCATGCAGACCGAGTTGATGCAGTGTGCGGCGTATGGTCTGAGCACTGACAGGCTGACCTCCCACGTCTTCAACCTTTGCAGCAATGCTGGCAGCACTCATGTGTCTATTTTTTAAAGCCAACCTCTGGATATGACGCCGAACACGTGGACTCAACTTCTTCGGTCGACCCTGGCGAAGCCTGTTCCGAGTGGAACCTGTCCTGGAAAACCGCTGTATGACCTTGGCCACCATGCTGTAGCTCAGTTTCAGGGTGTTAGCAATCTTCTTATAGCCCAGGCCATCTTTGTGGACAGCAACAATTCTATTTCTCACATCCTCAGAGAGTTCTTTGCCATGAGGTGCCATGTTGAATATCCAGTGGCCAGTATGAGAGAATTGTACCCAAAACACCAAATTTAACAGCCCTGCTCCCCATTTACACCTGGGACCTTGACACATGACACCAGGGAGGGACAACGACACATTTGGGCACAATTTGGACATGTTCACTGTGGGGTGTACTCACTTATGTTGCCAGCTATTTAGACATTAATGGCTGTGTGTTGAGTTATTTTCAGAAGACAGTAAATCTACACTGCTATACAAGTTGTACACTGACTACTCTAAGTTATATCCAAGTTTCATGTCTATAGTGTTGTCCCATGAAAAGATATAATGAAATATTTGCAGAAATGTGAGGGGTGTACTCACTTTTGTGATACACTGTATATATACAGTGTATCACAAAAGTGAATACACCCCTCACATTTCTGCAGATATTTAAGTATATCTTTTCATGGGACAACACTGACAAAATGACACTTTGACACAATGAAAAGTAGTCTGTGTGCAGCTTATATAACAGTGTAAATTTATTCTTCCCTCAAAATAACTCAATATACAGCCATTAATGTCTAAACCACCGGCAACAAAAGTGAGTACACCCCTAAGAGACTACACCCCTAAATGTCCAAATTGAGCACTGCTTGTCATTTTCCCTCCAAAATGTCATGTGATTTGTTAGTGTTACTAGGTCTCAGGTGTGCATAGGGAGCAGGTGTGTTCAATTTAGTAGTACAGCTCTCACACTCTCTCATACTGGTCACTGAAAGTTCCAACATGGCACCTCATGGCAAAGAACTCTCTGAGGATCTTAAAAGACGAATTGTTGCGCTACATGAAGATGGCCAAGGCTACAAGAAGATTGCCAAAACCCTGAAACTGAGCTGCAGCACAGTGGCCAAGATCATCCAGCATTTTAAAAGAGTAGGGTCCACTCAGAACAGACCTCGCGTTGGTCGTCCAAAGAAGCTGAGTGCACGTGCTCAGCGTCACATCCAACTGCTGTCTTTGAAAGATAGGCGCAGGAGTGCTGTCAGCATTGCTGCAGAGATTGAAAAGGTGGGGGGTCAGCCTGTCAGTGCTCAGACCATACGCCGCACACTACATCAAATTGGTCTGCATGGCTGTCACCCCAGAAGGAAGCCTCTTCTGAAGTCTCTACACAAGAAAGCCCGCAAACAGTTTGCTGAAGACATGTCAACAAAGGACATGGATTACTGGAACCATGTCCTATGGTCTGATGAGACCAAGATTAATTTGTTTGGTTCAGATGGTCTCAAGCATGTGTGGCGGCAATCAGGTGAGGAGTACAAAGATAAGTGTGTCATGCCTACAGTCAAGCATGGTGGTGGGAATGCCATGGTCTGGGGCTGCATGAGTGCAGCAGGTGTTGGGGAGTTACATTTCATTGAGGGACACATGAACTCCAATATGTACTGTGAAATACTGAAGCAGAGCATGATCCCCTCCCTCCGGAAACTGGGTCGCAGGGCAGTGTTCCAGCATGATAATGACCCCAAACACACCTCTAAGACGACCACTGCTTTATTGAAGAGGCTGAGGGTAAAGGTGATGGACTGGCCAAGCATGTCTCCAGACCTAAACCCAATAGAACATCTTTGGGGCATCCTCAAGCGGAAGGTGGAGGAGCGCAAAGTCTCGAATATCCGCCAGCTCCGTGATGTCGTCATGGAGGAGTGGAAAAGCATTCCAGTGGCAACCTGTGAAGCTCTGGTAAACTGCATGCCCAGGAGAGTTAAGGCAGTTCTGGGAAATAATGGTGGCCACACAAAATATTGACACTTCAGGAACTTTCACTAAGGGGTGTACTCACTTTTGTTGCCGGTGGTTTAGACATTAATGGCTGTATATTGAGTTATTTTGAGGGAAGAATAAATTTACACTGTTATATAAGCTGCACACAGACTACTTTTCATTGTGTCAAAGTGTCATTTTGTCAGTGTTGTCCCATGAAAAGATATACTTAAATATCTGCAGAAATGTGAGGGGTGTACTCACTTTTGTGATACACTGTATGTGTGTGTGTGTGTGTGATACATTAAATCATTAGATAAACTGCCATAGATTCAGCACTTTGTGCCAAAATTCAGATGAGCATTGCAAGTCAGTTCAAAAGAACATTTCTCAGTGCAAGATTGCATATACAACCACATCAGAAAAAGTTCAGACTGTATGGAAAATGCAAATAAAAATAAATAAATACATACTTTGACTTTTATTTAATTGCAGACAGTATAAACCCAACATATTTTATGTTTTGCCTGGTGAACGTCACTTTATTTGTTAACCTACATCCATTACTGTATTTCAGGCTTGTAAGATACTCCAAAAAAGTTGGGACAGGGGTCTTATGTTAACCACGTCCAGAAGCAGCTTCCAGTTCTTTGGGCTCTGAGATTTCTAGAATGAACTGTCACACAGTGGACACATGTACTGTGTTCAGAAGAATTAGTATTTCATATTTTTTTTATAAAGAGGACCATCCAAACTGTTATTAGCAAGTCCACTGAGATTTTATAGCAACATATGCTGCCTTCAAGACGACATCTTTTCCAGGGACGCCCATGCATCTTTCAATAAGACAATGCAAAACCACTTGCTGCACACATTACAAAGGCACTGCGTATATCAGGATTTTCGGGAGACATGCTGCCATTAAGACAATGTATTTTGCTGGGTCCATGGTTATTCCAACAAGACAATTCCAATCCTGATTCTGCATATGCAGAATGCAGTCCAGATCTGTTGAAAATACATGGTGCATTAGACAATAGAAATCATGGGAGAGGTACTACTGGACTGGCCTGCCTTCAGTCCTGACCTGTTCCCAACACATAGTGTGTGACAACTGTGTACTGTTGCACATCTTAAGATGGTTTGCAGAAAAAATTGGTCAAAATATCATCTGAAATACTTAATCACTTGGTATCCTCTGTGCCAGATTGTCTTTCAAGTGTTCTAAGAAGGAATGGCATCATGACAGAGTAAATGCTTTACCATACCAACTTTTTTGGAATGTGTTGCAGGCCTGAAAGTCAAATGAAATGTAAGAAACACTGAATTTTTTTAATTAGCATTTTCCATATTGTACCAACTTTTTCTGATTTGGGGCTGTATTTTAGTCTTTTCCCATCCACCATGGGCCCGTGCTAATCTCTGATGATCTGAAAGAAAGTGGAACCAGCTTATTTTTGGACAAAACAGATGTTGGGTTGTCTTTGCCATAGATAAAAAGGCCCATCTAGACTGTTATCAGGACAGGTGCAAAGGCCAATGTCATGGTATAGGGATGCATCAGTGCCCATGGCATGGGTGAAGGTACCATTGATGCAGAGGTGTATACTGGGATTCTAGAGAGACACATTTTTCTTTTTTACATTTACATTTTCAGCATTTAGCAGACGCCTTTATCCAAAGCGACTTACATTACAGTCTGAGCAACTGAGGGTTAAGGGCCTTGCTCAAGGGCCCAACAGCAGCAACCTAGCAGTGGTGGGGCTTGAACCAGCAACCTTTGGATTACTAGTCCTGTGCCTTAACCACTAGGCTACGGCTTGCCCGGACAGTGTGTTCCAGCTCCATGGCTTTCATCTACATAGAGCATCTACACCACATCTACACTTTTTCTGAGAACTCCATGATTATTTTAGCAAGACAATGTCAAACCTAACTACAGGTTTGGTTCATTTAAGCCTCTTCTTGTAGGTTGGTAGAAGATGGACTAGACAGTGGTCAGAGAGGCCCAGTGCAGCATTGGGGACAGAGCGTACTTTTTAATACAATGTAGAAGTGATCTCCCTGATGGAGCTGTTAACATGCTGTTTGTATTTAGGAAATTCATTGGTAAGTTTAGCTCTGTTAAAATCCCCTAAAATTATAAAAACTGAGTCTGGGTGTTTGTGCTCAATGCTTGTGACCTGCTGCCTAGAACTCACAGTGCCAGCACAACAGAGGAGAGTTATCACGAGCAGAAGATTAATTTAAAGTTAATGAAACACAATTCTAAAGTAGGACTGCATGATTTCATTAGCACAATCACATCTGTACACCAAACGTATTTGATATAATAGCAAATGTCGCCTCTTCTTGCCTTCTAAAGAGCTTAGTGGCGTAGATGCTCTAGGCAGATGAAAGCCATGGAGCTGGAACACACTGTCCGGGACAGGCTCAGTAAACCAGGTCTCAGTAAAGCACAGCAAAGTGGAGCAGGAAATGTCCTTATTTGTTCTGTTTAGTGGTAAAACTTTGGCTAGTCTGTTCCCTAAGGAGCGAAGGTTCACTGTGTGAATGCTGGGCAGCGATGTGTGTAATCCGGACTGCCGGAGTTTCATGAGTACTTCTGCATGCCTTCCCCATCTGCGTGTCTTCCTACGTCTGCTGAAGTGAGCAGCTGCTCCGCTAACAAAAATGTCCAAAAAACTGTCTGAATGTGAAAAATTGGAAGTAATGCATTTTGGCATATACTGCTTCATATTCAACTAATTGTCTGTGCTGTGTGAATTTGTTTGGTTCATATACACCGATCAGCCATAACATTAAAACCACCTCCTTGTTTCTACACTCACTGTCTATTTTATCAGCTCCATTTACCATATAGAAGCCCTTTGTAGTTCTACAATTACTGACTGTAGTCCATCTGTTTCTCTACATATCTTTTTAGCCTGCTTTTACCCTGTTCTTCAATGGTCAGGACCCCCACAGGACCACTACAGAGCAGGTATTATTTAGGTGGTGGATCATTCTCAGTGTCAATGACATGGTGGTGGTGTGTTAGTGTGTGTTGTGCTGGTATGAGTGGATCAGACACAGCAGCGCTGCTGGAGTTTTTAAATACTGTATTCACTCATTGTCCACTTCATTAGACATTCCGACCTAGTTGGTCCACCTTGTAGATATAAAGTCAGAGATGATCGCTCATCTATTGCTGCTGTTTGAGTTGGTCATCCTCTAGACCTTCATCAGTGGTCACAGGACGCTGCCCACAGGGCGCTGTTGGCTGGATGTTTTTGGTTGGTGGACTTTTCTTAGTCCAGCAGTGACGTGAAGTGTTTAAAAACTCCATCAGTGCTGCTGTGTCTTATCTACTTATACCAGCACAACACACACTAACACACCACCACCATGTCAGTGTCACCGCAGTGCTGAGAATGATCCACCACCCAAATAATTGCCTAGTCTGTAGTGGTCCTGTGGTGGTCCTGCCCATTGAAGAACAGCATGAAAGGGGGCTAACAATGCATGCAGAGAAACAAATGGACTACAGTCAGTAATTGTAGAACTACAAAGTGCTTCTATATGGTAAGTGGAGCTGATAAAATGAACAGTAAGTGTAGAAACAAGGAGGTGGTTTTAATGTTATGTCTGATCGGTGTATAAAAAACAAACAAACACAAAGGAGCACCTCTCCAGTGTTGCCATCTGTGGCATCATTTTGGATGTTGAAAATCCCACAGCTGACAGACTCCAACGTAGCCCCACACATCTTTGTCCATTGACAAGCGCTAAAAACATAGGCGGACACAAAGTGCCTTTAGCCCTGCCAGGCCAAGTGGACCTTGTTCTCATGCCACTTTGATTTTATCCTTGTTTATTGCTCAGTGAACACCAAGACAAACTCCATTTGCAGACAATAGAAGCCTGAAGAGTCACCTGCGCTCAGATTTCCACCCGGAGCAACGTGTCAGGCTGTCCGCCAAAGACTTGTGTGGCACTCCTACCAGCACAACAGAGGAAAATTACAGTGAGCAGTCAGAGGTTGACTGGGCAGAGATTATGTAGACCTAAATAAACTACATTTCCCCTGCAGTTCTGAATAAACTTCATATCCTAAGGCTACCACACGTATTAAAAAATGCACAACAGCTTAATTTAGCATTATGGAAGCAAGGCTTGAGTTCAGTGTGACCACATTACGCTTTATTTTATGTTAAGCTTTTTCGACTTTCCCGAGAAGCTGATTCTTAGAACCCTGAGCTACATAAACACCACACGTGAAGTGAAAGCAGCTAAAAAATATATATGTGGATGCTTTTAGAGTGGATTTGATGGTTATTTCACACAAATGTTCGTGTCGTGGAACTTCAGCTTTAGCTTTGCTTGGGCTATTTGCGAGAGCAAAGCGCTTCTCAAGTGAACGCACTAAAGAAAGCAACAATGGCGACAAACACATCTACGTCTTCTTATCACACTTAGTTAAGCAATGATTTTTGCATAAAAAACAACAGCACAAATGCTTGCAGATAATCTACACGCTCCGTTATCACATTACTACTCTTTACTTTCGGCCACCGTTGATGGCGCATGTCTGGCTCACAAAACTGGTGGAAACCCGAGCCAGTTCTCTAAAAAACACCAAGGGTCGAAGAAACCCGAACAGAACCAGTTCAAGGACCAGAGTTATTTTGGTGGAAAAGTGCTAACTGAGCCATTGCATTGTACTACTTGCCATTAACGTTGCCATTTCTTTTCACCACACTTAAAAGACGTTTTGGCACCAAGGATACCAAGCTATTTAATGTTTCAGGCATTTTGTCCCATTCTTCCTTCAAACACATCCTAAAGTGTGCAACAGTATAGGGCTATCATTGTCCTATTTTTTACTTTGTAATTCCTCACACATTCTTCATTGGGGACAGGTCAGGATTAAACGCAGGCCAGTCCAGTACCCGTACCCTCTTCTTCCACAGCCATGCCCTTGTAATGTGGCTCTAAAATCTCAATATACTTTTTGAATTTAGCATTATGTAAGTAAGGCTTGAGTTTAGTGCTAGATTTCTGTCTAAAATGATCACTGATACTCTTTGTCATTTTCAAAAGCATATAGGGTTGACGGTAAACATTGGTCAGCAATCGTGTTGTGGCACATTGGTGAATTAAGTAGCTGGCATGTTGTACCCAGTTAAAGTTTACATCTGAGGCTTTTGCCTATCTAGAGTGTTTATTTGCTTTCTTTTGTAAGCCAACCGGCATGCAAGGGGAACTAAGGCCTGGTTTATTTTGGTCCTTACTGGCCCACCAGTTAGTTCACACTGTAGAACATTCTAATGCTCTATATCGTAGCCATAGGCAATTGGATTTATTTTTCCTTAATTACTTGTTTATTTATTTATTTATTAGCAATGCTGATATTTATGACTGATATTTATTCAGTTCTGTCTTTCTTGGTTCTGATTCTGTTCAGCCACTGCACTTGAGTCCACAATCAGCTTCCTCACCACCTTCCGCCTTCCACCAAATTAGCTACAATAACACAAAAGGAAAAGAAGTTCATTTTTTTTACCTACTACAACCAAATACATTCCTAATTTTTTATTCATGGAGTGTCTCGGTACAAAATTGCGCTTTAGGGCTTTACTGGTGCATGACTCTGTCCAATAGATATTCTCCTGTTTTATACTTACAGCAATCTGGATAATGTCAAAGGATCAATGCAAAAAACCAAACGGTACCTGCCATGCATTTTAATGGGGACTGGCTTTAGAAAACTCAGACAAAAATACTCACATTACAATTACACATTTGAAAGATCCTGATTCCTTCTAAAAGCATCTGTATAGATATTCTGCTTACTGTTCATCCTTTATATACTATAAAAGCATTTACCTCAGCCTGTGTTGTTTCCAGTATTTATATGAAATTGGTCCAGGATTAGATCAATTTGAAATAGAAATGCTTATTTATACAACCCAAAATTATGCAGCGTTTCCTAAATTTACTTTGACTTTTATTTTATTGCAGGCGATATGAACCCAAAATATTTTATGTTTTGTTTGGTCAACTTCATTTCATTTGCATTACTGGCCTGCAACACATTCCAGTGTTTACTACTTTGTAATGTTGCCATTCCTTCTCACAATAATTAAAAGACTTTTTGGAACTGAGGATACCAAGCAATTAGGTGTTTCAGGTATTTTGTCCCATTCTTCCTTTAAACACGTTTTAGTGTACAACAGTACAGGGCTGTCATTGTCACATTTTTTATTTTATAATTCTCCACACATTCTCTACTGGGGACAGGTCAGGACTGCAGGCAGGCCAGTCCAGTACCCGTACCCTTTTCTCCCTCAGTGTCACATATCCAGCCTGTCTGTGCTCCAGGAGTGCTTTTATGTGCCACGCCACTCTCTCCAGGAGCACATGTTTGTAATGTTTGTTTTCAGGGTTAAGCCAACACCCCCTCATTGTGATTGGTCTTTAGAAAATGATCAACAGCTGCACCTTGTTAAGGGCTAATGCTCAGTGCATTTAAGAAGGCAGCGGCAGATCATTCGGTGGAGACTATTTTGATTTGCCTTGGTCATGGCGGTTTGTTCCTAGCTCGTATTTGGTCCGTCGTGCCGACATTTGGTTAAGTTATGTTATATTATATTGCCCCTGTTTGTTTGCTAATGTTCATGTTTATAAGTCTTGTTTAAAGTTAGTCTTGGTCATGTTTTGTTAGTCAATGTTCTTTGTTAGCTTAGCTTAGGGTTTAGGTTCCTGTCATGTTTTTAGCTTAGCAGTTAGCATAGCATTTACGTTAGCTCAGCATTTAGCATGGGTCACGTGTTCGTATGTCTTGTTTTGTGTACACTTGTCTTTTATTAAACACTTTGTTAAAAATCATCTCTGTGTGTGTCCGCCACTCTTGAGTCCTAGCCCAAAATTTGTTACATGCAGCCATGTTTTTGTAATGTGTGCAGCATGTGCTTTTGCCTTGTCTTTTTAAAAATGCATGGCTGTCCCTGGAAAAGATGTCGCCTTGAAGGCAGTGTACTTTTCTGCATTAATGCTGCTGTCACAAGTGTAAATTACATTTGCCAAGGGTGCTGACACAACCCCATACTATGACAGACCCTGGCTTTTAGACTTGTTGCTGATAACAGTCTGGAGGGTTCTTTCATCTTTAGCACACACTGTCCATTTTTTTCCAAAAAAGGCAGAACGCAATGCCAAACTCAATGCCGCTACTGCTTAATAAATAAAAATATGTAATAATTTGTGTATTATTTATAAGTGCCTGGGTGGGGCTGTGGTGCTATCAGCCAGCTGGACATGATTAGCTATTACTCTAGAAGGGTAGATGTTGATGGCTGAAGCTCTGCAACCAATTGGCATCCCTCTGGGTAAACCGGTCCCATGGTGACCCTGACTAGAATAAAGCAGTTGACAAAAATGACCATTCTGTACAGTTTATTCAGGGATACTAAACTTGACACAACCTTGATGTAGAATGTTTAAACAATGTCATGAGCATGTGCTGAGAATTCTAAACATTCTTTTAAGCATTCCTCTCCAGTACATTCCAAATTTCTTATTGCATAAACATATGGAAATAAAAGGCAGGTCTTTTTGTCAGAGCTGTGAAATAGACGGTAATCATTACAAATATATTAGGTTTGTCATTAATCAAGTGGGTTCAGGAATATGTATAATGGTTATGATAATACAGAATAAATAGGTCATTTATATTCTAAATTGAATATGCAGCCTATAATCTGAAGTGTGGTAATATTTTCTCAAGTAGTAATTCATTTTCCAAACCACACATTCTAACACAGCAGCAGAGTTAAAGCCAAGGTGATAAATGTTGTCACCAAGGCTGCTGTGTATCATTTTTTAAAGAAGTTACAAGGCCTTAAAATGCTGTAATATTCTAATACCTATGTTTAATAAAAAATGACAATCTCTGAAGATTTTTATTGTAAAGCTGAAAATCAATGAAACAATTTACAATTTTACAAAATTACATTTGTAATAAGGGCAGTAACTGTGTGGAGTTTGCATGTTCTCCTCGTGCCTGTGTGGGTTGCCTCCGGGAGCTCCGGGTTCCTCCCACAGTCCAAAAACATGCAGTCAGGTTAATTGGAGACACTGAATTGCCCTATAGGTGAATGGGTGTGTGTATGTGTGTGTGTCTTCCCTGTGATGGACTGGTGACCCGTCCAGGGTGTTACTGTGTGCCCCCCCCCCCCCCCCCCGCTACCCTAAATGGATAAGCGATTGAGAAAGTGAGTGAGTACATTTGTAATAAAAAAATGATTTTAAACAGTCCTTATTGTTGGTGGCATCATAATAATATTTATCCATTTCTGCATTTCTGGGCTGCAACACATTGCAGTGTTTATTTTATTTTTTATTGTTGCCATTACTTCTCACAATGATAATAATAGTTATTGTAAGTAATTATAATATAAGTATTATATTAATATTATTATTAGTAGTAGTAGTAGTAGCCTGTTGGTAGTAGTGTAACAGTTTAAGGACAGGTTATTTCTCAAAGAATAATTGCAAAAAAAATAAAAATAAGAATATCACCACTTACTGTCCATAAAATTATTGTTTTAAAATAATGTTTTCACACGCAAAGTGGAAACGTGTCCACATTTTAATCTAAAAATAAACTGGCAGGCAAAGTTTAAAAACCAATGTCTGTCATGGTTTGGGGCTGCATCGGTGACAATGGCATGCCAACTTGGTAAAACACTGATATCTAGACAGTGTTTTTTTCAGGGAAATTGGTTCTTTCAACAAGACAATGCTAAGCCACATTCTGCATCTGTTGTCGTAAAGTGAAATTTCAGTTTAAAGATTATTTTAGGCTTACAGAAACATACTTCTTAGATTCATAAATACTGAGGTTATTATTTAAATTGGATTTAAAGACAGACAGACAGACACATGTACAGTACAATGATTTTTTTCCCGCATATCCCAGCTTGTTGAAAGCTGGGGTCAGAGCACATGGCTAGCCATTGCACAATGCCCCTGAAACAAACAGGGTTAAGGGCCTTGTTAAGGGCCCAACAGTGGCTGCATAGCAGAGCCACTAAAAAAACCTATAATATCTTCATTTGCTAATATGTTTATCTGGCCCATTCTAATTAGGACAGTATCACCAATCACAGTCAATAAAATTAATAATCTAAAATGAATTGATGCAAAGTGTAAACATGTGCTGTGTTCTGAGAAGTTCACCTTTTAATCTAAAAATAAACTGGCAGGCAAAGTTCAAAGTTTAGAAACCAGGGTCTGTCATGGTGTGGGGCTGCATTGGTGCCAATGGCATGCGCATATATATGTATGTATATAACAGACAGACAGACAGACAGACAGACAGACAGACAGACAGACAGACAGACAGACAGACAGACAGACAGACAGACAGACAGACAGACAGACAGACAGACAGACAGACAGACAGACAGACAGACAGACAGACAGACAGACAGACAGACAGACAGACAGACAGACAGACAGACAGACAGACAGACAGACAGGCAGGCAGGCAGGCAGGCAGGCAGGCAGGCAGGCAGGCAGGCAGGCAGGCAGGCAGGCAGGCAGTTAAGGGCCTTGCTCAAGGGTCCAACAGTGGCTGCATAGCAGAGCCTGGATTTGGCTACTAGACAACCATTGTCTATATATATTTGATGTTATTATTTGATATTCTTTCCGTCTGCAGAGCACAAGTTAATTTGAGTTTGTACAGTAGTTTACTTTACTGCAGGTTATGTAAGAAAACTATAATATCTTCTTTTGCTGATATGTTTATCTGACCCATTCTAATTAGGACAGAGGAAGGCATCCCAGTGCAACAAATTTTAGCATACATTATACACTTCTCCTCCCACATACAATGAAATGCAAACTTTTCTAATAATGCATCTGGGATAAAGATAATGACACTATTAAACCTTAAGTAGACTTTAGTGATAAACACATGCTACATTATTTCACTTTGTAATTTTGATATCTGGCTGTTAACAAGAGAAAAACAAAAGAACCACCATCATAGTGGGTAGAATGGGCAATTGACGTCTCATGTACTGTATCTATAAAGACTCTGCAGGGCTTGTTAGGTCTTGCTAAAATGCAATCTCATTTGAAGGGCTTCAAAGATCTTGCTTGACTTTAATGGCTTGAGGAGGGTGGAAAATGACTTTTGAATGTGTGTAGCACATGCTGTTGGGGAAAATCTATAAACATGATGACTGCAATCTCTGGTTTAAATCATTACAAGTCACCCTACTTATCACAGCTGCATTAAACTGATAGGTAAATTATTGTTTCAATAAACAGTAGAATCAAGTAACATTCATGCAATTTAATTAACTCAGTAAAAATCCCAAGGATAGATAAACATAGACAAGGTCATGTTTACTTGTGCTGATTGGAAGAAAGCTGTAGAATATGCACACAAATTACTTTGGCAGTTTTAATCGGGAATTTGGAGTCAATAAAAACTTTATCACAAAGGTTATACAAATGCAGAATGTTACCATTGCTAAAAATTTGGAAAAGTATTTACTACTTAAAAGACTTATTGGCACAGAGGATACTAAGTGATTTAGTGTTTTATTTTGTCCCATTCTTCCTGCAAACACGTCTTAAGATGTGCAACAGTATGGGGTCGTCGTTGTCACATTTTGAGTGCTGGTTCTTGATGCAGTGCCGTCTGAGGGATTGAAGATCACGGGTGTTCAGCTTAAGCTTGCGCCTTTGGCCTTTTCACACTGAAATTCCTCCTAATTCCTTGAATGGTTTAATGATATTATGCTCTGTAGAGGGGGAAATATGCAAATCCCTTCCAATCTTTTTTTGAGGTACATTGTTTTTAAACATTTCAATAATCTTCTCACACATTTGTTGACAAACTGGAGATCCTCTGATCACCTTTGCTTATCAAAGACTCAGCCTTTACTGGATGCTGCTTTTGTAGCAAACCCTGATTACAATCACCTGTTGACATCACCTGTTTGGAATCACATCATTATTTACTTTTCTAACCTCATTACTAGCCCTAAATTTCCCCCGTCCCAACTTTTTTGGAATGTGTTGCAGGCCTGAAATGCAGGAATGGAGGTATATTAATAAATAAAATGTTGAGCGGACAAAACATGAAATATCTCAGGTTCAAACTGTCTGCAATCAAATAAAAGTCAAAGTAAATGTAAGGAACACTGCATTTTTGTTATATTAGCATTTTCCATACTGTCCCAACTTTTTCTGATTTGGGGTTGTATATGTGTTTCCTAGTATTAAAATAACTTTGGCTGTATGTATCATGGTGCATTGAGTTGCATTACATCCTTCCACTATAAAGGTCCTTAGTTCAATTCTGAGCATAAATCATTTTTATTCTGGTAAAACAAATAATACAGGAGAATAGTTGTTGATGTACAAATTTAAATGAAACAAATGTAATTGAATTAAATGCTTTCACAGTGTTGTAGTATCAGTAGTAGTAGTCCTAGTACCAATACTACTTATAGTAAAAGTAGCTGTTTGCAAAGAAATGGCTACAAAATGGCCTGCTAAGCTTATCACTTTACCAATCAAAATAACTGATTAACCATTATCAGATAAATCAAATAAGTAACCTAGAGTATGGCTAACAATGGTGCTTGTGTGATGAACATGGTGGCTGTACAAAGAATATTGCTTTTAAATCAGAGATGCCATTTAAGATGACATCGTATTCCGGGCATGTCAGGCAGTTTGTCTTAATTCAGTTCACCGTTTAAATATGAACTCCTCCTGATCTTCCTGATGATGTGCGACAGATACCGTCTGCCTAGAGGGGAGATCATGGCTCTCCTTAGCCCAGTGCAAGAGAAGTTGACAAGAGGAACCAGGAGAATTTTTGCCCTTAGCCCCACCATGCAGCTAAAGACAGTTCTTCGATTTTATGTCTCTGGTGAATTTCTGCAGACTCTTGGTGATGTTCATGGGCTAAGTGAAGCTGCTGTATCTAAATTTGTGCATGCCGTCACTAAAGTACAGCTGTGCCATGCACCAACATATAACATTTTCAAGTGCTAGGGATGCATTGCATGACACCAGAATATGCTTTCATGGAATTGCAGGCTGTAAGAATTACAGTATGGACCACAATATGACTGGCTTACTTAGCAGCACTCAATGGCATCATTATAATAATCAAGGTCTAAACCAGGGTGTCTCTCCAGTTGGGGAGACCATTTTGCTTATTTAGCATACGGAAAAGCAGAGCAAGAAGGGCCGCAACAGCTCTCACTGTGGGAACCAGAAATTCTAATCAACTAAAAGGGATTTTGATAATGAGTGATCAACAACCATCACAGACAGAGGAAACTGGCCTAGACATGAAAGTGACAAAACACAATTAGAACTGAGGTGACAGTTTCATCGTGTCTGCTTTGCTTTTGGTAATACACAATTGACATCACATCCTTCACAGGAAGTGCTTAAATGGTAGGCGGTATTTTCAGATGTATATATGGTGTGTTCTTCAGTTACTGGGTGTTCAGTCCAGCGCCGCTGAACCCGAGTTACATCCATGTATCTTGCTACTGCTTTTTGTAATAAAGACTGGACATTTTATCAAGTTATGAGAGACGTCCTTTTATCCTTACAAGACCTCCCGGCATCTTGAGCCCTAACTACACTCACTGTAGGGGCTTCTCTGCATTGCACCCTACACAGCCATTAAGAACACTCATTATCGTACTCATGAGTCGTTCATCGGAGCCAATTCTGGTGAATATGTACTAGGAGACAGCAGTTATTTACTCTGAAGCTACTTACTCACTTCTGTCATCCCCAGACCAAGGTTAAGAAGATATACAAAAGTAGTAGGAGACCCATTTAACTTTTTGAATTTATGTGTTTAAATCACAACAATTGCTAAAAGATGTAGTAATTCAATTATATAAGAGAAATCATGTGCAGCAATAGAATAACTATAGAAGAGCAACAATAGAAGACATGTTTCTGTTCCAGCATGACTATGCCCTGTGCATAAAGCAAAGTCTACAAAGACATGAAAAAAAGCCTGGGTTAAAGTCTAGTGACCTGAACAGAGCCCTAACCTCAGAGCCCAGATGCTCATCAATTGAGGCTCCCTAGACCAACATCATTGCCCAGCCATACAAATGCATTGGGTTGAAGTCTAGTGACCTGCACAGAGCCCTGACCTCAGAGCCCAGAGGTTCATCATTTGAGACTCTCTAGACCAACATCATTGCCCAGCCATACAAATGCATTTTGATTGAAGTCCTGCATCTTCTGTGATACAGAGGAGACACTTGGTTTCCCAGGGTTATAGCCGACCATGACATTGCAATGTTGATAAGCGCAGTGAGTAGTGCTGTGGCCAGCAAAAAGGGCCTCCCTGTGTCCATGTGGGTTTCCTCCAGGTGCTCAGATTTCCACAAGTCAAAAGAACATAAGAGTGACTGCTGTAAATGTTCACTGTGACTATGTTAACATTATGTCCACACTGGAGACTTACACAGTGAATTGATGAACCAGGACATGTCCGATAAGCAAATATTTACATTGTCCAAGACACTGAATCAGATATTTCAACAAGACATAAACCCCAAACAATAACTCAAGACTCAACTCAAGAGTAACTCAAGACTAGTTTCTGAGGAAAGAAAGTTAAGATGGTTGCATGGCCTACTCTCCTGACTTGAATCGTATAAAAAAAAAATAGGAGAATTCTAAGTATATTACAGAGACCCATATAACAGCAATATTTAAAGACACTTTGCTAAAATAAATGGGCCAACACTAAACCACAATGCTGCAATAAAATAGGAATTTCTCACCATAGATGTATGTACCAACTATTTCTTTGCAGCAATCAGTTTACATTTTGTGATGTCCTAATTTAAATACACTGATCAGCCATAACATTAAAAACACCTCCTTGTTTCTACACTGCTAATTTTATCAGCTCCACTTACCATAAAGAAGCATTTTGTAGTTCTACAATTACTGACTGTAGTTTATCTGTTTCTTTGTTAGCCCCCTTTCATGCTGTTCTTCAATGGTCAGGACTCTCCCAGGACCACTACAGAGTAGGTACTATTTGGGTGGCGGATCATTCTCAGCACTGCAGTGACAATGACATGGTGGTGGTGTGTTAGTGTGTGTTGTGCTGGTATGAGTAGATCAGACACAGCAGCGCTGTGATATCCAGCCAACAGTGCCCCGTGGGCAGCGTCCTGTGACCACTGATGAAGGTCTAGAGGATGACCAACTCAAACAGCAGCAATAGATGAGCGATCGTCTCTGACTTTACATCTACAACTAGGTAGAGTTGGTAGGAGTGTCTAATAGAGTGGACAGTGAGTGGACACAGCATTTTAAAACTCCAGCAGCACTGCTGTGCACAACACACACTAACACACCACCACCATGTCAGTGTCACTGCAGTGCTATTTAAAGTAAAAAAAAGCGCAGGAATACTTTTTAAACAGTATAATCACTCACCCAATTTTGCCATTAGCTAAATATTTCATTCAACACCCTTGATTATTTTACACAGCTTCATTAGTCGTGTGATCTCATTTTGCAAATTCAGTTGAGACTGTAATTTCAAGTTGCCATAGCTCCAGAGAAATAAATAAATAACGTCATGTCAAATATCTAACATCCTTTGAAACACTTGAATGTCTGTACCATTCATAATTGCATGTTTAACAGTGAGGGTATGGAGTGTATTGATTAGAGAGTAAATAAGCCCCCAAGAGCATGTCTAAACTATTTTGAAAAAAGCCTTTAGGCCTTTTAGCCTAGATGTACATAATGATAGGAATAATAATAATAGCCAGAAAGGACAGCAAATGCTCCAGTTTTTCTTTCTGCACTATTTGGTTTTCTATTAACCATGAATTCAACATGCCAGTAAGACATAGTTTACTTCAATTAGATCGAACATGTGTTGTAGTTTGAAGAACAATAAGTCCTGGTACATTTGCATGACAGTGGCACCTAATTTAGTTTGGCCTAATTTATTTTTAATGGCTAGAGCAATGTATTCTTATTATGCCACTAATGCATCTTTGTGGCCGTGCGTTGTGGGAGGCGCATTTTATCGAACAGCTTCACTCCTAAAGTTATTCAGGAGTGTCATTAACCCTTATTACTTTCTATTGTGTTGGAGTTTTCCCCACAGACACTAAACCTGGACTCATTTGCATGAAGAAGAATTAGATGGCCTTTTCTTTGTTTGCCTAATGGAAGGGAGCACTAGCTGAATTTGTGTACCTCCTTTCTCGCTGAGATAAATGTGGTAGGAAGGAAAGCAAAAGCACAAAATAACATTGCTTACTACAGACTTTAGCATTCGAGGTTAATTGTACGAGAGTAGTAGCAGTAGACATTGTGTTTTAATTGTCTCAGTGACTTGAGGAATCAACCTGCCAGTAGGAAACACAAAGAATAAATCAAATGTTCTACTGTGGCCTTGTTTACTGAATGCTAACAATACAGTAGAATTGTCACATGATTGTAATTTAAAAAAAGACTTACAAATAGTGCAGGTACATTTACACTGTAGTAAAACAAAGCATCTTTTGGCCAGTTCTGTTTTATTTATGATTACATAAGTTTAAGTGGTTGGCACAGCTGGACAGCAGCATTTGTCCTAAGTATTTGAGTTTGGTTATTGTGTGTGAAATGTTTTCATATTTTCCAGGCTTGATTGGGTTTTGTTAAGGTAATTCAGGTAAATCCTCCTTTTGAAGACATACAAAAGATAAGTAAACCACTCTTATCCAGTGTATCCACAATAGGTTCAAATATGTGGATCTATATCCAGGATTGATCCTAGGATTGTTTGAAGAAGACTATTATCACTGGGATATTGTTTTGAACCACTGTCATATTACACAACTCTTACATCATGTCTGATGTACAGAAAATCTTTGCAAAATAAGAGGTTATAATAATAAATTTTTTTATCATGCTCCCTTACATAAAACGTGATTACTTAAATGTTTTCCATTGTTGACCATAAGCTAGCTGGGCATCCAGTTCTCATACAATGGGCAGTCATATAAAGTTGGCCTGGCTTTTGGGTTGTTTCAGCCTTAATTCTTCTAGAAAGGCAAGATTTAACAAGAGTGTACAAAATTTCTGCACATTCAGTCAAAACTACATTTACATTAAAATTTTCTGCATTTAGCAGACGCTCTTATCCAGACTGACTTAGAAAAGTGCTTTCGTAGTGAACATTACCTTACTCTAGTTTAAGTAAACAACAGTCCAAGAATCTGTTAATTTTTGATTAAATCTGCTTAAACCCTGTTAGAACCAAAGTGTTTTTTAATGCAAGAAATAAATAAGAGCATTAGTAAGTACAACCCCAAATCAGAAAAAGTTGGGACAGTATGGAAATTGCAAATAAAATAAAAATGCAGTGTTCCTTACATTTACTTTGACTTTTATTTGACTGCAGACAGTTTGAACCCAATATATTTCATGTTTTGTCTGCTCAGCTTCATTTCATTTGTTAATATACCTCCATTCCTGCATTTCAGACCTGCGACACATTCCAAAAAAAGTTGGGACGGGGGAAATTTAGGGCTAGTAATGAGGTGAAAAAACTAAATAATGATGTGATTCCAAACAGGTGATGTCAACAGGTGATTGTAATCATGGTTTGGTACAAAAGCAGCATCCAGGAAAGGCTGAGTCTTTAGTGAGCAAAGATGATCAGAGGATCTCCAGTTGGAAGAGATTTGCATATTTCTCCCTCTACAGTGCATAATATCATTAAACGATTCAAGGAATCGGGAGGAATTTCAGTGCAAAAAGGCCAAGGACGCAAGCTTAAGCTGAACGCCCATGATCTTCGATTCCTCAGACGACACTGCATCAAGAACCGCCACTCAACAATAGCTGATATAACCACATGGGTGAGGGATTACTTTGGCAAACCTTTGTCAAGCACTACAATACAGAGTTACATGCACAAATGCCACTTAAAACTTTACTATGCAAAAACGAAGCCTTATGTTAACCATGTCCAGAAGCCTTCTCTGGGCTTGGAGGCATCTAGGATGGACCATCACACAGTGGTCAGATAAATCAGCATTCCAGGTCTTTTTTGGAAAAAATGGACGGCGTGTGCTCCAGACCAAAAACGAACAGGGCCATCCAGACTGTTATCAGCAACAAGTCCAAAAGCAAGGGTCTGTCATGGTATAGGGCTGTGTCAGTGCCCTTGGAAAAGGTCATTTACACTTCTGTAATGGCAGCATTAATCCAGAAAAGTACATTGAGATCTTAGAGCAACATATGCTGCCTTCAAGAAGTCATTTTTTCCAGGGACGTCCATGCATTTTTCAACAAGACAGCGCAAAACCACATGCTGCACACATTACAAAGTCATGGCTGCAGAAGAAGAGGGTACGGGTACTGGACTGGCCTGCCTGCAGTCCTGACCTGTCCCCAATAAGGAATGTGTGGAGAATTTTGAAAGGAAAAATGCGATAATGACGACCCCGTACTGTTGCACATCTTAAGACGTGTTTGCAGGAAAAATGGAACAAAATAAAAGCTAAAACACTAAATCACTTGGTATCCTCGGTGCCAAAACGTCTTTTAAGTGTGGTGAAAAGGAATGGCAACATTACAAAGTGGTAAATGCTTTACTGTCCCAACTTTTTTGGAATGTGTTGCAGGCCTGAAATGCAGGAATGGATGATTATTAATAAATTAAATTAAGCTGACTAGACAAAACATACAATAGCTCAAGTTCAGACTGTCTGCAAGGAAATAAGTCAAAGTGAATGTTAGAAACTCTGTGTGTTTTTTATTATTTGCATTTTCCATGCTGTCCTAACTTTTTCTGATTTGGGGTTGTACATAAGGTATTGTACAATGCACAGTTACCATTCACTGCCCACTTTATGAATGACACATTTGCCCAGCAGCATCTTTGTTATTAACAATATTAAGCAGAAATATACAGTACAAGTATCACTTTGGCATGAATAGAAATCTGTTGTGGCATGAAAAGAAATCTGTTGTATTTGAAGATTCACTCTGTGAGACTGGACCAGCACAAGACATCTTTGGTGTGCTACTAGGCATGAAATCCCTTGGTAGTCAATTTCTCTTTTTTAATGAAGCCCCTCCAGTTCAGTGTGCTGCAATTGAATCCAGGACAGGATGATAGATCACATTGATCACTGACCTTTTTTATGAGGATGTCCTCAGCCTTTTCCATATTCGTATACACTACCTTGAGCAAATCTCTTAAATGTAGCAAAGCACTGTGGCAAAGCAGGTAATTTAAAAAGTGGCTGACTGGATGTGGATAAGGATTAAATGAAAGAATTTCCACAAATTGGAGGTCTTTTGGGAGTTAGAGTCTGGTCCCATGGTGTATGTCATTGTAAAGTATATCGTATTTTAAAAAGGAATTGACATGTTTTAAAAGTAATAGTGAAGTTTTAACATGCTTTTTGATGGCAATTTAAAGTAACCAGGTCTCATAATGACAGTTAAAAGGACATCTAAATAAACATACAGAGAAACATGCAAAACCTTTCACAGACAGTTCTAAGCTTGTTCTTACAAGCAGTGACAAGCTCCAAAAAACTCCAGAAAAGTTGGGACAGTATAAAATAAGCAGTATAAAAATAATGCACCAAGAACCATCATTCATCAATAACTGATATAACCAAATGGGCAATGGATTACTTTGGCAAACACTACAGTACATAGTTACATTCACAATGCCACTTAAAACCTTTCTGTGCAAAAAAAGAAGCCTTATTTTAAAGTGGTGTCGATTTCTCTGGGCACAGAGGCGTCTAAGATGGACCATCAGTGGAAACGTGTATTCAGCTTAGATGAATCAGTACTTCATATTTTCATTTTGAAAGAATCTGACACTGTGTGCTCTGGACCAAGAATGAAAAGGACCATCCAGACTGCTATCAGCAAGTCCAAAGGCCAGGGTCTGTCATGATATGGGGTTGTGTTAGTGCCCTCGGCAAGGGTAATTTACACTTCTGTGATGGCAGCATTAATGTAAAAAAATGCATTGAGATTATAGAGCAACATATGCTGCCTTTAAGACAACACTTTCAAAAAGACAATTCAAAACCCACATGTCTGGAAGAGCCACAGACTAGCACCCACCCTCTCTGACGTGTGCAGTTGCCAGACACTTGGTTATGTTCACCTGACAGTGGTGGGCTCTTACATAGAAAAGTACTGTGTATTAAGAGTCATACTATCTGATTTTAATGTTTTAGCACTTTGAGATTTGTTTTCAAATGTAAAGTGCGTTATAAATAAAATGTATTATTATTATTATTATTACTAATCTCCATGCAAAATACCCCACTTCATAGATCCCATTTCGCATTGCCAATAAAGAGAAACCCCATCTGCCCTTTTCTCCCTTATGCATGACCTACTGTGTTTGTTTGGCCCTCAGCTCATTTGGTAGCACTGCTAAGATTGGCCTCGCAAGCTTAAAATCTCTCTAGTATGTAGACTTGTGACTTTAACAGCATATACTGTAATATAGGTCACTAATAGTAGAAGGTTGTATTTACGATTCTTGATTTATAACTGTTTAAAAATTTGTTTTCTAACAGTCTAAAGAAAATTCTGCTGGTCGCACAGAATTTCTGGAAACTGAGTGTCCTGCAGTGGCCTATTTAAGCATGTGTGCCGTTTCGATTGTTTGTCTTTCTCACTTTGGCCCTTTTCCTGGAGGCATCAGAGCAGGTCAAGCAGAAAAGCACAGCGTGTGAAGGAGCTCAACATGGCTGCACAATCTGTCAGAAAGCAGTGCAAAGACAACTTTTTGGCATGGCTGCTGAGGAGGCATTCACTCAGTAATGGTACTGGTGAAGAAGGTCAGTGCTGTCATCCACGCCAAGCCAAGCCACCATGCCTTCGTGCTGCAGTCTGCCTGATTGTTTCTGACATAGCGAGGCCTCTGGAGCATGAGCAGGAGTGTTGCTGCAGAAAACGCAAAAAAAAGCAAGAAAGACAACAAGAAGAAAGTAGGAAGGATTATATATTATATACACTTTAACACTCACATCTCAGTCTGTCCTCTGCAACAGTTCTTTTTTGTAATTAATTATTAAAATACTTTTTTTTCCTTTTTGTCCAATTCCTCCCCCAATTTTCTCCCCTAATCTAGTCGCATCCAACTGATTGCGTTACGCTTCACCTCTACCGATAGAACCCTCCATTGCTGACTGAGGAGCTTCACAACTGACACATGCCCCCTCTGTCACATGTGCAGTACCAACTGCGTCTTTTCACCTGAACGAGGCGAGTTCATATGCGGATCAGCCTTGTGCATGGAGAGCCACACACTGATTATTAGCAGCATTATTCCCCAACTCTGTGCAGGCGCCATCAATCGGCCAGCAGATGTCGTAATTGCACCAGTTATGAGGAACCCTGCGAACAACAGCCAATCTTTGTTCATGTAGCCGCCCAGCCCAGCTGGATGGCAGAGCTGAGATTCTATACAATGTACTCAAAATCCAAGCTCTGGTGTGCTAGTGTATCACCATCTGAGCGGCCCATTTAAATACTTTTTTATACTCTTGTTTGGGTAAAATATACATACAACAACATAGGTATTTGGTGTTGTATTATGTCATTTTTCTTAATATCATGCCATTTATAATTTATAATTGATTACAGCTGTAACTCATAATGTAAATAGCCCATATAAATAAGACTAGTTTAAGTGCACCCATGATTTTAAAGAAAACTCAACCAGTCACCTTAAGCTGAGGGGAATATAATCCAGTAATCACCTATAAAATCATCGTCAAGAATTAGAGACTGGTTGAAGCACTCGTTCACATTTAAGCAGGCTCATATGGTCATAGGCATAGTGGCTTTTGGAGATTAAATCTTGACCTACTGGGTCACTTGCAAACTTTAATTCTGTTTATTTTCAGCAATTTAGACATAATCTTGCTTTGGTCATTTGGATCTTGCTGTATAACCTGTTTATATGCAAGCTTCTGCTTAGGAACAGATGATATTTCAATTTTTAAAATAATTGTTGTTGCCGCTCAGGTGGCGCAGCGGTAAAAACACACACTGTTTACCAGAGCTGAGATCTCGAATAAATCGTATTGAATCTCGGCTCTGCCTGCCGGCTGAGGATGAGCGGCCACATGAACAACGATTGGCCTGTTGCTCAGATAGGGGTGGGATTAAGTCGGATGGGGACTCTCTCTCAGACTAGTGCGATTACAACCTCTGCTGGCTGGTTGGTGGCGCCTGCACGGAAATGGGTGGTAGAGTGTGGTAGAGGGTGTGGCTCTCCGTACACAGCACTGTACTGCACTGCACTCGTCATGTGTAGGTGATAAGATGTTCAATTGCTGTGCACGTGTCGGAGGGGGCGTGGAGCAGCAGAAAAATTCATAAATTCATAATTCATAAAATTAGAATATCATGAAAAAGTTGATTTATTTCAGTAATTCCATTCAAAAAGTGAAACTTGTATATTATATTCATTCATTACACAGAGACTGATATATTTCAAATGTTTATTTATTTTAATGTCGATGATTATAACTGACAACTAATGAAAACCCCAAATTCAGTATCTCAGAAAATCAGAATATTGTGACAAGGTACAATATTGAAGACACCTGGTGCCACACTCTAATTAACTCAAAACACCTGCAAAGGCCTTTAAATGGTCTCTCAGTCTAGTTCTGTAGGCTACACAATCATGGGGAAGACTGCTGACTTGACAGTTGTCCAAAAGACGACCATTGACACCTTGCACAAGGAGGGCAAGACACAAAAGGTCATTGCTAAAGAGGCTGGCTGTTCACAGAGCTCTGTGTCCAAGCACATTAATAGAGAGGCGAAGGGAAGGAAAAGATGTGGTAGAAAAAAGTGTACAAGCAATAGGGATAACCGCACCCTGGAGAGGATTGTGAAACAAAACCCATTCAAAAATGTGCTGGAGATTCACAAAGAGTGGACTGCAGCTGGAGTCAGTGCTTCAAGAACCACCACGCACAGATGTATGCAAGACATGGGTTTCAGCTGTCGCATTCCTTGTGTCAAACCACTCTTGAACAAGAGACAGCGTCAGAAGCGTCTCGCCTGGGCTAAAGACAAAAAGGACTGCTGAGTGGTCCAAAGTTATGTTCTCTGATGAAAGTACATTTTGCATTACCTTTGGAAATCAAGGTCCCAGAGTCTGGAGGAAGAGAGGAGAGGCACAGAATCCACGTTGCTTGAGGTCCAGTGTAAAGTTTCCACAGTCAGTGATGGTTTGGAGTGCCATGTCATCTGCTGGTGTTCGTTCACTGTGTTTTCTGAGGTCCAAGGTCAACGCAGCCATCTACCAGGAAGTTTTAGAGCACTTCATGCTTCCTGCTGCTGACCAACTTTTTGGAGATGCAGATTTCATTTTCCAACAGGACTTGGCACCTGCACACAGCGCCAAAGCTACCAGTACCTGGTTTAAGGACCATGGTATCCCTGTTCTTAATTGGCCAGCAAACTCGCCTGACCTTAACCCCATAGAAAATCTATGGGGTATTGTGAAGAGGAGGATGCGATACGCCAGACCCAACAATTCAGAAGAGCTGAAGGCCACTATCAGAGCAACCTGGGCTCTCATAACACCTGAGCAGTGCCACAGACTGATGGACTCCATGCCACGCTGCATTGCTGCAGTAATCCAGGCAAAAGGAGCCCCAACTAAGTATTGAGTGCTGTACATGCTCATACTTTTCATCTTCATACTTTTCAGTTGGCCAACATTTCTAAAAATCCTTTTTTTGTATTGGTCTTAAGTAATATTCTAATTTTCTGAGATACTGAACTTGGGGTTTTCATTAGTTGTCAGTTATAATCATCAACATTAAAAGAAATAAACATTTGAAATATATCAGTCTGTGTGTAATGAATGAATATAATATACAAGTTTCACTTTTTGAATGGAATTACTGAAATAAATCAACTTTTTCATGATATTCTAATTTTATGACAGCACCAGCATATATATATATATATATATATGTATTGTTTTTTTATTAGGATTTTAACGTCATGTTTTACACTTTGGTTACATTCATGACAGAAACGGTAGTTACTCATTACACAAGATTCATCAGTTCACAAGGTTATACCGAACACAGTCATGGACAATTTTGTATCTCCAATTCACCTCACTTGCATGTCTTTGGACTGTGGGAGGAAACCGGAGCACCCAGAGTAAACCCCCGCAGACACGGGGAGAACATGCAAACTCAACACAGAAAGGACCCGGACCGCCCCATCTGGGGATCGAACCCAGGACCTTCTTGCTGTGAGGCAACAGTGCTACCCACTTAGCCACCATGCCACCCTTAAAATATGTTGAGAGCATGAAATTTATCTTCCTCTTTAACTACTGCAAGTTGCTCAAATCCCAGTGCCGTATACCCCAAGACATTGTTGCCCAAAAGGTTTTAATTTTATTTAATTTACCAGCTTTTTTTAAATAAGATGATCATGAAAATTTAAATTTCAGTAACTCATGTCTAGGTGATGATTTGGCACCCTGTTCAGTGTTTATTCATGCTTAGTGTCTAGAGTTTCTGTGTAATTCTTGACCTATCACAACCCCAACATTAAAAATAATAGGAAGTAATTAAAAATTATTCATAATTAATAAATTAATGAATAATGATACATTAATTTGTAAAACAAAACTTACAAATGCTTCTTGATAATTGCACTGCAACGACTTTTATGTTTTGTGAACTACTGACAATCTTCTTCTTCCTCCTCTGCCTTTGTCCCGTTCGGTTGCGGGGTCGGCTCTTGGCGGATCATGAGCCGCATTGATTTGGCACAATTTTTACGCCGGACTTCATGACACAACCCTCCCTATTTTATCCGGGCTTTGGACCAGCACTACAATGCACTGGTTTGTGCATCTAGTGGCTAGGTATCTATAGGAACTACTGACAATGACTGTTTAAATCAGTTTAAGTAGTAAACTGGAGTAAATCAGTTTACTTTTTACTTGTGTGCAAATGTCAGCTTTTTATTTAAAGGGCTACAAAATGGGTTTAAACTGAGTTTTATTAAGTATCTAATGTTCCTGTTATTTAACAGTGGCTAAGGTTTCCAACCCCATATTATTTTTAATAATTCTTTCTGTTCTTGGTCTGTTCTTTGTCATACAACAGCTCCTGCTATTTGGGGTGAACACAGAAAAAGTAATTAAGTGCTTGACTGTTGATACATGGGGTAGGGATGAATGAATTGTGCATATGAACAGATAACATGAGTAGAACTAACATTTTATTAAATAAATAAGTCATGTTTAAATCATTTGGCTATCTGGCTTTTCTATGCCAACGTCTCACTAGGATTGTTTAGTTTGTGGCTAAAGACCATCTGTGTGCATGAGCATTAATGCATGAAGTGGAAAACAGAGACTTCTGTTTAATCCCCGTGGCACCTGTTTTACAGTCCTGGAAACGGCTATCAGTGATGAATATAGTATTATTTTGAAACAATATTTCTATATACTGTGCAGCTGAGACGAAAAGATAGAGGTTTGTTACAGCAGAAATATGGAGCAGAAGGGATTAGAGTAGACAGCTGTTGCAGCCCATTGACCATAAATGCTCACAGTGGTGTAGATCAATAAAGTGGCCTTGTAAAGAAAATGGATACATACTCAGAAATAAAAAGGTTTCCTTACAAAAAAAATACACTTTATTCTTTTTCAGTTTTGAGATTGTGCTACAGTTGCAAGCTTGTAAATTTTGCTAATGAAGCAAAATTATTAAATTGCAACTGTAATTGGCTTTGTGTGAGGGTTTATATTTAAATTATATTATTATTAAAATTTTTATTATTAACCAAAATAATTATAAATAGTAATAGCAATAATATTGATGATAATAATAATAATTATTATTATTACTATTTTGGTGTTGTTGTTGTTTGAGATTGGTAGTAGCATGTTTAATTAAATAGAAGTTAACGATTTATTTATTTACTTATTTTAATTTACAATTATTTTGAACTATATATCAAAAGTACCCTTAAAATAATCATAAAAGTACTAATATTCACATTTTCATAATGCCATATTGTGCTCAGTGTGGACATATTGCATCAAATAAAGCCCTTAAAAGTAAATTATTAAAAGTAATAATTTAAAGGAAATAATTACAATTTATAGTTTGAATAATTAAATTTAAACTATAAATAAATTCTTTAAACATCTTTTTTTTCTTTTTTTTCATTATTCATAATCACCAGTTTTGTCTAAAATAGTAAGTTGCAAGGATGTGAAATATATAGAAAAAAGAATGTAAACAAACATTTTATATACTGTAGTTGGTGGAACCAAGGCAAAGTAAAGTAGTATAGTAAAAGCAATATACAGTTTTACGGGTTGGGACAGGGAAAGGAGAAACATCTTAAATAAACCCAAATTCTGCAGTGTAAAAATGCATTATATGGCCAGTTGTTTATGTATAATAACAAATGAGCCATAAAAAAACAGCAGACAGGATTTTCTGGAGAAATATTATCCATAAGGTTGCCAGGAGTCTGAATCAGCTTGACAGCGCCTTGGGTAGCGTAGAGGTCTATTGTGCTAGCCCACCAGCTCTGAGATCTAACTAAGCAGTTGTTATTGACGAGTCAGCTACACAGACATGATGGCTACGTCTAGAGGAGTCCTGTCTGGGGTGTGTTCCTGCCTTGCGCCCAATGTTACCATGGAATCACGACCATGATCAGGATAAAGCAGTGGTTAAATCTCTCTCTCTCTCTCTCTCTCTCTCTCTCTCTCTCTCTCAATTCAATTCAATTCAATTCAATTTGCTTTATTGACATGACAAATTTACATATTTGTATTGTCAAAGCTTACATTAGTATATATAAATATTTGAAAAAAGAACAAGTATATACATAGAAAAAAAAATGGTAAGAAAATATTCAATTTATAGTAAAACAATTGTTCACACAAAAAGAGAGAAAATATTAGTGTGTGTGTGTGTGGTGGGTGTGCGATGTGTGTGGTGTATGTGTGGTGGGTGTGCGGGGGTGTGTGTGTGCGGGGGGGTGTTTTTGAGGTGTTTGATAATTTGGGTGATTCTGATTGGTGTTTGGGAAGCAGTGCTGGTCAGAGAGTTAGGGTTGTTAGGGGTCAGTGTGTTGGTCAGTCTCTGGACCAGCTGACACAGGGGACTCTTTTCAGGGTAGAGCTCTTGGGATTGGAGTGCCTGAAACTGCAGGCTTGTTGTGGGACTGGATTTTAGGTGCATCCAGAATTTAAGGGCTCTTTTTTTAATATTAATGACTAATGGGTATCGGCCTAATTCAGCCCTGCATGCATTGGTTGGGGTTTTTCTCTGTACATGTAAAATCATTCTGCAGAATTCTGCATGCAGGACTTCAGTGGGATGCTTGTCCCATCTAGTGTAGTCATGATGACTGAGTGGACCCCATACTTCACTACCGTATAGCGCAATGGGCAGGATTATACTATCAAAGATCTTTAACCAGATTCTAATTGGGATGTCAATCTTAATGAATTTGTTTTTAATTGAATAGAGGGCTCTGCAGGCCTTCTGTTTCAGTGCATCCACTGCCAGACCGAAGCCTCCTGAGGCGCTGATTTTGAGCCCCAGGTAATCATAAGAAAGGGTGTGGTCTAGGGCGGTGTTTCCTAGATTGAAAGTGTGCCTGCTCTCCTGAGATCTGGCTTTCTTTTGGAAGATCATGATTTTAGATTTATCAGGATTTACTGTCAGGGCCCAGGTCTGACAGTACTTCTCCAGCAGATCCAGATGCTGCTGAAGCCCCTTTTCTGTGGGCGACAGCAGCACCAGGTCATCCGCATAGAGAAGAAATTTAACTTCCGTTTTATTTAGTGTCAGGCCGGAATTTGCAGATTGCTCCAATAACACCGCTAAATCATTGATATAGATATTAAATAGAGTAGGAGACAAGCTGCAACCCTGCCTGACACCACGCCCCTGAGTGAAGACCTCAGTCATTTTATTGCCAATTTTTACTCCACATTTATTATTGACATACATTGATTTAATGATGTCATAGACTTTACCCCCTACACCATTTTGGATAATTTTATAATATAATCCTTCTTGCCAGATTGAATCAAATGCTTTTCTAAAATCTATAAAACATGCAAAAACTTTAGCATGATTTTGTTTGTGTAGATGTTGGTGGATTAGGGTGTGTAGGGTGTAAATATGGTCAGTAGTGCGATGATTTGGTTAAAAGCCGATCTGTCCATTACTCAGGACACTGTGCTCGGTAAGGAAGGCCTGTATCCGGGCGTTAATGATACAGCAGAACACCTTCCCCAGGTTACTGCTCACACAGATGCCTCGGTAGTTGTTGGGGTCGAATTTGTCTCCACTCTTATAGATTGGGGAAATAAGCCCCCTGTTCCAGATCTCAGGAAAGCAGCTGGATTGGAGAACGATATTGAACAACCTGAGCAGAGCCTGCTGTAGCTGAGGACTGCTGCACTTCAGCATCTCGGTCCTGATGCTGTCAGGTCCGCAGGCTTTTCTGGATTTGAGTTTTTTAATTTGGGTATTCAATTCTTCCTGTGAAATTTGGTGATCAATTGGGTTCTGATAGTTTTTTATGGTAGATTCTAATATATTTAGATTTTCTATGATTTTTTGCTGTTCTGAATTAAAATCGTCTGGTGGTAATTGCTCATATAATTGTTCAAAGTGATTTTTCCAGGTATTTGGATTTTCTATGGCCAGATGATGTGGGTTTTTGTTGCTCAGGTTGTTCCACAGTTCCCAGAATTGATTTTGGTCAATAGAGTTTTCAATTTTTTGTAGATACTGAGTATAATAGATGTGTTTTTTATGTCGTAAAATCTTTTTATATTCCCTTAGATTTGTAGCATAATTTGATCGAATTTGATGATTGTTTGGTTCTCTGTGTTTTTGGTTTGATAGATGTCTTAATTTCTGCCTGATTATTTTACAGTCTTCATCAAACCATTCTTCATTTTGTGGTTTTTGGTTTGGTTTGGTGTTTATAAAATTGAGACCTGCAATTTTAGCGGATTTATAATATATTCCATTAATTTTTGAAACAGCTCTATCAACACCTGATTGGTTTAATTCAAATGATTCTGATAAAAAATTGTTAATATGATTAATGATTTTTGAGGAACCAACAGCAGATTTAAATTTAGCTTCGCTGTCATGATTCCATCTGAATGTTCGGTTTAACTGGGATGTTTTGCAGGGCTCATATTTCATGGTTTGATGCTGACTGAGTCGTTTAAGATAAACATTGATTTGACAGTGATCAGAAAGTGGGAGTTGTGGTCTGACAGTGAACGCACTAATAGTGGAGGGGTCCATGTCAGTGATCGCATAGTCGACTACACTAGCTCCAAGAGCTGAACAGTATGTAAACCTCCCTAAAGAGTCCCCTCGGATCCTACCGTTAAGAATATACAGACCTGAGGATCGACAGAGGTGCACTAGCTCTTTACCATTCCTGTTCAGGACGTGGTCAGGACTGTTTCTTTGAGAGCAGATAGTGCTGAAGTTGATGGATGTTTGTTTAAATATATATTTGTTACCAGTAGAATCGATGATATCGTTCTCGTTGCCTGTTCTGGCATTTAAATCTCCAACAAGCATGACATTCCCCTGGGCCTGAAAATGTCTGATTTCCTGCTGAAGGTTCTCAAAGAAACAATCCTGATAGTACGGAGACTCTAGAGGGGGGGTGTAAACTGCACATATGTACAAGTCATTTTCACATTCAATTATGTTTTTATTTAATTTTAGCCAAATATGTGTTGAATGTCTTTTGGTTTCTGACAAATATGATGATAAATTGTCCTTATACCATATTATAACCCCCCCGGAGTCTCTACCATGTTTTATATTGCTGTGTTTTATAGAGGGCAGCAGAATTTCCCTGTAATTTGGGGGACAGTGAGTGTTGGTGTTATCTTTACACCATGTTTCAATTAGTATGATAATGTCTTGGCCAGAAATGCATGTTAAAAAATCTAAATTTGTGGTTTTAAAACCAAATGTTGAGGAATATAGTCCTTGAATGTTCCAGGAAGAGATTGTAAGAGATTTCATTCTAAGTAAACTATTAAATATTGATTATTAGCCATATACAACAGAAAGCAACAGTAACAATTAAGTTAATTAAGTATATTAAGTATATAAATATAAAAAGGATATATTGTTTTGTGTAATTATCCAACAAGTCTGCAGACGAGCTGGAGCAGCTGCCTCACTTCCTCAAGGGCTGGATGGTCTGGTTGTTTAATACCAGATACAACCTGTGCATAGGAGGGTTGTTGGCAGGTTGGTGGTAGAGCCTCTACCACTCTCTCTCTCTCTCTCTCTCTCTCTCTCTCTCTCTCTCTCTCCCTCTCTCTCTCTCTATATATATATATATATATATATATATACTGATCAGCCATAACATTAAAACCACCTTCTTGTTTCTACACTCACTGTCTATTTTATCAGCTCCACTTACCATATAGGAGCACTGTAGTTCTACAATTACTGACTGTAGTCCGTCTACTTCTCTACATACCTTTTTAGCCTGCTTTCACCCTGTTCTTCAATGGTCAGGACCCCAACAGGACCACCACAGAGCAGGTATTATTTAGGTAGTGGATCATTCTCAGCACTGCAGTGACACTGACATGGTGGTGGTGTTTTAGTGTGTGTTGTGCTGGTATGAGTGTATAAGACAGCAGCGCTGCTGGAGTTTTGCTCATCTATTGCTGCTGTTTAAGTTGGTCATCTTCTAGACCTTCATCAGTGGTCACAGGACGCTGGCCACGGGGCGCTGTTGGCTGAATATATTTTTGGTTGGTGGACTATTCTCAGTCCAGCAGTGACAGTGAGGTGTTTGAAAACTCCATCAGCGCTGCTGTGTCTTATCCATTTACACCAGCACAACACACACTAACACACCACCACCATATCAGTGTCACTGCAGCGCTAAGAATGACTCACCACCCAAATAATACCTACTCTGCAGTTGTCCTGGGTGAGTCCTGACCATTGAAGAACAGCACGAAAGGGGGCTAACAAAGTATGTAAAGAAACAGATGGACTACAGTCAGTAATTGTAGAACTACAAAGTGCTTGTATATGGTAAGTGGAGCTGATAAAATGGACAGTGAGTGTAAAAAAAAGGAGGTGGTTTTAATGTTAATTAATGTTAATATATATACAGTATATATATAAATATATATACAGTATATACAGTATGTGTACATAAGTGAGTACACCCCTCACATTTCTGCAAATCTTTTATTATATCTTTTCATGGGACAACACTACAGAAATAAAACTTGGATATAAGTTAGAGTAGTCAGTGTACAACTTGTATAGCAGTGTAGATTTACTGTCTTCTGAAAATAACTCAACACACAGCCATTAATGTCTAAATGGCTGGCAACATAAGTGAGTACACCCCACAGTGAACATGTCCAAATTGTGCCCAAAGTGTCAATATTTTGTGTGACCACCATTATTATCCAGCACTGCCTTAACCCTCCTGGGCATAGAATTCACCAGAGCTGCACAGGTTGCTACTGGAATCCTCTTCCACTCCTCCATGATGACATCACGGAGCTAGTGAATGTTAGACACCTTGAACTCCTCCACCTTCCACTTGAGGATGCGCCACAGGTGCTCAATTGGGTTTAGTCCATCACCTTTACCTTCAGCTTCCTCAGCAAGGCAGTTGTCATCTTGGAGGTTGTGTTTGGGGTCGTTATCCTGTTGGAAAACTGCCATGAGGCCCAGTTTTCGAAGGGAGGGGATCATGCTCTGTTTCAGAATGTCACAGCACATGTTGGAATTCATGTTTCCCTCAATGAACTGCAGCTCCCCAGTGCCAGCAACACTCATGCAGCCCAAGACCATGATGCTACCACCACCATGCTTGACTGTAGGCAAGATACAGTTGTCTTGGTACTTCTCACCAGGGCGCCGCCACACATGCTGGACACCATCTGAGCCAAACAAGTTTATCTTGGTCTCGTCAGACCACAGGGCATTCCAGTAATCCATGTTCTTGGACTGCTTGTTTCAGCAAACTGTTTGCTGGCTTTCTTGTGCGTCAGCTTCCTTCTGGGATGACGACCATGCAGACCGAGTTGATGCAGTGTGCGGCGTATGGTCTGAGCACTGACAGGCTGACCTCCCACGTCTTCAACCTCTGCAGCAATGCTGGCAGCACTCATGTGTCTATTTTTTAAAGCCAACCTCTGGATATGACGCCGAACACGTGGACTCAACTTCTTTGGTCGACCCTGGCAAAGCCTGTTCCGAGTGGAACCTGTCCTGGAAAACCGCTGTATGACCTTGGCCACCATGCTGTAGCTCAGTTTCAGGGTGTTAGCAATCTTCTTATAGCCCAGGCCATCTTTGTGGCGAGCAACAATTCTATTTCTCACATCCTCAGAGAGTTCTTTGCCATGAGGTGCCATGTTGAATATCCAGTGGCCAGTATGAGAGAATTGTACCCAAAACACCAAATTTAACAGCCCTGCTCCCCATTTACACCTGGGACCTTGACACATGACACCAGGGAGGGACAACGACACATTTGGGCACAATTTGGACATGTTCACTGTGGGGTGTACTCACTTATGTTGCCAGCTATTTAGACATTAATGGCTGTGTGTTGAGTTATTTTCAGAAGACAGTAAATCTACACTGCTATACAAGCTGTACACTGACTACTCTAAGTTATATCCAAGTTTCATGTCTATAGTGTTGTCCCATGAAAAGATATAATGAAATATTTGCAGAAATGTGAGGGGTGTACTCACTTTTGTGATACACTGTATATATAATTTTTTTCAACATGGTAAGCTTTCAACATTTAGGAAACACCGTGGGGAAAGGCCTTTCTTATCCTGTAGCTGGAAAATGTTCATACATCAAAGATTCGCTCATATTTTTAGCACAGCCAACCTTAATACACAATATCATAGCATTTAAAAAGCATTCAGTTTAATATGCTGCATACATCCTCAACCCATCAAAAACTCAATTTGCAACTTAAGAAATAGAAAATAAACAAACCCTGAGCTAAATTCAAGGTTTATCTTCCCTGTCTAAAATTTTATCACATTCTTTTCCCTTGTAAATTACCATTCTGCTAAAAGCATTTCTCACTTGTGTGTGTTTCAGTTTAAATAAGAGATTCAGAGCAGACTCAAAGATAATAGATTTACAGAGCATCTGGTTTAGGATTTAGCTTAATCCTTTCCACATGATTTGTTTGGAATTAAGATTTTGCAGTTGTGTGTGTGTGTGTGTGTGTGTGTTATGATGAAGAGGTACAGCAGAAGACTAAAATAAAGATAGTAAACCCAGCTAACAGATTACTGCTGAGAGCTTTCTGTGTGCATTATGACAACAAGACTGATGTTTTTAATGATTGTGATCTAGGCTGCTGTCTCTTTTGTAATAATGTCTCGTGTATCCACTGTAAACACATGTAACAACAAGGAGTTTAAAGGCTCCATATACAGATTAGGTTTATAAATCATACTAATCAGATAATCACTGAATTAGAATCCTATAGTAATACATTATGTGAATGTAGAAAATCATTTTATATTTCAATGGTTTTTATAGTCAGAATTTTATAGTCAGTAAATTTATTATGTCCATGTATGTAAAAATGTCCATCTCAGCATGAATGAACATTTAATGTGTGAAAAAGGTGTGACTCAATCAGTGATGGATAAAGTATCTGAAAGCCATACTTGAGTGGTAGCCTAGTGGGTAGGGCTTTGGCTAATCGACTGAAAGGTTGAGAGTTTGAATCCCAGCTCTGCCATGCAGCCACTGTTGGGTCTTTGGGCAAGGCCCTTAACCCTCTCTGCTTCAGGGGCACCGTAAAATGGCTGCATTGCAGAGCTCAGACCCCAGCGTCCAAACAGGCTGGGCGATGTAGAAAAATATTTTAATTGTACTGTACACCTGTATATGTATATATGACGAATAAATGCATTTTATTCTTAATTTGCTTGTTTTTGTTTGTTTATTAGGATTTTTTAAAATGCATTTTCTCCCCATTTTCCTCCCGATTTAGCGTCTTGCGCTGCTGAGGGATACCCGATTGGAGGAGAGTGCGTTGCCTCTTCCGACACGTGCACAGCCCTCCTTTTCTCACCCCTGCATTCTGCATGGGCATCTCTTCCGCCAATCAGAGTCCTGAGAATGAAGTCCAGAGAATGAAGAACCACCCACCCACACATAATCCGGCCCCCACCCTGCAGATACAGTGGCCAATTAGTATCTGCTGCAGGCACTGCCATATATGCCCGCCAGATGGTGCCCAGCCGACCGGTGGCAACGTCGAGCTTCGAACCGAGGAGTTCAGAATCTCGGTGCTGGTGTGCTAGCGAAATATCCCACTGCACCACCTGGGTGCAATTATTAGGATTTTAACGTCATGTTTTACACTTTTGGCTACATTCATGACAGGACAGGTAGTTACTCATTACACAAGGTTCATCAGTTCACAAGGTTATATCGAACACAGTCATGGACAATTTTGTATCTCCAATTCACCTCACTTGCATGTCTTTGGACTGTGGGAGGAAACCAGAGCACCCAGAGTAAACCCATGCAGACACGGGGAGAACATGCAAACTCCACACAGAAAGGACCCGGACCGCCCCACCTGGGGATCGAACCCAGGACCTTCTTGCTGTGAGGCAACAGTGGTACCCACTTAGTCTATTCTAAATAAAAGCATTCTGAAGTATTTGATGTTTAATGTACTTATGTATCAAAAGTAATTGTCTGATATTGAATATACTTAAGTATTGAAAGTAAGAAAGTATTGAAAGTAAAAAACTGCCTTACTAGGCTTGCTAACAATCCAGGCTATTTAACAGGAACAGGTCCAAGGATCTGTGGCTTAAACAGACTAACCCACCTTGGCTGTAGGTGCCACCTACTTAAAAAGCCTCAGCCCCGCATTTAGGCCAATACAACTACAGTAACTTTAATCATAATTAAAATTGATAGAAAAATAAAATTTACACTAAGGCAATCTGCTCAAATGTATAAACTCAGACACTATAACTACTGAGCATAAACCAGTGATGTTCACAGTAATCTATAGCAGAAAACCATAACAGGACAGTACTATACTACCCCCCTGCTCTAGCTCCAGGAATAGTACAATCCTCTCCTAATGGCGGGAAACACCCCTATAACTGAGCTGAATGGTACAGCTGCATCTGTTTGTGATTGCCTCAAGACTGCTGCATGTGAGTACTTAATTAATTACAATTAAGAATTTAATTAATGCTAAACTGGGTAGTATACAATGACGTGTGTTATCTATCAAATCATAAAGTAATACTAATGAGAATCAAATTAAAGGTAATCTTATGAGAGGATTTGTTGAACTTACTCACAGAAACACACACCAAACAATTTAGGTAATGCTAATAGGGGTAGCATTTAGCATTTAGAATGTACATGGTCTTACCTATTTATAGTTTTAAGGGACCAGAGAATCATGATGGTCAGCATAAAAAAAAAAAAAGAGAAGCATGTTTTGCCATCATTGACCTGTTCAGGGAAGAGTAGGAGTTTACCACACATCAGTGGGTCTTGGCAACCTGGCAATTTGCATCAAAGGTTGAATTTCTTTTGTTTTGTGCGTCACCTTCAGGCCCTGTTCCATGACAGATGCTGCTGGTACTTAGCTGTGACTGCTCTTGATGGCTGACACTTTCTTTGGTCCAGGTGTTCAAAAATGTGGTGCACCACAGTGCTGGCAATGATACATGCAGCTCGATGAAGGTATCAGGTATTATCAGATTTGCCTAAATCAAGTTTGTCTAAACTTAAAATCTCTACTATTGGCCACAAGGAAGGACTTTTGTCTAATCTAATGATTCAAATGGAGACAGAAACTTGTTTTCCTGTGATCAGTGCACTATAATTGGGTGGACTAACACCAAACATGAGAGAACTGTTGATTTAGAGCTTCCGGTTTTGGATTCAAATTAGACGAGCTGCAGTGATTATTCATGCAGCTTCTTTCTTCCAGATGTTCAATCATAACTGCGCAACGCCAAAACTTACTCTAACTCCAGCTACTTGTTTCTAACTGTGTCTAAACTTTTAAATAAACTTAAAGATGGGTCCAGCCAATCTCCTTTTTTTTTTTTTTTAAACCACCAAATAGTTCATAATTCAACGTCCGTACATCAACATTTCTCTTCCTATACTGTTTTGACTGGTCCAATTAGCACAGCAGATAATTCCTCTCCATCTTGCCTTACCTTTTCCTGAACATCCTCTGTCAGCCCAATCACCTCTATGTCTGCTCTCACCTTCTGTTTGGCCTTCCTCTCCTCCTTCTGCCTGGAGGGTCCATCCTCAGCACCTTGTCATCACATGTTTCCTCAATAAGTTGTCAGTGTGCTCTTAAGTTTATACTTTTGTAAAAAGAAAACCAGTTAAAGATTAATGCTTACAAATTGGTTTGCTGAAATCCCCCTTGAGTCCAATTTAACAAATGGTCACAAATGTACAAGCTGACTCCAGATATTGTGGAAAGGGGTTAGGCCAACTTCGTGGCCATGGTTTTGGCATGAGATGTCCAGCAAGCTCAGTGTCCAAATACCTTCGGCCATATAGCATACACTTACACAATCAACCCTTTTACAAAACCTTTATACCTTCTGGTTACTTCAGATTGTTTCCATTAACAATGATTAAGTTTCTGCATTTATATTTTTCTATTAATTATAAATCCCAAGGTTTTTTTTAGTAAAATTAAACAAAAAATAATAATTTGAGTGTATCAATAAATAACTCTCTTAATTGTAATTGCCTTTGATAATGTGTTAAATGTCTAAATAAGAACTATTAACCATTGTTATACAAAAAATAGAAATCATTACATCCCACTGCCGTGGCTCAGTGGGTAGCACTGTTGCCTCACAGCATAAAGGTCCTGGGTTCGATTCCTAGGTGGAGCAGTTTGGGTCCTTTCTGTGTGGAGTTTGCACATTCTCCCCATGTCTGTATGGGTTTCCTCTGGGAGCTCCAGTTTCCTCCCACAGTCCAAAGACATACAAGTGAGGTGAACTGGAGATACAAAATTGTCCGTGACTGTGTTAAACTTGAACTAATGAATCTTTAACGAGTAACTACCGTTTCTGTCATGAATGTAACCAAAGTGTAAAACATGATGTAAAAATCCTAATAAATAAATAAATAAATACATCCAAAAACTGCCATGATATCCATGTTCATTACAGCTCTATGTAAAGTTTTGATTAAGTTAAATTTTTATTTCCAAAAGTGCTTTGGTGCAGACATGTTCAGTTTGGTAAAGAGCTTTAAGGCAGAAGACTGACATTTTTCACACCTTAAATTGTACCAAATTACAGTGAATTGAAAAACATTGTTTTATATGGAGAGAAAATACATTTGAGATTATCCAGAGACATCAGATGTTTACTGTTATGACAGATGTGAAATGCAGTAGAACAGTGTAATAAAAAACTTAATATTTTTCACTTCTGCAATGACTAATATGGTTTAGCACTTTATTTGTTTGTCCTGTAATATTTTACACAGCTTATGACTTCTGAGTGTAATGTAAACAATATATTTAAAAAAAAACATACCTTAAACCCCATTATTGATTACTGATTATTGTGTATGGATGGATTGATTAGATTGATGGATTAATTGATTTGATGGGTGGATTGATGGATGGGTTGATGGATGGATGGATGGATTTTGATTGGATGGATGGATGGATGGATGGATTTTGATTGGATGGATGGATGGATGGATGGATTTTGATTTGATTTGATTGTATTGGGATGGATGGATGGATGGATGGATGGATGGATTTTGATTGGATTGGATTGATGGATGGATGGATGGATGGATGGATGGATTTTGATTGGATGGATGGATGGATGGATTTTGATTTGATTTGATTGTATTGGGATGGATGGATGGATGGATGGATGGATTTTGATTGGATTGGATTGATGGATGGATGGATGGATGGATGGATGGGTGGATTTTGATTTGATTGGATTGGATGGATGGATGGATTTTGATTTGATTTGATTTGATTTGATTTGATTTGATGGATGGATGGATGGATGGATTGGATTGGATGGATGGATGGATGGATGGATGGATGGATTTTGATTGGATTGGATGGATGGATGGATGGATTTTGATTGGATTGGATGGATGGATTGGATTGGAATGGATGGATGGATGGATTAATTGATGGATTGGTTTGATTTATTTATTTGTTTTGATTGATTTTTATTGGATGGATGGATGGATGGATTAATTCATTTTGTTGTGTAACATAATGCTGAAATGCAGTGCCAAATAGCTCTAGTCTGGTTTTATCTGCCCATAGAACATTTCAGTGAAATACAGTCTCTCTCTTTCATGCCTTTCTTTAAGCTGTTGGATTCTTTTTGGCCTTGCCCATGGCACCCTGTTTTGTTCAGCATGTGACATATGGTATGGGTTGAAATCATCATGTCTCCAGATTTCTCCAGCTCAGCATGAAGTTCTTTGGATGTTGTACGTGTTTTTTGTTTCCTGGACATCATGGAGGGTTTAAATAAACAATTTGTATATTTGTTTTTCATATATTAATGGCTGCAACATCCACATGGCCATATTTACCAATGTTGTGCATTACTTTTCCTTTTAAACATTCTCTTATGGGAACTGAGCACACTAGTTTTTTTTTTTTTTTTTAGCTGTTAAGATTGTTCCCATGCTTGCTTGATTGAACTCTTTAGCTGCTTAACAGTCTAGGGCAGGGGTGTCAAACTCACGGCCCGTGGGCCAGATCCGGCCCGCCACGTCATTTTATGTGGCCCGCGAGAGCTTAAACGACTGTATGATTGTTGTTGATGGTTCGAGTCGTTACAGAGACGCGTTTATTATTAAATGAGACACCTGCGCCTTTAAGCCTTTAACTGGTGACATCGTAGTCATGGCAACTAACTTTGACCTTCGCTGAGAAGCCATGTGACTTTTACAGCAAAAGAACGCGGGTAGTAATGTAAACAATAATAATAAATATAAATAATTATCTTCTAATATATTACCAAAGCATCGTCTGTAAGTAGTGGCGTTTATATTCTCAGTTGTTTGTAAATGTTTAGTGAGTATATCACAGCGTTTTAGTTACAAATTTACCGTAATTAAATACAATCGTTACCGTTACTATAGCAATTAGTATCTTTACACAAAATGCTAACTCCTTAGCGCTATTTCACGTTTGGTTAAATCTCATATTGTACCAGATGTAACACTTGACTACAGCTGTGTGCTTTTACTGTATTAAGTTCTTTATTGTTTTTATTGTTTGTATTTTTACTTCATTCTGGTGCACACAGTGTATCACACAGCTAGGAAGCAAATAAAACTGACTGTATTCTGAAGGGAGCTGTCTGTGTGTCTGTCTGTCTAGCTGAGCAAGGGGGATAAACTATTAGTGAGGGCAGAACAATTGTCTTAAAAATACACTGTAAAATCCTGCATTAACTGCATCTTTCAAAATGCATGCTGATTTTGTGACCTGCAAAGTGACACATCCTGCCAGTAGATGATGTTAAGAAATATTTACACATAATCCCAAAAAAAAGATAAGTAAGAAAATTAAGCAGAAGGAGGAAATGTAATGAAAATGAAAACAAGTTTGTGCTTCAGGAAGAGAAAACGGTGCATCTCGTGTTATGAGGCCGTGTCTGTGGTAAAGTAGGACAATATAAATGCAGAATTCAGCCTCCAAGAAAAACAACAGACTGCAATCACAGCAGAATACGTTACAATCGGCCCTTGGAGGGCCACCATAATGCTGATGTGGCCCTCGGTGAAAATGAGTTTGACACCCCTGGTCTAGGGTCTTTAATCGTAGTATACTAAGTTTAATAATACACTACAAATGTATAATCTGTGAACATTGTCTTGTAAATAACAGGTCTTGAAGGTGTATTCCTGCTTTGCACCCCTTGTTCTTGGGAGATGTTTGCCAGCTAGCACACTCTTGATCAAATCAAGAGGATACTGGAAATGAGTGAGTGTTTTTTTTGTCAGTAGGCTATTTTTAAACATAAAATCTGACATTACCAGTTCATATCTTGGCTGCATTATTACTGAAACACATTACAGATCTACAGAAATGTGACCTTGGTCTCAAGTCAGATTGGAATGCATGTGACTGACTTTTATTAATTAATTTCTTATAAAAATAGCATGCAGGTTGTGGGCATTTATGTGTAGTATTTAAATGCACCAGAATATTAGTGCTCTTACATTTATAAACTACCACAAAGTTATATGCTGTGAGTTTTGTTAATGCTTAAAATTCCAAGAGAACAAAATGATTTTATCATAAACTTTGCTTTGTTTTTAGAAATGAAACACCATATGGGCCTGACTTTTAACTCACTCACCCACCCACCTACTCACTTAACCACTCACCCACCCACTCAACAACCAACATTGAAGTAGTTTTGTATAAACTGCTCACAATAGTTCATTGCATTATAGACTCTTGTTTTTGCTTCAGTAAAAATCTTGGTGTTGATTATACAGTGCCATGAAAATGGCTTTTTCTCCCTCTGATGTTCTTAATTTTGCATATGATATCTGTTAAACTATATCTGTTTAATGTCCAACTCCTACCAAAGCATCTTAAGATTCAGGTCAGGACTTTAACTAGGCTGCTCCAAGGTGTTAATTATTTGAATCGTTTACCCAATTGTGCTTTGCATTAGATCACAGACTAATGACCCTAAATGATAAATTTCTTCAATAGTTTTCTAATAGATTGTAAGGTCAATTAAGTTAAACTGGCCTGGCCCTGAAACAGCAAAGCATTCCTTTACCAGCTCACTATTACTACCATGTTGGCTTGGTTGTTAATGTTGTTATTATGAAATGTTGGCTGCATCCGAAATCGCATACTTCCATACTGAACAGTACGTGAAAACAGTATGCGAGAGCGGGTAGTGTGTCCGAATATGTAGTATTCATTAAACAGTGCACGAAAAGTACCGGATGACCTACTGCATGGGCGCCCATTTTTGAGTATACAAACAATGCACACTTGCGGTCTGATAATCTAGTCCATAATTCCACTGGAGCTGCAAAAGGCGTTTGTAGCGAAGACGAAAGATGGCGGAAAGTGGAGCAAGACAAAAATTAAAAATATTATGATTTAGTATAACCCTGAGTAACGTTATCAGTAGCTTTGTGCAAAAAACAGAATTAATTTTGTCCGATTTTAAAATTATCTGTGGCGATGAGACATTATGCCTCACGTGACGTTGGTAAGATGGCGGACATAGTACATACGAGGTTGCGTGCATACTACACACTTGCGTACTGAAAGAGCAATACTGCTTTACCCTCTGCGATTTTGGCCACAGCCGTTGTGTTAGCTTTATACCAGATATAACAAGACCCATGTCTTTCAAAAAGCACCACTTTTTTTTTAGTGAGATCCATCCTCACCTTTAGTCACTGCATGTGAGGATTTTCATGTTCTTTCTCCCTTGTGTGTATTCTCATAGTAGTACTTCCACCTGTCAAAACATGCAAGCGATGAATTTTTTAAGGTGGTGCTAGTGCAGTGCTGATCAGAATGAAGTCATTGGTAAAATTAAAGTCCCAATGAATAAAAAAAAAAAGGTTGCTAATGATGATAGGCATCTCCCTAATTTAGTTAGCTTTTGTTGCATAGAGATTGTAAGGACAAACATGGGTTTAAGAATAACGACTTGACCTATCTGCTTTTCATGCAACAGATAGAAATACTTGGATTACAGTAGTTCTCATCATAATTCCATCAGTGTCACTTCCACACATACATCTGCTTTAACATACAGTATGTGCCTCATGCTTTTTTTGTGCTGGGCAGTGCAAGGAAGTATCTCTCCAAGCTTTGGCTCCATGAGTTCTACTAAACAGTCTTTTATACATGACCACAATAATTAAACGTTGCAGTGAGTTCTAATAAAAACACTGCAGCCTAGGCACACTTTATTTATGAGTAGATAAAGGTAAAGCAACAAACACTTCAGACTGAATCAGATTATGGTTGCAGCCAAGTGCTGAAAGTGTAATGGCTAAATTGCAACTCATAGCTTTTTATCTGAGTGCTCTTGTGCCCGTTTATTAGATTATCATCATGTTAATGCCGGTACTGAAAAAAAACTAATCTATTTTGTAGCCCACATGTGGGTCAGAACTCAATTTTGAATATTTAAATTAACATATTTTAAGGTACTTCAGGATGTCATATGGATGTCATAAAACAGACGCAGCTCGAACATGCAAACTCCACACAGAAAGGACCTGGACCACTCCACTTGGGAATCAAACCCAGGAACCTTCTTGTTTTGAGGTGTCAGTGCTACCCTTTGGGCCACCATGTCACTCAGATCTACAACCCTTAATCAGAAAAAGTTGGGACAGCATGGAAAATGCAAATAACAAAAACACAGACATAACAGACCCTGGCTTTTGGACTTGTTGCTGATAACAGTCTGGATGGTCCTGTTCGTCTTTGGTCTGGAGCACTTGGCGTCCATTTCTTCCAAAAAAGACCTGGAATGCTGATTCATCTGACCACAATACACGTTTCCACTGTGTGATGGTCCATCCTAGATGCCTCCGAGCCCAGAGAAACTGATGCTGCTTCTGGACATGGTTAACATAAGGCTTCTTTTTTGCACAGTAAAATTTTAAGTGGCATTTGTGCATGTAACTCTGTATTGTAGTGCTTGACAAATATTTGCCAAAGTATCCCTCACCCATGTGGTTATATCAGCTATTGTTGAGTGGCGGTTCTTGAACCAGTGCCATCTGAGGGATCGAAGATCACAGGCATTCGGCTTAAGCTTTCGCCCTTGGCCTTTACACACTGAAATTCCTCTTGATTCCTTGAATCGTTTAATGATATTATGCACTGTAGAGGGAGAATTGTGCAAATCCCTTCCAATCTTTCTTTGAGGTTCATTGTTTTTAAACGTTTTAATCATTTTCTCAGTTGATCCTCTGGCCATTTGTGCTCATCAAAGACCTTTCCTGGATGCTGCTTTTGTACCAAACCATGATTACAATCACCTGTTCACATCACCTGTTTGGAATCACATCATTTAGTTTTTTCATCTCATTACTAGCCCTAAATTGCCCCTGTCCCAGCTTTTTTTTAATTGTGTTGCAGGCCTGAAATGCAGGAATGGAGGTTTATTAATAAATGAAATGAAGTTGAGCAGACAAAACATGAAATATCTCAGGTTCAAACTGTCTGCAATCAAATGAAAGTCAGTAAAGGAACACTGCATTTTTATTTTATTTGCATTTTCTATACTGTCCCAACTTTCTCTGATTTGGGGTTGTATTTATTTATCCGTCCATCCATCCATGATTGTTTTTTTTTTTAATCCACTTACCTATTTATTTATACGTACATACTGTACATACTTATGTCTACCAGCCTATACTTCTATTCACCTTCCATCTTTATCTACTAACGTATTCATCTATACCGCATGTTCATTTATAAATACAGTAGATACATGCATACCAACCAGGGCCGGCGCTAGGGGGAAGCTGAGGGGGGCATTGCCCCCCCAAATTGTGTCTTTGCCCCCCCAAGCACAATGCAAGCAACGGCTATTTTTAAAATTATCTCTGAACCAATCACAAAAATGCATTTTGTTTTACAGTGTGAAGATATTTCCTTGCTTATTCCTGATTGGCTCTTTGAGTCATATAAAAATCGGCAGACTGCCCCAAACAGTTCAGTTCGGCAGTATATGTTCTGTTAGTGTGAGCGAGAGGCAGGTATACTGGTAAACTTTTTTTTTGTGTAGGTACATTTGTCAGCTTTGACTTAAATTTGTATTAAAGCCTTTCAAGAAATAGAGTTGTTCTATTAGTAATGGCAATTTAATTAAGGGGGCGTATTAAAATGAAATACAATTTGATAATCTTTTTTCTCCATTTACATAATCAACATGTATTTTTTAATCATTGGGTTTTAAGTTTAAGTTCGAAAACATGCATTTTTATTTCTTTACCTCATACATCACTTTAAGCCAGTATCAATAGCTTGGCTGTCATCATTCATGCACAAATCAAGCCTTGAATATATTTCTGGCTTCAAAAACATGACTATCAACATGCCCCCTCATTAGGTTTTACTGCCCCCCCAAGCAAAGCAGTCCAGAACCGGGGCTGATACCAACCTTCATCTCATGAAAGCAAAAGGCACATGATCATGTTACATGTGGGCCACCACACTATTTGAGTGTGCTTACTTTTGTGTGCACTCTCTCAGTGCATCCCACTTGAGTGAGCCAGACAGATTTTTTTTATATAGAAAAGCCCTCAAGAGCCGTAATGAGAACATAGATATTTGACCTTGTCAATGACACATTAGGCCTTTAACCAGAATGAAGAGAGAAAAAATAGGAATGACTTTTTACTTAATGTTATAAAGGATTAATTTAATATTTAATAAAAGATTGTTGAATTATCTACAGTATAATAAACATTTATTATGAGCAAGCCGTAGCCTAGTGGTTAAGGTACTGGACTAGTAATCAGAAGGTCGCTGGTTCAAGCCCCACCACTGCCAGGTTACTTGAGCAAGGCCCTTAACCCTCAATTGCTCAGACAGTATACTGTAACTGTAATGTAAGTCGCTTTGGATAATGGCATCTGCTAAATGCCAAAAATGTAATGTAAATGTAAATTATGTATATGTTCTTGAAACTCATTTGTAGCATTCAACCCTTACATCAATTCAGTAAGACTTTTTTTCTAAAGACCTTATGCAAGTCTTTAGCTTTCTGGTCCATCATAATGTGTCACACACGAGTCACATCTGAACAGAAGGCCGGTCTCACATCAGTCTTGTGCCTGCATTTTCTTATTACACAGCCATGCTGTGGTAACACACTGAATAAATGTGTTATGTTGAAATAAGCACGCACATCCCTAAAATGACACCTATAAGTGTACATGCTGTATCTTAGTGTTATTAGTGCCTACTGGCCACTAATTAAACCCAATAATATGACACACTGGTAACAATATGTATTTTTTTCTTTTGGATGGAACACGGTGTCCATTATTTAAAAAAAATAAAAATAAAAATAAGAAGAAAGGTTAACTTTCAGACCACAATACTTATTCACACTGTATCAGCCTATTTTAAGTAAGTTTAATTACAGAGAAGTCATTGGTGTTTCTGGGCAGTTTTTATGCAATACAATCTAAGGGATCAGTGGTAGGGGAAGCAGTACTGAATGCCAGTGACTTTTAATCCCTCAGACCTGCTTCTGTAATTAATAGGGATGTAACAATACACTACCCACGATGCAATACAATTCATGATATGATGTTTTCCTTTTTTTTTTTTTTTTTTTTTTTTTTTTTTTTTTTTTTTATAAAAACAAAATGAAGTTGAACACATTATGACAGTTTCCCTTTATTATTTCTCTTAAACTAAAATAAAATAAAATACTCCATTTGTGCTTATCTTTTATTTATTTAAATAATGAATGCCCTCTTATTTCTGAGGTAGGTACAAGCTATGCCAAATAATGCTTATTGTGTAAAAAAGCAAATGAAATTTTAAAACAAATCCAACATATAAATAAATAAATAAATAATACAAATAAAGTATCCTCAAATAAATACATTTGGCTGAAAAAAATCCCCCTACCTGGCAACTTTGTGAAGTGCCATCAACCAGGCGAGGTGAATAGCGCCAGTGCCCTCTGCTGTTTAAAGTGAATATTGATTTATCTTAAATGAAAAAACGATTCGAATCGTGGCACATGTGCACCGATTTTTAACTGTCTTGTGGTGCCTCGTTACATCCCTAGTAATTAATGTAACCACGACCAAAATACTTGTCAGTAAATGCATTTCATTGCTGCATATATGAAAGGATGGTAAGACTCTACCATGCAAGGTGAAAGCGATATGTTAACATATAGAAAAGCCACAGACTTCTTTGAGCTCAAGCTTATCTGACATATACTTGTACAAAGATTAAACGTGCTGTGGAATGGCGAGTCCAGCTTTCTTTCTTTTTCTTTTTTTCCCTTACTTTTTGGAAATAATAGATCTTATTTTGTTATTTGGGCCAACCAGGAAAAGGATCATCATAAAAAGAACAACCCACATTTTTTCCATCCAGGCAGCATCCTTTTTCAGACACACCTGCTTGTTTTAGCAAGACAAAGCCAAGCCAGGGGTGGCACAGTGGCTTAGTGGGTAGCACTGTCACCTCACAGCAAGAAGGTCCTGGGTTCGATCCCCAGGTGGGGTGGTCCGGGTCCTTTCTGTCTGACTAAGTCGATGACTTATTAGAATCCTCTCTGCTTAGGCTGCCTAGGTTTTTGTACACACCCATAGTACTCAAAACCTTCACTATATACATGGTGAAATTAAAACATTTTATATTCTATGTACTTATGACAGTAAAATCAGCCACATGCATCTTAAAAAATACTGTGATATAAATATTTGGTCATACCGCCCAGCCCTAGTTGAGACCCTAGTTGAAAATTTATTTTGAGTGTATAAAATAATAATAAACATGATTAAAAACAGTTAAAAAAAGTTTAAACAATTGCCTTTGTTCTCTTCTCAGGTAAATAAGATGTTTCTAGTGTCCCAAAGAATTGGCAATGGATTTGTATTTATTTAAGTAAAGTTAAGATGTCAGAATATATTAACATTATCTCTAAGCACAGTATTAGCCAAATAGATAGTTCTATTAAGCTCTGAAAGTGGTACGTAATTGAGTCCAAAGGACATGCATGTAAATCAGCTCAGACATTTCATTTTAAATGCCCTGAACTAAATAGCACAATTAAGATAATGTGTTTTAAATTAGACTTGAGTTTCTTAAAAATGTATCCTGTCTAACCTTTTGTCACTATTGAAAATAATCTACATCGTTTAATTAGAATATTTCTGATGTTCCTGGTTCCATTAACAATTAAGTCACAATGTTAATGCCAACATAATGTCATTATGCTCTTAACCTTGATATTTATTGTGTTTGTTTAGCTGCCAGTAATGCACACTGCCCTCTTACTATCATCCTAAAGCACATAAACACAGATGCCTGGTGATATTTCCCATCTGCCATCCAAATGGATCTCTGTATGCTGGATAGCTTGTCACCACTTATTTCTATCTCATCCTTGCCAAACACCTGTAGGCATAAACCAAGGGCACCTTTCAGGCAAGCAGACAAAGGAGGAAAGCCAACTCTCGATACAAATGGATAAATCATTTTTGTTTATTGACATACAGTATTTCTTCTACATGTTCTTGTAAAGAGACGGCTATCAGTGCATAAATGAATATCATATCTTATACCTCTCATAGACTAGACAATGACCTCACTCACTCACTTTCTTAACCGCTCAACCAGTTAGGGTCGCGGGGGGTGCCTATCCCAGCTTTTCAATGGGCGCAAGGCACACATTAACACCCTGGGCAGGGTGGCAGTCCATTGCAGGGCAGACACACACACAAACCCCACACAGAAAGGACCCGGACTGCCCCGCCTGAGGATCGAACCCAGGACCACCTTGCTGTGAGGCGACAGTGCTACCCACCGAGCAGCCCTAGACAATGACCTGTATTTTAAAATTAAATGTTAATAATATTAATATTATTATTAGCTACTTTGATTAGCAGTATGAAAAATAATTTTAAACATTTAAAAACAGCCTCCCTTTCCCAAGTGTGTTAGGAAAGGTATGTGGTGCATCAGTGTCCATGGCATCGGTGACTCGCATATGTGTAAAGGTAACTTATAATTCTGAGGTGAAGAAGGTCCTGGGTTAGATCCCCAGGTGGGGCAATCCAGGTCCTTTCTGTATGGAGTTTGCATGTTCTCCCCATGTTTGTGTGGGTTTCCACTGGGAGCTCCGGTTTCCTCTCACAGTCCAAAGACGTGCAATCAGGTTAATCAGAGATACGAAATTTTCCATGACTGTGTTTGACATTAAACTTGTGAACTGATGAATCTTGTGTAACGAATAACTACCGTTTCTGTCATGAATGTAACCAAAGTGTAAAACATGCCGTTAAAATCCTAATGAATGAATAAATAAATAAATAAATAAATAAATCATTCTTAGGTGTATATTTCTATTTTGAAGAGACGTGCTGCTATTAGGGTGACATCTTTACCAGTGAATTCTGTAGTTATTTCAACAGGAGTGTATGTGCCTGACTGGCCTGCCTGTAGTTCATATCTGTCTCCTATTGAAAATATACACCGATTAGGCATAACATTATGACCGTGTTTCTACACTCACTGTTGTAGTCTACACTGCACTTTGTAGTTTTACAATTACTGACTGTAGTCCATCTGTTTCTCTACATACTGTTTTAGCCCGCTTTCACCTTGTTCTTCAATGGTCAAGACCACAGAGCAGGTATTATTTGGGTGGTGGATCATTCTCAGTACTGCAGTGACACTGACATGGTGGTGGTGTGTTAGTGTATGTTGTGCTGGTATGAGTGGATAAGACACAGCAGTGCTGATGGAGTTTTCAAACACCTAACTGTCACTGCTGGACTGAGAATAGTCCACCAACCAAAAATATCCAGCCAGCAGTGCCCCGTGGGCAGCGTCCTGTGACCACTGATGAAGGTCTAGAAGATGACCAACTCAAACAGCAGCAATAGATGAGTGATCGTCTCTGACTTTACATCTACAAGGTGAACCAACTAGGTAGGAGTGTCTAATAGAGTGGACAGTGAGTGGACACGGTATTTAAAAACTTTAGCAGCGCTGCTGTGTCTGATCCACCCATACCAGCACAACACACAAACACACCACCACCATGTCATTGTCACTACCTAAATAATACCTGCTCTGTGGGGGTCCTGACCATTGAAGAACAGGGTGAAAGCAGGCTAAAAAAAAGTATGTAGAGAAACAGATGGACTACAGTCAGTAATTGTAGAACTACAAAGTGCTTCTATATGGTAAATGGAGCTGATAAAATGGACAGCAAGTGTAGAAACAGAGGTGGTTTTAATGTTATGGCTGATTGGTGTATGATCCATCATAAAATAGAGAACCAGACGATGGTGACCATAGACTGTTGAGCAGCTGAAGTGTTGTATCAAGCATAAATGGACTTTTTGAGTGAGCCGCAGGCATCACATTCTAAGTGTGTTTACAAAATCAGTAAAATTGATCAATGGTTGTCAGTCCTATCTTTCTACTTTTGTCAGTTCAATAAAGATTAAAGAGAATTAACAAATCAGATTCTTCTTTTAATTGCATTTTACAAAATGTCCCAACTTTTCTGCAAATGTGGTTTGTAAATCAGGTTACTTCAGTACAGCCAATACTCCCAAGAGAGATCCTGAAAGTCAAGAAGACAACGTTTAACCGAGCAGTCTTATTAAAGAAGTCCTGACCCAGGACCTTTACTATTTTTATCCATCTCTATATATAAATACAGACATGCTTTTAACCTCTCTCCTCCTAATGTTTCATTAGTAGCCGTTAAGCTATATCTGAATGACCTGTAGTCTCTTACTACCTAAGTCAGATTTGTGTCGACCCGGCCCTACAAGTACAGCGCTAAAACTCATTTTGTTAGCAAATGTAAATATTTGAGTGAAAATGTTAAAAAATAAGTGAATTTACCTGTGTACGGGATGCATATGTGTGTAAAAAGTGTTGATTAATTTACTTCTCCAGAAACAATCTAAATGCAAATTGGACCTCTCTCTATCTGTATGTTCCAGGACATAATGAGGTTTGCATTCAAATGGCCTGCTTGAATCTCACTTGCTAGAAGTACAAAGTTAAAATTTAGGACAATACCTCATCACAAACTGAAATTATTGTCAGAGTGGCATGTTGGATCAAATAAACGGTCATATCTGTGGTCATACCAGTCAACATTCAGTTCTTACATTTAGTATGCATACTGAATGTTTTAGGAATTCCTCCAGCTTCAAATCATGGTCTATAGATTTCAATCTGTGGAAATGTTGTAACATCTAAATTGCATTATCAGTTTGCATTACTTTGCTTTCATGTTAGCCTTTTGTTTTGCACTTATGGTAACCGATGCTGCCCCGAACCCACAAATGGTTATTAGGCCACCCTGGCCTTATTAGATGCTGCTGAAAGGAGGTCTTAATTTTATTTCCTGTGCTTTCTGCCTCTCATGAAGTCAATACTTGGGACATAAAAATTCTAGTCCTGCTTACAGTTTCATCCTAAAAAGCTTTAATGTATGCTTAACCAGATTGCTGGGGTCAAGTCCAGGATTTTATTAAATTTTTGTCTGCTTGTGAGTAGTTGATCTGTAAAGAACCTTTTTACTTTGTGGGTAAGGGTGACTGAGTCAGAACCTTTTGGAAGCCATAAGAACTATATCACATTTCCTGTTATTACTTTAACCAGAATTGATTATCAGAATTAAAAAAGTAATAACAAAATCGGGCGGCACGGTGGCTAAGTGGGTAGCACTGTCACCTCAAAGCAAGAAGGTCCTGAGTTCCATCCCTAGGTGGGGCGGTCTGGGTCATTTCTGTGTGGAGTTTGCATGTTCTCCCCATGTCTGTGTGGGTTTCCTCCCACAGTCTAAGACATGCAAGTGAGGTGAACTGGAGATACAAAATTGTCCATGTGATGTCGTGTGATATTAGGTACTGGGTTATTTGCCAATTAGCCCATAACTTGGCCCATATAACTAATAAAAGTAAAGAAAAATGTCAGACACACATGCAATTCTATTAAATCTACATATAAAGCTTTAATGAAGAAAGATGTTGACATTTACATATAGGGACACACAATGTATCATATTACATCTTAACTTAAGTGGCTACACATACTTTAGCATGTCTGGCATAAATGTCATCATTAGGTGGCAGATCATCTTTTACAATTTAATCCTAGCAATACTTAGCTGCTGTGTATTGCAAATACTGAACAGGGTTTTTTTTTTTTTTTTTTTTTTTTTTTTTTTTTTTTTTTTTATTTAAACATACAGCATCTGGAGGTCCTGGGTTCGATCCCCAGGTGGGGCGGTCTTGGTTCTTTCTGTGTGGAGTTTGCATGTTCTTCCCGCGTCTGCGTGGGTTTCCTTCAGGAGCTCTGGTTTTCTCCCACAGTCCAAAGACATGCAAGTAAGGTGAATTGGAGATACTAAATTGTCCACGACTGTGTTTGACATTAAACTTGTGAACTGATGAATAATTACCGTTTCTGCCATGAATGTAACAAGTGTAAAACATGACGTTAAAATCCTAATAAAACAAACGTACATACAGCTTCTAGAGAATGTATCTAAGCATTTTGAAGTATGCAGCTTAGGTACTTATTTAGATCTTTATTATCTTAAGGCTTGATTACTTAATCTTGCTTCTGTCTTAACTTATTACATTTGTCATCATTGTCCAGCAAATAATCCAGAATGCATAAGCCTGACCTATGTTTAATCTCTTCATTCATACATGTTGTTTTTGCATGTAATTTTTATTTTTTATAATTAGGTTATATTCTTGTAAGAACAGGTGTGGCCAAAACATCTAAGATCATGAGAATCAGTAGGGGTACATTTAGTGTGCATTTGCCAAATTTCATGCATGGTAAAGTAATATCTGACTGCCTAGTATACACTGATCAGCCATAACATAAAAACTTGTTTCTACACTCACTGTCCATTTTATCAGCTCCACTTACCATATAGAAGCGCTTTGTAGTTCTACAATTACTGACTGTAGTCCATCTGTTTCTCTACATACTTTTTTAGCCTGCTTTCACCCTGTTCTTTAATGGTCAGGACCCCCACAGGACCACCACAGAGCAGGTATTATTTAGGTGGTGGGTCATTCTCAGCACTGCAGTGACACTGACATGGTGGTGGTGTGTTAGTGTGTGTTGTGCTGGTATGAGTGGATCAGACACAGCAGTGCTGCTGGAGTTTTTAAATACCGTGTCCACTCAATGTCCACTCTATAAGACACTCCTACCTAGTTGGTCCACCTTGTAGATGTTAAGTCAGAGACGATCGCTCATCTGTTGCTGGTCATCTTTAAGATCTTCATCAGTGGTCACAGGACGCTGCCCACGAGGCGCTGTTGGCTAGATGTTTTTTGGTTGGTGGACTATTCTCAGTCCAGCAGTGACAGTGAGGTGTTTAAAAACTCCAGCAGCGCTGCTGTGTCTTATCCACTCATACCAGCACAACACACACTAACACACCACCACCATGTCAGTCACTGTAGTGCTGAGAATGATTCACCACCCAAATAATGGTCCTGGGAGAGTCCTGACCATTGAAGAACAGCATGAAAGGGGGGCTAACAAAGCATGCAGAGAAACAGATGGGACTACAGTCAGTAATTGTAGAAACTACAAAGTGCTTTCAAATGGTAAGTGGAGCTGATAAAATGGACAGTGAATATAGAAACAAGGAGGTGGTTTTAATGTTATGGCTGATCGGTGTATTTTAGTATTTGTAAAGAGACTTGTTTAGAAAAATATTTTCATTTACAAGTAAAGTCAAAGCTTTTACACATACCCAAGTGTATCTAAAGTAAACACAGGCAAAACCAATCTTATATCTATGTCTTGTTTATCTTGTGTAAATTTCATATCATATGACATTTTGGAAGTAGGAATTACTCTATGTACTTAGCAAATTAAAAGTACAGAGTTAAGATCATTTACTTTCAGCCCTGCTGACACTATGCTTAAGCTAAGGGAGGACAATTATTATTTTTTTATCTATGACGCATTCCATTTCGTTCCAAGGTTTATTTATAAATCCTTTAAGTAAAACCAACAGAGTATGCTGCTTTACAAATTTAACATTGCAGCTAAAACACTTTGAAATAAAGCTTCAGTCGTGCTTTGGATATACTTTTTGTTATTTATTTATTCATTAAGGGATATGTCACCACCAGTCTGCATTTAGAAAATATGGATAAATGTCCCAAGTAGAGCACTTGGTGAACTAAAGGTGCTATTAAAGGGCAGATCCTCTGACATGACATTTTCTTTTCTTGAATGCCTCTATAGTGGATTTAAACATTGTAGCCCACTACTGTAAAGAGGTGTGTGCCCTTTCAGCTAGAATCCAGATAAAACCCTCAAGCTAAAAGAGAGCACTGAATCACCCACGTCTGAGCAATATTATTTAATTTATTACTAAAAATAAAACAAAATAACTGCTTGTAATTTTGTTGCAACAGTTCAGGAAAGGCATTGATTTTTCCCCTGTGCACAAAGCCATGAATGATTTGAGTTCAGTAAGAAGAAATTACTGTGACCTAGCACAGAGACCTAGTTTCAAAAGCTTAATTTGAGTCTGATTTAGTCATTCAAAACCAGTTTTAAAACACCCAGTTGCTTAAAAGATGTAGACATTATGAGGTAATCTTACTTTTTTATACTTTTATCATACTTGACTGTATTGTTGGGTTTAAATGCCTAACCTTTTCTCTTTCCAACATAGTTCTGGTTATTTTATTAAAATAAATTAATATTTTAATACACTAACTACAAAATTTTTTTCCCTTGATGTATTTGTCCTTGTCCATGTGATAAGTGAAAATTAAAGGGGTTTCATTCTTTTATAGCAATCACAAAGCCAATGACAATGTATAGCTTGCTAAACTCTAAACACACATGTTCTAGCATCTTCTAATTTATGGCAGATGTGTTTTTGTTCTTAAATTATAGTTTTCTTTTTTTGAACTTTGCAATGAGACTAATGCCTATTTTATATATATATTTTTTTTATCCATAACTATAGGCAATAGTTCATACAGATGATTTACTTATGATAAAGTTGTTTAAAAATGGCCCTATTTATATTGGTAAAAAAGTCACCAGCTCTTCATAATTAGTAACTCAACATCAGAAGGCTATGCCACACAGTATAATAATAATGTTATATGTTAAATAACGTAATAATGTTAAATTGATTACATTTTAACAAATTACACCAACAAACCAATATTCTTTAAAATAAAAAAAATTAAAAAAGAATAGAAAAGCTTAAATCATTAAAATCATTAAAATCCCAAAGCTTTAACAACTTACATTATATGGCCAACATATGGAAAAGCAATTCATGAGCTTGTTGGACATCTCATTTTATAACTAGGGACAGTAATAGGAAGTTTCTTTTTGTAGCTATAATAAAAGCCTATAAAACCTTTTTTATAGTCTATGGGAATTTGTGGCCATTCAGTCAAAATAGTATTTTTAAGGCCTTGGCTATGTTAAAGAAAATGACTCTTACTCCAATTGCCTAATTTTTAACAATAATTGTATCAGTAAGTGTGACTAAAACACCTCAACTCAATATCACGTGTTCACAAACTTCTGGCCATATATTGTATATGTTTTTTACAATATAAACATTTGACTTTACCTGTAAAAGCAGGGAGCATTTAGAATCCAAATAAGGACGCTGACAGTAAACTTAATCCAGGTGTTGCATGTGAAAGTAGTCCAGCTTCCAAATATCCAGCCAACAGTGTCCACTGCTTAAAAACTGACTAGTAAAATGAGTATAAAATAAATCCATCGTGACAACGTATTTAAAAAATGTGAAAGGTTTTACTCTACCCATGCCAGCACAGGTAGTTTTATGTGTAATCTCAAAAATGATCACACAGAAGGAATCGATTCATACTGAATTTTTGTTAGTGAGTTTACGTTATTGAATAACAAACTCCATTTCTGGAAAAGTAAGGACATTTTCATAAATGCAATAAAAACGTTTTTTTTTTTCATTCTCTTATCCAATAAACCTTTATTTATATGATAAAATACAAATAAATGACTTTTAAAGTTTTGGTTGATTGTATTTACTGAATATTAACAGTTATTAATTTGATGCCTCATCACATTAAAAAAAGGCTGAGACGGGTCAACAAAGTAAAGAGTTTATATTTACATTACATTTGCTACATTTAGCAAGAACTTCTGTACAAAGTGACCTACACTTGTGACATGATCAGTCCATGCGGATAAGGGTAAATGATGTTCCTCAAGGGCCCAACAGTGGCAACCTGGCAGATGTGGGGCTTAAACCAGCAACCTTTCAATTACTAGTCTAGTACACTAACCTCTTTATAGAACATTCAAGTTACACCATTTCTAAAACATTGCACAATAAGCAGGTAAATTGGTAACAGGTATCAACGTTAGATTCTAAAGGCTTAGTATTTGCAAGTGAAGATGGGTCACAGCTCATCACTTTGTCTCAAACTTTGTGAGAAAATTGTCAATATGTTCAAAAAGAACATGTGGGTGGCACGGTTGCTAAGTGGGTAGCACTGTCTCCTCACAGCAAGAAGGTCCTGGGTTCGATCCCCAGGTGGGGTGGTTCTTGTTCTTTCTGTATGGAGTTTGCATGTTCTTCCCTGTGTCTGAGTGGGTCCGGAGCTCCGGTTTCCTCCCACAGTCCAAAGACATGCAATTAAGGTGAACTGGAGATACTAAATGGTCCATGACTGTGTTCGATATAACCTTGTGAACTGATGAATCTTGTGTAACGAGTAACTACCATGTCTGCCATTAATGTAACCAAAGAGTGAAAAAGATTACGTTAAAATCCTAATAAACAAACATACAAAAAGAACATGTCATAAGTCAAAATGGCAAATAATTTAGGTGTTTTACCATTGAAACATATTCAGGAAATCTAGATAAATCTCAGTTTAATGTGTGTGACTTTTGAGCCCTCACATGGCATTGCATGAGAAAGTCTTGTAATTGTTATAAATGTAGCCACATACTGTATGTTCGGGAGTACATTGGAAAACCATTGTCATTTATCACAGTCTACCACTATCAAGAAATGCAACATACATCTAATACCTAAACACCACACATCAGTTCTGTGCAGAAATGCTATCGAGTTTTTTGAGCTTATCTCAGATAGACAGTGAAAATGTCTGCTGTAGTTATGTCAGTCCATGTTTTAGCATATTGTCAGGTAAACAGATGTTAAACAGACTGTTATCACCAAAAGGTGCAAAAGCCAACATCTGTAATGGTTTTTTGGGTGCATCATTGCCCACATAATGGGTGAACAGTAAATATGTGAAAGTGCCATTTAGAGAGATGTACAGTATATTGGGATTGTAGAGAGATACATGCTGCCATCAAGACGACGTATTTTCTAGGAAAGCCCATGGTTATATCAGCATGATGATGCAAGGCCTCTTTTGGCACATGCTTAGGTTTTCATTGAGTGAGTAAGTGAGGTGAGTGAGTGAGGTGAGTGAGTAAGTGTTGATCGTTTTTACTACCTCATTAATGTAAATATTATAATTTTTATTGTTATTATTTTGCACTGTTTTTATTAATATATTATTCTATTTTATATTTTTTGCACATGTAACTGTTCTGTATATTTTTGTTCTTTCTTATTTTTTTTTTATATTTCCCTGTAACTTGCTTTGGCAATCCGAATGTCCTTATTTGTCATGCCAATAAAGCTTCTTTTGAGTGTGTGAGTGTGTGAGTGTGTGAGTGTGTGAGTGTGTGAGTGTGTGAGTGTGTGAGTGTGTGAGTGTAATAGTACTGTACAGTAGATTATGCAATAACAGATTTAGACCCTTTCTCTCTGTGCATTTACTGTTAAACCTCTAACCCCTCTGTCTGATCACAGCCAAATTACTGTGTTCATCAAAAAGACAGAAACTAACCCCACCACACACACACGGCCCAGTAAGCTGTACAACATCCCCAAATCCTACAGATGGGCCGAGAACAGCGCAGAGGAGTTCCAGAAAGCAATTAGCAGCACAGAAATCCAAATTAGCTTAGATAACTTTCTGGACACTGTGTACATTCACAGTAAAGAAGGAGTAAATCAGGCAGTTAAAAATATTAATCAGATCTTTAAAAATACAGCAAATAAAGCTCAATTAAAAATTTAATCTAAATCAAAACCTAAATCTACAAAAGATGACAGCTGGTTCGACAAAGACTGTCAAATCCTAAGAACAGAACTCCGTAAAATATCAAACCAAGAACACAGAGACCCAAACAACAGTAACACACAACTTCTTTACTGTGAAACCCTCAAACAATATAAACGTACACTCAGAACCAAAAAAGCTCAGTACAACCAAAAACAACTAACAATTATTGAACAATCAATTAACACACACCAATTCTGGGACAATTGGAACAAATTAAAACATAGAGAACAGGAAGAATTGGCCATTCAGGATGGGGATATCTGTACAACCCATTTCCAATCACTCTTTAAAAATGTAGAATTAGATTCAAATCCTGAACAAAATCAATTTATTAGTAAGTTAGAGGAACTGGAACGGGCTGTTAAAAACCACCAGAATTCTCTAGACTCTCTCATTACTGAGCAGGAACTTAAAGACAACATTAAAAAACGAAAAACAAAGAAATCATCAGGACCTGACGGGATCCTGAATGAAATGATCAAACACAGCAGCTCCAAATTTCACCTGGCAATGTTAAAAGTCTTTAACCTGGTTCTGAGTGTCGGTTCCTTCCCTGAAATCTGGAATCAAGGTCTCATAACACCCATCTACAAAAGTGGAGATAAATTCCACCCTAATAATTACCGGGGCATCTGTGTGAACAGTAATTTGGGGAAGTTATTCTGTAGTATAATTAACTCACGATTATTACACCTCCTTACCCAACACAACGTCCTGAGTAAAAGTCAGATTGGTTTTCTACCAAATTACCGCACTACCGATCATATTTACACCCTACACACCCTGATCGAAAAATATGTAGTTCAAAATAACTCTAAAATATTTGCATGTTTTATTGATTTTAAAAAAGCTTTTGATTCCATTTGGCATGAAGGATTGTTTTATAAAATGTTAGAGAGTGGTGTAGGGGGTAAAACATATGATCTTATTAAATCCATGTACACAGAAAACCAGTGCGGAATAAGAATCGGCAGTAAGAGAACACATCTCATCTCTCAGGAGCGTGGAGTGAGACAGGGCTGCTGTTTAAGTCCAACTCTATTTAACATCTATATTAATGAATTGGCCTCCATGTTAGAGCACTCAGCCACGCCCGGTCTCACTACACGACTCCGAGATTAAACTCCTGCTGTATGCAGATGATCTGGTCCTGCTGTCCCCCAGCGCTCAGGGTCTCCAGCACAAACTGGACCTGCTGCAGCAATACTGTCAGACCTGGGCCCTGACAGTCAACCTCAAAAAGACCAAAATTATGACCTTCCAGAAAAGAGCCAGATCTCAGGGAACCAAACACACATACTGTATAAATTAGGACACCATGAAATTGAGCACACTAAAGATTATACTTACCTCGGACTAAACATCAGTTCCACAGGAAACTTTAATCCGGCAGTAAATGAACTGAGAGAAAAAGCTCGCAGGGCCTTCTACGCCATAAAACGTCAAACATTCGTGGAAATTCCGATTAGAATTTGGCTTAAAATTTTTGAATCAATAATTGAACCGATTGCTCTATATGGCAGTGAAGTTTGGGGTTCGCTTACACACCATCAATTCCATAATTGGGACAAACATCCATTAGAGACCCTGCACACAGAGTTCTGTAAAAGCATCCTAAAGGTGCATAGACACACCACGAACAATGCATGCAGGGCAGAATTAGGCCGATTTCCACTAATTATCAACATACAGAGAAGAGCAATCAACTTCTGGAACCATCTAAATAAGAGCGACCCCCAATCTTATCATTATAAAGCCCTGAAACGCCAAGAGCTGAGCAAACATACCAGTCCCCTCATCCAACTGGTTCTGAGTCACTACACCCATACACCACTAACACACACAGAAACTATAATAACACACGCCGACACACCACTAACACACACTAACACAATAAAGACTCAGGAACAGGAGAAATCTGTAAACCCAATTAGAATAAACCAAATTACACAAAAACGCCGAACTAAATATCTGAATTATTGGGAAACTGAAACTAAATCTCAAAGTAAAATGCAGTGTTATTTGGCCCTAAACAGACACTACAGTGCAGCAGATTATCTGAGCACAGTATCCGACCCTAAATTAAGAAACACCCTGACGAGGTACAGACTGAGCGCACACGACCTGGCCGTGGAGACGGGGCGACACACCCGGTCCTGGCTGCCCCGGGAGGAGAGGTTGTGTCAGCACTGCACTCTCAGTACAGTAGAGACGGAGCTGCACTTCCTCACCCGGTGTACCAAGTACCACCACGTCCGCTCCCAATTCTTCCCTAAATTTAATAACATCATCCCCAACTTTACCTCCCTCCCAGACCCCGACAAACTGCCCCACCTACTGGGGGAGCACAGAGAGAGCTGCACACTAGCAGCACTCTATACTCACACCTGCCACCAGGTGAGGGACAGTGGGTGACCATGTCTCATACACACGCACACACACGCACACACAAACTGATCGTTTTTCTACCTCATTAATGTAAATATTATAATTTTTATTGTTATTATTTTTGCACTGTTTTTATTAATATTTTATTCTATTTTATAATATTTTTTGCACATGTAACTGTTCTGTATATTTTTGTTTTTTCTTATTTTTATTTTTATATTTCCCTGTAACTTGCTTTGGCAATACGAATGTCCTTATTTGTCATGCCAATAATGCTTCTTTTGAGTTTGAGTTGAGTGTGCGAGTGTGCGAGTTAGTGAGAGAGACTGACTGGTCTGCCTGCAGTCTAGATGTGTTTCCTTTTAAAAATGAATGGTGCATCATATAGAAGACAGACAAAGGTGATGTACCACCATGATGATGTTACACCTTGCTAAACATGCAACTGTCCTGGTTTCTGAGTGTATTGATGACGTCACATTCTAAATTTAGTTTTTCACAAAATACAAATAAGTTGGTCTGTGGAAAACATTGGAATTTTTGTGTATTTTTGTAATTTCTATGTAGGTTCATGATAATTTACTAGATGCCAGATTACTGTTTTTATAGCAGTTTACAGAATGACCCACCTTCTCTAGAAATTGGGTTTGTAATTATATTTCTTCCACAAAAAAAATGGTATAACCCTATAATGCAGTGCGTATCATATATGATACATGAGTTTTAGCGACCTCTACGTCATCAGTATGTATATCATTTTCCTGAAAACTTGACGTGTACAATTTGACACTTGTCTTTTACCCCCTGTTGGATTATTCATGTACTGCATGCACCAGAGGATCTTTTATTGAGAGATCCAAAATGGCTATTTTTTTAAAGCAATTTTTTCAGTGGATGTTTTTATAAATTTTGTGAAATATAGGGTTAAAAAACACATTTTTACTGATCTTTTAATAGGAAGAACTAGTGGATTAATGCAACTTATAAGTACTAGATATTTTATAATTTATTTTGTTGTAAAATCAGGTTGAATATGTGTGTATCAAATTATATACTGCAGGTATTTAGGGCAATTGTCGTTTTATGCATTTTATCCATAATGAATTCCACAAAGCAACATACACTAATTATTTATGTATTATGTTTTAATTACCTAATTGAAAGTCAGATCAAGACTCATTTTATTTAAAATTTTAGTGGCGATGCAATGGTTTTTGGGGTTTTTGAGACCCCAGTTATTTATTTATATGTTTTAAATTACCAAAAACAAAAAAACATAGTGTTAATAGAAAAAATTTAATATTTGACCGAAATAATCATTTTCAAAAAAAAAAAAAAAAAAAAAAAGACATTTTGGTATCCACCAGGAATTAACTGTAAGCTGTGACGTAGTGTCTACAACAAAAAAATACAAGAAAATAACTAAAATACCGGGTAAATATACACTCAAGGGTTATTCTACCTTTGTTGTTGTTCTTTTATGTCATGTCACTACGGCATCATTGCTTGTGATGGTTGGCTGCACAGATCAGCTTTCTCCAATGCCTTCTGTGTCATGTCACTTGTAGCAGTCTAGCCCCTGAAAATTCAATCTACACTTCTTGTATACTGAATTTAATATAGTCATGTTAAGAGTTCAACTACATCTGAGCTGGTATAATATGTTTAATAGATGCTCTTTACTTTTTTACTGTGGGACCATATCTATTATTTAAGTAATGAGACAATGTTCATTACAGCATTGATGACAATTGATGAGAATTTTTCCCAGAGAAATGTAACTGCAATATAGGACATGATTTCTCCCCCAAAGTCAAAATCCCAGACAGAGAGGTGATAATTTACTAGTTATTTGCGGTGACAGTGAAGGCACACACTACCATTTCACACACCACAAAATGTTTTCACCTTTCAGCCTCAGGGCATCATCAAACAGCTCAAGCCACTGGGAAAAGAAAGTAACTGTCTGATTCTATCCGAGTGTCCAAACAAATGCTCTGATTGCTTGCTGCATCACATAGAAGCGCTGTGACATACTTCCTACCCAATGAGTGCAGCCAATTTCACTCTCAGCAACATCATGCCTTGGGCAGCACAGACACTACTGAGACTCTGACTCACTGCTGCATTGCCAAAGCTGGGCTTTAAAGGCATGAGCTTATTAATATTATTATTCTGGTCTTACGCCAGAAACACACTAAGGTACAACAAATATATACTAATAGCAGGTTTTTAGACTTATGCCATGCCATAACTCTCTGCCATCTAAGCCTATTCATATCTACACAGATTGGACAATGTAAAGCAACTAGAAACAGCAAATGAAGTACCTTAATGTCCCCTTCCCAATCTCCACTACTTTTTGCTACAGTAGACCCCTGACTTACGAATTTAATTGGTTCCGAAGGGCTGTTCTTAAGTCAAACTGTTTGTTAGTTAAACCTATTTTTCCCCATAAGAAATAATGTAAATACAGTTAATCCATGCCAGACCTCACAAACCCCCCCCCCCCCCCCCCCCCCACCTAACCTTTCTAATGTCTTAAATGGTCTTTTTTGTTATAAATACAAGTATATTTCCCCTTAAATCTTAAATTATAGAATAGACATTCCTGTAATAAACAGTAATAAACAACAATACAGTAGTACTGTACATAAATCACATTTCAGTACAGTACGTGTGCTGGACCATACACCATAACAAATTTCCTTTTTTTTTTATATAAAATGTATCTACCAGAAACAACGATAACTCTCATATTTCTCTATTGTTTCCTTCTTTATTTCAGTAGTGTTGTATTTTGTAGGTGTAACTGCACGAAAGAAAGAATACGTTTCGATTTCCTTCTTCTCTCTCACTAACTGTTCCCTCTGTCTGATACACTGACAGCTACTGACAGGTGTAATTATACAACAACAGAAAGTAATGGATTTGTTAATTTTCTCACCACTACGCTTCTTCTGCACATTCTTTGGGGCCATTTTAATGTAGAATTTTACAAAATATAAAGGAAACACCGAAAAAAACACTGTCCGCTGTCCGAATGTTCGCTCACTGTATTTATGTATATATATATATTATATATATATGTGTGTGTGTGTGTGTGTGTGTGTGTGTGTGTGTGTGTGTATATATATATATATATATATATATATACAGTGTATCACAAAAGTGAGTACACCCCTCACATTTCTGCAGATATTTAAGTATATCTTTTCATGGGACAACACTGACAAAATTACACTTTGACACAATGAAAAGTAGTCTGTGTGCAGCTTATATAACAGTGTAAATTTATTCTTCCCTCAAAATAACTCAATATACAGCCATTAATGTCTAAACCACCGGCAACAAAAGTGAGTACACCCCTTAGTGAAAGTTCCTGAAGTGTCAATATTTTGTGTGGCCACCATTATTTCCCAGAACTGCCTTAACTCTCCTGGGCATGGAGTTTACCAGAGCTTCACAGGTTGCCACTGGAATGCTTTTCCACTCCTCCATGACGACATCACAGAGCTGGCGGATATTCAAGACTTTGCGCTCCTCCACCTTCCACTTGAGGATGCCCCAAAGATGTTCTATTGGGTTTAGGTCTGGAGACATGCTTGGCCAGTCCATCACCTTTACCCTCAGCCTCTTCAATAAAGCAGTGGTCGTCTTAGAGGTGTGTTTGGGGTCATTATCATGCTGGAACACTGCCCTGCGACCCAGTTTCCGGAGGGAGGGGATCATGCTCTGCTTCAGTATTTCACAGTACATATTGGAGTTCATGTGTCCCTCAATGAAATGTAACTCCCCAACACCTGCTGCACTCATGCAGCCCCAGACCATGGCATTCCCACCACCATGCTTGACTGTAGGCATGACACACTTATCTTTGTACTCCTCACCTGATTGCCGCCACACATGCTTGAGACCATCTGAACCAAACAAATTAGTCTTGGTCTCATCAGACCATAGGACATGGTTCCAGTAATCCATGTCCTTTGTTGACATGTCTTCAGCAAACTGTTTGCGGGCTTTCTTTTGTAGAGACTTCAGAAGAGGCTTCCTTCTGGGGTGACAGCCATGCAGACCAATTTGATGTAGTGTGCGGCGTATGGTCTGAGCACTGACAGGCTGACCCCCCACCTTTTCAATCTCTGCAGCAATGCTGACAGCACTCCTGCGCATATCTTTCAAAGACAGCAGTTGGATGTGACGCTGAGCACGTGCACTCAGCTTCTTTGGACGACCAACGCGAGGTCTGTTCTGAGTGGACCCTGCTCTTTTAAAACGCTGGATGATCTTGGCCACTGTGCTGCAGCTCAGTTTCAGGGTGTTGGCAATCTTCTTGTAGCCTTGGCCATCTTCATGTAGCGCAACAATTCATCTTTTAAGATCCTCAGAGAGTTCTTTGCCATGAGGTGCCATGTTGGAACTTTCAGTGACCAGTATGAGAGAGTGTGAGAGCTGTACTACTAAATTGAACACACCTGCTCCCTATGCACACCTGAGACCTAGTAACACTAACGAGTCATATGACATTTTGGAGGGAAAATGACAAGCAGTGCTCAATTTGGACATTTAGGGGTGTAGTCTCTTAGGGGTGTACTCACTTTTGTTGCCGGTGGTTTAGACATTAATGGCTGTATATTGAGTTATTTTGAGGGAAGAATAAATTTACACTGTTATATAAGCTGCACACAGACTACTTTTCATTTTGTCAAAGTGTCATTTTGTCAGTGTTGTCCCATGAAAAGATATACTTAAATATCTGCAGAAATGTGAGGGGTGTACTCACTTTTGTGATACACTGTATATATATGTGTGTGTGTGTGTGTGTGTGTGTATATATATATATATATATAAATATATATATATATATATATATATATACTGTATATATATATATATATATATATATATATATACTGTATATACAGTGTATCGCAAAAGTGAGTACACCCCTCACATTTCTGCAAATATTTTATTATATCTTTTAATGGGACAACACTATAGACATGAAACTTGGATATAACTTAGAGTAGTCAGTGTACAGCTTGTATAGCAGTGTAGATTTACTGTCTTCTGAAAATAACTCAACACACAGCCATTAATGTCTAAATAGCTGGCAACATAAGTGAGTACACCCCACAGTGAACATGTCCAAATTGTGCCCAAAGTGTCAATATTTTGTGTGACCACCATTATTATCCAGCACTGCCTTAACCCTACTGGGTATGGATTTCACCAGAGCTGCACAGGTTGCTACTGGAATCCTCTTCCACTCCTCCATGATGACATCACGGAGCTGGTGGATGTTAGACACCTTGAACTCCTCCACCTTCCACTTGAGGATGCGCCACAGGTGCTCAATTGGGTTTAGTCCATCACCTTTACCTTCAGCTTCCTCAGCAAGGCAGTTGTCATCTTGGAGGTTGTTTGGGGTCGTTATCCTGTTGGAATGCTCTGTTTCAGAATGTCACAGTACATGTTGGAATTCATGTTTCCCTCAATGAACTGCAGCTCCCCAGTGCCAGCAACACTCATGCAGCCCAAGACCATGATGCTACCACCACCATGCTTGACTGTAGGCAAGATACAGTTGTCTTGGTACTTCTCACCAGGGCGCCGCCACACATGCTGGACACCATCTGAGCCAAACAAGTTTATCTTGGTCTCGTCAGACCACAGGGCATTCCAGTAATCCATGTTCTTGGACTGCTTGTCTTCAGCAAACTGTTTGCGGGCTTTCTTGTGCGTCAGCTTCCTTCTGGGATGACGACCATGCAGACCGAGTTGATGCAGTGTGCGGCGTATGGTCTGAGCACTGACAGGCTGACCTCCCACGTCTTCAACCTCTGCAGCAATGCTGGCAGCACTCATGTGTCTATTTTTTAAAGCCAACCTCTGGATATGACGCCGAACACGTGGACTCAACTTCTTTGGTCGACCCTGGCGAAGCCTGTTCCGAGTGGAACCTGTCCTGGAAAACCGCTGTATGACCTTGGCCACCATGCTGTAGCTCAGTTTCAGGGTGTTAGCAATCTTCTTATAGCCCAGGCCATCTTTGTGGAGAGCAACAATTCTATTTCTCACATCCTCAGAGAGTTCTTTGCCATGAGGTGCCATGTTGAATATCCAGTGGCCAGTATGAGAGAATTGTACCCAAAAAACCAAATTTAACAGCCCTGCTCCCCATTTACACCTGGGACCTTGACACATGACAACAGGGAGGGACAATGACACATTTGGGCACAATTTGGACATGTTCACTGTGGGGTGTACTCACTTATGTTGCCAGCTATTTAGACATTAATGGCTGTGTGTTGAGTTATTTTCAGAAGACAGTAAATCTACACTGCTATACAAGCTGTACACTGACTACTCTAAGTTATATCCAAGTTTCATGTCTATAGTGTTGTCCCATGAAAAGATATAATGAAATATTTGCAGAAATGTGAGGGGTGTACTCACTTTTGTGATACACTGTATATATATATATATATATACAGTGTATCACAAAAGTGAGTACACCCCTCACATTTCTGCAGATATTTAAGTATATCTTTTCATTGGACAACACTGACAAAATGACACTTTGACACAATGAAAAGTAGTCTGTGTGCAGCTTATATAACAGTGTAAATTTATTCTTCCCTCAAAATAACTCAATATACAGCCATTAATGTCTAAACCACCGGCAACAAAAGTGAGTACACCCCTAAGAGACTACACCCCTAAATGTCCAAATTGAGCACTGCTTGTCATTTTCCCTCCAAAATGTTATGTGACTCGTTAGTGTTACTAGGTCTCAGGTGTGCATAGGGAGCAAGTGTGTTCAATTTAGTAGTACAGCTCTCACACTCTCTCATACTGGTCACTGAAAGTTCCAACATGGCACCTCATGGCAAAGAACTCTCTGAGGATCTTAAAAGACAAATTGTTGCGCTACATTATGATGGCCAAGGCTACAAGAAGATTGCCAACACCCTGAAACTGAGCTGCAGCACAGTGGCCAAGATCATCCAGCGTTTTAAAAGAGCAGGGTCCACTCAGAACAGACCTCGCGTTGGTCGTCCAAAGAAGCTGAGTGCACGTGCTCAGCGTCACATCCAACTGCTGTCTTTGAAAGATAGGCGCAGGAGTGCTGTCAGCATTGCTGCAGAGATTGAAAAGGTGGGGGGTCAGCCTGTCAGTGCTCAGACCATACGCCACACACTACATCAAATTGGTCTGCATGGCTGTCACCCCAGAAGGAAGCCTCTTCTGAAGTCTCTACACAAGAAAGCCCGCAAACAGTTTGCTGAAGACATGTCAACAAAGGACATGGATTACTGGAACCATGTCCTATGGTCTGATGAGACCAAGATTAATTTGTTTGGTTCAGATGGTCTCAAGCATGTGTGGCGGCAATCAGGTGAGGAGTACAAATATAAGTGTGTCATGCCTACAGTCAAGCATGGTGGTGGGAATGCCATGGTCTGGGACTGCATGAGTGCAGCAGGTGTTGGGGAGTTACATTTCATTGAGGGACACATGAACTCCAATATGTACTGTGAAATACTGAAGCAGAGCATGATCCCCTCCCTCCGGAAACTGGGTCGCAGGGCAGTGTTCCAGCATGATAATGACCCCAAACACGCCTCTAAGACGACCACTGCTTTATTGAAGAGGCTGAGGGTAAAGGTGATGGACTGGCCAAGCATGTCTCCAGACCTAAACCCAATAGAACATCTTTGGGGCATCCTCAAGCGGAAGGTGGAGGAGCGCAAAGTCTCGAATATCCGCCAGCTCCGTGATGTCGTCATGGAGGAGTGGAAAAGCATTCCAGTGGCAACCTGTGAAGCTCTGGTAAACTCCATGCCCAGGAGAGTTAAGGCAGTTCTGGGAAATAATGGTGGCCACACAAAATATTGACACTTCAGGAACTTTCACTAAGGGGTGTACTCACTTTTGTTGCCGGTGGTTTAGACATTAATGGCTGTATATTGAGTTATTTTGAGGGAAGAATAAATGTACACTGTTATATAAGCTGCACACAGACTACTTTTCATTGTGTCAAAGTGTCATTTTGTCAGTGTTGTCCCATGAAAAGATATACTTAAATATCTGCAGAAATGTGAGGGGTGCACTCACTTTTGTGATACACTGTATATATATATATATATATATATATATATATATATATATATATATACATATATATATATATACACACACACACATATTTATATACATATATATATATATATAGAGAGAGAGAGAGAGAGAGAGAGAGAGACGGTCGGACTTGTTCGTGACGTCACGTGTTTCACAAATTTCGGTTCGTAATCCGAAATTTGTTTGTACATTAAGTTGAAAAAGATCGCTCATAACCCGACATGTTCGTATGGTAAACCATTCATAACTCAAGGGTCTACTGTAATATAAAAATTATTATTATTGATGTTAATAATAGTCATAATAATAATAGTTTTAGATCCTTATATAAATGCATTATAAGACTAGGAAAGTATGAGGAAATGTGCAAAATAAAGATTGTTTCATTCATTTAAAAAAGGCTATGTAACACGTCACCCATGTCAAAAAAAGTACAGATTGTGCTATTTTGTGCAGCAACAACTGCAATTAGACTCTTACTAATTAGAGATTAGTCTGTCACTAATGTGGAAAAACTATGGCCCTTTTTACATAATAACTTTCGTTTAACCAGACTGAACGGCTTTATAAGGAAACTGCTATTATTGTTCAATGGGTAGCACTGTCTCCCCACAGCAAGAAGGTCTTGGTTTCGAACACCAGGTGGGGCGACCGGGTCCTTTCTGTGTGGAGTTTGCATGTTCTCTTCGTGTCTATGTGGGTTTCCTCAGAGAGCTCCGGTTTCCTCCCACAGTCCAAAGACGTGCAGTCAGGTTAATTGGAGATACTAAATTGTCCATGACTGTGTTTCATATTTAACTTGTGAACTGATGAATCTTGTGTAATGAGTAGCTATGGTTTCTGTCATGGATGTAACCAAGGTATGTAAAAACATGACGTTAAAATCCTAATAAATAAATATTCATTGTTTTGTCAATTATGGCAAATGTGTAGCATTTGGTGGTACATTAACGTGGCAAAATGCTTTAATGTATGATCAGTGATCTTTTTATTTGAGCATTCATTGTCATCATTGTCATAGTCCAAAGATTAGAGATTTGTCCATAACCATAAACCATAGGCAGGCTAGACATGTTAAACATCAAGAGATCAAAAGAACAAAAACATGAAAACAGGGCAAGGAACATAAAATAAGAAGAAAAAACACAAAACTAAAGTCAGGAAGAGGACACGGAGAAACAACAATACATAATACAAGATACAGAATATCAAAATATTTAATTTTAGAATAGAAAATGATGCATTGAGATGGGATAGAAGCTATAGCTTTTCAGACTTTGTGTGTTTGTGGGGCACAATTACCCTTGGTGGTCTGTAATGACTTAGTTATAATCAGTACTAATACTGAAGTGATTTCCAAGTTAGAACTCTTGGATTCAATTTATAATGGAAAATGATGCATTGAGATGCAAAGAAGCTATAGCTTTTCAGACTGTTTGTGGGGCACTCAGGTGGCTACACAATATATGCAATGGTAAAGAAAATTCCCAGAAGCCAGTGACACTTGTGGTGGAACCTCTGTCCCAACAGCAAGACACTCCAGAGACAAGGCATCTGCATTTTGATTACTCTTTCCTGTGTGATACTTAATAGTAAAATTGAAGGATCCCAATTGGGATGCCTACTCAATACACTGCTCAATTGCCCCAAGCTTGGCGGTCTGTAAATGTCTCAAAGGATTATAATCAGTAATAATGGTAAAGTGATTTCCAAGTAAAAAACAGTCACAGCCCATTTAACTGTGATGCATGGCTAGCATCTACTTCCAAAATGAAGGCCTTGTTAGTCAGCATATGCCAAAACTAGGGCAGAGGCCAGTCGCTATATCCAAAACTGAAATGCATGTGTGCACTCCTTCATAATTCCAAGCTGCTGTCAGAGAAGTTGATGTGGTCTTTCTGTTACTAGTAGTAACTTGTAAAACCAATGACATGGGCACCTTCATTCCTTGACCACTTCAATCACCTTACATTTACATTTTTGGCATTTAGCAGAAACTTTTATCCAAAGCGACTTACAGTACTATGACAGTATACACTCTAAGCAACTGAGGGTTAAAGGCCTTCCACAAGGGACCAACACAAACTGCAATCTAGCAGTGGTGGGGCTTGAACCAATGACCTTTCCATTACTAGTCCAGTACCTTAACTGCAAGGCTATAACTGCTCTAATCTTCTCCCCAGATACCACATGGCCCTCGTAGCTCACCTGGTGTCTGAAAAAAACAACACTTTGACAATTAAAATTTCAGTTCTTGTTTTTGGAGCCGGGCAAACAGTTCCTCTGGCTTTTCTATATGCTGTTCCACAGTGGCCGAAAACACAATCTCATCGTCATTGTAAAGAAGCACACACAGATGGCTTGTGGTCCCCAAACATGTGCTTCATGAGGCACTGAAATGTAGGTGGAGCATTCCAGAAACTGAAAGGCATTCTATTAAATTTGAATAATTCAAAGTGAGTGTGAAAATGAGTCTTAAATTTGTCTTTTTCAGCAATGAGCACTTGGATGTACCCGCTGGCCAGGTTAAGAGTGGAAAAACATCTTGCCCCAGACAGTGGATGTAAGGACTCTTTGATACCAGGAAGAGGATATGCACTAGGTAAGTCTCTGAAATCAACTATTGATAATCCATGCAAAGCCAAAGACTTCCATCTTTCCTGGTCACCAAGACAATAGGAGAAGAATAAAAGCTGCTACTTACTCAAAAACCTTGGCTACCCAAAAGCTGTTGATGTGTTTCTAATCACCTTTTTTCTTTTTCCCACTAATGCTCTCACATGAGCTTCCAATTTGAATAAAAGTGTGATTATAATGACAGCTTAGAACATAAAAAGGGGGAGTCCATATTCTTTTAGCCATGCAGTACCCTTTTGTTATTCACTCATCATGTAGCTTTTAGTTTTCTTTAAATAAAAACCTGTTGTATCAAATTCATAATGAGTGCCATCACAACACCTGATTTATTAGGAAAACCAACCCACATTACTGTTTCATCACTGAAGAATCATGTCAAATATGGTACAGATGTTCCCCTAATCCAATCTGAATAGGGCATTACAACACTGCTTTTTTTTTTTTGTCATAAAACCCTTATGCCATAAAATAGTCATCTGTTCCACGTGTTGTGTATATTTATTGCTTATTGTTTCTACAGATGACTAAAAGATGGCAAGAAAAAGAGAACTGCACATTGCTTCATTGACTTTTAGTTAAAATTATTGTTTTAGTTTAATAGGTGCAGTAATACCGCAGTATTTGAATGGGCACAGAAAAGTCATCAGCTGCAGTGAATTATAATCACTCACAAAGTTAACTAGCAGTGAAACCTCATACACTACCAAATTAATGTACATTAAAGTTTGCCTAATGTACATTATATTTTAATCTAACTGATTTTGTCATGGGCCCTAGCACTGACACCTCACAGTAAGAAGGTCCTGGGTTCGATCCCCAGGCGGGGCGGTACGTGTCCTTTCTGTGCAGAGTTTGCATGTATTCCCCGTGTTTGCGTGGGTTTCCTACAGGGACTCCGGTTTCTTCCTACAGTCCAAAAAACATGCAGTCAGGTTAATTGTAGACACTGAATTGCCATATAGGTGAATGGTTGTGTGTGTGTGTATGTATGTATGTGTGCCTGCCCTGCGATGAACTGGTGCCCCGTCCAGGGTGTTACTGTGTGCCTTGCACCCATTGAAAAGCTGGGATAGGCTCCAGCAACCCCCCCGCGACCATAATTGGATAAGCGGTCAAGAAAGTGAGTGTAATTTTGTCATATTGAACTGAAAAGCCGCAATTAACTCATAAAAGAACTATTCTTTAGATATAATTTAGATATAATAGCAAGTTACATAGACCAAAATTAAGAATACACACTATAAGGAATTACATTATACAAACAAGTATCTGTGTAATCACAACACACTACAACAGGACCTGTGGGTACATATGGAGGTGTTATTTGGGTATACATCGTAAGGCTAGTATAGATTGTATCAACTGTAAAGTCTAAATTATAAAGTATACAGTGCAAAGATAAACAATGTGTATGTGAATGTGCAAAGAGGTGCATATGTGCCTGTCTGTGCATGTGCCTGTCTGTGCATGTGCACACACAGATGTGCCCATTTTAGTCAGAGAAAAGAACAGCTGTAAAAAGCACTGAAGTTCCAAAACTGGCCCATCATGCAGTACAAGTGTATGTAAACTTTTGACCTCAATTTAAAATCAAGTCGACTGTGTTTTTAATCACTATTGAATACAGCTACTTCTGTTTTTGTTTGAGCCTCTATGAATTTCTTGTTTTACCTCTTGTTTCTTCAAGACATTATATGAATCGTGGTCAGACACATGCACACATGACCACTTTCAGCATTTTATGTATTCTCTTCTTTTGGTGATTTGTGCCTGACTGCTTCCTCTTTTCCTTTGATGAAGCCTGATCCATGCCTTGTGGGCTCTGTCTGCTCTTACCCCATCCAGTAGATTAGGCCCGTTCATTAAAAGATGATGTAAAGGCTTTGCCACAATTTGCTGACTGAATTCTCACTTCATCCAGACGTGTTCTCTTCCTGTCTGAGAGCCAGATAGGAGCAGAGGGATGTAGACTGATTTGAATAGATGGCTGGTAGAGTTCTGAAGTCTTGTTTAAGCCTTTATTGGCTGTTTTTTATAAGGTAATTTATTAGAAATGGCTTTAATTTAGAGTGTTTGAAGTCTAAATTAAACCGTGTTAACAGTAGCCTTTTCCTATAACCATTAAGAGGTGGGATAATGACAGTGTTCTCAGAATGGAAAATAGACATTAGAACCTAATCTCGTTCAAGATTCTTTAGAGTTGTAGTGAGTAAGGATGACACAGTGGTGAAATGAATAGCGCTGGTGCCACACAGCTCTAAGGTTTTGGGTTCTACATATGGATATGATAGTGGATCTGCCCTGCTTTGCTTATTACATTATAATATTTAAAAAAAATCATTAGTAAGTAAGTAAACAAATAAATACGTTAATGAGATTAAACTTTTGGCTGTTTATGCTTATAAATAAATACATTCTGTTAACTAGTAAAAATGTCATAATGTATGATGTGTCAGTTCAACATACATAAATATACACACCGATCAGCCATTATATTAAAACCACCTCCTTGTTTCTACACACATTCTCCAGTTTATCGGCTTCACTTACCTAAAGAAGCACTTTGTAGTTCTACAATTACTGACTGTAGTCCATCTGTTTCTCTGCATGCTTTGTTGGCCCCCTTTCATGCAGTTCTTCAATGGTCAGGACCACCACAGTGCAGGTATTATTTGAGTGGTGGATCATTTTCAGCACTGCAGTTACACTTACATGGTGGTGGTGTGTTAGTGTGTGTTGTGCTGGTATGAGTGGATAAGACAGCAGTGCTGATGGAGGTTTTTAAACACCTCACTGTCACTGCTGGACTGAGAATAGTCCATCAACCAAAAATATTCAGCCAACAGTGCCCCGTGGGCAGCTTTAAGATCGTCTCTGACTTTACATCTACAACGTGGACCAACTAGGTAGGAGTGTCTAATAGAGTGGACAGTGATTGGACACAGTATTTAAAAACTCCAGCAGCGCTGCTTTGTCTGATCCACTCATACCAGCACAACACACACTAACACACCACCACTATGTCATTGTCACTGCAGTACTAAGAAACATCCACCACCTAAGTAATAACTGCTCTGTGGTGGTCCTGTTGGGGGTCCTGACCATTGAAGAACAGGGTGAAAGCAGGCTAAAAAAAGTATGTAGAGAAATAGATGGACTACAGTCAGTAATTGTAGAACTACAAAGTGCTTCTATACTGTATGGTAAGTGGAGCTGATAAAATGGACAGCGTAGAAACAAGGAGGTGGTTTTAATGTTATGGCTGATCAGTGTGTGTATGTATGTATGTACAGTGTATCACAAAAGTGAGTACACCCCTCACATTTCTGCAAATATTTCATTATATCTTTTCATGGGACAACACTATAGACATGAAACTTGGATATAACTTAGAGTAGTCAGTGTACAGCTTGTATAGCAGTGTAGATTTACTGTCTTCTGAAAATAACTCAACACACAGCCATTAATGTCTAAATAGCTGGCAACATAAGTGAGTACACCCCACAGTGAACATGTCCAAATTGTGCCCAAATGTGTCGTTGTCCCTCCCTGGTGTCATGTGTCAAGGTCCCAGGTGTAAATGGGGAGCAGGGCTGTTAAATTTGGTGTTTTGGGTACAATTCTCTCATACTGGCCACTGGATATTCAACATGGCACCTCATGGCAAAGAACTCTCTGAGGATGTAAGAAAAAGAATTGTTGCTCTCCACAAAGATGGCCTGGGCTATAAGAAGATTGCTAACACCCTGAAACTGAGCTACAGCATGGTGGCCAAGGTCATACAGCGGTTTTCCAGGACAGGTTCCACTCGGAACAGGCTTCGCCAGGGTCGACCAAAGAAGTTGAGTCCACGTGTTCGGCGTCATATCCAGAGGTTGGCTTTAAAAAATAGACACATGAGTGCTGCCAGCATTGCTGCAGAGGTTGAAGACGTGGGAGGTCAGCCTGTCAGTGCTCAGACCATACGCCGCACACTGCATCAACTCGGTCTGCATGGTCGTCATCCTAGAAGGAAGCTGACGCACAAGAAAGCCCGCAAACAGTTTGCTGAAGACAAGCAGTCCAAGAACATGGATTACTGGAATGCCCTGTGGTCTGACGAGACCAAGATAAACTTGTTTGGCTCAGATGGTGTCCAGCATGTGTGGCGTCGCCCTGGTGAGAAGTACCAAGACAACTGTATCTTGCCTACAGTCAAGCATGGTGGTGGTAGCATCATGGTCTTGGGCTGCATGAGTGTTGCTGGCACTGGGGAGCTGCAGTTCATTGAGGGAAACATGAATTCCAACATGTACTGTGACATTCTGAAACAGAGCATGATCCCCTCCCTTCGAAAACTGGGCCTCATGGCAGTTTTCCAAAAGGATAACGACCCCAAACACAACCTCCAAGATGACAACTGCCTTGCTAAGGAAGCTGAAGGTAAAGGTGATGGACTAAACGCATTTGAGCACCTGTGGCGCATCCTCAAGTGGAAGGTGGAGGAGTTCAAGGTGTCTAACATCCACCAGCTCCGTGATGTCATCATGGAGGAGTGGAAGAGGATTCCAGTAGCAACCTGTGCAGCTCTGGTGAATTCCATGCCCAGGAGGGTTAAGGCAGTGCTGGATAATAATGGTGGTCACACAAAATATTGACACTTTGGGCACAATTTGGACATGTTCACTGTGGGGTGTACTCACTTATGTTGCCAGCCATTTAGACATTAATGGCTGTGTGTTGAGTTATTTTCAGAAGACAGTAAATCTACACTGCTATACAAGCTGTACACTGACTACTCTAAGTTATATCCAAGTTTTAGTTCTATAGTGTTGTCCCATGAAAAGATATAATAAAATATTTGCAGAAATGTGAGGGGTGTACTCACTTTTGTGATACACTGTATGTATGTGTATATATATATAATTCTGTTCATAAGTACAATACAACAGTACATTTGATCTTACCTGATTCAGGATTGTTAGTTAAATAGTGGGCTGACTGTTGTGTTTTACACAACAAACATTTTATAGCTTCCAATCAGCTTACAATAAGACCACAGACAGCAAATAAAGAAAAATGAAGGCGTTTAAACTGGCTTTACACTCAGAGCGTTTAAGGTGAACACAGGCTTGGCGACTGGCAACATTACATTATGGGCTAACAGAAGTTGAATTTAAGTAAAGCCTGAACACAAACACAATTACCACAGCAAAACAAAAAGCAATGACTAAAATAAGTACAACGAATTACTCATAAGGACAAAGCCACAGTTTGCAGGAACATACAATTATCTCACAATGCTGTATGATAAATATAAAGAAAGAATTTAAAGAAATAGATACAATTATTTTAGGTACAGAAAAGATTGGCTGACTGTGCATGGACACAGAGCAACTACAATATAAAATAATTATCTGATTATAAACGGTGGCTCGGTGGGTAGCACTGGCACCTCACAGCAAGAAGGTCCTGGGTTCCATCCTCAGGTGGGGCGGTCTGGGTCCTTCTGTGTGGAGTTTGTATGTTCTCCCTGTGTCTGTGTGGGTTTCCTACCACAGTCCAAAGACATGCAAGTGAGGTAAATTGGAGATACAAAATTGTCCATGACTTGTGTTACATTGAACTTGTGAACTAATGAATCTTGTGTAACAAGTAACTACTGTGACTGTCATGAATGTAACCAAAGTGTCGAAAACATGATGTTAAAATCCTAATAAATAAATCTGATTATAAACACACTAAAGTAATATTGAATGGCTATCCACAGTTTGCTTTCAATGACCACATTAACTCCTCAGTTAAAGTGTCCTGGGGCCAAGTGTAACACGGCTCAGCTGCTACAGAAGTTAAGCAGTAAGCCACGTTGCAGTCCTGTCCTTCTGCATAAGCATTTTTGGCCAGGGCAGGGGTCTGGCCATTTCACGCTTTTAGCTGCAGGGTGTGACCCACCCCATTACATCAAGGATTTAATTCACTGTCTCTTCTTTAGCTTTGCTTTTTTTACTTTCCAAAAGGTGGAGTGGTGACTTCGGTTTGCCTCTAGGTGTGAACAATGTTCAGAATGAAACAGGTAATTAAAATAAATAAATGCTGAAGCAACAGAATCAATAGAATAGGATGTTAAAAGACTATTATATAACTCCATTACAGTTATTGCTTAAAAAAATCATTTATTTAACAAGCCCGTGTACCAGCTGAGTGGATTATTTTATGCCCTTAAACTAAAGTGTGATGAAAGTGGTTCTTAGTTTTACTGTTATTAAGCAATAGTTCTATTTTATTCTGTTTTATTAAACAATTTTCATCCCCTCAAAATAAAGTGACAGATTTAAACAATGTTAACTTCATATTTAAAATCCTATCCCGGGTTTCAGCATTACATGTGATTGGATTCAACAGGTGCCTAGACACCCACTCATCACATTTGCAGGTGTAAAAGCTTCCACTTTTTAGCCATTACCATTTAGCCATTCTATTGTTTCCCATAAGATTATGAAGTGTGTCTGTGACATTTTGGGCCCATTTGTAAGGCATGGCATTATTGTTCATCAAGAAGACCTTAAAATTCAAACACAAAACCAAAAGGCTACTAGAATCCATCCACACCAAACTTTTTAAACCATATGTTTATGAACCTAACTTTGTGCACATATGTGCAGACATGCTGGAAAAAGAAATGGCTTTTCCAAAACAATTACCACAGAGTTTGAAGCATACACTTTATTTTATTTTTTTATAATTTATGTTTAACACTTGTGCGGCATATAGTGTATTTTATTATTGTATTTTTACATTTACATTTTCAGCATTTAGTAGACACTTTTATCCAAAGTGACTTACATTACTGTGACAGAACATTGTCTAAGCAATTGAGGATTAAGGGCCTTGCTCAAGGGCCCAACAGTGGCAACCTGGCAGTAGTGGGGCTTCAACCCCACACAGGAGATCACCAGAGCAGATATTATTTGGGTGATGGATCATTCTTAGCACTGCAGTGACACTGACATGGTGGTGTGTTTGTGTTTTGTGCTGATATGAGTGGATCAGACACAGCAGTGCTGATGAAGTTTTTAAACACCTCAGTGTCACTGCTGGACTGAGAATAGTCCACCAACCAAAAACAACAGTGCCCCATGGGCAGCGTCCTGTGACCACTGATGGTCTAAAAGATGACCAACTCAAACAGCAATAGATAAGCGATTGTCTCTGACTTTCCATCTACAAGGTGGACCAACTAGGTAGGAATGTCTAATAGAGTGGACAGTGAGTGGACACGGTATTTAAAAAATTCAGCAGCACTGCTGTGTCTGATCCACTCATACCAGCACAACACACACTAACACACCACCACCATGTCAGTGTCACTGCAGTGCTGAGAATGATTCAACACCTAAATAATACCTGCTCTGTGGGGGTCCTGACCATTTGAAGAACAGGATGAAAGCAGGCTAAAAAGTATGTAGAGAAACAGATGGACTACAATCAGTAATTGTAGAACTACAAAGTGCTCTTATATGGTAAGTGGAGCTGATAAAATGGACAGTGAGTGTAGAAACAAGGAGGTGGTTTTAATGTTATGGCTGATCGATGTACGTATGTATATAATTTCAAACTGCCCATAACCACACTTAAAATAAAATTTCCAGTTCCAATGTACCGTGTTTTGTTTTACATAAATAATTAAATGTAAACATTTGAACATATCTAAACAAGTTTCAACATAGGCTTGAAAAACAACTAGCATTTCTGTATATATTGTTTATGATACGCTTTTAAATGTGTTATAAAGACATTGTGCACATAGTCTTTAAAAAGTGTTATAAAAATAAAATAATTAATAATTATACCTTTGATTTATATAGTGCCTTTTACAAACTCAGTCACTCTACAATTGCAGTACCATAAAAATAACAATTGTGTGGAAAAAAAACAACTATAAAACAAATACTGTTTAAAAGCAGTGTCTTCAAAAGAGGAAAGAGGAAACAGACAATAATAAGTCATGAGGAGTTTGGGGCAAGGAAGTCCTAAGCTGGTGGGCTGCACTGATCTGGCACCCACTGAGAAGAGCCTAGTATAAAGCAACAGTGAGAAACCTGTCAACAGATGAGTTAAGTGTGCCAGTGCAGCTGGTTAAGAATAAGGGTGATGTGGGGACATTTTTCTGGTACACTGTTTCAGTACATCCAAAAGTTTTAGTTGTACTAAAGTGTATTGATCACTTAACTGGTAGATTGATATGGGATAATATAAAAGCATGAACCAATGTTTGGCATCAGTAGTAGTGAGTAATGGGCACATTTTACAAAGATGGAAAATATGCAGATTGGGTTAGTGACAATATGAGTCTCAAATGTGTGTGAGGAATCAAAATGTACTCCAACGTTCCTTACATTAGGAGAGGTTTTCCTTAAAACACCATAAATGTCAATAGTGGTGTTAAAAATGCATATGTAGTCTTGGTCATTTAAACTCTGATGAAAATAAAGGTCAACTAACTTGTTTTAATAACAAAGAAAAAATGCAGTGTTTCTTACATTTACTTTGACTTTTATTTCATTGCAGACAGTTTGAACCTGAGATAGTTCATGTTTTATCTACTCAACTTCATTTTATTTGTTAATATACATCCATTCCTGCATTTCAGACCTGCAACACAAGTCGTGACAGTAAAGCATTTAACACTTTGTAATGTTGCCATTCCTTCTCACAACTCTTAAAAGACGTTTTTGGCCCCAAGGATAACAAGCAATGAAGTGTTGTCATCAGGGCACGGGGTTGTCATCACGCTTTTTTTGTTTCAAAATGTTCCACACCACTCTCGTACTATCTTCTTCTTCAGCCATGCCTTTGTAATGTGTGCAGCATGTGGTTTTGCATTGTCTTGTTAAGAAATGCATGGGCATGCTTGGAAAAGATGATGTCCTAAAGGCAGCATATGTTGCTCTAAGATCTCAATGTACTTTTCTGCATTAATGCTGCCATCACAGAAGTGTAAATGACCTTTGCCAAGGACACTGAAACAACCCCTTACCATGACAGACCCTGGCTTTTAGACTTGTTGCTGTTACTGTCTCAATGGTCCTTTTCTCTCTTGGTCCAGGCACACGGCATCCATTCCTGCCAAAAATGATCTAAGTGCATTTGTGAATGTAACTCCGAATTGTAGTGCTTGACTGGTTTGCCAAAGTAATCCCTTGCCCATGTGGTTATATCCGCTATTGATGAATGATGGTTCTTGAATCAGTGCCATCTGAGCGATCAGAGATCACATTTGTTCAGCTTAGGTTTGTGCCCTTGCCATTTTGCACTGAAATTCCTCCAGATTCCTTGAATCGTTTAATGATATTATGCACTGTAGAGGGAGAAATATGCAAATCCCTTCTGATCTTTCTTTGAGAAACATTGTTTGCATTTGTTGACAAACTGGAGATCCTCTGCCCACCTTTGCTCAAACGAAGACTCAGCCTTTTGTGAGTACTGCTTTTGTACCAAATCATGATTATAATCACCTGTTGACATCACCTGTTTGAAATCACATCATTAGTTAGATTTTTCATGCCTCATTACTAGCCCTAAATTTGCCCCTGTCCCAACTTTTATTCGGAATGTGCTGCAGGCCTAAAATGCAAGAATTAATGTACAGTATATTAACAAATAAAATATCTTGGTTTTACACTGTCTGCAATGAATTAAAGGTCAACATTTTCTTAAATGCATTTTCCAAATGTTTCTGAATTGTATATTTATTTATTGTTTTTTTAAAGTTATGAAAACCTAATGTAGGTACTATTTACATAAATGTTATGGGATATTAAAAACCCAGTGTAGGAGGAAATTATTCACATAGTGATGCTATTCTAGTGCACATTCGTGGCCTAATGGCCTTTCTGATGTAGCTTAGCAGCACTGCGTGGCCATAAACGCTACGTGTGTTAAAAAGACATGACTAAGTTTACACTACAAATATTTTAACTCAGTATATTTGTATGATAGGAAAAGCATGATAATGATGCATACTCTATGGGATTACCTACCTTTTAAAAGAATATGCTACCTGGAATTTAAACTTGCAGTAGTATAACAGTGTATTAAGAGTGTTTTCACATAAGAAATGAGATGATGCTATATGTATGGCTAGAAGTTCTGCTCTTGTTTACTTTTTTATTCCTCAGTATTTATACTAGCATTAATAACCAAAATCATTTAAACACTTGACCATGAGCTGGTTGGGCATCCATTTTTAAAATTCTATTTATGCATTTCTTGTTTTTTCTCCCAATCTAGTCCAATTACTCAAGAGGGTCATACCTAGCACAAACCCCCTCCGACACGTGTGCAGTTGCCAACTGCTTCTTGTCACCTGCTTCAGGCAGGTTCACATAGGGATCAGTATCGCATAAGAAGAGGTACACTCTGCTCTCCATTATCCCCCATCTGCCAAAGGCAGGCACCATTGATCAGCCAGCAAAGACCATAACTGCATCAGTGATAAGAAACCCTTCCAGCTCTCCACCTGGCAGACATTAGCCAGCCATGTCTGTGTATAAATGCCTGGCTGGTTGGTAGCAGAGCTGAGATTTATACCTGAAAGCTTAAGATCTCAGCCCTGATAGGCTAGTGTGTTTTGGACATTCATTTGTGTTCATTTGAAGTTTCACACCCTCTTTGCAGCTATAACAGTCTTCTTCTGAAAAGTCTGTCTATAACATTTTGCAATATCTGAAGGGATGTGTGCTTATTTAGTCAAAGAACATTTACGAGGTGGGGCACTGATTTTGGATGAAAGAGCCTGCTTTTTTTTTTACATTTTGAAGTCAGGGTTTTGTGTAGGCTTTTACACTGAAATCTTACTCACCCCTGACCTCTAATTTTGCACAGGGCTTCAGTCATGATGGGACAGGAACTAGTTTTTTTTTTCTCAGTTTGTTGTTATGAAAGCAGATTGTCTTAGTACCTGTCAGAAACAGAATAAGCAGGTAGACACCACATCCATCAACGATGGATGGATGGATGGATAAATAGGTTGATGGATACATTCAGGTGTTTGAAAGATTCTTTTATCAAAAGCGGCTTACAAATTTAACACAATACAATTAAAGTAACTGAAGCTTGGGAACATTGCTTGGTGGTGACAGTGGTGTGGCTTGAACCCTCAACCTTCTGATCAATAGTCCAACACCGAAACCTCTGGTTCAACATTGCCCTGGACATTGTGATTATAGGATTATGTAATTGTGTGTGTCTGCTCAGCCATTTCACAAAGCTCCTGACAAAAGCTTATGACATACATGCTTTAGCATCTGTCAGTTACATTCTATGTTGGCTTACCTTTTGGAACCTTGGTGGCTGTAGTTGTGCATCTAAATGTTTTAAATAAATAAAAAATAAATAATAAACTAAACATAAAAAAAAACTCTAGGGCTCCAACAGCAGTCATTTACCTGTATATGTGGCCAAAATTGCCAAATCAATGCAGTACACATTGATTTATAAGTAATGCTATTGTAATATATTTTAAATTTCAGGTTTAGCAGAATAATGAGTTTTCTACTGTGTAGTTCTTGCCAGTGGCACTTCAGGCACTGACCTCTCCTGCACAGAAATAAATAATGCTGTCCATCACTGGCTCTGATTCACAGTTTTGCCTTCTGTCAGCAATAAAAAGGCACGATTCCTTTACTCTGGCTAGTCCAAATGCCTACTCTTAAACTGAATATTTTAGTAGTGTGTGTTATATAAATCAATGCTTCACTTAAAGAAATCAATAGTGTTTGATTTAGGAGGGAAAATATGCTACATTTTTAGGTTCAGGCTCAGTGTGTGAGATATTATATTTGTAAAAGTAAAGATCTGTGAAAAAAGTATTAATAAACTCTCCATGTTCTCTTTTTCTTTCTTTCTACATACACATATCAGGCATAACATTATGACCACCTTCATAATATTGTGTTGGTCCTCCTTTTGCTGCCAAAACAGCCCTGACCCATCTAGGCATGGACTCCACTAGAACCCTGAAGGTGTGCTGTGGTATCTGGCACCAAGATATTAGCAGCAGATTCTTTAACTCCTGTAAGTTGTGAGGTGGGGCCTCCATGGATCGGACTTGTTTGTCCAGCACATCCCACAGATGCTCGATTGGATTGAGATCTGGGGAATTTGGAGGCCAAGTCCAACACCTCAAACTCGTTGTTGTGCTCCTCAAATCATTCCTGAACCATTTTTGCTTTGTGGCAGGGCGCATTACCTTGCTGAAAGAGGCCACAGCCATCAGGGAATAGCATTTCCATGAAAGGATGTACATGGTCTGCAACAATGCTTAGGTAGGTGGTACGTGTCAATGTAACATCCACATGGATGGCAGGTCCCAAGGTTTTCCAGCAGTACATTGGCCAAAGCATCACACTGCCTCCGCCGGCTTGCCTTCTTCCCATAGTGCATCCTGGTGCCATGTGTTTCCCAGGTAAGCGACGCACCCGGCCATCCACGTGATGTAAAAGAAAACATGATTTAGACTAGACCACCTTCTTGTTGCCGCTTTCGGTAGTGGACAGGGGTCAGCATGGGCACCCTGACTGGTCTGCGGCTGTGCAGCCCCATATGCAACAAACTGCGATGCACTGTGTATTCTGACACCTTTTTATCAGAACCAGCATTAACTACTGACCACTGCAGACTGGGAACACCCCACAAGAGCTGCAGTTTTGGAGATTCTCTGACCCAGTCGTCTAGCCATCACAATTTGGCCCTTGTCAAACTCACTCAAATCCTTACGCTTGCTCATTTTTCCTGTTTCTAACACATCAACTTTGAGGATAAAATGTTCACTTGCTGCCTAATATATCCCACCCACTAACAGGTGCCATGATGAAGAGATAATCAGTGTTATTCTTTTAGCATATAGCAGACACTTTAATTCAAAGCTGTTTACTACTCCGAGCACCCAGAGATGCTCAGATGAATCCAAGGTAACACTAAGTGTAATAAAAATGTAAAATGTTAATCTCACAAAACAACACTGTGACTTTAATCAGGCTGTGCATATGTAAAATAAACAAATTGCACCCAAAGGCAAAATCCCACCAACAGGCAGATGTTTTTATAATACTGATGTATCCAAAGAGGTGTCAAAATTTCCCACAAACTCAAACATGAAATAATGTAGGCCACTGAGTGAAATCATTGCCAAGCAGGACAGGATCAAGTCCCAGAAGACAAAGCTGGAAATACTCAGCCTGGAGGATCTTGTGGCACCGCTGCTTCAGATGCTGATGTGACAGATCTATAACTCACAGTGACTGCAAGCTGGTGCCAGTTGCCTGGTACTCGGTGGGCACCGAGCCCACCGGTGCCACTGGCAGAAGTGTGCTTCTTCTTATATCAGCTCAAGGCAAGCAACATATGGTTCAATGCAGCCGAGGGACAGTGCAGTAGTTCTGGCATGCCACATTATCTAGAGGGAAAGAATGCAATACCCCTGCGAAAACATTAAACACTTTAATTATGTTAAGTTGAAGTCAAAGGATTACAAACAGTTATATGAGACATGTCCTGAGAATTCAGTAATTACTGCAAATGTTTTTAAACTCTTTAATACAATTACACATATATTAATGGTACAGTAAAGCTTTTACCATTTTATAATGTTGCCATTCTTTTTCACAACACTTTTACAGTAAAGTTTTACATGGCATATGTGAATGTTACTTCATATTGCAGTGATTGAAAAATGTTTGCCAAAGTAATCCCCTGCCCATGTGGTTATATCAGCTTTTGAGGAAAGCTTGGCTTGACCCTTTACACACTAAATTCCTCCTGATTACCTAAATAATTTAAAATTTTATGCACTGTAGATGGAGAAATATGCAAATCCCTTCCAATCTTAATTTACAAAACATGTTTTAAATATTTTAATAATTTGTTCACTTATTTGTTGACAAACTGAAGATCCTCTGCCAATCATTGCACTTCAAACACTCAGCCTTTCGTAAATACTGCTTTTGTAAGTACCAAACCATGATTATAATTACAATTATCTGGGTTTTTTTTTAACCTCATTACTAGTCCTTAATTAACCCTATCCCAACTTTTATCAGCACAGGAAACAGCATGTGTTGTAAGCCTGACATGTAGGAATGGATGTATATGAAATATACATGTACATGAAATATCTTGGTTTCATACTGTCTGCAATTAATTATAAGTACGGCCCCACCTAATTCACGGCCGTATCAGTCACTCATACCAGGCCAATACACACTAACACATCACCACCATGCCAGTGTCACTGCAGTGCTGAGAATGATCCACCACCCAAATAATACCTACTATGTGGTGGTCCTGACCATTGAAGAACAGCAAGAAAGCAGGCTAACAAAGCATGCAGAGAAACAGATGGACTACAGTCAGTAATTGTAGAACTACAAAGTGCTTCTATATGGTAAGTGGAGCAGATAAAATTGACAGAGTGTAGAAACAAGGAGGTGGTTTTAATGTTATGGCTGATCAGTGTGTGTGTGTGTATGTATATATACAGTATATATACTGTATATATATATACTGTATATATATATATATATATATATATATATATATATACACATATATACATTATATATATATATATATATATATATATATATATATATATATACGTATATTAGGGCTGTCAAACGATTAAAAATTTTTATCGCGAATAATCTCAGAATTTCATATAGTTAATCGCGATTAATCACATTAAAAAAAATCTGTGTAAATATTATAGAAAACAAGTTTTTTTAAGTGAAATGTTACAATTAAAATGGTGAACACATTTTATGCTAAATGTACTGATGTTAAAAACTGCTGGGACAAGAGAAAACTGTAAGGGAGTTTTATTCACTCACATACTAGGCAGTAATACTATCCAGCAGAGACCCTTGACTTCGTATATATGTCAGATGCGCAGTTATTGTAACAGACTTTTCTGTGGTTGTATCGTGACAATGGTTTGATGGACGTTTCTACACGAAGTGAGTGTGTTTTGACTAGGGATGCATCGATACCATTTTTTCCCAACCGAGTACAAGTACATGTATTTTTGTACTCGCCGATACCGATACTGATACCTATTTAGAATGATGCAATCTGGAGCATTATGGAATAGTGTAGTTTTTAGTGTAAAATAGTGCAGTCGAACAGTTGCTTGGGTTGCCATCACTAATTGTAAAAAAAACAACCACCGCACAGACATCATTGAGAAAGCTTCTGACAAGCTAACGTTAACGTTCATTAATAAACGCACGTAATTAACGTTGTGCACATCATACATGCGATGCGATTCTGCTGATTGAAATATTTACTTTAAAAAGATAATACAGTCCGATCCCATCTGAGCCGATTCTATCAGCACGTACATTCGTGGTTCACCTCAGTAAATCGTAAACGACTCTGAGTCGGCTCCCGCCCTGTGGTAATAAGCAGTATAATTAAGCCTGAGCTTAATCAGGTAAGCGAGTCACACAAAATGTTCTGTAGTAGTTGGTGTTTATTTACAACCGCAACATTAATTATAACAGTAAACACGGAGAATTGACTGAGAAAAGAAACTTACGCTGCGCTTACAATGAATCGATTCCTGAATCACTTGTATCGACACTGAACAGAGTATTGAACACACACACGTCCTATAACAGCGGTCGCTGCTTTTGTAACCGGTTATCTTCACCGTGAGCTCTATTTTGAAGGGGTTTTTTTGTCAAACGGAGCTAAATAACATTAAACGTGCGTGTGTGCGTGGTCAGTGAGAATAATTCAATCTGTCTCCCGTGGGTGAAAATGAATTGCTTTAGTTTTAGAAGTGAAAAAATCTCGTAATGTAATTTGCGTTAACGGCACTATTTTTTTTAATCGCGTTAAATTGAGATCGCGTTAATGCGTTATTATCGCGTTAACTTCGACAGCCCTAATATATATATATATATATATATATATATATACATACCCATAAATATGTTCCCATAAATAACATATTATGTTATTTATGGGAATTATGGCTTCTTGAAGGGAGCTCTTTTGGCTCTGTTCATTTTAAAGAGCCGTTAAAAAAAAAAAAGGCTCTTCCTTCTTCGGGAGGCGCTACTAGGTAAACTATAAGACAGCCTTGATATTAATATCAATGATGAACAATCATGCACATTTTGCTTCCTTGGCTTAAATGTAGGCCTAATTCAAACAACACTTAAATGAGAAAAAAAACTACAGGGAAGAGACATACTGTGGTTGCATTAAGTTTCAGAAAAATCCTCTCTTGTGCAGAGATGTACTTGTGTTTGTTTCTGCTTTAAAACATAAGCGCCATGAAATAATCAGATTTAACATAATAAAACAAGTTTATAGTTTTTTAATTATTTGTCATTATACTACTAGCTCTCTGTGTGTGTCTGTGTCTCGCTCGCTCTCCGTGATACTGAAAGTGTTTTCGGATTTGAATTTCGACAATAAACAGCTCTTATTATGACTGATTGATTCCCTCTACTGATGCCAAGCTGAATGGGTGGATTACAGCCGCTAAGAACTGCGCAAAAATAAAAAAATATATAACGGCTCCCATAGGCACGACTCGGTTCCTTTCGTTCATTTCAGAGAGTCGTTCAATGGAATCGGATCGTTCTCGAATGACCCATCACTATAAATTAGGTCCTAGTTCAAACATACTGTAGTCACCAAATAATGTAGCTGGAATATCTTTTCTTGGTTGTGATTTTTTTTTTGTAACAGCTGGTCATGTTTTCAGATTCATAATAGATATACATTTCAATAATTAAAATCCATGCATAAAATTAATTAAACAGTTACAATAAGTAGAAGCTGGCAACAAGGAGAACTTTAAGTACTCATATAAGTTATTATGTTCTGCCACTTAAGCTTGTGTTTCTTCCATCGCCCATTCCAGGGCTTTACCCGGGCAGTAGCTGTTGTAGCAAAAAGGTGATTCCCCATCTCCCCCCCTTGTCTCTCTCAGATACAGCCAATTGTTCCTGTTGAGCACTCAGAGCCACTTAAGCACTAACCAAGGTTGATTTGCAAACAACTCAAACCTCTTTTACAGATGCAAACAGAAGTCATAGCATCTTAGTCTGCCATGTGATAGCATTTATCCAGGGGCTCTTTGTTGTGTAATTACGGCAAACAGCAAAAAATGAGAACACAGAAAAAAGAGACGAGTAATTAACTGAATGCTCAGGTAATAGATTACAGGTGCCATCCACTGGTTATCCACCATTTTTCCCCCCACACCCACCTGCTACACATTGAATTATTCTTTTTAATTTCACTTGTTAAACTTTTACTTTAGTGAACCATTTGTATTCATGAGATGCAAGAATGGCGCCCCATTCATTTCCTTAATTCCAAGACAATGTAGTCATGGGGCAGTCTAAAGTCTGAAATAAAATAATCCTCAAAATGCCAAGGAAGTACTGCTTAAAAAGGTAGATTTCAAATGCCATAAAATAGCATAGCTCTGGGAAGCAATTAAATCTAAGTGGAAGGTGTTTTATATCCTTTTTTTATATGGGACAGTCTAATTATCTTTAAAAACGATGACTTGTGCATGTCCCTGTTTTAAATCATCAAGAACCTGCACATTAAAATATAACCTTATTTCAGTGCAAAGATTACTGTGCATTTAATCCCTTAGATGTTCAATTCTCAAAGGAATAATTACTGTGGGTATTACTATGAATACATTAAATAAGGTCACAGTCTGATGTAACAATTTCACAACTATTCTCCAAATAACATTAAGAAAGTGTCACTTAATTGCAATTTACTGGTAGGAACTCAGTTTAAGGTGAAACAAACATTCAACAACGCATTGCGAGGGGAGGGTTTGGATTTATGTAAGCAATATGCAAAAACTTGCCTGAGTCTAAGTGTTGACAAATCTTAGCTGCTGCCATGGTTAATGCATTAGCATGATTTCTTTGATAAGAACCATCTCTGTCATTTATGCAGCTCCTAAAAACTACATTCTGGCTTAGCCAAAGTGAACTGGTGTCATTATATTGCACTTTTCATTTTTCTCAATCAGCCCCTCCATCAGCAACATATTCAGCCATCTGAAACGCCATGCGGTCTGTTTAACAATCCTGCCAGGACCACAGGCGCACTTTTGTGCTTCAAGTAATTAATTTCCCCGGAAAAAGCAGCAAACTCGATTGGAGATCTGCGGAAAGATAGATTAGGCTTTTGTGTGGGTACTGCAGTACTTCTGAATAAATGTATTGCCTTGGGTTTTGATTTGACTGAGATGAAGCCAGCTTTTAGCATTCATTGAGTGGATGGATGAGGGCAGCTTCGTCTATGCAGTTTAAAATGACAACATTGTTTCAGCCACTTCAAAAATGGCTTTTTGCTAAAAGGATGGAGATGACGAAGTTGGGTCAAAGTATTAATGACAAGGTTTTATGCAGATTGATTGGCTGTGCTGATTGGTTGAATTTGGCCTGGCACCACTATTTGTTTATTTATTTATAATTTTGGTTACAAAGCCTGGAGCATACATAGAAAAAAATTGTACATGATTATAATTTAATCAGTAAAATACGTGGTTTGGACGAGTAATTGGCCCCTCAAAGTAACCTTTATACAACCAATCACCTTCCAGATCACACACCAGGCTAACTGACACACCAATTGTAGTAATATTGAATAATTTAGAATAAAACCAGCTGTTCCTTGTAGGAAAGCACAAGTTAGGAAAAGGATACAAAAAGATTTCAGCTACTTTAACTATCCCTCCAAGCATCATTATCAAAGGGAAAAGTGTATGGCACCACCAACACCATGCCAAGATCAGGCTGTCCCTTCAAACTAGATGACCGAACCAGGATGATCTTGATCGGGCAACTTACAAGACATGAGTGGATTAGACTGGTTGGTCTGTGTATGCGACCACAAGCTTTACACAGATCTTTACATGCGTGTATGTTAGTGATAAAGAAGCTGCTCCTGAAAAGTGCCATCCTAAAAGGCTTGAAGATTCTAACGTTATGTGGCAAATGATTTGATAGTCAGATGAGATTAAGTTTATTGGACTGAACTCTAAGCAGTATGTTAGTAGAAAACCAAACACAGCGCACCACTGAAAACACACCATACCTACCGTGAAGCATGGTGGTGACAACACTGACATATGAATATTTCTCTTTACCAGGAACTGGGAATAGGTCAAGATTGATAGGAAAATAAATTCTTCTGTCCAAATTCTTAAGGAAATCATGTGGCCGTCTGCTAAACAGCTAAAGATGGGCAGGAGGGTCATCTTCTAGCACAACACAAAAAAAAGTAGAATAGGAAGGTGAATGTCCTTTAGAGGCCAAGTCAGAGCACCAATTAAAAACTGATAGGACATCTGTGGATAGACTTGAAGAGAGCAGTGTATTGTTGGTCACTTCAAAATATAAGTGAATTGTACAAGGAAGAATGGGCCAATATTCTCTAATGTAGGTGTGCAAAGCTAGTAGGGACAGATTCAAACAGACTAATAGCTGTAATTAAAGCAAAGGTGGCTCTACAGAATACTAAATCAGGGGACTAATCACATTTCCAATTGTTATGTCTACATACACATACAGTACATACACATACACGTTTATATATATAATAACATTAAAACCACCTCCTTGTTTCTATACTCACTATCCATTTTATCAGCTCCACCATAAAGAAACACTTTGAAGTTCTACAATTACTGACTGTAGTTCATCTGTTTCTCTGCATGCTTTTTTAGACTGCTTTCACCCTGTTCTTCAATGGTCAGGACCACCACAGAGCAGGTATTATTTAGGTGGTGGATCATTCTTAGCACTGCGCTGACACTGACATGGTGGTGTGTTAGTGTGTGTTGTGTGTCCACTCACTTTCCACTCCACTCTATTAGACACTCCTACCTAGTTGGTTCACCTAGTAGATGTAAAGTCAGAGACGATTGCTCATCTATTGCTGCTGTTTGAGTTGGTCATCTTCTAGACCTTCATCAGTGGTCACAGGACACTGCCCACAGGGTGCTGTTGGCTGGATATATTTTTGGTTGGTGGACTATTCTCAGTCCAGCAGTGACAGTGAGGTTTTTAAAAACTCCAGCAGCATTGCTGTGTCTGATCCACTCATACTAGCACAACACACTAACACACCACCACCATGTCATTGTCACTGCAGAGCTGAGAATCATCCACCACCTAAATAATACCTGCTCTGTGGTGGTCTTGTGGGGGTCCTGACCATTGAAGAACAGGGTGAAAGCAGGCTAAAAAGGTATGTAGAGAAACAGATGGACTGCAGTCAGTAATTGTAGAACTACAAAGTGCTTCTATATGGTAAGTGGAGCTGATAAAATGGACAGTGAGTGTAAATATATATAAATATATATAAATAAATATATATATATATAAATATATATAAATAAATATATATATATATATATATATATATATATATATATATATATATATATATATATATATATATATATATATATATATATATATTAGGGCTGTCGAAGTTAACGCGATAATAACGCATTAACGCGACCTCAATTTAACGCGATTAAAAAAATTAGTGCCATTAACGCAAATTCTAGTTCATGTTGACACTTGACTGGTAGAACAAACGTTTTAATGTCGGACTTGCCACCGTTTTTCATTTGCGGTTTGTTAACATAATGTAACCGATCGTGGTAGTGATGCACTTGCATAATAAAGAAATAAATACACGCTATATTCACAAGTTGTCGGGAGCAGAACACTTTATTACACTTAATTAACTTCTTCTTCTGTACCGAATACCGGAAAGCTGAGTCGAGCACGTTAGTTCATGAACTATGGAAGCCCCAAAGGGTGAAAACACACTCACTTCGTGTAGAAACGTCCATCAAACCATCGTCACGATACAACCACAGACAAGTCTGATACAATAACTACGCCTTATCCCACCTAAAGCACCGCTGATCTACAATGTTTGCTGATGGAGAAATTCTAACCTACAATCTGACATTTACTGCCTAGTATGTGAGTGAATAAAACTCCCTTACAGTTTTCTCTTGTCCCAGCAGTTTTTAACATCAGTACATTTAGCATAATATGTGTTCACCATTTTAATTGTAACATTTCACTTAAAAATCCTTGTTTTCTATAACATTTACACAGATTTTTTTTAATGCGATTAATCGCGATTAACTATATGAAATTCTGAGATTAATCGCGATTAAAAATTTTAATCGTTTGACAGCCCTAATATATATATAAAACATATTTTTATAAATATATATATATATATATAATTTCAGGCTGTAAAACAGAACAAAAGTGACTATTTCAAAGGGGTATTGATATTTTCTATAGGCACTGTATATTGCAGCACATGAACTTTATATGAGAGAGAATCTGTTGAAGGCGGCTGGATTGTCTTGGGAGTTGGTGACGTTACTCATCAATGGCCATTGGCTATTGAAAATTACTTCATAACATACACGTTCACTGTGGCAGCTAGCAGACATGGTAGCGCATGGGCCAGACCTGTTTTCCTGTCTTGGTTTCTCACAACATGGCTTCTTTTCCAGGAACACTCAGGCAACGCTAAAGCAAATTCTGCTCTGTCATATTTTCCTTATCTTCATACTCCACTGCCAACAAAATAGTTTAACCTTGAATTCAAAGTCCTTCAATAAGCAGGTTTGAATGCTAAAGAGGTGTCTTCCTGTTCTATTAAACAGTTACTGGCATGGGAGCAAATGGGTGTAGCTGCTCCCTGTGTCTAATAGCTGTTTTCGCTTCACTTGCCTGTGTGTTGATGTTGATGATATCTTCGCTGTATGTGTGCTGCTTTGGGTGACTTTCTGAATACATTTCTGAATCCTTCACTCCCCCACATGTGCTTAAACTCTTTGAACATTACCTGTTGCAGAAACTGTCTAACATGATCAAATGTGTTGCCTGCAGTGTTTGGCTCCACAGAAAATATCTCTTCTCCTCACAATGTATTCTAGCTTCAGCTTAATATGCAAGAGAAACATTTTACATGTAAAATCTGTTCGAGCACCAAGGTGCAAAATATCTGATATTTTTGATAGTGAGGTTGCATTGCAATATGTTTCCTTTAAAGATTTCTGTAATGCAAAGAACACAACTTGTATCTTGAATTTAAGTTCTTAAATTATTATTATATTTTATATACATATATACACACCGATCAAGGATAACATTATGACCACCTTCCTAATATTGTGTTGGTCCTCCTTTTCCTGCAAAAACAGCCCTGACTCATCAAGGCATGGACTCCACTAGACCCCTAAAGGTGTGCTGTGGTACCTGGCACTAAGACGTAAGCAGCAAGTTGCAAGGTGGGGCCTCCATGGATCGGACTTGTTTGTCCAGCACATCCCACAGATGCTTGATTGGAGACGTGTTGTTGTGCTCCTCAAACCATTCCTGAACCATTTTTGCTTTGTGGCAGGGAGCATTATCCTGCTGAAAGAGGCCACAGCCATCAGGGAATACCGGTTCCATGAAATGGTGTACATGGTCTGCAACAATGCTTAGGTAGGTGGTACATGTCATAAGTAACATCCACATGGATGGCAGGACCCAAGGTTTCCCAGCAGAACGTTGCCCAAAGCATCACACTGCCTCCGCCGGCTTGCCTTCTTCTCATAGTGCATCCTGGTGCCATGTGTTCCCCAGGTAAGCGACGCACACGCACCCGGCCATCCACGTGATGTGAAAGAAAACGTGATTCATCAGAACAGGCCACCTTCTTCCATTGCTCCGTGGTCCAGTTCCGATGCTCATGTGCCCATTGTTGCCACTTTCAGCGGTGGACAGGGGTCAGCATGGGCAACCTGACTGGTCTGCGGCTATGCAGCCCCATACGCAACAAACTGTGATGCACTGTGTATTCTGACACCTTTCTATCAGAACCAGCATTAACTTCTTTAGGAATTTGAGCTACAGTAGCTCGTCTGTTGGATCAGACCACACAGGCCAGCCTTCGCTCCCCACGTGCACCAATGAGCCTTGGCCGTCCATGACCCTGTCGCCAGCTTACCACTGTTCCTTCCTTGGACCACTTTTGATAGATACTGACCACTGCAGACCGGGAACACTTGCTGAAATCCTTACGCTTGCCCATTTTTCCTGCTTCTAACACATCAACTTTAAGGATGAAATGTTCACTTGCTGCCTAATATATCCCACCCACTAACAGGTGCCGTGATGAAGAGGTAACTTAGACACTGGGTACAGCAGTTCCAGAATTAGACAGACCACATCCATGAAGTAGTTTGGTGTAAGTCTTTATTTCTTCATCTCTGCATTTGTGTTCTGGTTTTCTTACTTGCACATCAAGTCAAAATAGTTTTGGATTCGCTGGGAATATGCAGCCTCATTTGAGCCATAGTGCTGTAGAGCTTTTAGCTTTCTGGCATCCCTAAGCTGAGGTACATTGGAAGGACACACAGTTAAACGGTGTGTAGTTTAGGCATGATGCCAAGTTTATTACCAGGCTTGTGTATGTGTGATTCTCACTCTTTTGGTAAGCAGTTCTTTGTAGATGTGGAAAACGGTACAATATGGTTAATTTGTCTCAAATATCACGTTTCTGTAATAAACTCTACGCCAAAAAGCATGTAGACATTTGACCATAAGATTGTTATAAATTCCATTTAGGAATCATAGCCATAAATAGATGTTGCCTTTACGCTCATCCCTTTTGTTGGTTTGCTATAACAGCCTCTTCCATTGTGGGAAGGCTTTTATCAAGATTTTGGAGTGTCCCGTTTTATCAAAATAGCCTTGTGAGGTCAGACACTGATGTTGGATATAAAGTCATAGCAATGTGTTGTCCAGTTCATTCCAAAGCTGGGTTAGAATCAAGTGTCCATGCAAGCTACTGGAGTTGCTTCATACCAAACTCACCAAACTATTTCTTAATGAACCTTGCTTCTGCACCTGTTAGCAATGAGTGTGCAATGGAGTGGTGTCCACATACTTTTGGCCAAATAGCGTATGACAGTGATGAAAATGATTATACATATTGGATATATCTATTGGAAAAATTTCTGTGAAGGTTTATAAATCAGTACAAATGATATAGGCTTTTTTGAGCACCTTCATCAATGTTTAATTGGATATGTAGTATGTATAATCAATTTCTTTGGTTAGTTTGTCTTGTTTTATTGATTGAAATGACAACCGGCTGAGCAGGACAAATTTCCACTTTCTTGGCAATCTAATGAAAATCTGATCTTTGTGGTTGACTCTGTCAGGCCACTTCCATCTGTCTGTGTTTGAGAGATGGGGTGGGGCACGTTGATTTTTCTCATACCTTGGCAGATGCTCCATGTATCTCACTCCGGCATGCTTTACCGCTTTCTCAGTAGTTTGAATCTGTGAAGGCTTGGCCCACTGACTAGATCAGAGAAGGCAGTCTTAAAGACAGCCATCCCACCCCCACTTTTCCTCTCATCTAACATGGTGGCAGATCAATCATTTGAAAGTTGGAATGACAGCTTCATTCCCTTATTAATGCAGCAAAGAGGGCCCTGCCAGGCCTATGATCTATCTCCAAGCGGCCTCATTAGTCTTTGCGGTCCCCTCGGGTCCCACAGTGCAGGTGGAACCAATTTGCAGTCACTCCAGTGGTCCAACAAAAGTTAAGCCCAAGTTTTTCTTGTATTTCCTATGTCCATGTTGCTCGGGTGCCTCATTCTAAATGCATTGAATTAAGTTATAAAAACATCTAATTACTGTGTATGAAAAATAAAAGTTAAACAATTACATGAAAGCATTTTTAATATTCAGTTTTTGTTTTATCCTTTAACACAATCTTCTGATGTTTATTTTTAGACCATCAAGGGCACACGTTCCTCCTACAAACAAAGGAAATTATTCATTTAGGATTCACACCTACAGAGAAAGCAGGCTGGTTTGATGAGATATCTATATTTTCCGAAACATGGAAAACATGGCAACTCAGGAGTGTGGGTGCTGCACAGCAACATGAGTCCTGGAGACCTGGGGTAAATTCTCACCTCTGGTCATTGTTTTGTATGTCTATCCCCCGTCTGTCGGGTTACTTTCCACCTCCTTTGACTACGCTAAATCTCAAGTGATAGTGTGATAGCCTCCTTTCTGTATCCATCCTAGTTTCCAGTGTAAGCAAAGGGCATCAAATTCTTCAAACTGTGCAGCATAGTATATGAAATCTTAATACATTTTAACTGGCACAATGGAGTGGCTAGTAGAGTAGGTGCAAGGGTGTAGGCATCAGAGTGAATCCTTGTGTCATTGTTTGAATGTTTTTTGGTCCAAACCTAAGGGCAGTAAAATAAATTATTAATATTATCATTATTATTATTGCTTAGATACCTTATTACCTAATAGACAACCCCCCTTCCCCCCAACATGTGAAAAAAGGGACAGTTGTAGCTCAGTGGTTAAGGTGCTGAACTAGAAATCATAAGGTTGCTGGTTCAAGCCCATTCACCACCAGGTTGACACTGTTGGGCCCTTAAGTAAGGTCCTTAACTCTCAGTTGCTTAAACTGTGTTCAATCATAATTGTAACTCGCTTTGGATAAAAACCACTGCTAAATGCTGCAAATGTATATGAAAGATGCCGAACACTGCTCACAATAAAGCATATTCTGATCGAATGCCCCAAATATACCAAAGAGAGACAACAGCTACACATACCTGGAACTGTTAAAGAAACCTTCAACCAAGAAAATGCAAGATCAATCCTAAACTTCCTGGCAGGAACAAAAATGAAAACGAAAATATAAATAGACTTTCCACCGGTCGGCTAGGCGCCATCTGGTGGGCTTAATTGGCAGTGCCTGCAGCAGATCCTAATTGGCCACCGTACCTGCAGGGTGGGGACCGGACTATGTGTGGGTGGGATCTTCATACGCTGTGTAAGGACACTGATTGGTGGAAAAGACGCCTGTGCAGAATACAGGGGTGACAAGAGGAGGGCTGTGCACCTGTCGGAAGAGGCGTGTACAGCGACGTGCTCTCCTCGGATGCAATCTGTTATCTCTCAGCAGCGGAAGACAAATTGAGTGTGCTAAATTGGGAGGAAAATGGTGAGAAAATGCATATATACATATATATACAGCAGCGCTGCTGAAGACCGAAAATATATCCAGCCAACAGCGCCCTATGGGCAGCATCCTGTGACCACTGATGAAGGTCTCGAAGATGACCAACTCAAACAGCAGCAATAGAAGAGCGATTGTCTCTGACTTTACATTTACAAGGTGGACCAACTAGGTAGGAGTGTCTAATAGAGAGGACAGTGAGTGGACACGGTATTAAAAAACTCCAGCAGTGCTGCTTTGTCTCATACCAGCACAACACACACTAACACACCACCACCATGTCATTGTCACTGCAGTGCTGAGAATGATCCACCACATAAATAATACCTGCTCTGTGGTGGTCCTGTTGGGGTCATGACCATTGAAGAACAGAGTGAAAGCAGGCTAAAAAGGTATGTAATGAAATAGATGGACTACAGTCAGTAATTGTAGAACTTAAAAGTGCTTCTATATGGTAAGTGGAGCTAATAAAATGGACAGTGAGTGTAGAAACAAGGAGGTGGTTTTAATGTTATGACTGATCAGTATATATATTCAATGACTTAAACATAACACAGATCATGTCATAAATTACACAATCATGTATAAAGTGGCGTATAACTCAAATAAATAAATGAAACAAATATTACTCTACATCTATTGTGAACATCTGTATTAATACAGTAGTGACACACTTGAGAAACACACTATACTTAATTCCTCTGGTGGGAATATTGTTTATCAAGTCTAGCTAACAGGTCCTGTAAATCAGTAATGGATATGCAACAGCCACCATACCTTAAAATGTATTTACTGACACTGGTAAAAAAAATTGTATAATAATAAAATATATATTTTTCTATCTTATATCTTCCTTTTTCTGAATCCCAAAAACACCTTCTGCTATGATCAATTTACCCTAAGTACCCATCAGCTAAATGAGTGTCCAAAATGTGGTTAAGTAAATCACATTACTATACATTTAGTAAGGATGTCTGTCATAAATGAAAATAAATTTTCAGCCGTTTGACATTGTGGGTGCAGGAATCCAAGTTTAGTAGACATTTTCTTCAGAAACTGATTCATCATATAATGCATCGATGTCTGCAGGTTTAGCAGTGCTTCCTCAAGGGGATGGTAGGTGAATACAAAACTGCTGAGTGAATGTCACCTCTTCTATTGTTTGCCTCTGGGGCTAGTGTGAAACTAAACTGAAACAAACAATTTATTTCTCTGACCTTTTCTGATTTAAATTGTGATTCAGAGCATGGCATACATGAGTGTGAAAATGTGAGTTTTGCAGGAGAAAATAATAGGAGGAAATGAGATTAGGGATTGTGGTCTGAAGAGGGAAATGTAAAACTGCAGTAGAGTTGTATTATGGACAGGTCTCTGATGAGGTTTTGTGCAATTACCCTTTGGTTAAAATTTATTGAAACTGTTATTTGTCTGAAACTATGTTATTTGTCAAGCCCTTTGGTTGAAATGTATTGAAACAATGTTATTTGTCAAACAAGGTGGCATAAATACACCAAGTGGATTAAATAATGAAAACTTATAATATATTATCACAAAAAGACCTGCTTTAATCTTAAAATGCTGTCCAAGTTGTTTTATACCAGTGGACAGTGGTAGCCTAGTGGGTAGAGCTTTGGGCTATCAATCAGAAGATTGGTGGTTCAAATCCAGGCTCTGCTATGCAGCCACTGTTGGGCTCTTGAGCAAGGCCCTTAACCCTGTCTGCTCCAGGGGCGTTGTACTGTACAATGGCTGACCCTGCGCTCTGACCCCAGCTTACAAACAAGCTGGGATATGCGAAGAAAGAATGTCATTGTACTGTACATCTGTATATGTGTGTATATGTATACATGACAAATAATGGTGTTCTTCCAAAGAATGAAACAGATTGAGATTTTCATAATCAACCTCCAAAACCTACATTTAGTACGCCATAGATGGCAACAGACTTTTATCAAACCCTTCTTGAATAATTTTAGCACTATGTAGGCATTTGTATCCTGTCTTTGTGGAATATCATCACCATAAAAGACCCTTAACCTGTTGGTCCTTTGAACTTCATACCTGTTGGTTGTTATATGACAATGGCAAAACAACAGCTGGGCCTCATGATGGTGCTTATGCTATTATACTGTAGATCTATATCATGTATGCAGTTGACAGCAGAAATTGTGGATTAAAGACCACTTTTTGATTCCTGTAAATCTACACTATATGGCCAAAAATGTGGACGCCTGATCATGAGCTTGTTGGACGCTACATTCCAAAATCAAGGACATTGATCACTCAGGTGTGTCTTGCGCTAAAATTCAGGGGCAAGCCGTAGCCTAGTGGTTAAGGTACTGGTCCAGTAATCAGAAGGTTGCTGGTTCAAGCCTCACCACTGCCAGGTTGCAGCTGTTGGGTCCTTGAGCAAGGCCCTTAACCCTCAATTGCTCAGACTGTATACTGTGACTGTACTGTAAGTCGCTTTGGATAAAAGCGCCTGCTAAATGCCGTAAATGTAAAATTCGCACTTTTTTTGTTCCATATATATTTTTATATTTTTCTTGTGTAGCACTAGTAGCATAATCTCAGACTTTGTAGTGTAAAACATAAAATGCCAGCTCCCTTGTGCTAAAGCTTTCATAACTTATTTATTTTCTAGCGTCACAGGGCCTGACATGATCTCTTTCCGAGAATACAATGTGACTTAAAATTGCATGAAAATAAATTCTTTAAAAATTATTTTAAAAACTATTTATGTAAAAAAAGATAAGTTGACTGGATTTATTATTTTTTTCTCCTATACTGGGGAAATAACATTTTCTGATTATATATTAGAGTGGCACCTTGTCCAGGGTGTTATCATGCCTTTTATTTTTATAGAGGGTGCCAGAACCATAGCAATCCCAATATTTATAGAACACTTAGTAAAAGTACATAAATAATGGGGAGTGATGGGGGTTGGGCATAGTAATAGAATTATACCTGTCTGTAGGGTTGGGTGGTATGACCAAACGGTTTTTTGCAATTCTGACTTTCACAGTATATCATGTTTAATTGTTTGTTTCACTGGGACTTTTTATATGTCTGTGGCTGATTTTACAGTCATAAGTACAAAGAATATAAAACATTTTTATTTCTCCATGTATATAATGAAGGTTTTGAGTACTATAAGGTTTGCTTGGCCCCACAAAATGACACAATATATGATAGAATCAGTACACGTGAAACTATAGGTGCAATGTATGTACAGTATGATGTTTATTATTAATATAATATTTAAGTATTATACAATTACCATTAGCTGTCTATTTAACAAATAACAAATCACTGATGAAGTGAACAGTTATACTATTATACTGAGGTACATCTCCACTGATTGTACAACTTCATCACAGTTCTGTTGTAGAAAAGAGGATGACTTTATATTTCTACGCTTCCAGCTTGCTTTAGTGTTTGGTATAATGTTGGTATAGCAATTCAACTAAAGTATTTTCGCCTCTGTAGTAACAACGCCTAATTATTTGCTTTTTTGCAACAACTGTACCCCGACAAACTGTACAGTATATAGTGTTTTAATCTGTGTAGGAACAAAAAAAACTTGCCAACACAGCTTATTTTGTTGCAGTTTTTTTTTTTTCTCACCATATTGAGAAAACCGCTCTTATCTGTGAACACTGTTATGCTGACGCTACCTGGTTACCAAGTGAGCTGTATCTAATCTGCACGGCGCTCCATAGCGCTTTTAGCGGTGAACAATATTATATGATTTGGTGGCTATTGAAGATTACAGCTGTTGTATTAGCTGTGCTACGGTATGGCGGTATATGAAAAATCCATACCGCACGAGGAATCAAACCCGGTACACCAAATGTGCTGTCATACCGCCCAGCTCTACCTGTCTGCATTGCCAATAATGGCTAGCAGTCGAGACACAGAAGATCAAAGTTCTAAGCACCTTGCTGGGCATTTATTTGCTCAAGGTGGAAGTGTCTCTGGGTTTCCTTTATTTACTCTTTTTAAGAAAACCGGTGCTCTGAGCAGCTTGCCATATTGTGAAACCCTGTCTTAATCTCTGTTCCAACTTTTCCATTGCAGGCTAGGGATGTTTTGTGTCCTTTATCCAATGTGGATTAATACTTATTATACTGTTTTCATTATTTTGGCCACCACATTTATTTTCCCTTTACTGCAGTATTGTTATACTTTGGTTAAGCATCCTGCAAATTGGTTTTTTTTTATTCTTACAGGTGCAGGGCTACACTTGTATAAACAATGTTTTTACAAGTAAGTAAGTAAGTAAGTAATTTAAGTTATTAATATTCATATAAACATTTGTGTTGCTGTTGTTATAAGCTGTTATCTTCTTATCAAGCAAGTTAATTTCTAGTTTACATTTGTTTGTGCAGCAACTGTACATGCTTAATGACTAGAGATGCATTGTACATCACAGTATAATAGAGTATATGCAGATATTACCAGGATAAGAAGTTGCTGAACATAGTGCTCAAGGCAATCATATACTTAACTTCTGTTTAGACCACTTCTGTTAGTGATAGTGATCAGCTTGTAAAAGCAATTTGGCTGAAGTGTTCGAAAAATAATCACTACAGCAACTTAAACCAGAATCAATGCTCTTCCCCCACCAGCCCCTGAGCAAAAAAAGATAAGACTGCTCCATTGATCCCATGTCCGCAGTTATCTTCAAAGAAAGTTTAGATCTGCTTATTGACATTAGTATTGAAGTGGAGTCAGAGTTTTATTTCACATCTTTCACAGACTGCCATAGTAAAGCCACTGCTGTAACATCATTACGGTAATGCATGAATTCTCCCACTGTTTTCCTACTGTACATCTCAGTGGTACCCTGTTCTGCTTTACTAAAGATCTTTAATATAGGCTATGACTGTAATATACTTGCAATGTAAATGAAACATACTGACATGTAAATGAAATGATGTAGTTAATGCTTTAATTAGTTAATAATTATCACACATACAACATATATACATTATGTATATGTATCCCACGCTTGGAAGGCCTCCTTCTGCTTGACGGCTTACTTCACCATGGGTGTCCACCACTGGGTTTTTGTGTTGCCGCCATAACAGGCACAAACAAACCTTTTTTGGAACATGTGAAAAGATCCCTTAGAGCAGGGGTGGCCACATGAGAAACTGGGACTGTTGTGGAGGGCTGGACCAATAGGGTGAATTTAATTCTACTCAATTTTAGTTGTATCTCTTTAAAAAAACAAACAGTAAATTGTAGAGTTTTGATAAGCTGTTACTGTTAAGTGTAGATATTACAATCAGGCAATTAAAATGAGAAGCTGGCAAAATAAAAACATCAACATTATTTTATTATTTAATCAACTTTCTCCAAAAACAAATGTGTATAAAATGTGCAGGTTTTTAAATTAACTATACAAAAAATTATATTGCTCTTTAGTTTGAAGTCTAATTACCTCATTTCCTGTTTTTCAGTCATTTGTTCTTGTTGGATATTATTTTGTATATCACATAGCTGATCTTGACTGCTCCACTCCTGTATGTGTAAAACTTAATAAAAAGTCCTTGTTGCTTTTGCAGTTTATCTAGCAAAGCTTCAGATGTGAGCACTCAGCATTGTTCAAGTTCTTGAAATGTGTTTAGTATGGTAATGGCAATTTAAACCCTAGATTTAAATTGTGATACTTAAATAAGTAAGACAGATGCTATTTGCACCCTGGTGTAAGCAGCAAAGTGTACAGTTTGCACCCTGGTGTAAACAGCAATTTATACTATTTACACCCAGATGTAAATATCACAAGATTACAAATAATTTCACTATTTTTTATATTATTTTCAGATTGTATTATTTACATTATACATTATCTACACCCAGGTGTAAAATAGCAATATATACTGACATGCCAAAAGTTTTGGTACAGGAATTAGTATCATGTTAGGTACCCCTTTAGCCTGGCTAAGTGCAGCAGGCATTGGGTCCACAAGAGGACGGAAATATCTGGAGGGGTGTTGACCCGTGCCATCTGGATAGCCACACTCAGGTCAGTGGTATTTGTAGGTGCAGGATCTCTGGTCCCTCTGTGACATATTCCCAGTACATGTGACACTGGATTAAGGAATGTTAAATGTCCCACCCGTCTGGTACCCACAATCTTGCCTCACTCAAACTCCATTAATTCGCATCGCCTTGCCATGAGCACACTGGCCAGTGGTCAGCCTTACTCACAAGATAATACCTCACAACTTATACAGGTATGGGCATTCCCAAGCCGTCCCCAGGTTTGTTTATTTGTTTATTAGGATTTTAACGTCATGTTTTACACTTTTGGTTACATGACAGGAAACAGTAGTCTATCTTCACACAAGGTTAATCAGTTCACAAAGTGGACAAAATAGACAATTTAGCATCTCCAAACCGGAGCACCTGGAGTAAACCCACGCAGACATGGGGAGAACATGCAAACTCCACACGGAAAGGACCCGGACCTCCCCACCTGGGGATCGAACCCAGGACCTTCTTGCTGTGAGGCGACAGTGCTACCCACTAAGCCACCGTGCCGCGTCCCCAGGTAACGCCACTTTATGATCAATTTACTGCTATCCCTTGACCTTTAGCATGTCCATGTATAGTGTTTATATATCGTTGGTAGGCATGCGCAGTTGAGTTTGTTTGCTCTTTTTCTTTTTGGGGTACGAATAGCTGTACTGTGTGGGGAATGCTATGTGTACCCGGGTGCAAATAGACACTCCGAATAAGTAAACACTTAAGTCCATGTCATGTTAAAAACTCTACCGTCTCTATCAATCACACTCAGTTTTGTTTGCCAGCACATTACAGTGAAGCTAAATACACTCGCACACATGTAAATTGAAACTTACGTACATTTTTTTAGAAATACTGGCCCCTTTAAAATTAAAACAACCCTGTTGTATTGCATGTGTGATGTACATTTCATTACGTCTGATTTTTAATTGCCACTGACCTCATACAGGCTAGTTGGGGACAGCCAAAGTTCGTGCAATGCCCATGTGTGCCTTAGAGAGAATTTTTTGCCAGCAAACCCTAACTATACATTTGGACCTGCCAGGTCTGTCTGCTATCTCATCAGTTCACGAGTTGGCGATCATCGAAAGTGGTGGCACGTTAACACGCAGGGTCCTAAAAACTGTGCTATTTTGTAGATTTGTTGAATATTGTTTGAATATTGTTTGAATAACAGCATTCATAACTTATGGAAAGGAATTTACTCTTGTCTTGGGTCTTGTCCCTCTGCCTGACGGCTGGGCTGAGCGGCCACATGAACAACGATTGGCCTGTTGTTCATATGGGGGTGGAGTCTTAGCCGGATAGGGACTCTCTCATATCTGATGCAACTACGACCTCTGCTGGCTGGTTGATGGCACCGGCACAGAGACGGGGAAGGAGTGCGTTGATTAGGGTGTGTCTCTGTGCACAGGGCTGATCCACATTAGGGGTCGGCATTAGTGGAGAGAAAGCATGACGCAATTGGGCAATTGGACGCACTAAAAGTCAGGAGAAAAAGGGGAGAAAATGCATAAACAAAAAAAAACAAAAAAAACATATAGCCTTAGGTCAGAAAACATGACCACACAGTCTACCACTGACCTTTGACCCAAGATGTTCTGGTACCAAGTACACTAATGAGCAATGTTGTGTTTAAACAAGGTCTTTGTTATGGACAAACCATGGTTAGCATAGAAGTCCAATAACATCCCGGAGCTCGGGTTCAGATCTGGCAAGCTGTTTCTCCCAATTACTCCCCTCTAGTTTTCTCAGTCATTGCCAACATGAGCATTGAAGTGCATGGAATCCACCACAAAAATCCACCCACTATCTCCAAAAAAGCCAAATATTTTGTCCTGCCCCACTCATAAGGTTACATTCCACATGCCAAGGGCCATTTTCTGCTGCCAAGGTCAATGCGTCCAGGGGCTTCTTCACCCCTGCACTGTTCCTGACAAGCAAAGCACCTCACCCTGGATCTTGTACAGGCATATGTACTGTATCTTACAGGCATGGTGTCTTATTTATTGTCTATCATTATGACACTTACGGTATAATGGTGGTGGATATAAATTTGGTCAGCACACTAAAGTGTTTGTTCAAAGCCCAATTAAATCAAGATTTATTTAATTAAACAATAAATATACAACGCCAAATCAGAAAAAGTTAGGACAGTATGGAAAATACACATAAAAAACATTTCATACATTTACTTTGACTTTTATTTGATGTCAGACAGTTTTCTCTGCTCAACTTCATTTAATTTATTAATAAACATCCATTCCAGCATTTCAGGCCTGCAACACATTCCAAAAAAAGTTGGGACAGTAAAGCATTTACCACTTTTTAATGTTGCTATTCCTTTTCACCACACTTAAAAGACGTTTTGGCACCGAGGAAGCCAAGTGATTTAGTGACATGACAGACCCTGGATTTTGGACTTTATCTGATAACAGTCTGGATGGTCCTTTTCGTCTTTGGTCCAGAGCACTTGGCGTCCTTTTTTTTTTTCAAAAAAGACCTGGAATGCTGATTCATCTGACCACAATACACATTTCCACTGTGTGATGGTCCATCCTTGATGCCTCAGAGCCCAGAGAAGTCGACGCCCCTTCTGGACATGGTTAACATTAAACTTTACTGTGCAAAAAAAGAAGCCTTAAGTGGCATTTGTGCATGTAACTCCGTATTGTAGTGCTTGACAAAGGTTTGCCAAAGTAATCCCTCACCCATGTGGTTATATCAGCTATTGTTTAATGGCGGTTCTTGATGCAGTGCTGTATGAGGGATTGAAGATTACGGGCGTGCGCCCTTGGCCTTTACGCACTGAAATTCCTCCCGAATCCTTGAATCATTTAATGATATTATGCACTGTAGAGGGAGAAATATGCAAATCCCTTCCAATCTTTCTTTGAGGTACATTGTTTTTAAACATTTCAATCATTTTCTCACACATTTGTTGACAAACTGAAGATCCTCTGATCATCTTTGCTTATCAAAGACTCAGCCTTTCCTGGATGCTGCTTTTGTACCAAATCATGATCACAATCTTCACCTGTTTGGAATCACATCATTTTTTAGTTTTTTCACCTCATTACCAGCTCTAAATTTCCCCCGTCCCAACGTTTTTTGGAATGTGTTGCAGGTCTGAATGCAGGAATGGAGGTTTATTAATAAATGAAATTAAGTTGAGCAGACAAAACATGAAATATCTTGGGTTCAAACTGTCTGCAATCAAATAAAAGTCAAAGTAAATGTAAGGAACACTGTTTTTATTTTATTTGCATTTTCCATGCTGTTCCAACTTTTCTAATTTGGGGTTGTAGATTCCTCATTCCCATTCCTAGTTTTTGTGTTAGCACTGCTGTTTTCTCGGTTAAAATTGCACAGCGGAATGTTTAAATACACTTTGGCTTTTTACACAAGAAAATAAAAACTTCTCTAAGCTAATAAATACTGTAAGTGAAATAAATGAGATGTGCCGAATTCTTCAAATGGAAAAACAAATCCTTCAGGCAATCATGTTTATCCTCTCAGAAAAAGTTCACAGTCTCACAAGTCAAACTGAGGCTCCTAACAAGGGCATAGTCACTGCAACAGATATGATTGTTTTTGAAACACTTAACCTAAAAGCAGCTATGTTTTCATTTCATGCATTATTCATCATGTTTGTACACCCCGCATTACATTCTTATTTTCAAAGTTACCTTATGCTTTTATGTAAGTTTGATGCGAGTACTTTGATTTAAAAGACTTTTAGTTCAACAATGTGTTTAAACATTTCACACTTAGAGGAAGTTGAATGAGACACTAAATATTTCAGTGGGCATAAGTGCATAAAAGATTGCATTGTCTGCATATTCCCCCCAGAAACCTCTAAACACACTCTGTTTCAAAGATGCTTGTCTTCGGAAGTACTGGCTGTCTTACGTGGAATTGAGCCCAGGGGGGCAAAATCGTTTACAATAAATGTACTACTGGCTTTGTTTCTGCCATCAGTTGCATTTAGACTGCTGTGGTTCTGTAGGTAACATCAGGAATTAGCATATATTCACCAGACTACCGCAGTTTGAAATAGGGCATCAAATGTTGTTTTTCTTTTTCTTTTTTTTTCTGTTTGTTTTTTTGTTTGTTTTTTTTGGACCTGTGGAACAAACAAACCAAATTTTAAGCTAAATTAGCCTGTAGTTTAGCCTGTAACTAGGATTCTGCTCTCTACTGTTGTGCAGGTGCCACAGTAGTATTAAGAACAATAGTATTTGCTTTCTAATTAAATCATAAATCTTCTACTCCACTCAACTACTGATTTAATACAACTGGTTTGCATTTTTATGTAGAAAATTATTTCAAAATTTGACCCAAATAAATCTTAGACATGGCTGCTAAAGTTATAATAGGGCTGGCTCGATACCACTTTATGTCCAATACCGATCCCACTACTGCAAATTGAGTATCTGCCGATACCAATACCAATCCGATACAGTCATTTCTCCTCTCAAACAACTAAGCAGTAATAATACATGTCTCAGTGCACTATGGTTAAACTAGCTATCTAAATAACAATGCTCCATTTCATGCTGTTCTTCAATGGTCAGGACCCCCACAGGACCACTACAGAGCAGGTATTATTTAGGTGGTGGATCATTCTCAGCACTGCAGTGACTGACATGGTGGAGGTGTGTTAGTGTGTGTTGTGCTGGTATGAGTGGATCAGACACAGCAGCGCTGCTGGAGTTTTTAAATACCGTGTCCACTCATTGTCCACTCTATTAGACACTCCTACCTACTTTATAAAGTCAGAGACGATCGCTCATCTATTGCTGCTGTTTGAGTTGGTCACCTTCTAGACCTTCATCAGTGGTTACAGGACGCTGCCCACGGGGCGCTGTTGGCTGGATATATTTTTGGTTGGTGGACTATTCTCAGTCCAGCAGTGACAGTGAGGTGTTTAAAACACACACTAACACACCACCACCATGTCAGTGTCACTGCAGTGCTGAGAATGATCCACCATCTAAATAATACCTGCTCTGTGGTGGTCCTGACCATTGAAGAACAGCATGAAAGGGGGCTATCAAAGTATACCGAGAAATAGATGGACTACAGTTAGTAATTGTTGAACTACAAAGTGCTTCTCTATGGTAAGTGGAGCTGATAAAATGGACAGTGAGTGTAGAAACAAGAAGGTGGTTTTAATGTTATGGCTGATCAGTGTATGTATATAAAATGGAGTGACTATGCAGTGGTATTATATTCATAACAAAAATGGTAAAATAATACTTATAATAGTGCTGTATCTGAATTTAAGGTTCACATATATTCTCTAAAACAAATACAAATGTAACAGTGATACCCCATACAAGAACATTTTCTCGGTAAAGGCAGAGTTTAACCTTATCCAAACGTAATTGACAAGTGGAACATTGTCAAAGCCCCCTGCCAGGACATGATCAATGTCAGAATGTGTGGCACCATCAACCATCGCAGGATTCTCTAACACCATGCCATCTGGATCCATCTAGCACAGAACATCTGCTGACTTCCTCTATCATCTTTAGGGATAATAGATTTTAGAAGCAGAGGGAGCCAGGGCAGACAAAGCAGTCACCCTATGTTGTTGTTTGGATGTGAGCCAGTTTCCACTACGCTACACGGGAGAGTGGATGGTTCACTGACGAGCTAAGATTTATAAATGCTTACCTGCCTGAATACTCACTAGTCTTCAGTCACATATAGGGGTTTTTGCCTTCTGAAACCAATTTACTTCTGAAAGCAATGAAAGAAGCATGTGGGAACTTTACAATTAGGTATATTCAAGGTTGAATAACAAACTCAATAACAAACCTGGAGTACTGCACCCACTGCTCTGCCATGGTAAGGTTATTTGGCCATACGGAGCCCAGAGACATTTCACATTTACGGCATTTAGCAGATGCTTTTATCCAAAGCGACTTACAATTGAGACTGCATACAACTACAAACAGCAGTTAAGTGGCAACTAGACTGAGAAATAGTAGTTTGAGAGATTTGATTGCTTGTGTATTCCCTTGTCCTCTTTTTTTTGGCAAGGATACGATACACCATTGACAGGGCACTGATCCATTTATGGGTTCATGCACTCACTCATTTATTCACTATTTATATTGGCCAATTCACCCTTAGCATGTTTTGAGTAGTGGAAGGAATTCAAAGAGCATTCAGTACACCCATGTATACAGAGGAAGAATTTGTGAAAGTTTTCACTGACAGTTTCTGGAGGCGAGGATTAAACTTCTCAGGACCCATGTTTCAGTGCAGCACCAATTCTACCAGCTTCTCCACTATGCCTCCCAGCCCATAAACTACTTGTACATTCTTTCCTGTTCAATTACAAAGCAATTTGCATAATGTGACATCAAAAGAAAAATATAACGGTTTTATTTGAGTAAAACTCATTTTACTCAAATAAAATAATAATATACACCGACGAGGCATAACATTATGACCATGTTTCTACACTCACTGTCCATTTTATCAGCTCCACTTACAGCCTGCTTTCACCCTGTTCTTCAATGGTCAGGACCCCCAAAGGACCACTACAGAGCAGGTATTATTTAGGTGGTGGATCATTCTCAGCACTGCAGTGACACTGGTGTGTTAGTGTGTGTTGTGCTGGTATGAGTGAATAAGACACAGCAATGCTGCTGGAGTTTTTAAACACCTCACTGTCACTGCTGGACTGAGAATAGCCCACCAACCAAAAATATCCAGCCAACAGCGCCCCGTGGGCAGCGTCCTGTGACCACTGATGAAGGTCTAGAAGGTGACCAACTCAAACAGCAGCAATAGATGAGCGATCGTATCTGACTTTACATCTACAAGGTGGACCAACTAGGTAGGAGTGTTTAATAGAGTGGACAGTGAGTGGACACGGTATTTTAAAAACTCCAGCAGCGCTGCTGTGTCTGATCCACTCATACCAGCACAACACGTACTAACACACCACCACCATGTCAGTGTCACTGCCGTGCAGAGAATGATCCACCACCTACATAATACCTGCTCTTTGGGGGTCCTGACCATTGAAGAACAGGGTGAAAGCAGGCTAAAAAGTATGTAGAGAAACAGATGGACTACAGTCAGTAATTGTAGAACTACAAAGTGCTTCTATATGGTAAGTGGAGCTGATAAAATGGACCGTGTGTGTAGAAAACAGGAGGTGGTTATAATGTTATGGCTGATTGGTGTATAACATTTCCACCTTTTCCATTTCTCTTATTGTTGCATATTTGTCACCCTTATGTTTTTTGGTTTTTTTTGAGAATAGCGCATGCCAACCAAGGAGTAGATACGGCCCATATTTAAATACAGCTTATTTTTACCCAAGTATTTAGACTAGAGACATGGGTAAAACACATAAATAACTAGATACTACACATAGCTTGTTTTGTAAACATAGCTGTGCGGTATTGTGCGTGGAGCATTGTCATAAATTGCAATGTGGTTAAGACGCACTTTCAGGGCGGCATGGTGGGCCTGTGGGCAGTACTGTCGCCTCACAGCAAGAAGGTACTGTGTTTGATCCCCAGGTGGGGCAGTCCGGGTCCTTTCTGTGTGGAGTTTGCATGTTCTCCCCGTGTCTGCGTGGGTTTCCTCCGGGTGCTCCAGTTTCCTCCCACAGTCCAAAGACATGCAGATAAGGTGAATTGGAGATACAAAATTGTCCATGATGTGTTCGATATAACCTTGTGAACTGATGAATCTTGTGTAATGAGTAACTACTGTTCCTGTCATGAATGTAACCAAAGTGTAAAACATGACGTTATAATCCTAATAAGCAAATAAATAAGACACTTGAGCGTACACTTGTAGAAGATGCTAAGAGTTCTGACTGGCATGCTCTCTCCTGACCGAGCAGGGTCATGATCGTTCCTTTAACATGTGGTCAGTACAAACCCATATCTTTTCACCTTCATGAGGCTGGTTCATATGGGAATCTGTTTCACCCATGGAGAGATATGCACTGATCCCATTTAGCCCATCAGTCAGTAGAGGTTGCAATTGCAGCAGTTATACCCTGTTCAGCCATTTTTTTGCCCCGTACAGACACACAGCCAGTCATGTGTCTGTGTAAGCAACCAGTCAGCTGATAGCAGAGCTGGGATTCAAACTTGAGAGCTTGGGATGTCAGCACTGGTGGGCTAGCATATTTTACTTCTGTGCCATCCGATCGCCCAACGCCACAGAATTTAAAGGTCTTTACCCTATGTGAAAAAGTAAATGCTCTCTAACCTAGTAATTCAACCAGTTAACCATATTCAGTTGACAACTGGGTTCAGTGTCACTAGCCACAGTCAGGGGGGGATTACTGACAGATCTGTTTCATCTAAGCAGCACTTAAATAGAAGTAATGAAGTAGAATGATGGGACTAAAGAAGCAGAACATTCTAAATGACACATTGTAAAGAGATTCAAATACAGATGCAAAACAAAGTCATTGTAATCTACCAGTCTGTAAAGAGTTACAGGGTCATTACTGGGACTCTAGCAAACCATAGTGAGAGCCATTATTTAGGACAAGCTGTGATCCAACACAGAATATTATCCCACTAACTCATCTCAGTTGCTTAATAATCCACACTTGTATAAGACATCAGGCTCCGAGGGTGAGACTGAGTAAGATATTTATGGAGCAACTATGACCAAAGTATCACAACAAAAGGTGTTTTTACATCAGGAAAGAGCACTTTAATAAAAGTAAAAGCAAAAGTTCACTTAATGAGACTGTATCAATTCATGTTAAATGTAGGCCACTGGTAAACATGGTGGTTACATCATATTATTGGGATTTTGTAAGCAGCCTAATAGACAGGCTGACCCAGAGTGATACTCGGACAACAGACAGATTGAACCATTGCTGTGATCAGCAGTACATAATGCAGAGCTGATACATAAGAGCTGTAATGTTAAGGTAAAAATTCTTCATAATTTTCCCCTCACAAAACCACCAAAATAGGTCAGTCAAATGAGTTACCCATTAGTTTTAACCAAAACGTTACCACTATCACTTTAGTGTATATATACTTTGGAGTAGAGAACCTCCTACACTAATAGTAAAAAGACTCACAGATCAGTCATAACATTAAAACTACCTTCTTGTTTCTACACTCACTGTCCATTTTATTAGCTCCACTTGCCATATAGAAGCACTTTGAAGTTCTACAATTACTGACTGTAGTCCATCTGTTTCTCTACATACCTTGTCAGCCTGCTTTCACCCTGTTCTTCAATGGTCAGAACCACCACAGAGTAGATATTATTTGGGTGGTGGATCATTCTCAGCACTGCAGTGACACTGACATGGTGGTGGTGTGTTAGTGTGTGTTGTGCTGGTATGAGTGGATAAGACACAGCAATGCTGATGGAGTTTTTAAACACCTCACTGTCACTGCTGGACTGAGAATAGTCCACCAACCAAAAATATCCAGCCAACAGCATTCCATGGGCAGCGTCCTGTGACCACTGATGAAGGTCTAGAAGATGACCAACTCAAACAGCAGCAATAGATGAGCGATCGTCTCTGACTTTACATCTACAAGGTGGACCAACTAGGTAGGAGTGTTTAATAGAGTGGACAGTGAGTGGACACGGTATTTTAAAAACTCCAGCAGCGCTGTTGTGTCTGATCCACTCATACCAGCACAACACACACTAACACACCACCACCATGTCAGTGTCACTGCCGTGCAGAGAATGATCCACCACCTAAATAATACCTGCTCTGTGGGGGTCCTGACCACTGAAGAACACGGTGAAAGCAGGCTAACAAGGTATGTAAAGAAATATATGGACTACAGTCAGTAATTGTAGAACTACAAAGTGCTCCTATATGGTAAGTGGAGCTGATAAAATGGACAGTGAGTGTAGAATCAAGGAGGTGGTTTTAATGTTATGACTGATCAGTGTACATAAGTAAACACAGGACCTAAACATCAGATGAGATGTTTGATATTAATGGTGTTTTGGAAATATCTTTGACTGATGCATGAAGATTAATCATTAAAAAAACAATGTCAGCCATTATCTTTCAGAGGTTGTGCTTTGTTTTCCATGAGGATTTGCCAGGTATATTAAGCACCCAGAGACATTTGAATGTCAGCCAGTGGATTGCAGTAACTCAAAACAAAAATGAGATTTTATATTTTCTGCAGCAACTCAATTATACCAGAATGACACAGGTCACATTCTGCGCTGCTTCATTCCAAACAATCGGCACCTCCCACGAATAAGTGAGAACTGTTTGTCACTGCACCCCGGAGCAATGAATACATTCTCTCTCACGCCAGTTTGAAACACTGTTGCCTCTGCTGCAAGCCGCCATAATGATGTCAGCCAGGCTGGAAGTTACCTGAGGCCCTCAGGCAAAGATTATACATTCAGAGCTGGCCTTTTCAATCATATTTTTGCATATAACAAGTGCCATGTTTTAAACATCATTTCTTGTAAGCTGAACTTACAACGAGGATTTAAGCCTTTCATAATATTTGTAATTGTGTGAAATCTACATGAACTAAATTCACTGTACTGGTCACAGTATTGACTTTACATTGTAAGCACTGTGAGTTTATTTTGATCGATGGATTGAAACACATCAACAAAATGTTTGCTGTAACAGCATCATGACAGAACTAAACCCATCAGGCATGACATTTTAACCTCCTTCCTAATATTGTGTTGGTCCCCCTTTTGCAGCCAAAACAGCCCTGACCCGTCAAGGCATGGACTCCACTAGACCCCTGAAGGTGTGCTGTGGTATCCGGCAACAAGATATTAGCAGCAGATTCTTTAACTCCTGTAAGTTGTGAGGTGGGGCCTCCATGGATCGGACTTGTTTGTCCAGCACATCCCACAGATGCTCGATTGGATTGAGATAAAACTCGTTGTTGTGCTCCTAAACCATTCCTGAACCATTTTTGCTTAGTGGCAGGGAGCATTATCCTGGTAAAAGAGACCACAGCCATCAGGGAATACCGTTTCCATGAAAGGATGTACATGGTCTGCAACAATGCTTAGGTAGGTGGTACGTGTCAAAGTAACATCCACATGGATGGCAGGACCCAAAGTTTCCCAGCAGAACATTGCCCAAAGAATCACACTGCCTCCGCCGGCTTGCCTTCTTCCCATAGTGCATCCTGGTGCCATGTGTTCCCCAGGTAAGCGACGCACATGCACCCGGCCATCCATGTGATGTAAAAGAAAACGTGATTCATCAGACCAGGCCACCTTCTTCCATTGCTCCGTGGTCCAGTTCTGATGCTCACATGCCCATTTTTGCCGCTTTTGGCGGTGGACAGGGGTCAGCCTGGGCACCTTGACTGGTCTGTGTCTATGCAGCCCCATACGCAACAAACTGTGATGCACGTGCATTAATGAGCCATGGCCGCCCATGACCCAGTCGCCGGTTTACCACTGTTCCTTCCTCGGACCACTTTTGATAGATACTGACCACTGCAGACCTAAGAGCTGCAGTTTTGGAGATGCTCTGACCCAGTCGTCTAGCCATCACAATTTGGCCCTTGTCAAACTCACTCAAATCCTTACGCTTGCTCATTTTTCCTGCTTCTAATACATTAACTTTGAGGATAAAATGTTCACTTGCTACCTAATATATCCCACCCACTAACAGGTGCCGTGATGAAGAGATAATCAGTGTTATTCACTTCACCTGTCAGTGGTAATGTTATGCTTGGTCGGTGTAAATGTGTATTAATAAAATGCAAGTACTGCACAGATTTAGTGACCTAGGTTTAATTTCTGCCACTAGATTTTGACTATTTGCTGTGAGGCGACAGTGCTACCCACTGAGCCACCGTGCCACCCAACAAACAAACAAAAAAACATTTCATATTTTTTTGTGTGATTGGCTGTAATAACCAAAAATACTGTTTTATACAAAAAAATCCTCAATCCTCACCAAGAGAGTCAAATCTGAAGCTAGTTATATATTCAAACGGTATAAGATCAAAGAGCATTATTTTGACATCAAACATACCAAAAATATCACCAAAACAAGCCACATGTTATGCTATTCAGCCTTTTCAGAAATAAGTAAATAAAATGCGTGCTACTCAAGTGGATTAGCAGTTGAACAACAGTGAACTGTGTCCCAGTTAGTCCTAACAGAGGAAATTGTGACAGCTATGATGTATCATCAGCAAAAAGCTGCACTACCTGAAAGCAATCAATCATCACTTTAATTCAAAGCTGCTCTCTTTATCATATTGTCAAAGAGATTGGCCTCTTAGCTTAATGCCAAAGCCCTGCCAGGGCTAAAGCAAGTCATAAGCAAAAAAAAGGATGATTGATAATAAGAGGGAAGAAAGACTGCCACTGAAATCCCTACATTTGTTAATATTCTTCAGATGATTTTGATAAATCTCTGTTGGTTAAACAGTCTGATCCAACATCAGATAAGAAAAATGTCTGAAGCAATAAATTGTTACTCGCTGTTAATCTCTACTAGTTATTCATAATATACAACCAGTGTTGGTTGGTTTTTCTTGGTATCTAATGGATTTGGAGAAAGGGCCAAACTCACCAGTGTTATATACAAACTCGATTTCCAGAAAACGCAATAAACATAAATCTGTGATCTGTTAATTTTCTAACTTTTACAGTGGTACCTTAAAACTCAATGTTGAATTTGAAAGGCGTTGAGTTTTAAGGTATTTTTTTTTACCATAAGGATGTATGGGAAACCTGTTGATGCATTCCATGATCCCATGGACTTGCATATATTCTAGGCTGATGTAAAATAATCGGGTGGTTTTTGACACTTACACACAAACATAATAATAAATAAAACACTGAAATACAATTATTAAGCAGTTAAAAATGTATATAAAAATACAATAAAACCTGCTCTTTACCTTTATTTCTTTATTGAATTATATTGCAGAATAAATATGTAAGATGAATTATTTGTTTTTTAGTGTCATTATCCGTCAGACTCTATACACATGATATTTACCCCCTCCCCCATTTCTTTCTCTGTGTAAAACTGAATCGCTGAATAAAAACAAGTCAGAAACGACTCTTTGACTTTGGAATCGAATCAGGGAGCTGTGCTCTTATCTACGGTAAAGATTCATTTGTTTTGTTCACTCTGTTTCATTATGGTGTTGTGCGTAAACAACTCCATGGATCAGTGAATTTGTTTTAAAGATTCAGTCGTGGTTCAGGCGTTGATAAACACCTGTTTAAACTAATCTGAGCTTTCAGATTTTGGACCGAATTCCAGTCGTTCCTCTAATCCAAAGCAATATATGCTATTTTTTTTTATTTCTCCAATGTGTGACATTTTGGTAAGCTGGCAGTGGAAAAACTCTCTCTTCATTGGTTGTAGAGATATAAGTGACACCTTAGATAACAAATTACCAGTTTCAGCTTTTTTTAGCCGAGAGAATAATGTATCTGACTGAGACGGTTTTTGTTAGTTAGGTGGACTGACACAGTTGGATATGGATTTATATATTCTGGAAATATTCTGGACACATACAAGATGGCCAGCAGTAAGTGAAACAAGTGGATTATATTCCTAATGGAACAAGATATGGACAGATATAGATTTGGTCTCAATTAAATGAAGAGAAGCTCAGGTAAGCAGCGTTTATGATTTTATGCTGCTGTGTGGTTGATCTGTGTTGCGGTGCTGCTGTTTACCGTGCGCTTTCATTTTGCAATGATAGCACATCATTATCAAATATTGAACTTTTCGGGATTTTTTATGCTCATTTATTTGAAATAAAACAGACAGTATGAATGTGATTGTGATATTCTGCTGGTTTGTTTGATAGAAATATTGTCAGTATTAATACTTTGATGACATTTTACCACACCGCTCAAGCCTAGCGCTGAACAAAACGGCGGTCGCACACACGTGTTTAAAGGTACAAAGATTTTGAGTTTGGGGGACGTTGAGTAACAAGGTACCACTGTACTACTTAAACTTACTGGCCTTTTATATTAGCAACACATGCTGTTTGTACTTAATTTAGGTGACTAGATGTAGTTTATATGTTCATGCACAATATCATTAATGTTAATCTTCCAATAGTTTTTTATTAGTGGACACTTTCTGAATATGCAGCTACACTTCTCCTACAGTTCTTCTTCTATTTTGTCATCATTGTTTTTTCTGACTTTTACCTCATAAATTAAAAAAAAAATCCTTAAAAATCCTTTTTAAATAAAAAATTAAATAACCAAACCTGACTGATTCCCCTTAAGTCAGAGTCTGAAAAAGTCAGCTCTATCATTTAATCTGAAATGTAACTGAGAGGGTAAGACAAGCATTGTACATACAGGGTGTGAAGTACAGGCTTGGTGTACAACCTCAAAGATAAATAATAGAAAATAATAGTTTACAATAAATGTGATTGTTAGTTATTTTTTGACAGCCTGCAATTTAGAGCCAAACAATAAATCACTCTGCTATTACTACTGACTCTGGCACTGAAAAAATGACAGAAGATGGAGCTGGAGCTGGCAGAGATAAAGATGCTGTGATTCTCGTTGGGTGTGACAACAATGGACAGAATTAGTAATGAGTAAATTACAGGGACAGTACAAGTAGGATGTTTTGGAAACAAAGTTAAGGACAAGAGATTGAGATGGGTCGCCCAGGTGGCGATAGCACACCAGCACCGAGATTGTGAACTTCTCGGTTCGAAACTCTGCGTTGCCACCGGTGTCTGGGTGCCATCTAGCGGGCATAATTGGCAGTGCCTGCAGCAGACACATTTCTTCTAGGGCGGGATGACCGGACTATGTGGGTGTGGTCTTCAAACGCTGTGTGAGGACCCTGATTAGCAGATAGAGAGGTGCCTCTGCAGAGTGCATGGGTGAAAAAGGGTTCCGCTAAGGGCTGCATGTGACCCGCAGGAGGCGTGAGCAGCAATATACCCACCTCGACTGCAATCAGGGATCCCACAGCAGCGGAAAACAAATTGAGTAAGCTAAATTGGGAGAAAATGCATAAATGTAATAGAAAAAAGAGATTGAGATGGTTTGGGCATGTGCAGAGGAGGGATGAGAGTGACATCAGGAGAAATGTGTTGAGGATGGTGTTGCCAAGCAGGAGGAAAAGAGGAAGGCCAAAAAGGTGATTAATGGATGTTGTGAGGGAGGATATTCAAGTGGTGGGGTGACAAAGAAGGTGCTCAGGACAGGGCAAGATGGAGATGAATGATCCGTTGTGGCGACCCCTAAAGGGAAGAGTTAAAACTAGAAAAAGAGGAAGAAGAAGAATACTGACTCTGGCACTGTCACTCCCAACAATAGTTACGGCATCTCCAGCTCCCTTTTCTGTCTTCTTGTCAATGATGGACAGAATTAGGAATGAGTAAATTACAGGGACTGTACAAGAAGGATGTTTTGGAGACAAAGTTAGGGAGGAGAGATTGAGATGGTTTGGGCATGCACAGAGGAGGAATGAGTTACATCAGGAGAATGGTGTTAAGGATGGAGTCCCCAAGCAGGAGGAGAAGTGGAAGGCTAAAAAGGTAGTAAATGGAAGTTGTGAGGGAACCATTTACGTGGTTGGGGAAGAAGAGGAAGAAGAAGAATACTAAGAAGAATACTGACTCTGACTCAGCATCAGAAGTGAGTGAGTCGGTGAGGGAGGAAGTAAGTGAGTCTGTGAATGGCTGACAGAGCATGTGTGTGTTTACCTACGGTATGAGCTCAGAACACAAACTGCTTTAGTAAACATGAGCTTGATTTATTAGTTCAATTATCCTTCATTTCCACTGGAGTGATCAGCAGAGTGAAATATTCAGGAATGTATAGCAGGGCTTAATATAATTCTGCTCAGACAGAAGGTAGTCTTCACATTTTCCTTACTATGGAATGAATTGTGAGTCAGAGAGGAACAGTTTATGGATAAATACATAAATAAATAATCATATGACTGAATGACTATTTTAAAATACCTTTATCTGCAGTATAGTGTCTGTAGACTAGGGCTGGCTCGATACCACTATTTTATGTTCGATACCGATACTGGAAATTGAGTATCTGCCGGTACCAATACCAATCCGATACCGTCATTTCTCCTCTCAAACATCTAAGCAGCAATAATACATGTGTCAATGCACCATCTTTATCTGTATTTAACAAATAAATTATAATTGCAATATAAAATTCTAGATCTGTCAACTCTCAAATCTACACCTTGAAGAGGCAGCAAAAAAATTATAAAATAAATAATAAAAAATATTATTTATAAACAATAAAAATGAGATAATTAAATAATAAAAAATAAACAAATGTATCTATCTTGTCCCGGCTGGGAGATATCTCACATCCTCAATGAAATTTAATCCATTAGTGTTATGAAATAAAACAAACTACACTGTTTCCCATTCATCCAGCAGGGTGTTTTAATAAGCGTGCTTTGGTTTTTAATAATCTAAAAACGTGACACAACTTTAACGGAAAATCTCAACCAAACACTCTGTCAATTCTAATTGGTCCATCGCGTTTGATTGACATCCACATCTTTTAGTTAGTTGTGGCAGTAGTAGATGATAGTCAATCATCCTCTCACTAATGCTGGTCCCTGCTCCTGATTGGGGAGGACGAGGCTGCTCCACGCCCCCTCCGACACGTGCACAGTAATCGAACATCTTATCACCTACACTTGACGAGTGCAGTGCAGTACAGCGCTGTGTACGGAGAGCCAAACCCTCTACTGCACTCTTTTCCCATCTCCGTGCAGGCACCACCAACCAGCCAGCAGAGGTCGGAATCGCACTAGTCTGAGAGAGAGTCCCCATCCAGCTTAATCCTGCCCCTTATCTGAACAACAGGCCAATCGTTCAAGTAGATCAGTGTGTTTTAATTTTAAAATGGCCTTATTTACATTAAGTGTTATACTTACATTAAGTGTTGTTTATAGTAAGTGTTATTTACATTAAGTGTTATTTACATTAAGCAAGAGTATCGGATCAGATTACAAATTTTTTTCCCTCCGATATCCGATCCAGTGATTAGGGCCAATATCGGACCGATAGCGATACAGCGTATCGGATTGGTGCCAGCCCTACTGCAGACATCCGAAAATTTGTAAATGGTGTCAAACTAAAACAACCAGCTATTGGATAAATCACAACCATATAGAAATTGCTCTACTTAAAAGAAAAATGTAATTAAATTGTTGGGGATGTCCATAAAATATTTTACATTATTTAATTTTACATAGTTTTGTTCTTCATTTCCATTGTTTTCCATCTTATTCCCTGATAAAGTGAAACCCAAACCAAGATAATTACAAATTGGGACATGGATACTTTTTATGTTTTTTGGCATCATGTCTGTCCACATGGTAACAGTGATTTCTCGAGTGATTTCTTTAAGCCACCCAAGGAGGATGGGGGTCCCTACTGAGTCTGGTTCCTCCCAAGGTTTCTAACTGTAATTTTACCCTGTGTCTGCATGGGTTTCCTTCGGGAGCTCCGGTTTCCTCCCACAGTCCAAAGACATGCAAGTGAGGAGACTTGGAGATACAAAATTGTCCATGACTGTGTTTGATATTAAACTTGTGAACTGTAATGAGTAACTACTGTTTCTGTCATGAATGTAACCAAAGTGTGTAAAACATGACATTAAAATCCTAATAAATAAATATATCCTGTAATTTTAAGGGAGTTTTTCCTTGCCACTGTCATCCTTGGCTTGCTCAACAGGGGTTTTTGGTCTGTTGGTCCTGGATTCTGTAAAGTTGCTTTGAGACAATGTCCATTGTAAAAAGAGCTATACAAATAAATTTGACTTGACTTGACTCAATTTCATATGCAGAAGTTCCCAGACGACACCCGCAGTTGTGGGGTGTATTATGAAGGGTGGGGAGGGGGTGTGTACAGGAGGAGGTGTCATCATCACATAAAAAAATCTTCTTCCTCTTAAAGCTTTTTTGAGCGGTCGAAAAAGGTGGAAATCAGATGGCGCTAAATCCGGACTATAAGCTCTCTCTCAATCTCTCAGACTCCTCCCTCCCTCACCATTTCCAACCAAAATATAAAAGTGCGGAAACTTGTACATGGGGCTACAGCTAAATAAATAGGAAAGAACAGAGCCGTCTTTGCTTTTCCGGAGGCTTTGGTACTTTACAATCTGTAAAAGAAAAGAACTTCTATAGTGTCCTCTTCTTTGCTGTGTTGTGTTGGGGTATCAGCATGAAAAAGAGGGACTCAGCATGGCTTGACAGGCTGGTGAGAAAAGCTGGATCTGTTGTAGATACTTTTATGCAGGAGGCTGAGGAAAGAACCATTAACAGCTTCTATCCATCATGGATAAAACACACCACCCTCTGAACAGCATGAGCAACAGTCAGAGAAGTGTGTTTAGTCACAGACTGCTCAGCAGACAGGCTGAGGAAGTCTCTTGTCCCCTCGGCAGTCACACTGATTAACGGCACAAAACAGCGGGGCGGACTCTTCACACATTTACATGAATACTTTCTAAATCATTCATACGGCTTTGATATTTTATATTCAATTTATACTTATGTATATTTATTAATTAAAATTTGGACTTTTAGTACTAAGACTAGAACTATTGATCTGAGTGTTAGTGCTGAAACTTTATTTGGTACTGGAATTAAAACCTGTAGTCTGGAACTGAAACATTCAGAACTTAAACTAAACACTTTTATTTTTGGAACTACAGTGGAACCTCTATTTAACGGACTAAAAGGGGGGTGCACTGGTCTGTAAAATGTGTTTGTCCCAAAAAGTGATTTTTTATTTTATTTTTCCAGGGGGTGCGAAAATATACGAAACCACAGCACTAAGGTCCACAAAAGTGCTAAACATGCACATATGATAAACAGTAAAATGAACAACATTAATAGATATGTGAATATGTAATGTAAAAGCTATTAAAAAAAAAAAGAACTAAGGCAAGAACTAAGCAAGCCTCCCGACAAAATAAAGCCTATCACTAATGTAAACAGAGAGACATGTGCCGGCTAGTGGATAATTCTACTGATTTTGGTATGCTTCTCGTGGGAATAGTGATGGAACAATGGAACATTCCATTTGGTTTTCCAGACTATTGTCTGTTAAATCCGAATCCAAATTAAATGGAAGTTCGTTAAATCGAAGTTCCACTGTATATCCTTTTGTACTAAAATGAAAATATGCATCTCTGGAACTAGAATTTGTGTTCTCAAATGTACATTTATTTTCATTTATAAGAAATGTATCATTTAGTACTGAAACTGAAGCCTTACCTACAGGAACTGGTAATCTTGCTTTTGAAAATGAAACAGTATGTTCTGAAACTGACATTAGTTTTTAGTTTTAGAATGGAACTAAACATTTGGTTCTTTAACTGGAATTCTTGTGTCTGAATCTTAAACTAAAAAGTTTGATTTGGTTACTGGAACTAAAACATTTTGTTATGGACTGTTTTCAGGACCAAAAACTTATATAATTTACTTAACTTACACTGTAAAATTATACTGTGTTTAAAATAACACATTAACACATTACGTTTGCAAGTTCCTTCTCTTGATAGTATTGATACTAGTTTTAGGACTATTAATTAAAACACACACACACAAAGTGCTATGCAGATAAACTTCCACCCTTTGCAAATCCTCTTGAATAATATATTGCTATGGATCCAGACATTCCAGACAAAAAAACCAATATGCTGATTTTGAAAACATTTACTAATAAATCAATATGAACAAGATGATCTATGTGAAATAAAAATCATGAAATAATTTTAGTCATGCTGTAATGCAGCATCTGTAAACTATATTGTGTATATAAAGAAGTCAAACTAAAAGAGACTAAAGTATAAAAGGCTACTTCTGAATTAGTCATACAACCATGTTATTAAATGTTTTAGACAAATGTGTTTTGTCTTTGGGGGGGTCTTTGTGATGTAGTTAAACCATCAACAAAACAAATCATACAGCACCATCAATACTTTGGTCAGTCATAGCAGGCCACAGTAAAAGGCTGTCTCCTTTAATGCATTATGTCAGTGGTTGTGTACTGTACTGTAGTACCTAAAAAGGATTAAAAATAAACACGCTAGCACACCAGGGATGACAGTTTGAACCTGTTATTTCAAATCCCAGCTCTGCTAGCTGGGCGCCTACATGATCGACTATTGGCTGTTGTTCATACAGGGTGGAAGCTGGATGAGTATTACTCATAACTGATGCAATTATGACCTCTGCTGGCTAAATGATGGCACCTGCAAGACAAGGGATAATGTGTTGATTAGGGTGTGGTGTGAACAAAGCTGATCCGCATATGAACTCTCCTAGTGCAGGTGAAAAGATGCAGACGGTACTGCACATGTTTTGGAGGGGGTGTGTGTTAGTCTTGGCTCTCCTCAACCAGGGTGGAGATCAACATCAGTAGAGAGGAAGCATAATGCAGTTGGGTAACTGGATGCACTAAAAGTCAGGAGAAAATGCATAAACAAAATAAATAATAATAGAAATAAGTAGATAAAATCATACATAGATTTTATTTGCATCCGTAAATAATTTTTAATGTGTGGTTATTCTCATAATCTATTATTATTATTTTGTTGTTCTTGATGATGCACTTGCAATCTTGTCTTATGAATCAGACCCTGAACACCCTGACCAGGATAAATTGGTGGTAAAACATACAATAAATGAATGAATAAATACACTGATCAGCCATAACATTAAAACCACCTTGTTTCTACACTCACTTTGTAGTTCTACAATTACTGACTGTAGTCCATCTGTTTCTCTACATACTTTTGTTAGCCTGCTTTCACCTGTTCTTCAATGGTCAGGACCCCCACAGGACCACCACAGAGCAGGTATTATTTAGGTGTTGAATCATTCTCAGCACTGCAGGGGTACTGACATGGTGGTGGTGTGTTAGTGTGTGTTGTGCTGGTATGAGTGGATCAGACACAGCAGTGCTGCTGGAGTTCTTAAATACTGTGTCCACTCACTGTCCACTCTATTAGACACTCCTACCTAGTTGGTCTACCCTGTAGATGTAAAGTCAGAGACGATCACTCATCTATTGCTGCTGTTTGCATCTTCTAGACCATCAGTGGCCAAAAGACGCTGCTCACGGGGCGCTGTTTGCTGGATATTTTTGGTTGGTGGACTATTCTCAGTCCAGCAGTGACAGTGAGGTGTTTAAAAAATCCATCAGCGCTGCTGTGTCTGATTCACTCAACCCAGCACAACACACACTAACACACCCCCACCATGTCAGTGTCACTGCTGTGTCTGATCCACTCATACCACCACAACACACATTAACACACCACCACCACATAAGTGTCACTGCAGTGCTGAGAATGATCCACCACCCAAATAATACCTACTTTGTGGTGGTCCTGGGAGAGTCCTGACCATTGAAGAACAGCATGAAAGGGGGCTAACAAAGCATGCAGAGAAACAGATGGACTACAGGCAGTAATTGCAGAAGTACAAAGTGCTTCTATATGGTAAGTGGAGCTGATAAAATGACAGTGAGTGTACAAGGAGGTGGTTTTAATGTTATGGCTGATCGGTGTATGTACATAGAATTAAAAAGGTTTGGGAATACTAAAGTTGTTTCTTTGCAAATGTCAGGTAAGCACTGCTGTTTTTCTTTGTTAGAAGTAGTTTCCTTCTTGCTACCCTCCCATGAATCCCATTATGTCTTATTTATACTGTGGAATTGTTGACGTTGACCTCAGCTGGGGCTGGATTGTGTTTGACCTTCTGGTTTTGTTTTAAACCCTGACATAAATTTCAGCAGGCAGGGCAGTCATGGATAGATTCATCACTGCTTCAGATTTCTTCTGCTTGGACATTGCTTTAATAGTGGTTCAGTAGAAGAAAGAACTTAAACGTGTTTTTCAATGTTTTAACTAGTGTTTGATTAAAGTATGTTGAAAAATGAATAGTGGGAAGGGTGGGGGGAGGCTGAAATAGCATTGCTGTGAAGCTTGGATTTAATTAAAAATTTGGAAGTCTTTATCAGACTTTAAAGCATCTGGTAGCTAGTTTAAAGAAACTTTTTTTTCATGAAGTTGCCTCATCATCCCAAGGGGTGCTGACGGCATCACATTAACGGTGAAACTGGCCAATCATTGCTTTGCCTAAGGAGGTTAAGCGTCTCTCAGGTCCACTCGTAGACACAGCACACACACACACACTTGTATCTACAGGCAAGAAGAAGACTGGTTAAAGTTTTCCATACAGTCAACAAGCCTGAGGAGAGCATTTTCTCATCCTCTTTTCTCTCTGTTTGGAGCTGATTTTGGTTTAGTGCTGAGTGCTGTTGTTACAAAATGGGCTTCATGTGGAGAGAAACTAATGAGGTCTGAGTATTAGAATGTAAGATTTTATATACAGTATACTAATGCAGTAAAACATGTGAATGAGTGTAGAGAGTGTAATACATACATACTGTATATACACCGATCAGCCATAACCATAAAACCACCTCCTTGTTTCTACACTCACTGTCCATTTTATCAGCTCCACTTATATAGGAGCACTTTGTAGTCTACAATTACTGACTGTAGTCCACCTGTTTCTTTGCATGCTTTGTTAGCCCCATTTCATGCTGTTCTTCAATGGTCAGGACTCTCCCAGGACCACTACAGAGCAGGTAGGATTTAGGTGGTGGATCATTCTCAGCACTGCAGTGACACTGACATGGTGGTGGTGTGTTAGTGTGTGTTGTGCTGGTATGAGTGGATCAGACACAGCAGCGCCGCGGGAGTTTTTAAATACCGTGTCCACTCTCTGTCCACTCTATTAGACACTCACAGCTGTAGATGTAAAGTCAGAGACGATCGCTCATCTATTTCTGCTGTTTGAGTTGACCTTCATCAGTGGTCACAGGACGCTGCCACGGGGCGCTGTTGGCTGGATATATTTTTGGTTGGTGGACTATTGTCAGTCCAGCAGTGACAGTGATGTGTTTAAAAACTCCAGCAGCGCTGCTGTGTCTAATTCACTCAACCCAGTACAACACACACTAACACACCACCACCATGTCAGTGTCACTGCAGTGCTGAGAATGATCCACCATCTAAATAATACCTGCTCTGTGGTGGTCCTGTTGGGGGTCCTGACCATTGAAGAAATGGTCAGAGGCTAAAAAAGTATGTAGAGAAACAAATGGACTACAGTCAGTAATTGTAGAACTACAAAGTGCTTCTATATGGTAAGTGGAGCTGATAAAATGGACAGTGAGTGTAGAAACAAGGAGGTGGTTTTAATGTTATGACTGATCAGTGTATATACACTATATGGCTTAATATATGTGCATAGCTGACCATGAGCTTGTTGGACTTTCAGGTTGATCTCACAAATGCTCTTTTGACTTAATAAGCATTAAAGTTGGACAAGATGGCCTAGCTTTAAGTGATGTTCCGATTAATCTCAAAGGTGTTAATCTGGTTTAGGTCAGAACTATATCCTACTACCCACCAAGCAACACATTAGTAACCATCTAACACCTAAGCAACCTCTTGATACACATTTTCAACATTTAGCAGACACTTTTATCCAAAGCGACTTACAGTACTATGACAGTATATTGTCCAAGCAATTGAGGGTTAAGGGCCTTGCTCAAGGGCTCAACAGTGGTAACTTGGCAGTGGTGAGGCTTGAACCAGCGACCTTTCGATTACCAGTCCAGTACTTTAACCACTAGGCTACAACTGCCTTAGCATCCACCTAATTACAGCTTAACAACTACTCGATATGACTTGGCAGCTGCCTAGCAACATCTTCTCAACCATTTAGCATCACCTAAGCAAATAACCTTTAGTATAGCAACTGTCTAGCAACAACTTAGCAACCACCTAGCAGCAGCTTAGCAGCCTCAGTACACCTTGTCAACTGCATTAGCAACCACCCAGCAACATCTTAACAACATGTTAGCAATTAATTTGTTAACATAGTAACCACCTAGCAACACATTAGCAACTACTTGGCATTATCCTAGTAACTACATAGCAACTGTCCATCTATACATAAACAACCACCTAAGAAAACCTTAACAACCAAACGTACACACCACCTAACAACACAATAGCATCTGCCAAGCATCTCCTAAGCTGCAATTACTCTCGCATTGTCCTCAGGGAATTCACCTTTCTAATTATTATTAGTATTATTAATATTCCACTTGTTTATTATCTGGCTCTCATCTCCTGCAATTTTTGATATATCAACATCCTTCCAGCTTTCAAACACATTCCATCATTTTTAAAGGCACGTTAATCTATTCTACTTTTGCTCAGCCAACAGACACAGTTTCAGATATATTATCTTAAGGCAGGCCCACCACCGCAAATTCAAATTTGTTTTCACCCACACTTGTTTATTTTTTTTTCCCCTTTCCCTTGTTCCTCCCATTCATTTTCACACATGACCAAGCCAAAAGCATTTCACTGACCTGACAGCCACCAAACTGCATATATTCCCTCAGTACAGGTCAACAAGCTCTAGTTCACAGCCATACTCACCCATACTCCTCAGTTTCTCCTTTTCATGCTACTTCCTCCCACTCACCACAAACACACTGACTTTACAAATATATACATTCAATCTTACCAAAAGTATTCACACCCCCACCAAATACATGCTTGCACATACACAATGACATGTATGAGCAAAAGTATTCACACCCCCACCAAATACATGCTTGCACAATTACAATCACCCGTCTGCGCAAGTATTCTTATTCTCACCAAATACATGCTTGCACATACACAATGACATGTATGAGCAAAAAATCCACACCCCCACCAAATACATGCTTGCACATACACAATGACATGTATGAGCAAAAGTTTTCACGCCCACACCAACTAGATACCTGCACAATTACAATCACATGTATGAGCAAGTATTCACGTTCCCACCAAATACATGCTTGCATAATCCCATCTGAGCAAGTATTCACATTCCCACCAAATACATGCTTGCATAATCCCGTCTGAGCAAGTATTCATATTTCCCACCAAATACATGCTTGCATAATCCCGTCTGAGCAAGTATTCACATTCCCACCAAATACATGCTTGCATAATCCCGTCTGAGCAAGTATTCACATTCCCACCAAATACATGCTTGCATAATCCCGTCTGAGCAAGTATTCATATTTCCACCAAATACATGATTGTATAATCACCCATCTGAGCAAGTATTTATATTGCCACCAAATACATGTTCGCACACACACAATCACATATCTGAGCAAAAGTATTTACACCCTTACCAAATTACCTGTCTGAGCAAGTATTCACATCCCCAGCAATTACATACTTGCACACACAAATGTTTAAGCAAAAGTCTTTACCACCACATACATTCTTACATTCACACACTCACATATGCCACTATCCTCAGCCGAACTGAAGAAAAAAAACTGCAAAATGCAATGAAAGATCACTCTGTATCTATAGGACATATAATCCACATGAGCTGAGCTGCAATGTCTGGCATGGCGGACCCACCCCAGGCATTCATCTGCATGGATGTCATCACATGCCTCCTCCATTGCCTGGAGTTTTGCCACATGCTCATGGGTTTGCGTCCATACATTTTCTACCACTCTATTGGATTTAGAAATCAGGAATATGGTGGAAAGGACAGCACCAAAAAGTGAGTTGTTGTTACAGCAGTCATGGACCAGAGGAAACTTACATTATCCCAAATGACAATATACTGTAGGTGGGCTGTTCTGTCTCTTCCTGTGGGCACTTGAGAATATATTTAGGTTCATTAAGGAACATTAGCAAACAGAAAGTGTTGTAAGTTGGACATGGTTATGTATGACTTTATACTGATCAATAACAGCAGACATTGTGACATTTCTGTCACACTGCCCAGGGACACTGACATTGGCATGGTTGCCAATGATGTTCCTGCCCCACCGCCTGGTCTTCTGCCTTATCAATGAGGATATATTGATAGGCATCAAGTTTAAACACTTTCTAAAAAAAGAGAATGATGATATTAGACAAAAGGCCTACATACATTATCACTGAGTGTATACTGACAGGTCTATACAGAGTACTAAGAGGATGCACTCAAATGAAACAGGATATACCTAAACTAACCAGGTCAGTTTTTCTGAAATGGACATTGTCTTTCAGGCCTTTCTAATTTCCCTTAGTGTGATGGAATTATTTTCCAAAACCATGTTGACTATGGTAGTCTCTTGCTCAAAGTCTGTTAAATGATGCAATTTGTGTTCAGAGATTCAAAAACTGTGATTTACAATGATATCTGACTGAGGGCAAATGATTTGAGCTTATTCCTGTATTCAATTCAGGAAAAAAATAGATCAGTAATGTCACTGCTCTTTTCTGAAAGGTCAAGATACTCTGACCTACTATAATGGCAAAACTGGTCAAGGATTTCTAAAGAAAAATATTGTTGTTAGGTTGTTTACAAGAGTTAAACACCTAGAGCTAAACAGTAAGAGCACAACAGAATTTTAAATTGTGTGAGTCCTCTGTATTGAGTGTTAGAACACCAGCGGAAAGGGAGTAAACAACATAATACACATCAATAATTGTCAAGTAGGCCGCTCAGGTGGCGCAGTGCTAAAAACACATGCTGGAACACCAGAGCTGGGATCTCGAATACATCGTATTGAGTCTCAGCTCTGCCTGCCGTCTGGGCTGAGCGACCACATGAACAATTATTGGCCTGTTGTTCAGATAGGGGTGAGATATTAAAGCCAGATAGGGACTCTCTCATAACTAATGAAATTATGACCTGCACAGAGACGGGAAAAGAGTGATGTCAGGGTGTGTCTCTCCGTACACAGTGCTGATCCGCACTGCACTCATCAAAGTGTAGGTGACAAAATGCGTGGGGCTGCTGCCCATGTGTCGGAGGGGGGGCGTGGGTTAGGTTCATTCTCCTCAAACAGAGCGGGGGCCAGCATTGGTGGAGAGAAAGCATGACGCAATCGGGCAATTGGACACGCTAAAAAGGAGAAAAGGGGGAGAAAATGCATAAACAAAAATATTAAAAAAAAAAAAATAATAATTGTCAAGTGTAGGCTAAAGTACAGTGGTACCTTGTAACTTAACCTCCCCTAAACTTGACTTCTCGTTTTCTTAAATTCGACATGTTCAGCCTTGTTCAGTCATGTTTTGGTTTTTTTTACTTTTGTTTGAGCAAACGTATTCACATTTATGTAATTACATACACATAATTTAATATCTAAGCAAAAGTATTCACCACCACATACATTCTTACATTCACACACTCACATATACCACTGCTTAGAAAAGAGTGCTGTCAGGGTGTGTCTCTCCGTACACACTGCTTATCCGCACTGCACTCGTCAAAGTGTAGGTGGCAAAATGCATACGGCTGCTGCCCACGTGTCGGAGGGCACGTGGGTTAGCTTTGTTCTCCTCAATCAGAGCGGGGGCCGGCATTGGTGAAGAGGAAGCATGACGCAATCGGGAAATTAGACGCGCTAAAAGGGAGAAAAGGGGGAGAAAATGCATTAACAAAAATCTAAAAAAAAAAAAAAAAAAGAAATAATAATAATAATTGTCAAGTGTAGGCTAAAGTACAGTGAAGCCGGTTACATCCGTAACTTCATATTTTATTATAAGTTGATGGATTTGAATTGAGATTTTTTGGGATTGGATATGTAGCGCAAAGCAGAATTGTACTGTAATAGCGTTGTATGTCAACTGCCAGTGTACAACCTATTCCTGTCACTGACTAAGGCTTTTAAAGCACTATATGAACTATTTCAGGCAGTGTTATTCAGCACCTCAATTTATTTTCAATTTTAAGAAATGTTTGATTTTATTGACCCTTTTGGACATAACAGCTTGTGACAAGTTCTACACCCATCCGTCTATACAAACAAATTTTAAATGCGCTTTTACTTCCACTAACCCACACTACCCTTCCTTTCCATGTGAGCTTGTTTTCTCAATACAACTCTCAATTGAGCAAATATAACAATGAAAAATTGCTGAGCTTTAGTCTGGGAATACATTTTCTCAGTGCATCCTGAAGCTGATGCAGCAGCTCTGTGCTAAGGTAATGGAATGCTGATGGAGTTTGGCATTCTCAGGTTAGAAGGCAGATGTGCGGGTGCCTGTATAATTTTCACTGTATGCGTATGTCAAAGGCAGTGGCCTGGAAATTGCCTTTGAATCAGTAGGTGCAGGCTTATTTTGCATTGATGCTTAAAGAGACATGAACCCTGACTCACAAACAGCTAGGAGGCGCATATAAATCAGAAAGCCAATGGAGGAGTGAGGTGAACATTAAATTGCAGCCTATTGTGGTACCACAGGGTACTGTGTGTGTCAAGGTACATGTTGTACATGCTAATGTACTCCTATATTTAAGCAAAATGTATTTTTTGTTTAATTATAGGAGTTCAGTAGCATGTTCACCCGATTGCCTCCAGATTGCCATGACCCGACTGCATATCCTGAATATCCTACCCAAGAAAAAGAAAAAATTAGTAGAATTAACGCACTGTTTTGTTAGGCGCAACATGTCTCTGGACAAACTAGTGTCCACTCCAGGTCTTAATTGAGTATTTCTGTCTGCTCGTTGGATTGTGAGTGTAATCTAAAGGACAGGTCAATGAAGGTCCCCAAGAGCCAACAGAAAGCCTTACAAAACTGGCTTGTGAACCGGGACCCCCATACAACACTAGATCACAGGTATGCCATGGACTCTGACCCACATTTTTTTGGAAAATCTCTGTGTTCCCCTTAGCTAAGAGAGGGCATCAATTTGAAGGCTGTTGATGACTGGTCAACCACAACCAATGAGACTGCTGTAGTTCTGTGATAAAACTAAGAAATATACGGGACCAATGGTGTAATGGGATGGATAATTGGTGCAACAGGAATTCTGGGCATGTCCAGGGCTTTTTGTTGTAGGTGCAATACTGGCAGGCCCCAACATGCTCATGTACGTCCTTGTCCATTGAAGGCCAACAAAAATGGCAACTTGAGAGTGTGATTGGCCTTAGGGTGCCTTGGGTCAGGCTTCTGCCACTACGCCTCTCACATTGCTGCCCTAAGCCCCCAACAAAGGTTCGCTACAATCTGGGATCCCGATATTGCTAGAGAGATAGGAAGCTGGAGGCTTCTATTTTCTGATGAGGAGGTCTTGGCTTGGACTAGAAGCTTTAATTGGTCTGAAACCTGCTGGAGCACTTGCCCATGTTGACTAATGACACCCTGCTGTTTTATAGCTCTGTCCAGCTCCGCTGGGTCCATAGCTGCTTAATCTCTCTGTAACAATTGTGGTGAAGGGTGACTCACTACTGAGCTGGTTCCAGACCCAAATGCAGGGGCTGAACAGAATCAGGCTAAAGGATGCCTAAAGAGGCTAAAGAGTGGCACACTAAATCTATGTGAGTTATAAAAGAACAAAAAAAATACCATGGTTTAGAGCCCTAAGAAAGTGCCCTCTACAGCATGTACTAACTGGCAGCTTGGCAAACAAAGGCACTGAGCAGCTAAAGCCAAAAACTGAAGCTGAATGAGCTGAATCAGTCTAATTGCAAACCCAAAACAACTAACTAAAACTAGGGCGAAAAGAAAGCTAGGCTGGCACCACAACTAAAAACAGTGTCAGCTGCTGTATCAAGAAGAAGGAAGTGACCCAATTGCAGAAACAATGCTTCTCCCTCTATCCTAAGAAAAGGGAACAAAGGTTTAGCAGATCTGTTTAAGAACTTGCATAGAGCAAGGATTTTAACATAGAGAGCTCTCTTTTTATTAAAAATTCATGCACTAATGCTAAGTTCACACTACACAACTTTCAAGGTGTTCAGATCGCTGTACAGTTCACACTACACGACTTGATCTCTTGTAATCTGGAGTCTTTTTAAGTCAGTGTGGCTTTCACACTACACGACTGATCGGCGATAGGGAGTCACACACTACACAATCTATCACCAGGAGGAATCACAGATGAATCTGTATGGTCTCCCAAACTACATTTTGTCACGAAAACACGTGAGAAGTGACAAGAGGTACGACATGACGTCAGCAAGAAGCGAGCAATCAAAGTTGTATGTGTGCTGATGTGCAGTGTAAAAGCAAAGAGAAAAAAATAAATGAATCTGGGTGAAGGAGTGGATTTGATAATGCGACCAGCAGGGATTGTTTATACTGTTCTGTAGTGAGCGTTGGAAGCAAAAAAAAAAACATTTTTTGCAATGCAACGTTGGTATTATGGTTTGCCGTGGACAATAGGTCACAAATACTAGTGATGGGTCGGTCGCGAACGATTCGGCTCTAAGAGCCGGCTCTTTAAAGTGAACGACGGGATCCGGCTCCTGATTGGGAGCCGATTCGTTTTTTTCCGGTTTTTTTTTCTGTCAAAGCCGCACGTGATTAGTCAAGATACGTGGTGGCGTTTGTGTGTTTACACTGAGCAGGGGGGGAGGGGTTAAACACACACACACACACACACACAGAGACAGCGTGCACACGAACAGGAGGGGGAGAGAGAGAGAGGGAGAGAGAGAGAACTCGTCGCTTTACACAAATCAAATCAAATCACTTTATTGTCACGTCACATTAACACAGGTGTGAAAGGTGAGTGAAATGCTCAGGTGCTCAGTCCCTCCATAACAGAAAAGAGAAACAGGATCAACCCATCAAAGATGAGCTCGGTTTTTCTGAATGCTAATCTTTACGAAATACTTACAAATACTGTCACCTGGATGCTGATTTTTCTTTTTGTTTTGCACATTTTCATTTATGTTTTGTTGAGTGTGAGTGATGCTTCGTTGATGTTGTGTTTTTTCACTCTAGATGCTTGTTTATTTTGTTTTGTTTATTAGGATTTTAATGTCACGTTTTACACTTTGGTTACATTCATGACAGGAACACTCACCTCACTTGCATGTCTTTGGACTGTGGGAGGAAACCGGAGCACCCGGAGGAAACCCACGCAGAAACGGGAAAGACATGCAAACTCCACACAGAAAGGACCCGGGCTCTTCACCTGGGGATCGAACCCAGGACCTTCTTGCCGTGAGGCGACAGTGCTACCCACTTAGCCACCGTGCCGCCCCACTCTAGATGCAAATTTACAAATAATATACACAATCAGATCTTTTTGTCTAATTGAGATGGGATTTTATAATTTATTGTTGTAGCACTCTGTTCCATGTTGAGTATATAAATAAAGCAATTTAAATAATACTCCACTTACCATATAGAAGCACTTTGTAGTTTTACAATCACTGACTGTAGTCCATCTGTTTCTCTACATACCTTTTTAGCCTGCTTTCACCCTGTTCTTCAATGGTCAGGATCCCCACAGGACCACTACAGAGTAGGTATTATTTAGGTAGTGGATCATTCTCAGCACTGCAGTGACAATGACATGGTGGTGGTGTGTTAGTGTGTGATGTGCTGGTATAAGTGGATCAGACACAGCAGCGCTGCTGGAGTTTTTAAATAGTGTCCACTCACTGTCCACTTTATTAGACACTCCTACCTAGTTGGTCCACCTTGTAGATGTAAAGTCAGAGACGATCGTTCATCTACTGCTGCTGTTTGAGTTGGTCATCTTCTAGACCTTCATCAGTGGTCACAGGACGCTGCCCACGGGGCGCTGTTGGCTGGATATTTTTGGTTGGTGGACTATTCTCAGTCCAGCAGTGACAGTGAGGTGTTTAAAAACTCCATCAGCGCTGCTGTGTCTGATCCACTCATACCAGCGCAACACACACTAGCACACCACCACCATGTCAGTGTCACTGCAGTGCTGAGAATGATCCACCACCCAAATAATACCTACTCTATAGTGGTCCTGAGAGAGTCCTGACCATTGAAGAACAGGGTGAAAGGGGGCTAACAAAGCATGTAGAGAAACAGATGGACTACAGTAAATATGAAATAGGCTGACATTATAAAATGCCATTTTCTTTAACACAGGTTAGCTCTGTACTTTGTAAAGTCAATGACTAAGTTACCATATTGAGAAGGTATAAGCAATTTCCCCAAATGTTTGTGAAATAATGAACAATCTGTGACTCAGTAGGGGAAGAACTCAAAGTGTGGAGCTTAAGACTCAAGTGGCTTAACTGGATCAACCCTAATTCTTTTATAACAGACATTCCTTTGCTTCTGTATAATATGAGGAAACAAGTATAATTTGACATTTTGTTCAGTACCCCTTCAGTGCATACATTCATTAAAACAACACATATGATGTCTTGACTTTAAAGTTTTAATGTCTGTGGTTTTATATTATACATGAGATTAGGTGAGGACTTTTAATTGCCTGCTTAATAACCTTAATACTGGCTAACCTTAATGTGTCTTTTGGTTGGCACTGGTTTATCCCTTGCATACCATTACCTAATGCATACCATTAATTATAGTTAAGAAAATATTCTTTTACTCACTAATGTCTGCAGTTCCCCAGCTGTAATCAAGATTTTTTGGTCACATGAATCTTCTTTCTTGATATGTGTGTGGTCAATATAGACATACATCCTTTCCTGGTAGATTCTCGACATCACCATTCACTATCATACAACAAGAAGTATGGGCCCTGTTGAGCCTGGATTCTCTGAAGGTTTGTTCCTTTTTAATGTTTATTGAGTTTTCTTTGCCACTGTCACCCTTGGCTTGCTCATTGCGGGTTTTTGGACCTGGAATCTGTGAAAATGTTTTGGGACAATGTCCACTGTTTAAAGCAATGTACAAATAAAATTCACTTGACTATAAACTAGCAAAAATAAACTGTTTAGGTGTTTTATTTTATGTATTAAAATGTTTGTATGGGGCGGCACGGTGGGTAGCACTCTTGCCTCACAGCAAGAAGGTCCTGGGTTCGATTCCTAGGTGGAGCAGTGCGGGTCCTTTCTGTGTGGAGTTTGCATGTTCTCCCCGTGTCTGTGTGGGTTTCCTCCGGAAGCTCTGGTGTCCTCCCACAGTCCAAAGACATGCAAGTGAGGTGAATTGGAGATATAAAATTGTCCATGACTGTGTTTGACATTAAACTTGTGAAGTGATGAATCTTGTGGAATAAATAACTACCTCTCCTGTCATGAATGTAACCAAAGTGTGTAAAACATGGCGTTAAAATCCTAATAAATAAATAAAATGTTTGTATATATTGTATGTATGTAGGCAGCTAGGTGGCTCAGACTTAAATTGTGTAGCACAACAACCCTCTGTCACAGATGATTGGCGTATGAATATGAGGTGACACACATGCCTAACTGTCTTATTCATGGATCACTATGAGAACGTCCAGAGAATACAGCAGTGTTACAAAAAAAAAATTTCTAAACCAATTAAGTCTTCTTAAAACTTAAATGAACTTTAAAACATGAAATATAAATGAAATTACCTCCATTAGATTTTACTCATAATAACTTGTAAAGGTGCCAAATTATTGCAAAACACAGAGATAGAAAAACTAAATACGATACAAGAAGGTCCTTGGTTTGAGCCCCAGATGGGTCAATCTGGATCCTTTCTGTCTGCGTGTGTCTGCGTGGGTTTCCTCCGAAAGCTCCGGTTTTCTCCCACAGTCGAAAAACATACAAGTGAGGTGAATTGAAGATACAAAATTGTCCATGACTGTCCATAAGTACCATTTATGTCATGAATGTAACAAAAGTGTGTAAAACATCACGTTAAAATCCTAATAAATAAATAAATATGGTTTTGGGTAATTATCTTTGTACTTGCTATCATTGTACTTCTAATGAAGGGAAGCTTTTTGTTATATTTTATGAATTTTTATTCTATTTAGTTCAGGAAACACATCAGGAAACTTTTGTTGGAACATGTTTAGCAAGCAAGGATCCTAATGTCACTTCAGGTCAGTAGCATAGGCTTTTACCAATGATTAATGGGTACAGGGGAAATGATAGAGGCACTTTGTATGTAGACTATTATTATCTGCAGCTTATCTATCAATTAGATGTACCTGATAAAATAGCAAGTTAAGTGTAGGTACAAGACATGTCTACCTAATGCATTGAATACATACAGTATATGCATATTGCCAATTATATAAGTATTAGGAGCTATGAATTTTATTGATTTTATTATTATTATATATATATATATTTTTTTTTTTTTTTTGGTTATGGCAATCTATTTTTTTGTCCAGTTTGTTATGAACAAAGAACAAAAGTGTGACCATTTCAAAGAAAGGATAAAACTTTATTTGGTTATTTGTCAGCCAGTAGCTTTTTCCAAATCATTGCATGACTTTGCATCATCAGCTGAATTTGCTTTGGTTCAGTGATTCAGCCTCACTTCAGCCTTTCTCTGTCTGAAGTTCTCAGAGTAGCCCTTGGGTTCACAATGCTCACTGAAAACCATCATCTCCTCTGTGCAATCAGGGAGTGCAATTTGCTCCAGATTCCCTTTAAGCACATCACTGAATGCATTAGCACATTTACCCAGTATCCACATTACAAGGTTGAAAAATAAACAGCCAGAAGAAAACTGCAGTTCTCAAGGTGTTGTGGTTTACTAGCTGCACCATGTTAAACATGGAATGTGTGTGTGTGTGTGTGTGTGTGTGTGTGTGTGTGTGTGTGTGTGTGTGTGTGTGTATTTATATAATTCCAATTTTGGAAATGTACACTAGTCAAATAGATGCATTACAAAACTTTGCAAGTGTAAAGGCATGATCAAATCCTAATTATTCGTAAATACATCGATCAGCTATAACATTAAAACCACCTCCTTGTTTCTACACACATTGTCCATTTTATCAGCTCCACTTACCATATAGGAGCAATTTGTAGTTCTACAATTACTGACTGTAGTCCATCTGTTTCTCTACATGCTTTGTTAGCCCCCTTTCATGCTGTTCTTCAATGGTCAGGACTCTCCCAGGACTACTACAGAGCAGGTATTATTTAGGTGGTGGATCATTCTCAGCACTGCAGTGACACTGACATGGTGGTGGTGTGTTAGTGTGTGTTGTGCTGGTATGAGTGGATCAGACACAGCAGCGCTGATGGAGTTTTTAAACACCTCACTGTCACTGCTGGACTGAGAACAGTCCACCAACCAAAAATAAATCCAGCCAACAGCGCCCTGTAGGCAGCGTCTTGTGACCACTGATGAAGGTCTAGAAGATGACCAACTCAAACAGCAGCAATAGATGAGCGATCGTCTCTGACTTTACATCTACAAGGTGGACCAATTAGGTAGGAGTATCTAATAGAGTGGACAGTGAGTGGACACAGTATTTTAAAACTCCAGCAGCGCTGCTGTGTCTGATCCACTCATACAAGCACAACACACACTAACACACCATGATCTACCACACAAATACTACCTACTGTGTGGGGGTCCTGTGGGGTCCTGACATTGAAGAACAGGGTGAAAGCAGGCTGAAAAAGTATGTAGAGAAACAGATGGACTACAGTCAGTAATTGTAGAACTACAAAGTGCTTCTATATGGTAAGTGGAGCTGATAAAATGGACAGTGAGTGTAGAAACAGGGAGGGGTGGTTTTAATGTTTGGCTGATCGGTGTAATAGTCACCTGTTAAACTACTACAAACTAATGCTGGTTTAATAAAATGGTCTGCTATTTTCTTTAAAATTTTAATTATCAAAGGACCTAATCAAGAGCAGAACCAATACATACAACATTTGGAATTTAATACTTAACAATATGTAACATGAATTAAAAAGCAGATGAAGTTAAGCATGGAGATTTGTATTCTACCTGCAACACCAAAGTAAATGTTCTAGAGCTTAAGTGTTCTAGGGATTATTTACATCGTTAAAAAGCCAATATGTTTTGCACAATCAAGGAGATTTGCTGCATGCAAGTGGTGTATTGACCTATTAAACTAATTTGCGTATTGATGTACCATACCCCACAAATTACACAACCCATGTACAGTATATCAAAAACATAAAGCTGTTATGCACATAATGTATTTGTTTTATTTATTTATTTATTTTTTACATTTCATTAATTATTAAATTATTATGGTTTTCCTTTATTATTAACAAATTAACTAAATTTTTACATTCATGACCATAAACCATATGCTTTGCTTACTATCACAATATTGTTTGCTAACACATTGGAAAACGATAAAAATGTTCCCCTATTTTTAAACAAACACTAAGTATTTATTAACAAGCAAAAGTTTCCTGTGTAGATGTGCAAACTCAACAAACTTGGAATTTTACCTGTGGTATCCAAACTTTTGCATTTCAAAATTTGTAACTACTTAAAGTTGTTCAAATTATGTCTGTTGTCCTTACCTGAACAGGCTTTTAAACAACATATGACTACATGTGCTTTTTCTTTATCCTGCCTATAACTGTTAAACATACTAAATGAAACACTTCATTAAAACTATGACAACACAGCATAATTAAATATAAACAACAATCATACAAAAAGGAGAACAGTTGTTCTTTAAGCAATTATCAAAACATCTAGACAGGTGACCTCACTCACAAATTACGATTTCAATTTCTATTTTCTTTGACTAAATAAATAAAACACAATATTTTAAGGTTTTTTTTTTGTTCTGTATTATAAAAAGATGCTGAGTCAAAAATAAAATAGATGATTTTATTCATTTTTATTATCATAATGATTAACTTTGCAATGTAAAAATGTTAAAATTTTACTTTATGGCATAACCCCCCTAATTGTTGTTAGTGTTCTCTTGTCGAGATAAAAAAAAAAACAAAAAAAACCCGCCATCTGTCACCTTATGGTAAGAAGATATTCATTAGTGTGGTCTGATAAAATCCAAAAACAAACAAAATACAGATGATATTAATCAAACAGTACACAGTCGAGCTTCTTTCTTGCATGGCAGGGCGATACAGTGGCTCAGTGGGTAGCTGAGTTCCAACCCCAGGTGGGGCGGTTTAGGTCCTTTCTGTGTGGATGTTCTCCCTGTGTCTGCGTGGTTTTCCTCCGGGTGCTCCGGTTTCCTCCCACAGTCCAAAGACATGCAAGTGAGGTGAATTGGAGATCCAAAAATGTCTGTGAATGTGTTTAACATTAAACTTGTGAACTAATGAATCTTGTGTAACAAGTAACTACCTGTCCTGTCATGAATGTAACCAAAGTGTGTAAAACATGACATTAAAATCCTAATAAATAAATAAATAAATTCTTGTATGTCAAGCTCACTGGATTGTGGGTAGAGTGTTCTAGCAGCTGCTAATGTATGTTAATGTATAACAACAATGTTATGTTTGTTTTTAATGAGTACAGTCAAAATATTCCTATTTAATTAGGCACATAAAAAGATTAACTAGAAAGTAAGACGTTTTATTTATTTATTTACAGAAAGAAGTACTTACAGTAAGTTATTAAAAATCACAAGGCTGGAATCAAATGCATGTTACTAACAAGTATATATGTACACTTCAGACTTGTATATTATACATTTAGTGCTTTTATTTGTATAAGTGCAAGTAATATAAGGTAATAATATGCTACCTGTAAACAATCGCCTATTAAGCAAGAATAAAATGTGATTATTGTCCTAAAACCCTGACTGAAATTGCTCTAGTTATCAAGTAGATAAAAGAGTTTGTCTAAATGTTTCTGTATCTTGGCTTCTGAACTTTAGTAACTAATTAGTTACTTTGCTTTTTTGGGCTTACCTAGAATACGACCTGATGCTTGTACTGACAGTAATATGATCCTTTAAACATGGTAACCGAGTTACCAAAAGCTGTCGCACATGATTTTGAAATTTTCTTCCCAAGAAAGTATAAAAGATCGGGTTGATACAGAAGTATAAATTAGCGATGTTGTGAGTGATATACTGCGGATAGACAAGACTGTAATCACAAGAACCTTCATTAACAATTTCCTTCATTAACAATATGACATTGTATGGGGTCCAGCACATAAAAAATAAAACCACAATGGTAAAAATCAGCTTAAGAGGCCTGTGTTTGCTCTTCATTCGGCTGGAGATCACCCTCAGGCCAATCCTGATGTAGCAGTACAGGGTGATGACCAAGGGGAAGACGAAAAACATGGCAAACAAAGCATATGGCCCAAACACCCTAAAATCAGGGTCACTAGTGTCACCACAGATTAATCCTTGAACTATATCATCCTCAACATCATGGTTGAAATATGTTTCCAAGCTAGCAACAGCACTAATGATCCAGATGACAGTAGATGCAGCAAAGGCATAGCAGCTCTGCCGCTGTTTTGCGGCAGCCACCACGTGAACCACGGCCAGGTAACGATCAAAAGTGATGAGTGTCAGGAAAAGGACAGAGCTGTAGAAGCCAAGGAAGTAGGTAGTGTTCATTAACTTGCAGCCAAGACTGCCAAAGGTCCACTCTGAGGAATGGTAGATTGCTTGAAAGGGCAGACTCAGAGTAAAAACAAGGTCAGAAGCCACCAGGTTGATGAGTAGTATATTATTGACAGTGTTCAGCTTTTCAAACTTGTAGATTATAAACAGGACCAATCCATTTCCCAAAATGCTGACGATGAATATTATTATGTAGAATGGAGGCAGAAAATATTTACCAAAATTACTTATGCCTTCCATGTTACATGGAGGCATGATGATCATCGACGCATTATCATCATCATAGTCGGCCGTCGTCTGTGTGACAAACTCATTATCATCCATGGCAAAAGAAATTAATAAATAAAACTCTGCCAAACAGATTGATATTAAAATGTGTTAGATTAAGTAATATCAATGTTATCACAGCAAATTGTATGATGGGAAAAAAAAAAAACACTTACTGGTGATATTCAGTGTGTCCTGTCGTATTCTCAAGCCTGACTGAGGAGTTAGATGAGGGTAAAACTTAAAGACTGCAAATACTCTTTGTGTCTGTGAGTCAGTCACTAAAAAGCACAGGTCAGTGTCAGTCCTAACTGGAAGTCTTAGTATGTGTGTGTGTGTTTCTAGCAAATTCTGAGTCATTTACTGCTTCCTCCATTAATACTTTTTGCTCTAACTCTAACATTGCTCTTTCAACAACAAAAGCAATGCAGTTACATCATTCTTAATGTCATTATATGCTGTAGCCATAACATCAAAACCACCTCCTGGTTTCTACACACACTGTCCATTTTATCAGCTCCACTTACCATATAGAAGCACTTTGTAGTTCTGCAATTACTGACTGTAGTCCATCAATTTTTCTACATACCATTTTAGCCTGCTTTCACCCTGTTCTTCAATGGTTAGAACCCCCACAGGACCACCGCAGAGTAGGTATTATTTAGGTGGTGGATCATTCTCAGCACTGCAGTAACAATAACATGGTGGTGGTGTGTTAGTGTGTGTTGTACTGGTGTGAGTGGATCAGACACAGCAGCAATGCTGGAGTTTGTAAATACTGTGTCCACTCACTGTCCACTCTATTAGACACTCCTACCTAGTTGATCCACCTTGTAGATGTAAAGTCAGAGACGATCGCTCATCTATTGCTGCTGTTGGAGTTGGTCATCTTCTAGACCTTCATCAGTGGTCACAGGATGCTGCCCATGGAGCGATGTTGGCTGGTGGACTATTCTCAGTCCAGCAGTGACAGTAAGGTGTTTAAAAACTTCAGCAGCACTGCTGTGTTTTATTCACTCATACCAGCACAACACACACTAACACACCATCACCATGTCAGAGTCACTGCTGTGCTGAGAATGATCCACCACTCAAATAATACCTACTCTGTAGTGGTCCTGTGGGGGTCCTGACCATTGAAGAACTGAAAAAGTATGTAGAGAAACAGATGGACTACAGTCAGTAATTGTAGAACTACAAAGTGCTTCTATATGGTAAGTGGAGCTGATAAAATGGACAGTGAGTGTAGAAACAAGGAGGTGGTTTTAATGTTATGGCTGATCGGTGTATATAATACTGACCATTTCTGATCATTTTTTTTTTACCAAACTGTAACCTCCCCCTGGCATCTGCCTAATCCAAATAATTCATGGTGCATTAGAACATTAGCAAACCTGATTCCATTGATTAAAATTAAAATTTAATAATGCTTTCAACCATGTGTATGGCATTTGGCATTGCACATAGTGAACTTAGGCTTGGGTAAGGCTTTTCCAAGAAGAGCTTAGTCATGCTCTTTTAGGTGATGAGGCAACAAAGAACAGCAATTTGTAGTTCAGTTCAGTACATTTCTGCAGCCAAGGTCTTGCTGCTGCTGGATATTTACAGTTTACAGTACTAAGGCAGATAAAAAAAAATTGACAAACCTATTTATTGTAAAGCTGACATGATTTAACACTAATTTAACACTAAAACCACATTAATATTCACTCCAATTCTTTAGTATGTATTTCAATAATTTATTCTATCTATCTATCTATCTATCTATCTATCTATCTATCTATCTATCTATCTATCTATCTATCTATCTATCATCTATCTATCTATCTATCTATCTATCTATCTATCTATCTATCTATCTATCTATCTATCATCGCTTTATCTATCTATCTATCTATCTATCTATCTATCTATCTATCTATCTATCTATCTATCTATCTATCTATCTATCTATCTATCTATCTATCATCGCTTTATCTATCTATCTATCATCGCTTTATCTATCTATCTATCATCGCTTTATCTATCTATCTATCTATCATCGCTTTATCTATCTATCTATCATCGCTTTATCTATCTATCTATCATCGCTTTATCTATCTATCTATCTAAATTAATTAAAATTGTTGTCCATTGTTGCTTTTGTGTATAGAGTATCTTAAATATCAATTTATATATAATGTGTTAATGTGATAAAATGTTGGATAAACTACAAGCAAGTCAAACATAATAAAAATTTTGACCAGCACCTTTATTTGCTTAGTTAAACAAAGTACAAATGTATTCATGGTTATATTTTACTACTACATTCTTAAAATACTTCTGAAGAGAATACAATTTATAAAATAAATAACATTTCTTAACCTTAATACCTGTAGACCTGCAGTATGATTAACGTACAACCAAAGCAAATAATGCAGACAAACATAAGCAGCATTTATTATACGTACATATGAAGTCAAAAATACTGTAAAGGACAAAGATGTCCTATGGTAATCTTTAGATTTCATTTTTTTTCTTTGTGACTTGATAACTAAAAACATATGTCTTAGTCCAATGAAACATTTAACAAATCTTCTTTCAGGACTATTGTGGATTTTAGATTAGAAAGACTAATTTAGATTATTAATCTGTTGGTGTAAAAAACTTCTATGATGATTTTTTTTTGTTCATAATAATTTTTAATTGTAGTATATATATATATATATATATATATATATATATATATATATATATATATATATGTATATATACTGTATATAAATAATTCAAATAGAGAGCAAAATATTTATTTTTAGCTGCATTTTTAGAAAGGTACATATAACAGTCATCCAAAAAGAGCTACTGCAGCAGCTCTTTAAATCCCAAGACTGCCATAGCATACTGTGCATCTCCCTTACAAGTGTGTGTAATTGCTTTGTAAATTGTTAAATGCTGAAGATATAATAATACTGAGTATATAAAAGATGAAATAATCTCACATTAACTACCTCTAAGTCCACATAGAGGTAGCTTCCCTAGGGCAGTGCGAATGTGGACCAGAGAACATCTATTTCTTTAAAGATGAACAATTCAGCTGATTACTATAATCCCATAAGTTTCTTCACTTTTAATCACTAAAAACAGTCCATTAAAATATTTGAATACAAGCAAAAAACATCTTGACTCTTTTTATACATTTAATGTATAAAATGATAAACAATATGTATAAAACAATACGCCCTGCTTTTCTCCCAATTCCACTACATACTATTTTCTAGGATTTTCTGAGCGATCAATCATACAAAGTATGTGGATCTCAAAAGTTGGGTCCTTTGCTGTAGTGTTCCTCCCTGATATTATAGGATGGGTAGCAGATGGACATGTCGCAGACTCCAGCTGGTCCTGGGGCTCCTCGTTTGCCTGAAATGCCCGAAGAGCCAGGTTTGCCTGGAATTCCTGGAGGACCAGGCAATCCAATTCCATCAGCACCATGTGGACCCTGGATCCCTGTAGTCCCCAAAACAGAATAAATCATGCATTATTAAGAATGCTTTAGTATAGTTTGCCTCTTAGTTTAAGATAATACTTCACATTTTATAACATATGTTTTCATTTACACTGCTTAAAGCACAGAGGACTTTAATAAGGAGTGAATTTAAGTCCTTTTTTATTAACTAAAATAATTTTGTCCCTCATCTTTAACTAAACAATTCATAATTCTTTTTTTTCTATTTTATTTATACATTTTCTCCCAATTTAGTGTAGGCAGTTTGTCTTTCTCTGCGGGAGGATCCCTTGTTGCAATCGAGGTGGGTATATTGCTGCTCACGCCTCATCCGACCCGCGCACAGCCCTTAGCGTAACCCTTTTTCACCTATACACTCTGCACAGACGCCTCTCTATCTGCCACAGCGTTTGAAGACCCCCACCCACATAGTCAGGTCATACCGCCCCAGCAGAGATGTGTCTGCTGCAGGCACTGCCAGTTATGCTCGCTAGACGGCACCCAGCCGACCGGTGGCAACGCCGAGTTTTGAACCGAGGAGTTCAGAATCTCAGAGCTGGTGTGCTAGCGGAATATCCCGCTGCGCCACCTGGGCGCTATTTTTGTAACTTATAATAGCCACTAATATTCTAACCCTGTCCATAAAGATGTATTTAAATTACATGCAGGTAGGCCTTTCATATTGGACAAACAGTCTTTTAATGGCTGGTACATGGTACATGGTTTTTTTATGCACTCAGAAGTAAGATCCCCAAACAAATCTGATAATTTGACAATGTTACACCTTTTATCGCCTTAAACATCGGCCAGGTAGAATTCCACTACAATTCCTGTTCATTTTGCACCACTTTTTATTTACTAGGTAGACCATTTACTTTAGTGCCTGCTGTACTCGATATTTAGCCAAGTTTTGATGGGTTTGAGGACTGGGGCCTTTGTTGACTAATCAAATTCAACATTCCTCTATAGAACTGTTTATTTAAAGTATGTGACACTAAATAGTTAAAAAAAAACACTTTAGAGATCAACCCTCCAAAGAACTGTCCTTAATAAGCTGTTTACTTTAATTTGTGACTTATTTGAAAGTAGTTACTAGCTCCTGACAGTAGAATCTGCAGGGAGACTTGACTATCAGCTGCAGACACCTTTACAAATTCATCACAAATCAGATGTTAATTATTGTTTATACACTCAAAAAACAGTGGTCAAGGTAATGGAATATTGCCCTAAACCTTCAATTGCTTGCATCGTACTTAGTGCCAATTTATGAGTACCATATCAATTTGACGGAAACCCCAATTTACAACTTGTCACTTGTTTATTCTGGTTCATATTAGTCAGTACTGTCTGTATGAATATGTCTTCATACTTATGTACATAATATTGTACAAACCTCACAATTTGGTCCACAACTCAGGTGGTATAGCGATAAAACATGCTAGCACAACAGATCTGACATCTCGAACTTGTGAGTTCGAATCTCAGCTCTGCTACTGGCAGGCCATGCGCCTATACGGAACCAATGATTGGTTCGTTCAAGGAGATGTTGGAGGGAATTCCTCATGACTGCTGCAAGTATGGTTGTTCAATAGCGCCTGCACATCATCGGAGATGAGAGATAATGGAGATGTGTGTGAATCTCTATGTGCAATCTCCCCATATAAACCAGCCTTGTGTAGGTGAAAAGTAGTCGGCTACTGCACACGTGTCGGAGGGAGTTGTATGCTACTCACGGCTCTACTTGGTCAAAAAGCGAAATACGATTGAGAGAGTAATGTACTATGTAAGACAGATTTGCATTGGCCTAAAATGCTTATTTTAGAAGGGCTTCACACACAAGGCAAGTAATTATGGCAAAAATAACTAACTCTTTTTTTTTGCAACTGAATTCTTATGAGAAGCACACATGGCTTGATATACAGCACTTACCTCTTTCTCCTGGAGGTCCAGGTTGTCCAAGCCTGCCTTCTCCTTTGTTGCCTTTAAAGCCCCTCAGTCCCATGTCCCCTTAAGAATGTAACATCACACTTTATTTACACCACATTCTGTTGTCTACGCAATTCGCATGTTTTCGTAATGTCAACTATCATGCAACCTTTTTCTCTCTCATGCATGCTTACTATTTTTAAATTAAATACAGCTATGTTACCTTTAATCCCTGGTGGACCTTGTAAACCAGGTGACCCTGGATAACCCTGCGAGCCAGGCCTGCCTGGGTACCCTGGGGTTCCGGTAGAACCTTTTAGACCTGGAATTCCAGGTGTACCTGGGGGGCCTTTCACTGTCTCGCATGGCTCACACCTTTGAGGAATCATTGTCTGTAACATCTGGGAGAGCTGCTCTGAAAGGGGTGCAGAGAGGAAAATATTTACTAAAGAGGGACTGTAATTGTACACAGCAAATAGGTTTAATCTATTCTCCAAGAAATGTGTGTCCGGGCTTTAAATGGTACTGTTGCTCGCTGGTTTTTGTGTGTTGGACATGATGGCGAACAGGTTGAGACTGTCCTGTAAATCATCTTACACATATGAAGCGTGTTTTGTAAATAAATTATTTCCGCCATTCAAGTGTTGACTTGATTTTGACTCACCTTGTATATACAGTTGAAACCAGAAGTTTACATACACTATATAAAAAGACACATGTGCATGTTTTTTCTCACTGTCTCACATGAAATCAGAATAAACTCTTCCTGTTTTAGGTCAATTAGGATTACCACAATTATTTATATGTGCTAACTGCCAGAATAATGAAAGAGAGAATTTTTTAAGGCAATTTTTACTACTTTCTTCAAAGTCAAAAGTTTAAATACACTAAGATTACTATGCCTTTAAACAATTTGGGACAGCCCATATGATCATGTCATGTCTTTGGAAGCTTCTGATAGGTTTATTGGCAACATCTGAGTTAAGTGGAGACACCTGTGGATGTATTTTAAGGCACACCTGAAACACACTGCTTCTTTGTGTAACATCATGGGAAAGTCAAAAGAAATCTGCCAAGATATCAGGAAGAGAATTGTGGACTTGCACAAGTCTGGTTCATCCTTGGGTACAATTTCCAGATGCCTGAAGGTGCCTCATTCATCTGTACAAACAATTATACGCAAGTACAAACAAGATGGGAATGTCCAGCCATCATACCGCTCAGGAAGGAGACGGGTTCTGTGTCCCAGAGATGAACGTGCTTTGGTCCGAAATGTGCACATCAACCCAAGAACAACAGCAAAAGACCTTGTGAAGATGCTGGCTAAAGCTGATAAGAGTGTGTCATTATCCACAGTGAAACGAATACTGTATCGACATGGGCTGAAAGGCCACTCTGCCAGGAAGAAGCCATTACTCCAAAAGAAACATAAAAAAGCCAGATTAATGTTTGCAAATGCACACAGGGACAAAGACTTTAATTTTTGGAGACATGTCCTGTGGTCTGACGAAAGTTGAACTGTTTGGCCATAATGACCATCGTTACGTTTGGAGGAAAAAGGGGGAAGCTTGCAAGCCTGAGAACACCATCCCAACTGTGAAACATGGGGGTGGCAGCATCATGTTGTGGGGTTGTTTTGCTGCAGGAGGGACTGGTGCACTTCACAAAATAGATGGCATCATGAGGAAAGAACATTATGTGGAAATACTGAAGCAACATCTCAAGACATCAGCCAGGAAGTTAAAGCTTGGGCGCAAATGGGTCTTCCAAATGGACAATGACCCGAAGCATACTGCCAAACTGGTTACAAAGTGGCTTAAGGATAACAAAGTCAATGTTTTGGAGTGGCCATCACAAAGCCCTGATCTAAATCCTATAGAAAATTTATGGGCAAAGCTGAAAAGGCAGGTGCGAGCAAGGCGGCCTACAAACATGGCTCAGTTACACCAGTTCTGTCAGGAGGAATGGGCCAAAATTCCTGCCAACTATTGTGAGAAGCTTGTGGAAGGATATCCTAAACGTTTGACCCAAGTCATACAGTTTAAGGGCAACAGTACCAAATACTAATGAAATGTATGTAAACTTTTGACTTTGAAGAAAGTAAAAATTGCCTTAAAAAATTCTCTCTCTCATTATTCTGGCAGTTAGCACATAGAAATAATTGTGGTAATCCTAATTGACCTAAAACAGGAAGAGTTTATTCTGATTTCATGTGAGACAGTGAGAAAAAACATGCACATGTGTCTTTTTATATAGTGTATGTAAACTTCTGGTTTTAACTGTACATATACAGGTGTACAGTAAAACAAAATTCTTTCTTTGCATATCCCAGCTTGTTTTTGTTTTTAGGAAGCTGGGGTCAGAGCGCAGGGTCACCCATTGTACGGTGCCCCTGGAGCAAACAGGATTAAGGGCCTTGCTCTAGGGCACAACAGTGGCTGCATGGCAGAGCTGGGATTTGAACTCTTAACCGTTCAGTTGAAAGCCCAAAGCTCTACCCACTAGGCCACCACTGTCCCCTGAATGCTGAATGTAATTGATTACATTCAGCATCAGTCAGGGTGAACAAGTTACAACTTAACAATCAGCAATAAACACACATGACTGGATTTATCTTTCAGTAAGGATTTACTTAGACACTGACTCATTTCCCACTATTCACATTATGAGAAGTTATTAGTGCCGGGGTGGGGGGTGTCAGTTAAGCCGGATTGCCACAATACTGTAGTAAATAGTTAATATGCCTAAGAAGTCATCCAATGAGGTTCTATGTACGTATATTAATGCACTGCTATGGGTTGCATGTGCAGAAAACACATGCAGTTACATTTATGTTGACTTTTGAGGCTGAAAACTACTACTACCAGTTCAAAAGTACAAAAAAAGTTTTAAAAATTAATAAAGACTAAAATTAGATTAACATGGTTGAATTATAATATGACGGCAATTTAATACTTTTAGAGCCACCTTAGTCTCTTTGGATATGTCTCTACCAGCTTACATTGAGGAATATTTCCCCCTTTTGTCTTGCAGAATTGAATTGTTCAAGTTTAGTCAGATTTCATAGTGTGTTCAATGGACTCCTCTCCTTAGGTCCATCCAAAGGTTAAGATCAGGGCTCTGACTTGGCCTCTAAAAAAAAATTACATTTTATTCATTATACTCCTCACATAAAAAAGTCATACTAATTAGAAGATTGGGGAAGATTGGGGAAAAAAGACGTTTGTAAGTAGAGCTTGTTGTTTCAACCTTAATTCCCTACAAAGTTTGAAAAGTCATTCTTTACTTTAAGTTTCTTCAAAATCCGGTCTGTTTCCATACAATAAAATCCACCCCAACAAAAAAACTGGTTATTTCAAACAGTCCCTTCTCATTTATTTAAAGGCACATACACTGATCAGCCATAACATTAAAACCACCTCCTTGTTTCTATACTCACTGTCCATTTTATCAGCTCCACTTACCATATAGAAGCACTTTGTAGTTCTACAATTACTGACTGTAGTCCCTCTATTTCTCCACATAACTTTTAACCTGCTTTCACCCTGTTTATTAATAGCAAGGCCCCCCCAAAGCAGATATTGTTTAGGTGGTGGATCATTCTCAGCACTGCAGTGACACTGACATGGTGGTGGTGTGTTAGTGTGTGTTGTGCTGGTATGAGTGGATCAGACACAGCAGCGCTGCTGGAGTTTTTAAATACCGTGTCCACTCACTGTCCACTCTATTAGACACTCCTACCTAGTTGGTCCACCTTGTAGATGTAAAGTCAGAGACGATCGCTCATCTGTTGCTACTGTTTGAGTTGGTCATCTCCTAGAACTTCATCAGTGGTCACAGGACGCTACCTACAGGGCGCTGTTATATATTTTTGGTTGGTGGACTATTCTCAGTCCAGCAGTGACAGTCAGGTGTTTAAAAACTCCATCAGCGCTGCTGTGTCTGATCCACTCACACCAGCACAACACACACTAACACACCACCACCATGTCAGTGTCACTGCAGTGCTGAGAATGATCCACCACCTAAATAATACCTGCTCTGTGGTGGTCCTGTGGGGGTCCTGGCCATTGAAAAGGGTGAAAGCAGGCTAAAACAGTATGTAGAGAAACAGATGGACTACAGTCAGTAATTGTAGAACTAAGTGGAGCTGATAAAATGGACAGTGAGTGTAGAAACTAGGAGGTGGTTTTAATGTTATGGCTGATCAGTGTAGTTATTTGTAACAAGTCAACCTGATACCACTGCTTCCACCAGCAAAAGGAAGCACAGTAATAAACTAAATAAACTCTTATACCTCATAACAGTAGCACTGATGCACGACACCTTAGCTCAGCACCCTAAAGCTGTGCTTTCAGTTCAGTGCAGTGCTGAGTCTTTGCAGTATGTTTTGACTAACAAGGCATTTTAGACAGCATTCTTTTTAAAAAGTAAAACTATTTTAGTGTTTAGTGTGTTGAACCTATTAAGGAATCAGTCATCACCACAGTCATTCTTTCTTTTAGTTAGGTCTAAAGGGAAAAGCATTGGACTGTTATCATGTTGTAGCACATTGGTGGAACCAGTAAGCAGCATGATGTGCCAATCACAATTCAATAAGGATTAGTTTATTAGTATATTCTTTTGTTTCCGCTCATGAACTGCTCCGAATTCACTGTTACCCAACTGTGTTTTGCTTCCCCACCTCATAGGCTCTAAATTCCCTTTGTTTCCATTCTCTGCTGCTTTTCCGGTTACCTCGCATTGTAGAGCATTTGACTCTGACGCTCTTCAGCGTCATATTGATTCCTGCCTCAGTCACTATGTCACTATGCAGCAGCCCTTCCTCATTAACTATTACGGTGAGGCCTAGCCAATTATGGACCAAGTGGAGCTGGACAGAGTTAAGGAAGTCGTAAAGCCTCAAGGCACCATTTTGGATCTGCACAAGCAGGTGCCTAAGCAGATCCTGGTCCAGTTGAAGACCTTAGTACCGGCCCAGACTGTGGCGCCAGCACCTGATTCCCCAACAGCACCACCCGCTAGTGAGCACCTTCCTCATTTCACAAAGGACCCAACCCCTTACCAACTCCTGAATGGCCATCTTCTTACTGCCCTCTTCCAGCAGTTTATAAATAAGGTACTCTGGGAAGTTCTTTCATTTGTTTGATTTACTGGCCCAGTAGGATGAATACTAAGACAGACTCTAAGACTTCCTTTCCTCACAGTGAGTCCATTAAAGCAGGGTGTCTCAGCGGCAGGAGCCCAACTCTTTGGAATGATTTTGGGTTCCAGCCTCACATGTTAGACCCAGCTTATGTTTTGTGCAGCCTTTACTCACCATCTATTACAGGTTTTCATATGTCTGCTTTATACCTATATACACACAACTATCTATACCTATACACACACAATTATCTATCTAACTAAGATGCTACCTAATTCACAACAGTAAAAATTGCGTCACAGACCGTAAAAAGAGCCATTTCACGTGAAATATGCAATTTGCTGTAAAATTCTAAATTTAGGGTTTGTGTTTAGCAATTTAACATTTTTCATCCGTGTACCGTATATGAGGGACAATATGGATGGCATTATAATTAAGTTCGTGTAAGAGTCTTTTCTGTGGTGTAGTGTGCTGATAATGTTTGATGTGTGTGTTTGTGTTGAGCGCATTTTGTCACTTTAGGGATTCTGTAAAGTGTGCTTCTCTACACAGGTGATCATCTCTCTGTGGTCTGTGCTCAAAGGAACAAGCCAGTAAAGTATTATATTACAGGTAATTTGTCTATGTACAGTTTCTTTCTTTCTTTATAAACTCAGCAAACTCTAAAGACGCTCGATTACATTAGCAATCAATTAGACAAAATGTCCAAGATGTCGAAGTCTAAAGCAGCTAAAAGCACTACTAAGATAACTGAGTTTGGAAAACTCCCAACTGATTATGTGGACACAGAGGGGGGTGTCAAAACACAGATGAGTATTTTGGTCTTTGAGAGGAAGCTATTAAAGTAGGCTGTGCTGTGTATTGTACCTTCTTTTGATTCTATCATTCAATTTATGAGTGTAATTTAATGACTGCCGTGAAATGTGGCACTTTTCTTTAAAAATCTGTGATTTTTTTTTTTTTTAAAACAAGGTCTGTGAAAGGATGCACATTTTCTCATAAATTTAGTAGGGCCCTGGTTATAACACATCAGTTACAATACTGCCTACACTTGTAGTATTTACTGCTCACCAGCTTCTTATATAAAGTGCTGACTTTTGCTGAGGTCAAATACTTACGTCTTAGTACATCTCCACACAGCTTTTTCAAGTGTTCGTTAGAAGGAGGCTTTCCCTGAAACACAGTTTGGGCAGTTTCTTAAAATGTTTGCAGTTTCTTTTGCATGTGTTATTGCTGTTACAAAAACAGACCTGAAAATTGTATTTATGCTACATTTAACAAATCATTACCTACTTGATTAAGACACGTCTATGAAAAATCACATATTCAAAGCAAAATAGGAAAACATGCATAAAAACACTTAACACTGACTTCATTGCAAACATCTCCACAGTTTAAACAGGAGGAGAAAGGTACTTTAAACAACCTGACAAAAATACTCAAGAATCTCCCAAATAGCATATCGTACTAAATCTAACCAAATATATAACACCACCAATGATATTTCAATTTCAAGTACTATTTAGAATTGTAGTATGTAATTTCAGACAAAGCAATATTGTGTATATTTTCCAAAGACTTCAAGTCAAAGCTTCAGTCGTTTCTTTGTGCATCTTTACTACCAAATAACCAATGTGCTCATCTGATCATTAATGGCTTCGGTAGCCTGATCTAAAGAAAGTAAACTCACAGGTTTGCCTGGATGTCCTGGAAGACCTGGATGGCCTTGTAATCCATCCTGTCCAGGAGAACCACGTGGCCCAACTATTCCTACATGTCCTGAGTCTCCTTTCTTTCCATCAAGGCCTCTAACTCCAGGCTCACCTGAAGAACCTCTCTAAGTTATGGAAAGCAAAGCATTAGTGATTCAGAAGGATTTTGATTAATAACATGTACATTGTTAACTGTAAGCACAGTCATGATGAAATACATTGCATGTCATGAAACGTACACTAAACAACAACAGTACAATTGTTACAAAACAAAAGTACAAAAAAATAACATGTCACTGGCTTGCATGTCATTAGACACTATAAAAGCATTTTTATTATAACATTTTATATACATAACAGTGATGGACAGTTGTGGCCAAAGTGAAGTGTATCCAGTCAAACTATGCAGTGCTATGGTCATAGCCAATGTTCAGTATCTGAAAAAAAATAAAAGGAAATGAAAGAATGGCTTTGTTTAAAAAATGACTCAGGCTACAATAAAATTTTAAATATGCATCTTACGTCCCTAAAAAAAAAAAGAGAAAGCTAAATATGATCAAATATAAATTGCAGCCGCTCAGGTGGCGCAGTGGTAAAATACGCTAGCACACCAGAGCTGGGATTTCGAATACATTGTATCGAATCTCAGCTCTGCCATCCATGTGGGCTGGGCGGCTACATGAACAACAATTGGCTGTTGTTCACAGGGTGGGACAAGCTGGACCAGGGCTCCACATAACTGGTGCAATTACAACCTCTGCTGGCTGATTGATGGCGTCTGCGCAGAGTTGGGGAATAATGCTGATCAAGGTGTGGCTCTCTGTGCACAAGGCTGATCTGCATATGAACGCGCCTCGTGCATGTGAAAAGATGCAGTCGGTACTGCACACATATTTCTGCAGCAATTTCATATATATATACAGTGTATCACAAAAGTGAGTACACCCCTCACATTTCTGCAAATATTTTATTATATCTTTTCATGGGACAACACTATAGACATGAAACTTGGATATAACTTAGAGTAGTCAGTGTACAACTTGTATAGCAGTGTAGATTTACTGTCTTCTGAAAATAACTCAACACACAGCCATTAATGTCTAAATAGCTGGCAACATAAGTGAGTACACCCCACAGTGAACATGTCCAAATTGTGCCCAAATGTGTCGTTGTCCCTCCCTGGTGTCATGTGTCAAGGTCCCAGGTGTAAATGGGGAGCAGGGCTGTTAAATTTGGTGTTTTGGGTACAATTCTCTCATACTGGCCACTGGATATTCAACATGGCACCTCATGGCAAAGAACTCTCTGAGGATGTGAGAAATAGAATTGTTGCTCTCCACAAAGATGGCCTGGGCTATAAGAAGATTGCAAACACCCTGAAACTGAGCTACAGCATGGTGGCCAAGGTCATACAGCGGTTTTCCAGGACAGGTTCCACTCGGAACAGGCTTCGCCAGGGTCGACCAAAGAAGTTGAGTCCACGTGTTCGGCGTCATATCCAGAGGTTGGCTTTCAAAAATAGACACATGAGTGCTGCCAGCATTGCTGCAGAGGTTGAAGACGTGGGAGGTCAGCCTGTCAGTGCTCAGACCATACGCCGCTCACTGCATCAACTCGGTCTGCATGGTCGTCATCCCAGAAGGAAGCTGACGCACAAGGAAGCCCACAAACAGTTTGCTGAAGACAAGCAGTCCCAGAACATGGATTACTGGAATGCCCTGTGGTCTGACGAGACCAAGATAAACTTGTTTGGCTCAGATGGTGTCCAGCATGTTTGGCGGCGCCCTGGTGAGAAGTACCAAGACAACTGTATCTTGCCTACAGTCAAGCATGGTGGTGGTAGCATCATGGTCTTGGGCTGCATGAGTGTTGCTGGCACTGGGGAGCTGCAGTTCACTGAGGGAAACATGAATTCCAACATGTACTGTGACATTCTGAAACAGAGCATGATCCCCTCCTTTCGAAAACTGTTTTCCAACAGGATAACGACCCCAAACACAACCTCCAAGATGACAACTGCCTTGCTGAGGAAGCTGAAGGTAAAGGTGATGGACTAAACCCAATTGAGCACCTGTGGCGCATCCTCAAGTGGAAGGTGGAGGAGTTCAAGGTGTCTAACATCCACCAGCTCCGTGATGTCATCATGGAGGAGTGGAAGAGGATTCCAGTAGCAACCTGTGCAGCTCTAGTGAATTCCATGCCCAGGAGGGTTAAGGCAGTGCTGGATAATAATGGTGGTCACACAAAATATTGACACTTTGGGCACAATTTGGACATGTTCACTGTGGGGTGTACTCACTTATGTTGCCAGCCATTTAGACATTAATGGCTGTGTGTTGAGTTATTTTCAGAAGACAGTAAATCTACACTGCTATACAAGTTGTACACTGACTACTCTAAGTTATATCCAAGTTTTATTTCTATAGTGTTGTCCCATGAAAAGATATAATAAAATATTTGCAGAAATGTGAGGGGTGTACTCACTTTTGTGATACACTGTATATATATATATGGCTTAACCAAGACCCTTAACCTTATATATGTATATATGTATACAGTGGGGGAAATAAGTATTTGATCCCCTGCTGATTTTGTAAGGGCCAGTGATAGCTCAGTGGTTAAGGTACTGGACTAGTAAACAGAAGGTTGCCGGTTCAAGCCCCGCCACCACCAAGTTGCCACTGTTGGGTCCCTGAGCAAGACCCTTAACCCTCAATTGCTCATTGTGTTCCGCTCAATGTGTAAGTCGCTTTGGATAAAAGCGTCTGCTAAATGCTGAAAATGTAAGTTTACCCCCTTACAAAGACTTGAACAGTCTATAATTTTTATGGAAGGTTTATTTTAAGAGAGAGAGACAGAATATCAACAAAAAATCCAGAAAAAAAACATTAAATAAAAGTTATAAATTAATTTGTATTTAATTAAGGGAAGTAAGTATTTGATCCCCTACCAACCAGCAAGAATTCTGACCCCCCATGAGGCACACAAATTAGTCCTGTCCCTGTATAAAAGACACCTGTAACAGAATCAGTTTCTTCCATTCAAATCTCTCAACCACCATGGGCAAGACCAAAGAGCTATCAAAGGACGTCAGGGACAAGATTGTAGACTTGCACAAGGCTGGAATGGGCTACAAGACCATCAGCAAGAAGCTTGGTGAGAAAGAAACCACTGTTGGTGCGATACTTCAAAAATGGAAGAAATACAAGATCACAGTCAATCACCCTCACTCTGGAGCTCCATGCAAGATCTCACCTGGTGGGGTAAGAATGATTCTGAGAAAGGTGAGGTCAGTCCAGAATTACAAGGGAGGAGCTTGTCAATGATCTCAAGGGAGCTGGGAGCAGAGAAATGCTGGATATGACCCCAAGAACACCATCCCCACTGGGCATTTCTCTGCCTCCAAATACGGCGAGTGGAGTTGATGCCAAACAGCTCAATTTTGGTCTCATCTGACCATATCACATTCTCCCAAGCTTTCTCTGAATCATTCAGGTGTTCATTGGCAAACTTCAGACGGGCCTGCACATGAGCCTTCTTGAGCAAAGGGACTTTGCGGGCACTGCAGGATCTCAATCCATTACGGCGAAGTGTGTTACTAATGGTTTTCTTGGTGACTGTGCTCCCAGCTCCCTTGAGTTCATTGACAAGCTCCTCCCGTGTAATTCTGGACTGACCTTACCTTTCTCAGAATCATTCTTACCCCACCAGGTGAGATCTTGCATGGAGCTCCAGAGTGAGGGTGATTGACTGTGATCTTGTATTTCTTCCATTTTCGAATTATCGCACCAACAGTGGTCTCTTTCTCACCAAGCTTCTTGCTGATGGTCTTGTAGCCCATTCCAGCCTTGTGTAGGTCTACAATCTTGTCCCTGACGTCCTTTGATAGCTCTTTGGTCTTGCCCATGGTGGTCGAGTGATTTGAATGGAAGAAACTGATTCTGTGACGGGAGTCTTTTATACAGGGACAGGACTAATTTGTGTGCCTCATGGGCACATAACCGGTCTGTGGGGGTCAGAATTCTTGCTGGTTGGTAGGGGATCAAATACTTATTTCCCTTAATTAAATACAAATTAATTTATAACTTTTATTTAATGTTTTTTTTCTGGATTTTTTGTTGATATTCTGTCTCTCTCTGTTAAAATAAACCCTCCATAAAAATTATAGACTGTTCAAGTCTTTGTAAGGGGGTAAACTTACAAAATCAGCAGGGGATCAAATACTTATTTCCCCCACTGTATATATATATATATATATATTAGGGCTGTCAAACGATTAAAATTTTTAATCGCGATTAATCTCAGAATTTCATATAGTTAATCGCGATTAATCACATTAAAAAAAATCTGTGTAAATGTTATAGAAAACAAGGATTTTTAAGTGAAATGTTACAATTAAAATGGTGAACACATTTTATGCTAAATGTACTTACTGTATGTTAAAAACTGCTGGGACAAGAGAAAACTGTAAGGTTGTTTATTCACTCACATACTAGGCAGTAAATGTCAGATTGTAGGTTAGAATTTCTCCATCAGCAAACATTGTAGATCAGCGGTGCTTTAGGTGGGATAAGGCGTAGTTATTGTATCAGACTTGTCTGTGGTTGTATCGTGACGATGGTTTGATGGACGTTTCTACACGAAGTGAGTGTGTTTTGACCCTTTGGGGCTTCCATAGTTCATGAACTAACGTGCTCGACTCAGCTTTCCGGTATTCGGTACAGAAGAAGAAGTTAATTAAGTGTAATAAAGTGTTCTGCTCCCGACAACTTGTGAATATAGCGTGTATTTATTTCTTTATTATGCAAGTGCATCACTACCACGATCGGTTACATTATGTTAACAAACCGCAAATGAAAAACGGTGGCAAGTCCGACATTAAAACGTTTGTTCTACCAGTCAAGTGTCAACATGAACTAGAATTTGCGTTAATGGCACTAATTTTTTTAATCGCGTTAAATTGAGGTCGCGTTAATGCGTTATTATCGCGTTAACTTCGACAGCCCTAATATATATATATATATATATATACTGTATATATATATACTGTATAAATATATATATATATATATACAGTGTATCACAAAAGTGAGTACACCCCTCACATTTCTGCAAATATTTTATTATATCTTTTCATGGGACAACACTATAGAAATAAAACTTGGATATAACTTAGAGTAGTCAGTGTACAACTTGTATAGCAGTGTAGATTTACTGTCTTCTGAAAATAACTCAACACACAGCCATTAATGTCTAAATAGCTGGCAACATAAGTGAGTACACCCCACAGTGAACATGTCCAAATCGTGCCCAAAGTGTCAATATTTTGTGTGACCACCATTATTATCCAGCACTGCCTTAACCCTCCTGGGCATGGAATTCACCAGAGCTGCACAGGTTGCTACTGGAATCCTCTTCCACTCCTCCATGATGACATCATGGAGCTGGTGGATGTTAGACACCTTGAACTCCTCCACCTTCCACTTGAGGATGCGCCACAGGTGCTCAATTGGGTTTAGTCCATCACCTTTACCTTCAGCTTCCTCAGCAAGGCAGTTGTCATCTTGGAGGTTGTGTTTGGGGTCGTTATCCTGTTGGAAAACTGCCATGAGGCCCAGTTTTGGAAGGGAGGGGATCATGCTCTGTTTCAGAATGTCACAGTACATGTTGGAATTCATGTTTCCCTCAATGAACTGCAGCTCCCCAGTGCCAGCAACACTCATGCAGCCCAAGACCATGATGCTACCACCACCATGCTTGACTGTAGGCAAGTTGTCTGTTGTCTTGGTACTTCTCACCAGGGCGCCGCCACACATGCTGGACACCATCTGAGCCAAACAAGTTTATCTTGGTCTCGTCAGACCACAGGGCATTCCAGTAATCCATGTTCTTGGACTGCTTGTCTTCAGTAAACTGTTTGCGGGCTTTCTTGTGCGTCAGCTTCCTTCTGGGATGACGACCATGCAGACCGAGTTGATGCAGTGTGCGGCGTATGGTCTGAGCACTGACAGGCTGACCTCCCACGTCTTCAACCTCTGCAGCAATGCTGGCAGCACTCATGTGTCTATTTTTTAAAGCCAACCTCTGGATATGACGCCGAACACGTGGACTCGACTTCTTTGGTCAACCCTGGTGAAGCCTGTTCCGAGTGGAACCTGTCCTGGAAAACCGCTGTATGACCTTGGCCACCATGCTGTAGCTCAGTTTCAGGGTGTTAGCAATCTTCTTATAACCCAGGCCATCTTTGTGGAGAGCAACAATTCTATTTCTCACATCCTCAGAGAGTTCTTTGCCATGAGGTGCCATGTTGAATATCCAGTGGCCAGTATGAGAGAATTGTACCCCAAACACCAAATTTAACAGCCCTGCTCCCCATTTACATCTGGGACCTTGACACATGACACCAGGGAGGGACAACGACACATTTGGGCACAATTTGGACATGTTCACTGTGGGGTGTACTCACTTATGTTGCCAGCTATTTAGACATTAATGGCTGTGTGTTGAGTTATTTTCAGAAGACAGTAAATCTACACTGCTATACAAGCTGTACACTGACTACTCTAAGTTATATCCAAGTTTCATGTCTATAGTGTTGTCCCATGAAAAGATATAATGAAATATTTGCAGAAATGTGAGGGGTGTCCTCACTTTTGTGATACACTGTATATATACTGTATATATATACTGTATATATATACAGGGGTTGGACAAAATAACTGAAACACCTGGTTTTAGACCACAATAATTTATTAGTATGGTGTAGGGCCTCCTTTTGCGGCCAATACAGCGTCAATTCGTCTTGGAAATGACATATACAAGTCCTGCACAGTGGTCAGAGGGATTTTAAGCCATTCTTCTTGCAGGATAGTGGCCAGGTCACTACGTGATGCTGGTGGAGGAAAACGTTTCCTGACTCGCTTCTCCAAAACACCCCAAATTGGCTCAATAATATTTAGATCTGGTGACTGTGCAGGCCATGGGAGATGTTCAACTTTCACCAGTCTTGCTGTGTGTTTTGGTGCATTGTCATCCTGATACACGGCACCGCCATTGGATGCACATGGTCCTCCAGAATGGTTCGGTAGTCCTTGGCAGTGACGCGCCCATCTAGCACAAGTATTGGGCCAAGGGAATGCCATGATATGGCAGCCCAAACCATCACTGATACACCCCCATGCTTCACTCTGGGCATGCAACAGTCTGGGTGGTACGCTTCTTTGGGGCTTCTCCACACCGTAACTCTCCCGGATGTGGGGAAAACAGTAAAGGTGGACTCATCAGAGAACAATACATGTTTCACATTGTCCACAGCCCAAGATTTGCGCTCCTTGCACCATTGAAACCGACGTTTGGCATTGGCACGAGTGACCAAAGGTTTGGCTATAGCAGCCCGGCCGTGTATATTGACCCTGTGGAGCTCCTGACGGACAGTTCTGGTGGAAACAGGAGAGTTGAGGTGCACATTTAATTCTGCCGTGATTTGGGCAGCCGTGGTTCTATGTTTTTTGGATACAATCCGGGTTAGCACCCGAACATCCCTTTCAGACAGCTTCCTCTTGCGTCCACAGTTAATCCTGTTGGATGTGGTTTGTCCTTCTTGGTGGTATGCTGACATTACCCTGGATACCGTGGCTCTTGATACATCACAAAGACTTGCTGTCTTGGTCACAGATGCGCCAGCAAGACGTGCACCAACAATTTGTCCTCTTTTGAACTCTGGTATGTCACCCATAATGTTGTGTGCATTGCAATATTTTGAGCAAAACTGTGCTCTTACCCTGCTAATTGAACCTTCACACTCTGCTCTTACTGGTGCAATGTGCAATTAATGAAGATTGGCCACCAGACTGGTCCAATTTAGCCATGAAACCTCCCACACTAAAATGACAGGTGTTTCAGTTATTTTGTCCAACCCCTGTATATATATATATATATACAGGTCCTTCTCAAAAAATTAGCATATTGTGATAAAGTTCATTATTTTCCATAATGTAATGATAAAAATTAAACTTTCATATATTTTAGATTCATTGCACACCAACTGAAATATTTCAGGTCTTTTATTGTTTTAATACTGATGATTTTGGCATACAGCTCATGAAAACCCAAAATTCCTATCTCAAAAAATTAGCATATTTCATCCGACCAATAAAAGAAAAGTGTTTTTAATACAAAAAAAGTCAACCTTCAAATAATTATGTTCAGTTATGCACTCAATACTTGGTCGGGAATCCTTTTGCAGAAATGACTGCTTCAATGCGGCGTGGCATGGAGGCAATCAGCCTGTGGCACTGCTGAGGTGTTATGGAGGCCCAGGATGCTTCGATAGCGGCCTTAAGCTCATCCAGAGTGTTGGGTCTTGTGTCTCTCAACTTTCTCTTCACAATATCCCACAGATTCTCTATGGGGTTCAGGTCAGGAGAGTTGGCAGGCCAATTGAGCACAGTAATACCATGGTCAGTAAACCATTCACCAGTGGTTTTGGCACTGTGAGCAGGTGCCAGGTCGTGCTGAAAAATGAAATCTTCATCTCCATAAAGCTTTTCAGCAGATGGAAGCATGAAGTGCTCCAAAATCTCCTGATAGCTAGCTGCATTGACCCTGCCCTTGATAAAACACAGTGGACCAACACCAGCAGCTGACATGGCACCCCAGACCATCACTGACTGTGGGTACTTGACACTGGACTTCAGGCATTTTGGCATTTCCTTCTCCCCAGTCTTCCTCCAGACTCTGGCACCTTGATTTCCGAATGACATGCAAAATTTGCTTTCATCCGAAAACAGTACTTTGGACCACTGAGCAACAGTCCAGTGCTGCTTCTCTGTAGCCCAGGTCAGGCGCTTCTGCCGCTGTTTCTGGTTCAAAAGTGGCTTGACCTGGGGAATGCGGCACCTGTAGCCCATTTCCTGCACACGCCTGTGCACGGTGGCTCTGGATGTTTCTACTCCAGACTCAGTCCACTGCTTGCGCAGGTCCCCCAAGGTCTGGAATCGGCCCTTCTCCACAATCTTCCTCAGGGTCCGGTCACCTCTTCTCGTTGTGCAGCGTTTTCTGCCACACTTTTTCCTTCCCACAGACTTTCCACTGAGGTGCCTTGATACAGCACTCTGGGAACAGCCTATTCGTTCAGAAATTTCTTTCTGTGTCTTACCCTCTTGCTTGAGGGTGTCAATGATGGCCTTCTGGACAGCAGTCAGGTCGGCAGTCTTACCCATGATTGCAGTTTTGAGTAATGAACCAGGCTGGGAGTTTTTAAAAGCCTCAGGAATCTTTTGCAGGTGTTTAGAGTTAATTCGTTGATTCAGATGATTAGGTTAATAGCTCGTTTAGAGAACCTTTTCATGATATGCTAATTTTTTGAGATAGGAATTTTGGGTTTTCATGAGCTGTATGCCAAAATCATCAGTATTAAAACAATAAAAGACCTGAAATATTTCAGTTGGTGTGCAATGAATCTAAAATATATGAAAGTTTAATTTTTATCATTACATTATGGAAAATAATGAACTTTATCACAATATGCTAATTTTTTTAGAAGGACCTGTATATATATATATATATATATATATATATATATATATATATATATATTAATATACATACACACAACGATCAGGCATAACAAAATTCCTAATATTATGTTGGTCCCCTTTTTGCTGCCAAAACAGCCCTGACCCATGAGGCATGGACTCCACTAGACCCCTGAAGGTGTGCTGTGGTATCTGGCACCAAGGTGTTAGGAGCAGATCCTTTAACGTGTGAGGTGGGGCCTCCATGGATCATCCAGCACATCCCACAGGTGCTTGATTGGATTGAGATCTGGGGAATTTGGAGGCCAAGTCAACGCCTCAAACACGTTGTTGTGCTCCTCAAACCATTCCTGAACCATTTTTGCTTTGTGGCAGGGCGCATTATCCTGCTAAAAGAGGCCACAGCCATCAGGGAATACCGTTTCCATGGAAGGGTGTACATGGTCTGCAACAATGCTTAAGTAGGTGGTACGTGTCAAAGTAACATCCACATGGATGGCAGGACCCATATATACTGTATGTATATAAAATTGCTGCAAAATGCTGATGCTAATTTTTTGGTTAACAGGATTAGCCAGATTTAGAGGAACTGCCAGTGTTTAGTTTATTAAGTTTTTATTGTCATGTCCTACACTTTAATACATTGAAAAACAGGTAGCTACATTATTCATCATTCATCAGTTCAAGTCAAACACCGTTAGATCTCCAATAACACCCAACTTACTGTCTTAATGTCTTAATGTCTTTGGACTTTGGGAGGTGTCAATTTTTTTTTAGGAGTAATGTTTTAATAAAATTACACTCTCAGTGACAAATTTCCACTCAGTTCTCAACATGACTATTAGTTTGTGATTATTCCTAATGTAGTGAATCCACCTACTGGAGGGACACCTATTTTCAGAGTACATTTAAACATAACCTAGCCATCAGTTTCCTGCAGTTTCTCATATTGAAGGCCATCCATTTTTCTTAGGAGTATAATACAAAACACACACACACACACACACACACACTTTTGAATAATTTGTGTATAAAACTGTACACTTAATGTCTATCAGAATTTGAATTATGTATAAACAGTTTTTTTGTGTGTGTTTTGTGGTTCAATGATTAGATAACATTTGTCACTGTCCAAACAAAAGACAGTAGAAAAAGAAAAAATAAAAGAAAGTATATAAATATGGATTTGAATTTTTTGTGTCTATTAGTACAAAGTGGATGAAACAGTGGTCTATTTGCCAAAGTCAGGAAAAAAACTATTATCTCATGATGATGAAAATTATGTCTGAATGGTCAGATGTAATCCAAAAAAAACAAAAAAAAACAGGCAAGATTTAAAAGATGCTGGAATAATGGAATGGAGGGGCAAGCCATAGCCTAGAGGTTAAGGTACTGGACTAGTAATCAGAATGTTGCTTGGTCAAGCCCCACCACTGCCAGGTTGCTGCTGTTGGGCCCTTGAGCAAGGCTTTTAACCCTCAATTGCTTAGACTGTATACTGTATACTGGATAAAGGCATCTGCTAAATGCCAAAATGGAATATAGCTGAAATTCTTCACAGCTAAGCAATCTTTTCACTGCCATAGGCTTAAATTTTGAATTGGTGAAATCAGAAAATTAACTTCCAGTCCACTCCAGAGTGTTTGCCTGCGCTGTTGTACAAAGACAATGATACATGATAAATGTTAAAGTTAATGTAAAGCTAATAGGTCTGTGCAGATAATTAAAATGGTTGGCAGAATTGGTTGCTCATCTCACTTTATCATCCTTTAAATATAACTTCTTCCACCCAGACAGCTTAACTAAGTGAAGGTGACTGGCAGGTCAGGAACATTGCATTCCTTTCCCTCCAGATGCCCTTGCGCTAATTTAAAATTAGTTTCAGGTCACTAAAATCAAGCACGAAGCTGCCCGCACTTTATCTTAAGCTCAGTCGACCTGATAACTGTCAACCTGTCAGATGTTAACACCCTACGAACGTGTCTATTATTTCCATAGCAAAAACTTTTTTTCTCTCTGTGTAACACAAGGTCAAACTGATTATGTTTAATTCACAAGTATAATTCTACAAACCTCTCCTTTGCTTCCTTTGGGTCCAGCCTCACCCTGATACAGAAAAAAAGAGAAACAAAAGAGCCTGTTAAAAATGGAAACAGCAATATCATAAAGAAAAGTGTACCTTGTTGAAAAGGGTATTTTTGTTCTCGGTGAGAGGGAGAAGATTAAAGTACATGTTCTGAAAGAACAGCTATGCACAAAAGCCTTTATTCTTCAACATTAATTACACTGATTAATGCCCATTGCTGGTGATTACGTAGTTCACTGTCCTCTATTTTAGACCACTGAAAGTGGTGACTTTCTAATGATGCCAGTAGAAAGCTTTGTATTGACTATTTGTCAACCAGATGACTTCAGGAAGATTTTCTACACTTCCACAGTGTACACAAGCAGGGCTAGATTAAACAGAAAATAACAATGGACAGGCTATTTTTCTTTCCATTCTTTCTACCTTATTTAAGTACATGCATGTACAGGTCAGACAACAAAGTGTTGCATTGTCCTGCAATATGGAAACATGGATTGCACCATAAGATGCACCTGTCTTTACATTCGGTGACAACCATGCAAAGTAATTACTGGAACTATTGATTTCCTAAAGAAGCAGCCCATAACATTATAAAAGTAATTACTGGAACTACCGATTTCCAAATAAGCAGCACATATAACATTACGAATTCTCCATGGTACCTCAGTGTGCAGCAAACCTTGTGGGTGGAAATCGGCCTATGGCTTTTTAACAAATACAGATTTTATGACTGTTCAGGAGTCCAAGATGTTACATTTTATCCTGGTTGGTAATCTTCCACTTATGAGCACTGTCCCTCTTTGCTTAAGGTTGTTGCATTGACATTTATGTATTTAATAGGGATGTAACAATGCACCACAAAACAGTTAAAAATCGGTGCACATGTGCCACGATTCGAATCGGTTATTCATTTAAGATGAATCGATATTCACTTTAAACAGCAGAGGGCACTGGCGCTATTCACCTCGCCTGGTTTATGGCACTTCACAAGGTGGCCAAGTAGGGGGATTTTCCAACCAGATTTATATATGTGAGGATACTTGCTTTATTTGTATTATTCATTTATTTATATAATGTTGGATTTGTTTTAAAATTTCATTTCAGTTTTTAATTTACACAATAAGCATTATTTGGCATAGTTTGTACCTAACTCAGAAATAAAAGGGCATTTATTATTCAGATAAATAAAAGATAAGCACAAATACAGTATTTTATTTTATTTTTTTAAAGAGAAATAATAAAAGGAAACTTTGTCATAATTTGTCTTCAATTTCATTTTGTAAAAAAAAAATCGTATTGTGAAACCAGTATTGTGAATCGTATCACATCGTGGGTATTTATATAGCATTTATTTTGAGCAGCAAGATGGTGCAGCAGGAAATGTTGGTACTACAAAGCTATGAGTTTTTGGGTTGGCATCTTTAGTTATTGTCTGTGTGAACTATTCTCCCAAACTTGAATGGAGATGGCAAGTGGATTTGTCATATGTTTGGCCCACCTAAAGGAACGACTGTATGTATTTTTTTACATATATTTAAATCATTACTGGTAGTAATAGTAGTAGCATTAGTGATGGCAATGACAGCCAATCATCGTATTATTATTGTCTTGAAACTAACACATTTATCTGTCAGACTGCCAGCTGTTAAAGAACAATTCAATATTGCATAAAATGTTTAACTGTTCCAAGGTCCAATAGCCTTATGTTTTATTCCACTTAAGCTGATTTCAGGCATGGTGATCTTGGGCTTGTATGTCGTTCTTTGGCAAGTTTAACCATTAAAAATATCATGTTTTCTTTTAAAAATAAATAAGACGTTCTGCAAAATTAAGCAGACATGTTTTGTAAGATTGTGTTAACTACCATTTAGGGACTAAGCAGTTATTGCTCCGAGACAGTTACAGTTCACAATAGCAGCAATGCAAATGTAACTGGGGCAGGAAATAAAGTCCGTTGCGGCCGCTCAGGTGGCGCACCAGTAAAATACCGCTAGCACACCAGAGCTGGGATTTTGAATACATCGTATCGAAACTCAGTTCTGCCATCTGGCTGGACTGGGAGGCTATACGAACAACGTTTGGCTGTTATTCATCCAGGGAGGGAGTGGAATAGGGATCTCATAACTGGTGCGATTATGATCTCTGCTGGCTGACTGATGGTGTCTGCACAGAGTGCGATCAGGGTGTGGCTCTCCGTGCACAAGGCTGCTTCGCATATGAACTCGACTCATGCAGGTGAAAAAATGCAGTGGGCTACTGCTCACGTGTCGGAGGGTGCGTGCATCAGTTCGCTCTCCACAATCGGGGCAGAGGTCAGCACCAGTAGAGAGGAAGCGTAATGCAATCAGGTAAAAATTGGACACGCTAAAAATCGGGAGAAAAAAGGAGAAAATGAATTAAAAAATAAAAATAAATAAATAAAATAAAGTCCATTGCCAAGGTGGTTTCCTTTGACATAAGTCACACTGGCACAGACTTCAGAGATGATTGTATGTTTTTTAGTCTTTAATTTATGGTGTTAGCAAAATGGATGTGGCTGAAAGAGTAAGATCCATGAAATGGATGTTCACATACTTTTGGCTATATATATATATACTGTATATATATATATATATATATATATATATATATATATATATATATATAACCTACTTGTGCCCTATTTTTGGCTGGCTGGCTGTCATTACATTGTGAGTCAGTAAGATGAGTCAGCAATGCACTCACAGCTTAAACAAACAAAATGTAGCATTAATGGGCACCTGTATGTAGTGTGCTGTCACCCTGTGGACAAAAGGTGTATTGGTGTACATGGGTGTAAACTCACCAGAGGGCCTGGCACCCCAGGAGCTCCTTCGCTACCTCTCTCCCCCTAAGAGAAGATGAAGGGTAGTCTCTTTTAGGGGTCTCAAATTCTGAAAGGTTGTCATTAGCTTTTAATGTCAAACAGCAACCTGGGGTCCTGGATAACCTTTAGAAGTCCATGCTCCGAGTGCATACTGCCAACGTGCTTAGTGTGTATACTGTCAATGATACATACACCAATCAGGCATAACATTATGACCACCTCCTTGTTTTTACACTCACTGTCCATTTTGTCAGCTCCACTTACCATATAGAAGCACTTTTAAGTTCTACAATTACTGACTGTAGTCTGTTTCTCTGCATGCTTTGTTAGCCCCCTTTCATGCTGTTCTTCAATGGTCAGGACTCTCCCACAGGACCACTACAGAGCAGGTATTATTTGGGTGGTGGATCATTCTCAGCACTGCAGTGACACTGACATGGTGGTGGTGTGTTAGTGTGTGTTGTGCTGGTCTGAGTGGATAAGACACAGCAATGCTGATGGAGTTTTTAAAACACCTCACTGTCACTGCTGGACTGAGAATACTAACAAAAATATATCCAGCCAACAGTGCCCCGTGGGCAGCGTCCTGTGACGAATGATGATGACTGATGATGTCGAACTCAAACATCAGCAATAGATGAGCGATCATCTCTGATTTTACATCTACAAGGTGGACCAACTAGGTAGGAGAGTCTAATAAAGTGGACAGTGAATGGATACGGTATTTAAAAACTCCAGCAGCGCTGCTGTGTCTGATCCACTCAAACCAGTACAACACACACTAACACACCACCACCATGTCATTGTCACTGCAGTGCTGAGAATGATCCACCACCTAAATAATACCTGCTCTGTGGTGGTCCTGTGGGGGTCCTGACCTTTAAAGAACAGGGTGAAAGCTAAAAAAGAAAGTATGTAGAGAAACAGATGGACTACAGTCAGTAATTGTAATAGTGTAGAATGTTTTTGTAGAAGTGCTTCTATATGGTAGATGGAGCTGATAAAATGAACAGTAAGTGTAGAAACCAGGAGGTGGTTTTTATGTTATGGCTGATCGGTGTATATGTGTGTATTTATATGTAAGATATATACATTTAAACATATGCATACTGAAACAATAAGACTGCCTTGGATATCGGTATGCAGTGAGAGACAGGGAGGGCTTTAAAAGTGTACTGTGGGCTCATCAAAGTTTGTATCAGAAAGAGAAGTTACAGTGAAGTACAAAAGAGAAGATGTAGAGAGACAAGCTAAACATCAGACGCTCTGTCAAAATAAGACACTGGACTGTTCAGGGTTTAACTTGACAAGTTATACCAAGTAATATTTGGTAGTGAAATGGAGAGACTGAACATCAGCATTTGTGAGTTTGTGTAGTTCTGAGACTTTGTGGTCAGGCACTGGACACTTCAAGACACTAGATAAACACAGTGCTGTTCATAGAGTGGCTGTGTGGGTTCACAGAAACGTTGTTACATGCCTTACATCACATAGCCCAGTGAGTCATATCAGCCACTAAGCAAAGAGATGCGAATAATATCCAGTGTTATGCAACTACTGATAAACAAGATGAGAAAATTGACCAACTCTGAGGAGATTGAATGTGTACTTGCAGTGACTCCCAGGCAAAATGTACTTGTAATTACTGGTGATTTCATAAGTTGGTTAACATCAAAACACTGTTCCGCCTACACAACAGGCACAAATGCACTTGAAAGAGTCCAAATCAAGAGACCAGAACTCGGATTGACTGCATCCTGATCAGTCAGCAGTGGAAATCAGTTAATAATGCATGCACATGTCTCAGTGCAGATTGTAACACTTATTACAATCATGTGATGTTGACGATTAAGCTTAGACTCAAAAGGAAGTAAATCAGGAAGCCTGATGGACCTTGAAAAACTCAGAAATTACCAATTTGAGCAGCAATAACAAGTTGAGGTTCCCAACAGATTTGAAGAGCTTGAAAGACCTGAGGAACCACACACACCAGACGGGCTGTGGAAGCAGATTAAAAATGTCATGCTGAAAACTGCTAAGGAAACGGAACAGAAGAACTGCAGCAAATGCAAAAATCTGGCTTCCAGTAAAACATTGTGGATAAGAAAGGAGCATGAAGCAAAGATGAATACATGAAGTGCAGAAGATGCTTGGAAGAGATCAACAAGCTGGGTTGGATTCATTATGTAGTTATGGTTCCCGATAGTGAAGAAGCTAATCAAACCATTTCAACCTCAAACTACAACCATCAAGGACAAAAATGGGACGAAACTTGTCGTAACAAGGATCATGTGTCAAAGATGGAAAGACTACTGTGAGGAATTGTACAGTGGTGAAGAGAACAACATACAGATTGATGTTCAAGAAAGAGAACTGCCTTCCTCCACTAAAGAAGAAGATCAAGTTTTACCATGCTAGAACTAACTTAGCTAGAAAGGGGCCTGGTTTAGATGACATAGCAGTTGAACTGCTAAGGTTTGCTGAAAAGATGACTGAACAAGCTGCATAAGGTCTGCAGGTAAGTGTGGGAGACTAGGATCTGACCAGAAGAACAGACACAATCGGTCTTAATTCTATTGCCTAAGAAAGGTGACTTGTTCCAGTGCAGCAACTACAGGACCAGTGCACTGGTCTCACATGCTAGCAAGAGCCTGTTGTAAGTAATCCTGGAACTAATGCAAGCCAAGCTCAAAACAGGACAGCCGATCACACAGCATGGTTAAGGGTAAGAAAGGGAGTCTGACAAGGATGTAACATCTCACCAGGTCTATTTAACATCCTTGGAGATTAAGTGATGAGAAAGGCGCTAAAAGGATTTGCCAGAGAATTGTTGGAAAGGCCATAAGCAATTGCCGGTATGATGATGACATTGTATTATTGGTCACATCACCAGAAGAACTACAAGAGCTTGTGTGGTGTATCGAGAAGGCTGCAAAGAAACATAACATGATTTTAAATGTAGCTGAAACAAAGGTGATGATGAACACTGAAACTAGTGAGTACTAGTGATTATGATGGTAGGTTTGTTTGTTTATTAGGATTTTACACTTTTGGTTACATTCATGACAGGAAACAGTAGTTACTCATTACCTAAGGTTCGTTAGTTCACACAAAGGTTATATTGAACACAGTCATGGACAATTAAGTGTCTCCAATTCACCTCACTTGCATGTTTTTGGACTGTGGGAGGAAACCTGAGCACCCGGAGGAAACCCACGCAGGCACGGGGGGAACATGCAAACTCCACACAGAAAGGATCCAGACTGCCCCACCTGGGGATCGAACCCAGGACCTTCTTGCTGTGAGGCGACAGTGCTCCCCACTTAGCCACTGTGCCGCCCCTTATGATTGTAGGTAGAAGATTGGAACAAGTGAACTCCATCTTATATTTAAGAAGGAGAGTATTGAATACTGGAGAATGTGCTGGTGAAGTGAAGTCAAGATTGCAATGAATATGGCGGGAATGGTAAAATTGTCAAGGAAATGGAAAAACAAGTCTCTTAGCACCATCACCAAGCTACTATTGATGAAAACCTTGTTCTGGCTAGAGTGGATGTAAAGCCTTGACACTAAAGAGAGAGGAAGAATAACAAATTGAGACTTTTGAGAACAACTGCATCAGAAAACTATGATAACCACTGAGCAGGTTTGCATTACAAAAAAAGGAGCCACTGAACCTACTTTGGGGATGTGATGAAGCACCCACATGACAGCATTGAAGGCAGAACTTGTGAAGGGAGTCAGAGATTGAGCAATACCAAGATTAAGCTTTATTTATAACTTCACAGTGTGGATTGCATTATAAAGGGCTGATCTGATACAGATGACACGAGACAGTGAGTATTGGAAAAAGCTGACCATCTGTGTTGACAACCATCACAAAGCAATGACGACACAGTAATAAAACATGATGTGAAATTTCATACATTATGCTACTTTGCCTAGTAAGTTAAGCAAGTGAAAACAAAAAAAGATCAAGGGCTTTACCTGCTCACCCTTTAAACCTGGTTCTCCAATGTCCCCCTCAAAAACAAAAGAGACAAAGAGACTTTAATTCAGAATAATTTGTGGTTATACTGTACATGTAATCACTGAAATGCACAGGTCCCTTTTTTAAATCGTTTATTGCTAATACTATGTAAGCTGTACTACCATGTCACTTTCAAAATATAACTTATGAATGTTTTACATATTCACATCAAATATCATTTAGTCAACAATGATAACATTGAGTATTGATAATTTCTTTTCAACCTTTTCTGGCATGACTTACCTTGTGTCCTTTAAAACCAGGATGACCCAGAGCACCTTGTAAACCAGGAAATCCTGGTTCCCCTGTTGCACCCTGCAAATATTGGAAAATCAAAACAAGTACACTGGGTTTAACATTTTAAAGTCATCCTAAACCTATTTTAAAGTTCTTTTCTTAAAATGCAATAAAACAAGAATCTGTGTTTTGGTAATTCTCTTGAATCTTTATTCAGATGGCAAAAGTACAAAGAAATGACTTTTAATGTTTTGGCTGACTGACTTCATTGTATTTTGTAAATATTACAAAGTTATATTATTATTATTAAATACATTTTTATTAAATATATTAATCAATATATTTAATATAATTAAATATATTAATCAATATATTTAATATAATTAAATATATTTTTTTATTTAATATAGTAATAAATATAATTAAGTTTTAATTTGAGACATGTAACCCTTTAAAAAAGTTCAGCCAGGTGCAAAATAAGAATAATAAGTTAATATAATTTTCAGGTTACACTGTTTATAAACTTTACACAATGAGCAGTAAACTGGTCATAAGTCAGTCACTTTTCTAAAAGAGTGAACATTCACCACCTAACCAACCCCATTTCCAGAAAAGTTGAGCTGTTTTGTTAAACGCAATAAAAAGAAGGATTTGTGATTTGTAAGTTCTCTTAAAAGAGGAATTTTTTTTTTTTTTGGAAATATACACATTTAGAATCTGATGCCTGAAACACACTCCAAAAAAGTTGGGACAAAGACAAAATAATAGCAATAAAATGCTAAATATGAATAAAATATTAAAGTTAGAATATTAATATTAAGTTACAGTGTTCCAGTGGGTTTCCTCCATGGTGGGTAGCACTGTCAACTCACAGCAAGAAGGTCCTGGATTCGACCCCCAGGTGGGGCGGTCCGGGTCCTTTCTCTGCAGAGTTTGCATGCTGTTCTCGTGTCTGTGTGGGTTTCCTCCGGGAGCTCCGGTTTCCTCCCACAGTCCAAAAACATGCAGTCAGGTTAATTGGAAACACTGAATTGCCCTATAGGTGAATGGGTGTATGTATGTGTGTCTGCCCTGCGATGGACTGGCGCCCCATCCAGGGTGTTACTGTGTGCCTTGTGCCCATTGAAAAGCCCCCCTGCCCCGATGACTCTAATAAGAGTATCAAGATCCACCAATGCATCTTTACAAGCAGTGATAAGTTGTGGCTCACCGCTTTGTGCCAAACTTGAGAAGAGAATTGCCAATCAGTTCGAAAGGAACATTCTCAATGCAAGATTGCAAAAGCTGACTGACAAAAAAACTTAGCTGTGTCACCATGGGAACTAAGGTGATAGGAAGAATAGCCATTGATGTACAGTATATGTGTACAAGTGTGATAAGTTAGAACTTGTTGCTAGCCAGGTACTGAGAGTTTAGATGAAAAGTAATTTTACACTGAATTTTTTTGAGAGATAATAAGTCTTGAGAAACAAGAAAAACTTCAACACAACTGCAACAGAGATGTTATCAGTTATATGTTCTAATCCTAGCAAAATAGCTTTATTAAATGGCTGAATAGATGTTTCAGTATGTTAAATCTTACCTTTAGTCCCGGTGTGCCCATAAGACCAGGTAATCCTTGATCCCCTGCAGTTCCCTGTACACAAGCAGATAGGACTCAACAAACTGACCATTCAGCCACAAACTCACCCACTTGTCATGCATTGTGCATCATGTCCACAGTGCCGCATGCTAGCCGTATTGTCTCAGTAATCATTTTGATAAGAATATAATTTCTGAAGCAGAATAAATGTCATTTCCATAAGACCATACCCACAGGAGGAAGTCATTACATTAGCATAATTGCTAAAGGTGATTTTTAATGCTAAACTAACCTTAAGGCCGATTTGTCCATCTGCACCGGGGGGTCCTGGTGGACCCTGAATGCCCTGAGGTGTTGAAGCAGAGAGGACACCGAGTTAAACATTGTGTGACTACTGTGCTCAGAGAAGATAACACGTGCTGAATATAATCAATATAACCATAGTGCCTGTATATAATTACTGCTGTGGCTAAAACAAAAGGTTTAATATGATGTAACTTCACTTTTTAAGCCCTACATTCATATGTGAACACCAAAGAACAGAATAATTCCAAAAATTACATAAAATATTTTGCCTAAGTACAATAGATGGCCAAAAGTAAGTCACTGCTCATTATTATTAAATTCACATTTTCAGCAACACCAATTGCTAAAAGGTGTATCAATCGATTTTATAGAATAAATTATGTCATCCCCTACAAAAGTGGTTAAGGTACTATACTAGTAATGAGAAGGTCCCTTGTAAATGCAAGTACTTGAGTAAGGCCTGTAACCCTCAGCTGCTTGGATTGTATATGGTCACAATATAAATTTATTTGAATAAAAGCATCTGCTAGATGCCATAGATGTATGAATTTCTCCTTCTAGTTGTTGCCATTTCCTCCTTTGCATTTCCCATGTCACTACACTGACCGAGAGAGCTCAGACTATCGTGTGCCACCTCTTAGAGTCCCCAATTCTGTGGAGGAATCTCCCAGAGAGCCACACCGCTTCCTGAGAGACACGCTGTAAACAAATTCCTCATCACTGGTGCAGGCATCCTGGTCAGCTTTGCAGTGGGTTTTGGCAACACCCAGTTCTTACATTGGTAAGAAATGATATTCAGTTACATACTAAAGTACTTTGCTAGAAAGGAGGATGCACAGCCCCTTTTCAGGTTTAAAACTCAAAATGACTGCAGGCAGGCCAGTCCAGTACCCGTACCCTCTTCTTCCACAGCCATGCCTTTGTAATGTGTGCAGCATGTGGTTTTGCATTGTCTTGTTGAAAAATGCATGAAAAAGATGATGTCTTGAAGGCAGCACATGTTGCTCTAAGATCTCAATGTACTTTTACTGCATTAATGTTGCCATCACAGAAGTGTAAATTAAAAGGGCACTAAGATAACCCCATACCAAGACAGTCTCTGGCTTCTGGACTTGTTGCTGATAATAGTCTGGATGTTTTTGTCTTTGGTCTGGAACACAATACTCGACTGTGTGATGGTCCATCCTAGATGTCTCCGAGCCCAGAGAAGTCGACGTCACTTCTGGACATGGTTAACATAAGGCTTCTTTTTTGCCAAGTAAACTTTTAAGTGGCATTTGTGAATGTAACTCTGTATTGTAGTGCCTGGTTTGCCAAAGTAATCCCTTGCCCATGTGGTTATATCAGCTATTGATGAATGACAATTCTTGATGTAGTGCTATATAAGGGATCGAAGATTACAGGTGTTTAGCTTAAGCTTGCGCCCCTGCCCTTTATGCAGTGAAATACCTACAGATTTCTTTAATATGTTTTAATATTTTTTACGTCAATGCAGGAATAGATGTATATTAATAAATAAAATTAGGTTGACTTGATAAAACAAAGATTCTTGGGTCTTTTTTCTAAATTTGAATTTTCCATACTGTCCCAGCTTTTTCTGATTTGGGGTTGTACATAAAGTTGAAAGGTGTATAAAATTCACCACGCTATTAATCAGAATTCTATTAATATATCAAAAATCTGCCAAATCATTAGTGCATTAGCATCATTAATCATGTTTTACCTCTGCTGTATTTGAAGCTATGCAAATTCAAAACTACTTTAGGGGTGGGCAATACAGCATCTATCTTGTTATTTGTAATTTATCACAGTATGTCAGGGTACATAATGAAAATGTTGCATTTTAGCTTGATGTAAGTTTTTTTTTTTATGTATTTCTATTTAAATGACACAATTGCTGTGCTTTTTAATTACATACTCTATTATTGCATGAATGACATCTCACTCTCCTCTGCCATGCTCTATCATTTCTGCAAAGCTAAAGTTAGATGAGTAACAGTGTGTTTTTGATAGTTTATTTATACTGTGGTGTAGCCCCTCTCTGGGGGGAAGGGAGTTGACATATTTATAAGCTGACCCACAACAGTGGCCAAAAGACACAGACTTGTGAGCCACAGACAGGCATTATAGGAATAATGGATAGCACAGAAGTGTGTGCCAGTCCTCCATATGTCACAATCTGCAAATGTACCACAGGTAGGAGGTTGTAAGACCTTCCAATTACTAGTCCAGTACCTTAACTCTTAAGCTACCACTGCCATTTTAGGCATATAGAGACTACTCACAATTGTAGGTAGCGATATAGAATGCCCAGACACAATGCAAGCAGGAGTTGAGGGTCAAAAGCCTTGCTCAAGGGTCTAACAGTAAGAGCTAGATTGTGGTGGAGCTTGACCCAGCAACCTTCCAATTAATAGTCCAGCACCTAACTGAACTGCTGCTGTCTGACGAATCGTGTTTTATCCAAGATCATGTGGAGAGTTGAACCTCACTCATATTTAAAGGGAATTTAGAGCAGCACTTTTTTTACCTTCAGCATTATTTGGAAGGTAAGAGTACCATGGTTTGTTTGTACTCAAGTTTTCTTTCCACACAAAACTTTCAGCCAGACTTTAGTGAACTGAACATGTTATTGATCCAACCACTACTGTGTACAGCACAGTCGCTTCACAGCAAGAAGGTCCTGGTTTCGATCAACATGTGGGGCGGTCCGGGTCCTTTGTGTGTGGAGTTTGCATGTTCTCTCGATGTCTGTGTGGGTTTCCTCCGGGAGCTCTGGTTTCCGCCCATAGTCCAAAGACATGCAAGTGAGGTGAATTGGAGATACAAAATTGTCCATGACTGTGTTTGACATTAAGCTTGTAAACTGATGAGTCTTGTGTAATGAGTAACTACTGTTTCTGTCATGAATGTAACCAAAGTGTGTAAAATATGACATTAAAATCCTAATAAATAAATAACTGTAGATCTGTAAGTAACACCACAAGATGGCAGCAACTAAGTCAGTAAACTGCAATTTTACAATTGCAAAGCATTGTAATGCTTTACACTCACCAACAGAGGTCCCACTACTCTGGGGTCTATTTGGTTTTCAGACACATCAAAACACTACCATTGCTTCTCTTACACCTTCTGTAGACGTTTGTGTGTGATTACACTTTGACCACGTCTAAACTGCCTTTACCTGCCCTTTTGTCGCTGTTGACATAAGAAGCTAGTTTCCAGTAGAGTGAGATAAGTATCAATGATTTTTATAACATGTTCAATCTTAGCAGGTCAACAGTTACAAACAGAAGCTATAGAGTACAGAGAGATTACATTAGAGAGGAGAAGCTGCAATATGTGGAAGAGATGTTCACTTACTGGAGGTCCTTTAGGTCCAGCAGGTCCTTTCTGTCCTGGTGATCCTTTTACCCCCTAAACTCCAGACACAAAGCAAAAATCAATACCAATGTGATTCTTGGGAATAAATCAGCTAAAAGGGATGGTACGGGCACATATTGCCCCCATTCATCAGTATGTCTGAGAACTCAAAGTACGGAACTAAGAACTCAAAGGAAATCAATAAGCAGAGAATGATTATATTATATAGCAGTCTGTATAATATGGGTTTATATACAACTGCATGGGACATGTATGTCATGGCAGTCTTGAAGTTTTATGTCAACGAAAAGCTGAAACAGCTTCATATTATAGCTCTTATATACACACTGATCAGCCATAACATTAAAACCACCTTGTTTCTACACTCACTGTCCATTTTATCAGCTCCACTTACCATATAGAAGCACTTTGAAGTTCTACAGTTATTAACTGTAGTCCATCTGTTTCTCTACATATCTTTTTAGCCTGCTTTCACCCTGTTCTTCAATGTCAGGACCCCCACAGAGCAGGTATTATTTAGTTGGTGGATGATTCTCAGCACTGCAGTGATACTGACATGGTGGTGTTAGTGTGTGTTGTGCTGGTGTGAGTGGATCAAACACAGCAGCACTTCTGGAGTTTTTAAATACCGTGTCCACTCACTGTCCACTCTATTAGACACTTCTACCTAGTTGGTACACCTTGTAGATGTAAAGTCAGAGACGATCGCTCATCTATTGCTGCTGTTTGAGTTGGTCATCTTCTAGACCTTCATCAATGGTCACAGGACGCTGCCCACGGAGCGCTGTTTGCTGGATGTTTTTGGTTGGTGGACTATTCTCAGTCCAGCAGTGACAGTGAGGTGTTTAAAAAGTCCATCAGCATTGCTGTGTCTTATCCACTCATACCAGCACAACACACACTAACACAACACCACCATGTCAGCGTCACTGCAGTGCTGAAAATGACCCACTATCCAAATAATACCTGATCTGTAGTGGTCCTGGGAGAGTCCTGACCATTGAAGAACAGCATGAAAGGGGGCTAACAAAGCATGCAGAGAAACAGATGGACTACAGTCAGTAATTGTAGAACTACAAAGTGCTTCTATATGGTAAGTGGAGCTGATAAAATGGACAGTGAGTGTAGTATATGTGATATATGTGATTTGTTAATTCTTTGCTAGACCTTGCTTTGTGCACAGTAGCACAATGAAGCTGGAACAGGATGTTTTTAGGGCTGCATGAGCTATGCTGCCTGCACATGGCTGGAAAATTCTCTTTTAACAATCGTTGTCTCTGCATACTTGTTATTAACTGCGTTTTTTACATTTTTTTTTTTTTTTGCACTTAGCCTAACCTCCTAGTACAGCTGCAATCAAAATTATTCAGCAAACCCAATAAACCCATATTAGGTTTGTTACAAAAATTTACATTCAGCTGTTTGCAATAAACCATACAAGAACAATTTAATTAGCACAACAAAACTGATATAAAATGTGGTTTCTCCAAATTCTACACAAAATGCCACAATTAATGACTACTGCAGTCTCAATTATTTAACCTCTTCATGACAAGCATTTTTAGTACTTAGTAAAGCATTCTTTTGCTGTTATGATCTGTTGCATAGCCAGCTTATGGCAGCATTTTAGTGAATCTTAGCCCATTCTTTATAGACAATGGACTTAAGTCCACTACTTTTCTTAGGTTTGTGTTCCGCAATCGTCTTCTTTAAATCCATCAAAGATTTTCTATGGTGTTCAAGTCAGGCGACTGTGACAGCTACTCCAATATCTTCCAGGACGAATTCTAAAAATAAGTCTTGCTTGGGACCATTGTCCTTTTTAAAAGTCCAATAACACGCAAGCTTCAGCTTCCTTACAAAAGACATGACGTGTTCTCCTAGAATTTTCTGATACTTGATTGAATCCATCTTGCCCTCCACACGTTACAGCTTTCGAGTACCAGAGGAGGCAAAGCGGCCCCAGAGCATCACCATGCCAGCGGCATGCTTCACTGTAGGCAGGGTGTTCTTTTCAATGTATGCTTAATTCTCTCTCTTCCAGACATACCGCTGATCTATAAACCTGAAAAGTTTCAGTTTTGTTTTATAGCTTCACAAAACAGAATCCCAAAACGTCTGTGGATTTTTATATGGTTTTGAGGATATTTGAGCTGACTAGTGCTTTTGGGTTACTAGCGGTGTACATATTAGAGTTTGGGCATTTAGTATCTGCCTTACTGAGCAAACTGAAACCTCAGTGCCTGTTGCCACCAAATCCTGCTGCAGGTCTTTTGCAATCACTCGAGGGATTTTGACCACCTGCCTTCTCAGGGAAATGGTGATGATAGCTTTCTTTCTGCCACATCCAGGTAGTGTAGCCAGGGTTCTGTAAACTTTTGAACTATGCTTTCAAGTGTTTCTCTAGGAACATTTAGGGCTATATTTTTGTATCCTTTTCCTTGTTTGTGCAAGGCAATTTTCTTTCAACTTTTTGGCCATATTTCTAAAATGCAGTCAAACACCACAAAAAAAAACCCCTAACCAGGCCAGGTTTTTGATGTCTTTTATCTCAAGCACACCTGATGCAACTAATGAAGCTCATAATTAGTTGCATCAGGTGTGCTTGAGACAACACCTGATTTGCAAATGTGCTAGTTGATTAATTCTGAAACAGCAGTAGTCAGTAAAAGTGACATTTTCTGTTAAATCTGGAGAAAATACTTGTTATGTTACTTGTGCTGAGTTGTTTAAATTGTTCTTGTTTGACTGCTTTATTGTAAACAGCTACAAGTTTGTACATTTTGCTAATAAACCAAATTTGCAATGGGGGTTACATAATTTTGATTGCAACTGTAAATAATACTAATGTCAATTGTTTTCCACAGAATTTACTACATTTTAAATCTTTATGTTTCATGTTTTTGAAGCTTTTTATCTGTCAACCACTAAATCTGGCATTTTAACTATTCCTGTTTAGCAGAAAGCAGTAACACTGTAAAGTTATCAACAACTTATTTTAGGTGTGTTTATATTTCTTCTTTATAACAAAATATAGTTTGGCATAGATTTTTAAGGTCCGGATAATGAATTTCAATTTTCCCCTATTCTTTAGCACTCCCTGTGAGAGCCCTGGAAATTATTTGGAGCATGCCAGTGTGTGACACTGTTACATCAGGATGCATGATGGTACAATTGCATCAGATTCAGCAGTTTAGCTGTTAGTAAGCCCCGTTTTCACTTTCTAGCCACTGTAAATGCATAACAACTTAAATAATTGACAGTCCTTTGTCTACTTCGAACCAGACACAAAGGGCAGTATTAAAGATTTGATATATTAATCAGAAGTGTAATAATATCTGAACTTGACCAAGCATAGAAAACATGAACCTAATGCTAAATAATAAATGGTATAATTACCCAAATAGTTTGGACAAATCAGTATTGTTTAATTGTATCGAACATTTTGCTGTTAGTGCTGCACTCACATTTGCCCTGTGGCACTTATTTTGCTTTGTTGCATGTTATTCTAATTAGCCTGTACACCAAACCTCCTGTCTACAACCAATTATAGACACGTTTTATTGGTTCACTTTATGGGTCCAATTAAGGTTAAATCTCATTCACCGTTATTGTAAAGTTCTATTGTATATGTATTAAGACAATTTCTAATAAGCACTCACAGAACAATTATTTTGATTCACACCACATGTCAAAGTGCAAAGGCAATAAATACATTTTTTAAGTTATCTTTACTAGTCTGAGTAGTTTTAACCAACATGCAGGATCCACTGCTGCATCAACAAATAATGTGCTTACACCAATGTTCCTAGGACCATATAAGTTAAGTGCACTAATATTAAACTATACCTGTTAAACAGTCAGTGATTAAGAGCAATATATGGAATACACTGATCAGCCATAACATTAAAACCACCTCCTATTTCCTACACTCACTGTCCATTTTATCAGCGCCACTTACCATATAGAAGCACTTTGTAGTTCTACAATTACTGACTGTAGTCCATCTGTTTCTCTGCATGCTTTGTTAGCCCCCTTTAATGCAGATATTGTTTGGGTGGTGAGTCATTCTCAGCACTGCAGTGACACTGACATGGTGGTGGTGTGTTAGTGTGTGTTGTGCTGGTATGTGGATAAAACACAGCAGTGCTGATGGAGTTTTTAAACACCTCACTGTCACTGCTGGACTGAGAATAGTTCACCAACCAAAAACATCCAGCAAACAGCGCCCTGTTGGCAACGTCCTGTGACCACTGATGAAGGTCTAGAAGATGACCAACTTCAACAGCAGCAATAGATGAGCGATTGAGTCTGACTTTACATCTACAAGGTGAACCAACTAGGTAGGAATGTCTAATAGAGTGGACAGTGAGTGGACATGGTATTTAAAAACTCCAGCAGCACTGCTGTGTCTGATCCACTCATACCAGCACAACACACACTAACACACCACCACCATGTCATTGTCACTGCAGTGCTGAGAATGATCCACCACCTAAATAATTCCTGCTCTGTGGTGGTCCTGACCATTGAAGAACAGGGTGAGAGCAGGCTAAAAAAGTATGTAGAGAAATAGATGGACTACAGTCAGTGATTGTAGAACTACAAAAAGCTTCTATATGGTAAGTGGAGCTAATAAAATGGACAGTGAGTGTAGAAACAAGGAGGTGGTTTTAATGTTATGGCTGATCAGTGTATATGGTTAAAAGTATGTGGGCACCCCTCCTACTTTTTAATTGTAGGTGTTTCATTAATAGCTAACAAGTCTACTCCATGGCCATGCTTGTGGTTTTGCAAAAGAATGCCTAATATAGTTCAGGTCTACCTAATGAACTGAGATCCATTTATTAAGCTGAGTGTAAATTAATATCTTAAATGTCATTAGATGCTAAATGTTTTACCCGAGGTCCACTTGGCCCAGTCTCACCAGGAAGTCCATGAATACCCTATAAACAAAGCACAGAAACCCATTTATTGCTATTACAAACCAGCGTATGACAGACAGATTATATAGAGCACACTTTAAAGAACAGAGCTCACATTCACAGTCATTAATCACAATCCTAATCTCTAATTATACTACGGTAATTACATTTCTCTTCATTACCATTAATAGTACCATATTAAATACACATTCTGCCTGAGTTATTGAATAGTTGGTAGCGTACCAAGAAAATGACAGTAATAGAGACAAAGACATATATGGGATGTGTGATAGAGGATTTTTGATTGTGCTCCCTGTCTCATTTATGAAATTTCATCTGCTTCCTATAAGTCATGTTACTTGCTCTTACACAGAATGAATGGCTATTAGGGTAATGGTGTAGGAATTCTGCCACGTACTGACTATATTAACATAAAGGGGGTTTTAATAGGTGTAGTGATGATTGTATATTAGCCTAAGGTATTCTTTCCAAGTGGCAAAACACAATGGAAATGTATGCATTGTAATAACACTATTATCAGATCAATTACACTATTTATCAGATACTCTTACACTCAGAGTGACAGTGAATTGTTTGTAATTTTCTCAGTAGAAGTGGGCAGCTTAGTAAAAAGTCATTTTATTTTGTTTAGTTATTGTTTTCATAGTAAAATCGAGGACTGTGCACAACAACTGTGCAGTTGAGGCCTAGCGGTTAAGGTACTGGACTAGTAACCAGAAGGTTGCTGGTTCAAGCCCCACCACTGCTAGTTGCTGCTGTTTAGGCCCTTAACCCTAAATTGCTCAGACTGTACACCGATCAGCCATAACATTAAAACCACCTCCTTGTTTCTACACTCACTGACCATTTTATCAGCTCCACTTACCATATAGAATCACTTTGTAGTTCTACAATTACTGACTGTAGTCCATCTCTTTCTCTGCATGCTTTGTTAGCCTCCTTTCATGCTGTTCTTCAATGGTCAGGACCTCCACAGAGTAGGTATTATTTGGGTGGTGGGTCATTCTCAGCTCTGCAGTGACAATGACATGGTGGTGGTGTGTTAGTGTGTGTTGTGCTGGTATGCATGGATCAGACACAGCAACGCTGATGAAGTTTTTAAACACCTCACTGTCACTGCTGGACTGAGAATAGTCCACCAACCAAAAATATCCAGCCAGCAGCGCCCTGTGGGCACAATCCTGTGACCACTGATGAAGGTCTAGAAGATGACCAACTCAAACAGCAGCAATAGATGAGCGATCGTCTCTGACTTTACATCTACAAGGTGGACCAACTAGGTCGGAGTGTCTAATAGAGTGAACAGTGAGTGGACACGGTATTTAAAAACTCCAGCAGGGCTGCTGTGTCTGATCCACTCATACCAGCACAACACACACTAACACACCACCACCATGCAGTGCTGAGAATGATCTACCACCCAAATTATACCTGCTCTGTGGTGGTCCTGTGGAGGTCCTGACCATTGAAGAACAGGGTGAAAGCAGGCTAAAAATGTATGTAGAGAAACAGATGGACTACAGTCAGTAATTGTAGAACTACAAAGTGCTTCTATATGGTAAGTGGAGCTGATAAAATGGACAGTGAGTGTAGAAACAAGGAGGTGGTTTTAATGTTAAGGCTGATCTGTGTATACTGTCACAGTACTGTAAGTCGCTTTGGATAAAGGAGTCTGCTAAATGCCATAAATGTAAATTATATACTTTGAGAAATATGTGTCTATCATAATATAAGCACAGCAAGAGACTTAGCCAGACAGCAAAGGAAAGTTTATTTCACCACCAGGGTGCCTGTACAGAAAACAGCCTACACGTCTGGCTTCCAGGAGTCCCGAGGGTAGGTCAAACTAAGTCATGTTTGTTATTTGCTGATTCCAAGTTGCTTTAAATTTGGGCACCAGATAATAAACACTTAAAAAAGAACATTACATCCATAATTACTTCTAAACTAATTCAGTTCACTGGCTAATTTCCTTATTAATGACTGTAAACATTCTACCCTTAATGGGGTCAGTATCCAAACACTAATCACTAAGCAATATCCTACATTATTTATTTGGGCGGCACAGTGGCTAAGTGGGTAGCACTATTGCCTCACAGCAAGAAGGTCCTGGGTTCGATCCCCAGGTGGGGCAGTCCGGGTCCTTTCTGTGTGGAGTTTGCATGTTCTCCCGGTGTCTGCGTGGGTTTCCTCCGGGAGCTCCGGTTTCCTCCCACAGTCCAAAGACATGCAAGTGAGGTGAATTGCAGACACTTAATTGTCCATGACTGTGTTCGATATAACCATGTGAACTGATGAACCTTGTGTGATGAATGACTACCGTTCCTGTCATGGATGTAACCAAAAGTGTAAAACATGACGTTAAAAACAAACATTATTTATTTATTAGGATTTTAACATTATGTTTTACACTTTGGTTAGATTCATGATGGTAGTTTGGTTACACATGATTTGTATCTTCAATTCACCTAACTGTGTCCACCTAACTCACAGTCGTTGGATTTGTAGGAGGTAGATGTAGCATGCAAACTCAACACAAAAGGGACACGGACCACTCCACCTGGGAATCAAACCCAGGACCTTCTTTCTGTGATGCTACCCACCGAGCTGCCAATATCCTACCTTTACTAGCAAAATAATTGTATTGGTAGAAATGTACAGCTTTACATTTTGAGGTATAATGACTGGCACTCACAGGAAACACCTTCACTCAGCTGCTGTAAACAGATTAAGGAGCTGTGCTCATATGGGTAGAGAGGGCATGTATCCTGTTACACATTTGCAGATGTTTATAGAGGAATTGGTATTGTTTGTTCTGGAGAAACAGGAAAGGAGGGATCATTTTCAGACCAAATGCAGGTTCTGAAAAGATACAAGGGTGTGCCATCACTTCACGTTAAATGAATTCTTCAGAGTTACTTACCTGAATCTCCATGAATAGCAATTGGAGTGTGTGCAGCCAAAAACTATTTTACAAACCTGTATCACTATACCCTGTATTAGGAAATAAAATAAAGCCATGTTTACCCAGTACTTAATAAAACTGGAGTGTATAGGCCAAACCAGAACTGCTCTTGTGTAGATTACCCCACCATTTTAACATACTTTCCACTTCTTCCAGGGTTTTGTACTATCCGGTGATCAGAGCCACTTAAGCTGGTAATTCATTATCAAACATTAAGAGTGTTAAGCTTTAGGGTTTTTCCTTGCATTACAGTCCTTGCATAAGGTCTTTCGATTGAGTGTTTCAGCAGTTTGTATTCATGGCAGATCTGTTTTATAGTGATTCCTGGATTGCTGATGATCCAGATGAACTGCCTTTGATCATAGGGTGACACTTTATTCTAAAAATCACAAAGACCACTGTAAATGTGTGCTGTTACACTACACCTATTAATTGTAAATGAGCACAGTCAAATCAACAGCTACATTAGATCATAATTATCAATATGGAATTAGGGGGCTCTTTTTGTTTCTACACTCACTGTCCATTTTATCAGCTCCACTTACCATATAGAAGCACTTTGTAGTTCTACAATTACTGTCTGTAGTCCATCTATTTCTCTGCATGCTTTTTTAGCCCCCTTTCATGCTGTTCTTCAATGGTCAGGACTCCCAGGACCACTATAGAGCAGGTATTATTTAGGTGGTGGATCATTCTTAGCACTGCAGTGACACTGACATGGTGGTGGTGTGTTAGTGTGTGTTGCGCTCGTATGAGTGGATCAGACACAGCAGTGCTAATTGAGTTTAACACCTCACTGTCACTGCTGGACTGAGAATAGTCCACCAACCAAAAATATCCAGCAAACAGCGTCCCATGAGCAGTGTCCTGTGACCACTGATGAAGGTCTAGAAGATGACCAACTCAAACAGCAGCAATAGATGAGCAATCATCTCTGACTTTACATCTACAAGGTGGACTAACTAGGTAGGAGTGTCTAATAGAGTGGACAGTGAGTGGACACGGTATTTAAAAAGTCCATCAGCGCTGCTGTGGCTGATCCACTAACACACCATCACCATGCAATTGTAATTGCAGTGCTGAGAACGATCCACCACCTAAATAATACCTGCTCTGTGGTGGTCCTGACTATTAAAGAACAGGGTGAAAGCAGGCTAAATAAAGTATGTAGAGAAACAGATGGACTGCAGTCAGTAATTGTAGAACTACAAATTGCCTCTATAAGGAGCTGATAAAATGGACAGTGAGTGTAGAAACAAGGAGGTGGTTTTAATGTTGTTGGTGGCTGATCAGTGTATTTGGACTCAAAACCATAAGCTTGTTGGACATCCAATTTAAAAAACAAAGTGAAACATCTGTGTGATCTTTTCAGCTATAACAACAGCCAATGTTCTGGGAAGCCTTCTCACAAGAAAGTATGATCATCAGATCCTTCCAAAGTTTTTAGTAGTGCAGAGGTCAGGTTTTTTTTTTCTACATGTCTTTATAAACCTTGCTTTGTGAAATTCCAAAAATACCATGGCTTACAATACATGTCCTCTACAAGAGAACATTATGCAAACTTTAACTGTGGTTAGAATCTTCCTGTAATAGGTCCACCTGCTGTGGAGAACAGTAGGGGACATGATTCTGCAACCCATGGCATGTGCTATGCCATTATGGCCAGCAGGGGACATGGAGACACAGAGGACTGTCAGCAGTGTTTCCTTTAACAAACAGTCTGTGTATGTTATCAGTGTCAATGTGCTGCTTTTGCTGGATGTACTGTGTCATTTTGATTTCAGCTTCCATTCTGTTAGTCACCCTTTACTTTTACTTTTTTTCCATTTTGGTTTCAGCCACAGTATTGTTCTGCCTTGGTTAAGCATCCTGTAAATTTGGTTTAGTTTCAAATCTTACAGTCAAAATGCTATTTTGACCAAATAGGCACAAATCTAAAAAGATAACATAGAGGTCACTCTATTTTAATACCATTTGTTTTTTAAATTGGATGTCCAACAAGCTCATGATCTTAAGTCTAAATATTTTGGCCAGTAAAATACTGCTAAGTTCTATAATGTTATAATGTTAAGATTTTAGCTGCTGATTTGTCTGTGCTAATTTACAGTATATAGGTGTTGTGTAACAGCACACAATAAAAAATATTTGCATTCTGAACTCCTCGGTTCGAAACTCGGCGTTGCCACCGGTCGGCTGGGCGCCATGTGGCGGGCATAATTGGTAGTGCCTGCAGCAGATACTAAATGGCCACCATATCTGCCAGGACAAAAAAAATGGGGAAAATGGGGGAAAAGGCATTTATATATGTACAGTATATATATATATATATATATATATATATATATATATATATACACACACACACACACATATATATATGTTTATCCTGTGACCACTGATGAAGATCTCAAAGATGACCAACTCAAACAGCAGCAATAGATAAGCGATCGTCTCTGACTTTACATTTACAAGGTGAACCAACTAGGTAGGAGTGTCTAATAGAGTGGACATTGAGTGGACACAGTATTTAAAAACTCCAGCAGCGCTGCTGTGTTTGATCCACTCATACCAGCACAACACACACTAACACACCACCACCATGCGAGTGTCACTGCAGTGCTGAGAATGATCCACCACCTAAATACCTGCTCTGTGGGGGTCCTGACTATTGAAAAACAGGGTGAAAGCAGGCTAAAAAGGTATGTAGAGAAACAGATGGACTACAGTCAGTAATTGTAGAACTACAAAGTGCTTCTATATGGTAAGTGGAGCTGATAAAATGTACATATATATTATATTTATTTGCAACAGTGGTCTTTGCTGTTTTCTGGATGACATGTCACTTTATGCTCAAAGGTAGTTCATCCGGATCATCAGCAATTTAAGAATCACTATAAAACAGGTCTACCATGAATACAAACTGCTAAACCTGTGAGCTCTTGGTCCTAGACTTTTTACAATTGGTCCCTAATTGCACAAATGGTTAGGGACCAATCTGATATTAATGTCCATGGTTTTGTAATGGATCACGATCAAGTGTCCACATACGTTTGCCCGTTTCTGTATATACTGCACTTTTAGTGATACAGCACATGAGATTTATGATGAGAGAATCACATAACATGATACACAGGCTCTCTCTACCTGTCTCAGCAACACTTTGACCCCAGGTTAATTAAGCACCTACAACTCAAGAGACTAACAGCAGTGTAGAAAAAACATCAAGAGCTCAGTTTGCCCATCAAGCCTGTGTAGATGTAAAGGGGAACAAGTGAATAGGAGCAGATGTGTCACTTTGAAGTGACGCCTACCGCATAACATGCCACATAATGAGCTGCTTTCTAGTGAGAGAAATGTGTAGATTAGTCTTAAATGAGACAGGATCAAACAGTGAGACTAAAGAGATTGCTGAAGGAAAGGATATTGAGAGGTAGTTCTCTGTGGAAGTGTGATAGTGGGGGGTGTAAGATCATGAATGCAATGACACATGAGAAATGAAATATCCGAAGAGAACAAAGAATTCCAAAGAGATAGCAATATAGAGTCGTGTAATTATCCAGAGCTGTACTCATGTACTAATGCCTACATACAGCCATGCCAACTTTAACTTCCATGTCACTCTGGAACTTTACTCTTAATAAATTAAGACCAAGAAAAAGATGGAACTTAATTATATTCTTTTTTTATATACACCGATCAGCCATAACATTAAAACCACCTCCTTGTTTCTACACTCACTGTCCATCTTATCAGCTCCACTTACCATATAGAAGCACTTTGTAGTTCTACAATTACTGACTGTAGTCCATCTGCTTCTCTGCATGCTTTGTTAGCCCCCTTTAACCCTGTTCTTCAATGGTCAGGACCCACACAGGATCACCACAGAGTAGGTATTATTTAGGTGGTGGATAATTCTCAGTACTGCAGTGACACTGACATGGTGGTGGTGTGTTAGTGTGTGTTGTGCTGGTATGAGTGGATCAGACACAGCAGCGCTACTGGAGTTTTCAATACCCTGTCCACACTTTTAGACACTCCTACCTAGTTGGTCCACCTTGTAGATGTAAAGTCAGAGACAATCACTCTTCTATTGCTGCTGTTTGAGTTGGTCATTTTCAAGACCTTCATCAGTGGTCACAGGACGCTGACCACAGGGCACTGTTGACTGGATATTTTTGGTTGGTGGACTATTCTCAGTCCAGCAGTGACAGTGAGGTGTTTAAAAACTCCATCAGCATTGCTCTGTCTTATCCACTCATACCAGCACAACACACGCTAACACACCACCACCATGTCAGTGTCACTGCAGTGCTGAGAATGATCCACCACCTAAATAATACCTAATCTGTGGGGGTCCTGATCATTGAAGAACAGGGTGAAAGCAGGCTAAAAAAGTATGTAGAGAAACAGATGGACTACAGTCAGTAATTGTAGAACTACAAAGTGCTTCTATATGGTAAGTGGAGCTGATAAAATGGACAGTGAGTGTAGAAACAAGAAGGTGGTTTTAATGTTATGGTTGATCTGTGTATATACTGTGTATACTGTGAATTTAGAAAGTATTCAGACCCCCTGAAGTTGTTGGTGTTTTCTTGTTTCTTGTTTTCTTGTTGGTGGATTTTTGAATAGACATAATTACCATTTCTTTCTACAGTTATTCACCCATCCACTGGGGCAGTGGTAGCCTAGTGGGTAGAGCTTTGGGCTATCAACTGAAAAGTTCGAATCCCAGCTCTGCCATGCAGCCACTGTTGGGCCCCTGAGTAAAGCCCCTAACCCTCTCTGCTCCAGGGGCGCCATACGATGGCTGACCCTGCGCTCTGACCCCAGCTTCCAAACAAGCTGGAATATTTGAAGAAAAAATGTCATTGTACTGTACACCTGTACAGGTCCTTCTCAGAAAATTAGCATATTGTGATAAAGTTCATTATTTTCCATAATGTAATGATAAAAATTAAACTTTCATATATTTTAGATTCATTGCACACCAACTGAAATATTTCAGGTCTTTTATTGTTTTAATACTGATGATTTTGGCATACAGCTCATGAAAACCCAAAATTCCTATCTAAAAAAATTAGCATATCATGAAAAGGTTCTCTAAACGAGCTATTAACCTAATCATCTGAATCAACAAATTAACTCTAAACACCTGCAAAAGATTCCTGAGGCTTTTAAAAACTCCCAGCCTGGTTCATTACTCAAAACTGCAATCATGGGTAAGACTGCCGACCTGACTGCTGTCCAGAAGGCCATCATTGACACCCTCAAGCAAGAGGGTAAGACACAGAAAGAAATTTCTGAACGAGAGTGAAATTCCCAGAGTGCTGTATCAAGGCACCTCAGTGGGAAGTCTGTGGGAAGGAAAAAGTGTGGCAGAAAACGCTGCACAACGAGAAGAGGTGACCGGACCCTGAGGAAGATTGTGGAGAAGGGCCGATTCCAGACCTTGGGGGACCTGCGGAAGCAGTGGACTGAGTCTGGAGTAGAAACATCCAGAGCCACCGTGCACAGGCGTGTGCAGGAAATGGGCTACAGGTGCCGCATTCCCCAGGTCAAGCCACTTTTGAACCAGAAACAGCGGCAGAAGCGCCTGACCTGGGCTACAGAGAAGCAGCACTGGACTGTTGCTCAGTGGTCCAAAGTACTGTTTTCGGAAATCAAGGTGCCAGAGTCTGGAGGAAGACTGGGGAGAAGGAAATGCCAAAATGCCTGAAGTCCAGTGTCAAGTACCCACAGTCAGTGATGGTCTGGGGTGCCATGTCAGCTGCTGGTGTTGGTCCACTGTGTTTTATCAAGGGCAGGGTCAATGCAGCTAGCTATCAGGAGATTTTGGAGCACTTCATGCTTCCATCTGCTGAAAAGCTTTATGGAGATGAAGATTTCATTTTTCAGCACGACCTGGCACCTGCTCACAGTGCCAAAACCACTGGTGAATGGTTTACTGACCATGGTATTACTGTGCTCAATTGGCCTGCCAACTCTCCTGACCTGAACCCCATAGAGAATCTGTGGGATATTGTGAAGAGAAAGTTGAGAGACACAAGACCCAACACTCTGGATGAGCTTAAGGCCGCTATCGAAGCATCCTGGGCCTCCATAACACCTCAGCAGTGCCACAGGCTGATTGCCTCCATGCCACGCCGCATTGAAGCAGTCATTTCTGCAAAAGGATTCCCGACCAAGTATTGAGTGCATAACTGAACATAATTATTTGAAGGTTGACTTTTTTTGTATTAAAAACACTTTTCTTTTATTGGTCGGATGAAATATGCTAATTTTTTGAGATAGGAATTTTGGGTTTTCATGAGCTGTATGCCAAAATCATCAGTATTAAAACAATAAAAGACCTGAAATATTTCAGTTGGTGTGCAATGAATCTAAAATATATGAAAGTTTAATTTTTATCATTACATTATGGAAAATAATGAACTTTATCACAATATGCTAATTTTTTGAGAAGGACCTGTATATGTATATATGACAAATACAAGCCTTCTTCTTCTTAAATAACGACAAAGTGAAAACAAGTTTGTAGAGTTTTTTTTTATGTATCAAAATCATAAATTAAAATTAGATGCACCAAATGTCAAGAAAGAAGAGAACTCAACAAACACTTTAAAAGAGCTTTAAAAGTCCTAAGCGTAAATGGGCAAACCTATTGGACAGACAACCCATCACGGTGGCTAAGTGGGTAGCACTGTCACCTCACAGCAAGAAGGTCCTGGGTTCGATCCCCAGGTGGGGCGGTCGGGGTCCTTTCTGTGTGGAGTTTGCATGTTTTTCCTGTGTCTGCGTGGGTTTCCTCCGGGTGCTCCGGTTTCCTCCCACAGTCCAAAGACATGCAAGTGAGGTCAATTGGAGATACAAATTTGTCCATGACTGTGTTTGATATAACCTTGGGTGAATTGATGAATCTTGTGTAATGAGTAACTACTGTTTCTGTCATGAATGTAACCAAGAAGTGTAAAACATGACGTTAAAATCCTAACAAACAAACAAACATTATGCCAGCGTTGCAATATAGAAGCCACTACTGAGTTGAAGTTTGCTAAATGCCATTTGAAGGACTCTACCAACATAAAAAAAGGTTTTCTAAACTGATGAGACAAAAATTTAATTCTTTTGGCAGAACAGAAGGCAGAGATTGTTTTACTGAACAGGGTGGATAATTGTAAACAAACAAGCAGCTCGGCTAGTTTAAAACATCTACTAGAAGTAAAGTGTTTATGCTAACGTGCAGTAAAACTTTAATAACTGTAGAGCAAATAAGTTATGGTACTATACAGTGCAGATCACATGGAGATGTATGGTATTTTTGCACAATATTTTTTCATTGCCAGTTTTGTCACATAACTTAAACTAGGTTAGGTAAAATTTATAGTTAATTGGTGCTCAGGTGGTGCAGCGGTAAAACATTCTAGCACACCAGAGCTGACATTTCGAACTCGTCGGTTCAAAAGTCAGCTCTGCCATCCGGCAGGCTGGGCGCCTACACAAACAACTATTGGGCTGTTGTTCAAGGGCAGGGTGCCGGGGGGAACCTCATAACTAATGCATACTTTTGGCTGATTGATGGCGCCTGCACAGGAACGAGGAATAATGAGAATCAGAGTGTGTCTCTCCATACACAAAGCTGATCCATATATGAACTCGCCTTCTGCAGGTGAAAAGATGCAGTCGGCTATTGTACATGTGTCGGAGGGGGTGTGTGTTAGTCGTGGCTCTCCTCAGTCAGAGTGGAGATCAACATCAGTAGAGAGTAAGCCTAATGCAATATCTCAATTTCATTCTGGTTCTAGGGAGGTTGTTTATATAATTACATAATTAAAATAGCTTTGACTTTATCTATTTGTTATAGGAAACAAAGAATTAAGAAAGGCTGAAAGATTTTAAGGCAATTATAGACATAAAATGTTATAACATGCATTTGATAGGTTTTATCAAAATTACATAAATGTAATATTTCAAAGTACAAACATAAAGCACTGAGACTCTTGCAGTGTAAACTGCAGTGTTCCCTATATTAATAGGTTTAAATGGTTAACAGAGTTGAACTAAATAACTGAGGCTGACAGTAATGATAAAACCAGCCTCCACAATTTTCTACAGAACACTGGGTTTATTGATGTGATTTGTAACACAGCATAAGTGTTTATGCTGATTCTGTTTGATTCTTTTAACCCAGACACAAAAACTTAAAACTGTCTGGTCATTAGTTTCATCGCTGGTCTGTGTGCTGTTCTCAATTTTGCAGTCAACAAAGCAGCCATTAATTTCTCACAGATGTTGGCCAGCCCACATCAAGATCACCGATGCCTAAAGACGGTTGTTGTTACCACTGCTGCAAATTAGCCGTAGTGGGAGCTCAGCCGTATTCGCCACACTGTTTTAATGGCTTGCTTTTTGCAGATAATGCAGGCCAGATCTTTTTCTGCTTTATTTGAAGTTGTCTTGACACTTTCATTTTATCATGTTCTTAATAGGCACCTAGAGTACCTGTCTTATAGGTGTGATGTGTGCCTTGTACTCTGCTTTGGATACATTTCTTTCTTGACTGGGCATTTCAGGGATCTGTTTTAGGACCAATTATTTCTGTCCATTCACATCAGTGGTCCTTAAACTTAATTGACCAAGTACCAATGAAAAAACATCTACCACCTAAAAGTCATTCTACAAAAACACACACCCACATTCACCCTCTCATCTGCACAATAGCCTAAACATGCATTAAGCCCAGGATTGTGCTTTTGGTAGTTTCTCCATTAAGTAAATCCCTAAACTAAATGTGTGCTACCCAGAGATGTTCACAAGTCACAAAATACGAGTCCGAGTCGAGTCACGAGTCTTTAGGCTAGAGTCCGAGTCAAGTCACGAGTCTTTAGGCTAGAGTCCGAGTCTAGTCACGAGTCAATATAATATACACAAAACATATATTGCAAGTGTAGCGTAGAAATAAACAAATAATATGTAAGTTCAAATAAAAAACAACAACAGATTTGCGACTGTATTTGCCTTTTACTTTCCTAGGTACCAGTTAAAAGCTTAAACTGACGTTTTGTTTTCATTGCAAATTACGGCACAGCGGCCAAAATCCCAAACACAGCAAAAAATCCATAACACTGCTTACCTTAGCTTATGTTGTTTCAGATGCTCTTAAATTTATAACCGTGTGTCCCATTAGGAATATAATCCGTTATTTTGTAAATGTGCTTATAATTAAAAACCTCCAAACTTTTCCCGGTTGTAAAGTAAAACACGAACCCATTAGAAAGTCAATCAAGTGTTTTATTGATACATCAGCTGTGTGACGCTGCAAACTAAATACATGCAAATAACAGCATTTCTTACTAAGAATTAAAATCAGAAGGTCTGACTGGTTCAGAAAGCGGTTCTTAAAATCATTAGTGCCAATTCTGTAGGAGCGTTCTATTCACATTATCTGTTACTGTGAAGTGCACTACGTAGGGTATTCCACCATTTTAAGTAGGGAGCGGCGCTTCATCACTTCGTCGGAAGCTGGAACATTTATCTATCAGAACTGGCATTACTCTTTGAGGCATCTGTTTTTTTCAGCTGTAATACAATGCTTGATATATTGTGGGATATGTGGTTGCAGCCAAAAAAATCCTTATTTATTAATTTCAAGCACATTTTATGAAACTTTCAATAAAAGAATTAATAAATGCTACACATGTAAATCTATTTTGACCAGCCTGGCTACTCGTTAAGAATATTATAATACAGCTCCCAATACTAAAATAATAAAAATAGCACTCTTAATATCCATAATTGTTATTATTATTTTTATTATTAGTAGTAGTAGTATTAAAGTGGGGTATACATCTAAACCTATCAGTCTAAAAAAAAGTTCAAGTGCTTTAGTTTTGACAGAGTTTGATAATGAAATTGTATCCAGGGCTGTCAGTCCTATGCATTTTTGTTGTATGTACAGGATGTTTTGACAGGCTGAGCTTTTAAAAACCCATTAAGTAAAATGCCAGCATTTAAGTGGGAAGAGATTGAAAAGTGAGATATTTAGCTTGTTGGCATTGTAGCATCCACTTAAGATGTAAACAGAATGACTTGATTGTAGATGCCATCTGCACTTAAAATTAGAAATTTTTCAAGATAAGGAGCAGGTCTCTGCAGGTCTGTATCCGACTGCCTCTATAAAAGTTTAGTTTAATAAAAACATTGCCAGGAATTTTGCAAAATAAGACAAACCATTAATACCTTAGCATGCCTGTCAAAGTGATGTAGACCCCAAAGTGATGTAGCAATGTTACGTTTTTCATTTATGGATTGATGTTGTCATACTTGGATATGTGTACAGATCCCCTAGAAAATATGAATTAATTGCTACTGTATATATCTACTGTTCTAAATGCTCTAAATGTTCCAATCCTCTTCATATTACCAAGTAGTTTATGCACATGACTGTGAAATTCAGCTTGATAAACCAAAAAGAATGAGTTTATCCTGCATTCATTCATTAATACAATAAAACACTTGGGTCTTTAAAACACTTTAATCATCCTCATTCACAGTTGTAACAAATCGGCTTGTGGCAACCTGTGCCACCAGCAGAGGGAAACGCAGGTCAACAAGCAATAGTTTGGGCAAACTACATGATTTAGAGGCCCTAGCGCTCATCAGCATTAATACACTGGAGCTGAGCTCAGACAACAGTATAATATATAATATAAAAAAGATTGATGCTTTAAAGGGATATGTCCTCCCAAAATCCTTCTCTTTACAGATAGGGCTTAAGGGAAAAGCATTGGTGTTTTTGTCATGGTATGTTCGTGGACAGAGTAGCTGGCGTGTCATAATCGCAGTACCACTTAGCGTTTTTACTTTCTTTAGCTTTTAGTTAATTTACCTGTGTTTATTTTCCCCTCACAAACACAGTTCTACAGAAAACTGATCATGTGTGCTAACTTGCCTTTCAGACCCAGGCAATTTGATTCTTCATTTTTTTTTACCCAGCTACTCTGTTTAAAGTTACTTATAGTTCTTCCTTTTGGCTATTCTTTATTTCTGATATTGTCCAGCCACTGCACTTATGTCCAAAATCTTCAGGTGGTGAGTCTGCTGTGGCAGCCTAACTTCATTGCCCCATTACACATATTAATATATAAAGAATACAACAAACACAAAAAAAGATGTTACAAAAACTATGCAATGTGTGTCATTGCTCTCAAAATTTAACTTTATCACTTTCAGTACACAGTATAGTGTATAGTCTAGTATTCCTGGCTGATAAGATTACTTTTTCTCTAATGTGTCCTCTGTTCATGTTTTCCATTGATGACATTTAATGGCCAAGTCAGTGGCGTAACTAGGAGCTCATGGGCCCCAGTGCAAAAAAAATAATTTCATATATATATTTGTGTATATATATTTGTGTGTGTGTATATATATACTGTATATATATATATACAGTGTATCACAAAAGTGAGTACACCTCTCACATTTCTGCAAATATTTCATTATATCTTTTCATGGGACAACACTATAGACATGAAACTTGGATATAATTTAGAGTAGTCAGTGTACAGCTTGTATAGCAGTGTAGATTTACTGTCTTCTGAAAATAACTCAACACACAGCCATTAATGTCTAAATAGCTGGCAACATAAGTGAGTACACCCCACAGTGAACATGTCCAAATTGTGCTTGTTCGGCTCAGATGGTGTCCAGCATGTGTGGCGGCGCCCTGGTGAGAAGTACCAAGACAACTGTATCTTGCCTACAGTCAAGCATGGTGGTGGTAGCATCATGGTCTTGGGCTGCATGAGTGCTGCTGGCACTGGGGAGCTGCAGTTCATTGAGGGACATGAATTCCAACATGTACTGTGACATTCTGAAACAGAGCATGATCCCCTCCCTTCGAAAACTGGGCCTCATGGCAGTTTTCCAACAGAATAACGACCCCAAACACAACCTCCAAGATGACAACAGCCTTGCTGAGGAAGCTGAAGGTAAAGGTGATGGACTAAACCCAATTGAGCACCTGTGGCGCATCCTCAAGTGGAAGGTGGAGGAGTTCAAGGTGTCTAACATCCACCAGCTCCGTGATGTCATCATGGAGGAGTGGAAGAGGATTCCAGTAGCAACCTGTGCAGCTCTGGTGAATTCCATGCCCAGGAGGGTTAAGGCAGTGCTGGATAATAATGGTGGTCACACAAAATATTGACACTTTGGGCACAATTTGGACATGTTCACTGTGGGGTGTACTCACTTATGTTGCCAGCCATTTAGACATTAATGGCTGTGTGTTGAGTTATTTTCAGAAGACAGTAAATCTACACTGCTATACAAGCTGTACACTGACTACTCTAAGTTATATCCAAGTTTCATGTCTATAGTGTTGTCCCATGAAAAGATATAATGAAATATTTGCAGAAATGTGAGGGGTGTACTCACTTTTGTGATACACTGTATATACTACAGTATATAAATTGCTGTATGCTGACAGCTGATCAGAATGAATTAAAAGTACTCACTCAGAAGTTCATGTGGCATGCCTTCAAGCGGATTCCTCTGTAATATTTCTGCTCTTGAAGTAAGCATTCAATTTAGGAAGTTTATTCAACTGCTCTGACTGCTCACGCCTTTCTTTTCGCTTCTGAGCACTGCTTTTTTGCTTTAATTTACTGTGCATTTTGCCCGTTACCACTTAGCTCACCACAGACAGATCCGTTTGGTTCATAGTAGTCAAACGTCAAGTTTAGCCGGGTGTTCCATTGGCCTAGTAATGTTAAGCAGGTTACACAGATTCCCAAAATCCCTTGCTGTGCACTCACTGTATATTTTGATTACGTGTATTCTTTTAGTTATTTTAATATTGTACTTAACAAAAATATTGTAATATATTAATAACCACCTGGCGAGTGCAACCAGTTGGGGGTTGGGTTTTTTTTCCAAACCTAAATAGATGAGTTCTATCTAATCATTGATTTAACCGCACATCTCTATGCTTCTTTTCAAGCAGTGTTTGGGCTTGTGTATGAATGAAGATAATTATTCATAATTCAGATCATTCAGCAAGTACAAAGTCAAAGAATCGTGTATAAATTTATTGTGGGCATATGTGTTAAAACACACAATTCCCTTTATGATGACACTTAATTATTTCAATCAGGAAAGTAATCAACATGTAGCAGCCATACTGGTCTGAAAGTGCTGACATATACATTTCATAAAGGGAAAAAAGCCCTTACTGGCACTCCTTGTGGTCCATCTGCTCCAGGCTGCCCGATATCTCCTTTATCACCCTGTAAAAGAGTTATAATCAATTTAAGTCAGCTGCACTTAACAATAATTGTCATTAACAACAGCACTAAAAGGCATCAGAATTTAAAAGCATCGGTTATTGGTTTAAATGGTCAAATTTGTGGAGCCTTAGTTTTGTACTGATTATGTATTGAAGAAAGGATCTCTATGATTCTGAGGAGTAAACAAGCACTAAAACCATAAAATGTCTTAATTTTAACATTTCAGTCAAGGCTACTTGAGGTACTAAGCTATAGTAATTGCCTTATAGTGTCATAATTGAACAAATTTACTACATTTAATAGATTATTGGGTTTAATTAGACTAGACACACTCTAGCCCTGTTAAATCTAGACATCACTTAAATATAGTGATAAAGTAATAGAGTAAATAAAGTATGCTAAATGGTTTCTACCATCAGCACATTATCTAGAAGACTTGAAACATAAAATGGTTAAAAAGCCATTTCTAAACTTCTTGTAATCTAGCAAACCACAGTAAAAGTCATTATTTTCAGACGGGAAAAAAAACGTATATTATATATAACATAATTATATACTCCCAGAAGTTGCAAGCCTACCAAATACCTCAAATTAAACAATTTTTACAAATTAAGTCTTGAGTAAATTGGATTATATTACAAGTTATCATTATGTGATCTTTCATGGTGCTAAACATGGACTAGTAAGAACAGATTCTAACATGTATTTTCAGGTGTAAACTGGCACAGGTGCTACGCTCTTCACGAGCTTCAAAATTACAGCCCTTATAACTCTCCAAAGAACTCTCTGCTGGCAGTAGAGTTTAAGTGGTTTTTCAAAGAAGACAACCCCTTAAAAGAAAGACACTTGACATGTGTGAGTGCCACCTTGTTCAAAGGGAAACTTATAATTAAGATTTTCTATGAAAATCTTATACATATTACAATTTCGCAGACTTTCGGAACCAGAGTTGAGTTAGTGTGGACACATGCGTGTATACACATACACACCCCTTGGGCAACATGCCCGGTAGGTAGATACCAAGAGTATTTTAGGCAAAAACGCATTTAACACTCGTGACTAACCTTCCTTATCAGAGTTCAGTGCTATGAGTTGCTATGCCCAGCACACTGCCCAGACATAATTCTTATTAAACACGGTTAGGATGAATTATAATGCTCCATCGCTTTTTGGGGTGGGAGTGGGGTAATTTTGGCACATCTCCTGGCAAATAGTCTTCAATTCTTTACACACACACACACACACACACACACACACACACACACATATATATATATATATATATATATATACAGTGGGGTCAAAAAGTATTTAGTCAGCCACTGATTGTGCAAGTTCTCCTACTTAGAAAGATGAGAGAGGTCTGATAGGTACACTTCAACTATGAGAGACAAAATGAGGGAAAAAAATCCAGGAAATCACATTGTAGGATTTTTAAAGAATTTATTTGTAAATTATGGTGGAGAATAAGTATTTGGTCACCCACAAACAAGCAAAATTTCTGGCTCTCACAGACCTGTAACTTCTTCTTTAAGAAGCTTTTCTGTCCTCCACTCGGTACCAGTATTAATGGCACCTGTTTGACCTCGTTATCTGTATAAAAGACGCCTGTCCACAGCCTCAAACAGTCAGACTCCAAACTCAACCATGGCCAAGACCAAAGAGCTGTCGAAGGACACCAGGAAGAAAATTGTAGACCTGCACCAGGCTACGAAGAGTAAATCTACAATAGGCAAGCAGGTTGGTGTGAATAAATCAACTGTGGGAGCAATTGTAAGAAAATGGAAGACATACAAGACCATTGATAATCTCCCTTGGGGTCAAGATCTCATCCCGTGGGGTCAAAATGATCATGAGAACGGTGAGCAAAAATCCCAGAACTACACGGAGGGACCTGATGAATGACCTGCAGAGAGCTGGGACCAAAGTAAAAAGGCTACCATCAGTAACACACTACGCCGAGAGGGACTCAAATCCTGCAGTGCCAGGCGTGTCCCCCTGCTTAAGCCAGTACATGTCCAGGCCCATCTGAAGTTTGCCAGAGAGCATATGGATGATCCAGAAGAGGATTGGGAGAATATCATGTGGTCAGATGAAACCAAAATGGAACTTTTTGGTAAAAACTCAACTCGTCGTGTTTGGAGAAAGAAGAAGAACCCAAGAACACCATACCTACTGTGAAGCATGGGGGTGGAAACATCATGCTTTGGGGCTGTTTTTCTGCAAAGGGGACAGGACGACTGATCCGTGTTAAGGGAAGAATGAACGGGGCCATGTATCGTGAGATTTTAAGCCAAAACCTCCTTCCATCAGTGAGAGCATTGAAGATGGAACGTGGCTGGGTCTTCCAGCATGACAATGATCCCAAACACACCGCTCGGGCAATGAAGGAGTGGCTCAGTAAAAAGCATTTCAAGGTCCTGGAGTGGCCTAGCCACGGATCTGCATGGAGGAATGGGCCAAAATAACAGCTACAGTGTGTGCAAACCTGGAAACGTTTGACCTCTGTCATTGCCAACAAAGGTTATGTTACAAAGTGTTGAGTTGAACTTTTGTTATTGACCAAATACTTATTTTCCACCATAATTTACAAATAAATTCTTTAAAAATCCTACAATGTGATTTCCTGTATTTTTTTTTCTCATTTTGTCTCTCATAGTTGAAGTGTACCTATGACGAAAATTACAGACCTCTCTCATCTTTCTAAGTAGGAGAACTTGTACAATCAGTGGCTGACTAAATACTTTTTGGCCCCGCTGTATATATATGGGTTGTCACAGGTATTTGGAGCCATGCTAACTGCAGTGCATCCCACAGCCACTGGAGGGTGCGTGTGGGCCGATTCATAGAGCAAACACGACGATCGAGGTGGTCCCCAATGCTAAATTGGGTTCAAATCTGGGGAATTAGGGGGCCAGGGTAGTACAGTACTTGAAAGTCTTGGTCATGATAAGTGACATGTCGCATTGTCTTGCTAGAAGAACCCATCCGCCACAGGGAAGATGATCAGCATGTATGGGTGTACATGATCTGCAAGAATGGATAGAAATGGGTTGAAAGTGCCCTCCACAGGGATGCATGGGCCCAGAGAATGCCACAATAACATTCCCCAGAACATAATGCTGCCACCACCAGCTTGTGGTATTCCAGCAGTGGTTGCAGGGTGTTTGTTCTCTGATGTTTCTCGCCTCACACGCCAAAGTCTATCCATTCAATGAAGCAGAAAACGTGACTCATTAGAAAAGGCAACCCTTTGCCAATCATCAGAGGTCCAATTTTGCTGTCAATACTGCCGTGAAAATTGAAGCCTTTTCTGCTGATGCAACTTCTTTACATTTACATTTTCATTTACATTTTCAGCATTTAGCAGACGCTTTTATCCAAAGTGACTTACAGTATACAGTCTAAGCAATTGAGGGTTAAGGGCCTTGCTCAAGGGCCCAACTGTAGCAACCTGGCACTGGTGGGGTTTGAACCCCAGCAGAGGTGCAGTGACCAATATGCAGTAGAGTTGGCTGAACTGTTGGCTTTCAGACAAACGCTAAGGTCTCCCAGCGGTCCACCCTCACGCACCTTTGTGGCTGACGTTCACCTCTCACATCAATGACACGTTTGTCCACTCACGATACACATTCACCACAGCAGCACACGAACAGTTTACAAACTGCAGTTTCAGAAGTACTACCACCCTTGGTCCGAAAGCCAATAATCATCCCAGAGTTGTATCTCTTTTTGCAACTGATAAATCGGCTCTTTTACCCATGACAGCAACAAGGGATATGTGTGCAGACAGCCTGTCGTGCACCTTATATATCCACCAAGTCTGCTCACGAAACGTGACTTCCTTCATGAGCTACGCGCTGATGTCGTTAAAAGAAGGCAGTGGTCATAATGATGTGACGCGACCGTGTATTTATATACAGTAAGCCAGTGAATAGAAAGCAGCAGTGGAGTGATGTGGCAGTAGCAGCAGGGGTTTAACATGGCATCCACAGCTAAGGTTCGCCAGCTCACGTGCTGCTTGTAAGAGAAAGTGAACATTTCCATCAACACCAAGATGAACCTCTTTCAAATGCTAATCCTGCCAGTACTACTGTATTAATCTGAGAAGTGGACACTGCTTAGGTCAGACACTGCGATTATCTCTGAAAAAAAATGTCAGACTAAGATGCAGACGGCAATCCACAATAAATGCTAGTGTACTACCACACAAACTAGTCTGGAGCCAGCAACACACACAGGGAAAGTACAACGAATGGTGCCAAACAAGACATTGGCAATAGAAGCTGAGAAATGTTTAGAGAGATCAGAGATTCATTCTCCACAATGCCAGGAATGTTGCCCTTGATCATTAAGCATAAAAATGTATTATAACAGAGGTCCAGAACTCAGCTGCACCAAGAACAACAAACTGGCTTTCACTATCTAGGGTCCAAAAAGAAAGCTTTATGGAAGCTTTAAGGACAAGAGATATTGCATTAAATGGTGACAGGGGCCAAACCTTCTCTGTGTTTGGCACCTGCTCAAGTCTTTCTTATTAGACATAAACACAGTCATCAATGTTGGCAGGTAAACAGTTTTTTTCAAATTACACAATTACAGTTCTATTTCAAAATAAAGCTCTATACAGAGAGCTCAGTGAGGTTTGGTTTTAGTCCTTCACCAAAAGGTCTAAACCCAGGGTTCTCAATCCAGCCCTCAAGGCATGTGACCCTGAAACTGTGAATCCTAAGAGTCTGGTTATATGGAACACGTATACTAAAATCTAGGATTGAATCCAAATACTTAGCCGTGTATAAAAAAGACCTCAAGGGCTGAGGTGAGAATTGGACTTTAAAGATTTCCTGTACGGATGCAGGGCCAGCATCGACCTTTAGTAATCCATACTGCATTTACACTTAGCAAGGGTTGCTGATCCATGAGCAGCACCTGCTCAAAGTATCTCACAGAAAGATGGTGAAAGCCCTTACACTCTGAGTGGAGTCCTGACAGCCCAATTATATGACCTCAGCATTCTCGCTCTGAATGTAAGGAGGTGTGAAGGTGTCTGTTTGTGTGTTTATTGATATGTCAGCTGTATCATGTATGTACCAACTGATTTTAAAGTAAGCAGTAAACTTTATCATTTATTTGCATAAACATACAAGGGTTTCGGCACTTGGTCTGTACACCATATACAGTACGTACAGGCATGAACCAGGAAATAAACCAGACAAAAAACAAGGACATGGTAAATGAGATGAAACCAAACATAAACAAGGCTTGGAATGGTTGGCAAATGCTCAGCAAGACCTCCCACAGAACAAATTGGAAACACAGGACAGAAATACACAAACTAGGGAAAACAAGACACAGGTGTAAACAATTACGAAAACAAACCAATAACGAAGCAAGAGCAAAGACACGAGTAAAACAAAAGGACACATGGTGCCGTCGCATGATATGAAGTGGGGGTGTGACAGTGGTCATTAAGCAGGCCAACCTGTTTGTATTATCATAAAAAGCTGATGGCTATTAATTTCATATTTTTATCTTCACCTCATTGCACAGCTTAGGCATTTTTAATTTATTTTGTTTAGGTTAGATTGTTGAAAAATGGATACATGTAAAAACATCCATGAGCCTGATAAGTGTAGTCCTGAGGTAAATTGGCAGTTTTCTTATAAATGTTTTTATTGCATTTATTATAATATGTTTATTTATAGGGCTGGCACGTCCGATATTGGCCCAAATCACTGGATCGGATATCGGAAGGAAAAAAACGTTTAATCCGATCCAATACTGTTGCTTAATGTAAATAACACTTAATGTAAATAACACTTGATGTAAATAAAACCATTGTTTGTGTGTAAAGCAAATAACACACGAAGATACGTTCCAACAGAGTGCCGTTTATTGCCAGCTCACTAGGCAACTGCCATAACAAGGTGCATCTTGATGACATCATTAGCATGTGCCACTGATCTACAACTCATCTGCAACAGCCATTCAGAAATGAAAACACACTGATCTACTTAAACTTTTAGCATTAAAAAAAAATCATCTACTACCGCCACAACCAACAACACTGTTTAAACACAATAACAATCACTTTATAAATAATAAATCGCTCACCTGAAACCTATCTTGTCCTGGCTTGAAGATATCTCACATCCTCAACGATTAATTCATTAGTGTTATGAAATAAAACAAACTACACCGTTTCCCGTTTAGCCACAGATGTCCTCTTCAAAATCTAAAAATGTGACAGAAGTTTGATGGAAAATCTCAACTCTGCGTCAGTTCTAATTGGTCCATCACGTTTGATTGACATCCACATCTTTGACACTTTGGACGACACGCCATAAAGCGAGATGTGTCACTTGAACAACAGCTCGAACGTAAGTGAAACCAAAAATGCTGCTAAATGTTGTGTGTGTAAAAGTTAAGCAGTTTTGTATAAGTGTGATGTTGTAGGTTCTGTATTTAGAATATTTGTTTCACAGTCTGAGCATTGTTATTTAGATAGCTAGTTTAACCATGGTGCATTGACACATGTATTATTACTGCTTAGTTGTTTGAGAGGAGAAATGACGGTATCGGATTGGTATTGGTATCAGCAGATACTCAATTTGCAGTATTGGTATTGGTATCGGACATAAAAAAGTGGTATCGAGCCAGCCCTACTTAATTATTTTTGTATGTATTTTTTACATGTAGCACAGTGTACATTGTTAAATGCAGTGCTACTTCATAAAAAATAAATCAGACAAATTGTTATCAGACTCAGACCTGACCTAACAAATGCTATTTTTACAGAATAGGCATAAACTGCCACAGATGCACTTTAAAATCTTGTAGAACTGTAGTTTACTGGTCGATTAGGTAAAATATTTTATGTTTCTAAATGCGGTTTTGACCATTAAGCCCTGATTAAGCCATAATTTCTGTCTGTTAAAATACAGTCTCATACAATAGAAATCAATGCATAGTGTAAAATAAACCTCCCAATTACTATTAAAACAGTGTATACATTCAGTCTTCTATATGCTTCTGTCTGTCAAAATCAGTCTCCTGAATCAGAAGCTGTAATTCGCCATGTTGTTTAAATTCAAAGGACAAAAAACATGTGCTCTCTTTAATTACAAGACCTAATCCCGAGTGAAATCAATGTGATGAGAGGTATCGACTGGCAAAAGCCAAAGTAGACTCAGTATTCTCCAAATTACATGGTAGTAATTGGATTCCTTTATACATGCCCATGTAAAACTTGTCTCTGATAAATATAGCATCCGTGCTGATTACAAATTAAAGCACGGACTCAGTGATGCATAGCACATCTATGTATGTGAATGCTGCTACTGTCTCGTTCTGCTAGCATATGGTTTAAATAGGTTTAAAAAAACTGACGTTATACGATAAGACATGCAATAAAAAGTTCAGCTGAATGGTTGGGAATGAATTGCAATTTAGGTGATGTGTGGAATTTGAGTTACCAAATCTACAGTAGTTCACATGCATAATGCACTACAGTCAGTACATGCAGTATAAGCTGTAATTATGTCTGATTACAACTATAATCAACAGATTGAGGACCCTTTTAGGAATACAGGCAGCCAACACATGTGGCAAGGACTCAAAGTCATGACTGACTATAAAAATAACAGAAGCTATACAATAGACAATGACTTAACATTGGCCGACCACCTAACTAACTTATTTGCTTGTTTTGATCCGTGCAACAGATTTAAGCCAGCAGGAATACAATCTCATTCTGTAGAGCAGATGTTCACAGTCAACACTCTAGATGTGGGACAGGTATTAAAGAAAATTAATGACTGGAAGGCTGCAGGCCCTTATAGTGTACTATGGCAAGCTCTAAGAGGAAGAGTGGAACATCTGGCAGGGGTATTTACAAATATCTTTAATCTGTCTTTGTCTAAAGCAAAATGTTCTAGATGCCTCAAAAGGATTGTCCAAGTACCAAAGAGATCAGCTACCATTTAGTAACTAACACCTATCTTCATTAAATGTTTTGAGAGTCTGATAGGGCAGTTGTAGCCTAGCGGTTAAAGTACTGGACTAGTAATTGAAAGGTCACCTTTTCAAGCCCCACCAATCTCAGGTGGCCACTCTTGGGCCCTTGAGCAAGGACCTTAACCCTCAATTGCTTATATATAATATATGCTTTCACAGTACTGTAAGTCGCTTTGGATAAAAGCGTCTGCTAAATGCAGAAAATGTAAATGATTCTCTTACAGAATAAAGCAGTCAGTTAACCCTTCACAGATCAGCATCAGTATAAATTTCATTTGTGGAAATTGGACTAAATGTAATTGGATTAAATATTGGACTTTTTACTATCCCAGCCAATCAGATTGGGCTCCTGTCTTTCCACAACCTTTACAGTAGTGTCTGGGGACCCACAAGGTTGTGTACTAAGCCCTCCTCTACAGCAATTCTATCTTTAATGTAGAAAATGACTGATCTGATTTGGCTAATCACAAAAATGAATTAGCCTACAATGAGGAGGAAGAGAACCTTATGTGGTGCTGTTCACAAAAATATTTTACCCTGGACATCTACAAGACCAATGAGGCACTTATCAATCAATGGAGACATGACGAAAAGAGTGTCCAAGTTATTAGGGGTAAATATATCTAAGGACATAAAGGCATATCTAGCGGCCCTAATAAATACAGTACTAAAACATTGCATGGTGGTGTGAAGGCAGCCTCACAAAAGATCATAAACAATGTCCAGAAAATTGTAGGAATACAGTTACAGTGCTATCATCTGTAACGATTCTTGTCACACATGCATTAAAGTGTTTGCTCTTCCACAATCAGGAAGGCGTTATTGGACCCTCAAAATAAACATCAGCTAAGAAAAAGCTTTTATCCAAAAGCTATGAACATTTCAGACAACCATTTTCTCTGATAACCCATAACACATTACAATACACAAAACACAACATTTCTTTTCGTTGTGTGCAGTAATTTTCGCATTTTAAACTGCTCATAACATCAGAATACACCCAACTTGATCACTATCATAAGTTTAAACAGTCACTTTAGCTCCTGTAGACACTATATACAAGGGATCTTCAAAAAGTTTTTCGCACTTTTATATTTTGGTTGGGAACAGTGAGGATGGGAGGAGTAGTTATTGGTCGTGTCTGAGAGACTGAGAGAGAGCTTATAGTCCAGATTTAGTGTTATCTGATTTCCACCTTTTTGGACCACTCAAAGAAGCTTTAAGGAGAAGAAGATTTTCATGTGATGATTCAAGATGATGATGTGAAAGCAGCAGTGCATCAGTGGCTACTTGCTCAACCAAAAACATTTTTTGCTGATGGCATTAAAAAGTTGGTATGATGCTGGAAAAATGCATCGGAAGGTGATTATGTAGAAAAGTGATGTAATTTGTTTTTGAAATTATTAACAAATAGAGTTTAAAAAAGTGCAGAAACTTTTTGAAGAACCCTTGTATATCCTTGACTGGGTCACTATCCTAGTATATCCTTGACGAATGTAAAGTCTGCTGGCTGGTCAAGACACCTGCACAAGAGGTGGTAAAATCAGAGTTGTATAGTGGGTCTCGCGGTATGCTATACAGCTCTCTGTAGGATCTCTAAGAACTGCCACTGAACCAAAGCATACCTTTACCTTGGTTATACTTGTAATTAATTTTTTTCTGTTCATAAGTATAAAGTTTAAATGCATTGTCAATTTTTAAAATATTTTTGTTTATGCATTTTCTCCCCTTTTTTAGTGCATCCAATTACCCAATTGCATTACGCTTCCTCTCTATTGATGCCGATCCCCACCCTGTGGGCAAGACTGACACACGCCCCCTCCGACACGTGTGCAGTAGCTGACTGCACCTTTTGACCTACACAAGGCGAGTTCATATGCAGATCAGCTTTGTGTACGGAAAGCCATACTCTGATCAACGCATTATTCCTGGACTCTGTGCAGGCGCCATCAATCAGCCAGCAGAGTTCGTAATTGCCTCGGTTATGAGGAGTCCCTATCTGGCTTCCACTCTGTATGAACAACAGCCAATCGTTAAAAGTTTGGGTTTTGCAAATAAGGTTACTTTTTTAAATAGTTGAACATTAATTTGCAGATGTAGATGACTATTGTTTTATGCATAGTTAAAATAAAGAAAGCAGCATGCGAGTGTATCAGCAAGTACTTATAGACTTAAGTACTTGGCAATATATCTGACTGTTTGCATAAATGAAAGCGACTCTTTTATTGCCCTTATTTAAGTAATTATAACATGTTGAGTGTGTATTACCAAGCACATTGATTAATTTGTAACAACAGCTGCTTGTTGCTTTAATTAAGTGGATAACTGGGGATTGCAATGTGTGACTCATCCACTTAAGAATTAAAACGCTGTGAACGCACCGTAATGTGTTCATAGATTAAATGTATATGTAAATTAATCATTGTTATTGCCTAATGTAAGCAATGATGTGCAGGTTACATATGCCAGTTCATACTTGTTTAAAGCCAGTGTCTCATAAGAGGTGACAAGTGAATCAAAACAGCAGCCTGTCAAACACAGAAACCTCATTCATGAAGTCCAAGTCTTCCAAGTACTTGATCTGTCAAAATGACCAAAATATACACACCCATTATTTATTTTTTGGTCTTTTTCTCCCCTCATTCTTGATCTGCCAAGTACCATGCTGTCTTATATTTCCTGACTACTGGATCATATTAATAATTGAAGTAGGCAAAAGCTGTCTAACACTTAAACATCTTCTCCATTAAGGGTAAAGTTGGTCTTTTCAGTTGTTTGTCATTACTTGTGTCTTCTTCCGTGTAATGAATTAATTGGTAACTAATTGTATTTACTGTATTTAAGACTCAAAAGGTATGACATTGATATCTGAATGAGTGCTTTAAAAGTAATATTATTACTGTACTTCAATTCAGTAGTGCAGAAAAATGTGTTTGGCCCCATTAAAATGTAAATACAGTTAATCTGTCAGTTTGCAATAGTAAAGCATTTATAGTCCTGATTTTACAGACCTATAAAGGTGCAAAGACAAAGCTACTACACTACACTAAAACAGTCTAGTAAAAATGGAAGCTAAAACAAATGCAGAGCGCACAGCGTCACTGTAACCAATCTGTGTCCGTGGGTGTGATTGTGTCTGTGTTGACTGACTTAAAAAGACCTATCTTAGCTGCCAGTGCAATTTATTAATTAGACATTTATGTACATTTGGTGTTTGTGTTTTATGTATATTTACATATATCAAGCACAGGCCTGCAACATTACTCAGCCATATAATGTCACACCATGAAAACCACATCACAGCAGAACGACCCGAAATGGCCTTATTATCTAACAGCTTCGCTTTATGTGCAGCCACTGCAGTTTTATGGTCTTTTAATTATCCTCGTAATCCTGAAAATGATGGCGTCCACCCAGGATTTCACTACTGGAGGTTATCTACTTTTACTTTCCTGTAGTAGATGTTTAATATAACAAACCCAGCCAAAACACGATCCATACAAAAAACGTTGAGGTTTTTTGTTGTGTCTGCAAGGTCAAGTACTTCTAAATAAGCATGAGAAAATATAACAAAGCAAAATTAATTAAACACAGGTATGAAAAGGATAAAATCTTTAAACCTCACAAAAAGCAACAAAAAATAACATATGAACATACGTATATTCTAAGTCTTTAGGCTAGAGTTTAAATCAAGTCAGTATATAACATACACAAGGCATATGGTAAATGTAGTGTAACAATAATAACTAATATATAAGTTCAGATCAAAAAAACACAACAGATTAACTTTGTGTGGAAAATACAACTGTATGTTTGTTGGGAGTTTCTTACATTTACTTTGACTTTTATTTGATTGCAGACAGTATAAAACTGAGATATTTCATGTTTTGTCTGCTCAACTTTATTTCATTTATTAATAATCCATCCCTGCATTTCAGGCCTGCAACACATTCCAAAAGAAGTTGGGACACTAAAGCATTTACCACTTTGTAATGTTGCCATTCCTTTTCACCACACTTAAAAGATGTTTAGGCACCGGGGATATCAAGTGATTTAGTGTTTCAGCTTTTATTTTGTCTCATTCTTCCTGCAAACACGTCTTAAGATGTGCGACAGTACGGGGTCGTCGTTGTCACATTTTTTGTTTCCAAATTCTCCACACATTCTCTATTGGGGACAGGTCAGGACTGCAGGCAGGCCAGTCCAGTACCCGTACCCTCTTCTTCTGCAGCCATGACTTTGTAATATTTGCAGCATGTGGTTTTGCATTGTCTTGTTGAAAAATGCATGGACGTCCCTGAAAAAGATGACGTCCTGAAGGCAGCATATGTTGCTCTAAGATCTCAATGTACTTTTCTGCATTAATGCTGCCATCACAGAAGTGTACATGACCTTTGCCAAGGGCACTGATACAGTCCCATACCATGACAGACCCTGGTTTTTGGACATTTGACCACAATACATGTTTCCACTGTGTGATGGTCCATCCTAGATACCACCGAGCCCAGAGAAGTTGACGCCACTTCTGGACATGGTTAACATAAGAGTTCTTTTTTGCACAGTAAAGTTTTAAGTGGCATTTGTGCATATAGCTCCATATTGTAGTGATTGACAAAGATTTGCCAAAGTAATTCCTTGCCCATGTGGTTATATCAGCTATTGTTGAGTGCCTGTTCTTGATGCAGTGCCGTCTGAGGGATCGTAGATCACGGGTGTTCAGCTTAAGCTTGCGCCCTTGGCCTTTACACACTGAAATTCCTCCTGATTTCTCGAATCGTTTAATGATATTATGCACTGTAGAGGGAGAAATATGCAAATCCCTTCTTTCTTTTTTTGAGACACATTGTTTTTAAACATTTCAATCATTTTCTCACGCATTTGTTGACAAACTGGAGATCCTCTGATCATCTTTGCTCATCAAAGACTCCTGTTGACATCACCTGTTTGGAATCACATCATTATTTAGTTTTTTCACCTCATTACTAGCCCTAAATTGCCTAAACTTTTTTTGGAATGTGTTGCAGGCCTGAAATGCAGGAATGGAGGTTTATTAACAAATGAAATGAAGTTAAGCAGATAAAACATGAAATATCTCAGGTTCATCCTGTCTGCAATCAAATAAACGTCAAAGTAAATGTAAGAAACTCTGTGTTTTTATTTTATTTGCATTTTCCATACTGTCCCAGATTTTCTGATTTGGGGTTGTATTTCTTTCTTCAACATTCTTTACAACTCTTATTCACAAAAAATTACAATCTCTATTTGATTGTTGACTACATTGCTATATATTTTGCTTGTTTCAATTCTTAATGTCAGTAGGTGTGTCAGAATCTTTGGAACCTGTTAAAGTATTTTAACCGTGTCAAGCCAGGGTAAGCTTAGGAGAATGAGATGAAAAAAAAGTATTTTATATAGCTTGATTGACAGCTATACGGCTAGCGTAAAGTAAACAAACCTATTCAGGTGTGTTTTCAGATGTCTTATGAAGTTTGATGTGATCGATCCAATGTCTTTACTTTGTTTCCCACATTCTTTGCACATTGCTGCTCTTTTGTTATATCTTAGGATTTTTAACTCCCAGTAGCCAAAGACTACCACCTACAGTGCTCCTGCCAAAGCCATGCTAAGCTGCTTTGTTTACACTTGATGCCGCTCAGCGATAGCTGGATGTTGTGACGTGTCACATGAAGTGTTTGTGTCCTAAATCAATAAAAAAAGCCCTAAGACTTAAGGCTTAACAGACTAAAGCATTTAAAAAACAGGTTTTAGGATTTAGCCCACTACACCACCCCAACTTTAGAGATGAGGAAATTCTAAGAAATGTGGATCCATTAAATGGCAAAGAAAGAGATTCTCCATTTACACAGGCAATCTGTCCATTTTGAAGGACTGCAAATTGACATACAAATTGTTTATTACAAATTTGGTATCTAAAAAATACACAGTACTTTATATAGAATGGCTCTAAAACAAACAAATACCTTTCATTAAAAAATAGAGCCAATGATCAATAGTGCTTAAAGATTAAAAGAGCAGTAGAATTTGAATAGGTTTCAGGATAAGGGCAGAGCATCATGGGGAATAAAGAGTTAAAAACAGATTAATACAACAATGGTAGTCTGGTCACTAAAATTACCAATGTACAGTGTGAAAAACCCCAACCAAATACATAAAACAATTCATCACAAGTTAGGTGACTTAGCAATATAGCCCAACTATTAATATAGGCCCCATCACTCTGGCTGAAGCCTAATGATCCTCACCAAGTGCTGTGCATAAACATTAATAAACAAGTATACACACTGGTTTACACCAGCTGGCTGGAAGAAAACAGTGATTGACCCTGTCTAGCAACTAGCAGGATTCTGTAAAAAATACCTCCAATTAGCATCTGCCAGACAGGGCAAGTTATGCTAATAAAATAATTCCATTACCATCCTGTCAGTGCTAGTTATTTAGGTACCTTGTTACTTGAGTACTTTAGGGCAGTGGTCCCCAACCACTGGACTGCGGACCGGTACCGTTCCGTGGGTCATTTATTACCGGGCCGCACAGAAAGAATAAATAATTAGAGATTGCTACATCAGCAATGAAAACACTGCTTCCATTTCCAACACACAGGTGTTTATCATCTCATATCACCCCCAGGTGGAAGCAGCGTCTCGTTTCAGCAAAAAAGCTCATTGTGAGCAGTATAGTTATTCTATTTAAAATCCTCCCGCCCCTGCCGGTCCGTGGTGCAAAAAAGGTTGGGGAGGTGGTTTAGGGACGGTGGTAGCCTAGTGGGTAGACCTTTGGGCTATCAATCAGCATATTGTTGGTTCAATCCAGGCTCTGCTATGTTGGGTTCTCTTGGGTTCTCTCAGCTACTGTTGGGTTCTTGAGCAAGGCCCTTAACCCTGTCTGCTCCAGGGGCACCGTACAATGGCTGACTCTGCGCTCTGACCCCAGCTCCCAAACAAGCTGGAATATCGAACCCACACCAAATAAAAACATAAATTTACTGTTAAAAGCACACCAATAGGCTACGCTTCACAGAATAAAAAATAGGCACAATAGTCACCTAAAATGGCTGCTGCTTTGGCTCAGTAAACTAGATGCATTCAGACAATTCTGTGCCCATCACTGATAAATAAGTCTTCAAAGAATTATTCAACCTTTTTTTCTTGGAGTTTTTTTGTGCCCTTTGAATCGCCCCCACCTTTGCCACCTTTCACAACAGACCTACACCGATCAGCCATAACATTAAAACACCTCCTTGTTTCTACACTCACTGTCTATTTTATCAGCTCCACTTACCATATAGAAGCACTTTGTAGTTCTACAATTACTGACTGTAGTCCATCTGTTTCTCTGCATGCTTTGTTAGCCCCCTTTCATGCTGTTCTTCAACAGCACCCCCACAGGACCACTATAGAGTAGGTAATTTTTTAGGTGGTGGGTCATTCTCAGCACTGCAGTGTGTTAGTGTGTGTTGTGCTGGTATGAGTGGATAAGACACAACAGCGCTGCTGGAGTTTTTAAACATCTCACTGTCACTGCTGGACTGAGAATAGTCCACCAACCAAAAATATCCTGCCAACAGTGCCCCGTGGGCAGCATCCTGTGACCACTGATGAAGGTCTAGAAGATGACCAACTCAAACAGCAGCAATAGATGAGCGATCGTCTCTGACTTTACATCTACAAGGTGGACCAGCTAGGTAGGAGTGTCTAATAGAGTGGACAGTGAGTGGACACGGTATTTAAAAACTCCAGCAGCGTGTGTCTGATCCACTCATACCAGCACAACACACACTAACACACCACCACCATGTCAGTGTCACTGCAGTGCTGAGGATGATCTACCACCTAAATAATACCTGCTCTGTAGTGGTCCTGGAAGAGTCCTGACCATTGAAGAACAGGGTGGAAAAAGGTTTAAAAAAGTATGTAGAGAATAGATGGACTACAGTCAGTAATTGTAGAACTACAAAGTGCTCTATATGGTATGGCTGATTAGTGTATAATGCAGCATGTGCCTGCGTGTGTTTAAACTTTTAATGTAAACTTCATCGATTATACAACTAATATGTGCTCATTTAATTTGACTGATGTAATAAATACTTTTTTAACTGCAATTACCTAAACTACTTCCCTAGTATAAAGTAGTGGAGTTGCCCTGATGAACACCTTGTCATTGTCATGTTGGGCAAGTTTTATATATGGTATATAGGTTATGTTTTGTGTCTTTTGCAGTTTGATATATTTTCATTTCAGTTTTATAGATTTTTTCCTGTCCTGTATCAAGTTTACCTTGACCCACTATAACAGGGTGGCAGCCATTCATAAACTACTACACGGTAGAAGTTGTAATAGGGAACTGGTGTCATATGGGTTCCACCCGAGTTTTGCCTGAACCGTCTGTTCTATTTCCGAGGGCTCATTTGTCAAGGATGGCCAAAGTATCCTGTCATATCATGATATCCATCTCTGATTGCTGCAGTTCTAATCCCTTTTCTATCAACTTTCACCGTTGCAGGTCGCAGATGTTTTCCTGTCTGGATTTTTATTGTGGAGTTTTAGTAACAGTATTGTTCTACCTTGATAAGACATCTGAAAATGGGCTTTGTTTCTGTTCCTTTTGGTGTGTGGGGATTTGACTCACACTTTCTGTAGCAAGGCTTGTTCCAAACCCCATTAAACCTAGAGTATGTTATGTACATGAAAAACTGCAGAAATCAATATATGATTCTGAACATGCATGTTAACAATTTCGTTATTATTTTATTAGTTATTGTTATTATTCACTTCACTATTACAGGCATTGTAGCATTCAGCAGCAACAGGCTACATAACTTTTTAGCATGCCTGAAGTTTACAAATTATACGTCTAGACATACACACTACATACCAAATGTGTCATAGGCCTACATTGGGCTTTAAGCTAAACAGAATATGGAGTATATGTTAAACTGGGTGGTGGACGCAAATGAAATGGACCATCACTGCCTAAACTAACACAGGTCTCATTCAGGTTTCTAATCCATACAGATTTACCACAAACATATTACATCAGTGCTACTGTATGTGTACGCCCAAAAACCGGGCTTCTGTATCGTCGGCCAAGGTTTTTATAAAAATATTTTCTACAACCCCCCAATAAAAGCAAAAAAGTAGACAAAATAGCTAGATCATGCTAGAATTAAGCTTGAGGAATAGCCTTTTAAAAGCCCAGAACTCAACCTCATAGAGAATATATAAAGTTTACTGAAAAATTATAAATTTATTTATTTATTAAATATATTTATTTGGCCAAGTACCAGGGCCAAAAAATTACCAAGAGTTGTCAAAGGTGTTTTAATAACATTTAAAACAGACCTTTTTAATCCACAATTATATATATATATATATATATACAGTATATACAGGTATATATATACAGTATATATATATATATATATATACTTTGTTTATGCACTTTTTCCCCTTTCTCTCCCAACTTTTTAGCACGTCCAATTGTCCGATTGCGTCATGCTTCCTCTCCACTAATGCCGGCCCCAGCTCTGATTTGAGGAGAACGAAGCTAACCCACGCCCCCTCCGACACGTGGGAAGCAGCCGTATGCGTTTTTGTCACCCACACTAGGCGAGTGCATATATGCGAATCAGCGTTGTGTACGCAGAGACACACCCTGTTCCGCACTCTTTCCCCGCCATCAATCAGCCAGCAGAGGTCGTAGTGCAACAGTTACGAGGAGTAACAGCTTATCCAGCTTAATACCCCACCTCTATATGAACAACAGGCCAATCGTTGTTCATATGGCCACTCAGCCCAGCCGGATGGCAGAGCTGAGATTCGATACGATGTATTTGAAATCCCAGCTCTGGTGCGCTAGCTTTTGTTTTTACCGCTGCGCCACCTGAGCGGCTATATGTTTAAATGATTAAGTCATGTAAACTAACAGAAATTCCAAGACATGAAATACATTTTATTACAAAAAAAATTTAACTTTGAAGTTATCTGTAGTTATTCCATTGTTATAACATTTTATTTAATTAAAATGAATAAATTAATTAGTATGGGCTTTACTGTACAGTACAAATATCATTTTTACTCATAACTCATTAGTGTAATGCTGTGTACATTTAATTCCAAGATTGATTATAAAAATATTAATTGTAAACATCTGTAGCTAATTTAATAATTAAATTAAACATGATACAAAGTATTTATGTCCTTATTGCAGCTAATACTATCAACACAATTAACCTGACATAACTTGGCCAATCATCTTGATTGTTCAAGCAATTGTTGTACCCTTATTATACCACATTTATCTATATGTATGGCTAAACAATTAGTCAAGAATGTGTACATGGCAATTAGAGAAAACTTGTGGTCAGCTCAGTGTTTTGCTTGAGTTGGATCTGCTTAGTGTCCCTGTTCACTCACAGTGGCTCTAACATGTGTTTTACATTAGCTACTACATTCATAAATGCCTACAAAATGGGACGTGTTAGTGGGGTAACTGTCCTTTCCACACACATACCTTTTCTGCTCAGCTTTTACTTCATTTCTTTATCACTTTAATAACAGGATGTACTCCTCAATTACTTTGATCACTTCCACTGCTTAGCACAACCATATTTCCAAGAATTTATGGAATAACATTACTACAGTGGCGTAATTGTTAAAGAAGTCCTTTCTGCACTTTACGCATGACTGAAAATCTTTAAGATGTGTTTGATTTTACAGCTGTGGTCATTTGGTAAGAAAAAATGTGTTCTAAAATTGAGTAGACATTTTATTAGACCAGAACTGCACCAACACAATAACACAGTGCTGAATCTAGTAAGCCTTGTTTAACATTAATAACTGTGAAATTGCTATCCGATGAGCCTGAAACAGCTTTGGGTGGAACACAATTCTCTACAAAGACATTCAATTAGACCTGTAATTCTCTTTCACATATACAGTAAAGGCTTAAAGAGTATTTGAGCCCAAGCTTTTATTGTATCAGTAAAACCCAAAAAGAACTATTTGAAAAATAACTGTTTAAAAACATAAAAGTTCATAAGCACTTGTATACTTATTTGAGCCAAATCTGGCAGCTTTTATATCCAGTAGTACTTCTGAGTTTTTAACATTAACATTTATTTTGTACGATTTAATTAAGAATTAAGTACAGAGAGCCAAAACACAAGAACTGCTAATGCTTTTTTAGTTGAGATTGTATAATCTGACTGATGTGCCTTGTTAGACAAGACATTTCATTAGGGATTCTTTTGAGACACAATCTTTTTAAAGTAGCATATGTTTTTATGTTCTTTAATATTCTTTCTTGCAATTCCTTTATAAAGGTTTTTTGTAGCACATTGCACATGGTTGACTCAAGAACATTGCCTTCAAATAAAGTCATTTAACAGAGTAACAATTATTTTTACTGTGACCATTCTAACCACTAAGGGGACACTACGTTTACAGTGGTAGCCTAACCAAGCATTGTGGATCTAATTTTATATTTTATCCACTTCTTTATAATAGTTTTAACTAAGCGTTAAGGTATGTTTAGAACTCTCACTTAGATGAGCAATGTGCCCTTACATAATTTCACATAAAGTGAAAAAGGGAAATAAAAACCACAGATGCACAGATGTCTCAGGTTAAATCTTCAATTTTTTTTTCATTTCACAGCGCATTGTGCAACAAGCAGCATAGGTGCTACAGCACCAGGGTCCTGGCAATCAGGGTTTACCAGTGGTTACTGTCTGTAAAGTGCTTGGCATGTTCACTCTGTGGTTTCCTTCAGAAAATTCAGCTTCTTCTTGCCCTAAAAATAACTTGCTCAGGTTTGGTGACGGTGGGGAGATGGGCGCTGATGTCCTGTGAAAGCCTTCATGACCTAGTTACCTGCTCGCTCTCCCTTTTAGTTATGCTGTAATAATTAGGGCTGCCAGAGTCTAAAACTCTCTGTAAAACTGTTTGTCAACCAGCATTGTACATTATTGACTACATTCTCTGTTGTTTTACCCCGAGGGCATTCTGATGGAAACCTGTTTACCCGCCGAGGTTAAGGATTGAAGTCGAGACTGCCGGGACAACGATGCTTCTCCTGTCAGATGTGACGGGTCTGGAGTAATTGCAACGACAAGAAATCACTACAGACTTTATTGAAGACTAGAGCGGATAACAACTCTATTATTATTTAATTGTTTATTTATCTATTTATTACCAGTTATGACTTTTAGATCATTTAATTCTGTGTTTGTATGATTTGTGTAAATCGTGTATTTATTTAAAGTATCCTCCAGGCCACCCATGAAGGATGGGCCCTGCTGAGTCTGGTTCCTCTCAAGGTTTCTTCCTGTAATTTTCAGGGAGTTTTTCCTTGCCACAGTCGCCCTCGGCTTGCTCAACAGGGGTTTTTGTATCTGTTGGTCCTGGATTTTGTAAAGTTGCTTTGAGACAATGTCTATTGTAAAAAGCGCTATATAAATAAAGTTGACTTGACTTGACTTGCAAAAGCTGGCTTCTGTAAATTGCCTTACAGTGTGTGTGTGTGTGTGTGTGTGAGTGTGTGAGTCAGGTATGTTTTGCCATGCAGATAAAGAATAAAGAACATTTAAAGAAAAAAAAAATTTTAAATATGCAATCTGAGAACGACAAGCATTTTAGGGAGCTTTTCCAACTTTTTCCAACCAACCCACATGTTAAAAACTCATTTTAATACACATTTTATAACATACTGACCTTTAGTCCCATTGTGCCAGGTAGTCCATCAGTGCCTGGAATTCCTGGGTCACCCTGTGTGTGGGAAATAAAAAGAAGACAAACAAAGATTTAACTATAAAACAACATCTTTTTTTCCTTAACTGAGCCAATTTAAGCCCAATTACATAAATTAGTCCCCCTGCCCTTAGGATACAAAATAAACCAGGAGGAAGTGGGGTAGGTTGAGAAAGGAATTCTTCTATATTACATTTGTCCGCACACAGCACCAATACCATGGTTCAAATCACTGATTTAATGGTCTACTGTAAATTATCCTGTTCTTTACTTTGAAATGTATAAAAACATTTATGGGACCACCATGAGCTTACAAAACATGTGTGAACTGCATATGAAATGAGACATGACTCTTGAAGAGTGCACTTGACTGGGGGTTTGCACTATTTAGGTACGGGCAACTGTGGATAAATAGTAAACACACAATTTCTGGTTTTGAAAAGCTGGTGCATATGGTTCAGTACTGTGCAGTGACTTTACTGGTTTTATTAAAAGTAAAGCTCACTTAAGTATTTTTTGGCATACTTCATGTGTATTGTTTACTGCCCTACATTAAGTACTTGCACTAAAGTTAATTCTGAGATAATAACAGTCCCAATTTAACTGAACAGCTAGAAAAAATATAAATTTATTATTGCATTTATTTGATGATTTGTTTTTAGCCCTAAGCCCTTAAAATGCATGAATAGATACCTGGATTGGTATCTGTCATATATTGGGATAATGTAACTAATGGGTAAAATCTATCTAATATATACAGGAACCTCTATTTGCAATTAAATAGCAAAATAATTTTACTTTCTTTACAAACACATTCAATGTTTTAAAAGCCTTTAAAGACAGTGTGAATCTGGCAGCCACAGAATAGAAACTAATTGATTGGTGTTATTAATCAACTGCATCTTTGTAATTAATAGATTACCTTTGGACCAGGCTTTCCAGGGGGTCCTTGTTCACCTTTTCCACCTTGAGGTTGCTGTTTGAAAAAATGTTAAATTTGTCAGTATATGGTATGAGCATGTTTGCTTATTTATTATGATTTTAACATCACGTTTTACACTTTGGTTACATTCATGACAGGAACGGTAGTTACTGGTTACACAAGATTCATCAGTTCGAGTTCAATGTCAAACACCATAACAAGCAATTTTATATCTCTAGTTCACCAAATGTGCATGTTTTTGGACTGTGGGAGAAAACCAGAGCTGCTGGAGGAAACCTATACAGACATGCAAACTCCACACAGACCCAAACTGCTCCATCTGGGAATCGAACCAAGGACCTTAACATTTATTTAGTTATATTTAGTGTTAAACAGGACAACATGTCTGCCAGCACCAATCACACTGCACAAAGGTCTTTGACCGCAATAAAAAAAGCAACTATAAACTCCCCTTCCTAAAAGATTGTAAAATTAATTTTATTTAGACACACATTTCATGTATTTGGAAGAGACAGATATTTCTCCTGCCAGTGGCCAAGCTCATTAGGACAGCCATTGCTGTTAAAAAAATCTGCAAAACAAAAAAGAACACTAAAAGAAGCTATGTATCGGAGCTTACCACGTGTCCTGGAACTCCTGGTTTTCCTGGAAACCCTTGCAGACCCCTCTCACCCTGTAAATATAGAATGACATACGTTACAAGTAAAATGGCACACACTGTTACAAAGTAAACTGGATATTGTACTAACAGCAATAATGTGAGAAGCATTATACTAAACATCAATTTTGTTACATTTTAATCTCTGTTCAGACTCTTTGATCAAACTTTGTGAAGCCTGCCAACACCATCATCAATGCAACATCATGGTACAGTTAAACACACATTGAATAGAGCACGTAAAGCTGTTTTTCTTGTAAGAAATAACTTTACTGGATATTTACTGGATAGACAGGGGAGAGAGAAATGACAATTATACTATTGAGGATTCCCAGCAGTCTGTCAGAGTAAACTCATTAAACAGAATTGCTTAGTTAAGTGATCTAGGCATAACCATTAAAAAGCCCCAAAAAGTCATTGGCTGCACCAAAGCAATATCAGAAATGAGTTCTTGTGGACTAACTAAAGTGATCATACACAGAGAATCTCTGAAATACGTATTAAACACCTTTTTAAAAGGAAATTGGTGTATTTCTACTGTATTTCTACCAGGCAGAAACTAAATCAGATTTGATTTATTAATTGCCCTAGGATCAAGTTCTACTGATTAAACAAGTAAATTCCAGTATAGATTTTTTTGGTTGTAAATGAAAACCAGCAGTCATGCAGACCTAAAGTAAATAAAATCGGACACCACTTTTTTCAGAGGGACAACCTAAACAATAAATTGTGGTGCCAGTGTAAATCTGATTATTTAAGGGCACCAGGCACATCTATATGTTCATTGGAAGAATGCAAAAACACACCACAGTATAATGGAAACACAGTGAAATGTAATGCTAAGGATATTATGCTAAACAAACAAAATACATAATAACAAGCAATTAATTACACCCTAGGTTAAACACTATGATAACAGAAATGCTAACTTGCCAAGCTAAAGACCAACATAAACGCTATGCTAAATGCTAACAAGAACTCTATGTACAGTTAAACTAATTATCAAACAAAAGTACAAAGAACTACAACATAAGAGGAATTAGATAAAGCAAAACTGAGCAAGAAGTAAGTCTAATACTGGCCACTGAGTCTGTAGAGGGAAGGGTACATGTAGAACTCTTGATGAATGTGGAATGGTGGGGGAAAATCAGGTGATGTGGGGATGATCAGATGATGTGGTGTGCAGGGACTGATAGAGCTTGTAGTGTTAGATTCATTAAATAATAATTTTTTGAACCTTCTCTGCCTGCCTATGGCTATATAATCTCATAAAACGTGGTCACATAGCAGTCAAAATGTAACACTTTTAAAAAGCAGGTAATGAAGTGTTTAAAACTGGGTTTTTTTTATCACCTGACCAATTGGGACTTACAGTTAATGCAAGATACAGTTTAAGCAAGTGAGGGTTTAAAGCCTTGCTCAGGGGTCCAACAATGGCAGTATGGTGGTGGTGGGACTTAAACCCTTAAGCTGCCAATCAGTTGTCAAGGTATTCTACAGTGGCAGAAGTTCTTTGATATACGAGGGATCTTCAAAAACTTTCCGCACTTTTATATTTTCATTGGAAATCGTGAGGGTGGGAGGAGTAGTAATTGGTTGTGTCTAAGAGACTGAGAGAGAGCTTATAGTCCGGATTTAGTGTCATCTGATTTCCACAATTTTGGACGCTCAAAGAAGCTTTAAGGGGAAGATGATTTTCATGTGATGATGATGTGAAAGCAGCGGTGCATCAGTGGCTACACGCTCAGCCAAAAACATTTTTGCTGATGGCGTTAAAATGGTTCAATGCTGGGAAAAATGCATCGCAAAGGAAGGTGACTTTGTGGAAAAGTGATGTAATTTGTTTCTGAAATTTTAATAAAAAGAGTTTTAAAAAAGTGTGGACACTTTTTAAAAAAACCCTTGTAAATGTCGAGGAATAATTCTTAAAAAATATTTTCTTCATAAAAGATAATCTAGATAAGAAGTTTATTAGTCATTTAACTGGTAGAATTAGATTAAAACTAAACTAAGCTAACAGTGTGCATGTTATGAGACTTTTTTCTTAACTTATATCAACCAGTCCCAGCACAATTATTATTCCATATCAAAGATGCCAAGTCTAAACATATCCTAAAGGTGCGTAATTTAAATAATTTGGTACAACTTACTTTTATGCCCTTAATTCCTGGATCACCTTTAGGCCCACGTAAACCAGTTTCACCCTACAGTGTGAAACAAACGTAACTGCTTGGCACAATATTTTGTAACACAGGAATGTTACATCGTGATTGAGTGAATAAACATCTTACCTTTTGACCTTCTTTACCAGGCGGTCCTGGCATTCCTCGTTCACCTATAATGCCCTTTAGTTCAACATTTTCAACAGTTAATTTTAGTTACCTGACTGAAAAACCAACTTTAGTGCACCGTTTTAGAAACAAGTATTTAACCACTTTAGTTTTTTGTTATTTTAATATACTTGCAGTGCACACAACCACTTTAAATGTTGTTAAGAAATACAAAATCAAAAGAAATGTAATTATAAAGATAAAGTACCCAGGCTAACTATCAAAAGCAAATACAATGGGCATGCAGGTATTAGAACTGAACATCAAAGCAGTGGAATATGGTTAACTGGTATGACAAATCCTATTTAAGGTGACACCAGGATGCACTGTAAAACCATTTTTTGCAATGTCTGCAATGTACAGAGGATGAAGGACCTGCTGCTAATGTTTTGGTACTAGATAACTCAGGACTCCTTAAACTGTCTTGTGTAGTCCAGAGCTTTTTGACAAAATATTAGTGGTCCGTGGTTTAAATGTTATAGAACATATGTATTTTATAAATTTTGAGTTCGCCAAAAAAATGGACCAGGATTATAAAAACATAAAATATATTTGTGTTAGTACTAGTATTAGTTTCTTTGCAAAGAAATTGATAGATTTTGTTTATATGTACAAATACAATTTTACTGTCACTGTGGATAATATATTTAATAGAAAATATAAAGTAGTTGAATACTTGTCTCTCCTCACTTCATTTCAATTTTTATTTTCAAAAATAATGATTAAAGTTAAGGAAAAACATTACTGATACTTACCGGCTTACCATCAGGACCGGGAAGTCCAGACTCTCCCCTTTCACCCTGCAGAGGAATTATAAAGCACAACATTTCTTATATATACACAGTTGTGTACACAGTATATATATACACAGTCTTTTTATTATGTAAGCAGGATCAGCAAACACTTGGCCTAAGGCAGGAATATATCCTAGATAGGGTGACACTCCATCACAGGGCATTACACACTCACCAATTTACCCACTCACTCACATCTAGGGCAATTTAGAGTAGCCACTACATCTAATTACATACTTTGGTGGGATCAAAGAATACTGAGTACCCTGAGGAAACCCATGTAGAGACAGTTAAACTCTCAGTTAAAATGCCAAACTCTTCATGGACAGTAAAGGAACACTGGCTGAACAAAAGATTCAAGTTAAAAAATTTTACTGGTAAAAAATGTGTAGTTTGTTGAGAGTAAAATTACATAACCATGGTCATTGGAAACCACTATCATCAAACCAGTAAAGCCTGTATTCAAAATCAAAATCATTTACAAAGAAATCAAGTACAAATTAAAATCAGTTTGCATTAATTTCATCGTGGCAACTTATAATGTGACTCAGTAGTATGTATGGACTCTTAACAATATCTTAATTTTAAAGTAATATCTTAAAGTCCTTAATTTCCCTCAGGATTAATAAAGTATCTATCCATCCATCCATCCATCTATCTATCTATCTATCTAAGCATGCTTCTAATTAGATGGTGAATGGTGTCCTGGGGGATCTTCTCCCAGACCTGGAGCAATGGATGCACTCATACATAACTTCCCAGAGGTTCTTAATTGGATTTGTGAGGGTCAGTCAATAGCATCTATGCTTTCATCATCCAGGAATTGCCCGAATACTCCCAGGGCCCACTTCACCAGCATAGGACTGACAATGGCTCTGAGAATTTTATCCCGGTACGTAACAGCAGTAAGGGTACCAGGGTCACATGGGGGTTTGTGCGACCCTCCAGGGATATTTCTCCCCAGACTATCACTGATGATGTGGCAGGCAGCATATTATTTACCATGGAGTCAAATCCACAGTGATGCCAATAACAGGTTGCCAATTACTGTCTGTATGGGGGGTGGTATATGTATTACTGCATCATGCCCACCATGTGAACTGGACCCGCCATGACCCTGACAAGAATAAAGCTACATTTTGATGCAAAATCATTTTACTTAGTGTGTGGTACACAACAGAAACACTGTCTGCATGGAGTTTTGCATGTTCTCCCCATTTCTGTGTAGGTCGTGGGTACCTCCCACCTTCAAACACATGCTGAAACATGCTAATAGCATAACGTGTTTCTTTAAAAAGTCATCTTAATATGTTGTTCATGTGTCTTTTCAGAATGTATTACTAAATACATTTAGTACAGTATTTAGTATGCAAATACAAACACTTTGCCGAATGCTGACCTTTGACCCAGGTGCTTCAGGAGGTCCTGGAATCCCCTGATCGCAGTCACACTCCTCCTCTGTTTTTTCAGGCACCTCTCTGTCCAGAGGGCACTGAGGAGAGAGACACAAACTTTTATCAGGTTCAAAACCATTTACACAACTTAGAGAGACTGGCAAAACAACTTACCCTGTCATCATCCTGTACAAGTGGAGAAGAAGGTGCAGAGACAGAGAGTTAGAAATGTAACAATTAAAACAGATTAAAGTCCTTAGATTAATTTGTCCATAATTAATTAGTAAGGTATACTATGTGTCATCTTACCACAGAGTAGATCTCACATGCAGTTTCTCTTTCACTTTGCATTGGGTCACAATAGAGCCTCAATTTCTGAATTGTAATCTATTAAAAGAAAAAAGAAAAAAGAAAAATGGGTTTTAATTCAGAGGAGGCTAGTAGCAAACAGCATATGTCTGTTTTGCTTACATTTTATTTATTTGTTTTATTTGGGGCTACAAATGCCCTCAGTATTGGGCATATAGTGTATACAAAAATACCAAACTCAAAATTGCACTAATATTTTAAAATAAATAAAAACACAAAAAGAATTTTGGACATTCAGATATATTTTAATTAATTTAAATCCTGACAGAAGTACAAAGAAAAATTTACAATGTTTACACTGACCGACCTAATTGTATTTGGTAAATTTAAACAAATGTAGGCGTGTATACCACTGTGCTTTATCACCTTCCATATTAATTATACTTTTGAAATCTTTTGGGACCCGAGGGTAATAACTGTTGCAGTTTTACATGTAAAACTGACTGACTAGTGGAGTCTTTTATTTTAACATTTTTCTCTGATTCCTCTGCAGTTTGAAGCCAACTGTTTGAGGCCACTTGACAAACTCACTGCCACTCTGGACAGCATGTTCCATCCCTCCATGACCTAGTGGTTAGATAGCAGAATACAGACTCATTGTGCTCTGCTGTAGCAAGGAATGGTACAGAAGATTAGGTACATTTCTACCAACAGTGACCACTGTGTACTAAGCCACTTACAGGGCACACAAATGAGTAACAGTTTAACCTGTGTGAGTGTATCTATCACACATAGCACTCTGCTATGTCACTTTGTTTTCCAGATTATTCAGGAAATCACATACACCACTGCATTTTTCTAATATTTAATTGTATTTTATTTATGTTTCATAAATACAAATAAGGCTTTATTTTATCTGATACTTTTTACTACTTGTTTGTAAAGCTGTAATGTGTGACTTCTGGGATCCATTCATCCATCCAACTATCCATCCATCTATCCTTCTATCCTTCTATCCATCTACCCAACCAGTCTTCCATCCAACTATCCTTCCATCCAACTATCCTTCCATCCATCCAACCATCCTTCCATCCATCCACCCACCCATTGATCCATCCATCTATCCTTCCATCCATCCATCCATCCAACCATCCTTCCATCCATCCACCCAACCATCCTTCCATCCATACATCCATCCTTCCTTCCATCCAACTATCCTTCCATCCATCCATCTATCCTTCTATCCATCTACCCAACCATTCTTCCATCCAACTATCCTTCCATCCAACTATCCTTCCATCCATCCAACCATCCTTCCATCCATCCATCCAACCATCCTTCCATCCATCTACCCAACCATCCTTCCATCCATCCATCCTTCAATCCATCCACCCAACCATCCTTCCATCCATCCATCCTTCAATCCATCCACCCAACCATCCTTCCATCCTTCCATCCATCCACCCAACCATCCTTCCATCCATCCATCCTTCAATCCATCCACCCAACCATCCTTCCATCCATCCACCCAACCATCCTTCCATCCATCCACCCAACCATCCTTCCATCCATCCATCCTTCAATCCATCCACCCAACCATCCTTCCATCCATCCATCCTTCAATCCATCCACCCAACCATCCTTCCATCCATCCATCCATCCATCCTTCAATCCATCCACCCAACCATCCTTCCATCCATCCACCCAACCATCCTTCCATCCATCCATCCTTCAATCCATCCACCCAACCATCCTTCCATCCATCCATCCATCCATCCTTCAATCCATCCACCCAACCATCCTTCCATCCATCCATCCATCCATCCATCCTTCAATCCATCCACCCAACCATCCTTCCATCCATCCTTCCATCCATCCACCCAACCATCCTTCCATCCATCCATCCTTCAATCCATCCACCCAACCATCCTTCCATCCATCCATCCTTCCATCCATCCACCCAACCATCCTTCCATCCATCCACCCAACCATCCTTCCATCCATCCATCCTTCCATCCATCCACCCAACCATCCTTCCATCCATCCACCCAACCATTCTTCCATCCATCTACTCAACCATCCTTCCATCCATCCATCCTTCAATCCATCCACCCAACCATCCTTCCATCCATCCATCCTTCAATCCATCCACCCAACCATCCTTCCATCCATCCACCCAATCCTTCCATCCATCCATCCTTCCATCCATCCACCCTTCCATCCATCCATCCTTCAATCCATCCACCCAACCATCCTTCCATCCATCCATCCTTCCATCCATCCACCCAACCATCCTTCCATCCATCCACCCAACCATCCTTCCATCCATCCATCCTTCAATCCATCCACCCAACCATCCTTCCATCCATCCATCCTTCCATCCATCCACCCAACCATCCTTCCATCCATCCACCCAACCATTCTTCCATCCATCTACCCAACCATCCTTCCATCCATCCATCCTTCAATCCATCCACCCAACCATCCTTCCATCCATCCATCCTTCAATCCATCCACCCAACCATCCTTCCATCCATCCACCCAATCATCCTTCCATCCATCCATCCTTCCATCCATCCACCTTTCCATCCATCCATCCTTCAATCCATCCACCCAACCATCCTTCCATCCATCCATCCTTCCATCCATCCACCCAACCATCCTTCCATCCATCCACCCAACCATCCTTCCATCCATCCATCCATCCATCCAACCCCCCCCCCCCCACCCTTCATCCACCCACTAATCCATCTATCTATCTATACACTAAGCCTTTAGTGGATTCTCATTTTATTCCCATCATCAAAGCCTTACCTGTTACCAGTTTCCTTGCTTATTGTAAAATATTTTAAAATGATGTAACAAAACTTTCTATTATTTTGCCCCTGTCTCAACTTTTTGGAGTCTATTACAAGCTTCTAATTTAAGATTTGTTTATATTTCCAAAATACATCAAGTTGATCAGCCAAAACATTAAAGTAATTTCACTGTACATTTGTCAGTTAAATAAAGCTTAACAAGAACTATTAAATCACAAATTCCTGTTTTATTGCATTTTAAAAATATAATAAAAGAACAGAATAGACATTTTTTTATTCCAATTGCACAAGTACAATGACATAAAGAAGCAACCTTATTAGAATGCTATGGAAAATAATAAATAGAAAAGCAATAAGAAATACAATTGAGTAAATGTGCAAGTGTAGCAGTCAAGTAAAGTATTATATAGTGTCTGGCAGTATTAAAGAATACAACAGCTTAAATGCACAAAGCAGCAGCAAAACCAGAGCAGAAAAGAACATGGACAGAGTCACAACAAATAACACAGTGAAATTAATGTGTTAATCCCTAGAAATAATAATGATAGAATTTGAAGTGCAAGGTAAATGATCAAAGGTTCTGTAAACAGCACAGAGCTGTGAGGAGATACTTCGTTTATATGAAACTTTGATCAGCTGGTTTAAAGCAATAATGGCTCTGGGGAAGAAAATATTTCTTAGTCTGGAGGTGTGAGCGTATATGGCCTTGTAGCATCTGCTGGATAGAAGGGGTTCAAACAGACAATGGCATTGTTGTGTGGAGTCCCTGTAGATGCTGGTAGCCTTCCTGAGACAACAAGAGCTGCAGATGTCCTCCAGGGCTGAGAGAAGTTTTCCAATGATCTTCTGTGCACTGAAGACAACCTGCTGAAGGGCTTTCCTTTCAGCTGTGCAGCTAAGATACCATTCAGAGATGCAGTATGTAAGGATGCTCTCTGTGGTACAGCGATAGAAGGTCACCATCAGCTGTTGGGGCAGATCAGCTTTTTTCAGTGTCCTCAGGAAAAACAATAGTTGTTCTGCTTTCTTGACCAGTGCAGTTGTGTTATTGGACCATGTAAGATTATATGAGATATGATGTTGGGCACTCCCGCTGCTCTGTCACCATTGATGGAGATTGGAGCATATGCAACATTCCGTGACCTCCCATAGTTGATTATGTGGAACAAACTTCCCCTGTCCGTTCGAACATCTAAGTCTTTCACTGTCTTCAAAAGATGATTAAAGATCCACCTCTTTACTAAGCATTTAGGCTGAGCAATAACAAGCTTGTTCTAACAGGGTTTCTTTTGTTGCTCTGAATTAGAGCACCTGCTAAATGCCAAAAATGTAAATGTAATCAGGTCCTTGGTCTTTACCAAATTGAGTTGTCTCTTTTTGGAAAAATGCCTTTATTTGTCATTTATACATATACACTTGTACAGTACAATGAAAATCCTTTTTGCATATCCCAGCTTGTTTTTGGAAGTTGGGGTTAGAGCACAGGGTTAGCCATTGTACTGCGCCTCTGGAGCAGAGAGGGTTGAGAGCCTTGTTCAAGGGCCCAACAGTGGCAGTATAGCAGAGCTTTTGAAATTGTAAATTCTTCTCAAAAACTAATTTAAATGCACCTTACCTTACAGTATGTTATAAGCAAATGTAATAGAAATTAACAAAATGTGGCTTAAAATGTTAAACATAAAATATTGCTTATTTTATTTGCAGGGCACTTGGATGAAAGTGCTGTTTGTAACGCTAGATTAAGTTTGAATTTTACCATTGTTATGAGCTGACCAGACATCTACAGAGACATGATTGGCTAGGCTCTGTGGGGTGGCCGAAGACCTGCAAAGGATTGGCACCCTGTTCAGGGTATTACTGCCCGGAGTTTCTCGGTGAAGCAAGACCTGCTGCAACCCTGACCAAGATAATGAATTTGGTAAAAAAATGCACTTTCATAAAAATTTTTATCTTCAACTTTCTTTGATTTTTGCTAATGCATGGTGAGGCTGTACTGCTCCGAATGTCCTTTGGAGTACCTAAAGCTAAAGCAGCTATAACAATTCTAAATGCTAAGACTAACCTTGTCATTTTGCCAACATGCATATTGGTATGGGTTTTTTTCTATTTATTTATGCCTTTTTCTTCCTTGTTCTCCTGATTTTAGCATAGCCAATTGGCCTTCCGCTGCTGGGGAATTCGTTGACGCGTGCACAATCTGTTGACCCCTTCTATTTCCCCGTGCCTCTGTAAATTCGCACATGAGGCTCCTCCACTTCTGCACAGGCGCCTCGGGCTGCTGACCAGCTTTTGAAGACCCACCCACTTTATTAGTTCAGTCTTTTTCCCACCCAGCACTGCCAATTGTGCCCGCTTGATGGCGCCCAGTCGACCGATAGCAGAGCTGAGATTCAAACCTGGAAGTTCAGAATCTCTGCGCTAGTGGAATATCCCACTATTGGTATGTTTATTTTTTTTACAGTCAAACAATTTAAAACTTTATAGCTACTTACTGGAACTGTGGTCTCAGTCTTGTAGCGTTTGGCAACCTGGGTTTTGCCATTGATGTAAATGGATACAACTGGCTCCAGATCAGCTTCCTGAATCACCTCGTCATCTAGAAAACAGACGACATGTGTTGGCCTTACAAGAATCTTCAGCTGGTGCCAGCGTTGGTCAAAGAGCCGCTGTAATGCAGAGGAAAAAGATTAGTTAGATTAATTATATGACATAAATGTTTCAGTTTTTATTTGCTAAGATAGGTCTAGATAAGCAAGCTTCTTTAAAGATCTTTACAACATATAACCCCAAAATATACATTTCATACTTTGACCTGTCATTAAAAAGTGAAATTAGTTGCTAGATTAGATCAGATAAAGAACGGGTGTGTACTTTTTCTCTGCTAGAAAGCTCCACTAACTACAAGTTGGCCTGTAGAGCCGTCCTGTCAGCATTGTCTCTTTTTCCACTTATGCTGTTGCAGAAAGAAGCCAACAAATGAGTGACTTATTACTTTCCTAATTACATAGACTGCATAAACATTTCAGAGTGGCAGATGTTCGGCGTCCAGGTGGCAGCGGGATATTCCGCTAACGCACCTGCACTGGGATTCTGAATTCTCTGAGCTCTGCAACCAGTCAGCTGGGTGCCCCGCAGCAGGCACAACAGGCAGTGTCTGTAGCAGACAAAATTAACCACTAGACTGCTGGGTAGGAAAAGACCAGACTAAAAAGGGGTGGGGGGGATCAGCATATGACTCGTGCGCAAGACTGACCTCACCCGTGAATTCACCAACATCTGGGTGGATAGAAGAGGTCGTGGGCTGTGCACGTGTTAGAGGGAGTGAGTGTAGTGCAAATATACCCTCCTTTGACGTAATCGGGGTCCCCAGCAGAGGAACTAACTGTGATTGTTGTCACCCTACTGTACTTCTGCCTGAACAAAAATATTCGCACCCCACTAACTACATACTTGCATACACACAGTCACCTGCCTGAGCAAAAGTATTCACACCCACACCAACTGTGTGCTTGCATAAGCAGTCATTTGCCTGAGCAAAAGTATTCATAACCTCACCATTATGTGCTTGCACATACAATCACCTTTCTGAGCAAAAGTATTCATAACCCCACCAAATATGTGCTTGCACAAACACACACACACCAGCCTCAGCAAAAGTATTCATAACCCCACCAAATATGTGCTTGCACACACACACAAACACCTTTCTGAGCAAAAGTATTCACACCCCCACCAACTACATGCTTGCATATACGCAATCACATATCTGAACAAAAGTTTTCACATCCTTTCCTTTTCATACATATTTGCCTACACCCTATCAATCACCTAGACACCAAAGCAACCAGTCAGCAGCACCCTAGCAACCACCTAATAACAGCTTTGCAACCCCAGTACACCTTGGAAACCACCTAACTACACCCAAGCAACTACAGCCTTCACATCTGAAGGTTGTAGGTTAGAGACCTAATGTAACAGGGAGACACACTGGTAACAGGTTAAGTAAATGCCAGTGCAACATGTTTATTTACAAAGTAAAAATAAAAATGACACTTTTGAATAATAGAAGCATTGTAAAATTTAGCATTAAATATATACTAAACACATAAGATATATATATATATATATATATATATATATATATATATATATATATATATATATATATATATATATATATATATATATATATATATATATATATACAGTGTATCACAAAAGTGAGTACACCCCTCACATTTCTGCAGATATTGAAGTATATCTTTTCATGGGACAACACTGACAAAATGACACTTTGACACAATGAAAAGTAGTCTGTGTGCAGCTTATATAACAGTGTAAATTTATTCTTCCCTCAAAATAACTCAATATACAGCCATTAATGTCTAAACCACCAGCAACAAAAGTGAGTACACCCCTTAGTGAAAGTTCCTGAAGTGTCAATATTTTGTGTGGCCACCATTATTTCCCAGAACTGCCTTAACTCTCCTGGGCATGGAGTTTACCAGAGCTTCACAGGTTGCCACTGGAATGCTTTTCCACTCCTCCATGACGACATCACGGAGCTGGCGGATATTCGAGACTTTGCGCTCCTCCACCTTCCGCTTGAGGATGCCCCAAAGATGTTCTATTGGGTTTAGGTCTGGAGACATGCTTGGCCAGTCCATCACCTTTACCCTCAGCCTCTTCAATAACGCAGTGGTCGTCTTAGAGGTGTGTTTGGGGTCATTATCATGCTGGAACACTGCCCTGCGACCCAGTTTCCGGAGGGAGGGGATCATGCTCTGCTTCAGTATTTCACAGTACATATTGGAGTTCATGTGTCCCTCAATGAAATGTAACTCCCCAACACCTGCTGCACTCATGCAGCCCCAGACCATGGCATTCCCACCACCATGCTTGACTGTAGGCATGACACACTTATCTTTGTACTCCTCACCTGATTGCCGCCACACATGCTTGAGACCATCTGAACCAAACAAATTAATCTTGGTCTCATCAGACCATAGGACATGGTTCCAGTAATCCATGTCCTTTGTTGACATGTCTTCAGCAAACTGTTTGCGGGCTTTCTTGTGTAGAGACTTCAGAAGAGGCTTCCTTCTGGGGTGACAGCCATGCAGACCAATTTGATGTAGTGTGCGGCGTATGGTCTGAGCACTGACAGGCTGACCCCCCACCTTTTCAATCTCTGCAGCAATGCTGACAGCACTCCTGCGCCTATCTTTCAAAGACAGCAGTTGGATGTGATGCTGAGCACGTGCACTCAGCTTCTTTGGACGACCAACGCGAGGTCTGTTCTGAGTGGACCATGCTCTTTTAAAACGCTGGATGATCTTGGCCACTGTGCTGCAGCTCAGTTTCAGGGTGTTGGCAATCTTCTTGTAGCCTTGGTTATCTTCATGTAGCGCAACAATTCGTCTTTTAAGATCCTCAGAGAGTTCTTTGCCATGAGGTGCCATGTTGGAACTTTCAGTGACCAGTATGAGAGAGTGTGAGAGCTGTACTACTAAATTGAACACACCTGCTCCCTATGCACACCTGAGACCTAGTAACACTAACAAATCACATGACATTTTGGAGGGAAAATGACAAGCAGTGCTCAATTTGGACATTTAGGGGTGTAGTCTCTTAGGGGTGTACTCACTTTTGTTGCCGGTGGTTTAGACATTAATGGCTGTATATTGAGTTATTTTGAGGGAAGAATAAATTTACACTGTTATATAAGCGGCACACAGACTACTTTTCATTGTGTCAAAGTGTCATTTTGTCAGTGTTGTCCCATGAAAAGATATACTTCAATATCTGCAGAAATGTGAGGGGTGTACTCACTTTTGTGATACACTGTATATACGTATATAGATGGAACCTAATCCTAGGCTAATCAATATGCTAAAGGAAGAGGTAAGGTAAAGGTTAACGTAACCCCTATACATAATGTTAAAGAAAATCTGGAAAATCACAAGAACAATGTAGCAATGAAAAACGGCAACGTAAGAACACACAGATGATTTGTAATTCTGTGCAATGAATTTATGGAGTGAAGCATATTATAAAGGCAAGAAAATTAGGTCTGGGATAAGCTTTAGATGGGGATGATCAGGTGATGTGGTGACATGCTGTGCAGGTGATGTAGTGTGCAGGGTATAGTGGGGCTTGTAGTGGTACACCAATATTATTTGCAATTAATATTACATACCACTTAATATTACATACATACTGTATTTAGTTCTAACTTATCTGAGTAACAGTTCAAACATAAATATTTATTGGACAGAAATAAAGTAGTGTTACCTTGTAACTCAACGCCCCCTAAACTCAAAATATTTGAAACTTGACACACTTCGTGAAGAAATCTGTACCCTTAAACTCAAAATTTCCCTTGAATTTGACGTGTTCAGCCTTTTAAAAAAATATATTTACAAATTAACAATGACAAGTTGCTTTGAAAATGTAAAACGTCATCAAAGTGCAAAAATGAGACGGATCTGCATTTGTGAGGAATAACCGTCAAATTCACTCTAAAAGCATCCACATGTATCTGTGTTTAGCTGGATTTTCCTTACTGTTTCACTCTTAAACTGTTATAGCTCAGGGTTCTGAGAAATAAGCTTTTTCAGAGTCTAAAACACTTATCATGAAAAAAAAGCTTAATGTGGATTAATGTACTAAAAGAATGACACAGGAACATTAACCTTTTTCTAATTATTACTGCTTATAAGTTCTCTCCACTGATGAAATTCCTCACTCGTTGTTTTAGTACAATAAGTCACGTTAAGTTTTGTGCATCGCCACAAAACAACGTGGGAAAAAGCGCAAAAGCAATTTTGGCCCTTCTATGAACAGAATACAGTATTTCAAGATCAAACATCTCCATGACTAAGAAGCATAAGAAAACAATCAAGAAGTAAAGTGCAGGTTTCTTGTATTTTTTTTATTGATTTTTAACTGTTTTTCAATTGTATTTCAGTGTTTTTTTCTATTATACTTGTGTTATTCTCAGTGTATAAGTGTCAAAAACAACCCCATTATTTAGCATTAGCCTAAAATATATGCAGTTCCACTGGACCACAGAACACATTAAAATACTTTGAAACTCAACGCCTTTTAAACGAGTCCTAGAACCAATTGGCGTCGAGTTTTAAGGTACCAGTGTATTAAGTATTAATTTAACAGAAAATCTATTTACAATTTCTTGGCTCAAACAGGTTGTAATGACACGTGTTAAGGTTTTGTCTATTGCATTTAAATGGTAAAGTCTGAAGAAGTAGTTTCTATATCTCAGACAACTGGAATGTATCTGATACTGACAATGTCTGTGCACTTTCTAGATGTTTCATTTTAACTCTGATTACTCCTTTTCAAACATATAAATAGCCATAAAAGGGGTGTTGTTTTAAATAAGTTGCCTGTATGGATGCAACTAAAGTCAGACAGACATCACTGTTAAAATTACACTGTAACTATTCACCTGTAGAACAACCAGGAACTTATGATGCATTCTGTTCCTTATACATATAGCCAAAAATGACAGTTAAGAAAGAATGACAGTGCCAAAATATGTGCCAAAATTTGACAGTTAAGAAAAGATGACAGTGCCAAAATAAGTGCCAAAATATAAAAAAAATCCACCCAATTTCACTATAGGGACTGTAAGGAAGGGAAGTGGAAATATTTTACTTTATTGCTCTTGGAGTGAATATGACCAGGAGCATCAGCTGGATATACAAAAGCTTATTCAGAATGTTGAAAAATATGGACAAGCACCCAGAGGACTGTGATGTGGTAAATTATTAAAAATACATTTACGTAAAGACAGCATTTAAAACGTTAAATGAACTGGAAGAGAAAAACAAACAGACAGCATTTATGGAAACATGGATAGTAACTTTAGAATTCAGACATTTATTTACCTGTTTGAATATTTTGAAGTCTAGACTGGTGTGCTTTAAAGCAGTAATTGTGTTTTAGTCTTTAAAAGGATTAGTATGTATAAAAAACCTAGTTTAATGAATCAAAGTTATTATGCATAGACACAGCTGACAAAAATGTGTTATCAGTTTACTTTAAAGCATGTGCTAATTTTTAAAAGCACAAGATTACCATGGGCATTTATACACCGATCATCCATAACATTAAAAGCACTTCCTTGTTTCTACACTCGCTGTCAATTTTATCAGCTCCACTTACCATAAAAAGCACTTTGTAGTTCTACAATTACTGACTGTAGTCCATCTGTTTCTCTGCATGCTTTGTTAGCCGCCTTTCATGCTGTTCTTCAATGGTCAGGACTCTCCCAGGACCACTACAGAGCAGGTATTATTTAGGTGGTGGATCACTCTCAGCACTGCAGTGACACTGACATGGTGGTGGTGTGTTAGAGTGTGTTGTGCTGGTATGAGTGGATAGGACACAGCAATGCTAATGGAGTTTTTAAGCACCTCACTGTCACTGATAGACTGAGAATAGTCCACCAACCAAAAATCTCCAGCCAACAGCGCTCCGTGGGCAGCGTCCTGTGACCACTGATGAAGGTCTAGAAGATGACCAACTCAAACAGCAGCAATAGATGAGCGATCGTATCTGACTTTACATCCTACAAGGTGGACCAACTAGGTAGGAGTGTCTAATAGAGTGGACAGTGAGTGGACACGGTTATTAAAAACTTCAGCAGCACTGCTGTGTCTGATCCACTCATACCAGCACAACACACACTAACACACCACCACCATGTCAGTGTCACTGCAGTGCTAAGAATGATCCACCACCTAAATTATACCTGCTCTGTAGTGGTCCTGGGCGAGTACTGACCATTGAAGAACAGGGTGAAAGGGGGCTAACAAAGCATGCAGAGAAACAGATGGACTACAGTCAGAAAATGTAGAACTACAGAGTGCTCCTATATGGTAAGTGGTGCTGATAAAATGGACAGTGAGTGTAGAAACAAAGAGGTGGTTTTAATGTCATGGCTGATCAGTGCACAGTATATGGGCATTGAAAATTTAATAATTTTTTAGCTGTTCCTGTTCTTGTTTGGTGAAAAGCAACATTAAATGACCTTACAATCATAATATTTTATTTACCATTTTTGTCGAAATAATTTAGCTACATAAATTTCATCTGTGTTCTTTTTAATAAAGTGCTGTCAAGTCGATTCCAACTCCTGGACCATATGGATAGTGTTTCTTCAGAACATTGTTTCTTCTGTTTGGGTCTTTAGATTTCATAATGACTTTTTCAGTGTTTATATAATTGTGTACATCAGTTTTATTGCTCTTCTTTTTTTACCTTCATCTCTTCAACATATTAGGGTATTGTCTCTTTCAGGGAACTGGTTTCTCTCATAATGTGTCCAAAACAAGAAAGCTTTAATTGGGTAATCTGGACTTTAAAGTAACAGGCTAGGTTTTATTTGGTAGAGGATCCATTTGACTGACTTCTTTGCCATCCAAGGTACTCACAAAAGTTTTCACCAGTGTAAAGGCATCAATATCATTAAAGCAACTAAAATGTCTGGGGTTACTTTGTTATTTAGCAATTTTTTATTTATGAAATCAGATACCTTAAGTATTACAAGGTTCTAAGAGCTAGTCAACAGAATTAATACACTTTACAGGTATCTGTGTCCAATCAGTATCCATGTTCTAATGCCTTAACAGAAAACAGCAACTAAAGGCAATAAGCTTTTGCAGGAAATTGTAATTTTCTGGATTTCTACAATAATTACTTTTTTGCTAAAAATTAAATGTGCTCTGAACCAGAGATGGGGACTCTGAGTCGCACGTAAGTTGCACATACAACAACTTCAGATTTGACTCAGACTTGTTTCAATGACTCAGACTCGACTCGTGACTCGCAAAAAATGACTTGTGGACAACAAAAGTTAGCAACATTAGTTACGTGTGACAATTTTATATATATATATATATATATATATATTATGTATATATATATATATATATATATATATATATACACACCGTATATACTGTGTATATATATATATATATGATCCGACATCATTCTGATCATGTCATTTTCTGCTCTCTAATAACGCTCCAGCCGTTTTAACCCACAATGCAACAATGGGTAAATGTTACAGCCAGCTTCCGGTGTAGTGATGAAGCGTCACTCCCTAGTCCCTACTTTGAATATTAATCTCACTTAAAATGGTGAAATATGTAGTGCACTTCACAGTAACAGATAATGTGAATGAAACTCTCCTACAGAATTGGCACTAATGATTGAAAAAAACGCTTTCTGAACCAATCAGACCTTCTGATTTTAATTGTTAGTAAGAAATGCTGTTATTTGCATGTATTGCAGCGTCACACATATGATTGTCATGACTTGACTCGGACTCTAGCCTAAGGACCCGTGACTCGACTCGGACTCGTATTTTGTGACTTGTGAGCATCTCTGCTCTGAACTTTATGCAAGTCATGATAGACAAACACATTGTGCCCTGATTATTGTACATACTTATTAGCTAACACATTGATTGGCATGTCATAATTCAGGCTGGAAAAAGTATGTGAACCCTTATAGCTGCCAGTTAGCCTTGCACAACAGTGAGGAGGTTATTTATCTATTTATTTATGTAATTATTTATTTAATTAGCAGTATAATTATATAATGTGGTGTTATTAAGCATATTTGTTTTGTATCCTGCAATTGTCTTTCGAGCTTTTTGAATAATTGTACCTTTTTGAGTTCTCTTCTTTTTGCATATGTCATACTAAATGTAATATTACACGAAGAGATTTTAAAGCATTATTTTAATTATTTAAAGAAAAATATGCAACACCTATATATCACCCATGTGACGAAAGTAATTACCCCCTTAAATGAACAACTGTTTCTGCCATCTGAAGCAGCTACAACCAAATGCTTCTGATAACTGGACATAAGTTGCATCACTGTGGTGAAATTTCCACCCTACTTTTTTTTGCACAGCTGTTTAATTTTAACCACATTAGAGCATGAACTGCACACTTATGGTGCTGTTACATCATTTCAGTGATGTTCTGGTCAGGTTAAAGTTTATTCATAGCTGATAGTTTCCTGTCTGGCTTGTTGGAGACGGCCAGAATAGCCTGTCATATTGTGAAATCCAGTTCTCACTTCTGTGCTGTCCCTGTTCTATTCACTTTATTCCCTGCTTGCAGATGTTTTAGTTATTATTTATTTGCGATTGTTGCTTTTCTTGTTAGTGGCTTTCAGTTACAGTATTGTTCTACCTTGATTAAATATCTGCACATGGGATTTGTTTTTTATGTGTGTGGAAAACTGCCTTACACTCACTGTAGTAAGGTGCATTCTAGCCTCATTATGGAAGGACCTGGCCAGTACATTAACCCAGCAGTATGTAATCAAAAGAGGCTGCTCACTTTTTCAATGTACAGTATATGTAAATACTGTACATACTGTGGTACCTTGTAACTCAACATCCCCTAAACTCAAAATCTTTGAAGCCCTTTGTTGAGAAAATTGTACCACTAAACTCAACGTTTCCTTTAAACTCAGTGTGTTCTGTTTGTTTTTAAACAATGTATCTGTGTTTAGCTGGATTTTCCTTACTGTTTCACTTTTAAACTTGTGTTACAGCTCGGGTTTCAGAAAAATTGTAAGACATCATATTATATTTGTGTTATTTTCAGTGTATAAGTTTAAAAAACAACCCCATTATATTACATAAGCCTAAAATATATATAAAATATCCTGTAAAACAATTTCCTTCATAGGATATGATAGTTCCACATCTGACTTCTGAGCTAAATCCACTTTCTCTGTTGCAGGTTGTAGATGTTCTGGTGTCTTTCATTTATTACTTTGTTTATAATAACTTCACCACTTATTTATTTATTTGCAACTGTCCCTTTTTGTTTATCAGAATGGTTTAACAGTATTGTTTTACCTTAATTAAATAAATGAACATGGGTTCTAGTCCCATTCTTGCAGGTGTGTGGGATCCACCTCACGCTGTCTGTAGCATGGAGGATTCTAGCCCCATTACACGCTCCTAATCCTTTTATCTTTTAAGCAATTCAGTGTGGGATTTGCTCTTGTATCATTTCTTGTTGCATAAACTAATGATGATGACCAGACATTCTGCTTTAACATTTTTGGAAGAGAGCAGGATTCATGGTCCAGAAACACTTTAGATATTGTTTTATATTTTTGACCTGATCTGTGTCAATTAGGATGTACCTAAAAGCAATGTGGCATGCCACAGAATACGGTCTGAATACTTTTGTAAATATAACATTTCAAGGGGTCTAAATACTTTATAAATTTGCTGTATCTATGTCAAATGAAATTATGTATCCTGATTCAAAAGGCATCTGTGCAGAAAGTCACTGCTACAGAATAGTAAAGGCACTGTATATGGTGATACTTTATTACAGACGTTACTCACCTGGATGCCTTGTGCGTCAAACGTGATTTTCTGTTCCTTATTTGCCATGTTCGTGGTGGTAAAAATGACAGACTTGTTCAGTCCGTTTAGCATCACAGACACTTGAACTTCTTGATCTTTAGACAGCACCCTCCACAGGTCAAACTTCTCTCTGCTTGCTGGGCCTTTTAACTGCACAGTGGCTACAAACACATATGCTGGAGGAAGGCCTTCAGGAAAGATCTCACTTAAAAGCAATGAAAAATGTGTAATTAATAATTAAAATATGATAATAGAAAAGATTCATTATTTATTAATAAAACATACTATAAGAGCTTGGACACATTTTTTAAGGGTTTAGAGGGGCATAATCAGCCATAACTGAGGCAGTTGTAGCCTAGTGGTTAAGATACTGGACTAGTATTTAAAAGGTCACTGGTTCAAGCCCCACCACTGCCAGGTTGTCATTGTTGAGCCCTTGAGCAAGGCCCTTAACCCTCAAATGCTTAGAGAGTGTACTGTCATAGTACTGTAAGTCACTCTGGAAAAAAAGCATCTGCTAAATGCTGAAAATGTAATGTAGATGTAAGTGCATAAGTACATATTTAACACACGTACAACACTCTATTTGACCAAAATTATGAGGCCACCAGCCTATGAGCTTGTTGAATATCCCATTCTAAAACATGTACATTAATAAGGATTTACACCCAGCTTTCATTTGCAGCTAACAACCTTCACTAATCGTACACAAAAGCTTTTTACTCCTTCTTTCAAGCTAAATGGCTAATTATAATTAGTATTAAAACTGGCTGGTTTGTTTAGATTATGATTTACTGTTTTTGTAAAAAAAACCTTCAGGTGACTGGTTTTAAAGTGATATATATCTTTTGAAAGGGACAATAGGTTATGTCTTCTCTGTTACCCCAATAGCAATGAATGTATTAAGTGTGAAATGTTTTCAAGTCTGTCCTATATTGTGTATGTAATGGCTCAGATGTCTGTTAACATTTACTTACTGACTTACTTACTTAAGTGGGTGCAATTTAAAGTAGTCAATCCAACATTTGTATGTTCTAAGAAGGTGGCAGGAAACTGGATTTCCCTGAAGGAATACTTAGAGAACCAAAACCTCTCATAGACAGTGACCGGAGGCAACATTTGAGACCCTGGTTCTAGGTAGCCCCACACTACCTTCAACTCAATCTGAATGGATTCCAACTGTAAATGCAATGATCACAGGTGTTCTGGATTTTAAAATTAAGATATTTCTGAATGTTTTACATAACATGCCTTAACAACATTAACTTTCTATGATCTGTGTTAAAAATACAGTAGCTGGCTTTAGGTGTACCTAACCCTCCCAAACTACTTCACTGTTCCCATTACAGATTTACATACCTTGTCTTCTCAGTAATATCGACCCCTTTATCCAGCAGGTAAGCCTTCTCAGACAGCAGAGAGCCCTTTACCTCCTTGGCCTTCTGATGGATTTTCATTCCAAGCATCAGCTCAAAGCCCTTCTCATCCCGAGAGGCCACAGGAATACGGGTGGGACAAACAGATTCTGTAAAACACCAAAACCCATACAATATAGCATCATCTTCTGTGTCAAATATTTGCATATTAGTTTATTGTAGTTAAAAAGTTCTGGGCTGTTATTTTAATTTGTGGCATGATCTATTTTTTTATTAGTAATTATAATTGCAATTGGTGACTATCCTGTGTCCATGTAAACAAGGTTTGTTTGACCGCATGCAGTACACATAAGACAGTGGTATTTGTCAAAAAAAACTTTGTTCTCACGCTGATGACTGTAAATAAATGTTGCCAATGGTAAGGTAAAGGTTGCTTGACTGTGGACCGTCACCCATGTTTTAGTAACTTCTAATTCACTGCACTTGATATTTAACCATCCAACATGCAAAAACATTTGGCACTTTCCACACAAGCCTCAGAAAGATTGGCCTCACCCTCACAGAGTTTCTGCTCCATGGATTCTCGGATGCGATCAATGGTGGTGTAGTCCTCTGCATATAGCACATAATGGCTAGATGGTTGGTTTGCAATAGCAGCCAGCTCTGAAGTGGTGATCTCTGAACCCACTCCCACTGCAAACATGATGATTCCCTCGGCTCGGGCGTCCATGCTAGCATCCACCACGTCATCCTGAGACTTTCCATCACTCACCACCACAGCAATGCGGTTCTTAACAGCATCACCACGCCGCGAGGACGAGAATACATGTTCGATTGCGAATTTAATTGCTCGTCCAGTCTGCGTGTTGCCACCCATGTAACGAATGGCCTGTATGGCTTTAATGAGCTCTCCAGCGTTTTGATGTGCACCGAGTGGGATCTCCAGTCGAGGAGTATCACTGTACTGCACCACAGCTACCTGTGAGTATTGGGGGCTTACATCAAAGCCACTGGTGATGTTCACCAGCCAGCGTTTGGCTGTATCAAAGTCCTTGTATCCCACACTCCAGGAACCATCAATAATGTAAACGAGATCATTCACAGCTGTGCTGCAACCTACAAAACACAAGGTTTTTAATAAGACAGAGGACAATTGCGAATTAATAAACAAAGTAACAAATGAGAGACACAAAAAAATATGAAGTCTGCAACAGAGAAAGTGGATAGAACAGGGATAGTGCATACTGAGAACTCATTGTCAAAAAGCTGCTCTGGCCATCTGCGATAATTCAGTTCTCGGAAAAAAAGGAAAGATAGCGAATCCTTATAGCTGCACCCCGCACATAACATGGATTTATAGGCTCTGGAATAGGGACATCACAGCACCTCTAGGGCAATTCGCTTTCTCAGGATGGTTCTGTAATCAGGCGAAAAAACTGAGTTCCTAATAAAATAGATAGTATGTTGGCATTGCACGCCAGTAGAAAACTAGACTGGACCAAGCAGCCAGGCATCACAGTTTTAGAGATATAACGTTTGCTAACAGAGAAGCTGGCAAGTGTGAGAGGGAGAAACCATAATATGTAGAAAAACTTCCATCTGAAGCAAATTAATGCTTAGGTGTAGGTGATTGCAATCAAGAGAAACTGACACATCCATCATCTGCTCCTCCATACCCCCTCTGCTGGCCAAAATGGTAATTCTTAATGGCATGATTCTTACCGTGGTTCACTATGTGGTTGCAACTTCCGTAGCCTCCATGTTACACATATAAATACATCCTTTTTGTTCATATTTATTATATTTAAATACTTAAATAAAATACTTTTTAACTAAATAAATTAAATACTTTTTTTCTCCCCACTTACTTAAAAATTCTAAGATTAAAAAAGACCATAAACACATTAAGAAAGACACATGGCTACTTAAATAATTTATGATGTAAACAGTATAATGCTAAAATAATTCATTTAGTTGTTCTATTCACTGTATTTTCTAATAATGAAGAATTAGCATAAATAAAGTTAAAAAAGTATATACATACCAGCTCGAACATCCTCCTCCGTGATCTGTGTATACATAACGGGCAACAGCACTGACATTAACTGCAATATTAACATTGTTAGGAATGCTGCCTTATGAGGTTCCCTTTTCAGGTTTCTGCAAAAATATGAAACAGAATAGACTTGATTAAAAAAACATGTATAAAACTATTTTTATATGCATTATAATTTGCATTAATAATACAAGAACTGATTTCCTGGAAGCTATACAACTATTCTTATACACTTAAGGGTGGCATGATGACTCAGCGAGTGGAGTGGGTGCCACAGCTTCGATCCAGAGTCCTGTTGACCTGCTCTTGAATCTTTGCCTCTAGTAAGAGTCTTGTCATGTTCTTTCCATGTATGGATTTTTCTTGTTATTCTTTTTTTCTTTCCAGCTTCCAAGGACACTAACAAAACTAGATAAGAATCACTCAGGAATGATAAGGACCAATTTTTTGTTTGTGGTCACCACCTGCAAAACCATTCCCTTTAGCCTCTCCATTGCTTCTGTTGTCACCAAAACAAATGAAACTGATTCACAATCGCTTATAATTCCTAACCGGACAGTGAATAAAATCACTGAAGTTTGATTATTGTGGTGTTATATTGAGATTAAGGGTTAGTTCTTAATTTTTGAGAAGTGTGTTTTGATCCGACACCATTTGGTGTAAAATGTGAAAACAAATATTTGTGTCGGGTAGTACATTTTGATGGTACTAAAAATCCCATTTCCAGAAACGTTGGAACATTTTGAAAAATGCTATGAAAACAAAACCATGGACTACTGAGCAGAAGTTTTGTATCAAGCAAGAATGAGCAAAAATTCCACTTAAAAAAACAACAATTAATGTCCTTTCAAATCTGTGTATTTTTACAATATACAATAAGATTGGTCAGTAAAAGCATTTAAAACATTTTTTTTTGTACTTTTATCAGGTAAATGAAGGTTAAAGAGAATTAATCAAGCACAGATTCTCGTTTTTCCAGAAATGGAGGTTCTATATGGATATGTTTGACTTTAACTGTACACACATTCAAAATACACAAATGCAAATAAACACTTAAGCCAATAAAACTAGAGACATTGTGTTGCAAACATTTAGGCTATACCACATGCATCTAAAAGATTAGAGCTGGCAATTGTTCAGCTGTTCTTTTAAACACCTTGTTTTGCTTGCTTTACTCATTTGTAAACTCAGCTCAGTCACATCCTGTTCTGCTTAGTATAGGGGCGCAAAAACAGCATCAAAGAAACTAATATGTTTTAGGAAATTCTGTACTGACGCCTTTTTGGGAGGAAAAAGGACCTCTTTCATTTTGCTGAATGTCATTTTTTTCAATATGTTGAGAGTTCAGTTTTATTCCTTCTTGTAATTCTTTTAAGAGGTGTTTTTCTCAGCTGCTATATGACTGCATGTTCCTGTTTTTGCTTTGTTTTTCTGTCTGTCAGTGACGTGTACTGGCTATCTTACAGACCTCAGACAGAGGCCAAACAAAATAGCAATCTAACTTGAAAGCTGGTCAGTAGATTATAAAAATAAACTTTTTACTTAGACCTCAACACTGCAGAACTGTGGACATGCACATGCATAGTGCTAAGAAAAAAAGAATTCATGTCTTTTTTACATACATGTTTTTTACAAGCTAACTTGGAGCTTTTATTATTTAGTCAGGGTAGTGGTGGCTCAGCAATATTTATTTATTTATTTTATTATTTATTTAGGATTTTAATTGTTTTACACACTTTGGTATCATTCACAAGTTTAATGTCAAACACAGTCATGGACAATTTTGTATCTCCAATTCACCTCAATTGCATGTCTTTGGACTGTGGGAGGAAACCGGAGTTCCCAAAGAAAACCCACACAGACACTGAGAAAACATGCAAACTCCACAAAGAAAGGAACCAGACTGCCCCACCTGGGGATCGAACCCAGGACCTTCTTGCTGTAAAGGCGACAGTGCTAGACTCAATGGACTGTTGATTAGAATTCTAAGTTTAATCCACCAACAAGCTGCTACTGTTGGGTCCCTAAGCAAGATCATTCATTTTTGGTTGCTTGAATTGTACCCTGTATTAGTTTTAAGTCTCTTTGATTAAAAAACGTTTGCCAGATGCTAAAAAATTAAAAAAGGAAAATGTAGTCATTTTCTCAGAAAAGATATAAAAAGAAACTAAAATGTTAGATGCTCAACTAAGATGAATACCTAATACCTAAGGGATAAATACCTAACACTTGCTATTTCAGCTGGAAGTACAAACCTAAATACAAAAAAAAATTGAACTGTAGCCAAATCTAAATAAATACAGACAAAATGATTTGCTAAACTATTTGGCCTGCATTTAATTGACTTTAATTTAACAGAAAGATGATGTATTTAGTTTTGTATTTAGTTATGTTTTAGTTAATCAATGTGTTAAGTAAATATATATTATATATTGTACAGATATACAAGGGTTCTTCAAAAAGTTTCCGCACTTTTACATTTTGGTTGGAAAGGATGGGAGGAGTAGTAATTGGTCGTGTCTGAGAGACTGAGAGAGCTTGTAGTCCAAATTTAGCGCCATCTGATTTCCACCTTTTTGGACCACTCAAAGAAGCTTTAAGGGGAAGAAGATTTTCATGTGATGATGATGTGAAAGCAGCGGTGCATCAGTGGCTACGCTTAAACAAAAACATTTTTTGCTGATGGCATTAAAAAGTTGGTACGATGCTGGTAAAAAATTCATTGGAAGGTGACTAGAAAATGTATGTAATTTGTTTTTGAAATTCTTAATAAATTTTTTTTTTAAAGTGAGGAAACTTTTTGAAGAACCCTCATATATCTGTACAATCCCTCATATAAGCATTTTAAATTTGATGGTACATGAGCAAGTATATCATTGTTTTATTTAATCTTTTCTTTTAACACTGTTTTGTAATCATTTGGGACCTGATGACAGTTGTTGTAGTTACAAAGGTGAATTTATTTCTATTGTTGTTTAATATAACACTTTAGCTAAACAACAGTATAAGGTCTCTATTGTCCTGTATCCCATTTTATAATGCAGCACACATTTTAATGAGAAACAGGTCTGGACTGCACAAAGGCCAAATCTAGCAGCTGCATTATCTAACTGCTACTTGTCACACTGTTGTAACAAAATGTGGCTATAAAATGACTGTCATCTAACTGATGGTATTTTATGCACATACCAATGGTATAATCAAGCCGTAGCCTAGTGGTTAAGGTACTGGATTAGTAATCAAAAGGTCACTGGTTCAAGCCCCACCATTGCCGTAGCCTAGTGGTTAGAGTACTGGATTAGTAATCAAAAGGTCGCTGGTTCAAGCCCCACCATTGCCGTAGCCTAGTGGTTAAGGTACTGGACTAGTAATCAGAAGGTTGCTGGTTCAAGCCCCACCACTGCCAGGTTGCTGCTGTTGGACCCCTGAGCAAGGTCCTTAACCCTCAATTGCTCAGACTGTGAACTGTGATGTAAGTCACTTTGGATAAAGGTGTCTGCTAAATGCAGTATATGTAAAAAAAAAAGCAAGTTACCCCAACAAACAACATACTTTGTTTTTTGAACTTTGCATTGGTAACAATTGCTAATATTTCTTTTTTTGACACAGAAAACATATTTGGTGGACTCCTTAGATCACAGCACAAGTTTTCACTTTCCACACCACAGCAGTCTATCTCAGATGAGCTTGAGCCCTGAGAAGTTAATTATGAATCAGAATGTTGTTGGTATATGGCTTTCTCGTTGCATAGTTAAGTTTAAACTTTGTAGGTGCATTGATACAGGTTTTCTCAAATGTTTATGAGCCCTTGTGGTCAAATTCATTACAAAAGCATGTCTGTCATATTGGTTTTTGGCCAATAGATTTCATTGGATTTTAAAAATATTCAATAATGCTAATAATTTGTTCTTAAGCTGTTGAAGAACTTGCTAAAGTAGTTTCTTTGCAAAGTGGCAAACTCTGACCCATCCTTGCAGGTAAACTGAGCTTTTTGTTTATGTTCATTTTAAACCCAATAACGTCACCATCAGCTATGGAAAGGACTAAGATTCCAAAGCAGGTGTTTCCACCAACTTTCCAGTGTCCTGTCCCAACCTTTTTGGAATTTGTTGCAAGCATCAAATAAGGAATTAGTGTTTATTTAAAAAAATAAGAACTGAAATGATGAAGTAAATATTACATTCATACAATCATTTTCTTTGCACTGCTTTATTTGAACAGCAGCAAATAGTTGCACTTGGGTCAACCACAACCTCTGGCATTTCATTCAAACACAGCTTTTTTACTTTTACAATTGCTACCACAGCCACATACACGAAGCAAGTTGCATTTTTACTGGTGCTTTATGAGCGCTGTTTTGAACTGAGTCACCCTTAAACACAAAAATGGCTTCACATCAGTCATTCCTACAAAAACAGGGTTTTAAACAATAGTATATATATATATGTGATTGTAACTTCTGCTGCTGCTGCACCACCCCTGACATTTATCTTTGTCTTTCAGACTGACTGCATGTAGATGCAGATGTGTACTAACTCTTTTATCTTTTTGAAATGAGTTCTGTAAGTATCTTTGTTGTTTCTAGTGTCAGTTTGGCTCTGCGCTGATGCTTACACTCCTTTGAGCACAGGCAAAGTCAGACTATGGGCGCTCAGATGGTGCTGTGGTTTAATGGGCTAGCCCACCAGAGCCTAGATTTTTGCCCAGTTGAATATCTGTGAAGAGACCTTAGGATGGCAGTTTGCAGACACTCACTATTGAATATGACAAAGCTTGAGTAGATCTGCACACCTATTTCACCTTCTCCACTTTTTATTACATTACAGACTCATTCTATAATAGATTGAGTTCATTTTTGTCACAAAATTCTACACAATACAGCCCACAATGACAAAGTGAAAGCAGGTTTTTATACATTTGTGCTAATTTATTAAAAATCAAAATGTAAAATATCATATGTACACAAGTGTGCACACCCTTTGATATCAGACCCAAAAGTGAGCTGAGGTGCATTTTGTTTTCACTGATACTGCTTAAGATGTTTCTACAATTTAATTGTAATTTAGTCCAATTAAAAATTCAATTGATTGGACATGATTGGTGATTGCCAACACCTGCCTATATAAGGTCCCACAGTTGACAGTGCATATCAGAGCAACCTAAAAGCCATGGGGTCAAAGGAATTATCTGCAGACCTCAGAAACAGGATTGTGTCAAGGCATAGATCTGGAGAATGGTGCAGAAAAATTGCTGCAGCTTTACAGGTCCCAAAGAGCACAGTGGCCACCATCATTCGTAAAGTTTGGAACCACCAAAAATCTTCCTAGACCTGGCCGCCCGGCCATACTGAGCGATCGGGAAAGACGGGGTCACTCTGACAGAGCTCCAGGAGAACCTATCAGAAGATCGACCATCCAGGCAGCACTCCACAAATCACGCCTTTATGGTAGAGTGGCAAGACGAAAGCCACTTCTTAGTAAAAGGTACATGACAGCCTGCTTAGAGTTCGCCAAAAGGCAACTAGAGGACTCTTAAACCATGAGAAACAAGATTCTCTGGTCTGATGAAACCAAACTTGAACTTTTTGGCCTGAATACCAAGCCTTGAAGCTGTAGTTGCTGCCAAAGGTGCACTAACCAAGTATTAGGCTAAGGGTGTGTGTAGAGATATGTAACCCCTAAATAAATCATTTTTGTCAATAAAATAAAATTGCATATTTTCTAAACCCTGTTTTCACTTCGAAATGACTGGTGATTGTGTATAGATGTTTGAGGCAAAAAAAGAACTCAATCTATTATAGAATGAGTCTGTAATGTAATAAAACGTGGAGAAAGTGAAAGGGGTATGCAGACTTGATTGTCTTGACTGTATAATATCAACAAATAACTCAAGCATCATACTTATATTTTGTTACCTTTTATCTCTAATCATAAACAGATTATAAACAAAAATCAGCATCCTGAAACCATTCAAATGAGTTCATACTAACTATTATTTCTCTTTCACCACTAACATTGAAATAACCCAGAAATACATGCATGTGGCTGTACTTAGAGTGGATATTGCTGCATAACAAATAAACAAAATCATTTTTATTCAGAACGTGAGTGCATGAGAGGCAGGCATATACAGCTGGTGAACATGTGGAGCAAAGCTCATGCTCAATCGTGTGCCATTGCCCATTTCTGTGTTTTTTGCACCCCTGGTTAAACCCACTGATTGGCTTCTGAACTGAAGGAGACTCAAAACATGCTATGGTATACTATTTAAAGGTTTTTATAATGTCCTTAGTGTTGACTTGAACTTTATACAGTAGAATAAGAAAGCACTCCAAATTTTTTTGCACATTTTGAACACTGTGTTGAGGATTTGATTTTAAAATAATGGAACTGCTGTTTTTTACCCATCTACATGTAATTACTCACAATAACAAAATAAAAACATGACATTTTTTAAATAAATTACAAATTACAATTGTATAATTATATATATATATATATATATATATATATATATATATATATATATATATATATATATATATATATATAATTATACATTTGTAATTTGTATTTCAGCCATAACATTAAAACCACCTCCTTGTTTCTACACACTGTCCATTTTATCTACTTACCATATAGAAACATTTTGTAGTTCTACAATTACTGACCCATGGGCAGCGTCCTGTGACCACTGATGAAGGTCAAGAAGATGACCAACTCAAACAGCAGCAATAGATGAGCGATTGTCTCTGACTTTACATCTACAAGGTGGACCAACTAGGTAGGAGTGTCTAATAGAGTGGACAGTGAGTGGACACAGTATTTAAAAACTCCAGCAGCACTGCTGTGTCTGATCCACTCATACCAGCACAACACACACTAACACACCACCACCATGTCATTGTCACTGCAGTGCTGAGAATGATCCACCACCTAAATAATACCTGCTCTCTGGTGGTCCTGTGGGGGTCCTGACCATTGAAGATATGTAGAGAAACAGATGGACTAGAGTCAGTAATTGTAGAACTACAAAGTGCTTCTATATGGTAAGTGGAGCTGATAAAATGGACAGTGAATGTAGAAACAAGGAGGTGGTTTTAATGTTATGGCTGATCAGTGTAAATATATAGTTAAATTATTCTAAAATGTGGTCAAATACATTTGCTTTAAATATCCTTGATATGTGTCTAGAACTTAATTGGAGTCTACCTGTTGCAATTTAAACTGAATGGACATAGTTTGGAAAGACACACAACTAGATATACAGTGCCATCAGAAAGTATTCACACCCCTTCACTTTTTCCACATTTTGTTACGTTACAGACATATTCGAAATCTGATTTGAGTATAGTTTTCTTTTAAAAAATCTACACAAAATAGCCCATAATGACAAAGTGAAAACATGTTTTCAGACATTTTTGTAAATCTTTTAAAAATGTAAACTTTTAAACATAATAGGTACATAAGTATTCACACCCTTTGCTATGACGCTCAAAATTGAGCTCAGGTGCATCCAGTTTACACTGATCATCCTTGAGATGCTTCTACTACTTGATTGGAGACCACCTGTGATAAATTCAGTTGATTGAACATAATTTGGAATGGCACACACTTGTCTATAAAAGGTCTCACAGTTGACAGTGCATATCAGAGCAGAAACCAAGCAATGAAGTCAAAGGAATTGTCTTTAGACCTCCGAGACCGGATTGTGTCAAGGCACAAATCGGGGGAAGGATACAAAAAGATTTCGACAGCATTGAAGGTCCCGAAAAGCACTGTGGTCTCCATTATTCGGAAATGGAAGAAGTTTGGAACCACCAGAACCCTCCCTAGATCTGGCCGCCCGACCAAATTAAGTAATCGGGGAAGATGGGCCTTGGTCAGAGAGCTGACCAAGAACCCAATGGTCACTAAGGCAGAGCTCCAGTGTTACCTTGTGGAGATAGGACAACCATCCAGTAGGTCAACTATTGCTAACACACTCCACCAATCAGGCCTTTATGGTAGAGTGGCCAGATGGAAGCCACTCCTCACTAAAAGGCACATGGAAGTCAGCTTAAGGATTCTCAGACCAGAGGAATCAAAATTCTCTGTTCTGATGAAACCAAAATAGAACTTTTTGGCCTGAACTACAAGCGTCATGTCTGGAGAAAAACAGGCACTGCTCATCGCCTGGCTAACACCATCCCTACTGTCAAGCATGGTGGTGGCAGCATCATGCTGTGGGGATGTTATTCTGCGGCAGGAACTGGGCGACTAGTCCGCATAGAGGGTAAGATGACAGCAGCCAAATATAGAGAGATTCTTTAAGAAAACCTGCTTCAGAGTGCTCTGGAACTCAGACTAGGGCGACGATTCATCTTCCAAAACGACAATGACCCAAAGCACACAGCCAAGATAACAAAGGAGTGGCTTCAGGAGCAGTCTGTGAATGTCCTTGAGTGGCCCAGCCAGAGCGTCGGACTTGAATCCAATTGAACATCTCTGGAAAGACCTAAAAATGGCTGTCTACAGATGCTGCCCATGCAACCTGACTGAGCTTGAGAGGATCTGCAGAGAAGAATGGGAGAAAATGCCCAAAAACAGGTGTGCCAAGCTTGTACGGACATACCCAAGAAGACTTGAGGCTGTGATTGCTGCCAAAGGTGCTTTAACAAAATATTAAGCCATGGGTGTGAATACTTATGTACCTATTATGTATAAATGTTTACATTTTTAATAAATTTACAAAAATGTCTGAAAACATGTTTTCACTTTGTCTTTTTGGGCTATTTCATGTAGATTTTTTAAAAGAAAACTACTGTATACTCAAATCGGTTTTCAAATATGTCTGTAACGTAACAAAATGTGGAAAAAGTGAAGGGGTGTGAATACTTTCTGATGGCACTGTATAAGGGCCCACAAATTACAATACATTGTCAGGACAAAAACCAAGCCATTAAGTCCAAGACACTGTCTTCAGAGCAATGATACAAAATATTATATTAAGCTTTGCTTGCTCCCTGGACAAAAGTGGCCTCAATAAATTTTAAATGGAAAAAGTTTGGCACCACCTTAAACCTTCCTAGACAATTGGGTGCAAATTGGGCATCAAAGCAAGAAAGGTCTTGGTCAGGGAGATAAGAAAGAACTCAACAATCACTCTAAAAGAGCTCCAAAAGTCATGTGCAGGGAAGATAGAACAATAATCAGGCACTAACAGCAGAGTGACAAGACGGAGGACACTGTTAATTAAAAGGCATATAAAGAAAAACCCATAAAACATGTATTTAGGTTCTCATCATGGCATTAAGTTTTTATTATTATTATTATTTTCATCAGCTGCTTTGTACTGATCGGGGTTGAAGCGAATTCGGTTTCAAAGGGGAAAACTGGGCACAAAGCAAGAAAACCCTGGACAGGACGTCAATCTATTGCATAGGTCTGCTGAAATTCCAACCTGGGGCATTTCTATTCAAAATTAAATCCACAACACAATAAGATTTAGCAATAATTTAACTTGAATGCTTTTGTTTAAATGTATTTAATGCTTTTGTTTAAATATATTTGTATGTAGCTGTATTTTAAGAGTATTCTGAATATTTTAGTATTTTGCTTCTGAGTTTATCAAAATATATAACTGAATATCATAAGGACAGTGTATTCTGTCAGTGATTCTGCCCAATCTGCTAAATATATGCTATTTTTCACATTTCAATCCCAGCTAAGAATTTCTGTGTTTCAAGCCACTAGACGTAAAATGTGTGCTTCTCTCTGTCAACAACATACACTGTCTTTATTAGATGCTTCTTTACCTGCTAGACTGCACACATTGTAAACAAGTTTACTCCAAATCTTTGTTGTGTTGTTAGATGGCTGAACCTTTGATCTTTATCAGCCTGAGCTCAGATGGTACCATGGAGAAACAGGTCAGTCATGCTACAACTGAAATATGATATGACCACATACTGTGCCAGGAGGGCCAGTAAGGATTACAAATAAATTATGTACAGTTGACCTCAGTAAATTGCAGTAAATAGAGTAAGCATGTACTAAACAGTGAAGTGGGTTACAAAAACATGATTAACTGCCTGAGTAAAACATTTGTAGCATTCCTACCAGCTACAAGAATAGATTCATCTTTACTGACAGCCAAATTACTACTATACATCTATCATTATTTAATAATTCATTAGTTCATTCATTAATTCATTCTTTTTTTAATTTTTAATACCCACTTTTTCCTGATGAGGATTATGGTGGGTACAACACAACCCAGGAACAACTGGCTGTAAGGAAGTGTGGACACTGGACAGGGCACCAATGCATCATAGGGCACAAAACTTACAACTAGGGGCAAGTTAGAGCAATGTACCTCTTACATGTTTTAGAAAGTGGGAGGAAACCAAAGAAGCAAAACTAACCAATGGACATCCACAAAGACCAGACACAAAACAACAGACAGTTGCAAGATAACAGTTAAGAAACACATCCAAACAATATTTATACAATTTAAATTGTTTATATATTAATTTTACACTGAGATTTATTATTTACAATCTGAATGGATAACGTGTGTGAACCTTAATGTGAATAAATTGTCCAAAACTCAATTGTTTCTGATAATAACATGAGCTTTGTGATGTAGGTCATAGAGTTGCCCTGACATACAAAAAGCACAAAGGGTTTTTTTAAGATCATAACATGAGCACAATATGCAGCGTTGCTGAAAGCGAATACACACAAAATATAAGACACAAAATATATTCTCTTTAAACAGATGACAGAAAAGGAAGATCTTTTTGGCAGATATACAAAACATGTAGCCATGTACACTAACACCAAAATGTCATCCAAACTGAGAAGCATGGTGGAGAATGCATTATGGTTTGGACTCAGGGTCTTGCAAACAGGGTCTTGTTTGTTTGTTTTACACCTTTTACAGTAGATTGTCAGGGTGGTGATCTATCACTTGAAGCTTAGCAGAAGTGTAATGAACAAACAAGACAATAACCAATAGATCACAAACAAATTAATACCAGAATTGTTTGAATAGAGGAAGATATGGCAAGGGTGGCAAATCAGATTTCTGTTCATTAGAGAACTGTCAGAATAGTCTAAACTGCCTTGGTTGCTATCAGACAGACAGATAGATACCAAAACTTATACAAACAAACTGGCAAAAAACTCTGGCAACTATATACACATAAATGGGCGCATTTTCTGACAGTTCATTCTTATGCTGCCTAAAAATACACTACCACAAATTGCTGCTGCCTTTCATACTATAATAAATGACGTGTCTGCCATTGTTGTTCTTATTCTTAACCTTTTTTTTATTTTGCTTTTTTACTGGAATACTTAAAATAAACTATTCCTCCTTTAGAACCCTGACCAAATGCTCTTTCTGAAGCTCCAGGGTATATAGTTATACCACACAAGTCCCTTAGAATAAGGCAGGCTAGTATTTCAGTGTTGTTGCTTTTTACGAGAGTAATATACTAGACTAGTATAAATTCAGTAAACAGTGAAAGTTGAATTTATTTAACTGATCTTATGCTCCTGCACCTATGTTGTATAATGGGATGAAGTCAAAGTGAATACAGATGCAGTATCAATTGGAAAAGAAGCATAAAACTAAAACATTTGAATAGTTTGGTATAATTTTCATAATCAGTATTGCTAGATTAACCATAACGCGCACACCTGACCTGTAGAGGGCGACACAGCTTAATAGTTGAAACGCGTCCTCTTAATGAATTGCAAAATATTAAACAAATTCATAGATAAACAATCTAAACATATATAATATAATGATTGATGATTATATATAATAACACCCCAAACCTGAAAGTCTGCAGTAAATGGTAAAGATAACGTAGTTTACATTTGTAATAAATATATTTGTATTTTATAATAACTAATTAGCTAATAATAATGGAAAAAATGCTGTATGCAATATCTGTTTAAAGAGGTTTTAAAAAATCACACTTACCTGCTTGCATTAGAGAAAACTTCTGTTAAGATGAAAGACTGAGTTGGAGTGTAAGATCAGTAAACTTTAGAGCAGAGAGAGGGAGAGAAGCAGCAGCGTGTTTAGCTTGCACAATGTGCAGTTCCGCGCGGAGCCGCTGGGTGGAGCCTCATCATTCACTCCGCGCGTCCTCTCTTATCCTCCTGCAGACAGTGACGTCATGCTTTCCGCTTTGGTACTGTGTTGCCATATCAAGCTTTTTAAGCCCAACAAGATTAATTCCACCACGCAGAACTGAAATATAAATATAAACTGGGAAAACCTGAAAAATACTACTGCTACAACAAAAATATAATGTATCCAGACACTAGAAGAAATATCCCAAAATTTGAATAATGCGTAATAAAATTAATACATTATTTTCTTTTTGTTTAATTAATATTATTTATTAGGATTTTAATGTCATGTTTTACACACTTTGGTTACAGTCATGTCAGAAACAGTAGTTACTCATTACACAAGATTAATCAGTTCACAAGTTTAATGACAAACACACAGTGGTGTATAGTAACGAAGTAATAATAGTTTCACTTTTACTCCACTACATTTTCTAAAGAAATTGTGTACTTTTACTCCGATACATTTGACGTATGCATATTCGTTACTCGTTACAACAAAATAATAATAATAAATAAGCTAAATGATGTGAGATGTGTGACAGACTGCAGCAGGTTTGGCGAATCTGCGCTTGAAAGTTAGTTCGGCGGTTACACACATTAATGCGCATGTGCAAACAAAGTGAAGCGCGTCGTTCACCCAAAGATACGAAAATATCGGCGTATCAGAAGCTCCCCGTGCAACACACGCTGATGTAAGTTAACGATTAACAAAGTAAATTCGCCGCACCACTGATTTTTTATTTCATTATATTAACATTAACATTGTTCAGATATCTAGCTTACATTTTTGATTACATTTGAATCACAGATAGAACGTTTCACTAAATTTGTTTGGAATTAATTCAGTGCAAAACTCATGAAGAAATGTCCATTTATAAAAACTCACCTGCCGACTAATATTTCTTCATCTAATTTCTGTATTACACCGGCAGAGGAAACATTCATGGTGTTGAGGAAAATGCACGTCTTTAACCCTTTAATGTCTCAACAAGAAAATGATGTTAAAAAATATATATTTCTTTGCTTTTCCTAGTTTTCAACGTTTCCAACTTTTCATGGATGATTTTTCAGCTGCTGCTTGAAGTTAGAAACGATGTTTTCTTAAAATAAGAATACCAATATTTTTTTTGTTTAAAACATGCCAATCAGGGAGTAGATACGACCCAAACAAGATGATTTAAATACAGCTTATTTTTACCCAAATATTTCGATTTAAACTAATAGTTGAGCAGAACATTAAAGGGTTAAAAATGCCACACGATTTGTTAAACTTTTGAGTTAATATATATCTATGACTTGAATGTACTACTCAAATAAAAAAAAATGGGACAGTATAGAAAATGCAAATGAAATGAATGCAGTGTTTCTTACATTTACATCGACTCTTATTCCATCGTAACCCAAAATATTTCATGTGCTGTCTGGTTAACTTCATTTAAACTCTTAACATACATAAACATACATTTTAAGCTACAAGACATTCCAAAAAAGTTGGAACAGGGCAATTTAGGGCTAGTAATAAGGTTAAAAAAATAATAATAATTATGTGTTTTCAAACAGGTGATGTCAACAGCTGATTATAATCATGATTTGGCACAAATCATGTTCAGATAAAGGAATAAAATGTATTTAATTCTATACATTCTTATGTTGTGAAGACCTGGATTTTCTTCATATTTTTCAAAATTCTGACCACTTCAGTTTATACTAACAGCATTTACTTTTACTTCTACTTTTAATACTTAAGTACATTTAATATCAGATACTTTTGATACTTAAGTACATTAAACATCAGATACTTTTAGACTTTTACTCAAGTAATATTTTAAAAGGTGACTTTTACTTCTATCAAAGTACATTTCTGGTAAGATACTTGTACTTTTAATCAAGTATGGACTTCAGGTACTTTATACACCACTGCAAACACATTAATGGACGATTTTGTATCTCCAATTCACCTCACTTGCATGTCTTTGGACTTTGGGAGGAAACCAGAGCTGGAAAAAACCAACGCAGACAAGGTATTTACCTATAGGGCAATTCAGTATCTCCAATTAACCTGACTGCATGTTTTTGGACTGTGGGAGGAAACCGGACCTCCTGGAGAGAACCCACACAGATACGGGGAGAACATGCAAACTCCTCAGAGAAAGGACTCTGGATTGAACCCAGGACCTTCTTGCTGTGAGGCGAAAGTGCTACCAACCAAGCCACTGTGCCCCCCTATTATAATTATTATTATTAAATAATAATACCAACCACATTTTTAAAAAAGGTAACACATTTTTGTCATAAGCAAATAAAACAAGAAGCTGAGATTTGGTAATTCTCTTAAACCTTTATTTAACTGGGAAAAAAAAGGAAAATTAAAATATTTTGGCTGACTTGATTATAGTTTGTAAATATTAACATTCTCAGTATGATGCCTGCAACACATTTCAAAAGTTGGGACAGCGGAAAAATAAGATTGAACAATTTGTATAATTTTTAAGTTTTATTATTTTTTAAATATTCCACAATGAGCAGGTGAATTGGTAACAGGTGTGGGTATCATGTTTGGGTATTAAAAAGAATCTACCAAATACTCTTTGCAGCAAAAATAGGTCATGACTCACCACTTTGTATTACCAGATTGTAAATAATTGAGGTCTTTTAGGATTAAGCAAATCTGAAGAAATCTTAGTTTGTGTAAATCAGTCCTGGAAACCCTCTGCTGAATGTGAGTGACCTCTAAGCCTTTGCATAAGAAACCATCATGTTTCTCTAATAAATATATGAGAAAACAGTTGTCAGTTAACACAGTCCACTGCTGCATCAGAAAATGCAACCTGAAACTCTGTTGTACAAAGAAAAAGCCCTACAGCACTTTTATGCAGAAAAGCTGCCAAATTATTTGTGCCTGAACTAATCTCAGCACGTGTGCTGTGGTCAGATGAGTCCATGTTTTAGCTTGTTTTCAGGAAAAACAGACACCAAGTTCTCAGTGCCAAAGACAGAAATGAACATCCAAACTGTTATCAGCGATCATTCTAAATACTATATTTATACTGCGGCAGTGGTGGAGTCAAGGCCAGGGCATTAGGAAATATTTTGCGTTCTTTTATTGAGAAAAAAATGCTTTTGATGTGTAAGAAAGATCTATTTTTTCACCATGGTTGGTACACACAGGAGGGCTAGGGTAATCTAAAGTGTTAAGCCAGGTTTTACATTTTATTGCAAATCGTATATTGTATACTATGTATGTGACCAATAAATCTTGACTCTAATCTAATAAATCTATTGTTAAGTTCCTAATAAAAACACAACCATATTTAAATCCTGTTTCAGATTACAATGCTTTTTAACAATTAATTGTGCACCGGCATTTTTGGTCATTTTTTTGTAAATCGCACATACCCTTGCTTCTATTTTTCAAAATTAGACCTAATTTACAGTATATTAGTATCTTGATCTATTGGGTATATTAAGAAACAAAAACAATAGTTTAACAGTTCAGCCTTAAAAAGTTCCATTTGCATCTCAAAGGATATGAATATAATGGGTCGGAGTTCAAAACACATGAAGTCACGCCCACACAGCTCTGTAGCTATTACTGCAGCTGGCACGGTGGGTGGAACTTGTCATAAAGATAACAATAACAAAGCCCACCCATTTAGAGCGACAATCTGATTCTCCATTCTCCATGTGAAGTTGTTCTCTGATTGAATTTAATGGCTTTAACCTCTATGAATTTATCGATGTACCACCATTTACAACATTCTTTGTAAAGATTGCTTAGATTTGCATTAGTGTAAAACCTTGATTTCCTTGAGTTTCTGTTCTTAATTGTGTTTTGCTGGAGTTATACTGACATCTACAGGCCCATAATGAAACTCAGGCAGTTTCATAACCGTTTCAGTAATAATCTGAACTGTTGTATACAATCATTTGTAGATGGCAGCTGGCAGCAGGTAGCAGCTATCAGAGAAACATCCCTGACTGCAGAATAATTATGGGCTGCCCTTTGTGGCTGCATTATTTAAAGCTCTATCAATCAATTAAACCTGACTGACCAGGTAACCAACCAACTAGGCTGTTTATTTATGGGGGGGTCTTAAGGTCTTAAGTACTAAAAATGATTTTTTTTTATTTTTCTTATCTGGAAATTAAAACCTGATTTAAAATGCTTGATGTGTAAGGGCTTTAGTTCCTGATAACATTTTACTGTAAAGACTTGGACTCTGAGGGGGGCAAATTCATTACAAACAAAGCTAAGCAAAACTATAAGTATAAAGTATACATTATATAATTTACTATATCAAAATTCCTTTACATACAACAATTTGGCTGTGTTTTAAAACCTTTAAATAATTTGGAAAATGCCTGATTATATTCCAAATCATTGTGGCTTTAGAAGCTTCTGATAGGCTAATATACATCATTTGAGTTGATTGGACTGTACCTGTGGCAGTATTTAGGGCCTACCTTCAAGGCCTACTTGCCTCTTTGCTTAACATCATCAGGAAATAAATAAAAAGCAGCCAATCTATCTGACCTCTATCTGACCTCTACAAATCTAGTACATTCTTGGGAGCAATTTTAAAACACCTGAAAGTACAACATTTATGTGTCCAAATGATAAAATGCAAGTTTAAACACCATGGGACCATGCAGTCATCAGGAAACAGACTATCAACAGAAAATGGTAAAAGAGTAGAATAAACCTTATTTACTTGAAATTTGTTTTAATTTAAAATGGTAACATGTATTTATCTAATTTGTGTATATGAAATTAGACCATTTTTTAGATGATTACAAATAAACTGGTAATCTCCAAAATATTTCCTGTTGCTCTCTGTGGTGTGTTTAAGTTTTTAATCCATTTTGCATACACAATTTACATTCATTTTACTCTCGTTTTACCCTCTCTTTGCTGCTGCAATCCTATTAAAGGTTGAGCTTAAATCAAGTAAATGAAGTCTTTGTAAAGGACCTATTCTTTAACGACAGGTCAGTGATTATACTAACTGGCAGAGTCACTTCCATATATTTTAATACTTGAAGTTTCCAAAACAGGTTTTAAAAATGGGAACATTTTCCAGTAACCAGTAGAGTGCAGTAGTGTTATGTCTAACAGTGTAGTGTTCTCAGGGTAGATATGCTTCGTTCCAGCACTGCACTATCAAATGTTAAAAACAGTTAAAAACTGATTTTCGTATATAAAAAAAAGGACTTGCTCAGAAAAATGCAAAAATCCTGATTTGCAAAAGGGTTGAAATGTAAGATTATCAGCAATAATAATAATAATAAACTGAAATTAAAAGAAAAGGTCAGTCACCCCAAATTTGGATTTGAGTTATATAGGGACCACAATGGAAATAAGTCTACGGATTTTTTGTGTTATCCCTGACTGTTTCAGTTTCTTATAAGAGGCATTGCATCTATTTAGAAAATGTGAAATGGTTCAATAAAATCAATCAATCAATCAATCAATCAATTGATATAACTTTTGCATGTACTGTATGCTTTAGAAATAACTTCCAACATTTATTCCTGTGTACGAATATTGCTGCCTTTTATGGTTGTTACAGAGCGACTTTTATTTAGCTTTAATTTTCTTTATTTGTTTTTACATAAATAAAGTCAGTTTTTAACATTGCTTTAAATATTTGGGACAAGAACGGGGGTAAACACCAATTAAGCTACTATGCTAATTGCTAATCTAAAGCTAAACATAAAAAAATCCCTTACTTAAAATTATCTACCCTAGAGGGCAGCACAGTGGCTCAGTGGGTAGCACTGTCAAGAAAACAAGAAAGTCCTGGGTTCGATCCCCAGGTGGAGCAGTCCGGTTCTTTTCTGTGTGGAGTTTGCATGTTCTTCCCACGTCTGCGTTGAGCTTCAGTTTCCTCCCACAGTCCAAAGACATGCACATTGTCCATGACTGGTTTTTTTTATGCATTTTCTCCCCTTTTTCTCCCTTTTAGTGCGTCCAATTGCCGGAATGCGTCATGCTTCCTCTCCACCAATGCCGATCCCTTCTCTGATTGAGGAGAACAAAGCTAACCTACACCCCCTCCGACACGTGGGCAGCATGCCGTATGCATCTTATCACCTACACTTTGACGAGTGCAGTGCAGCTCAGCACTATGTATGGAGGGACACACCCTGAGAGCACTCTTTTCTCTGTGCAGGCACCATCAATCAGCCAGCAGAGGTCGTAATTGCACCAGTCATGAGAAAGAGAGAGACCCCATCCGGCCTAGTCCCACCCATATCTGAACAACAGGCCAATCGTTGTTCATGTGGCCGCTCAGCCTAGCCGGCAGGCAGAGCTGAGATTCGATACGATGTATTCGAGATCCCAGCTCTGGTTCCAGCGTGTGTTTTTACCATGATAGTGTTTGACATTAAACTTGTGAACTGATAAACTGGTGTAACTACCGTTTCTGTCATGAATTTAACCAAAGTGTGCAAAACATGACATTAAAATCCTAATAAATAATACATAAAAAATAAATATCTACCCTAGACTAAAACAAACAGAACATGTTAATGACTACACTAAGCTAAATGTAACCAATATACAGGACAAGCAAGACAGTGACAAAATTAATAAGGACAAAAAGACAAGAGCAAAATATCACCAGGAATAGAGCTAGGACAGAAACAATCACAGATTCTTAACAGTACAGACATTCATTAACTCACTTAAGTGACTGCAAACAAAGAGACATATACTATACACTGGGAACTAATAGAGACATGAGGCACAGCTGGGAGTGTTTAACACAAGGATGAATCAGAAAGAGGAGGTGGAGACAAGGATCAAGTGTACACAAAAACAAACACAAAGATACCATGGGCTCAACAGAAAGACTAGACCTTGACAATGCACAATATTTATAGGTAAATTGAATATTTTCCATGCTGCATTCATGGCTTAGCTGCACAATTACAACAATTCTACAAACACCTCTATTCCCTCTATTCAGTATGTTTAGAAAGCATGTTGAAAATCCCCCCCTTTTTTCCCCCAGTTTTTATCCCCCAGTCTAGTCGTGTCCAATTACCCTGAATGCGTCCTCTATACTGATTCGACTCTTCACCGCTGACTGAGGACTCCTCTCAACTGACTTGCGCCCCCTCCGGTACGCACAGTCAGTACAGATAGTGCATTTTTCACCTGCACGAGTCGAGTTCATACACTTGACGGGCACTGTGTATGGAGGGCCACACCCCCATCAGCATTATTCCTCAGCCCTGTGCAGGCGCCATCAGTCAGCCAGCAGGGGCCGCAGTCGCACCAGTTATGAGGACCTATGATCCGACTTTCTTACCCTCTAATCCCTGAAAAACAGCCAATCGTTGTTCATACAGCCGCCCAGCCTAGTCGGAAAGGCAGAGCTGAGATTCGATACGATGTATTCGAAACCCCAACTCTGGTGAGCTAGCGTACTTTTACCGCTGCGCCACCTGAGCGGCTGAAAATCTTTTTTTAAATATTGAAGTGAAACCCATGTTTCAAGGAACAAGATTTAAACCCTTTAACATTGCAATACACTGCAAAAAATTGGTGGCTATTGGTGTGTAGCACTGTCGCCTTACAGCAAGAAGGTTTGATACCCAGGTAGAGCGGTCCAGGACCTTTCTGTGTGGAGTTTGCATGTTCTCCCCGTGTCTGGATGGGTTTCCTCCAGGAGCTCTGGTTTCCTCAGGGACAGTGGGACAGCAGGGACAGTAAGGTGTTTAAAAACTCCAGCAGCGCTGCTGTGTCTTATCCACTCATACTAGCACAACACACACTAACACACCTCCACCATTTTATGGTTCATCGGTGTACTTCATAACTATATGCACAACGTGCATCAATTTGGTACTCATAACATGTCTAATTTATTCTTTTTAATTAAATAATTTGTTTAATAGATGTTCAAAATATTGGTGGCTATTGGTGTGTAGCACTGTCGGCTTACAGCAAGAAGGTTTGATACCCAGGTAGAGCGTTCCAGGACCTTTCTGTGTGGAGTTTGCATGTTCTCCCCATGTCTGGATGGGTTTCCTCCAGGAGTTCTGGTTTCCTCCCACCAAAAGTGTGTGTGTGTGTTTGCCTTGTGAGAGACTGGCAACCAGCCTGGGGTTTCCTACCTTTCCCCCAGCGAAGTGGACCCATCTAATAACCACCTCAATAATAATAAAGCAGTGGTAAAACAGACAATTAATGAATAAATAAATGGACAACTCTCCTAATTACTGAGTTTAGCTGTCAGCCATACCTATTGTTAACAAGTGTAACAATCAGTTATGTAAAGTGTTTGTTTCTGTCACCCCATTAAACACCCCTGAGATAAAGTGGAACACTGTGAGTGAGGATTTTCACATTTGTGTAACAAGTCATCTGTGTATCTTTGTTTTTTCCTGTTTTCCAGTAAGGCAATATAAAGAGTACAAGACAAGACAATCTCCAAAGACCTTGGCATCCCAGCCTCGACAGTTTGAAAGAAGTTCTTTAAGCATTTGGGTCTTGGCCTTTGTCCATGAAGCCCTGTTTTGTTTAGTGTGCAGCATATGAAAGTTTAAAACCATCTCTCAAGATGTCTCCAGCTCAGCCTAAAATTCTCTGGATGTTTCTTGTTTCTTTGCCACATTTTGAATCACGCTCTGTTGAGTTCACTGATCGATTTTCTGTTTTTGCATTTATTTGGTCACTTGTCTGGTACCATGTCTGACACTGGATGTACATGCAGGCTTATTCCTGATAAAATAAATCTGATCATCATTTTATTACAAATGTTGATGCGGGCACACTTCTCTCATCCAGCACATGACTGTCATGGGAACTACAATATTAGTTCCATTATAAGTGGGGTGTTTTGCCCTTTTGCCATCTCAAAAAGCCTGAGATAGAACATGGCGTTTTGATTTAAATCCTACAGTGTTTATTAGTGCTGTCTACACTTAATGCCCACTTTATTGGGTACACCTCATTACAAAGGTGCACATTGATGTCTTATCTGTAAAGGTACAATTACTGACTGTTGTCCCTTTGTATACTTTGACACCAGCAAAATCCCATTCATAAATCAAGTCCCCCAAAAGACAGATATTTTATGCATGATAAACAAAATAGTTTCTAACTGTACATCTGTAACATTTGCGTGTGCTAGTAGGGTAAGTGTTACTAATAAAAATGACAGTAATTCCAGTAATACCAGACACTAACACCTTTACAGCACACACTCCTGTGTTAGTGTTATAGCCTTTTTAAAAATTGTCCACCACCCATTTGGTCTGTGGGGAGTTTCCCCCTTCCATTGATGGATGAAGTAGGGGATGGTGGCAAAACAACATAACTATATACAAACTATATACACTGATCAGCCATAACATTAAACCAACCTCCTTGTTTCTACACTCACTGTCCATTTTATCAGCTCCACTTACCATATAGAAGCACTTTGTAGTTCTACAATTACTGACTGTAGTACATCTGTTTCTCTGCATCTTCACTGGTCAGGACTCTTCCAGGATCACCACAGAACAGATATTATTTAGGTGGTGGATCATTCTCAGCACTGCAGTGACACTGACATTGTGGTTGTGTGTTAGTGTGTGTTGTGCTGGTATGAGTGGATCAGACACAGCAGCGCTGCTGGAGTTTTCAAATACTGTGTCCACTCACTGTCCACTCTATTAGACACTCCTACCTAGTTGGTCCACCTTGTAGATGTAAAGTCAGAGACAATCGCTGCCCACGGGGTGCTGTTGGCTGGATATATTTTTGGTTGGTGGACTATTCTCAGTCCAGCAGGGACACCACCACCATGTCATTGTCACTGCAGTGCTGAGAATGACCCACCACCCAAATAATACCTACTCTGTAGTGGTCTTGGGAGAGTTCTGACCATTGAAGAACAGCATGAAAGGGGGCTAACAAAGCATGCAGAGAAACAGATGGACTACAGTCAGTAATTGTAGAACTACAAAGTGCTTCTATATGGTAAGTGGTGCTAATAAAATGGACAGTGAGTGTAGAAACAAGGTGGTTTTAATGTTATGGCTGATCGGTGTACCTCATAACTATAGACGCACAAAGTGCATCTATTTGGTACTCATAACATGTCTAATTTATTCTTTTTAATTAAATAATTTGCTTAATAGATCCTCTTCAACATTTTGTACCAGTCAAATCACAGTGTGAATTTCCTTTACAGACTTAAATTTAAGTGTGTATGCAGCTACTATTACTGACACAATAATGAGGAGTTGTTCCTTTATTGCAGTCAGTCTGAATAGTTTTTTTTTTCTTAATGAGCAGGGTCTTACCTTACCAGGGTCTGAAGCTGATATTTTCCAAGTAGAATTGTTACCCATTTTTACTTGATACAAAACTGCAGCTGTTCAACGGCCTATATTGGCTGATTCTCTATTTCATGATGTGCTATACATTTTAATAGGAGACTAATCTAGACTGCAAACATGCCAGTTAAGCACACACATTCTGTGTCTATAAAGGCATGCTGCTGTTGCATGTGCAGAGTGAGACCTTGCATTGTCTTGTGAAATTAACCATAGACTTTCTGGGTAAAGACTTTGCCTCAGTGGCAACATTCGTTGCTCTAAAATCCCAATATATGCCTCTGTGTCAGCAGTACAAAACTTCAATAACTTTTAAAATATGCATCCAATTGTTCCAAAACAGCTGTACTGTATCAAGTGTAACCCACATTACACACTACAGCTGACACATTTACACTGTTTTACACATAAGTGACCCATGCTGGTTGATGCACCCATACCATGGCAGATATTGGCTTTTGAATCTTTTGCTGATGACAGTCTCAGTTATACCTTTCATTATTAAAAGTGTCCATGAAAAGTCTTATTGCCAACATTGGGTAAAAAAACCCCAAACTATGTCTTTATGCTTAGAGACTATTTGTCTGATAGATCTGATTTAATTTAAGAAGCAATACTGTTTAATGTCAAGTATGATCTACATTGAAATAGAGCACTTGTATTACATCCTTTAAGCATGTTTAGATGAAAAGCTGTGTGCAGTGTCATCAATGTTTCGGCATTTTCTAGTTCTTTCCGCAAAAACCACTTGATTTTTTTTCAACTGACTTTCGACTGTCAGCTTTCCTGTTGACTAAATAAATGAAGAAGCTGTTAAAGGTGCTGAATTACCCCCTTTAGGTTAAACCCAATTTGCCATAAATCTAATGTGGACTATGGAATTGAACATTTTGGTTACTTAATACAAGCACATACAGTATAATAGTTCAAGTTAAACCAGCAGCTGTTTGAGAGCTTGCCCTATTTCCCTCCAGCAAACCTGAGATTGGATTTCCATTTTCTTTAAAAGGATACTTAGCCACAGCTTGCTTGCAACACAATCAGCAAAGCGTCAAAGGAGTTTCAGTACCCTTTCTTTCAGCAAAAACTTGCACACTCAGCATCAACAGGAATGGCTTTTATTATGGCTGACATTTTGTCTTTAAAGAGAAAAATAAAAACATTATTAACACAGACTTAAACTTAAACCCTAAAACAGGCAGCGTGCACCAGGAGATACAACATATTTAACCGCCTAGAGGTAATTAAATGTTTTTACCCAATAAAGTTATCATTTTTTAAAAGTGTCTGGTATGAGTAGGCAGGTCACATGACTTTGTTCATGACTTAGGTTTAAAGGAGGTAAGCAATAACATTAAATTATTTTTTACAACTAATCTTCCACTCTTGGCTGTTTAAGGGTTAAACTGATTCTGAAAGTGATTCCAGTACTTGATATCACAGCGTAGAAGAAGGATCACATAAGTATTCATTGATCCTTTTTATATGATGATTCTGACTGTGTTTGCAACAAGAATAACATGCCCCCTGCCCACATTCCCGATCTCCTATTACCAGTGCACAAGCATAGACCAAATGCAGAATTGAAATGTCCTAACAAATTACATGGGTCTTATTGAGCTTTACAGATAAATATATAAGGTTAGTCCAAATCTTAAATTAAGATTTTTTGCAGTGTTTTCTACATTTACTTTGACTTTTTTCCAATTGTAAACAGCTTTTTTTTTTCAAGTCAACCTATTCTGATTTATTGATGTACATACATTCCTGCACCTCAGGCCTGCAACACATTCCAAATGGCAATTTAGGGCTATAATGACATGATTTAAAACAGGTGATGTCAGTAGGTGATTGTAATCGTAATTTGGTACAAAAGCATTATTTACAAAAGGCTGAGTCTTTGAGGAGCAAAGATGGGCAGAGGATCTCCAGTTTGTCAACAAATGCATAAGAAAATTATTATCAATAAATTATTGAAATATTTTAAAACAATGTTTTCAAAAGAAAGACTGGAAAGGATTTGCATATTTCTCCCTCCACAATGCATAATATCATTAATAGATTTAAGGTACCTTAGGGCAAGACTGCAAGCCTAAGCTAAACACCTGTGATCTCTGATCTTTCAGACGATGCTGCATCAAGAACTGTCAATCATCAATAGTTGATATAACCACATTGGCAGGGAATTACTTTTGCCAAACATTTGTCAAGCACTACAATACAGAGTTACATTTAAATAGTCACTTAAAACTTTGCAAAAAAAGAGGCCTTAATTTATACCATGTCCTGGAGAATTGTTGTGTTAATGTAATATAAAGTTAACATAATATAAATACAATATTAATATAATATAAAGTTATTTTATAAATTTATTCAGCACTGAACCAGAATAGTCAGGTTGTATATTAAGCAGTGGCTGTATGGGCAGTATCCGACTCGGCAGTGAAACTACACATAAACCTACTTGCTCAGTAAATCCAAACACAGACAACTAATCAGTAAAGTTACAAATGCACACATTAATGCAAAACAGGATTTAGTGGAGAACAAACATCACCAATATTAGCATTTGATCTCACACAACTGGTATGTTACCTTGCTATAGAGCATTACCACAGGGAAACCCAACAAGTTCTGTGCCTTAACCTAGAGCCAAAATAAAATCTGTGAAGTCCTTATCGGCCCCTAATGTAGAGGCGCCTCTGAGGTTAAACTCCTAACCTCCATCACAATGGATCACTTAAGATTCATCAGTCTGAGCTTAATTGCCAGTCAGTCACACACAGAGAACATTTTTATCGTATAGCAAGACCAATTAGACTCACCCAGTCCTTAAAAGCTTGTGGCACAGAGAATAGAAAAACATATTTGCTTTTAGTAGAACTACTTCTTAAAAGATCTTAACAAATTTCTTATTATTACCTACATATTAAGCTATTGTTATTACAAACCTTTGGGAATTTTAGTAAAATGCAATAAAAATCTGTTATTGATTTATTTTCTTGAATCTTTATTAAATAAACAAAAGTAAAACAACAGATTTCCAATGTTCGCACTGATCAACTTTTTTGTATTTTGTAAATACACTGTCTGGCCAAAAAAAAAGGTCACACACTAATATTTTGTTGGACCACCTTTAGCTTTAATTACGGCATGCATTCGCTGTGGCATTGTTTCCACAAGCTTTTGCAATGTCACAACATTTATTTCTGTCCAGAGTTGCATTAATTTTTCCCCAAGATCTTGTATTGATGATGGGAGATTTGGACCACTGCGCAAAGTCTTCTCCAGCACATCCCAAAGATTCTCAATGGGGTTCAGGTCTGGACTCTGTGGTGGCCAATCCATGTGTGAAAATGATGTCTCGCTCCCTGAACCACTTTTTCACAATTTGAGCCAGATGAATCCTGGCATTGTCATCTTGGAATATGCCCGTGCCATCAGGGAAGAAAAAATCCATTGATGGAATAACCTGGTCGTTCAGCATATTCAGGTAGTCAGCTGACCTCATTCTTTGGGCACATAACGTTGCTGAACCTAGACCTGACCAACTGCAGCAACCCCAAATCATAGCACAGCCCCCACAGGCTTGTACGGGGTGCATCACTCTCTTCTTACCCTGATGCGCCCATCACTCTGGAACAGGGTAAATCTGGACTCATCAGACCACATGACCTTCTTTCATTGCTCCAGAGCCCAATCTTTATGCTCCCTAGCAAATTGAAGCCGTTTTTGCCGGTTAGCCTCACTGACAAGTGGTTTTCTTAAGGCTACACAGCTGTTTAGTCCCAATCCCTTGAGTTCCCTTCACATTGTACGTGTGGAAATGCTCTTACTTTCACTATTAAATATCCCTGAGTTCTGCTGTAGTTTTTCTACCATTTGATTTCACCAAACGTTTAAGTGATCACCGATCACGATCATTCAAGATTTTATTCCGACCACATTCCTTCCTCGAAGATGATGTTTCCCCACTGTCCTTCCACTTTGTAATAATGCGTTGAACAGTTCTTAACCCGATTTTAGTAGTTTTAGCAATCTCCTTAGATGATTTCTCTGCTTGATGCATGCCAATAATTTGACCCTTCTGAAACAGATTAACATCTTTTCCACGACCACAGGATGTGTCTTTCGACATGGTTGTTTAACAAATGAGAAGCTACTCACTGCATGAGTTAGGGTTAAATAACTTGTTGCCAGCTGAAACATAATCACCCATGCAGTAATTATCCAATGGGAGGCTCTTACCTATTTGCTTAGTTAAATCCAGGTGGTGACCTTTTTTTGGCCAGGCAGTGTATAAACACATTTAATGCCTGCAACACACTCAAAAAGTTGTTACTGAGTCAAATAAAAAAATATATGTATTTACTTAAATTCACTCAAATGTATTCACTTAAATTCATCTATTTACATTTTTGGCATTTAGCAGACGCTCCAAAGCGACTTACAGTACTTTAACAGTATACAGTCCAAGCAATTGAGGGTCAAGGGCCTTGCTCAGGGGCCCAATAGTGGCAACCTGGCAGTGGTGGGGTTTAACCCATTAACTTTCTGCTTACTAGTGCAGTGCCTTAACCGCTAGGCTACAACTGCCTGTAAATTCAATTCTACATTTGTTTATATTTAGAAAAAACAATTACATTGATAAGTAAAAGCATTGGAAATCTTTTCTTTCTACTTTTGTCAGTAAAATAAGATTTAAGAAAATGAACATTTTACAAAACGTCCCAACTCTTTTCATAATTTTGCTGAAAAAGTGAAACAAACACAGGGAGCTTGTAGCATTTATGCCACACAGCTTTAGGGTTGTGCAACTTTGGAGTCAATCCTCATCTTTGATTACTGTGTTGTTGAATCTGGCATGTTTGCCATGAACTTTAAACACAAATACTAAAGACAGAAGTACTAGTTATTTTTTTGCTATAAAGCATTAATAATGTTTTCTCTGTGGTGCATAGTCAAGCATAAAATCACTACAACATAATAAACACTATAAACATGTTAACTTTCCTATTTTCCTTTTTACTCATGCACATACATGGTTACTGCTTTGTAGTTGGGCGGGAAAGTATGCTCAGCATCAATCCTAATACAATTCTTCTATCCATATATTTTATACAGAATTAAATATTTACTAACATAGAACAGGCCTATCTATAGTTGGCAATAATGTAAGTGTTTGGGAGGATTAAGTTCTTATGTGGCAGTAAAAGAAGGCAAAATGTAACAATTTGTGTGAAACAACATTGTGTGAAACAGATGAATGAAAAGATAGATTGACTCAGATAAACAGGCTCAGATAGATAGATTAAAGGTTGCATGGATTGAAAAACAAGTGGATGGGCAGATAGACAAAAATATAAACAGACTTTATGTTCAGAAGTATGTAAATTTGTTGGACATTCCATTTCAAAACCATGCCAATTAATACAGAGCTGCCCTCAACCCACATATAATTTAGCAACGTCTAGTGTTCTTGAAAATATTTCCCCAAAATTTTGGAGTGTGTCTGTATACATTTGTGCCAATTTAGTTGCAAAGAACATTTGTGAAGTTGGACGTGAAAGCCAATTTAGTAGAATTGTAAAATAGGATGGTGCCTTCCCAAACTGTTACAACATAGTTGGTAAAGTAAAACTTATTAAACCAAGTTTTTATTATTTATTTTTTTACACACTGCTAAAATATGTGAACTCAGTGATTAGAAGGGGGTCTATATGCTGGATGGATGGATGGATGGACGGACGGACAGACAGACAGATAGATAGGTATGATTTTATAACAAGTTAAACATTATATATATATACTGATCAGCCATAACATTAAAACCACCTCCTTGTTTCTACTCACTGTTCATTTTATCAGCTCAACTTACCATATAGAAGCACTTTGTAGTTCTACAATTACTGACTGTAGTCCATCTGTATCTCTACATACTTTTCTAGCCTGCTTTCACCCTGTTTTTCAATGGACAGGACCACTACAGAGCAGGTATTACTTGGGTGGTGGATCATTCTCAGCACTGCAGTGACACTGACATGGTGGTGGTGTGTTAGTATGTGTTGTGCTGGTATGAGTGGATTAGAAACAGCAATTCTGATAGAGTTTTTAAATACCATGTCCACTCATTGTCCACTCTATTAGACACTCCTACCTAGTTGGTCCACCTTGTAGATGTTAAGTCAGAGATGATCGCTCATCTATTGCTGCTGTTTGAGTTGGTCATCTTCTAGACCTTAATCAGTGGTCACAGGATGCTGCCCATGGGGTGCTGTTGGCTGGATATATTTTTGGTTGGTGGACTATTCTCAGTTCAGCAGGGACAGTGAGGTGTTTAAAAACTCCATCAGTGCTCCTGTGTCTTATCTACTCATACCAGCACAACACACACTAACACCACCACCACCATGTCATTGTCAGTGCAGTGCTGAGAATGATCCACCACCCAAATAATACCAGTTGGACTACAGTCAGTAATTGTAGAACTACAAAGTGTTAATACACATTAGATTAGATTTAGATTAGAAGTATGATTTTATAACAAGGTAAACCTATGCTAATTTGAGGTGAGTATGGTAAACACTAGGTAAGCTGGGTGGAATGAAGACCTCTTGGAGCCTTGTCTCAAATGTGACAGGCAGTAAGAATGTAAACAAGCTAGGTCGGGTTTGTTTTAATGTTCTCAGTCGTTGCTTGTTGTAATCATATTGTTTTGACTCTTCTGTTTCATTTTAGCAGTGGTTTGAGATGTTAAAAGATTTTTAGCATGTGTGTAGCCCGATAGCAAGACAGTACACTGATTCCTGTAATAAACAATAGGCAAGCCTAGTATTCAGTCTGGAGAGCTGTTAGCACTTCAGTTCACTGTGTATGTGTGTACATGAGACCAGGCGGAGTGAACAGCGGAAACTGCGTAGTGCTCTTCTGTACTCTGTACTTCTGTATTCTAAATAACCACTAAAATTCTCAAATTGTAGTCCTTCGTGCTGTACGGTTTGTATCTGTGTAGCGGTCATAAACTCTAGTAACGTGTGTATGTGTGTCGCATTGACAGAAGGCACTATACGGATACAAGCTATTCTTACCGCGCCTCCATAGCGCTTTGTGTTTCAAGTAGAAGCAGCATGGAGTGACATTTTGTGTCTGTTAGCGCTGATAACCATTAAAATCCTGATATGAGCGATTTGTGGTGACATTATATTGTACTTTAGTACCAGAATAAAGCGGTAAAGATGCAGAAGCAGCAGGGAGTGCGGGTTTTACTGACGCTCTGGTTCTTCATAGAGGTGAGTCGCTTTGAATGTCTATATGTAAACAATGGCAGTCAGGGGTTCAACATGTAATCTCAATATTTCATTATTTGGTTACCAGGCTCGTTGTTTGCTGTAAATGCAACATTAAGACTGTTAACACTAAATAGTAGCTACATATTGGATATCCTCAGTGTTACAGTTGACTGTTAATGACAACTCCTGAAAATGCAGTGTGTAATAAGCATTATATATATATACAGTATATATATATATATTAGTTTTTATTCTGACTTTATTATTGTTTATCAGAATGAACCCTTACACTTGCTAAAAGCATTGTTACATGATAAAATTCTGTAAAAAGTACTCACCCAAATGATTTTGCCATATATTATCTGTTCATATTTTCTTATTTTAGGATGTAAGTGTTTATTCATCTAAGAACTTTGGACTAGGGCTCGTGGATATGATGAAATCAAGTGATTTGAAAAGTAATTCACCTTTCTGGTTGTTACTGTTATTGCATATTTGTTGTACTAAATATTTGAACAGCCGGTCTTGAACAGATTTCAGCCGGTCACCATTACGTTCTTCATAAACGTTATGCCCGGAGCTGGAAAAAAGTTTCGCTCTGGATCCAATTACAAAGCCATTGCTAAAGCTCTAGGACTCCACTGAACCACAGTGAGTGCGAGTATCCATGCTAAGAGAAAACTTGGGACAGTGGTAAATTGACCCAGAAGTGGCCAGTCTGTTGACAACTCTTCAATGCCTCAGGGACAGCTAATTCAGGAATTTACTAAAGAGATTTTTTTTACTCAAGTTTTATGCAAAATAATTAACAAAGCTAGATGGTATGCAATGAAACCCAATAGCTATCAAATGGGGCAATTATTGGTATTGTTGTTAATATTTAAACACAATTATATATTCATATATAGCAGTAATTTACCTTTATGATACACCTTTGTGAGTATCTTGAGAATATTTAGGCTTGATGGGTTTGGTATGGGCTTGGTGAGTCCAAAAACCTCTATCATGCCATATGTCATTTTATAACATCAGTCATTGTATTTATCACAGTATAGGAAATAAGGTTGTATTATTGCTCTGAGTTGCTGGTTACATAAAGTAGCTTCTAAAATCAGAACACTAATGCTCTTTCAGATCAATGACTCATGTTTCTGGAATAAAGGCAGATGACTCCTTACAGTTAATACTATTCATCCAATTTCTTGAATAGCAATGCTTCAGATGCAGATAGAAAGGGCATGGAAGGAGAATCCTTGATCTACTAGAATCCGGAGTGTATACCCATTGCTATAAAGTGCTATTATTGTTATATGTTATTGTTGTTTTTTAAAGAAAGAAAATAACATAGCCACATGTACACAGAGCTTACCTTTTCATTTCATATGAAGTCAATAGTTTACATATAGTGATTCTGGCAATTGTTTTTATTTATTTTTGTAACAACTCATTCATATTTGTCTAGGTTGTGGTCCAAACTGAAGCTAAAGTTTAAGATTATGATAAATAGATTTTTTACATATTTTGCTGTTTTTATAACCATGATAAGTGTTCCACTTTTCAGGTTTTGTATTTAAATTAGCTTGTGCTATTTAAGATAAAAGCATTAAAACAAAGGCTATGTAGTAACAGCAATACACCTAACAAACACCAATACAATCTATCACTAGCTGTTCTGTATATATATCCCACACAATACCACTCTAACTCTGAAGGAATTGGAAAAGCTTCTGGACCAGCTACCTCCCCCATACATACACATGGTGGGATTTTAGTAGCCATAATCCATTGCAGAGCAGTCAGCATACAAATGGCAAAGGGAATATAATAAAAGACTTCATAAATAAACATACCTCTGCCTGTTAAAAAAATCAATCAAGTACTTACCACCCACCTGGTCATGGAACATACTTTGCAATAGATTTGACCCTATGCAAACCTGAATGTTACTCGAATTTTCATGGACGGTATGGAATTGATCCCTTCTCAATAGTCACAACCCCAGAAAAAACAGAAGTACAACAAAGAATTCAATGGCATCTAAAAAGGGGCAATTGGTATGCCTTCCAGGAAGGACTGAGTATAGAGCCAAACCAGGCCTAAGAACTGGGTGACTGGCTCACAGACACCCTGAAATCAATAGCAGACAAAACAGGAGTTCCTAAAACCTCCAGGTTAAATGAAGAATGCAAAAAGCAATAAACACATTCTTTAATAATCACCCAACAGAGTCTTTAAACAAACTTATAATAAGCCAAAAACTATCCAGACGAGTGATTAATGCAGCAAAAAAGCAAAGTAGAAGAGAATTTGTATCAAAACTGATAGCAAACACACCATTAACAAAGGTCTGGAGTCTGGAGAATACATATACATCAGGCATAACATTATGACCACCTCCTTGTTTCTACACACACTGTCCATTTTATCAGCTCCACTTACAGAAGCACCTTGTAGTTCTACAATTACTGAGTGTAGTCCATCTGTTTCTCTGCATGCTTTGTTAGCCCCTTTTCATGCTGTTCTTTAATGGTCAGGACTCTCCCAGGACCACTACAGAGTAGGTATTATTTGGGTGGTGGGTCATTCTCAGCACTAGAGATGTACCGATCAGGGTTTTTGGCACCGATTTCGATCTCCGATCTCCTTTCAGGGCGATCGGCCGATAGCCGATTCCCATTGCGTGGGGGATGTATGCCCACACACATACACACGCAGGTTTAATGTTATCCAGTTCAGTCTGAAAAAAAAACTTAAAAAGAGCCTCACAGTGAAGATAAACCGGAGACAAACGCAACAGCGCACGTGTGTGTTTGTGCCTTTAAGAGATGATCTGTTTAGTGTCGCTAAGTGATTCATGAGTCGATTCGTTTTCATGCGATGCGTAAGTTCTTCTTCTCGGTTATCTCTCCGTGTTTACTGTAATTAATTAAATGTCGTGGTTTTAAATAAACACCAGATACTTCAGAACAGTTTGTGTGACTCTTTTACATTAAAAAGCTTAATTAAAAAGCTTAATTAAACTGCTATTACCACAAATCTGTAACCGAGTCAGACTCGTTCCGTCTAAAAGTTTTCTGATGATCCTAAAAGTTCAGCAGATGATCCTGAACTAACGAATTTGGTAATGAATAAACTTTTGCCTCTGATTGGCTCTGTAACGTTTTCTGTTCTCATCTAAATCACAAGCAAGAACCGCTCACGATTTACTAAAGTGAACCAGGAGTTTATATAACGTGCTGATAGAATCGACTCAGATGTGACCGGGTTGAATTATCTTTTTAAAGTAAATATTTCAATCAGCAAAATTGCATCGTATGTATGATGCACAACGTTAATGATGTTATTTTAGGTCATGAAGAGCTTTCACTGTGGTTTCTGTACGATTGTTGACGAATTTTGATGTGATGGTTGGTGCTTTGTAGCTCAAAGTCTGGATCAATCCACTGAGCTGTTAACTTAACGTGATCTTTATATATCACACGATCGGATCGGCTACTTTTAGGAAATATCGGCCGATTGCCGATAGCATATTTTGATTAAAAATCGGCCGATACCGATTCATAGCCGATCGATCGTCCCATCTCTACTCAGCACTGCAGTGACACTGGCATGGTGGTGGTGTGTTAGTGTGTGTTGTGCTGGTATGAGTGGATAAGCTGGATAGCTGGAGTTTTTAAACACCTCACTGTCACTGCTGGACTAAGAATAGTCCACCAACCAAAAATATCCAGCCAACAGTGGCCCATGGGCAGCGTCCTGTGACCACTGATGAAGGTCTAGAAGATGACCAACTCAAACAGCATGCAAAAGATGAGCGATCATCTCTGACTTTACATCTACAAGGTGGACCAACTAGGTAGATAGAGTGGACAGTGAGTGGACACGGTATTTAAAAACTCCAGCAGCGCTGCTGTCTGATTCACTCATACCAGCACAACACACACTAACACACCACCACCATGTCAGTGTCACTGCAGTGCTGAGAATGATCCAACACCTAAATAATACCTGCTCTGTAGTGGTCCTGTGGGGGTCCTGACCATTAAAGAACAGGGTGAAAGCAGGCTAAAAAAGTATGTAGAGAAACAGATGGACTACAGTCAGTAATTGTAGAACTTCAAAGTGCTCCTATATGGTAAGTGGAGCTGATAAAATTGACAGTGAGGGTAGAAACAAGGAGGTGGTTTTAATGTTATGGCTGATCGTGTATATTATATATTGTACTCAACACAGTCAGCAACAGGAATTAAATAAACTGATAATTTGGAACCATACAACCGAGTCTTCTTAATGGAAGAGCTCCAAAGCTCTCTAAAAAAATTCACACAACTCAGCAGTCGGACCAGACAAAATCCACTACCAATTCTGACCCTCCTCCTTATTCATTATTTTAAAACCAAACCTTGGCAACAGGAGGATAAAACCCATAAAGAAGCGACCATATTCTTAATACCCAAGGCAGGAAAAGACTATAGCAACCCAAACTTTTTTTTTTTCTTTTTATTAGGATTTTAACGTCATGTTTTTACACTTTGGTTACATTCATGACAGGAACGGTAGTTACTCATTACACAAGGTTAATCAGTTCACACAAGGTTATATCGAACACAGTCATGGACAATTTAGTGTCTCCAATTCACCTCACTTGCATGTCTTTGGACTGTGGGAGGAAACCGGAGCACCCGGAGGAAACCCACACGGACACAGGGAGAACATGCAAACTCCACACCGAAAGGACCCGGACCGCCACACCTGGGGATCGAACCCAGGACCTTCTTGCTGTGAGGCGACAGTGCTACCCACTTAGCCACCGTGCCGCCCGCAACCCAAACAACTACTGTTGTACTTAGAAAGAACAATTAACTACCAGAAATCCAGAGCAGATTCCCAGAAAGGAAAAAGTAAAACAGATAACATAGTTAGGCTAGAGACTTTAATTAGAGATGTCTTTATGAAGAAGGAACATGTCATAGCTGTGTTTTTAATGTAGAAGAAGTATATATGATATAACTTGGAGTACATTACACTTACAGTACAGCTTTACATTAAATGGGCTTTAGAGCCAGACTACCAACCTTTATCTCCAGCTTTCTAGAGACCAGCCTTTTTGAAAGTCAATAATCGAGAGCACTCTATCAGAAATGCATACTCAATAGGAGTACCACAATAAAGGACCCTAGCAGTTACTGTTTAAAAGAAAGATAAATAGCGTTACATGTATAATATTACCATACACCTTTTGCAGCCTCTATGTAGACGTTTGCATTGACTACAAAGGGAAAAGATGAGCACCATGAAACGTCAATTATAACTAAGCATAAATACATCCTACAGGTGGACAGTCCTTAATACTTTCAAAGTATCAAAGAAAAAAATGCTATGCATGCACTCCTCCTTACAGCCAGAGCCTATTCCTGAACAGGGACCCCATTAAGGTCACAAAGGAAGCAAGGTTTTGAGACTCAAGTTAGATGATAAATTCTCTTTCATTCCACGTATGAAACATGACAAAAAAGATGCCTTAAAACCCTGGATGTAATAAAAGTGCAAGAACCAATTGGGGAGCAGACCAACAACTACTCTTAAGGATATTTAGAATGCTAATAAGATCCAGACCTGACTTAAGAAGCATCATCTATGGATCAGCTACGAAGTTGAACACCCAGACACTTGATTCTATCCACCACCAAGGGATACGACTGACAATGGGAGCTTTTAGAGCACCCCCTGCCGAAAGCCTTGACACTGAAGCCAATTAAATGTCACTCAATGTAGATGGCTGAAAATAGCCTTACAGTATTCTTATATACACAGATGGTTTAAAGACAAATAAACAAGCCAGCCAGCAGCCTTCCAAAACAAAGCTCAGTCTTTACAGTAAAAGCTCAAGCACTACTTCTAGCCTAGGAATATACAGAATCAGTACAACCAAGAGCGCTTATATGCACACTCCAAGGCAGTCGAGTCATTGGAAACCAGTCATCGAACAATCATAAGCATCTTACAAATACAAGTGTTCTCCCTCAAAAAACTGAATTATGGCATCATATTATGCTGGATACCAGGACATTGTGGGCTCCTGGACAATGAGCAAAAACAAAATATCAGATAGCACTATAGATCGTCAAACCCATAATAAACTTATACATTAAGGACAAATGACATACCGAGTGGGACACATGTCAGACCAACAAGCTACATGAACAAATCCCATCATTGGAAAAAATGACCCATTTTGAGAATTTTGCCCATCTCTAGGTACTGTATCGGGCACACCAGACTGACACATAAATTTTTGATGAGGCTAGAGGCTGCCCCAAACTGCCATACATGCCAAACCCAGACACCTACCATTGGAATGTGTCACCTGCGAAAGGCAACAAGGAAAAAAATTCAACACAAAAGCAGAAGCATTTTTTTTTTCTATTTTATTTATGCATTTTCTCCCAATTTAGTGTAGTCAGTTTGTCTTCAGCTGCTGGGGGATCCCTGATTGCAGTGGAGGTGGGTATATTGCTGCTCACGCCTCCTCCGACCCGCACACAGCCCTTAGCAGAGCCGTTTTTCAGCAATGCATTCTACACAGGCACCTCTCTATCTGCTAATCAGGGTCCTTACACAGCATTTGAAGACCCCACCCACATAGTCCGGTCATCCCACCCACATAGTCCGGTCATCCCGCCCTAGCAGAAATGTGTCTTCTGCAGACACTGCCAATTATGTCCGCTAGATGGCGCCCAGCCGATCGGTGGCAATGCCGAGTTTCGAACCGAGGAGTTCAGAATGTCGGTGCTGGTGTGCTAGTGGAATATCAATAACATATTCAATAACAAAGCTAATGTCACAGACATAAAATACATACATAGCAAAACTGTGACATGTTTCTTTGACATATAAAACTTCTTCCACAACCATTCCTGCCATGAATATGGCACATGGGCAGACATGTCATTGAAGAACTAAACCCTAACATGCTGAAGATAGAGCCTACTGTTTTCTTATTTGACCTTCACACATGTTTGTGTACAGCACCTATCACACAGCCATTGTTTAGTTTAGTCAGCCATGAAATAGCTTTTTCAGAGACTTTGTGCGTGTGCTCCTCTTGTCCAACAGTGTAATAATTATTATGCAGTATGTGCTCAGATACCTGACTGTCTTTTCTTTGATTGATAATTTAAAACTTTTGATTTATTTGATAATGAATTAGAAAATATGCATGGCTTCCTGACACAGCTTCACATTGTTGTGTGTTATTTCCTTACAAAAAGTGTCATCTCCATTTAGTTCTATTCATAAATGATGTGTTACTTTGAGCACTCCAGTGTTCTGTTATCTCTTTAAAACATGCTGAGAGTGGAATCCCCTGTTTAAATGGCCCCCTAGTTTAAGTGTAAGATGTGATTTTGTACTGCTATTGCTTGAGTGTTGGCAGACGCAGCGGGACCAAGTGGTTAGTAAAAATAAAAAAATTCTGTATGGGCAAAAGTAGACTTTCATTCAGTCCCAGTAGATAAACACTGGCAGTAGAATATGTCATACTAAAGAGCTCACTGATGTTCACTGTGGCCCCTCTGCAATGGGCCATCACATCGTCTTTGGTTTAGCCTGCTCATTCAAGGCTGTTCTGTCGTGACAGCCCTTTCCAGAGCAGGCCCCACGAGTGAAACCACTCTTGAAAGAGCCTGCGCCGGTTGTTGGGGTGGGTGCTGCTCAAACATTGACATCTCTGGTTTGTTTTGGGTTTCCTTTCTTTATTTTTTACCAAGAACTTGTCACAGGTGCTTGTCTGAGCAGCTTGCCATGTTGTGACAGTTTTTTTATTCCTGTCTTATCTCTTTTCTACACTTTCTTCACTGCGTTTTTTATCTGTTATTTTGGCCACCTTTATTTTCCCATTGATTTTTTTGCTTGTGGATTTTTAGATACAGTATTGTTTTACCTTGGCGAAGTACCTTGCAAATGGGGTTTATTTTCATTTTTCATCTTTGCCTCAGTATGTCCGGCCTCATTATACCGTGAGCTGCCATCGTCAACTGTTGTTAAAAGCAGCAACAGCTCAGTTGCAAAGCAGGAGGCTATACAAGCTCACCAAATAGGACTGCTAAGTGCTGAAATGCAAAATGTGGAAAAATCGCCTGTTCCACCCACCATAGTGCCAATTGTGAAGTCTATTAAAGGAGGAATAATTGTATGGGGTGTTTGTAATCGTTTGGCTTTGGTCTTTTAATGACACTCAATTATTATGCTACAGAATGCAACATTATACAGAATTGTATGCTTCCACCTTTTTGAAAACAATTTAGGAACAGGCTTTTTTTTATTTTTGCATGTACATACAACCCTCTGCATCTGGTTCCATGAAAAAATATTTTCCATATTTTTGTGTTTAAAGAGACAAGCTATTAAGATATTTGGTCCCCTACTGGCATCACATTTCATGGACGCCTTTAGGATGCTTCAAAGATTATAATGATCATTGCCTCAAACTTTCCTTATTATTATTGTTGTTATTATTATGATTATTAGCTGCTCAAGTGGCTCCAGGGTTTGAATCTCAGCGGTGCTGTTGGCTAATAAAGCTTGTGCATGGACGTAGATGGCTAATGTCTGGGGTGGGTTGGGTGACAGGTACTTTCAATGACGGTAAGGTTCCATTTCATTTAGGTTTACAAGAGCCAGGTTCCTGCTATTGCTAAGTGTAAGGGGAGGTCACAGTAAATACTTGCCACTTTAACATACTGCATACAATTTTTCTGTATTTTGTGGTTGTATTTTAAATATATATAATAATGTACAAGACAAACTTTCAGACACATCATTCCATTTAAAATCCCAAAGATCACGGAACTGGACAGACATAACATCGTGATTTTGCATCAGCAAGGCCACTATCATAGGGAAATCAGCAAACATACTGGATAGTGCAGATTTTTATGGTAATATGCCCTCCCCTTCTAGCACCAGATAAACTGCTGATCTATATAGTTTAGCAGTTCCTGTTTTGATTTGTCGCTCCTTAAAACTGTGTCCCAGAAGATTATTATTATTATTATCAGTAATATTATGACAGGGTTGAATATTTGTGACATGAGAGTATTATTAAAATATTCTGCTACTCTAAAATACTACTTTTATTTTCTTTGCTGTTTCATTCAACTGATAAAGACTTCTAAGCATTTCTGCACATCTAGCTCTGCTAGAGTTATAAATCTAACTTTCGAGTTATAAATCCTTATTTTTTGGTTTGGGGGTTGAACATTTTTATTGCATCTATACATCATCTATATTCAACCTGTGCCACTCCACCTGGGAATTAAACCCAAGACATTCTTGCTGTGAGGTGACAGTAAGCCACCGTGCCATACCCTGTTTTTTTAAACTCAGGTATTTTGTCATGTATAAAATCATGTTTTACAGTGGGGCCAAAAGTCTGACATCAGTAATGAAAATGCTTTTATTTTATGACCCTGAAAGAGAACAACAGGCACACCGTATGCTAATTACAAAAACCCACAAATGGACATCAAACCATGGACTTAGTAAATGCATAAAAAGAACAAATGGCAAAATGAAGCAGATATAGAACTGACAAATTATAACCTCAAGTCAGAAAAAAGCTGGAAGAGTATGGAAAATGCAAAAAACAGAAAAAAAAGTGGTGTTTCCTAGATTTATTTAGACTCTTATCTCATTGCAGACAGTATGATATGTTTGGTCTGGTCAAATTAATATAATATTTGTTAATTAAAATTTACACAGATTAACATTTGTTAATGAATACTTATTCCTGCATTTCAGGCCTGTAACACATTCTAAAAAAGTTGGGATGTGGGTAATTTCGGCCTAGTAATGAAGTAAAAAAAAAACTAAATAATTATGTGATTTTAAACATGTGATGTCAAGTCAGTCTTCGATAAGCAAAGATGGGCAGAGGATCTTCAGTTTGTTATCAAATTCATGAGAAAATGACAGAGGACTGATAAACCTACATGTGCACTGGCTTTACTCTCTTTTATATGCTTTCTTTTTTACTTATTTATTTTAACTGGCAAATACTAAGCAATCCTAAAAAGAAGTCACAGGATTAGGATTTATCAGTCAGTCACTATTGTTACTGCAGATACAAAGTGCACAAAGTATCAAAGACAGGATGCAATTTGGGCATTTGCAAGACTTAGTGGCTCTTTGGTTCACCAGATGAAAGCAGAGGACTATTAGTATGCTTGGCAATCATCCCTTTCCTGGTCGTGACGTTGAGTTTAGTGTTGCTTAGTTTCCTCTAGGCACACAGTAGCCTCACTGACAGACCTTCATCTCTGTTTTCTGCCAGAACATTTCTGCTGTTAGTGACTGTTGCTGTCTTTTCTTCCTGAGCCTAATATGCCAACAGAATCCTCATTGTTGTGAGTACTGTCATCTGTCTGTTTACCCCAGTAATAATGGTTTGGACTTCAGTTCGGAAATTTTAGCCGAATCTAAAATAGTCTGGCCCCTAATTGACAGGAATTGGGAGAGATGTGTTTCACATCATTCTGGGCCAACACTGCAACTCTAATTGCAGTGTATTAGACTAGAGCATTGTCAGTCATTATCTATTATCGGATTTATCCAATAATGTCCAAATATCATTGTTTAAATAAACAAGCAAATAATTGCAGTTTTGGCATGGTGCACTGCCTGATATGTAATGTTTCGGACGGCGCGGTGGCTAAGTGGGTGGCACTGTCGCCTCACAGCAAGAAGGTCCTGGGTTTGATCCCCAGGTGGGATGGTCCGGGTCCTTTCTGTGTGGAGTTTGCATGTTCTCCCTGTGTCCGCGTGGGTTTCCCCTGGGTGCTATGGTTTCCTCCCACTCCCACAAAGTGTTTTATATTTGGTTTTAATAGATTCATTAAGAATGTATGACCAAAGTATTTTAAATAAGCTAACTAAATATCACACAGTTAACCCTGGATTTAAAATAATTAAACTTATATCACACAGTTAATCCTGAATATGAAATATTTAAACTTGTATTTGTCATTACTATAATGATTCTCCTACAAGAAATTGTCTTTATTATACTGTGTGAACTCGCACACGTCTTTTTAAATTAGCAGAACCTGCCAAAGTTGTCAGACTTAGATGCACAAAACGCAATTTATAGATAAAAACACTTTTTTTTATATACATAGTAATTTTCCAAAATAACAACACAGTACTTTCAGGCCTAGATTGATGCATGTATGAAAGAAAGGATCTTTATTAATTCCAAGGAATAGTTTATAGAACTAACAAAGTAAATAAAGAAGTAACTTCATTTACTTCTCTATAGAACTAACAAAGTAAATAAAGAAGTAACTTTATTTTTAATTGGCAGCTTTAATCAAACAATAGCTTTTTGCTGGTTATGGGTTAACTCATTAATCATTAACATTTTCTTTTAATTTACTTTATTTAGCAGATGCTTTTATTTGAAGCAACTTAACAGTTGTGACCAAATACAATATGACTAATTGAGGGTTAAGGGCAACTTGGTGTTGGTGGGGTTTAAAACAGAAACCCTCTGCTCATTAGTCCAGTACCTTAACCACAACTGCTGCCAATGAATAAAGTGAATGTAGAACATGGGGTTCTATAAAATGCTTTAACAAGGCCACAATAGCTGCAGTAGGACAAACTGCAGCTGTTTCTGCTGCTGCTGCTGTCTATAATATCTCCCCTCAAATGCCGTCACAGCCTCATCTAAAGCAAACCGCTCCTACTTTCATGGGTACACATGTGGAATTGAAAATGGACAATTCTACATTAGGTATGGCATGGATAGTTTTGGATTTGGATGCATAACCTAATGTACTGTAGGGTACCCTGACAGGAAATGGGGCAGGATACTCTAATACACACTGATCGGCCATAACATTAAAACCACCTCCTGGTTGCAACACTCACTGTCCATTTTATCAGCTCCACTTACCATATAGAAGCACTTTGTAGTTCTACAATTACTGACTGTAGTCCATCTGTTTCTCTGCATGGTTTGTTAGCCTCCTTTCACCCTGTTCCTCAATGGTCAGGACTCTCACAGGACCACCACAGATCAGGTATTATTTAGATGATGGATCATTCTCAGCACTGCTGTGACACGTGACATGGTGGTGGTGTGTTAGTGTGTGTTGTGCTGGTATGAGTGGATCAGACACAGCAGCACTGATGGAGTTTTTAAACACCTCACTGTCACTGCTGGACTGAGAATAGTCTACCAACCAAAAATATCCAGCCAACAGCGCCTCGTGGGCAGCGTCCTGTGTCTACTGATGAAGGTCCAGAAGATGACCAAATCAAACAGCAGCAATAGATGAGCGATCGTCTCTGACTTTACATCTACAAGGTGGACCAACTAGGTAGGAGTGTCTAATAGAGTGGACAGTGAGTGGACACGGTATTTAGCTCCAGCAGCTTCTGTGTCTGATCCACTCATATCAGCACAACACACACTAACACACCACCACCATGTCATTGTCACTGCAGTGCTGAGAATGATCCACCACCTAAATAATACCTGCTCTGCTCTGAACTACAAAGTGCTTCTATATGGTAAGTGGAGCTGATAAAATGGACAGTGAGTGTAGAAACAAGGAGGTGGTTTTAATGTTATGGCTGATCGGTGTACACTTACTACAAAATGTTCTTCAATGTAGGAAAAAGATAAGTGGTTCAGGCCAGGTAGGAAAGCCTCTGACAGTAGTCAATTAATCTTACTTTAATAGCTGCTTCCAAGAAATAAGTATTTCCTAATGTGTTGTTAGGTGGTTGCCAAGATGTACTGAGGTTACCAATCTGTAGCTAGGTGGTTGCTAGGGTGGTGGGTGGTTGCTACAGTACTCTAGGTGGTTGCCAGGGTGTGTACAAGTATATATGTGGGGGAGAAGTGTAAATACTTTCGCTCAGACTGGTGATTGTGTGTGTACAAGCGTGTATTTAGTGTGTGTGTGAATACTTTTGCTCAGACACGTGAGTGTGCGTGCAAGCGGTTGACACCACTGTCACCCAGTTACAAAGTCAGAAACATTTTGTACATCTTGTTTTACCAAATGTACAACAAAACAAAATAAGACATCATTAATAAGAAATCGTACGTCAAGGAATACAGCCATTAGTGCAGGCACTGCATTTACTGTGAACAATATATAATAAATATGTTCATAAATAAATAAATAAGCACAGAAAATAACAAGGTTTAGAAATAAATGAATCCAAATGCTAGTCTGTACTACTCCTGTTCTTACTAACTGCTCATTTCTTTTACTTATACTGAGGGTTTGTCTTGCCGTCATGGTTTCTGTAAGCTGCTTGCTAAACTGCTCGCCCCATTAAAGGTTTTTTCTTCCAGGCGATCTGAGGTCTAGTGCCAGGTGAGATTCTTTCAAGTGCTTCTTAGAATCATGCATTATGATAAATGGTCCGTCTTTACAGACGTGGCCTCTACTGCAAATGCTCAGTTTTTAAATGAGTAAAGAGGAAAAAAATGAGGACAAAATAGCACATTGGCTGCAGTTCAACACTAAACCCAAATGTGCTTGTGTGGGTGTTTGGAGTTTCAATTTGTTAAGATTCTAACTTGTGTAATATATGTGAGGCCAAGATGCTGTTTCTATTTTAGCAGTGAAATGCTTATGAAAGAAGAGAATTGCTCATCATTATGTTTCGCATCTTGACTAAATTATTTCTTCTTTCATTGCAGTGTATAGAGGCGAAGAAGTACTGCTGGTATTTTCAGGAAGGACTTCCCACCTACTTCATGTAAGTATGCTGACTCAGTTTCAGCTCAGTTCTCTGAATCTTTTGAAAGTATCGAATGTCGTATTGTCCATTAGTGGCACTATAGAGCATCATGGGTTCTCACAAGTTATGAGCTTCTTGACATATACAGCAACCAAAAATAAGACTGTAACATTTTTATTTATTTATATCATTTCATATTAATTTTTACTACCACTTTATTCTAGTCAGGTTCTTGGTGGGTCCAATTTCTGTCTCAAGGTAGGCGTACATCACGGACAGGGTGCCAATTCATTGCTGGGTTTTGGCCATTCTACCCCTCGGACATAGCCAAACATGTCTGTGTAGGCACCTGGCTGGCCGTTAGCAAAAGCTCAGGGCATTATAGGCTGACATAATAGACAGCTCTGCCACCTGAGTGCCTGGGTTATAGATGTAATTATAAAAATACAAGGCTAAGGTGGTGTGTTCGTTTTTTTTTTTTTTATTTGACAAATGTTGCCCTGTCATGCTGTTGGCTTATATGTCACAAGCCAATCAGATGTACTAGAATTCCTTTCTTTAGCAGACTTTTGTTCAACATGACTTACAATTGTATCTAAATACAGTGGTACCTTGAAACTCAACGCCAATTGGTTTTGGGACTGGCGTTGAGTTTAAAAGGCACTGAGTTTGACAGTATTTTTCCTATAAGGATGTAACAGGGAAACCTGGTAATGCGTTCCATGGTCCCGTGGACTTGCATATATTTTAGGCTTATGTAAAATAATGGGGTTGTTTTTGTCACTTATACACTGAAAATAACACAAATATAATATAAAAACACTGAAATAAAAAGCTGATTCTTACAATTTCTAAGAACCCCCAACCGCTAACACAAGTTTAAAAGTGAAACAGGAGGAAAATACAGCTAAACACAGATAAGTCAGAATGAATCTGACGCTTATTCCACACAAATGCAGTTTCGTCCCATATGCGCACTTTGATGATGTCTTACTGCACTGCTCAAGCCAAGTGCTGAACAAAGCGACTCAAAGGAAATGTTGAGTTTAAGGGTACACATTTCTTGATGAAGGGCATTGAGTTTCAAAGATTTAGAGTTTAGAGGACATCGAGTTACAAGGTACTGTATAATGCAAGCAGTTGAGTGTTAAGGGCCTTACTCAGAGGCCCAACAGTGGCAACTTGCCAACTGTGGGGCTTGAACCAGCAACTTTCAGATCATTAGTCATTTTCTACAAAAAAAAGAGAAGGGAATTCTTTGCATTATTTCGTTTAAAATAAAAATTAAGAATAATGTTTACATAATGAACTAGCTAAACAGCTTAATAAAAGCATTTCACAGGTTTAGAACTTAAATAATAATGTTCCTAGTTTTTTTTGTTTTGGTAGATTTCTTTATATGTTAACAAAAACATTTTTGTCTTTAGCCAAATTTGATAAATATACAGTATTTATTTTATACCTTTCGTTATATTTCGTTTATATTCACATTTTTACTGGAAAGGCTGCCATACCCTGGTTCAGCAGCCTTAATGGTCTGCTTGTTACTGGAGCAGGCAGCAAACCTGATAGTAGCTTTTGTTCATCACCAGTGCCGATCCCCTCTGTTTAAGGCTGTCGGCTATTGTCACTGACTGCTAGCTTCAGTGTCAGAGGGTGTTCATTAGGACTGGAACAGACTTTCGCATAAAAATGAATCAAAGTAGGTAATAAGAGAGCTCCACAGCTCACTGACTGCAGGAGGCAGAGCTGGCTCAGCTCCAACCAGACCTCCATCTGCCTTTCCAGAAAACTAAGATTAGACTGTACAATCTGATGGTAGTACACTACATTTTGTAATATATTCAAGAGTTCAGTTTTGTGTGATAGTTTATTAAAATAGTCAATTTAGGGGTGGACACACTCACAAAACCAGACACATGGGAGAAGCAGAATATGTAGCAGAGTGGCTCCTGAGGCCTGCTGGGAAATACCAAAAAAAAAAACATGTAGCCTAGGTGCATAATCTAATTGTGCCTGGGTTAGTAGGATTATTTACTCATGATATTACTTATCAATTTTGTTATATACAGTATTATGTAAATTGTATATCCCTGGTATTGCATTTCATCTTTAGTCTGGAACATTTTTAAGGGCTCTGTGGCATGGTGGCTAAGTGGTTATCACTGTTGCCTCACAGCAAGAAGGTCCTGGGTTTGATCCCCAGGTGGGGCAGTCCGGGTCCTTTCTGTGTAGAGTTTGCATGTTCTCCCCGTGTCGGCGTGGGTTTACTCCGGGTGCTCCGGTTTCCTCCCACAGTCCAAAGACATGCAAGTGAGGTGAACTGAAGATACTAAATTGTCCATGACTGTGTTCAATATAACCTTGTGAACTGATGAACCTTGTGTAATGAGTAACTACCGTTCCTGTCATTAATGTATCCAAAGTGTAAAACATGACGTTATAATCCTAATAAACAAACAAACAAATCCTTTTTTTCATCTATATTCATACTAAAAATAGTACGACAGAAGATTTAACATATGAACTAATTGAACTGTTGCTTTTTGTTTATTTATTCTCAATTTGATGCCTGCAGCATGTTTTGAAAAAAGCTAAGATTTTGCTGGGGTCTGAAACAGGCAGTAATGTCCCCTAAAGAGACGGTTCTAGATGGCAGCATATGGTGCATCATACATTTTTTATTTACAACCCAAATCATGAAAAAGTTGGGACAGTATGGAAAATAAAATGCAGTAAATGCAAAATAAAAAAGTAGTGTTTCATTTCTTTACATTGAGTTTTATTTTATTACAGACAGTAGGACCCAAGATATTTCATTTATGTTTTGTCCGAAATGCAGTAAACACCACGGAAAGGTCGCCTGTCCATAACAGGGCAGACAGGACACACACACACACAGATTCACACACTTACACTTAGGACAATTTTACTAGCTTCAGTTGGACTGACTGCACATCTTTGTACTTGTGGGAGAAAACCAGAACACCTGGAGAAAACCCATGGATACAGAGAGAACATGCAAACTCCACACAGAAAAGAACCCACTGCTCCACCGTGCTCCCCCCTTTTAGACCAAATTCTTTTATCAAACCAACACCTTGAAGTATCACCTATAATTAAAGCCCTACCTAATTCACAGCCATGAAAATCATGTCATGAACCGTGAAATGAGCTTTTCCCATGTAATATGCAATTTGCTGTGAAATTTTAAATGTAAGAAATGTGTTTAGTGATTAACATTTTTATTTTTGCATAGCATTCAAGTGTCTCATGTTTATTGGTTAATCTGCACTATGATGCGGTCCTAGCAATCCTACGGCAATTTAGTTAGCAGTCGGTTAGTCTTAATCAGACCTGGGCATTGTACGGCCCCACCCGGCCCGCATGAGGTTCGTGGCAATTAAAAATTTGATGTAAATAAATGTACATCAAACATGCAATTTAACAGGATTGATTTTGACGAGAGCGCTGTGTTTAAATATCCGTACGTTTCGATTTGCGTATGCGCGTGTGTGCACGAGTGTATCAGCTTCACTGTAATGCGAACAGAACTGAGTGTGATTGACGGTGGAGTTTTTAACAAGACACGAACTTCTGAATTGTTTATTTACTAAAGTCAGGTGTAACACTGGTTAAGGATCAGAATTTAGGCTCTAAATCGACTAAAAACAAAATAGTGTAAAGTTTAAAAACCTGCACATTTTGTTCACATTTGTTTTTGCATTTGTTTGTTTAAATAGTAAAATAATGTTGATGTTTTTACTCTGCCTACTTCTAATTTTCTAAATGTAACATCAAAACATTAACAGCTTATTAGAACTGTACAATTCACTGCTTTTCATAAAGAGTGGACAGTTGTAGCCTAGTGGTTAAGGTACTGGACTAGTAATCAGAAGGTTGCTGGTTTAAGCCCCACCACTGCCAGGTTGCTGCTGTTGGGCCCTTGAGCAAGTCCCATAACCCTTAATTGCTCAGACTGTATACTGTAACTGTATTGTAAATCGCTTTGGATAAATGCATCTGCTAAATGCTGAAAATGTAATGTAAATGTAAATAAAAAGATAAAATTAATATTGAGCAGAATTAAGTTCACCTTATTGGTCCGGCCCTCCACAACAGTCCGAGCTTCTTATGTGGCCCCTTGGAAAATTTAATTGCCCACCCCTGGTCTAAATGCCCAAGATGTCGAAGTCTGAAGTGGCTAAAAACACGACTCTGGTTACTGAGTTTGGAAAACAACCAACCAGTTCTGTGGTCATTAAGTCAATTCACGGATGAGAATTTTCATCTTTGAGACATAACACGAAGCCTCGCCCTGTCGCTGGATGTTCTAGGGTTACATTCAACCGCTAAGGTAGGATGTGCTGTGTATTGTAGCTTCATATATGACATATACTTATAAAACTTACAGAAACAACCTTTTTCTTTTTCTCTTCTTCTATAATTTTTCTTTTAGTTCCTCTATCCGTATGCTGACATTCACCCCTAACAGCAAGCTGTCTTTGAGGTGATGCATGAGTCCCTGGATGATTTATTGGTGGCTGGGGTAATAGGTAGCACTTGATCCTCTCAAGTGACTGCTTGTACATCTAGTCCAGCACTACCTTAATTTACTTTTTCTATAAGTAATACAAATAAAAATAAGTTTAAAAAAAATAAAGATTAGAACTATAATACTTGGCGTGTCTGCAGGCATGTGTGGATGTAAGGTGGATGTATGTGGGGTGAGAGTAGTCTAAAAGTGGTCAAAGGTTTGTAAACACTCAACAATCATCTCATCTATCAAGCATTATTATTAAGTTGATTCCCTATAATCTTCTGTAACAACTGAACCTCTTTGCTAAAGTGTTTTAACAAGATTATGGAGCTTGATTGTATGACTTTATCCATTCAGCTACAAGAGCACTGGTGTTATGCGGCTTGGCTTGGAGTTAGCTATTTAGCTGATCCCTAATCTTGTGGATTAGATTGAGGTCAGACAGTGTTAAACAGTGGAAAGAGAGACACTGTCAGGCTATAACAGGAAATGGCTTTGGCACAAAGTTAAATGCATACATTTCTCTATGATGTCATTGTATACTGTAGCATTTCAAAAACACTTCACTGAAACTTGGATCAGCCCAAACTAAGAACAATAGCTGTATTATTTTTAAACATTTTTTGCCTCTGCCATATTTACAAAGATGACAAATGTAGCATTTTTAGCAAAGGACAATCTCAGATATAATGCCTCATTCATCACTTTAGAATAGGTATTCCTAAAACTAGTGACATTGTGCTGACTTTGTAAATATACATAAGCAATTTGATGCCTGCAACACACTTACAGGAAATTGTGATGAATGTTAACCACTGTTTTACATCACTTTTCGTATTAATTACACTTCTTAATTGTCTAGGAACTAAGGAGACCAAGGGTCTGTTTGAAAACCTAGTGAGCTATTTTGCTGTCTTACTGCCTACATAGGCAGCTGCCTCAGTAGAGAGGATTGTAATAACTCATTGACTAACAATAATAACTCAGGTTATTCAAACGCACTACTTAGACAGCGATTCCATCAGCTTTCGCTTACTAAGCTAACACAGTCAGCCTCATGCCATTCAAACCAATGGGATGAGGTGGCACAACGCGCTAGCATGTTAACTAACATCTCTCTCCGTGTACCGAAAACGGTTAAGTTCGCTGACAAGCAAGAATTTGCAAATAAATTATACTTGTGCACCTTTATACAAATTAAATCAATAATAAATTATTTACGTTTGAAAATAACTCAGTTCGTTTCTCTGCACCGTCTGGCATATTTTTTATTTTTCTGTAAGAAAAGTTGTGCCGCACTGAATGCAGGGATTGCCTTCATTGCTAAGGCAGCATCGGATGCTCCCAAAAAGTATTTAGTCAGCCACTGATTGTGCAAGTTCTCCTACTTAGAAAGATGAGAGAGGTCTGTAATTCTCATCATAGGTACACTTCAACTATGAGAGACAAAATGAGAAAAAAAATACAGGAATTCACATTGTAGGATTTTTAAAGAATTTATTTGTAAATTATGGTGGAAAATAAGTATTTGGTCAATAACAAAAGTTCAACTCAATACTTTGTAACATAACCTTTGTTGGCAATGACAGAGGTCAAACGTTTCCTGTAAGTCTTCACCAGGTTTGCACACACTGTAGCTGGTATTTTGGCCCATTCCTCCATGCAGATCTCCTCTAGAGCAGTGATGTTTTGGGGCTGTCACTGGGCAACTTCCTCCACAAATTTTATATGGGGTTGAGGTCTGGAGACTGGCTAGGCCACTCCAGGACCTTGAAATGCTTTTTACGGAGCCACTCCTTCGTTGCCCGAGCGGTGTGTTTGGGATCATTGTCATGCTGGAAGACCCAGCCACGTTCCATCTTCAATGCTCTCACTGATGGAAGGAGGTTTTGGCTTAAAATCTCACGATACATGGCCTCATCTCATTCTTCCCTTAACACGGATCAGTCGTCCTGTCCCCTTTGCAGAAAAACAGCCCCAAAGCATGATGTTTCCACAACCATGCTTCACAGTAGGTATGGTGTTCTTGGGATGCAACTCAGCATTCTTCTTCCTCCAAACACGACGAGTTGAGTTTTTACCAAAAAGTTCCATTTTGGTTGCGTGGGGCCCCAGATCGAAGGAGATTATCAATGGTCTTGTATGTCTTCCATTTTCTTACAATTGCTCCCACAGTTGATTTATTCACACCAACCTGCTTGCCTATTGTAGATTCACTCTTCCCAGCCTGGTGCAGGTCTACAATTTTCTTCCTGGTGTTTTCTTCCTGGCCATTTTCTTCTTGGCCATGGTTGAGTTTGGAGTCTGACTGTTTGAGGCTGTGGACAGGTGTCTTTTATACATTTACATTTTCAGCATTTAGCAGACGCTTTTATCCAAAGCGACTTACACAATGAGCTGAACACGATGAGCAATTGAGGGTTAAGGGCCTTGCTCAGGGACCCAACAGTGACAACTTGGTGGTGGCGGGGCTTGAACCGACAACCTTCTGTTTACTAGTCCAGTACCTTAACCACTGAGCTATCACTGCCCTTATACAGATAACGAGGTCAAACAGGTGCCATTAATACAGGTAACAAGTGGAGGACAGAAGAGCTTCTTAAAGAAGAAGTTACAGGTCTGTGAGAGCCAGAAATCTTGCTTGTTTGTGGGTGACCAAATACTTATTTTCCACCATAATAATTCTTTAAAAATCCTACAATGTGATTTCCTGGATTTTTTTTTCTCATTTTGTCTCTCATAGTTGAAGTGTACCTATGATGAAAATTACAGACCTCTCTCATCTTTCTAAGTAGGAGAACTTGCACAATCAGTGGTTGACTTAATACTTTTTGGCCCCACTGTAGCGTTCAGATTTAAGGTGACTTAGTAGGCAGCATTTTAAGGCACCTAAGAATTCGAACAGCCTATTTCTCGGGAGCGCGCATAGGATGGCGTAAAATTCTGTTTATGTAGAGAGCTCACTAGGTTTTCGAACACACCCCAGTTGCTACTTTAGCTACTTAACAGTTTCTGGTTGCCATTGTCTGTATCCGCTTCATGGTGTGCCATACATTTTCGAAAGGAGACAGACCACACACACACACACTCTGTTTCTACAGAGTTCCACTGTTGTAGTGTGTTTAGTGTCTTGCACTGAGAAATCTTCTTTTTGAACTAATTAATTTTCTCATAAAGTTTGGCAAAAAGTGGACCCATCTTTACTTCAAAGACTAACCCCAGTTCTGCACAGGCTACGATTTTATTGGATTCCATTATTATTATTTTTTTTTTTACAATATGTATGGTACATGGTGAAAGACCTAAATTATTTGCAGTTTTGCCTTGAGAAATATTCTTTTTGAGCTGATCAGCTATTCTCTTATAAATGTTTGGCACTAAGTGGTGAGCCACGACTCATCATTGCTTACACTGACTGAGCCTTTGGTGGGTCCTTCTTTTATACCCAATCATAATTCAGTCATGTTACATATTCACCTGCTTTTTGTGGAATAATTCAATATTCTATTAACTTTTCACCATTTATTTTTTTTCTGTCCCAACTTTTTAAAATGTTTTCAATTTAAAATACATACAAATGTGTTCAAGTACAATGAAGCTGATCAGTAAAAACAGTGATAATCTTTTCTTTTTACTTTCAGTTTACTGTCAGTTAAATAAAGATTCAAGAAAATTTACAAAACACAGATTCTTGTTTTTATTGTATTTTACAAATAACCCCAACTTTTTTGGAAATAGGGTTTGTACAGTGAGAGAAAACTCTGGTATCTAAGATAAACAAATGACAGTTTAAGGATATTTAAAGTTTAATAATATTACTCCAGCATGGCTTTTTCATGTATTCTTCCCAATTTTCCCCTCCCAGTTTAGTCATATTCAATAACCCAATTGCATTTCGCTTTCTCTACTGCTGCTGACCTCCACTCCTGACCAAAAAGTGACTGTCACATGCTTCTTCCAACATGTGCAGTAGCCGAACGCTTCTTTAAATACCTGCACCTATTGAGCATGGAGAGTCATGTCTCGTTCTCCATTATCCATCGTCTTTGTACAGGCACATCGATCAGCCAGCAGGGGTCATAAGTGCAGCAGTTATAAGGAATCTCCTCTGGCATTTCCACCCTCATACGAGCCAATCACTGTCTGCTTAGTCGCCTGGCCTGTCAGTGGCAGCGCTGGGATTCTAACTCACAAGTTTGATTCGTTTGCACTGCAGTCTTGTGTCTGGAATCTAGTTTAGGTTGTGTTGCTTTGACTGAGCTCCAACTGGCTAAAATATACCATGGTTTTCACATTCTGCTTGCTTTCCTAATGACAGTAATAATGCTACATACCCCTCAAGCTTTTCCTTTTCTATGGTCCATTAAGTATGCTAATGTTGTCAGGTTTTACTAATGGATCCCATTTGTTTTGAGACCTACTTTTGTTGCAAAAGTGTGTTTGTTTTTGGAAGGCAGTGCTCCTTTCAACATGGTAAGACAGTAAGGATGTGTTTTTAACTCATACAGAACATGAATAGTCTATAAATAGTCTGTATGAATCAGCTTCTTCAGAAAGATCAATTCTCACACCTGAAGACCTGTGATGTTCTGGATCTATTTTCTCTAAAGTGTTATTCTTCTGTTGATGCCTCACTTGAAATGTGTTCTTTGTCCTTTGGTAGTGTGCTTCAATTATTGAGTCATGGTTGTGTTTTAGCTGCTCTCGACGTAAAACAGTTTAAAAAAATAGCTTTTTCATATTTAAGCTGAAGTGCATGAGTAAACATGGGTTTTATTAGCAGTTCAGGGTGTCATCATTTGAGTTTTGCAAATTAGATGCTCACCAGGTACTTTGGTTTCCACCCACCTCCACAAATGTCAAAAAAATGTTTATTGGCTTTTATTTTAACTGCCTCCCAGGTTAGTAAGCGTTAGAAAGTGAAGGGGTAAGTCTGGCCCTTCGACAGATTGGCACCTTGTCCAGCATTTGTACCTGCCTTGAACTCAAGTGTTTTAGATTGTGGCCACCCAGACTAAAATGAGTGGTTAGTGAAAATAAATGAACAATGCTTTATATAAACGTAATATTTATTGAATAATGCAGCCTTTAAACATTTTTAAGGCATTTTTCCCTTTTTCTCCCAATATCTCATATTCAAAAACCCAGTTGTATCTCCTCTACTGCTGCAGAACCCTACTCTGGGCCATATCTAACCCTCTTCGACACGTGTGCAGTCTAAACGATTCTATTCACCCGCATGTGGCGGATTTACACAGGGATCAGTGTCACTTATAGGGAGTCACACACTGATCTCCATTAATCCCTTCTCTGTGCATGTGCTGTCAAACAGGCAGCAGAAACATTAATAAATGATTAAATTTGATTAGCTGCTCCTGCTAATCCAAAATATAATTTTTAAATTTTCAACAGATTTCTGTTTGTAGTTACAGTTAGGCTATAATTTTATGTTTATTTATGGATAGGTCATTTCAAGGATAAGCATATAAGCTTCACAAGAATCTGATATAGACTGATAAACTGAAATAAAATCAGTGTGCTATACACTAAGCAAACATATAAATATATTATTTGTATGTTAATTTGTCCACTATTTACAGGAAATATCTTTGACTTGATAAATAACCTGTAAAACAGCAAAATAGCCCCAATTATAATAATTTATTTTATTTTACAAACTATATTTTCTTTTCTATGGCTCATTAAGTATGCTAATGTTGTCAGGTTTCACTAATGGATCCCATTTGTTTTGAGACATACTTTTGATGCAAAAGTGTATTTGTTTTTGGAAGGTAGTTCTCCTTTCAACATGGTAAGACAGTAAGGATGTGTTTTTAACTCATACAGAACGTGAATAGTCTATAAATAGTCTGTATGAATCAGCTTCTTCAGAAAGATCAATTCTCACACAAGTATTATTCTTCTGTTGATGCCTCACTTGAAATGTGTTCTTTGTCCTTTGGTAGTGTGCTTCAATTATTGAGTCATGGTTGTGTTTTAGCTGCTCTCGAGGTAAAACAGTTTTAAAAAATAGCTTTTTCATATTTAAGCTGAAGTGCATGAGTAAACATGGGTTTTATTAGCAGCTCAGGGTGTCATCATTTAAGTTTGATCATGGCCTCTGGTCACTCTCTAAAGAGTTTTGCATATTGGATGTTCACCAAGTACTTTGGTTTCCTCCCACCTCCTAAAATGTAAAAAAGTTGTATTGGCTTCTCTAAATTGCCCCCCAGGTTGGTAAACGTTAGTAAGTAAAGGGGTAAGTCTGGTCCTTCGACAGATTGGCACCTTGTCCAACACTTGTACCTGCCCTGAACTCAAGTGTTTTAGGTGGTGTGGACCAGGATTAATTAGTTAGTAAAAATAAATGAACAATCCTCTATATAAACATAATATTTATTGAATAATGCAGCCTTTTTTAATGCATTTCCCACTTTTCTCCCAATATATCATATTAAAAAACCCAGTTGTATCTCCTCTACTGCTGCAGACCACTACTCTGACTGAGGGGGGCCATATCCAATCCTCCTCGACAGGTGTGCAGTCTATAATGACTGTGCAGCCCAAATGTTGGCAATATCATTTGGGGGGGATATCTACTGGCATTGTGGACACCTGACCATGATCTTGTTGGACATTGAATTCCAAAACCATGGCATTAATTTCCCCCCCAACAGTGTGGCTATAATAGCCTTCAGTCTTTTCAGAGAATTTGTCATAAGATTTTGTGGCTGTCTGAATGTGTGCCCATTTATTTAAAAAGCTTTAGTTAGGTTAGGCAATGATACTGGATGAAAAACATGGTCACTTATTTTACACACACTATTGGTGGATTCTTACAGAGAACCATGTATGGAGTGTCATTCTATGCCATATGTTTATTTATTTATTTATTAGGATTTCGGGCGGCATGGTGGCTAAGTGGGTAGCACTGTCGCCTCACAGCAAGAAGGTCCTGGGTTCGATCCCCAGGTGGGACGGTCTGGGTCCTTTCTGTGTGGAGTTTGCATGTTCTCCCCGTGTTTGCCTGGGTTTTCTCTGGGAGCGCCGGTTTCCTCCCACAGCCCAAAGACGTGAATTGGAGATACAAAATTGTCTATGACTGTGTTCGATATAACCTTGTGAACTGATAAACCTTGTGTAATGAGTAACTATCGTTCCTGTCATGAATGTAACCAAAGTGTAAAACATGACGTTATAATCCTAATAAACAAACAAATTAGGATTTTAACGTCATGTTTTACACACATCGGTTAAATTCATGACGGTAATTACACGTTACACATATGTCAAAAAACATCCATTAGTAAAACCTGAGGCCTCAACATCAGTTCACGTTTTATGTCAAACACAGTCGTGCACAATTTTGTATCTCCAATTCACCTCATGTGCATGTCTTTGGACTGTGGGAGGAAACCGGAGGGGCAAACCCAGGACTTTCTTGCTGTGAGGCGACAGTGCTACCCACTGAGCCACAATGCCGCCCCCTTATGCCATACGTGTAAACATGGCAAGTTTTGTTTGCTGAGCACACAGTTAGGCCTGAGACTATCTGTTGTGGTGAGCTAGTATATTAGACTGCTGCACAGTCTAGGAAAAAAATATCATTAAAACAGCAAATGCTGTTTAACTAAAGAACAGTATAAGAACTGAAAGAGTCTGCTTCGATCTCAACTTTGATCTTTTAAAATGTGTACGATGTAGTTAATGTCAAAATGGGGCAAATTTGAGCACAGCCGCATGGTTTAAAATAGTGGCAAAGTGAACTTGAGGACATTTAGTACAGTTTTTTTTTTCTATAGCATTTCTTAAAGGATAACATTCCTTTTGCTGTAGCTCCCTGAAGGCTCTATCAGATGGTAGGCTGGGCCTGGGGTGGCTGAGTTGGATGAGTCTTGGGTGTTTAGAGACAGGAGATAAACAGGCTCCAGGGATTAAAGAAGAGTCAAGTTTTATGTGACTCAAGATGTGTAAAGGAGTGGCATAACTTAGGTCCAGCACATATAGTTATTCCATCTTATCTGAGAAACCCACAAGAGAAAAAAGGAGGGATGGAAATGACAAAAACAAGTGTATAAATCCAGATCTAGAGTTTTGGTGGCTGGGATACACCATTAAAGTTTCTGTCTTGAGACTGAAGGGCTTTGTTAGAAAATAAATATCAAAGTAGATTTTATTTACAAATGTAGTTACACTGTAAGCCCGGATAAGTTCAATCTGCTTAAAAAATTTGAGGAAACCGGTTGCCTTAAAAAAGTTCAGTAATGTATAATGAAAACTTGAGTTAGCATAACTTAAAACATTAAGTTATTACACCTAAAAGGCAAGTTGATTATACCAACTGCTTTTCCCAATCATTTTACTTATCTTGAGCTCAATGGAAAAAAACATATTAATTTCTTCTTAGTTTTCACGTTAATTACATTTTAAATATCAATTACAAATGTTTATAGAAAAACAGACACAATTATAAAATTATTTTTCTTTATTTTACTTATGTCAAGAAAACATCTTAAAAACTGTACAAACTGTATATAAAGTTCTGATGAAACACAAACAGCTCTTCACAGTAACCATGAACCTGTACTCAGTTTCACACAGCAAGCTGATTTCTTAACGTTTGGCTGCAGCTCTCTAAAACAAAACCAAGAAACAGAAGTATTAATATCAACATTAATACCATTCATTTAAGGATTAAAATAAAGCAGGCCAGCACACTCTTTGCTTCGTATGAAGACTAGCATACTAGCATGTAGCCTAAATACGGCAAATAAAGCAGCGCTGTTTGATTATTTATTTAGTGTCAACATTAAGATCATTTATTTTAAACAAAATTGTTAAGTAAAGTACAGCACTTACCAAAATTAGACTGGAGTTGGGTTAACGGAAGATGAAAAAGCCCCGTCAGACTGGTGTACATGCTACTCAAGAATTGCATAATGAGGAAGAAAATGTTTGTCCACTTAGTTTAACAAAGGTTCCACTTAACAAAAAAAGACATTTGAGAAAGAGAAGTTTACTTTTGCAAAAAGCCTTAAATGAAAAGTAAAAAGTAATTTGCAACAACAGGTTACAAAAGTTAAAACAAATGGCTACCCGAACACAAGAAAATAATTAAATAAAAGTTTAATTACCTTAACTTAACTTTTTTAAGTTAATCTGATAGAAAAGTAATTTTTTTTGTTGAGTACAATGTACTCTGCATTTTATAGTAGAGCAAAAAAACTTAAATAATTTATGTATGTTGTACTAAAAATGTTTGATTAGATATAAAGTCCGGGCTTACAGTGTACAAATGGCATGTGTACTTGGGTGAGGATAGTTTCTCTGGCTTGTCAGTGAGATTTTTCATTCATTTTTAGAATTCCTTTTGAGCTGAGTGAATTAGTGCTGGCAGGTACTAAATGTCATAATAGTAGTCTCTTATTAATTTTAATCCAGACCTATTGGGTTTAATGCTGTCTGTTTCTTTATGGCAACAGTTAGGGAAACACATTTTCCTCTTGTGTTTTGAAGGTTATAAAGACATTGATTGGAATTTAAGTGGTCTACACGCTAAGAGCCCTGACCTCAACTTTTCTTAACCTTTGGGACAAAATGGAACTTTAATTGTGAGCCATGCCTTTTCATCCAATACAAGTTCCAGGAAAAAAAGAATACTTAATTCCTGAGGAAAATTCCTTGATTTCAGGAAAGGTTACTGTGGTTAAAAACAAGCTTTATGTTACCTCTACTGGATGGAGTATTTTGCATTTAAAGCTTTTGTAGCCCAATTACAGTGGATTATTTTAATGCATTACACTCTCGTATCACGCCATCATGTTATCTACACCGATCAACCATAATATTAAAACCACCTCCTTGTTTCTACACTCACTGTCCATTTTATCAGCTCCACTTACCATATAGAAGCACTTTGTAGTTCTACAATTACTGACTGTAGTCCATCTGCTTCTCTGCATGCTTTGTTAGCCCCCTTTCACCCTGCTCTTCAATGGTCAGGACTCTCCCGGGAGCACTACAGAGCAGGTATTATTTGGATGGTGGGTCATTCTCAGCACTGCAGTGACACTGACATGATGGTGGTGGTGTGTTAGTGTGTGTTGTGCTGGTATAAGTGGATAAGACACAGCAGCACTGATGGAGTTTTTAAACACCTCACGGTCACTGCTGGACAGAGAATAGTCCACCAACCAAAGATATCCAGTCAACAGCACACCGTGGGCAGCGTCCTGTGATCACTGATGAAGATCTCAAAGATGACCAACTCAAACAGCAGCAATAGATGAGCGATCGTCTCTGACTTTATATCTACAAGGTGGACCAACTAGCTAGGAGTGTCTGATAGAGTGGATAGTGAGTGGACACAGTATTTAAAAACTCCAGCAGCACTGCTGTGTCTGATCCTTTCATACCACTCATATTAAGAATAATGCCTTGGATACCCGCATCAGAGCGCTTCATCACTGTGCATTTCAGGGAAAAAGAATGAGCAGTGACATTTGCTGACATGTCCTAATTGGATACCCTGTGGGTTCAGACAGAAGAACTAAACTGTCTCAGTGGGTGTGTCTTTACATTTGTCTTCTAACAAACTGCTAGATCATTAATTCAAACACAACAAGCAGCCAACACAGTTGTTCATTATAGTTTAATTAATTTAAATTGCATTTTAACTGGAGGGCTACATGAAAATGACTAAATAATAATCATGATTATTTTGCTTCTGTTATTTTTTCTGTTAATAACAACAATATAACATCCAAATGTGTAAATCTCTATACATTGATTATCTTTAAAAAAAAATATGAATATTAACCCAGAGTCGCAATTACATTTTTATTCCTAATTAGATATCTCATTTTTATTTTCATTGCTTTAGTTGTCGCTAAGAGAAGACATCAAGGTATTAAAAAGTGAACATTAAGCCTCTCTTATTTTATTGGGTTTGCAGTGTGCCATTGTACAAAGAATGTATAGTTTATGATTCTTTCCATTTTTGGTTTACTGACACATTTTCTTGCTAAAGTTAAGCCGGTGATTCAAGATACAAATAGATGAAATAGAATAGAATGTCTTTATTTGTCATAAATACATATACAGCTGTACAGTAAAACGAAATTCTTTCTTCGCATATCCAAGCTTGTTTGGAAGCTGGGGTCAGAGCACAGGGTCAGCCATTGTACGGCGCCCCTGGAACAGAGAGGGTTAAGGGCCTTGCTCAAGTGCCCAAAAGTGGCTGCATGGCTAGGGTTAGGGCACAAGGCAAAGTTACACCCTGGATAGAATCTTAGCTCACACCCATTGGCAGTTTGAAGTATATAATTTACCTGACAGGGCAACTTAGAGTATCCAATTCATCTACTGTTTTGGGAGGTGGGAGGAAACAGAAATAACCAGAGAAAACGTCCAATGGGTAGCCATATGTTGTACATGCCTTTGATCATGTATGATGATTGTTCACAATGTCTGTCTTTATTTAATAGATTAGAATACCTTTATTTGTCATATATAAATATACAGATGTACAGTACAATGAAAGTCTTTCTTTACATAGCCCTGCTTGTTTGGAAGCTGGGATCAGAGCGCAGGGTCAGCTATCGTAAGGCGCCCCTGGATCAGAGAGGGTCAAGGGCCTTGCTCAAGGGCCCAACAGTGGCTGCATAGCAAAGCTGGGATTCGAGCTCTCAACCTTTCAGTTGATAGCCCAAAGCTCTACCCACTAGGCTACCACTGTCCCATTTAGTATCTGCTGGTTGTTCTATTTTTTTTCTTTAATCTTGCTGATGTTTACCCTGGCTCCTTTGTGTGTACAGATGCCGTTCTTATGAGGATTGCTGTGGGACTCGCTGCTGTGTGAGAGCTCTCTCCATCCAGAGACTCTGGTACTTCTGGTAAGAATCGAGTGTACATGCAGGGACTCTGTGGGTCTTCATTTGTCAGTATTGCTTTTTTTGTCAGTTTTAGAGCTTAACATGTATTCTTACATGTAAAGTAGTATTGATTTAATTTAAATTTAAATTTGGAAACATTTGATGACATCATGCTAATAAAAAACCTCTATGTGAGGTCAGGGTTTGCAATAACTGGTGACTGGAGAACAATTGGTATTTACTTTGGCTTAACCAAGAGTGGACAAAAGCTCTGCAAGATATTTTTGACTGACATTAGCATTATTAAAGAGAAAATCTATGGCTGGTAAAGGCCTTGTCACTATTAGGAGATTTTCAGTGGAAAATAATAATCATACCAATAATTGAGATTAATGCAAGGGATCAAAAAGTTTCTGCACTTTTATATTTTGGTTGTAAACAGTGAGGGTGGGAGGAGTAGTAATTGGTCATGTCTGAAAGACTATAGTCCGGATTAAGCGCCATCTGATTTCCACCTTTTTGGACCGCTCAAAAAATGGAAAAAAGATTTTCATGTGATGATGATGTGAAAGCAGCAGTGCATCAGTGGCTACGCTCTCAATCAAAAGCATTTTTTGCTGATGGCATTAAAAGTTGGTACGACGCTGGGAAAAATGCATCGGAAGGTGGCTATGTAGAAAATTGATGGAATTTGTTTTTGAAATTCTTAATAAATAAACTTTTTAAAGAACTCTCGTAGTTTGATTTCCTTTCTGTCAATGTTTTATTATATTACAATATTAATATTATTTTATGTTAAACATACTACTTTAATACATTCAGTAAAACATTTACTGTTAGGAAAAGCCATTGAGACAGTTGTGGCCTAGTGGTTAAGGTACTGGACTAGTAATCCAAAGGTTGCTGGTTCAAGCCCCACCACTGCCAGGTTGCCACTGTTGGGCCCTTTAGCAAGGCCCTTAACTCTCAATTGCTTAGACTGTATACTGTCACTGTACTGTAAGTCGCTTTGGATAAAAGCATCTGCTAAATGCTGAAAATGTAAATGTATACGTAAAAGCCATTAATTATACAATCTTCATCAAACGAAATTGTTACACAACAAACTAAAATTAAAATTAGTCTGTGCTTCCAAGGTCATGTCTGATGAAAAAGATGAAAATATGATTGCTTGATTTGGTTACATTAATAGTCATTAATAATGAACCTGGTGTTTGCCAGTGAATAAACTGTGGAAATCTGATGAATTTGTGATTTAAAAACGAAAAGTAGAGTATTAATTTGATGGCACAGTTCTAGAATGTTATTTTATTGTGTGGCGTGGACTCCCAATTACTTTTTAGTGATTATGATTGACTACAGCTAGTGACTTCTCTTTGATCACGAAAGTAGAACTAGTTTGACTGTTTATTTAAGCATGAGTATAAAAAAATATACCACCAAACTGTGCTATATTGTGTTCATAACCCACAATAAGCTCATAAAGGAACTAAAACCTGCACCCCTTTCATGGCTAGGCAATTATATCTCAATGGATAAGATACTGGACAACTGATTGAACGGTCTCTGGTTTAAGCTCATTTGAGCAGGCCCCTCATCCTTAAATGCTTGCATTGTATTCTGTCACAATTGTTGAATAAAAGTGTTTGCTAAAAAGCACTCAGTTTTCATGTATTTGTTCTAAGTAATGTATCTAGTGCTACATTGCATCCTTCTGGCACTTGGTAGGTAGTGGAGTACACTGTGGTGTATTGTTGATTTATCCATGGGACCTGTAGTATGTCCAGACTTGGTGGAGTAAACAGCTCTGCTTTCAGCTCTCACTGATCAATACTGAGCATTACAGGAGTGTCTGATGCTCTCCGAGTGTGGACTGAGAGATAGACTAAAAGCTATTAATCTCCTTCCATCTCTCACGCCCTTGGATTTTTTCTGAACTCTGCTGTTGAACATTGTGTTCAGTTATTAAATCGGTAAACACACAGGAGGGAGTGGTACTGCCATCACTGCCTGTAGTCAGACTGCATCAAATAAAGAGTCATGTAAAGCTTTTCTGATATTGGATTCTGTGCTCTTCTTCTGACTTTTAAGAGTTTGAAGTGTTAGAGGATTCTACTGTTTGATTAAAATGTGCAGTTCTTACTTAATGCCTTGTCATTTCTTTATTATTATATGTAGCATACAGTGCTGTGAAAAAGTATTTGCCCCTCCCCCAAGTGCTTCTATTTTCGCTAATTTGTCATATTTAAATGTTTCAGATCTTCAAACTAGTTTTAATAACAGACAAGGAAAACATATCTAAACACAAAATTCATCTTTTAATTGATTCCATAATTATTTATGCAAAACCTGTATCGTCTGTGTGAAGAAGTAATTGCCCCCCAAAACTTAATTACTGGTTGTGTCACCCTTGGCAGTAACAGCTGCAATCAAATGTTTGTGATAACTTAAGATAAGTCTTTTACATTGCTGTGGAGACATTTTTTGCCCACTCCTCTTTGCAAAATTGTTTTAATTCGGCTACATTGAAGGTTGTCACTGTATCTCAATGGGATTCAAGTCAGGACTTTGACTTAGCTACTCCAAAACCTTGATTTTGTTTCTTTTGAGACATTCATTAGTGGACCTGCTTGTGTGCTTTGGATTATCACCCTGCTCCATGAACCAACTTACTTGAGTTTTACATTTACAACATTTTGCACTCTCTAGGATTTTTCTAGAGAGCAGAGTAACCCCAAACCATCACACTACCACCAATATGTTTACTGTTGCTATGATGTTCTTCTGGTGAAATGTGGTAGTTCTTTAGATGCTCATTTGTGACCTCCTGGTGGGCTGGCTACTCCTGAGAAGGTTCACCACTGTTCCAATTACTCTTCTTTTGTAGATAATGGCTCCTACTGTGCTTCACTGGAATCCCAGAGCCTTTTTAAACCTTTCCAGACTGGTAAATTTCAGTGACTTAGTTTTGCATTTGTAATTGTACATGTGGCATCATGTGCTGCTTTTTGAGACCTTCTGGCCTGCTACACATTGTTGTTTAGCTTCTGGCATTAATCATGCATCGGTGTGGTTAATGAAATTGAGCGCAATTGTCAAGTTAATTTGATTAAGTGGTTGATTTAGTACCTAAGGTGGTGGTTGTCTTTTCACACAGGGCCAGACAAAGCAAGCTTACTGAGACAGTGTGATGCTTTAGGAAATCTTGGGACCTGGCATTCTTGTGGATGTGTTTGACGCATACATCTACCTAAACATGTTTGCATTTGATTATGGCAATGGTATTGCCTAATTGCACTGGCCTCTTTTAGCAGAATAATGAGTCCTGCTACAATACAAATAACGTTCAGGAAGGGTTTGAATTATATGATGAGTTTGAGGTAATAACTTGGCGTTCAAATTCCACAAATATGAATCCAATCAAGCATCTCTGGGATGTGCTGGACAAACAAGTCAGATTCATTGATGCACCACCTCACAGCTTACAGGACTTAAAGGATCTGCTGCTATTGCATTGGTGACAGATACCACAGGACACCTTCAGACATCCGGTGGAGTCCATGTCTAGATGGGTCAGAGCTGTTCAGGGGGGCTTAAAGGGACCCACACAACATTCAGCTGGTAGTGTTAATGTTATGACAGGTTCGTGTTATGCCAGTATAGGGAAACATTAAAACAGTGGTTTGTGTAAATTACATATACTGCAGATATTGATGGTAAGGAATATTTTGCACACACCACTAGTTGTAAACTGTGTAATACAATCAGATGGGTTTGAACAAAACCAGGTTGTTTAAACTGGTTACCAATGAACTGGTAAGAGGAGTTACTGTAAGTAGGGAGGAAATGTGGCTATCAGTTATTGTGAAAGCTCCAGATTTAATAGTGATAAATGTAATAATTTTACTTGCTCTTCTCTCTACAACAGGCTGTTATTGATGATGGGAGTGCTGTTTTGCTGTGGAGCTGGTTTTTTTATACGACGACGTATGTATCCATCTCCTCTAAGGGAAGAGCCTGCCTTTAATGTATCATTCACCAGACACCCTGTGAGCACACCAGGTGAGAAGAATTACTTTCTGTCTGCATAATCTCTGTAAGTACACAGCTGTACAGTGCAGATATATTGTTTTGCTCAACCAGTGGTGGATTAGCACAGTGGTGCAGCAGGTAGTGTGGGTAAGTTCTTCCATTGTCTTGAGGATTTCTTTCAGGTCATCCACTGTTTATTTGTGAAGTTGGAAAAAAGGCAGTGGTATTCAAGTAGGTATGTGTACCTTTGGTCATTTAATTTTCATTTCAAAATACCATTATAGAAATTAAGTTGTTATTCATTTTGGGTACTTTAATTGTCAGTGGAAAAACATGAAATGGCTTTGTCACAAACTGATCAGAAAATCAAATAACAAAGAAAAATGGGATGGTATCCTATTTTTAAATATTCTATAATTTCAAAGGAACTAAATGTGCAGTGTACACGTATGGTGATGAAAACATGCTTTTTACATACATGTCATGATTAAAAATTATAGAGACAAGGAAAATTGGCAGAATTTTTTAGAAGATTAAAATAATAATAATATTATAATGACGCATCCCCTGCTACCCAGCTTAATTATGACAAAATCACCTGTATTGTCATGCTATTATTTTTTGTTCTATATTTTTAACACGTCTGCCCTATTTTACCTGTCTTCGTAATTTTTAACTACGACATGTATGTAATAAGCCTGTATTCTATGCTTCAGTCACCATGCATGCATGCTACACATTTATTTCTGCTGAAGGTGGTATGAAAATTATGTAATTTGAATAAATATGATCCTTGCTATTTCTTTTTTTTTTTTTTACTGACAACAACAGAACCAAATACGAGAAACAGACCATTTTCACTTTTTGGTTTTGAAATGAAAACTGAGTAACCCAAATGTTATTTGGAGAATTCACCTTACAGTAGTATTTTTAACATGCATAAACACCTATTTTTCCGAAGTACTAAATACTTTTACATTAAACCTAATAGAAACTGCATTGTGTACCCCAATAACAAATGGAGTCTTCGTAGATGATGACTGACATGAATCAAAATTGTATCTTTGTCAGTGAAGAAAGTAGTTCTCTTTTTGGCAGTAACTTAGTCAGTTGAATATGGCATCTTTCAGATGCCATTTTCAGATGCCACAGGGATCGCCACCCTGTGACAGAAGGACTCTTTATAAACTATATGAATCCACTGAAGCCTAAGCCAAGTCTTCCATGCTTGCTGTAAATTGGGGCTATAGCCTGAACTATTGTCACTTATCACAATCAAGAAATGCAACTGCTATTTCGCCAATAGAAAATGATACTTCAATTCTATTCTGGGCCTGAGCCAAAAGACAGTGGAAACCTGTACTGTTGTTAGATTATTCAATGTTTGTTTATTCAGAGATCAAAAGGACATTCTAGACTGTAATCAGCAAAGTATTCAAACACCAACATCTGTCATGTTATAAGGGTGCATCAGTGCCAATGGCATGGGTGATTTGACTATGTGTGAAGGTACCATTGATGTAGAGGCGTATATTGGAATTTCAGAGAGACATATGCTTCCATCAAGATGGTGTCTTTTCCTAGGAGGTTCTTAGTTATTTCAGCAAGATTCCAGGGTTCTCATTTTGTATGTCCTACAACACCATGGCTTTATAGACAAAGAGTTTGTACAATTTACTGACTGTGCACACTTGTTACAAAATAGGCATTGTCATGCAAATGTTTTGTCTGATTGATGTACAGTAAATGTTTAGCACAGTTGATATAAATAATAATAAATAATTAATTGGAATAAAAATTATTTTAATTAAATTAAAAGTATTGTGGATTTTTCAAAAACCTGCCATCCGAGTTTTGTTGAATTGTCAGAACTATGTGTTTCAATAATTTTGTCTCAGAAAAATAAGATTTTTAGACATTATCGAGACAAAGAAATTTAGGTTAAAGTTTCAGTCAGAGACAAAACTAGGTCATTGTCTTTCATAGGGTTTTAAAATGTCACTGTTAGAGTAGAGGGAAATAAATTGGGCTTAGTCATTATCTTACTCACTCATGTGAAAAACTGGCTTGAGCTTTAATAATACAAGAGCAGTGTACATTTGTTCTGTGGGCTGGCTTATCTGTGAAACATGAAATGATGTTTTCCACTGATGTTTTAGTGCAACTGTATTATTCAGTAAAGGTCAGCCAAATCTTAGATGTAGAACTCGGTTTGTTGTGTTTTTAACTGAAAAAAAAAAAAACAATGTGATAATGTGTAACTGTAATGTATACTATAATACTAACCAGGCCCATGTAAAGAAAAGATTTTAAATGATTAAATGATGTTTTGTTGTATGGGTAAAAATACCAAATTAAATTGCAGAAGTAAAGAATAAAATAGCCTACTTTCATCCATTTCCTTAACGACAAATAATACATGATAAAATGAGAGCAGGAGTAGGTGCTATGTCATGCAGCTACTGAATATAAATGAGTTCTTCACATTATCAGAATTTAATATTTTATATTTCCCATTATTGGTATAATGAACTTCTCAGAACTAGAATATTGATAGAATTATACCAGTATCATTTAATTTTGTGGCAAGTCACTCGGAATTGTGGTATTGAATTAACTTTTTTTTACCACTGGAACAGTGGAATCAGCTAAACATCTGAGTTAAAAAGTACTACTTTTTTTTTGAAGGAAAAGAGAAAACTAAACTCATTGTTAGTACTTCTGAAATGAAAGCATACATATTTTATCCTTATATATACATGTGATTAGGAAAGCAGTTGTAAAACTCAAATCTGAACTCCAGAAATGGACTGGATAAAATGATCCAATTATAAAACCTCAGGTGGCGCAGTGGAATAATCCCCTAGCGCACCAGCGCAGAGATTCTGAGCTCCCAGGTTTGAATCGGAATAAGAAGGAATTGGTGGACTTCGCACACATCAGAGACAGTGTGTGTCAGGCGAATATAGACCCTCCTACCATCCTAGCACTTTGTAGTTCTACAATTACTGACTGTAGTCTATTTGTTTTTATGCATACTTTGTTACCCCCTTTCATGATGTTCTTTAGTGGTCAGGACTCTCACAGGACCACTACAGAGTAGGTATTATTTGGGTGGTGGATCATTCTCAGCACTGCAGTGACACTGACATGGTGGTGGTGTGTTAGTGTGTGTTGTGCTGGTATGAGTGGGTAAGACACAGTAGCGCTAATGTAGTTGTTAAACACCTCACTGTCACTGCTGGACTGAGAATAGTCCACCAACCCAAAATATCCAGCCAACAGCGCCCTGTGGGCAGCGTCCTGTGACCAATGATGAAGGTCTAGAAGATGACTAACTCAAACAGCAGCAATAGATGAGCGATCGTCTCTGACTTTACATCTACAAGGTGGACCAACTAGGTAGGAGTGTCTAACAGAGTGGACATTGAGAGGACACAGTATTTAAAAACTCCAGCAGCGCTGCTGTGTTTTATCCACTCATACCAGCACAACACACACTAACACACAACCACCATGTCATTGTCAGTGCAGTGCTGAGAATCATCCACCACCTAAATAATACCTGCTCTGTGGGGGTCCTGACCAGTGAAGAACAGGGTGACAGCAGGCTGAAACAGAAACAGATGGACTACAGTCAGTAATTGTAGAACCACGAAGTGCTTCTATATGGTAAGTGGAGCTGATAAAGTGTACACTGAGTGTAGAAACCAGGAGGTGGTTTTAATATTATGGCTGATCAGTGTATATCAATAAATGAAATAAAGTTAACCAAATTAAACATAAAATATATTGGGTTCAAACTGCCTGTAGTGAAATAAACGTCAATGTAAGAAATGCATTTTTGTTTTTTGCGTTTTCCATATTGTCCCATTTTTTTTGATTTAGGGTTGTAAAATGTAAATGTATAAGTTGGATAATTAATTAATTGACATTAATTTAAATGTTTTACCACAACTTTATCCTGGTCAGGGTCATGGTGGGTAAATTTTTTTTGGGAATTTCTGGGCTCAGTGCGGTAATTCACCCTGGATTGGACTCATTACAGGCCCTTGGGCACTTGCCACCCCTTCCTCTCAGGTATAGCCAATAATGTCTGTATGTAGACACCTGACCAGGAGATGGCATAGCTGGGGATTTGAACACACTACTGAAAATTTATCATAATAAGTGCATAGTTTAACTCAATAAACAAAAGAAAAAAAAACTTAGGTAAAAACAACACATTTTTTTAAGTTAATCATCCTGCTTAAACTATGCCTATGCAAGCTGCCTAAATACATTGTTTTTGTTTGGAGGAAATCCAATGGTCTGCACAAAGCCCTGACTTTGAAATGTGACCTCACAAATGGTCTCTTGGGTGAATGTGTGGCAAGACTTACACATACACACTTCAAAATCCTGTAGAAAGCTTTTCCAGAGGAGTGAAAGCTATAGCTGCATGAAGGGGAACACCTTTACTGTGACCTATAATCTGTACAATTCAGTTGAATAACCTGGCATGCTGTTGTGGTATATAAAGAAGTAAAATTAAAAAAAATATATAATTAACACATAGTTGATGTTTACTTAGGATTTTTTTACAGCAATGGCTATACTTACACAAAAGACAACATTATTATTATTATGAATACAATAGTAGTATTTCACAGTGAGTCTCAAGCCTTAGTTGTAAATCTCTGGTCGTTTTACTTCTATAACAAATAGAAATGAAATGATCTGTCATAACGTGAAATATTTACTAGGACCAAACGTTTATTAATTTTAATTTTCATATTTTAAAGTCCTCTTTGTTTCATATTGCATTTTACAATACAATTTAAGCAGCCTTATTTTTTCTGTATCTCCACCAGTCTCTCAACAGCCTGGCATTCAGGGCTACGGTGACCCCAGCGTTGCCATGACGATGCCTATGGCCCCTGCCTACCCTGGCCAACCCAGCACAGCCCACATGATGAGTTCATACCCACCACCACCATCCTACTGCAACCATCCTCCTCCCTCATACGATCAGGTCTTCAACACCACAGAGAAGAAGTAAATCAGCAGACCTACACATCTGCACAGGTGGCACACTACAGCGGATCAGTGATCTGAGTCAGGACACCCTGACTGTGCCCAACAGCTCTGGCAGCCCAGAACGCCCTTGTGTAGCTTTTTAATTTGTACGCTTGTTTTAGGATGCAGCATTGTTATCATACATTGTTTAACGGTCAGTATTTTATAGTTGGACATTTTATCAGACTGTCTAATAAAAAGGGACATTTTTGCATGAAAGGATGATGCAGAACAGGACCTGCACATGCCGAACTCTAGAAAATGTGGGTAAATAAGGGATTCTTGTTAACTTGTACAGACGAAAAATACTGAGTGCTCTTTTAACTGTTCAGGACAGAACCCTATTGCTGTGGTGCATATTCAAACCATTTGGATGAAAAAAGGCCTGGATTAGTGGCAAAAATCAGACAAATACTTTTGAGTAAACTCTCAGTATGGTACCTGCACACTACTGAACGTGTTTAAACTCAACATGAAGAGGAACTCCACAAGCATGGACAGCCCAAATAAACCATGAATACTAAGCACATGGATATGTAAGGAAAAGCCACAGTTCACCCTGTTCATCACAAGTGAAGCTGGTCCACACCAGCCAGTGGTCCTTGCAATACATGCAGTCAGTTTTCTTAATCCTACAAAACAGCATCAGGTTAAAGCTGGACCTCTGACCTCTGACTGACTGAATAGTGGAGTCACTGAGAACATTTGTTCACTAGTTTCAGTAAGCATCTTAAATGTGGGCAGGCAACCCATCCATAAAGAATCCGGAAGAGGCAGATTTGGAGTGGTCTGGTATACCCAATTAGTTCTAGTGGTCAAATGGTGTAAACGTAATGTTGGCAAAAGGCATGCTTTTCCATTTATTTACATTTAGTTTTGAGTTTTCTGACAGGTCAAATATTTTAAAGCAAGATTATAGTCAGTGTTTGTTTTATTACAATACTTCTTTTTCTTGTGAGTGTTCATTCTGAGGTTGCATTTTTAGCATGTTGAACTACATGGCATTTGCAATTTAGGTCTATGGCACAAGTAAAGGTCTATGGCACATATGAAGCCTGCATAAAATTAAAAAGGAGACATTTAGTGAACAATGCTCCAGTTTGTAAACCTTTTTTCACTTAATAGAGAAAGATTTATTTTTACCAGTATCGCAAATACTATTTTTTCTGGCTTTATACATGTCCCCATCTCATTGGCTAGGATTGGCTAATGAATCTTTCTCAAATGGTTCAAAAATTTACAATTAAGGGGATAAACTGTGGTAATTATCCAGAAAAACAGCTTTATGAATGCAGGTGAAAAGCTAATGCTTTTTAAATTTTGCTTTGGTTGCTACACTGACATAAAAGACTTTTTAAATGTCCTGTGGACTCTGGTTCGGCAAAAGTTAGACTTGTCTAAATCAGTACAATTTAGAATCAGTTTTATATTTAATTAACTAGGAAAAATATGTCAGTTAATGAAATCAAGTAAACACTAAAATAAACCTTTTTGTTACTTGAGGATTACACCCCAGTAAAAGGGTTGTTGTACCTGAAATATAATTGTGGGCAATATATCCAAAATCCTGTTTTTGTGCTTTTAATTACTGTAATGATTTAAAGTCGAAATAATTTTTTTATTTGAATAATTTTTGCTTGCGCTTGTTTTCATATTCACACAACAAAACTGGTGCAGCAGTAAATTACAAACTCTGATCACAGTTTATTGTAAACAACTGTTTAACAGAAAGCATATTGCTGTAGTGTGTAAACTTACATGGCAGACGCCCATTAGACGTGACCTTATAACTTGCACTCGGCTTGTTTTATTAAAGACACTCATAACTAAAGTATAAACTCCAAAGAAACCTGACATTTAAATTGGCACAGTCACACTACAAAAGGTTTTTTTTAATCAAACCACAGTACTACAAAAGCTTTGAAGCTGTAAATGCTAACAATGGCTTTATAACAAAGCATTAATTTGTTAATGCTTCCAAATAATACATTTTGGGGATGTTTGGGTATTTAGTACAAATACAAAAAATTGTATATGTAAATCTGAGGTAAATGTTTTTATTGTTTTATCACCCAGCCCTAATATACTGTGTACAGTAGACCCTTGAGTTATGAACGGTTTACCATATGAACATTTTGGGTTACGAATGATCTTTTTTAACTTAACGTACAAACAAATTTCGGATTACGAACCGAAATTTGCGAAACACATGACGTCACGAACAAGTCGACTCCAACCGTGAGCGGACGGTGTTTTTTAGGTGTATTCTTTATATTTTGTAAAATTCTATATTAAAATGGCCTCAAAGAAGGTGCAGAGAAAGAGTAGTGGTGAGAAAATAAAACAATCTATTAATATTGGTTGTTATATAATTACTGCTGCCAGTAGCCTTCACTGTGTATCAGACAGAGGGGACAGTTAGTGAGAGAGAAGAAGGAAGTTATTATTTCGTGCAATTGCACCTACAAAATACAACACTATTGAAATAAAGAAGGAAATAATAGAGAAATATGAGAGTTATTGTTGTTTGTGGTAGATACATTTTATATAAAAAAGAAGGAAATGTATTATGGTGTATGGTACAGCACACGTACTGTACTGAAATGTGATGTGTGTTGTTTTATGTACAGTACAGTACTACTGTGTATTGTTGTTTATTATTGTTTATTACAGGAATGTCTATTCTATAATTTAAGATTTAATGAAAAATACACTTGTATTTATAACAAAAAACACCATTTAAGACATTAGAAAGGTTGGGTAAGGGGGTGATTTGGGAGGTCTGGCACAAATTAATTCTATTTACATTATTTCTTATGGGAAAAATAGGTTTAACTAACAAGCATTTTGACTTAAGAACAGCACTTCGGAACCAATTAAATTCATAAGTCAAGGGTCTACTGTATATTTACTAAAGAAACGTTAGTAACAAACTTCATACTCATTGATTTCATAAAGGTTTCTCAGCCGAAAGATAAATACTAATGGTAAGTCTTTGAGGGTAATACTCTAGTAACAAAAAGGTACATTTCAGTGTTTCTTTAGTGTATAATGTTTTAATTTTTTTAACACGGCATAAATTACTTAACCCTGTTACTTTATTCTTTTTTTAACTTAGTAGACTTGCTAAGCTTGTGTAAAACATGCTGTTTGTTAATGTAAGTAAATCTGATTTTGATGTGCCCATGTCTTAACACAAAACAAGCAGGTGAAAATTTATCTGAGCAAAAGCATTTACTTAAAAGCACAAAGTTCAAGAAATTAATAATTGGTACAGTAAATTTTGCTTTCATTTATTTATTCATCTTAAAGGTTTTAGAAAACTTTAAGAAGTCCTAGTTACAACCACAGCTACATGTATACAAGGTGTTGCTGTGTTCTTCTCACAGCAAGTACAAAAGAAACAATAGGACAATCAATCAGCAGATAGAACATTTAGAATTTAGTTGTGCAGTTTTCCAGGTTAAAATTAATATCAACACTCATCTTCATGATGTGCCTTCAAGCCTAGTTCCATCCTTCTGGCTGTAGGACCTTACCGAAATGAACCTTACTAGAGAAAGTTTTAGATGTTATGGTTTTGAGATTAAAGGCAGACAAAAGTGATCAGTAAATGCATTTAAGAGTTTTTGACTGGTGATTGTGTACATTTTAATTGTTCTATGCAAAGTACAGACAGGGTTAGTTATACGTGATACCTGCTTAGATGTTGTGAAAGGTTTGTGCACTGTTTTGGCTGAAAGACAAGTGTTACAGGTGTAAAGATATTAAAAACAACAAAGCAAGAACGTGTCTTCATTTTTTTAACTTTACAAATTGAGTGAGCCACAAGGATTTCTGTCATGTATGTGAATAATGATGTAAAGGACATGTTAAGATGTGCTGGCTGCCATACCGTACACAATAAACAGTCATTGACATCATCAACTGCCAAACAGGATAATTACTGCCAAATTAGACTCATGAGTACAATAAACGTTCCTCTCCTCTAATATTGCTGCACTTTCCTCCTCCCAGTAAAGGAATACTGTACTATAGGAACTAAAGGAATACAATAATATATGATTATCAAGAACAAGAATTACAACTGTAGTGAGAAAGAACAGAAACCTGTTAAAGCACATAATGAAAGGTTTAGGGCCATTAATTAGACATTATAGATATAAGACTACTTTTACAATGTGGAATATTTCTTTTTTCTTTCTTTATTTATTTATTTATTAAGATTTACCATCATGTTTTACACTTTGGTTACATTCATGACAAAACAGGTAGTGACAGGTTACACAAGATTCATCAGTTTAAGTTCAATGCAATTTTATATCTCCAATTCACCTAAATTGCACGTCTTTGTACTGTGGAGGGGAAATGGAGCTTCCAGAGGAAACCCACACAGACACGGGGAGAACATGCAAACTCCACTGTGCTGCCCTACAGTGGGGGATAAATACAAGTCTGTCAAATGCGAGTGGGGAAATGTGTTATGGTCTGATAAGACTAAGCCTGAAGTTTTTTTGGCCATAATTCCGAAAGGTATGGTTGGCATAAAAACAACTCTGTGCATTATCAAAAAAACGTTATACCCACAATGAAGCATGGTGGTGGCAGCATTATTGTCTGTTTTTCTTCTGCTGGAACTGGGGCCTTAGTCAAGGTGGAGGAAACTATGAACAGTTCCAGTTCAGTCAGTTTTAGCACAAAACCTTCACATTATTGTGCATTATCGTCCATCTGATCTCTATCAAATACTGTGAGATTTTAAGTTCCAAGACAGTGTAGAGATTATTCTTTAACGTGACACTTCCAGACCAAACATGGCAGTGGGGATTAATATAATATTAATATATGTATATATGTATAACCTTTTCTTTATGCCATACCAACCTTAAGTCCAGGCACTTGAGGTTTGTTTTTTCATTTAGTTTGTTGGCATAGAGATGATGTCTTATAGTAGATTTCATGATTTGATGACTCCAAACTGTCATTGTTTTCTTCTAATTTACAGAAATTGCTTGGGCAGGAACATGTTTACCACTGTGTTCTATTAACCTTACTGTGAACGTTTTGTAATTTTTTGAGAGCACACCAACTGCTGTAGTTGTAAAAGCTGATTTTCCCATTACTGCTTGATATAACACTTCAGCTGCTCAAGTCATCTGTGTTCATTTTTCTTAATGGAGACAGATCTGGCATCTACACTCTTTTACTACTGATCCATGCTGTTGTAAGACGTGCAGAATGTGGCTTGGCACTGGGTTGCTAAAACCAGCAGGAACGTCCCTAAAAATGTCTTGATGGCAGCATATGTTGTTTTAAAATGCGTATGTTTGTATTTTGGTTTGTAGGACAAGTTTATTCAACACACATCACTTTTGTCAAAAACATTGGTTAATTAAAAGTTCTGGTTAACCAATTAATCCAATTTAATTTGTAAACCATTTTTGCTGACAGCTTTTATTCAGTCCTGTATTATATAAATCTCACTCACCTTGTATTTCATTATCAAATTCAAGCAATAATTAGAAATTCTTTAGAAACAACACTATGACTAAGTAAATTAAGTTAGCTTCATTATTTATTCTTTAGCATTTGATATTGGTTGATAGTAATATTAAAGTTACAGCCAGCTGAAAAAGAATGTGTTATTAATAAATTCCACAATGTTTCATTTTGTTAGGACACATTACAGTGCTGTAAACAAGTTTTTCCCTTCACAATTTCTTCTAGTTTTGCTAATTTGTCACATTAAAATGTTTGACATTGCAACAAATTTTAATAGAATAAAAACTACACAGTTAAACATAAAATTCAATTTTTAAATGAGCATTTAATTTATTTAGGAAAGATTTAAAACCTATATTTAACTGGTTGTGCTGCCCAAACATTTGTGATGACTTTATTACATTGCTGTGGAGGAATTTTGGTCCACTCCTCTTTGCAGAATTGATTTAATTCAGCTTCTTTAGTGGGGGCATTTTCGAGCATGAACTGCCACTTTGAGGTCTTGCCACCGCATCTGAAAATGGGAGTTATTTTGGGTGTGTTCGAAAACCTAGTGAGCTGCCTTGCTGTTATACTGCATACATAGGCAGCTTCCTAAGTAGAGAGGATTCTAATAAGTCAATGACTTATAAGGCAGGTTATTCTAACGCGCTACTTAGACAGCGATTCCATCAGGTTTCGCTTACTAAGCTAACAGTTAGCATCTTGCCATTCAAACCAATGGGATGGGGTGGCACAGCGCGCTAGCATGTCAACTAACATCTCTCTCCATGTACCAAAAACGGTTCAATACCTTGTGCAGGTTTATACAAGTTAAAAATCAATAATAATTTATTTACATTTGAAGATTTTCTTCTCACCGTCAGCTGTGTTTTTTGTTTTTTTTTCTGTGAGAAAAGTTGTGCCGCACTGAATGCTGGGATTGCCTTGATCACTAAGGATGCTTCCGATGCTCAAAATAACATTGAAATTTTAAGATGCCTAACTAGACAGCTTATTAAGGCATCTAGGATTTTGAACAGCCTCATTCTCAGGAGCATGCATAGGATGACGTAAAATGCTGTTTATGTAGAGAGCTCCCTAGCTTTTCGAACACACTCTTTGTATCTTATAAGCCATTCAGTGATCGACTTTATTGTGTGCTTCTGATCATTGTCCTGCTGCTTAACTTAACTGTGCTTGAGCTTTAGGTCACCAACTGGCTGATGGACATTTTCCTTAAGGATTTTCTGTCAAACCACCATGTTTGCTGGTATGATGTTCTTATGGTCAAATGCAGTGTTAGCTTTAAGCCAGATATGACGAGACCTTGGAGACCTGGTCTTCCAAAAAGTTCCACCTTTGACTCATCAGTCCACAGAATACTATCACAAAAATCCAGGCAGTAAACTACATGTTTGTTTAGTGAGATGAGTCTTTGTGCAATGGATGATGCAAGTGAAGCCTTTACTAGATGTTTGTCTTGGTTCTTTTGTGTCCCAGAGCATTTTGTAAAGAGCTTTATAAACCCTTCCAGTACATTTTAATGCCTTTGTTTTGCATCTGTATTTAAATCTTTTTTGTACAAGGCATCATGTGCTGCTTTTTGAGACCTTCTAGTCTGCTTCACATTGCCAGACAAGTTCAAATTAAGTGATGTTTAGATTTAATAGGTCTGACAGTAATCTCATCTGAGTGTGGCTTGTAAAACTGAACACAGTTGTCAGTTGAATTTGGTTAGCTGATTTAGTAGCTGAAGAGACTGTTACTTTTTCACATAAGACCAAGTATGATTAAACAGTATTTTTCCTTCAATTCATGAAATCTTAATTTGACAAGCATTTAGTGTTGAGTTACTCGAGTTATCCCTGTCTTAAAAGTAATTTGACAACCTGAACACAAGTGTGACAAAAATGCCAAAAGTTATGTATTTTCACAGCACTGCATACTATCTTAAAAAAAACTAAATTTGTGTCCTGAAAGCTGTTCAGCTTAAACGGTGTCCTAAAGTAGATAGTAGCGCATGATGTAGTGAATGGCCATATGCTTAATTCAGTTATTGAACTACACTGTTTACATGACCTCTTACTATTAAATAGTCAGCATAAATAAACTAAAATCTAGTAAAAATTTATTACTATTAGTTTTAGACTATTAGTTTGCATTTACAGCATTTACCAGATGCTATTATCCAAAGCAACCTAAAACTGTGGCCATACACAATGCAAGCACTTGTGGGCCCAACCATGACAACCTGGCAGTGGTGGGGCTTAAACCAGTGACCTTCTGATTACTAGTCCAGGACCTTTAACTGTCAAACTATCACTGTCCTGTGTGCATGTTAACACTCATTAAATGTAGCATGTAGTTTAAGGACAATGCCAGGCAATAGGCAGCTATTTATTATATACAGGTATCTTAAATAAAGTGGTCTCAATATAACTTAAAATCTAATACTAAGGGAGTTAAACTCTGATTATTCATTCTTTCTGACAAAACATAACAGTTAAGAGAAAAAAAAATTTTCTCTGAGAGGTTCACTCCAAACACATCCACATATAGTCTGAGTAACTTCATTTCTTCATTCTGGCATTTAAAGTTGTATTATTATTTACTACTGAGGTACAAGCCCGCTTGCTTCCATTTGTATAAAGTATTCCATGGCAATGATCCAGTCAGATACAGTTTAGTTCAAAGAGTTGAATTTATTGCAACATTCATCAAAACAACGTCCACCTCAGGGAACAATATTTACTGGAAAAGGTTCAGTTTAATTTTCTCTTCATTTTGTACAGTCGTCTCTCCAGTTTTTAATAGCAACAAAACACCACCGTACAGACATTTGGAACACACACTATTGTGCGTACTATACTGATCGCAGACATTAATCATCTGGCTACAAGCGTACATTGGCACATTTCAGCCAACCTCATGCAAAAACAAGAAGGACAGGACTTGACACATAAAACAACAGGGTCAGGGACAAACACAAGGCAAACCAAGGCACTTCTACACAATTAGAGTACTAGCATGCATCACAAGAATAAAACTGATATTAAAAATAATAAACAAGAAGATCACTTACACAAATTACGTATTATAAAAGTAGCACAACAAAAACAAAAAAGCTACAGTGATGCAACTCAAGGCGGCTTGTTCGAGTTATAGGCTGAAGGATTTTTTCAATCCAGAAGTTTTTTTTGTAAAAGATGCGGCATTAAAAAAAAAAAAAATCAATTTTAAATTCAGAATTCTCCAAACAAAGGAGAAATAGAAGTCAGTGCGCCCAAATGCCCAGGTCAAAGTTCAAAGGCAGGAAAGCAGGAAGCCTCGGGCTGGGTCAGATCCGAGAGGAAGTGGATCGCTCCAGCCATACCTGCAAGGCACAGAGAAGTAGGTTCTTAGTCTGAGCATGTGAAGTCAGTTTGTTATTTTTAAGAAGCCTTCACAGGTTATCAAAATCTTGCTGATTTAGTGTACTCTGTAAACATGTGCAAACTACACATCACAGATCATGCATGTTTGTTTGTTTATTTGGATTTTTAACGTCATGTTTCACACCCTTCGGTTACATTCATGACAGGAACGGTAGTTACTCATAACACAAGATTCATCAGTTCACAAGGTTATATCAAACACAGTCTTGGACAATTTTGTATCTCCAATTCACCTCACTTGCATGTCTTTGGACTGTGGGAGGAAACAGGAGCACCCGGAGGAAACCCACACGAACACGGGGAAAACATGCAAACTCCACACAGAAAGGACCCGGACCGCCCCACCTGGGGATTGAACGCAGGACAGTGCTACCCACTTAGCCACCCGATCATACATGTAAACTTAAGGTTTGTTAAATAAATTAATAAAGGTGATGTTTGTACTTCTCTTTAGTTCTCTATTTATTTGTTTATTAGGATTTTAACGTCATGTTTTACACACTTTGGTTACATTCATGACAGAAATGGTAGTTACTCGTTACACAAGATTCATCAGTTCACAAGCTTAATATCAAACACAGTCATGGACAATTTTGTATCTACAGTTCACCTCACTTGCATGTCTTTGGACTGTGGAAGGAAACCCACGCAGACACAGTGAGAACATGCAAACTCTGTGCGGCAACAGTGTTACCCACTGAACCACTGTGCCAACCCACTAGTTCTTTAAATCTGGTAAAAAGCTAATACTGCATGAAAGAAGTAGTCATATACACCAACCAGCCATAACATTAAAACCACCTCCTTGTTTCTACACACACTGTGCATTTTATCAGCTCCACTTACCATATAGAAGCACTTTGTAGTTCTACAATTACTGACTGTAGTCCATCTGTTTCTCTGCATGCTTTGTTAGCGTCCTTTCATGCTGTTATTCAATGGTCAGGACTCTCCCAGGACCACTATTATTTGGGTGGTGGGTCATTCTCAGCACTGCAGTGACACTGACATGGTGGTGGTGTGTTGTTAAACACCTCACTGTCACTGCTGGACTGAGAATAGTCCATCAACCAAAAATATCTAGCCAACAGCGCCCCATGGGCAGCGTCCTGTGACCACTGATGAAGGTCTAGAAGATGACCAACTCAAACAGCAGCAACAGATGAGGGATCGTCTCTGACTTTACATCTACAAGGTGGACCAACCAGGTGGGAGTGTCTAATAGAGTGGACAGTGAGTGGACACGATATTTAAAAACTCCATCAGCACAACACACACTAGCACACCACCACCATGTCAGTGTGACTGCAGTACTGAGAATGATCCACCACCCAAATAATATCTACTCTGTAGTGGTCCTGACCATTGAAGAACAGGGTGAAAGCAGGCTAAAAAGTATGTAGAGAAACAGATGGACTACAGTCAGTAATTGTAGAACACTCCGATTTGTAGAACACTAGAATGCACTCCGAAATGGAATTTGCCAGTAGACGGATACAGTAAATGTAGTACAATTTTCCACGAAATTGCCTTGCTGACAGAAAGAAAAATGCTTACAAGTAGCATCTGCCGATAGCACAGTGAAGAGAGAACCTTAGAGGCTTAAAATCAATAATGAAAAAAACAAAAGAAAATATCCGAAAATAGAAGCAACTATAAAAAAAAATAAGCTGTTGGACATTTATGCAGAGGGGCAGAAAAACACAAGCCCTCTGGTAGTCACAGACACTCTGAATCACGCTCAGGGTCAGCTGTCCACATACAAACCCATTTTTGGAAGACTATGGACATAAAAAATGCAATAAGAAGAATCTGTTATTTGTTATTCTCACAAATCTTAAATTAACTGTCAAGTTACGTGCAAACAAATGAGTAGTTTTGACAGATCAAATTAAATATTTTGTGAATATAAACAAATTTAGAATTTAATGCCTGCAACACAAAAGTTGGAACAGGGGTAAAATATGAGTGAAAAGTTCAAAGACAATCCTGATTGAGTATAACAGAATGACCTTCCAAAGATGGGTCATGGTTCACCAATTTGTCTCAGACTTTGTCTGATAAAGCAGTTCTCAAGGCAGAAAATATATACTGCTTTCACCATCTACAATACATAGTACTGTGAAAAGATTCAGGGGATCCAGAGAAATCCCAGACCATGTAGTGAAACCACAGTTGAATGTGTGTTGCCTTCGAGCAGTCATACGGCATTGAGTGAGAAATCACCATGCTAATGTTATAAATATATCAGACTGTCTCAGAAGTGCCTTAATAACTTAAACAAACTTATTAACACAGTCTGCCTCACATGCTGCCTCAAAAAATGCAACCTGAAACAGAATTGGTGATACATTTGTGTGAATGTACCATTGATGCTGAAACATACAGGTCCTTCTCAAAAAATTAGCATATTGTGATAAAGTTCATTATTTTCCATAATGTAATGATAAAAATTAAACTTTCATATATTTTAGATTCATTGCACACCAACTGAAATATTTCAGGTCTTTTATTGTTTTAATACTGATGATTTTGGCATACAGCTCATGAAAACCCAAAATTCCTATCTCAAAAAATTAGCATATCATGAAAAGGTTCTCTAAACGAGCTATTAACCTAATCATCTGAATCAACGAATTAACTCTAAACACCTGCAAAAGATTCCTGAGGCTTTTAAAAACTCCCAGCCTGGTTCATTACTCAAAACTGCAATCATGGGTAAGACTGCCGACCTGACTGCTGTCCAGAAGGCCATCATTGACACCCTCAAGCAAGAGGGTAAGACACAGAAAGAAATTTCTGAACGAATAGGCTGTTCCCAGAGTGCTGTATCAAGGCACCTCAGTGGGAAGTCTGTGGGAAGGAAAAAGTGTGGCAGAAAACGCTGCACAACGAGAAGAGGTGACCGGACCCTGAGGAAGATTGTGGAGAAGGGCCGATTCCAGACCTTGGGGGACCTGCGGAAGCAGTGGACTGAGTCTGGAGTAGAAACATCCAGAGCCACCGTGCACAGGCGTGTGCAGGAAATGGGCTACAGGTGCCGCATTCCCCAGGTCAAGCCACTTTTGAACCAGAAACAGCGGCAGAAGCGCCTGACCTGGGCTACAGAGAAGCAGCACTGGACTGTTGCTCAGTGGTCCAAAGTACTGTTTTCGGAAATCAAGGTGCCAGAGTCTGGAGGAAGACTCGGGAGAAGGAAATGCCAAAATGCCTGAAGTCCAGTGTCAAGTACCCACAGCCAGTGATGGTCTGGGGTGCCATGTCAGCTGCTGGTGTTGGTCCACTGTGTTTTATCAAGGGCAGGGTCAATGCAGCTAGCTATCAGGAGATTTTGGAGCACTTCATGCTTCCATCTGCTGAAAAGCTTTATGGAGATGAAGATTTCATTTTTCAGCACGACCTGGCACCTGCTCACAGTGCCAAAACCACTGGTGAATGGTTTACTGACCATGGTATTACTGTGCTCAATTGGCCTGCCAACTCTCCTGACCTGAACCCCATAGAGAATCTGTGGGATATTGTGAAGAGAAAGTTGAGAGACACAAGACCCAACACTCTGGATGAGCTTAAGGCCGCTATCGAAGCATCCTGGGCCTCCATAACACCTCAGCAGTGCCACAGGCTGATTGCCTCCATGCCACGCCGCATTGAAGCAGTCATTTCTGCAAAAGGATTCCCGACCAAGTATTGAGTGCATAACTGAACATAATTATTTGAAGGTTGACTTTTTTTGTATTAAAAACACTTTTCTTTTATTGGTCGGATGAAATATGCTAATTTTTTGAGATAGGAATTTTGGGTTTTCATGAGCTGTATGCCAAAATCATCAGTATTAAAACAATAAAAGACCTGAAATATTTCAGTTGGTGTGCAATCAATCTAAAATATATGAAAGTTTAATTTTTATCATTACATTATGGAAAATAATGAACTTTATCACAATATGCTAATTTTTTGAGAAGGACCTGTATATTGGGATTTTAAAAGAGTTAAATGCTGGCATCAAGGTGAAGTCTTCTCACAAAAAAAGTCAGGCATCATTCTGCATGTGTTACAACAATGTGGCTTTATAGAGACAGAGTGCATGTGCTTGACTGGCCTGCCTGCAGTCCACATCTGTCTCTTATTGAAATGTGTGGCGCATCATGAAGAGAATTAGACAATGGCTATCATGGACTACTGAGCAGCTGAAGTTCTGTATGAAGCAAGAATGGGCAAAACATTAACAACAATTGTTGTCATCAGTTTCTAAACAAATATAAAAAATAAAATAAATATAAAAAGTGATGTAACACAGTGGTAAACAAATCTCTGTTTAGTTTGCTGCAGGCATCAAATTCTGAATTTATGTATATTTACAAAATCCAACTAAGTAGGTCAGTGAAAACACTGGAATATTTTCTTTGTACTTTTTGTCAAATACAGTAACGACAACAATCTAACTTGATACTTTATTTAACTGACAAATGTTCTAACTTTTTTCTAAAAATGGGGTTTAACTGACCACAGGCTTATTTTTAAAGACTGTCTGTGGAGCTTTATACCCATTTGTAAGGTCAGACACTGGTGTTGGAAGAGAAGGCATGGCTCGTAATCAATGGTCCAATTCATCCCAAAGTACTAGTTTAAAAATTCCTTCACACCAAACACGCAAAAAGCAAGTCTTTATAGACCTTGCTCTGTGCACAGAAGCACAATCCTAACAACAAAAAAGGGCCTCCCAACAAACAGTGTCACAAAGTTGGACACATGTTTTCTAAAACAGATTTTATACTGTCTATCTGTAAGCAATAGGTGTGCTCCTGATACCAGACACCGGCCCTGCTGCTGGGTTAATGTCTTTCTACAGCCCTGTCCAACTCTCCTTGTATAATGGCCCATGCCCTGGTATCTCCTTCCCAGCTTGAGCTGAGAAACACAGCAAACTTTTTTGTGAGGGCATGTATGGATGTGCCACCCTAAAGGAAGTGAGCTACCTGTTCAACCTGAATAAGCTGAGGTACCACCTCATGCTACCAGCAGTAACAAGAACACTAGCAAAATGCAAAATAAAATGAATAAAATGAATTTTTGGCTAATGATTTAATTTAAAGCAACTTACTGCTGACAGAATTTTATCCAAATAACTAAGGGTTAAGAGTCTAGCTCATAGGGTGCTAACAGTAAAAGCTTAGCAGCGGTGGGGCTTGACCCCCTTAAGATTCGGATCTACAGTCTAGCACTTTAACCTTCGAAACATCACTGCCATTTAGACTTTGGGCAAATACTTTTATTTAAAGCAACCTACAAATGAGACAGGATAAAATGCACACAACTCAGCCTTAAGCTGTTTTTTTCTCATACTTGAGCCTGTACTCCATATAGATTTTGAGCTTGTTTGATGAAGCATGATCATAAAGGTTTGATTCTACAAACACAATCAATCTGGGATTCATTTACTTCTGTAAATAAAAAAAGTATAGAAAATCTATGTGATGTAAACCTGTCCAGTGCAGCCCAACACATTTGTCTTAGGAGTGGATCACATTCATACATGGTTTACTCTACAGCAGAGTTTCCAGACCAGTGAATAGTACCCAGGACCACACCCAATCTTAAAAACTGCTTTAACACTTGCATAAACTTACTGGACACTTTAACCAAAGGTCCAACACTCTCATTCTACAAAGTACTGACTGTACAAACACGATACTATTTTAAGAGTGGAAGGGGGCAAGGGCACCAATAGACATTTTGGGGCATCTTGACAAGTTGGTCCTTCCCATCTTTACCTCTTTTATCACCACCACAAGAAGGTAGGTAGCCCCCACACTAACTTCCATCCCTCCACAACTTTGCGCATGACGATTGCTGCTAAACTTTGCTTCTAACTGTGTTATGTTTACATGTTTACATTACAGTGTTATATTCTTGTACTCTATTCACCCACCACCCAATATAGTACTGTTACCTGGCACAAGACTCATACTGTCTGCACTGTCTGTTTTGCCTCACACTGTTTAGTTCTGTCTACACTGTTTGTTTTGTCCTGTACTGTCCCTGTATTATCTTGCACAAGTTTATGTAGAAGTAGTTGTTGCATGTAGCACTTGTAGGTCCTGGAGGAACATTGTTTCATTTCACTATGTACTGTACATGCTATATATGTTTTCCCCCCGATTTTCTCCCAATGTAGTCATATCCAATTACCCGATTACATTGTGCTTCCCCTGTACTGATGCTGACCTCCACTGGCACCCTCCCTGTGAACATGCCAATCATTGTTTGCGTAGGCACCCAGCCTGCCAGTAGCCGAACTGAGATTCGAACCAACAAGTTCGAGATGTCAGCTCTGATGTGCTAGCGTGTTTTACCACTGCGCCACCTGAGCACCCTACACTATATATGGTTGAAATGAACAATAACTGGCTTGTCCGTTAGGGTTGGATGCTGGAGGGTATTCCTCATAACTGATGCAATTACGACCTCTGCTGGCTGAATGACACCCGCATCAGAGCTGAGGGATAATGGGGATCAGTGCGTGACTCTCCATGTGCGAGACTGAGCCAAGTTTGAACTTGTCTTGTGCAGGTGAAAAGATGCAGTCGGCTGCTGCACACGTGGAGGAGGAGGCGAGTCACGACTCTCCTGCTACAATATACTGGTGCTGGTCATAAAATTAGAATATCATGAAAAAGTTGATTTATTTCAGTAATTCCATTCAAAAAGTGAAACTTGTATATTATATTCATTCATTACACACAGACTGATATATTTCAAATGTTTATTTTTTTTAATGTTGATGATTATAACTGACAACTAATGAAAACCCCAAATTCAGTATCTCAGAAAATTAGATTATTTCCTAAGACCAATACAAAAAAAGGATTTTTAGAAATGTTGGCCAACTGAAAAGTATGAACATGAAAAGTATGAGCATGTACAGCACTCAATACTTAGTTGGGGCTCCTTTTGCCTAGGTTACTGCAGCAATGCAGCGTGGCATGGAGTCCATCAGTCTGTGGCACTGCTCAGGTGTTATGAGAGCCCAGGTTGCTCTGATAGTGGCCTTCAGCTCTTCTGAATTGTTGGGTCTGGCGTATCGCATCCTCCTCTTCACAATACCCCATAGATTTTCTATGGGGTTAAGGTCAGGCGAGTTTGCTGGCCAATTAAGAACAGGGATACCATGGTCCTTAAACCAGGTACTGGTAGCTTTGGCACTGTGTGCAGGTGCCAAGTCCTGTTGGAAAATGAAATCTGCATCTCCATAAAGTTGGTCAGCAGCAGGAAGCATGAAGTGCTCTAAAACTTCCTGGTAGACCGCTGCGTTGACCTTGGACCTCAGAAAACACAGTGAACCAACACCAGCAGATGACATGGCACTCCAAACCATCACTGACTGTGGAAACTTTACACTGGACCTCAAGCAACGTGGATTCTGTGCCTCTCCTCTCTTCCTCCAGACTCTGGGACCTTGATTTCCAAAGGTAATGCAAAATGTACTTTTATCAGAGAACATAACTTTGGACCACTCAGCAGTCCTTTTTGTCTTTAGCCCAGGCGAGACGCTTCTGACGCTGTCTCTTGTTCAAGAGTGGCTTGACACAAGGAATGCGACAGCTGAAACCCATGTCTTGCATACGTCTGTGCATGGTGGTTCTTGAAGCACTGACTCCAGCTGCAGTCCACTCTTTGTGAATCTCCCCCACATTTTTGAATGGGTTTTGTTTCACAATCCTCTCCAGGGTGCGGTTATCCCTATTGCTTGTACACTTTTTAAACCGACAGGCTGATTTGGGTAAAAACTTTCTTTAGTCAGATCATGTGTTTGCATGATTGTGTAAGGCACTGCTGTTTGCCAGCACTGTCCCTGTCCCAGACAAAGCCAGGAACCTAATGTTTCAGTTTCTAAGCTGTTGGCTAAATCTGGCTACAGGTGGCTTCCCACTGGATAGTAGATGTTATAAAATAACCTTTCTGTCCATAATCACTAATAATGATAAGAAGTTTTAATTGAGCTACACCACAGTGAGGTGCGTTCAAAAACAAACCTTTGTAAATAATAATTATATTAGAATAAGACAACACACATGGGCAAAGCATGTTTAATTAACTATAACAGTGCCTGTTAATTGTTATCATTATCATTTTTATGTTTATAGCATTGCTTTATCCTGGCCAGGTTCACAGTGGGATCAGCTTCACGGGAATCACTGGGCGCAATGCAGTAACAACCTGCTGACAAACCTGCTTTCTCCCCCCACACCCCCTCTGTCAACATATTTCTACAAGCTGCAACCATGATTACAACTTACATTTAATCTACTGCCAAACATTTAGGACTTAAAAATAGTGGAATCTTGTTGGGTGTAAAGTTTTCTGACATTTATGAAATAATGACTATTTCCCCACTCGTCTTTTGATAATAGTCCCATTGAAGAGAGTCTCCTTTTATATCTGTGTTGACAAACCCTCAATTAATGCACATCTAAAAGCCTGATGCCCACGCTTTTCCCATTTCTCCTCTCTGCAGTCTCCACTCGTTCTCTCATTCAGCATTTAAGCTATACACGCAGGGCTTTCATTACTGATGACAGCTTAGTATGCACTGAAACACAAACCAGATAAAACAAAGACTGCACAACCTGAGGACGCCTTTTCTTTTCTTCCTCACAATGGCTGGCTCTGATTATGCTGGGTAAAATAACAAGGTCACATTTCCTTTAGCATTACAACAAAAGCAAAAAGCCAATTAGCAATGCTCTTAACACTGACCTTTGTTATAAAGGTTATTACAACTGCAAAAGGCTGTCTGAGTATAACAAGTGCTATTCATTATAGTAGTCATTTCACTGACTGCTTTTTAAAGAAAAAGATTCAAGGCTGGACTATGGTTTGATAATGTGAGAGACTTTACCTTCGAACAGAGAGTATGGTCGGTCTGGAATACGGCAGCCGTGTTTTCCGTAGTCTAAACACCACTCAGCAAACTACAATACAGAGAAAAACAACACAAAACATTTAAATGAAAATATGAAAGGAAACAGAATATAATTACTGCATTATATAATATGATTAAATAATTCATTGCTTAAAGTCCACAGATAAATGTGAAATTAAATGTGAATATTTACTATATTAAATATACTTTCAAAACTGCCTTGTAACTTTATATAATTATGCCCATGTAAACATAAATAAGGGAGAGGGGCTGAAGAGGTGGCAGAGCTGGTACAATAAGTGCCACAAAGCAACATGGATTTTGCTGACCTGGAATCGAGTTGCACTTTTTACCCTTAAAGTTTAGGATTAAATATTAAAAGTGTTTGTTCCTGGCTTGTGCCCATTTACAAAAAGTATCCTGATAGCACTATAGTACTATCCTGAAAACAGTATATGTCCTGTGGTGTTGAGGTTTAGACAGTCAAGTACAATATATGCTTTATGGTCAATGGTGATCTGAATGGTTGCCAGGTTGGTGCTGCTTCTCCTATTTGTATATGGGGTTTGTATATGAGATTGGAATATCCTATTTCTGTGCTCGTCTCGTCTTTTATTATGGGGTTGATGTCCAATGGTGGAATGTAGCATTTAGTGACTTCTTTTCTTTTCTGCACTTTTTTGTTTTAATTTCCTGTAATACCACAATGGTCTAATTGCTTAGACAGTATACTGTCACAGTATACGCGTTGGATAAAAAGTGTCTGCTAAATGCCGAAAACATAAATGTTCTTTATTTATTAATTTGTCGTGGAGGTGATCCCTATGAGGTGATCTTCTGTGCTCCTTTTCTTCCTGAAGCGATGTTTATATTTGCTTATTTGGTCACTGTGGTCCTTTCCTGTTTTTGGAATGGGGATGATTATTCATCTGGTCCAGCAGTGGCAATGTGACTTGTTTAAAAAGATTAGAGGCTTTACCGTTGTTTGTTAAATGGTCCGTTGTTGTCCAAGTAATAGTTTGATTGATGCAGTTCTTGTAATTATCACATTCATTGGAATCCTGGGAGGCTATTTAGTGCCAGCTAAATAGTTTTAGCTAGTTGAATTAAATTGAAGTTGAAGCTAAATTATTTACATTTATTAAAAGTAGGCATTCTACGCTTTTAAATGGTGTCTAGTTTACTGACAATAAGTATGTTATATGGTTGGGTGGAGGGAATGTACAGAGCTGTGGACATCCTACAGATGTTCATCAGGGTTAGAAGGATGATATACCTGAGTAGTTGTATGACATTATAACGCTTGACTGACCATTTGCCAACATCTTCTGGTAAAATAAAGCATGTGCGACCACTGAGTAGGGCAACCAGGTTTTACCCTGGGCATGACTACCAGCCAATTAATTGGACCAAGGCTCCCAACCTTCTGTCTGTGTGAAGTATGAGCCAAAGCACTGTGTTGACGCTCCTCAAACACCAGGATCTCTTTCTCTCTAGACAGAGGTCAAAACATGGCAAACAAGGTGCCCCATTTGTCTCTTACAAACAGCAACGGGGTGCTGATGACCTTTTTTACATGGGGTAAGAGCGCTTTGTAAAATTTAGTTTGGTACAGCAAGATTCCACTGTTATTTGTGTATTATTAAATGAATTGTAATGGCTTGGGCATTTAAGGTGTTTGCTATGGCTCTGTAGATCTTTCCATTTAAGTGCTGTTTAATAATTTACTGGGCATGTGTGTATCGTTTATCTGTGGAACAGATGGCACCAGGATGCACTGTAGAACAATCCACCTTGCGATGCACAGATGTTAACAGATTTCAGGTGTCCACATCTGAGTGGGTCAGAGCTGTTTTGACTGCATATTAGGCAGACCCTAATGTATTGGCTCATCTGTGTATGTTTGATAGTGTCTGAATCCTTTTTTCTTTTAATAAGTACAACTTTAAAAGAGGTTATACACACATTTGAAGTGGATTTAGAAAAAAGTAAATTAAATAATAAAAGCGTGTTTTTCCTCACTGTTTACAATCAGAATATGTTATTTAAGAGGATTTAATGTTTTGGTGAAGTACTTTCCGCTTACTGTTACTTTATTAATGAAATGAAATAAGACCTGAGCATTCCTGAGTATTCATGTATTGTCCAAGATTTATTTTATCATTTCACACACACATGATCTGCAAACACAAAACTGGTGTTACTTAGACATCCAAGGCTCAGAGAGGACTTGGTGGTTCATTAATGCTAAATGTCTCCAGCTATTAAAGGTTGCTGTGATGGTGCCATCAGCTTTTATTACTTTCATTACTTCAGGCAGACTGCAGTAATTATAAGTGTTTCAGTGGGAACACGGTTTTGTATTAGATATGCAGACGTTGTTTCACATTGTCAGTACATCACCTCTTCATAGGGATGGAATAAAAAGTCTCTTTCCTGTTCCAGCATGACTGTCCCCTGTGGTCCACAAAGACTTGGTTAGACAAGTTTGATTTAAAGAGCTCAATCGGCTTACACAGGGTGCTGACATTATCCGAATGTGTACCTTTGGGATGATTGCAAGCCAGGCCTTCATGTTTAGTATCAGTGGCCAACTTCACATATGCACTTTTAACTAAATGGGCACAAATTCCCACAGATAAAATTCAAAACTAATTGATGCTGGAGAATGCAATATGCATTACATTTACATTTTTGGCATTTAGCAGACACTATTATCCAAAGTGACTTACAGTACACAGTCTAAGCAATTGAGGGGTTAAGGGCCTTGCTCAAGGGCCCAACAGTGGCAACCTGGTAGTGAAGGGGTTTAAACCAGCAACCTTTTGATTACAAGTCCAGTGCTTGGCTTCAACTACCCAATTCATTAATTTTTAGAGGTGTTTGATTGCAGTTGTTGCTGATAAATTTGGCATAACCAGTTATTAAGAGGGGCAATAACTCTTTCTGTATTGCATAATCTTTTTCCATTCAATAAATAAAATAATCATTAAAAATGTGGAATTTTTCATTGTATTCTTGCCTTGTATTCTGTACATAAAACCATTAAGTGTGACCAATATGTAAAAACATTAGAGAGAGCAATATGGTTTAAATATCTCAGCCATCCACCTTGCCCCACTTCCTCTGCTCTTCACCTCCATCAGCCTCGTACCCTCACCCTGCAGCTAATTACCTGAAAAAGTGCCCTCTACCCTCTGTCTAAAGCCATCTACTGACCTGACCTCTCTGCTCTATATAGCCAGTTCTGGCCCTGACTCCAATGGAAGACTAGTCTTGCAACTGCACTCTCCTACTAAGAAGCCACACTTTTGTAACATGAAAAATGTAGGTTGGCATTATCTTGCTGAAACAAGCAGAGACGTAGACGCATGTGACCAGAATGTATCCAAAAGTAGATTATTAAAGTGTGTGAAAAACCACTAGTAGTAATAGGTCTAAATAACAGAAGTGTTAAAAAAGTGTCACAGGCAGGAAATGACCCACATGCAGCATTTTGAAATTCGGTGTGGCCAGTCTAGCCACTGGCAGGTGCACTTGTCAGTGTGCTTTTATTGCCGGCCCCAAGCCTGGATTAAAATAAGGTGGGTTGCGTCAGGATGGGAAACCGGTATAAGGTTTCAAAAAATTTTAAATCAGATGACAAATCAGGTTATAAGACCCATATTTATATATTCACACCTAACACCTAACAATGAACACTGAAGTATTTATTTACATATTTTAATATCTGTTCCCATTTCTTTAAAACTTTTCAGAAAGGCAGGAGCATAAGTTAAAACAAGAGTGAAAAAAAATAAAGGTCCTTTATTAGATAGGTGGTATATGTATTTGTTTTTGCTGTAAGGCTTTAAAGCCAGAAGCTGTTGGCCGGTGTGAGTTCATACCTTGCATGCACGGTAGAGATATTTTTGCTCCTGCGTGAGCTTGTACAGAGACAGGAAAGCATAGCCGTTGCCAGCAGCGCCATGACAGATTCCATATCCTTTCCGCAGTAATCCTCTCTGCCAAATCACCTCGCCACACTCTACTGCATCCTTCAGGTACTTATCATCCTTAAACACCTTCAAAACACACAGATTAAAGGTACATTATATTTGTGAGATATTTTTTTTACTCAGTTCACTGCCTTTATTAATTCCTTCATGTATTTATCTTCTGTTAAATGTTATCTTCTGTAATTAACTGGTCTAGAGCCCTACAGATCACTTACACTAATATGGAGCAATTTAGGCTGAGCTCACATGGACTTTGTTGCCATTAGGATATGAAATCAGTAAATTCCATGTATTTTAATAAGAAAGATGCATTGACTGATCACAGGCACTAACAGATGGTCTAGAATAAAAGAGAGTCAACCCTTATAAGTTTATTAGGTTTAAACTTTTGACAGGACACACATTGACGTTACCTTGCAGCAGCCAAAAACAGATAGAGGTTTATTCATTTTATTCATCTATCAGATGTTATGCAAACAGTCCTGCAAAACAGGCAGCTCAGTGAGTAGCACTGTTGCCTCTCATCAAGAAGGTTCTGGGTTCGATTCCCAGGTGGATTTGTCTGGGTCCTTTATGTGTGGAGTCTCCTTGTTTTCACCATGTCCTTTTGAGTTTCCTCCAGTCCAAAAACATGCAGTCAGGTTAACTGGAGCTACTAAAACTGCCCTAGGTGTTTGTGTGTGTGTGCCATGTGATGGACTGACGACCTGTTCGGGATTTCCAACCTATCGTCCGGTGAACTGTACCCACAGCCACTCTGAACAGGATAGCAGTGGTAAAACAAACAATAAATGAATGAATATAAACCAGCACTTCATTTTGATACAATCATGCATCTTTTACTAATTAAAACAGCATATTGTTTTTAGTTCTTATATCCAGTATTTTGGAAAGCTAGTAGTTTACTCTGGCTGTGTGCATGTCAACATTCTCTACTAAATACATAACAACTAGTGGTGCCATCACTATTTTCTATACTAAAATATATGTGGTTTAATTTGCAAGTTGCCCAGTAACGTTTTCTGAGTTTTTCAGCAATTCTAACAGAATATCCATGTGAATGCAGCTTTATATTAGCCAGTCCATCTGACTGGCATGTTTTTGTCAGATAGAAGAAAACAGGACAAGCAGAGAAAACCCAAAAACACAGATAAAAGACAAAACATGAAGAAACGCAGAAACATGAAGCTGCATGACACCAAGACTACCCACTGTGCCACCATTCAGTCATGTTTAATAATATAACTTCCTAAAGCTAGAGTGAATTTTATTTTTGATTACATGTTTGGCTTCCTTGAATAATTCATTATAGCTGACAGGCCCCACAGTGGGCACAGTAAATACATATTTAAAAAATCTTATTTAAGCAGCAAAAAATGCTACAGCCATATGTGAGCATGAATCAGTCTAACTGGAACACCCTACAGTACGAATGTAAAAAACAATATTCCTGTCTATCAACCAGCCAAGCTAGAATGTCATTTTGTGCCCCCTATTTCATACTCACTGATCTGAAAGTGATGCTGCATGATTAAGTGTTTGAAAAAGGCTTAGTTCAGCTGCAAAACATCAGTGTTTTCTGCTCAAATTTGATTGCTGACATTAGCATATTAATATGATCTGAATGTTACACTAATCTAAACAAATTGTACTGGAGAACAAAGCTGCATACACAGAGCAGTGCTCCACCTGGCTACACACAGCTGACTTTCAAACTACAACAGAACAAGCTTTACTCTTCTGTTCATTTTAGCCACATTTTCTTATGAAACAGTAAAATATTTTGTCAGGTTTAGGATCAATTTCTTTTACTTACCTAACCTGTCATTTAGAAATGTACTTATATGTGTCTCACATTTCTATGACAGCGTACTAGAGCCACTTTAAATAATTTTTTTTTAAAGTTTCGATTTCGAGAATAAAGTCAAAATAATTTCGAGAATAAAGTCAAAATAATTTTAAGAATATAGTCAAAATAATTTCGAGAATGAAGTCAAAATAATTTCAAGAATAAAGTCAAAATAATTTTGAGAATAAAGTCTAAATAATTTCAAGAATGAGGTCAAAATAATTTCAAGAATAAAGTCTAAATAATTTCGAGAATAAAATCTAAATAATTTCAAGAATGAGGTCAAAATAATTTCGAGAATGAAGTCGAAATAATTTCAAGAATAAAGTAAAAATAATTTCAAGAATAAAGTCGAAATAATTTCAAGAATGAGGTCAAAATAATTTCGAGAATAAAGTCAAAATAATTTCAAGAATGAGGTTAAAATAATTTCGAGAACAAAGTAAAAAAAATTATTTCAAGAACAAAGTCAAAATAATTTTAAGAATAAAGTCAAAACTATTTCAAGAATAAAGTCAAAATAATTTCAAGAATGAGGTCAAAATAATTTTGAGAATAAAGAGAATATTCAAGAAAATAATTTCAAGAATAAAGTCAAAATAATTTTAAGAAAAGTCAAAATAATTTCGAGAATAAAATCAAAATAATTTCAAGAATGAGGTCAAAATAATTTAGAGAATAAAGGGAATAAAGTTGAAATAATTTCAAGAATAAAGTCAAGATAATTTCGAGAATAAAGTCGAAATAATTTTAAGAATAAAGTCAAAATAATTTCGAGAATAAAATCGAAATAATTTTAAGAATAAAGTCAAAATAATTTCGAGAATAAAGTCAAAATAATTTCAAGAATAAAGTCAAAATAATTTTGAGAATGAAGTCGAAATAATTTCAAGAATAAAGTCAAAATAATTTCGAGATCAAAGTTGAAATAATTTCAAGATTAAAGTTTAAATGATTTTGAGATTAAAGTCGAAATATGTGGATGGAAGCGTACAATACAAACAACAACCCAAAAATAATAATCGCGGGTTATTGGATAACCACAGTAACGCGCATTCGCGGCTGCTTTCAGTGCACGCGTGCCGAGCTAGGTACTGAGACCCGTGCTTCTCTGAACTGACAAGCCTACAACGGCTGCACACTCTTTGGCCATAACATTTCGACTTTATTCTCATAATCATTTCGACTTCAATCTCAAAAAAATTTCGACTTTATTCTCATAATCATTTAGACTTTATTCTTAAAATTGAAACTTATACAACTTTATTCTCGAAATCAAAACTTTAATAATAATAATAATTTAAATAATAATAATAATTGAATAATAATTAAAATAATAGTAATTTAATAATAATTAAAAAATAAAATTTTTACAGTGGCCCTAATACGCCATCGTACATTTCAGAAATCTTAGTACCATGAAATATGAAAGTGGCCTGTATTGGAATTGAAAGTATTTAATTGTATCCGTTTGCTGTTTTCATGGTCATGAACAACACAAATATCACTTGAGAATATAGATCAGATTTTGGTCAATTTTGCCTGTCTGCAGTGTAAAATAGCCCAGTAGGTGGTGTGTGGCTTAGTCGAGGCACATTTCTCATGCATGTTCCCACCCGGTTGGTAGCTATATTGTTAAGCAGATGAAACTAATTGACAAAAAGTGTTGCAATGTTGCAAAAATTTCACTTTGATTTGAATGATAGCAATTACAACATACAATTACATAAATGGCTGATTGTTGTTTTAGTCTTTGTGATGAATCTACAGCTATATCAGTACACAAAACCAAATCATTTGCCTCTTTTTAATATAAGCTGTTATTTTAAGCTTATTGTGATTATGCAGGCCAAAATGATAATACATTAATAACAGAGTGGTTATGTCTTTCTGTTATGGGGTCTTTTATTATTACAGCAGCTACATCAAAGTTACATCACACTCAATTCATTTTGCTACACCTAATTTCCCTAATTATATTTCATACTTGGTTATTTCCACCCTTAATTAAGGGGTGACAGCATGTTTCTCATTTGTTAGGTAACTGAGTTATACGTTTTTTAAGTAGACCTGTCTAAGAAGCACAGTGTTTGCTAAAGAACAACTCAGTGCAAAAACTGTTATACACTATGCATAACTTATATGATGATGGTAATGTTTGTTTTAAATGCCTGCTTAGACTAAAGTTATATGTAATATAAAAAATATATGATGTACAGGGTGAATCATAATTAGTTTTGCTAGGGTCTGCTTCAAAAAAATGCTAAATCTGTGGTGCCACTTAAAAAAAAAAATAGAGGCGTAATTTATCACACTATTGATTATATTACCATATTGGTCAGCTCTTGCTCTGGCTTTAGAGGGCTAGCTAAAAAGCACAGCATAATTTGCTGGAGTTAAATGCAGAGTTAAATCCTGAGAAAATGCCATTTCCAAAAACAGTGCATGCTCAATTGTTTCTTTCCCAATTTCACACACTATCAAGTGTGTGTGTGTGTGTGTTAGGGGTTGGGTGTGGGAGGGAAAAAGAGAGAGCGAGAAAAAAAGAGAGCAAATAGCCCATCTGTTATGAGAAATGGGAAGTAGATTTTGACTGTAAAAAATTCTGCTGCAATTTAGATGTCCTGTAATGTCAAATAAAAAAACTGTGAAAAAAATACTTCTCTCTCTCTCTCTCTCTCTCTCGCTCGCTCGCTCTCTCTCTCTCTCTCTCTCTCTCTCTATATATATATATATATATATATATACAGTGTATCACAAAAGTGAGTACACCCCTCACATTTCTGCAGATATTTAAGTATATCTTTTCATGGGACAACACTGACAAAATGACACTTTGACACAATGAAAAGTAGTCTGTGTGCAGCTTATATAACAGTGTAAATTTATTCTTCCCTCAAAATAACTCAATATACAGCCATTAATGTCTAAACCACCGGCAACAAAAGTGAGTACACCCCTAAGAGACTACACCCCTAAATGTCCAAATTGAGCACTGCTTGTCATTTTCCCTCCAAAATGTAATGTGATTTGTTAGTGTTACTAGGTCTCAGGTGTGCATAGGGAGCAGGTGTGTTCAATTTAGTAGTACAGCTCTCACACTCTCTCATACTGGTCACTGAAAGTTCCAACATGGCACCTCATGGCAAAGAACTCTCTGAGGATCTTAAAAGACGAATTGTTGCGCTACATGAAGATGGCCAAGGCTTCAAGAAGATTGCCAACACCCTGAAACTGAGCTGCAGCACAGTGGCCAAGATCATCCAGCGTTTTAAAAGAGCAGGGTCCACTCAGAAAAGACCTCGCGTTGGTCATCCAAAGAAGCTGAGTGCACGTGCTCAGCGTCACATCCAACTGCTGTCTTTGAAAGATAGGCGCAGGAGTGCTGTCAGCATTGCTGCAGAGATTGAAAAGGTGGGGGTCAGCCTGTCAGTGCTCAGACCATACGCCGCACACTACATCAAATTGGTCTGCATGGCTGTCACCCCAGAAGGAAGCCTCTTCTGAAGTCTCTACACAAGAAAGCCCGCAAACAGTTTGCTGAAGACATGTCAACAAAGGACATGGACTACTGGAACCATGTCCTATGGTCTGATGAGACCAAGATTAATTTGTTTGGTTCAGATGGTCTCAAGCATGTGTGGCGGCAATCAGGTGAGGAGTACAAAGATAAGTGTGTCATGCCTACAGTCAAGCATGGTGGTGGGAATGCCATGGTCTGGGGCTGCATGAGTGCAGCAGGTGTTGGGGAGTTACATTTCATTGAGGGACACATGAACTCCAATATGTACTGTGAAATACTGAAGCAGAGCATGATCCCCTCCCTCCGGAAACTGGGTCGCAGGGCAGTGTTCCAGCATGATAATGACCCCAAACACACCTCTAAGACGACCACTGCTTTATTGAAGAGGCTGAGGGTAAAGGTGATGGACTGGCCAAGCATGTCTCCAGACCTAAACCCAATAGAACATCTTTGGGGCATCCTCAAGCGGAAGGTGGAGGAGCGCAAAGTCTCGAATATCCGCCAGCTCCGTGATGTCGTCATGGAGGAGTGGAAAAGCATTCCAGTGGCAACCTGTGAAGCTCTGGTAAACTCCATGCCCAGGAGAGTTAAGGCAGTTCTGGGAAATAATGGTGGCCACACAAAATATTGACACTTCAGGAACTTTCACTAAGGGGTGTACTCACTTTTGTTGCCGGTGGTTTAGACACTAATGGCTGTATATTAAGTTATTTTGAGGGAAGAATAAATTTACACTGTTATATAAGCTGCACACAGACTACTTTTCATTGTGTCAAAGTGTCATTTTGTCAGTGTTGTCCCATGAAAAGATATACTTAAATATCTGCAGAAATGTGAGGGGTGTACTCACTTCTGTGATACACTGTATAATGCATGAAAAAGCAGAAATATTAAGACATGGCTTAGGTTGCTGCTCCCTTTACCTTGGTATTATATAAACTATATAGAATAAACTAGTAATTTACTGAGAAAATGTGCCGTAAACTTTATATAGATTACAAACCCTAATGTGTAACATTCTAATAAAACATGCAGTATACAACTGAAAATATTACAATATAACATTTATTTTTAATACATACAGTGTATCACAAAAGTGAGTACACCCCTCACATTTCTGCAAATATTTTATTATATCTTTTCATGGGACAACACCATAGAAATAAAACTTCGATATAACTTAGAGTAGTCAGTGTACAACTTGTATAGCAGTGTAGATTCACTGTCTTCTGAAAATAACTCAACACACAGCCATTAATGTCTAAATGGCTGGCAACATAAGTGAGTACACCCCACAGTGAACATGTCCAAATTGTGCCCAAAGTGTCAATATTTTGTGTGACCACCATTATTATCCAGCACTGCCTTAACCCTCCTGGGCATGGAATTCACCAGAGCTGCACAGGTTGCTACTGGAATCCTCTTCCACTCCTCCATGATGACATCACGGAGCTAGTGGATGTTAGACACCTTGAACTCCTCCACCTTCCACTTGAGGATGCGCCACAGGTGCTCAATTGGGTTTAGTCCATCACCTTTACCTTCAGCTTCCTCAGCAAGGCAGTTGTCATCTTGGAGGTTGTGTTTGGGGTCGTTATCCTGTTGGAAAACTGCCATGAGGCCCAGTTTTCGAAGGGAGGGGATCATGCTCTGTTTCAGAATGTCACAGTACATGTTGGAATTCATGTTTCCCTCAATGAACTGCAGCTCCCCAGCGCCAGCAACACTCATGCAGCCCAAGACCATGATGCTACCACCACCATGCTTGACTGTAGGCAAGATGCAGTTGTCTTGGTACTTCTCACCAGGGCGCCGCCACACATGCTGGACACCATCTGAGCCAAACAAGTTTATCTTGGTCTCGTAGACCACAGGGCATTCCAGTAATCCATGTTCTTGGACTGCTTGTCTTCAGCAAACTGTTTGCGGGCTTTCTTGTGCGTCAGCTTCCTTCTGGGATGACGACCATGCAGACCGAGTTGATGCAGTGTGCGGCGTATGGTCTGAGCACTGACAGGCTGACCTCCCATGTCTTCAACCTCTGCAGCAATGCTGGCAGCACTCATGTGTCTATTTTTTAAAGCCAACCTCTGGATATGACGCCGAACACGTGGACTCAACTTCTTTGGTCGACCCTGGCGAAGCCTGTTCCGAGAGGAACCTGTCCTGGAAAACCGCTGTATGACCTTGGCCACCATGCTGTAGCTCAGTTTCAGGGTGTTAGCAATCTTCTTATAGCCTAGGCCATCTTTGTGGAGAGCAACAATTCTATTTCTCACATCCTCAGAGAGTTCTTTGCCATGAGATGCCATGTTGAATATCCAGTTGCCAGTATGAGAGAATTGTACCCAAAACACCAAATTTAACAGCCCTGCTCCCCATTTACACCTGGGACCTTGACACATGACACCAGGGAGGGACAACGACACATTTGGGCACAATTTGGATATGTTCACTGTGGGGTGTACTCACTTATGTTGCCAGCTATTTAGACATTATTGGCTGTGTGTTGAGTTATTTTCAGAAGACAGTAAATCTACACTGCTATACAAGCTGAACACTGACTACTCTAAGTTATATCCAAGTTTCATGTCTATAGTGTTGTCCCATGAAAAGATATAATGAAATATTTGCAGAAATGTGAGGGGTGTACTCACTTTTGTGATACACTGTATATGTATATTACAAATTTTATGTCTAGAACAGAAGCATATTCATCACATTCACATTACATCACTTTAACTTCTAACAGCATTTAATAATAAAGCACTAAAGATAAAAAAGCTGAATTTTTCAGCTGTGCCCCCTGACTGCAGACAGGCCTGTCCCGCACACACATGCACTGATTTTGCAGTCATGCTTCTGTAACTTATGCAGAATGTGACCAGGTGTTGAAACATGTTGAAATAAACATAGAGGTTTCAGGAAAAGACGTTATTTAAAAGGCAGCATTTGGAATGTTTTGCTCCCAAATGTGTTTATACGTTTTAGCATTATTGGTCACAATAATTACATTAATTACACCTTGTTTTAACTGTGCATAGTATTGTCTTAACTTGAATGTGTGAGTGCAGTGGCATGCAGTTTTTATTAAGAATAGTTTGGCAAAGTATTTTAAAGCCCATGATTTATCACAGACACATGCCAGTTTAAAATGTGATGCCTTTTTTCCAAGTAGTGAATCCCCTTGACCTGTTATTGCTTAAATGTACTAGGGTTTCTTGGATGCCTTATTCTATACCCAAGAATATCCAAGTTTCTAGTCCTAAAATGCCCTGTTTCAACGTTTTAAAAATGTGTTGCAGGAATCAATTTTGGAATTAATATGTATATACGGGCAAAATATAAAATACTCTTTGTACTGTTTTCGTTTAAATAAAGGTCATGGTGTTTAATTTGCATTTAACACAGTCCCAAATTTTCTGTAAGGTTTGCATGTGCTTTGGAATTGGGAGCAAATCTGTTAGCATATTTAAAAAGCTCTGTTATTCCTTATCCACAATAAACCATGAAAACTGTGTTTTTAGATTTGACTGCTTTGGAGGGCAGATTTAAAAAGTAAATCGGAATTGCTATTTTATAGTTTTATTGAAGCTGATTTTTAAAAAATCCAATTGTAATACATGACGTGATACATAATGCCTTAAAAAGGAATTCGGCAAGGTTGAAAATTTTGAGTTTTCTGTGTAATTAAGTCTCGCAAGTTATGCTACTTTTGAGATGTGATGAGGAAGTCATATGACAGGACTTGTGGAAAGACTCCAGAGACAAGTAAGACCAAAAATAGGACGGATTGACAACAACATGACGTGGATTGCATAATAAGAGGCTAGTCTGTTACAACTGTCACGAGACAGAGGGCATTGGTGAAAGCTGGCCAATCTGTGCAGCCAACCATTGCAAAGAGATGACGGCGCAGTGATGTGAAAAGAATAATGTCAAGCTAATTTTTAGATAGCAGTTAAGCACCTAAACCAATAAAACAGAATGCAATTCATAATGGTACAGTATAATTATACCTCTTTTACAGTTGATTGGATTGTTGATAAAGCCATACCCAGTTTTCCATGTGAAAGATTGAACCACTAGATGGCACTGTGGGATGTTTCGATTGAGATTGTTGTTATTCTCAGAACTCAGATGGAGCGTCTGACCTTCTTCTGTGAGTTACAGATTTAATATCCCAGCTGTGGGAACTAAATGCATTATGGTATTAATGAGTCTAAATTCAGGCTCTCACAGTAGCTCATCAATCTTCATAATACGATCTTTGTATTCATTTATCATTCTGATAAGCTCATACCTCATCGCTGACATGCATTATGATTCACTGCACTAGCCTCAATGCAATAAACCATTTTAGAACATTCAGTCCCTGTCAGGCAGTTTGAAAGCTCCTTACTGGTTTTGTTATATCTTATTTAGAATATAAAATGATCACATGCCTGATTAAAACATGAAATTAACTGGGGTGTTCAGCGGTGCAGTGGAAACTTACGCTAGCTCAGTACTGAATCCACAGCAGAGCTGTCGGCAGGTCTGGCATCTGTATACAGAAAAGACTGGCTATGTCTGTGACTCGCTATCACTGTGGCTATAACTGGCTATGTCTGTGACTCGCTATCACTGTGGCTATGACTGGCTATGTCTGTGACTGGCTATGGCAATGGATTGGCATGCTGTCCAGGGTGTGTACTATGTGGCATCTTGTGTAAATAATTTGTTCCCAAAATTTTTTGAGGTATTGAGATCTGTTTTTATTGTAGGGTATAAGTTCCTCATCCTTTTTGCCAAGCTTCTGCAGTTTATGTTTTTATGGCTGGTCTGAGATCGGATTGTGGGTAATGGCATTGTTGGATCAAGGATGTTACGGGGCTTGCTTTGCTGCCAAGTCTGCTTGCTCATTTTCTTCGAGGCCACAGTGTTCTGGGATCCAGCATAACTTTATGTCATAGCTGTGGTTTTTAGCTGCTTTAGTTTTTGGGTGATGATTGCTATTATGGGGTGTGTGAAATTATGAGATGCCTAATCTGTTGTAAAGGTGGACTGGGAGTGATCTGGAATTTTGATTCCATGGATTCTGTGGCAGTGGTGACTCCCTACTTTATCTTGTGTAGATGGGGATGTGAATGGTAATTCTGTTGTTAATATAATACTGAGTTAGATGATCCTTGCAAGATTGAGAATATCTAGATCTTGGAGGTCCCTAGGGAGGACAGGACTTTGGTATACTTGGGATAGCTAATAATGGTTGGGGCTTATTTTTTTTGGATGTGAGGGTTTACTTGCAGGCTTAAGGGCTAAATCATTCTAGGGTTTAGTATAAAAATGTGGCTAGGCTTTGGGTGGATTACTGGTGGGTATGCTGGGTACTTCTATAAAGCCATTTCATTTAGTGCTTCCTGAATTACATTTAGCTATTCAGACAAATATAATTTCTGCAAAAAGTGACCTTTGCAAAGTCGAAATAAATTAACAAGCCCATGGTCATGTGTCGACATCTTTTCTGCCATATGGTGTAGAACAAATGGTGTAGAAACAAGTTGTCGCTAAGTTGAATCACTGATTTATGTTTTAGGTACAACTCCACTGTGAGTACTGTCCTGAATGACTGAACGTGTGGTTGAATGTACAGTGGGGTCAAAAAGTATTTAGTCAGCCACTGATTGTGCAAGTTCTCCTACTTAGAAAGATGAGAGAGGTCTGTAATTTTCATCATAGGTACACTTCAACTATGAGAGACAAAATGAGAAAAAAAAATCCAGGAAATCACATTGTAGGAATTTTAAAGAATTTATTTGTAAATTATGGTGGAAAATAAGTATTTGGTCAATAACAAACAAGCAAGATTTCTGGCTCTCACAGACCTGTAACTTATTCTTTACGAAGCTCTTCTGTCCTCCACTCGTTACCTGTATTAATGGCACCTGTTTGACCTCGTTATCTGTATAAAAGACACCTGTCCACAGCCTCAAACAGTCAGACTCCAAACTCAACCATGGCCAAGACCAAAGAGCTGTCAAAGAACACCAGGAAGAAAATTGTAGACCTGCACCAGGCTGGGAAGAGTGAATCTACAATAGGCAAGCAGGTTGGTGTGAATAAATCAACTGTGGGAGCAATTGTAAGAAAATAGAAGACATAAAAGACCATTGATAATCTCCCTTGGGGTCAAGATCTCATCCCGTGGGGTCAAAATTATCATGAGAACGGTGAGCAAAAATCCCAGAACTACACAGAGGGACCTGATGAATGAGCTGCAGAGAGCTGGGACCAAAGTAACAAAGGCTACCATCAGTAACACACTACGCCGAGAGGGACTCAAATCCTGCAGTGCCATTCGTGTCCCCCTGCTTAAGCCAGTACATGTCCAGGCCCGTCTGAAGTTTGCCAGAGAGCATATGGATGATCCAGAAGAGGATTGGGAGAATATCATGTGGTCAGATGAAACCAAAATGGAACTTTTTGGTAAAAACTCAACTCGTCATGTTTGGAGGAAGAAGAAAAACCCAAGAACACCATACCTACTGTGAAGCATGGGGGTGGAAACATCACGCTTTGGGGCTGTTTTTCTGCAAAGGGAACAGGACGACTGATCTGTGTTAAGGGAAGAATGAACGGGGCCATGTATCGTGAGATTTTAAGCCAAAACCTCCTTCCATCAGTGAGAGCATTGAAGATGGAACGTGGCTGGGTCTTCCAGCATGACAATGATCCCAAACACACCGCTCGGGCAACAAAGGAGTGGCTCCGTAAAAAGCATTTCAAGGTCCTGGAGTGGCCTAGCCAGTCTCCAGACCTCAACCCCATAGAAAATTTGTGGAGTCCGTGTTGCCCAGCGACAGCCCCAAAACATCACTGCTCTAGAGGAGATCTGCATGGAGGAATGGGCCAAAATATCAGCTACAGTGTGTGCAAACCTGGTGAAGACTTACAGGAAACGTTTGACCTCATTGCCAACAAAGGTTATGTTACAAAGTATTGAGTTGAACTTTTGTTATTGACCAAATACTTATTTTCCACCATAATTCACAAATAAATTCTTTAAAAATCCTACTATGTGATTTCCTGGATTTCTTTTCTCATTTTGTCTCTAGTTGAAGTGTACCTATGATGAAAATTACAGACCTCTCTCATCTTTCTAAGTAGGAGAACATGCACAATCAGTGGCTGACTAAATACTTTTTGGCCCCACTGTATGTGTGTGTGTGTGTGTGTGTGTGTGTGTGTGTGCAGCGCTTGTTATTTACCTTATGGGCCATGATGAGCATATGCACCACACCGGGTGCTCCATGACACCAGTGCACCAGTCTGTCAGTCTCGTTGCTTAGGGATGATGGGTAATTGCCAGAGCGGAACTTCTTGTGCCTTACATAATCTACACTTGGCCGGACCAGCTCGGTTAGTACATCAGGATTTACCTTAGCTGTAGGCTGCAGAGACACAGGATGAAGAGAGACAAAGAAAAAGAGAACAATGATCTGTCTGTTCAGAGAAGCTCTTCAGTAGATGCAATTTTTTTATACAACATTAAAAAAGGGGATGATTTTAGCACAAAGCACCAGTTTTACTCACATTAAGCATAGTAACAAAGAACAACTCATCCTATCACCCATGGTCAGCTGTGGAAATTTACAGTGATGGCCAAAAAATGACACCTTTCAAAAATGCACCAATTCTCCCAGACAGTAGTTGCAATTTAAAATTTATTTTGTTTGTATTAGAACAGCATAATAATTGGAACAAGAGAAAAGACAAATTTGATATAATTGCACACATAACTCTATAAAATGACTGGATAAAATGAATGGCACTATTTCAAAATGATAAGAAATAACTGGAATTCAATCATGTGATGTCGTTTTACTTCGTACCTAAACATACTACAACAGACATGTTAGTATGTATAAGGCATAGGGCAGTTGTACCCTTGCGGTTAAGGTACTGGACTAGTAATAAAAAAAGGTCACTGGTTCAAGCCCCATCACTGCCAGATTGTAACTGTTGGGTCCTTGAGCAAGGCCCTTAATCCTCAATTGCTTAGACAATACTGTAACAGTGCTGTAAGTTGCTTCAGATAAAAGCATCTGCTAAATGCTGGAAATGTAAATATCATTTATTATATTAATTTTAGATAACTTTCAGCAATGGGTGTGGATAAACACTTGAACCCAAAAAGGAAAGCAGAATTAAAAAATTAAAAAGAGAGATTAAAGCTTGGGTGTAATATCTTGCTGATGCCTTACACTAAGCTAGATGATGTACTGCTGTTCGAGCAGCAGAAGGCATGAAGTCAATGAGGAGTCATGCTTGCAGAGAGCAGCTGTGATCAGTCTCACCGCGCCACTAGCATCAACAACACGGTAAATCAGCCGCCAATGTTGGCACAGCTGCTGCTGCTGCTGCTGATGACATCAATGTCAGTTACCTTATTACTAGTTTTTATTCTGACCAACATTACTGATACTACAAGTGTATTTTAAAAAGAATATGACATCAATAATATTACAGAAATCAAAAAAGCTGCAACACCTTGTCTAGTCACTAGCAGTGGTACCACTGGTAAATTCCCAAGGCACTGTTTTTAATGTTGCTACTACAGTAAACATATATGAATTAGGGATGCACCGATTCAACTTTTTCAGTTCCGATACCGATCCGATACATATACTTTGCATATCGGTCGATACCCGATACCGATCCGATACCATTGTTGAATTAATAAACCGTATACTTTATCATGTGGGAAAGACTTAAGGCATCAGGATTGACTTAAACATTACTAAGTTTGCCAAACAAAATATAATTAACACAGATATAAATGTACTGAACTGCTATTTATTTGTCAATAAAATAATAAACAATTGTGCAGGACCTTGGCACAGCATTCAAATTCAAAATAAAAAAGTTTAAATATTTTCTTAAATATTTCTTCTTAAAATATTTTAAAATAAATTAAATGTATCAGCTGAAACTGAAGTAGTTACACAAACAGTAATCAATCTTATTTTTTAAATATGTAGTGTAAACAGTAATTCAAAATAAAATCTAGCAGCGGAAGAACCTGAGATTAAACGAATACCTTCGTACAATACAATCAGTAATAGAACACTGTAAACAAGCAAACATCTAGTGCAATTCAACATAAAGGGTGTGTTGGAGAAGCTAGCGATCTCTCTACATAGGCAGCATTATACGTCATCCTGTGCGCGCTCCCGATAAGGAGACTGTTAGAAATCCTAGATGCCTTAAATTCCTCACTTCTGAGGTATCTTAACATTTCAATGTTATTTTGGCTCAAGAACGAATGAGCGTCCGACGCTGCCTTGGTGATCAAGGCAATCCCAGCATTCATTGTGGGTCGGGTGCTCTTCTCTCACAGAAAAATAAACATGGCTGACGGGGCGGAGAAACGAATGGAGTTATTATCAAACGTAAATAAAATATTACTGATCTTTAACTTGTATAAACTTGTACCGAGTGTTTTTATTTGCAAGTTCGAGCTTGTCAGGAAATGTAACCGTTATCGGTACATGAAGGAAGATGTTATATTGACGTTAGCGTGCTGTGCTACCTCAATTCATTGGTTTTAATGACAAGATGCTAAACGCGAAACCCGATGGAAGCGCTGTCTAAGTAGCGTGTTCGAATAATATTGACTTATTAGAATCCTCTCTACTGAGGCAGCGTATCGGCCCCATGGATCGGCCAAATTATCCGATACCCGATCTATCTCATTTTGGTAATATCGGGACCGATATCCGATCTTAATATCGGATCGGTGCATCCCTAGTATGAATGCATCTAGCACTATAAATGTCTATTCCACATTAGGACTAATGTCACACAATGCAGCGTGTTTGAATCTTACCCAAACACGCAAAATATTTTTATTTATACCTACATACAGTTGCAATGGGAAATATCCAACCACTTCACCTTAAAATGTATAGTGTGATGTGTGTAGACTTGAATGAAATTAGTAAACAGTAACAGTAAAAAGAGGAAGAATTTGTTACATCCAAACAATTTTGATACATTGACATAATTTTAAGTTTAAATTAAAAAAACATCTAGATCTCCTGACAAATGTCCATGTGTACTATTATTCAAACAGCAGTCAGTACTAGGTGGAACATCCTTTTGTCTTGATAATGTCTATTAAGCAATTTCGGCGAATGCTAAACACATTCTGTTTAAGAAAAGCTACCAGCTCATTGAGGTCTGATTGCTTTCGTGCTGAACCTGCCACTCCACGGTATTTCAGGACCGATTCCCTAACCAAGCTTTGGTTAAGTGCTCTTGCTGGAAAGTCCATTTATCACCAAAAGTTCAATCTCACCACAGATAGCATAACATTCCTTCTCAAAATGCCTTGTTATTTCCATAAATCCATGATGCACAGTCACACAATCAAGCTTGCCATTTTCTACAGCAGAAAAACATGCCCACGTGACCATGCACCTTCATGTTTGACCGCAGGGATAGTACTCTTCTTGTCATAAGCCTCACCTTTCTTCAAACCGCCAATCCATATCCAGTTGTCACTATAATTGTGTCCCAGAGCTCTGCAGGCCTATCCAAATTCCTAACATACATCACCTTTCCTATTGATTACAGTTTTTTAACCTTTTGGGAACTGAGGATACTAATTGTTGCAGTTTTGCAAGTGACTCTTGCTTAAGAGATGCCTTTAGCTGCTTTAGAGACTAGGGCTGCAACGAACGCTTATTTTAGTAGTCGACTAATCTGACGATTATTTTTCCGATTAGTCAACTAGTCCGCGATTATTTATGTCATACCCTCCATCTCTGCCTTAACATAAAACCCTGTTATGTTATTTAAGTTCCAATATCAAATTAAAATAATGACCCATGAAACATGAATATGAAACTTAAGCTTGATAGTTTAATTAAATATATTTGAAACATTAATACACAATCATAATAAAAAAAATTCAATGAAATAAGAAAGCTTTGGACAGCATTAGAAACTGTTATGTTTCAGAAGTTATCACTCTGGAAGTCAAAAACATATATAACATGTCGTTGAGAGACATGTAAATGCTGTCTGTGAAGACCTCAGCCATTTGAGGGGTTCATGAACCTCTTCTCATCACATCCACACTCCATTTCTTAGTGCTATTAATAGAAAGAGCAAAAGAGAAAGCTGTATTAATTATCACAAACTGAAGGCTATATATCATAGTTTATTACAAATAGTGTACTGGCTATGCCAACTAAACCATAACAGGTTAAATATCTTAACTGAATTATCTGCTAAGCTAACTAGCTATCATATTATTTAGAATGAATGCTCTTATTAACGAGAGCAAAAATATGGAAGACGAGACAGGGTAACGTTAGGCTATAATGTTGTTATATAACGTTACTCATATAAATGACTGGTTAACTATTGCACTTAATGCGTTAGCTAGCAAACAAACCTGAAAAATAGCGAACTCTTAGATAGTTTTCCGACAGGTACACTAGCATTAACAAACATTAACTACGTTGGTTAAAGCACATAGCGGTGTAAAAACTTACCAGAATAACGCTGCTCATCACGGCTGCAAGGCGTTTCACCGGAGTGCTGGCGTGAAACCATAACTCTGCTTTGTAGTGTCTGCGTCCAGCTCGTGTCTTTGGGTTATTTTGGCTGAAATACTTTAGAACAGTGGTTCTCAAACTTTTTAGACCGAGTACCACCCATTATCAAACCAAAACTTCCAAGTACCACCTATGTTTCTCATCACAGAACCACATATGGCACAAATTAATTAGGGGTGTGTGTGTGTTTACGTACGTGTGAGTGAGTGAGTGAGTGAGTGAGTGATGGGAATTATGGCTTCTCGACGGGAGCCGGATCTTTTGGCTCGGTACCTTTCAAAGAGCCGTTCAAAGAGTGACTCATCGCACTACTAGGTAAACTATAAGACACGCCCTATATTAACATCAAATTTGAATTTGCATTAAATGTAGGCCTAATTCAAACATCACTTAAATTAGAAAGCTTAATTTCAAAACTACAGGGAAGAGACAGACTGTGGTTGCATTTCATTAAGTTTCAGAAAAATCCTCTCTTGTATAGAGATGTGACTGTGTTTGTTTCTGCTTTAAAACATAAGCACAATGAAATAATCAGATTTAACAGAATTAAACAAATTTATAGTTTATTTCTCAATTATTTGTCATTATACTACCAGCTCTCTGTGTGTGTGTGTGTGTGTGTGTGCGTGCTCCTGTGTGTTTCGCTCTCCGCGATACTGAAAGTGTTTCGGATTTGAATATCGACAATAAACAGCTTACGATAGTGATGGGAATTCCGGCTCTTTTTAGAGAGCCGGTTCTTTTGGCTCGACTCACTGAAAAGAGCCGGCTCTTTCGGCTCCCAAGTGGCTCCTTAGATTTTTTTGTTCCTTAAATAAATTTTTTACCAAATTACATGTAAAATTAATTACTAATGTAAGAACATTGTATTAAATGTTTATTATTTAAATGGCTTTATCTATATACTCAACATGAAACTACAACAATAAATTATAAAATACAAAACAAAGACCCATCTCAATTAGACCAAAAGGTCTGATTGTGTATATTACTTGTAAATTTGCATCTAGAGTGAAAGAACACATCAACAAAGCATCACTCAACAAAATATAAATGAAAATGTGCAAAACAAAAAAAAGAGCAGCATCCAGGTGACAGTATTTGTAAGTCTTTAGTGAAGATCCTGTTTCTCCCTGTTTTCATCTGCCCTGTTTTTTTTAAAAGATTCTCTCTGAGGGGACAGATGTTGCTACATTACACAGTCTATGTGCCATCACATGTATAAGATGTGGGTAGACTGAACACTTGGTCTCCCACAAGTTCAGTGGGTCTGAACTTCTCTGTAAAAGAGGTTCCTCGTGTCCAAACTTTACTATGTCTCCTCTCACTCATTTTCCTCACCTCTCCAGCGTGTAATGTCTGACTATGTAAAGCGCTGAGTTCTCTCTCTCTCTCTCTCTCTCTCTCTCCTGTTCGTGTGCACGCTGTCTGTGCATGCCACTATGCATCTTGACCAATCACGTGCGGCTTTAACAGAAAAAAAAACGGGGGAAAAAACCCGGAAAAAAACGAATCGGCTCCTAATCAGGAGCCGGATCCCATCGTTCACTTTAAAGAGCCGGCTCTTAGAGCCGGATCGTTCGCGACCGACCCATCACTAGTTAGCACTGAGCATGTGAGTGAGTGCGCGTGTTTAGCGGAGCAGCCTTGTGATGTCAGGAACGAGATCAGTGAGCTTCAAACGCAGATCTGCTCTGACAAAAGCAAGAGAGCTACTGATAACTTTACTTATAACTTTACTGATAACTTTTTATTTATAATGATTTATACTGATTTTTTTATTTATAATTATTAAATTATTTATTTTTTCGTTGCATATTATTACTTTTCCGAGATTATCTGGCGTACCACCTCGTGCTGCTTCACGTACCACCAGTGGTACGCGTACCACAGTTTGAGAACCACTGCTTTAGAAAGTTTCAGTCTCTTTATCTTTACCTCTCTGTATTCATAAACTCCCCGCTGCGCCATGGAAGCAATGCTGCGCCCCCTGCAGTCCCTTTAGTGCATTGCATCAATAACGACTAGTCGACAATAAAATTCCACGTCGACAAATAATCGTTGCAGCCCTATTACAGACTCTTCAGTCCTCATGATGTGCCATACATTTTCAGTAGGAGACAGATCTAAACAGGCAGGCCAGTCAAGCACAAGCACTCTGTGTCTAAGAAGCATTGGTGTTATGGCATTTGTAGAATGAGGCCCAGCTATAATCATGGCCTTCCCAGGAAAAGACATCACCTTCACGACAGCTTATATGTCTTTAATACCCCAGTATACGCCTCTGCATCAGCGGTACATTCAAACATATGCAAGTCACCCATGCTGTGGGCACTGACACACACGCATACCATGACAGATGTTGCCTTTGGCATATTTTGCTAATAACAATCTGGATGGTCCTTATCTTTAGCATGGAGAACTAAATTTTTTTTAAAACAAGCTGAAACATGGGCCCAAATGTCTTTTAAGCCCATGTGACCATATTAATCACATTATTTTTGCTTTGTAGCATAAGTTTACCATTTAATCTTTTTTTAATGCATTTTCTCCCCTTTTTTCTCCCTTTTAGCGCATCCAATTGCCGATCCCTGCTGTAATTGAGGAGAACGAAACTAACCCACGCCCCCTCCGACACGTGGGCAGCATGCCGTATGCATCTTATCACCAACACTTGGACGAGTGCAGCTCAGTACTTTGTACGGAGAGACACACCCTGAGAGCACTCTTTTCTCATCTCTGTGCCGGCGCCATCAATCAGCCAGCAGAGGTCGTAATTGCATTAGTTATGAGAGAGAGACCCCATCCGGCTTAATCCCACCCATATCTGAACAACAAGCCAATTGTTGTTCATCTTGCCGCTCAGCCTAGCCGGCACGCAGAGCTGAGATTCGATACGATGTATTGGAGATCCCAGCTCTGGTTCCAGCGAGTGTTTTTACCACTGCGCCACCTGAGCGGCTTATTATTATCATTCTTAAGGGTCATTGAGCAGTGGGTTCCAGCCTTGTCCAACACGAATTAACATTTCTTTACATTTTCTTAATCTATTCACAATATTGTAAATGATGAATAACCTAAATTATTTGCAATCATTCATCAAGAACTGTTTTCTTTTGTACAGATTAACAATTATCCCAAGCAGTTTGGCACAAAGTGGTGAGCCACAACCCATCTCTGCTTGCAAAGATCATCCTTTTATACCAATTTATGACACCCTCACCGGTTACCAATTCACCTGCTTATTGTGGAATTTTTTAAATAGTGTAAGAATATTCTGATATTAAATATAAATTTAAAATGTACAAAATTTATTCATTCTCGTAAACCTTTATTTAACTGACAAAAAGACAGATTCTTGTTTTTATTGCATTTTACAAAATGACCCAAATCTTCCAATTGGGGTTTGTTTTTCATATTTTTTATATTATTCAATTTGCATCTAACATCAAATGTACTTTATCAATGTGGCAAGTGTGACTGTAGTTCAAGATTTATTCATTTAAAGATGAATGCTGCTGGATGAAGAACTGTAATTTTAATGTTAGGCAAAATGATAGTAATTATTCTATTACAATGCTGTGCAGACCTAATACATAAACACACCCAATTCTATTATAAAGACATTCAACTGCATGATTACGAGCAGTGAAGCATGTCCATTTGCGTCACCATTACGCAGAGCCTGATCGCCTTAGCAACCACACACCAGCTCCACCCAATCAGCTCAAAGGGTCTGTGTGAGGTCTGTGTGTGTGCGTTCTGCCCACCTTCCTACACATTTCTCAACATTTATGGGCAGCATCGCTGGACCCTCATTAATTATTTTTTTATTTCTTGGTTTGGACACAGTACTGCAATGGTCCACTGGGGGTTTTCATGGCACTATTTCTAAATTACCAGCAAATAGCTACATATAGGCTCCCTCTATTAATAGCAGGTACTGATTCATCAGCCCTAGCAAATGCTGAAGCAGCCAAACCTCTCCCATCAACAAAACTGATCGATGATGCCGATGAAGCTATAAGGGGGGATGGAAAGGGAGAAAGGGGTTCAAGTGAAGAAAATAGCTATTAAATCTAGCCTGTTCTTATAAAAATGGAAATCTATTGGTATTACCCCCTTTGCACATCTATATGTTAGCCCCCCCCACACACACACACACACACCATTCTTAACTGAGCATTGCAGATCACACAATTACCTCATTATGTTTCTTGCTGCCATACAAATACACACATTCCTTGACTGCTTTGAAACACTCTTTTGGCTATCACATAATATTACATTCTAAACCATGCTTATAGCTGCACATTTGCAGCAACTACCTTAAAACTATGCACATACACACTTCCTGAAGCATTAATTCATGCCTCACTTTCGAATAGGCATCAAAAGCTACACTACATGAACAAAAATATTTGGACAACAGATCGTGAGCTTGTGGGACATACCATTTTAACAACAAATGCTATTAAAACAGAGTAACCTCTATGTGACTTTATTAGCTATAACAACAGCCACTACTCTGAGAAAACTTCTCACAAGACTTTAAAGTATGTCTGTGGGAATTTGTGGCCATTCAGTCAAAAGCCTCAATTGACTCACTTTCCAAAGCTGTTCAGTGTGGCTGAGGTCAGGGCTCTGTGCAGGCCACTGGAGTTTCTTTAAACCAAGCTTTACTTCATGTATTTATAGACCTCACTTTGTGCACAGAGGCACAGTCATACTGTTAATGGAAAGTTAGAAGCATGTCATTTATATAATTGATTTATTACACCTGTTAGCAGTTGTTGTGGATGAAACACATTAATTCAATAATAAAGGCGAATAATTTTGGCAATATAGTATCAGCTTGTCAGAAAAGAAGTTGGTGAAAAGGTGACAGATTAAAATAGGAACACTTGAAAATACATCAATAAACATGCCAGCACATCCCTATAATAAATGGCCTGTCAATAAGATAAAGGGTGATGGGCAAAAGCTTTAAGTGCGTTTTAGGTTGGCATGCTGACATAAAGTGTACATACACTCTCTTGGAAGTACATTGTCTTGTAACTCTCAAGCTTTTCACAACCTAGAACTGATGAACTTACAAAACAGCCAATAAGAGTGTGTGGTGTCATCTGGAAGGCCACTGTTTTTCATAAAGAACATTTCAAAAATCCAAGTGGAAATGTTTGGGGTGTGCCCTAGTCTAAGTTTTGGCACCTCTGCTAAAAATGTATTTTTTTTAATAATAGATTTTTGCTGATAACTGGCAAAAAAATTAGAAAATACCTCTCATGACTTCACAGCAGCGTGTTAGGCATGTTAGGAATTAACAGCTTTTGTTTTACTCATTGTAGTTTAATTCCTAAAAAATCATCAAACACTGAAAACACACAGCCAATAAAATTTCTTCAGAATCTTCAACAAAAACATAGCAGTTTTTTTTTAATCTGCAGTTACTGTTTTACTGAGACATTTTTAATTTAATAAGGAAAAAAATTATGATCATTTCTAAAAACTGCATGGGAAAAATATATTTGCAGGGATTACAGTAAATATTCCACTTTGATGGATTCACGTCTACTAAAATCAATTAATGAAAGGTAAGTGCTTTTGTGAGTCTGTTTGACATGACTTTGCAATTTGTGCAAATTAAACTGAATTGAAATGCAATAGAATTATACAAAAAAGGACATCAACAAAATAAAAGCAAAAAACGCTAACAGATGTAAATGCATTTAAATTAGGATTTTGAAAAAGCAGATAACAGCAGGTAATATGTTGGGGTCAGAAAGCCATTGGTAGTGTCAAGTGCCACTGTAAAACAAAAACTATTTAGTCACCTTCTGCATTTCTAATTAAGAGCTGTGCTGGCAACTGAATCGAGTTTGGCATGCTGTCAGCTGGGTTAAAATGAAATACATCAATACTGCACAGCGAATACAAACTCTAAAAACTGTTCATTTAAGCAATAAAAAGTAGTGCTGTGGGAAGCAAGCGTCCTAAGCTTCCATAAAGTCCTAAAGTCCAAGAAGTGAGACTGCTCAGGACAAACATGATATGTGCTCTTAGTTGTAATCCAGTAACAGGCGAATGAGCAGTGGGTCAACAGAGTGAGACTAAGCAACCTAAATAACTGCCTAACAGGGTCGGTCTGTGTGCCTTGGTCATTCGATTTTCATTTCATAAACTATTATTAAAAAACGGAAAAATTAGCCGTTTCTCGTTTTCGATTCCATTACTGTCAATTTTGCTATACAGTTTCAGAAACCAAACATAAAGTATGATCCTTTATTCCAGTTCTGATTTGTTTGGTATATGATTTTATATACCAAAAAATACATTTAAGTTCACCTTTTGAAATTTTTTAAAATAAAAATCGAATGACCAAGTGTACACAGAGCAGAGTGGCAAGGCCGCACAGCAGGTAGTATGTAAGAACCAAGGTGTAGAACTGGCACAGTTTTTATGCTGAATGCCTTTCCTGACAACAATCCTTATTTTTTCAGGGCTTGGGACTTGTACTGAGAGCGCACTGACAAGTGCACCGGCCACAACTCCTCGTCCCTTTTTTTATACCCTGCCAATCATGTCTCTGTAAATGTCCAACTTGCTGATGGCAATGCTGAGATTCAAACCCTGGTGAGCTAACTAAATGTTACGTACATAGAAAGTGAAAAACTTCTTGACACAACATACATCAGTGTATAATGATTAGAATGTTTAAAAACAGTCTGACTGAACATAAACTGAACTAAAATAAATCTTAACTTGGCTTTTAAATTATGTGAGTTGACCTCTTGAAGATTTACGCAGCTAAGTCTCTGAAATGGATCTTAAGCATGTTAATAGAAATTTGGACTTTTTGGGGTAAATAGTGTGTAAAATCCAACAGTAATTAAGCAGTGACAACAGTTTTGATAGAAATAGTACCCCTACACACATCCTTTTCTTAAACTGCTGAGGATATGGCTTTTTATTAGCAGCATTTATTATAAACATGTGTTCTGATATTTTTTGTCATCTAACTACTGGTCAGTTTTGCCAACATTTAAACCTTGTGGAGATATTGTGACTTCACAATTCAAAATTATTTATTTGTTTATTAGGATTTTACCGTGATGTTTTACACACTTTGGTTACATCCATGACAGAAACGGTAGTTATTTGTTACACAAGATTCATCAGATCACAAGTTTAATATCAAACACAGTCATGGGAAATTTTGTATCTCCAATTCACATCACTTGCATGTCTTTGGACTGTGGGAGGAAACTGGAGCTCCCGGAGGAAACCCACGCAGACACAGGGAGAACATGCAAACTCCACACAGAAAGAAACCGGACCACCCCACCTGGGGATCGAACCAAGGAGACCTTGCTGTGAGGCAACAGTACCCACTTAGTCACCGTGCCGCCCGTACGCCAACATAAACTATGCATGCAGCAAAGTTTTCCATCAGTAATCAAGAAGTGATCATACTTTACACATTTATACACACCTTTTTTTTTAAACTGCACTAGATATGACCCTTTGTTAGCAACATGTATTGTAAACATGTGTTCCTGATATTTTTTTGTCATATCCCTGAATCTAACTAATGGTCAGTTTTGCCAATATTTTAAACTTAACAATCCGAAACTGAACTTCTCTTAACCCTCAATTGCTCCGACTGTACTGAGTCATAATTTTGGATAAAAGCGTCTGCTAATTATATTGCACACTTTAGTCCTGTGATGTGTAATTACAGGCTCCAATTTTCCAACAATTCAATCCATTACTGGTCGATCCTCACAACCATGGCTGGATTACTGACCGGGCCAGTGGGGCCAGCGCCCAGGGGCCCTTGAGGTCAGGGGGCCCCGGCCCAAAACATTTTGCGATGCCTATCAACATTTATGATACAATATATTTTTATTTCCGAGGGCCCTCCATTTTAAGGATCCTCTGACTATTAGGGACTTTGACCCCAGGGCCTCTTGGGGCCCCTAGCCATGCTTTTGGGCCCCTTATGAAAATGGATGAGGCGTTGTGGCACTGCTCTGACTTCGACTTCTGGCTATTAGGGGTCCTAGGAAAGAGGGGGGCATATTTTTAGAGGGCCCTGGTTATGAAAGCCCCTACCAGGGGGCCCTAGAGAAGAGCAGGGCATACCATTAGAGGGCCCTTGATCACGAGGGCCCCTGCTATGGGGCCCTTGACTTTTATAGAAGTCGTTTACCATGGCTCCTTGACTTTCTAGGGACCTACAAATTGCCAGGCAAGCGACCATATTTCATAACAGACGTTTTGTTGCAAATATGCGATTCAGGCCCTTACTTAATGTTTCTGAATTTGTATTGTTTCAAAATTATTATGTTCAATTTCTCTTTTAAGCGCAGAGAATGCATACACACACTTAACTGAGCTATTTGATGTTCTTTACATGCCTGACAATATGTCCAACAGTGAGCTCACTTTAAAGGCTAACTTACTCGCTGCAGCATATCCTTCAGATCTGAACATGAGCCTGGCAGATGAATTGATACAATACAAATCATTCATAACAGAAAAAGAAAAATGTCCTAGTAAAATGCTCAAAACCATGATAAATTTGAATTTACAGTCAACCTTTCCAAATGTCTACATAGCACTTAGACTTTTTTTGACTGTGCCTATCACAAATTGTGAAGGGGAGCGTTCATTCTCCAAACTGCCCAGGGGCCCAGACTATCCTTAATCCATCCTTGCTCACAACACCAGAGCAGCAGAGCCAGATAAACATGACTCAGTTCCCCCAAGCAATTAATGCTAAAGTCAAATAAATAAATAACACATCACTTCATTACAACAGAGCAGCAGTATTGAAAGAGCAGCCTAAATGCAGTTGTGAGTATAAGCATTTCTCAGCTCTAACAAGTTGCTAATTAAGAGACACATAAAAATTGTATGATTTTATGTATTACCCAGGCTGCTTCTTACCTGCATCAGCATGTAGTAGATTCCTCCCAGTCCATGGGCTGCACCAACATACTGTTTCTTATGCCACTCGTACAGCAACGGGCATCGTTCTGTCTTCTTTTCTTCTTTGGATAGGTTTTTTCCTGACTCCAAGATGGTGGTCACCACCTATGAGAAACAGACAAGAAAAATGTATCATATGTATCATATTATTACACACAATCTGCAGGCATCCCTTTCACTGCCTTTTCCCTCTTTACCTCCCAATTTCAAATTGTGAATCCAATACTTTGGTTTCCACATAGAGCCAAATCCTGTAACCCCCCCCCCCCCATTTGGTAAAACAGACATTTTATCTGTTTGCTTGTTTATATACATTTACATTTATACATCTTTATATGTGAGAATGAAGCAATATATAATACAATAATTGATCTCACGCTGAGCTGACCATTCCACTACCATAATCATTATCTCATGAACCTCCTGTAGTGCCACAAGCAATTATTGTTTGAAGCAGAACTTATGCTGCCTTGAGTAAATGTCATAAACATGCATTATCATCATCATTCCTTAATTCTTTTTACCCTCTGGGAGCAATCAAAATGCACAGAGATTTTCACTGACTCAGCATTCACCACCTCAGCCCTGCTCCTATGTTGACATTTTCTTCCAGCCAGAGCCACAATCAACTCATAGTGTTTACCAAGCTTTACAATGTTCTATTCTGTCAAAAAATAATTAGACAAAAATAACCCAAGTAAACACAAAAGGCTTTTTTTTCACAGATAGTTTCAATTATTAAAGACAAAAATGTTGTTCAGCCCTACCTGCCCCCCTAGTAAAACAACCAGTTATCCAATTTAACTGACAATTGGGTTGAATTTCAATACCCACACCCAGTTATGATTACTATTAGACCTGATGAATATGAACACCACTTAAACAGAAAAAGATAAAATTGGAAAAAGATTTCCAATGTTTTAAATGAACTTTATTGTATTTAGCAAATAAAAACACATTTAAAATTTGGTGCCTGCAACACACTCAAAAAAAAAGTTAGGACAGCGGCAAAATAAGAGTCAACGGTTTATAGATTTTTTTTTTTGTACGTTTTGGCATTCCACAATAAGCAGGTGATTTCGTAACAGGTGAGGGAATCATGAGTATTAAAAGAGGAGCCACTAAAAACTCGTGGCTCAAGAGAATTGAAACAGATTGAAGAGAATTTTCAATTAATTCGAAAAGATTGATCAATGTAAAACTGCAAATAATTTACCTTTCACCATCTACTGTCCATAATATTCAGGGAATCTGGAGAGACCTTAGTTCGTGTAGGGCAAAGCCGGAAACCACTTTCGAATGTGTGTGACCTTTGAGCTTTCAGATGGCATGGCATGAGAAACTGTCCTACTGCAGTGATAAATATAGACACATAGGCTCTGGAGTACTTCACAAAACCATTGACACTTGACAGAGTCCACTGCTGCATCAAAAAAACGCAACCTAAAACTGTATTTCACAGAGAGAAAGCCATGCATCAATTCTATGCAGAAATGCCTACGATTTCCTTGGACCCATGCACATATCAGATGGCCTGAAAGACAGTGGAAACATGTGCTGTGACCAGATGAGTCCAGGGTTCAACTTGTTTTCAGAGAAAAAGGATGTTGAGGCCTCATTCTGGATGCACTACAACTATAGACACAAAATGTATGTGCTTGACTGGCCTGCCTGCAGTCCAGATCTGCCTCCTATTGAAAATGTATGGTGTAGCATGAAGAGCATGATAAGACTGACAGTGACCACACACTGCTGAGCAGCTGAAGTCTCCTAACAAGCATGAATGAAGAAAAAATCCACTTTTCAAAACTGCAACAATTAGTGTCCACAGTGACCATTATTCATTTATTTATTAGGGTTTTAACAGTGTTTTACACTTTGGTTACATTAATGACAGGAGAGGTAATTAGAGGTTACACAAGATTTATCAGTTCAAGTTCAATGTCAAACACAGTCATGGGCAATTTTTTTTTATCTCCAATTCACCTACTTACAGTCTTTGGACTGTGGGAGCAAATCTGAGCTCCGGAGGAAACCCACACAGAAATGGGGAGAACATGCAAACTCCACATGGACCACTCCACCTAGGAATCAAACTCAGGAGCTTTTTGCTGTGAGGCGACAGTGCTACCCACACCAATGCACCACACATTTTCAATAGGAGACAGATCTGGACTGCAGGCAGGCCAGTCAAGCACACACATTTTGTGTCTATAGTTGTAGTGAATCCAGAATGAGGCCTCTACATACTTTCTTACTGAAAACAAGTTGGAACCTGGACTTATGTGGCCACAGCATACGTTTCCACTGTCTTTCAGACCATCTGATATAAGCTTGGGCCCAAAGAAGCTGGCTTTGAGCCACCATTAAAAACCAATAAAAGTCTTATTAATAGGAAACGTAATGGAACACAGAGATGACCTGTCCCACAACTGTTTTATCCTAGTCAGGGTCACAGTGCGTATGCCTTCCACAGAGTCATCTATTGGGGCTAAATCAACTGCATATTCAAAAACCAAAGCATAGAATACAGGATAGAAATCAACGTTAGCTTGCAACACACAAATCCACTGATGCCACCTATCCCCCTGCAGTCTCTGTTTGACATGGGCATAAATATGGAGCCCCCCTGCAGTCTCCACTACACCAAACTTGTCAAACCAAACCATGTCTTTATGAATTGCACTTTGTGCACAAATGCTGTGCTTATTCGAGCAGTTGCCAAAAAGTGGAAACCATATGATTTATTGTAGATGCTTGATTTTATACAAACTTTAGCAATGTGTATGGTTAGGAAACATAAATTTGCCTTATTTTATGTTCCCTTCATGCACCCCAGGACCCAAAGTTACAGCAGTGTTAAATGTGCTGATGTCCATATAAGACAGGCTAAAATAAAACAACACAAACTCATAACCTTCACATTTTAAATAGCTCCTCACTCTTTACTTTTTTATAGACCATCCAATAAAGCCTAGAAATGAGTTTTGTAGCTGATGTGCACCAAAGTAAATTTGTAACACATTCCCTGTGGCCTCTTTTATCTTGTGCAGCTGAAGCCAGTATGCCAATATGCCACAATCCACAGTGCTTAAATATTGGACACAAGTGTATAGGGAGCTGAAACAGATTACAAACTACTGAGTCTTTCCAAAAAAACTTTTTGGTTTGGACAGCACTATGCCACAGCACTGTAGTGTGAGTGTGCTACAGTTCCAGGTACATGAGTTTAAGCATTGCCTCCAAATATTAGTTGTGTAAGTGTTGTCTGTTTTTGGTCAGATTGTATTCAATGTTTGTTTTCAAGCGTCATAATGTAAATGCATTATTACTTGTCACATGATCTTGTAGACCTACTAAACCCAATGTAATGTGATACATAAAAAATAAAGGTATCTTTCAAAAGAGTGTTTACCTTGGCGATTGTGGACTCATCCACTGTGTCTGGGCCAATCTCTTTGTTGACAAACAGCAGAGCATAAAGGTAGCCGGCTCGACCATACAGTAGCTCATCAGGGATCTCTAAATCTGGACTAATGACAGAGCGCTGAAGCTGGAGCAACCTACAGCATTCCAGTAAGATGAAAGAGACATAAGGAGGAATAAAGAAACTACTGTTAGTGAATGGTAATCTTCAACTTCAAAATTAAAAATTAAGGATAATTTAATAATATGGGGGTTCTTAACAGATGGACTGCACAGGAAGAGGCCACTAAAAGCTGCCAATAATTAGCTAACCTTGGGTAGAGATATAGAACTGTAGAGCTTGAGTAAAATGTATGTTCATATAAAAAAAGTGGGAAAATATATAATAATGGGATGATAAACAGTGAGGGGAAATAAAGGTTTACTTCATTTGGTTTTGTTTTTGATATAATTTGCATATATTCACTTCCAAGTGTAAGGGCTTCATTCTCAGAAACAAAATTCTTTAACAACGCGAATAGGAAAAACTCCAAGGTGATAGCAAACACTTAAAAATCCCTGTCAATATAACTGGTTCGATGATCTGCAAGTAAAAGGTTTATTGAGCCACAAATCATTCCAGACACAAAATTTTTCAATTTCACAAAGCTCTCAAATGAATGCTAGGAAAGGTAAAAAGAGAAGCTAGTAGTCATTTGAAAAGAGGTGCAGGATAATCTGAAGAAGCAGGAACATTATGGACACAGAAAATGATGACACATAAATGAGTGTCACGATGATTAAGATTATGTAATACACATATGCAGTGCTTGCAGAGAGTCTTTAACACCGCTGTGAAAACAATTTGGCCCATTAGTCTTTGCAGAATTGTTTTAATTTGGCTAATGCCAAGTTCACACTACACGACTTTCCCAGTCGTCAGGTCGCTGTACAGTTCACACTATACGACTGAATCTCTTGCACTCGGGAGTCTTTCAGTCAGTGTATATTTCACACTACACGACTGATCGGCGATCGGGGGTTTCACACTACACGATCCATCACCAACTGGAATCGCAGGTGAGCTTCTCTACGTTTAGTCACGAGAACAAACACGAGAAGTGACCAATGGTTTAATGATACCACGTCCAAAAATGCACGTCAACAAGTAGCGAGTGATCAAAGTTTGTGAGCTGATGTGCAGCGTAAAATCAAAGAGGAAAATAAATGAATCTGAGTGGATTTGGCAACACAAACAGTATAGATGGTTCTGTAGTAAGTTGGAGGTTAATTAATAATTTTGTAATGCAGCGTGGGTGTTATGTTTTGTAGAGGACCAAATCAGAAATACTGTAAAACGTGTGTGTGCCGGTGTATCCTGATATAAACTATATCCTCTCCTGCATTTCCCCTCACGCTGTATCCTGCGTTCTCATTGGCTGTTCGACATGTCACTCATTTCCAGTCGTACATCTGAGATCAGATATCTGGCTTTCTAGAAAACTCGATCCAGTCGCCGAGCGGGCGGCAAGCCGGTTGGGTCGAGTTGTTGGATAGTTCACACTTAGCGACTGAGAGCCGAGTTTTGATCGCCGAGCGAACGCTGAGTTGCTCCCGACCCGAAAAATCAATCGCCGACCAGTCGCCGAGCGAAATCTGGCCAAAAATCGTGTAGTGTGAACTAGGCATAAGTTGGAGGGTTCTATGTCTTGCCACAGTATTTCAATGAAATTGAAGTCAGGCCACTCCAATTCCATTTCTTCTGAGTCATTCAGAGGTGGATTTGCTTGTGTGCTTCAGATCATAGTCCTGTTGCCTAACCTGGGCTTAAGCTTTAGGTCACAAAATGACTGGCAGGGATTCTCCCTCAGGATTTTCTGATAGAGAGCAGAATTCGTGGTTTTATCAATCATGACTTCTTCTTTTTCCAGGTCCTGAGGAAGCAAAGCAGCCCCAGACCATCACACTACCACTATCATGTTTGACTGTTGATATGACGTTCTTACAGTGAAATGCAGTGTTAGAACCTTTTGGAAGACATGGATTCTGTTACATCTGACATAAATCTAACTTAAAAGTCTTAAGGGTTATCTACCTCTGTGTTTTTTTTTTTTTTTTGCATCTTGCAATTGTCCGAAGGATGCGATTTTGCCCAGTGTTTATTTTAATTGCTGAAATTGGTACACTGACATTATTGAGCAATTAAGGCCTGTAGTTATTACGATCATCATCTGGGTCTGAGGCCTGCAATTTTTTTTTTGATAATCGACTGGGTTCTATTTTACCTCCTGGATGAGTTGTTGTTTGTTTGTTTATTTGGATTTTGTTTTACACTCTTAGTCACTCGTTACACAAGGTTCATCACTTCTCAAGGTTATATCAAACACAGTCATGGACAATCTTGTATCTCCAATTCACCTCACTTGCATGTCTTTGGACTGTGGGAGGAAACCGGAGCACCCGGGGGAAACCCACGCAGACACGGGGAGAACATGCGCACTCCACACAGAAAGGACCCGGACCGCCCCACCTGGGTGTGCTACCCACTTAGCCATCGTGCCGCCCTGGATGAGTTGTTGATGCATCCTTAGTAAAATGTTGGTAGGCTGGCCACTCCTGAGAAGGAGTGGAGAAAAATGAGGGGAAAAAGTGGGAGTGTGCCAGAGAAAAATTAAGTCATTTTAGATCAGATTATGAGCAGGATTAGAGGTCATAAGGACCTAATAATCATATAATCAGCTACATGCCAGGAGCTGCATGCTGAATAAGCATGGCTAAATAATACACCATCCCCCCTCACAAAGCCCTACACACTCTGTAGTCATAAAGACATAAAGCCAAGGGTTTAAGCTTTTACTACTAAACAGTCTAATACAGTGCCTTGAAATATTTATCCCCAAACCATTTCTTATTAATTATTAAATCATTTAATTGACTGAGAGGGATCATAATTTAAATCCATCATTATAACAATCTCTCTAAACTGTGCTCTATTCATTTTTTAATCAATCCTCACTAGATTTTCAGCTTCTTCTCAAGGTATCTCAATAATAAAAGGCTACCACCACCAAATTTTAGAAATGATGTTACCTGGCTGTTAAATTTATGCTTCACATACAAATTCAGACTAAGAAAGAATTCAGACTAAAGGGTCCAACTCCCATAAAGAACTTTGAGTGCAACACAATGAACAAATGTGTTCCATATACACATTCAGTTGTAGCCACTGATTTCTGCCACTAAGGAAGATTGACAGTTGGTGTTAGTGTACAGAATAATCAGATTACTGCAACCATGTAGATTATGGAAATAGTGATAACTGGGTTTACATGCACTTGTACAATTGTTTGTATAAATGATCTTGGGACCTGTAGTGTCTCAGAAATGATTTTAGGTGACATTCTAGTCTCCAGCGTCAGATAAGACATAAGTAAAACCAGCCCTATTTTATATTTACAGAAGTCACAGAAAGAAAAAAAAACATACAAGGCATTCCCATAAATGTACACAAGTACCAATTTCCACAACAGTCAAGCCCTGAAGTTTATGAAATGCCCTGAATCCAAAAGAAACATAAAAAAGATTAGAATTATACTTTGTGAGGCACTCCTTCGAATCAGCTTGGTTCTTAAGGCGATGGTGGACGACAGCTCCCACGGCCAGCGGCCCTGCGTCACCACACAGAAAAGTTACTTTACGGCCATTCAGGTTGCGCAGCGTACGCTTAACGTAATCCAGAGAGCGGTGAAGGTGAGAGACATCATCAGTCACACGATGCAGCTGCAGGTACAGCAGGGCAATACCTACAACATCAACAACAGGTCTCACTTCAAAAACCACAAAATATATAGACACTGTATATTTCTGTAATATTCAAATGAACAAAAGTGCTTCAATTTCAAAAGAAGCTAAATAAAATGAATCAGTGTTATGCACAAATTGTTAACTATGTGAGGTAGAGATTTCAGTGATTAACTGGTTAATCGATAACCAGTGCTAATGCTGTCATTTAATTAATTTGACAGCTGAGGCTTGATTCCAGTTAAGAGCGCAGCTACAGATCTTTAAAGAGAAAAAGTGCCGATCTGAAACACACCTCAACCCACGTGTACGTGCACCAGCTCTGCTTAAAGACACATACACAGATTTAAATTTTTATAAATTCACATTATTTGAATTAAGAATGCTGGAACTATTAGGGATTTAAACTACAAACTTAATTAGTTTACTGTCAGTATGAACTGAGGCTGCATGTTAATATCTGCACATGTAAAACAGTGTATAGCGTTGCTTTTTTTAATGATGTGGATCATTTGCATGATGCTCAAGTATAATAGTAGTAATAATTTATAATTTCATCAAAAGCTTCAATATGATATAACTGTATCTCAATTCAGCTACATGAGTATCTGAATAAGTATCATGTTTTGTTAGAACCTGTAATGAACTGTTCACTACCGATGTTGATATGAAATTAGGTTATGTTTTTATATTACATAATGGAACTTTATGAGCTTGTCTTTTATTGGTTAACCATCAACTAAAGAAGGTCGGTTATTGGTTGAAAGAAACTGGCTAAATTTGCATGCCTTAAAAGTAATCAGACAGCCAGAGGAATCCTCACCTGTCCAGCCTGTGTAAGTAGAGAAGTCATGTGGATCTGCAGTCTTCAGCCCCTCCTCCATCTGCTGAAGGAGATCTTTGATCTTATTCTGCACTTTCTTTTGGAAGGCCTCAGTGATCTGTTAGTGTAGAAGGAAACGAGCTTGAAATAATATAATAATATTATATTAATAAAATATAAAATTACAATATTTTCCACTACTCAAATGCTATGATACTACAACAGGAAAAAATAAATAAATAAACAATGCCATTGGATCAAATTGCACAAAAATAATCACTGCAGTAAAGCGTGGTGGGGAGGAAGTTCAGTAACATACATGACAGTTCATTGTGAGTGAGATTTGCGCTATTCTAGTTACCCATGATGATGTAATTATTGTTGACTATGATTTCAAATGTACAAGAGAGACAAAATAGTGGAAACTGTAACAAATATATAGATATACATACACTGATCAGCCATAACATTAAAACCAGCTCCTTGTTTATACACTCACTGTCCATTTTATTAGCTCCCCTTACCATATAGGAGCACTTTGTAGTTCTACAATTACTGACTGTAGTCCATCTGTTTCTCTGCATGCTTTGTTATCCCCCTTTTATGCTGTTCTTCATTGGTCAGGACCCCCACAGGACCACTACAGAGTAGGTATTATTTAGGTGGTGGATCATTCTCAGCACTGCAGTGACACTGACATGGTGGTGGCGTGTTAGTGTGTGTTGTGCTGGTATGAGTGGATAAGACACAGCAGTGCTCAGTCTCACTGCTGGACTGAGAATAGTCCACCAACCAAAAATATATCCAGCCAACAGTGCCCCGTGGGCAGCGACCTGTGACCACTGATGAAGGTCTAGAAGATGACCAACTGAAACAGCAGCAACAGACGAGTGTCTAATGGAGTGGACAGTGAGTGGACACGGTATTTAAAAACTCCAGAAGCATTGCTGTGTCTGATCCACTCATACCAGCACAACACACACTAACACACCACCACCACGTCATTGTCACTGCTGTGCTGAGAATGATCCACCATCTAAATAATACCTGCTCTGTGGTGGTCCTGTGGGGGTCCTGACCATTGAAGAACAGGGTGAAAGCAGGCTAAAAAAGTATGTAGAGAAATAGATGGACTACAGTCAGTAATTGTAGAACTACAACGTGCTTCTATATGGTTTTGTTTGTTTGTTTGTTTATTTTATGGTTTAACGCCATGTTAACACGTTGGTCACATTCATGGCAGGATCATTGAAGTTTTATTTATTTATTTTCCAAGTCTTAGTCTTTCTTGTTTCATCTTAGTTTTATCTATCTTCATATGTAAGTTCTCAATTTTCTTTTCTTTTTCCGTGATTTGTTGATTAAGGGGTTTAACATCATGTCTTCATGTAATTAATAATTGTGGCTGAGAGGTGCTTCATTAGATTTTCACACTTTTGTGATTAGTTCAGTTATTGCAAGAAATTTTATTACTTTTTTATAGTGTTTAGAGTTGAAAATTTCTATCAGATTATTCGGGATTCCTAACTGATTTCTTATTGTACTGTACTTGTGACATTCGATAATGATGTGCTTTATTGTTAAGATGGTATGGCATGTGTCACATGTTGGTGGGGGTCCCCCTCTCAATAGGTGTGAATGAGTCAATTGGGTGTGTCCGATGCGGCATCTAGTCCATACAGCTTGCTCCATTCTGTTTGTTGGCATAGGTTTCTGGTGTGTGTTGATATTGGGGTATATTTCATGAAGTTTATTGTTGTGTTGTAATTCCCATTCAAGCTGCCATTTGTTGCTTCTATATGGTAAGTGGAGCTGATAAAATGGTGAGTGTAGAAAACAGGAGGTGGTTTTAATGTTATGGCTGATCGGTGTATATTGGGTGCCCATCCCACCCAGGCACCCCTACACATAGCCAATCATGTTGAACATATTTTATTGCTGCAACACTTCAGCACCAATAATCATAATTAGAAGAATTTATAATATGCCTTTATGTAAGGACAGAACATTTCTACTGGTACCCAAGTAAAACAAACTACAACTGTCATCTGTGATCAATTGTGTTGTGTTTAGTACCTAGTAGTAAGAAAATGATTTAATATATTAATGGGGCAGCGTGATTTATCACTGTGCCACCTGAGCGGCTTGTTTTTTAATAACTTCATCCCTAAGACATTTGGAAATCACCTTCATAATGGCTGAATCAATAAAAAAATTAATGCCTTTATTGTCATTGTACATATTAAATACAACAAATTTTGCTGTACCACTCAAAAGTAAATTATATTCACAGCTACATAATCATACAAAAATATCTTCCTCACACGCCTAAAAGTAAATATCACTTAATTTTCAATTTTTGCAGCTTTAACAGAACTTAACTTTATGTGACCTTTAGATACATAGGCTTTTTTCTTTTTTTAATGTTCAATCCCAAATCAGAAAAAGGTGTAACTGTGTGGAAAATGCAAGTTAAAAGTGAAACACAGTTATATAACCACATGGGCAAGGGTTTTATTTGGTAAATATTTGTCAAGCACTACAATACAGATTTACATTTACAAATGCCATTTAAAACTTTACTGAGCAAAATGAAAGACTAATTATTTTGAATTATTCAGAAGACTAAAATCCAAACACATAGTGTGAGTTAATGTGAAGTGGAAAGGGGTAAATTAAACATCCCAAAATAATTGTTTATCCTGTCCAATCTGATTTTTAATTTAATGAAATGAGGATTTTCATTTCATATGCCAAGACAAATGACAACAGCTCAGCGTGACTACCGGTAGTACAAGTGTCTCTGGGTACTGGCTGGTGGATGTGAAACAATGGAAACCTTTAATCAGACTGAAAAACAGCATACATACTTTTGATTAAAATGTGTGGTGTCACTGCAGGACATTCAGAGCCAGAGCATTTTCACTTTTCTAATTCTTTCACAGAGCACATAACTCTGATACAGCCGGGTTCAATATCTCATTTGCTGAAAATGTGTGAAATACAGACAGTGAAATAGAGGTGTGGAGAATCCATCAGCACTTCTATCAGAAGCGTTGAATCTGTGAGATGAATACTAATAAAATGGATCACCTCTGCACATTACAAGCCACATGTATGTTAAGACTCTACAAATACAGATCTTTTTGGATATTTTGCATCATGTCCCAGTATAACAGTAGAACTCGGCTTATCATCTTATCATAATGAGACTAATGTTGTCAGAAAGACCTTTAATATATCAACTGCAACTATTAACTGATTAGCATGTTTAGTTAGTGTTGAAAATGAACTGTTTAACTCAGACTGTTCAAAATCTACACTCCAAATTTTAAAATGTTGATCTGCTTACTATGTGTTACTTTATTATATGAAACTCTGTCAGGTGTTTTATGTATTGATCAGGTGCCATAAGCTTTTGGTTTTTGGTTAACCAGTGACCAAAACTGCCAAAATGTGCATTTCAAATGTAAGTCCTTGTTATATTACCACCTTACTGATTAGTAATTCCATTAAAAATTACATTCCAAGTTCAAGGCAAGAATTTTGAAAGGCACTTTTCTGTTCCAGCATGTGCACAAAGCTAAGTTTATGAAGACATGGTTGGACAACTGTGACAAAAAGGTACTCCAGTGGCATGCACAAAGCTCTGACCTCAAATCTATTAAATACCTTTGGAGTAAATTAGAATGCCATTTGAAAACCAAGCTTTCTCACCTAAAACTACAGTTTAATCTCCCAAACTCCAAAACCTTGACTAAACAGGCACAAATTCCAAAATGCACAATAAACACGCTCAGTGAGAAGCCTTCACCGAAAGGTGGAGGATGTAACAGTTGCTAAGTGAGGTGGAAGAATTTATATTATTGACCATAAATTTAAATGAGATTTAAATGGGCTTATGGTGCCCATTTTTGGCCATACAGTGAACAACACTAAGACAACCTTAAATGGGTTTAAGGGGAGGGGTGTGGCCAAACAGCCTAACCACTGGGAGATGCACTTGTCAGTGCACTCTCAGTACAGGTACCAAGCATGGACAAAATAAGGAGGGTTATCCGGAAAGGAGTGTGGTGTAAGAACTGTGCCAAATCAGGTAACCCGAAATACAGTAGCAGGCAAAAGAAAAACAAAATAAATAAATGTTGGAAGTCCTTTGCTCATCATTAATTACGAGAGATCTTCAAAAAGTTTCCACACTTTTATATATATTTTATATTTTATTGGTGTCCAATACATCGATCGCACAGAAAACGCTGGTACATGCGCCTCATTCAAACAGGTCAGCGAGACTGACATGAAATGTGGCCACTGTTTCTTTAATTTGCGGTTTGTTACCATGGCTACGCCTCATCCCGCATAAAACACAGCTAATCTAGAACATTTTTATTTAGCCAGTTTGCTGACGAAGACATTTTAACCCCACAATCTGACATTCATATGAAACGCTGCACTTAGCTAAGACAAGCCACTTAAATTACAAATATAGAAAAATTCACTGGATCCTGTAAAAACTACATTTCTACAACTCTACATGAAAAGGTGCTGTAACCATAAAAGAATTAGATAGCATCAATTTTGGAACTTCCACATATTTGACAGCTTTTTCGGATCAACCTACTTGTGTGAATCAGCCTTTTCCCACATGAAAATAATGAAGTCTAAATGTGGGCCTACCCTTACTGATGAACACCTGAAAAACTGCTTGAGAACTGGTATCAGCAGCTCCTGTCCAGACCACATAAACCTGACTGATACCATTCAGAGCAAATCATCAGAACAAGGTCAGTATGATTTTTCAGTCACTTGCCATGTAAAGCTGAATATCAATATAGGACCTGAAGTGCATTTAAAAAGCTTCAAAGCTTTTTTGAAAAATGATGAGGCCGACCTTAAAAAGTCGATGGTGATGACCTGTAGACTGAAACAGTAGATCTCAAGCCACGAAAGTGTGGGCACCCCTGGTCTAGATTTACAGAATGGAGAGGTATTTGTCAGGGATGAAAAAAGAAAAACAGCCACTAATACAGTGATGAGACTTGAACTCTCATAAATCACGTTTTTGGCACAGATACAACTTTATCTTTTTTTTTTGTTGATATAATAGACTGATTGAAGGAGCAGTTTAGTGATATGTCAAAAAGTGGTTTGATAAAGTCAAGTACAACAGAAATTACTGAAATAAAGGTGAAAGGAACATTCATGATCTTTGAAGTTATTTCAACAAAATTAAACTTGGCCTATTTTTGTCAGCATTTTTTTTGGAAGGGGGGCATGAAACTTTTTCATCTTCCAAAGAGGGGCATGACAAAAAAAGTTTGAAAACCACTGCTTTAAGGGAAAGAAGATTTTTATGTGATGATGTGAAAGCAGCGGTGCATCAGTGGCTACTCGCTCAACAAAAAACTATTTTTCCTGATGGCATTAAAAAGTTGGTACGACGCTGGAAAAAATGCATCGGAAGGTGACTATGTTTTTGAAATTCTTAATAAATAGAGTTTTAAAAAGTGCAGAAACTTTTTTGAAGAACCCTCATATAATTCTAACAGTGTTTGATTTTAAAGGGTAGCCCTTCTGTTACTTGAGTATGAGTACTGGGTACTTTATTTAACACTGGACTGTTCTGAGGAAGAAAAAAAAGAACGTGTTTATGTGAAACACCAGCACAGAAAATTAGTAACTTTAATAGTTTGCACAGAATAACATTTATAACACGTTCTCCAAAGTAGATTATTAATTAGATTTTTTTGGTCAAATGAATTCATTCATTCATTGTCTGTGTTACCACCGATATATCCTATTCAGGGTCGCGGTGGGTACGATTCAATGGGCAAAAGGTAGAAAACACCCTGGTCAGGTTGCCAATCTATCACAGGACAAACACCCACACACAAACACACCTTCTTGCCAGGAGACAACAGTGTTACCCACCAAGCCACCGTGCCACCCATATTAAAATAGTTGTTTTAATAAACGTCTATGAAAAGTGTCATAACCTGATAAAAGTGAAAGTACAGTAATTCATCTGCAAGGAATTAAGATATGGAATTTGTCTAAACACTTTTGTGATTACTTTTATTTGCTTGCTAAATTTAAGCGCAAAAATGTTAAGTGCTATATGTTTTTACGTTGTGGTATTTTTATAGGCCTAGGTTAGATATAGCAAATGAGCTCACTGTGCTTTTAAAACTGTAGTCCTTTCTTCTCTGTAGAGAATGTGTTAAAAATTAACAAATCAAAAGAAAATAGTGTACTCATTAACTGTACTCATACTGTAAGGGCTAGCTACACAATGCTAAAAACATTAGCAACACGTGTTCCCAGTGCAACACATATTACCCGCTTAACCTCACTGCAGTTCTGACACAAAAACATCTGGACAGTGGTGGTCCTGTTGTGGTCACTTTCTTTTAACTGACAGCAGAAAAACTGTACATATTAACTAACAAAGTTTCTGGTATAAGTAGGCGTAACGGATACACTGGCAACTTGGTGTACAGACCTATCAATAAACAAAGATCACTAGGTAATAAAAACAAACCTTACGTATTGCTGTGCAAAGCCAAGTTATTGCATATCAAATAACTCTGCACAATATTAACAAAATACATGCACCCGCACTTTATATGGACAGACGACATCTCCAAGGCTGCGTACCAAATTAATATTCCTTTCATATTAAGTACACTAGATAAAGCTAGATCTATCAATACACTACACTACTACTATACACGACTATATAGTGAGCATGACTGTATTTGTAATTCAGCCCAGAACTAGGAGACGAGGCTGCAAAAAGTAAATGTTAAAAACAGTATGACTTACCTTTCCATTTGCGTCAAACAGGTCAGCGGTGGTGTCGTGTGCCCCTGAGGGTGAGGGTGAAAATGCACCTTGGTCCCAGTCAGGGAAAGGATTAAGAAAAGAGCGCTCCTCCGACTCCGAGCCAGTGACCAGTTTCAATCTCTTTGACATGCTGTCTCCCATTATCTACGGCGGCTCGCCAGGGCTAATCTTACAGTTCGTTTTCCAGCGTTAGAAAAATAAAACGCGTTTTAAAAATAAACCGGTCCTGATGCCCTTGCTTGGTCTAGGTCCGCAGTGCTCAATATCAGGATTCAGTATGGTGATGGGGAGGAATGGATCGTTTAAAAGACATATATATGGTAAAAACGAGAAAACAGACAGCTTTGTGAGAATGCTGAGATTCTTAATTAAATTAACAAGTTCAATTTTAGGCAAACTATAGAGATGGACTTCTACTATTAAAGGGGTGCTTAGTCCTGGGCTATATTATTTACAGCATTTATTCCTAATATGACATTTTATATTATATTAACTTAATTAAACAGAGGAATAAGAAGTTCCCAGATTAACATTTTGTCAATTAATCAATTAATCACTGTAGTGTAGTATAATGTGACTTATTTAACTGACCTCAAGATGAAAATCGAGTTAGGTTCCAACTATGTGATAGTTAAAGCCAAGCAATTAAAGTTATACTAGAAATATTCAATATATTTGCACTAAATAAAAATGCCATAAAAGTTCATAGGAGGATTTAGAAATGATAACATACTATAATCTAATATATGGACTAATATTTTAGATCAGAAATGATAACATACTATAATCTAATATATGGACTAATATTTTAGATCAGAAATGATAACATACTATAATCTAATTTATGGACTAATAATTCAGATCAAGAAACAAAATCATAGGACACAACTGCAAAATCATAGTAATACATTTTATACAAACAGCATATTATAGTAATGTACAAAATACTGTAGAATAATTTAACTGGAATTAGAATTTAAAATGAATAACTTAATATGCAGGCCTTGGTACACTCTGTTAGTTAATATTGGACTAATGTAATAGACTAAGGCTACAAATGACAGCAAATTAAAATCGGAGCAATATAAATTTTACAAGTAACATCCAATTTATGGTAAACTTTTAAATTAAAAAATTTTAAATTTTAAAATTTAAATAAGATTTAACGTCTAACTCAGTGTCAAGCCCAATGTAATTAGACCCTGAAAGTGAATACACTATACTGTACTATATCATCATAAAAATTTACAAATGGCCCTTTAAATTAAATTAAACCTAGTTTTATGGAAAAACAGTCAATATAAAAGCTGGTAGCCTGATTGTTAGGGTTACATTTTAAAAATAATAACCTAAATTAACCTGAATAGGAATAATTTAATAACCAATCAATCCAGATAAATAAAGAAGAATACACACGACAAGTGAGGAAGGGTTAGAATAAATGTTGCACGTAAAACGGTCCATAAACCAGCACAAAAACACATTTAGCTTAAATTCTAAACCTACGTTAACTAGACAATTGTAGAAAGTTCCCCAAAAAGAGACTGGCTTTTACTATTAACATTAATGCTGGTGTATAATAAAGAACAGAAAGTCTGACATTTACTGTTCAAGATGTTAGATTAACTCATCCACACCGGTGTTAAAGGCAGATCAGATTCGGACAACAATCCCGAGTTATAATCCATTCATCCATTCCAACACCATCACAAAATCCACTCCAAACCTTCGAATATCAAATGTATCCTTCATCTCTGTTTCCGAATAATTCAGCAAGGTTTCCCTCTCTCGTTTCCGGACTCGGACTTATTCTTTCGTGCTGAATAGCGGAGAGAGATGAGAGAGATGAAGAGGAACCGAGCGGAATAAAACACTAATCCCTCACACTTCATTCATCAAGAGGCTCAGAGCAAACAGATGGCGATCAGGCATGTTCTACAACAGGACTGTACAGGACACAATTCCATCCACCAACCAACCCAGCAAAGCCCGTTTCTCTGTCTCCTTTCCTATAGTGTGTGTATGGGTCTCTCTCACTCTCTCTCTTTAGGTCTCTCTCTTTCACACTCTCTCTCTCTCTCTCTCTCTCTCTCTCACACACACACACACACACACACACACACACACACTAATTCAATTTAATTCAATTTAATGAGCTTTATTAGCACGACTGTTGCAGTTGTCATTTTATTGCCAAAGCAAAATCAGTCATAACATTAAAACCACCTCCTTGTTTCTACACACACTGCATCTGTTTCTCTACATATCTTTTTAGCCTGCTTTTACCCTGTTCTTCAATGGTCAGGACCCCCACAGGACCACTACAGAGCAGGTATTATTTAGGTGGTGGATCATTCTCAGCACTGCAGTGACAATGACCTGGTGGTGGTGTGTTAGTGTGTGTTGTGCTGGTATGAGTGGATCAGACACAGCAATGCTGCTGGAGTTTTAAAATGTCATGTCCACTCACTGTCCACTCCTACCTAATTGGTCCACCTTGTAGATGTAAAGTCAGAGACGATCGCTCATCTATTGCTGCTGTTTGAGTTCAGTGGTCACTGGACGCTGCCCATGGGGCCCTGTTGGCTGGATATATTTTTGGTTGGTGGACTATTCTCAGTCCAGCAGTGACAGTGAGGTGTTTAAAAACTCCATCAGCGCTGCTGTGTCTTATCCACTCATAACAGCACAACACACACTAACACACCACCACCATGTCAGTGTCACTGCAGTTCTGAGAATGACCCACCACCCAAATAATACCTACTCTGTGGTGGTCCTGTGGGGGTCCTGACCATTAAAGAACAGCATTAAAGGGGGTTAACAAAGCAAGCAGAGAAACAGATGGACTACAGACAGTAATTGTAGATCTACAAAGTGCTTCTATATGGTAAGTGGAGCTGATAAAATGGACAATGTGTGTAGAAACAAGGAGGTGGTTTTAATGTTATGGCTGATCGGTGTATATAAAAGAGAGTTTTTTAAAGGAAATACAAAAAATAAAACAGAAAACAGATGTACACAACGAGTGAACATTATGACTGTGTAGGTCCATCAGGACTGTTCCTGTGTTTGGATGTATTAGTCATTGTCCCTCAGACTGTTGCAGTAGTTATATTATTGCCAAAGCATTAAAAAGACACATATCAATTTATAAAAGAGAGTATTGTAAAAGAAGAGAAAACATGTACACAACGAGTCAACATTATGACTGTGTAGGTCCATCAGGACTGTTCCTGTGTTTGGATGTATCAGTCATTGTCCCTCAGACTGTTGCAGGCAGGTACATACTGTCCTGCCACAGTGCTGCTCTCCTACTGTTTTTCTAACATGATGGTTAGCTTCTGGGTGGTTGTGAGAGAGTAGAGTTCAGTTCAGATGAAGTTTCAATAACTTTTTGTCTCCCGTATGTGGGTGTATTTATGATGCTTTGTTAAGAATTGCAGCTCAGTCTCTGTACTGTTGGTGTGGCACTGTGTGCACACTCTTTGTTCTGTGGGGAGATTTCTTATATAGTCCTGTCACGATGGCCAGCTTGTGTGCACCGAGTCTGTATTTTGTCAACTTGGTTCTGTGTTTGATATCAGTCATTGCATTCTGGTAATCTGCTACAGTGTACTGCCGTGTACGCAATATCTCTCCTGCACACACACACACCTTTTTTTTATCCAAGTGTCGTGGAGTGTTGCCTCTTTTGTTCTGATGCTGAGTCCTTTGCTCACTTGTACACGGCTGGGCAATTTGTTCTCCTTGCTGACTGAAGTTTTTTGTCATTAGATGAAGAAATCATTTTTTAGCTTTTTATCTTTAGACCTAGTACATAACTAGGATGAAATTCTGATAATTTTCATGGGTCTGGTGGCCGAACGCCTAAAAATAGAGCATGCGGACTGTAAGCTGGTAGAGATTTTTTTAATGCGTTTTCTCCCCTTTTTCTCCCTTTTTAGCACATCCAATTGCCCGATTGCGTCATGCTTCCTCTCCACCAATGCCGATCCATACTCTGATTGAGGAGAACGAAGCTAACCCACGCCCCCTCCGACACGTGGGCAGCATGCCGTATGCATCTTATCACCTACACTTTGACGAGTGCAGTGCAGCTCAGCACTGTGTATGGAGAGACACATCCTGAGAGCACTCTTTTCTCATCTCTGTGCAGGCGCCATTAATCAGCCAGCAGAGGTCGTAATTGCACCAGTCATGAGAGAGAGAGACCCCATCCGGCTTAGTCCCGCCCATATCCGAACAACAGACCAATCGTTGTTCATGTGGCTGCTCAGCCCAGCCAGCAGGCAGAGCTGAGATTCGATACAATGTAGTCGAGATCCCAGCTCTGGTTCCAGCGTGTGTTTTTACCGCTGTGCCACCTGATGCTGGTAGAGAATTTACTAGAATTTGTGAGCATCTTGGGCATTAATAAGGTACTGTGTACTATTAATGTTTTAACTCTTGTGTGTATGTTTCATTCATGGTGTTCTTGTTTCCCCTTTTCACTTCTTACATAATGTGTGTGTGAGATGATGAGCATGGATTTTAGTCTGATGTATGATGCTTTATCCTATTCAGGGTTGCGGTGGGTACAATTCACCAGGCCAACAGTAGACAGGTTGCCAATCCATCACAGGGCAAACACACATACACACACTTATGCACACGCACGCACACACACACACACACACACACACACACACACCTACACCTAGGGCAATTTTAGCAGCTCCAATTAACCTGACTTCATGTCTTTGGACTGGGGAAAAAACCGGAGCTCCCAGAGGAAACCCAAACGGACACAAGGAGAACATACTGTACATACTCCACACAGAAGGACACAGACTGCTCCATCAATCCAAGGATCTTCTTGCTGTGAGGCGACAGTGCTACCTATCAAATAAATAGTTGATTGTCTCTATTAAGGGGCTTTAAAATTCTTAAACACACGCTTACAATATCTCTCACAATCTCTCTCTCTCTCTTACACACACATTCTCAGAGAGGTACATTAAATTTTTAACATTTAAGACAACATTTATAACATTTAAAAGAACATGTTGAATACTTAAGAAAAGAAAAAAAATGTTTAGAAATTAGGCTTTTTTTTCAAGCCATTTATTTCCCAATTTTTTCTTGAGCGTGTGTGTGTGTATGCAGTGTTTGGTTGGGTTATATTAATATACCATCCTGCCAAAGTGCAGCTTTCTCTTTTTTCCCCTATCATAGGCACTTTATATTTATGAAAGAAATGATTAAAATGGTGGTGAAGGTTCTCAAGTTTTATAAATTATATTTTTTATAATTGTTTGTATCTTTTACATTCTATGTGAAACTGTTGGCAGTCTCTGCTCTATAGGAAGCCAAGATTTCTTATATCATTCAGTGTTATGGCCAGGCTGTGTTGACTGCGGCTGTACTTCGTCAGCAAGGTTCTTTCTTTAGATTTAGTCACTGTGGCCAGGTATTCTGCTACAGCGTACTGTTGTTTTAGGGCCAGGTAGCACTGCATTTTTCTTTGTGTCTGTGTATTTCAATGGGTGATGTAGCTTTTGTGCTGTGTTTTTGAAGTGTTATAATTTGGTTTGGTCTGATTGTACTGCAGACTGGTCCTGACGTCTAACAGTGTTAGTGTGTATAAGTGAATTCAGTGTCAGAACCAGTTGTGTGAGGGAACTCACGCAGACACAGGGAGAACATACAAACTCCGCACAGAAAGGACCGGGACCGCCCCACCTGGGGATCGAACCCACGGCCTTCCTGCTGTGAGGCAACAGTGCTATCCACCGAGCCACCTTGGGTGTTTATCCTTTTGGCCAAAATTTTGATTTGTAGATACCCTCCATACCTAACTGCCATATAGAGGAATTGGTTTTATAATAATTTGATGTAAATTTGAATTGGTATTTGACATTGGCATCTGAGCTGTTTTTGGAAAATTATTGTTAGGGTCTGGCAGTAGCCTACTGTTCATGCCAGTTCTGGTTTTGTAGACCCTCCTCTGTAGTGGACAGCAGATCCAGGTAATCTGCACAGAGAAGCAACTTGATTTCTGTGTCAAGTAGAGTGAGAACAGGTTCTGCAGAACACTTTAAAGCTGTGGCTGATTCATCAATATAAATATGAATACTGGGCTTAGACAGCAGCCTTGTCTCACTCTATGCTCCTGAGAAAAGAAAATTGTCCTTCTGTTGGCAGTCTTATATCATTTATACCACATTTGATGTGTACAGGGATTTAATTATGTCATATGTTTCACCCCCATACCACCTTTAAGTTAACCAAAATAAACTGGTAAGTTAGTTTACTTTATTAAATACAGCCAGGCTTGAGTTTGGCAATGTTACTTAAGTCAAGCAGTCATTGTTCTACAACCTAAGGAACACTTTTATTCAAGTGTTCATCAAAAAGGATCCAGGATGTCAAACAATCCCAGAAAACATTTTTAAAAAACCTGCAGACATCTCAATGGCAAGGTAAGGTCAGTATTCATGCGGTATTGATAGAAGGGCAGAAAAAGAGAAGAGAAACATGCATGCTGGTCAGACCTTTGAAGAAAGGGCATGGATAACCTTTTAAAATGTTTTGGAAAAATGTCGCAGTAAGAACCATTTAAAATAAGAACTAGGGTGATTTTCTGCTCTTTAAACTTTGAAATTGTATTTATTTATTTATTTGTTAGGATTTTAAAGTCATGTTTTACACACTTTGGTTACATTCATGACAGGACAAGTAATTACTGGTTACACAAGATAAATCAGTTCACAAGTTGAATATCAAACACAGTCATGGACAATTTTGTCTCTCCAATTAACCTGACTGCACGTCTTTGAACTGTGGGAGGAAACCGGAGCTCCCTGAAGAAACCCACACAGAGAACATGGGGAGAGCATGCAAACTCCACACAGGAAGGACCTGGACTGCTCTACCTGGGAATCGAACCCAGGACCTTCTTGCTGTGAGGTGACAGTGCTACCCACTGAGCCACTGTGTTGCCCTACACTTTGAAAAATTAAATAAATAAAAAGGTTATTTTACATGTATTTGATATTTGTTTTTAGTTACACAAATGTGTTGTGGTTTTACTCAAATTTGTTTTGTTAACGTGCTTTGTTTAATGGTCTGAAATCATTTAGTCTAATAAATATGCATTAAGTAATCAGAGAGGAAGCAATTACTTTCTTACTAAAGAGCCTAAATTAACAATCAGACTGAAACAGATCTGTGTTCAGATAACTTTGGTCCAGGGTCAATTCTATCTGGTCATTACTTTGCAATACGATACATTAGCTGGGGAGTTTAGAGAGGCTAGACAGAAAAATGTCTATGGCCATGACTGTCATAATTCAAAATTGGCCCTGCTCTCAGAATTGAATGGATGAAATTCAGGTTGATATTCAGGATGATATTTCTTCAAGCAGGTTACCCCATGTTCAAAAATAGTTTCAGGCTTCAAATGCTTAGAACAGAACCTTCATGTTTACGCAGTAGCTGTGGTGTGATTTGGAATAGATAAGAAGTCAGTATCTACAGTATAACCAATAAACTAGGTTTGCTTGTTTATTTTATACAAACCCCATGTCCAGAAGAACTGGGCAATTTAAAAAAAAATTATTTAAGCATTTTCTCCCCTTTTCTCCCAAATTAGCGTAGTCAATTTGTCGTCCGCTGCTGTGGATTCCTGATTGCATTCGAGGAGGGTATATTGCCTCTCACATGCCCTCCAACGAGTGTGCAGTCCTAGCAGACTCCTTCTTTTCACCCATGCTTTCTGCACAGGCGCCTCCATCTACTAACCAGGGTTCTTACACAGCGTTTGAAGACCGCACCCACTTAGTCCGGTCACCCCACACAGCAGACATGGTGGCCAATTTGTGTCTGCTGCAGGCACTGCCAATTGTGCCCGCTAGATGGCGCCCAAGCAACCGGTGGCAGAGCCGAGATTCGAACCAAGGTGTTCAGAATCTCAGCGCTGGTGTGCTAGTGGAATATCCCACTGCGTCACCTGGGCGCCGAACTGAGTAATTTTTAAACCAATAAAACAACAAAATATGTGATTTTATAATTCTTTTAATCGTTCATTTATCTGATAAAAGTAAAGAAAATATTTCCAAAATTTTTACTGACCAATTTAATTGTGTTTTGTAAATATAAACAAATTTGTAATTTGGTACTGGCAACACAGTTCAGCACAAAGGTAGTTACCACAGTGTTACATCACCTTTACTATTAATTACACTTTTTAATCATTTTGAGTACTGAGGATTCTAATTAATGCAAGTGTATTTTTTGCTCATTATTGCTGTAAACAGGACTAGCTGCTCTATGGTCACTTTTTTCAGATTTTTTTTCTTTATGATGCAACAGACATTTTCAAAAGGAAACAGACCTGGATTTCTGACAGGTCAGTCAAGAGCACACGCTCTCTGTCCACCTTTATAGCACAGGCTAGATGGCAGCATGTATCTCTCTGAAATCCCAGTATATGCCTCTGCATAAATTGTACCTTCACACTTTTGCAAGTCACCCATGCTATGGGCACTGATACACAGCCAAGGCCTTTTTCATCTTTGGCAAGAAAAACTCAATGTCTATTTTTCTCTAAAATCTGATGAAACATGGACTTATCTGACCAAAGTACAGATTTCCACTTTCTTGTGGTCCACCTGAGATGAACTGAAGCCATAAGAACTCAGTACTGTTTCTGAAAATAATTGATCTATGTCTTTCTCTTAGCATAACAGAGTTTCAGGTTGTAATTGTTCATGCAGTAGTAGACCGTGTTAAGTGGCACATAATGGTTTTTCATACAATGCTATCTGAGGGCTTGAAGGTTACCCATATTTAACAATGTTTTCAGCCTTGCTATACCTGGACTAAGATTTCTCTTGATTTTTCCCCCCACAATATTATGTATGATAGATAATGAAACACCTAAATTATTTGCAGTCTTGTTTAATTTCATGAAATTTGGCACAAAGTGGTGAACCATGACTCATCATTGCTTGCAAAGACTGAGCTGTTGAAAGATTCTTGTTTTATACTAAATCATAATACCCAAACCTGTTCACTGGCTTATTTTGAAATGATGCAAAACAAAAAAATCTATAAACTATTTACTCTTATTTTGCCCAGTCTCAAAGAAAGAAATATTTTCTTTACTTTCACTTGTATAGTTATAAATTCCTTACATAAGCTTTTCAAAAAACACAGGCACAAGCACAAACACCAGCTGGTAAGCAGAGGTGTGAGAATAACTTGTGCTTTCATACAGTTCATTAAACTCACAAAATGCTTTCATGCCTGAGTTACATTTGTTGCAGTGTGAATTTTGCATGGATTCTGAGCTCAATATGAACTTTTATACTGGTTGAATAAATTATATGTATTAGAATTGTTTAGATAGTATAATAAATAAATGTGATTATGGTCTGATGTTAATGGATTTTAACACAAGATACATTAACTTAAACTTCATATATGCCCCAGCCATATACAGTGGGGGAAATAAGTATTTGATCCCCTGCTGATTTTGAACAGTCTATAATTTTTATGGAAGGTTTATTTTAACAGAGAGAGACAGAATATCAACAAAAAATCCAGAAAAAAAAATAAAATTAATTTATAAAAGTTATAAATTAATTTGTATTTAATTAAGGGAAATAAGTATTTGATCCCCTACCAACCAGCAAGAATTCTGACCCCCACAGACCGGTTATGTGCCCATGAGGCACACAAATTAGTCCTGTCCCTGTATAAAAGACTCCTGTCACAGAATCAGTTTCTTCCGTTCAAATCTCTCGACCACCATGGGCAAGACCAAAGAGCTATCAAAGGACGTCAGGGACAAGATTGTAGACCTACACAAGGCTGGAATGGGCTACACGACCATCAGCAAGAAGCTTGGTGAGAAAGAGACCACTGTTGGTGCGATAATTCGAAAATGGAAGAAATACAAGATCACAGTCAATCACCCTCGCTCTGGAGCTCCATGCAAGATCTCACCTGGTGGGGTAAGAATGATTCTGAGAAAGGTGAGGTCAGTCCAGAATTACACGGGAGGAGCTTGTCAATGATCTCAAGGGAGCTGGGAGCACAGTCACCAAGAAAACCATTAGTAACACACTTCGCCGTAATGGATTGAGATCCTGCAGTGCCCGCAAAGTCCCTTTGCTCAAGAAGGCTCATGTACAGGCCCGTCTGAAGTTTGCCAATGAACACCTGAATGATTCAGAGAAAGCTTGGGAGAATGTGATATGGTCAGATGAGACCAAAATTGAGCTCTTTGGCATCAACTCCACTCGCCGTGTTTGGAGGCAGAGAAATGCCCAGTGGGGATGGTGTTCTTGGGGTCATATCCAGCATTTCTCTGCTCCCAGCTCCCTTGAGATCATTGACAAGCTCCTCCCGTGTAATTCTGGACTGACCTCACCTTTCTCAGAATCATTCTTACCCCACCAGGTGAGATCTTGCATGGAGCTCCAGAGTGAGGGTGATTGACTGTGATCTTGTATTTCTTCCATTTTCGAATTATCGCACCAACAGTGGTCTCTTTCTCACCAATCTTCTTGCTGATGGTCTTGTAGTCCATTCCAGCCTTGTGTAGGTCTACAATCTTGTCCCTGACGTCCTTTGATAGCTCTTTGGTCTTGCCCATGGTGGTCGAGAGATTTGAATGGAAGAAACTGATTCTGTTACAGGAGTCTTTTATACAGGGACAGGACTAATTTGTGTGCCTCATGGGCACATAACCGGTCTGTGGGGGTCAGAATTCTTGCTGGTTGGTAGGGGATCAAATACTTACAGTATTTCCCTTAATTAAATACAAATTAATTTATAACTTTTATTTAATGTTTTTTTTCTGGATTTTTTGTTGATATTCTGTCTCTCTCTGTTAAAATAAACCTTCCATAAAAATTATAGACTGTTCAAGTCTTTGTAAGGGGGTAAACTTACAAAATCAGCAGGGGATCAAATACTTATTTCCCCCACTGTACATATATACAGTGTATCACAAAAGTGAGTACACCCCTCACATTTCTGCAGATATTTAAGTATATCTTTTCATGGGACAACACTGACAAAATGACACTTTGACACAATGAAAAGTAGTCTGTGTGCAGCTTATATAACAGTGTAAATTTATTCTTCCCTCAAAATAACTCAATATACAGCCATTAATGTCTAAACCACCGGCAACAAAAGTGAGTACTCCCCTTAGTGAAAGTTTCTGAAGTGTCAATATTTTGTGTGGCCACCATTATTTCCCAGAACTGCCTTAACTCTCCTGGGCATGGAGTTTACCAGAGCTTCACAGGTTGCCACTGGAATGCTTTTCCACTCCTCCATGACGACATCACGGAGCTGGCGGATATTCGAGACTTTGCGCTCCTCCACCTTCCGCTTGAGGATGCCCCAAAGATGTTCTATTGGGTTTAGGTCTGGAGACATGCTTGGCCAGTCCATCACCTTTACCCTCAGCCTCTTCAATAAAGCAGTGGTCGTCTTAGAGGTGTGTTTGGGGTCATTATCATGCTGGAACACTGCCCTGCGACCCAGTTTCCGGAGGGAGGGGATCATGCTCTGCTTCAGTATTTCACAGTACATATTGGAGTTCATGTGTCCCTCAATGAAATGTAACTCCCCAACACCTGCTGCACTCATGCAGCCCCAGACCATGGCATTCCCACCACCATGCTTGACTGTAGGCATGACACACTTATCTTTGTACTCCTCACCTGATTGCCGCCACACATGCTTGAGACCATCTGAACCAAACAAATTAATCTTGGTCTCATCAGACCATAGGACATGGTTCCAGTAATCCATGTCCTTTGTTGACATGTCTTCAGCAAACTGTTTGCGGGCTTTCTTGTGTAGAGACTTCAGAAGAGGCTTCCTTCTGGGGTGACAGCCATGCAGACCAATTTGATGTAGTGTGCGGCGTATGGTCTGAGCACTGACAGGCTGACCCCCCACCTTTTCAATCTCTGCAGCAATGCTGACAGCACTCCTGCGCCTATCTTTCAAAGACAGCAGTCGGATGTGACGCTGAGCACGTGCACTCAGCTTCTTTGGACGACCAACGCGAGGTCTGTTCTGAGTGGACCCTGCTCTTTTAAAACGCTGGATGATCTTGGCCACTGTGCTGCAGCTCAGTTTCAGGGTGTTGGCAATCTTCATGTAGCCTTGGCCATCTTCATGTAGCGCAACAATTCGTCTTTTAAGATCCTCAGAGAGTTCTTTGCCATGAGGTGCCATGTTGGAACTTTCAGTGACCAGTATGAGAGAGTGTAAGAGCTGTACTACTAAATTGAACACACCTGCTCCCTATGCACACCTGAGACCTAGTAACACTAACGAGTCACATGACATTTTGGAGGGAAAATGACAAGCAGTGCTCAATTTGGACATTTAGGGGTGTAGTCTCTTAGGGGTGTACTCACTTTTGTTGCCGGTGGTTTAGACATTAATGGCTGTATATTGAGTTATTTTGAGGGAAGAATAAATTTACACTGTTATATAAGCTGCACACAGACTACTTTTCATTGTGTCAAAGTGTCATTTTGTCAGTGTTGTCCCATGAAAAGATATACTTAAATATCTGCAGAAATGTGAGGGGTGTACTCACTTTTGTGATACACTGTATATATATATATATATATATATATATATATATATATATATATATATATATATATATATAATATAGCAATCTAATATAGCATGGACAATGAAACAGAAGCTTAAAGGAATATTTTGTTCTTTCCCTTGCAATCACCATTGCTGAAAAAGTTGAGACTTTTTGTAAAATGCAATAAAAAGAAGAATCTGTGATTTGTTGATTCTCTTGAATCTTTATTTCACTGAAAACACATTTATATATAACTTGAATTTTGTAAATAATAACACATTTAGAATTTAATGCCTGCAGTGAAAATAGTTTCAGCATTCCACAAGAAGAAGGTGAATTGGTAACAGGTAAAAATCATGATTAAAAAGAGGATCCCTAAGGCTCAGTTTTTTAAGCCATGATGGGTCGTGGTTTACAACTTTGCCAATATATTCCTGAAGTTTGGCACAATCAGTTCAAAACAAAATGTGTATTTCCGGCCGCTCAGGTGGCGTAGTGGTAAAGTACGCTAGCTCACCAGAGTTGGGTTTCTAGATACATTGTATCGAAACTCAGCTCTGCTTTTCCGACTAGGCTGGGCGGCAGTCTGAACAACGTTTGGCTGTTGTTCAGGGGCTTAGGGGTAGAAGTCGGAGCATAGGTCCTCATAACAGGAACAACTGCGGCCCCTGCTGGTTGACTGATGGCGCCTGCACAGGGCTGAGGAATAACACTGAGGGGGGTGTGACCCTCCGTGCGCAGTGTCTCTCGGTGTATGAACATTGTATGAACATGCAATGCAGGCTGTACTGATTGCATGCTGGAGGGGGCGCAAGTCAGTTGAGTGGCGTCCTGAGTCAGCGGCAAGGGGTCGAATCAGTATAGAGGACAGGGTAATTGGACATGACTAGAATAGGGATCAAAATTAGAAAGAAAAAAAAAAAAAAAAAAAAAAAAGTGTCATTCCGGATTGCAAATAATAAAAGACCATAGACCATTGATAATAATATAAAAAGATTCAGGGAATCTGGAGAGATCTGTGTAGGGCAAAATCGGAAACCACGGTTGAATATGTATGACCTTTGAGCTTTCACACAGCATTGCATGTAAAATCGTCATGCTACTGTGTTAAATATAGTTGACAATTAAATTAAATATATTGTCAACACATTAGCCGCTGCTTCAAAAAATGCAGAAACGGAAACTCTATTACACAAAGAGAAAGCTGTGCATCAATTCTAAGCAGAATTGCTTCTCTCTGCCCTAGCTCATCTCAAATGGATCAAAAGAAAGTGGAAACTTGTGCTGTGGTCAGATTAGTCCACAGTTCAGCCATCCATACTGCTACCAGTAAAAGGTTCAGAAGCCAACATCTGTCATGGTATGGAGGTGCGTCAGTGCCCACAGCATGGGTGACTTGCATATGTATAAAGGTACCATTGACAGTGAGGCATATATTGTGATTTTAGAAAGACACATGCTGCCATCAAATCGACTTTTCCTCGGTCTATCATTATTTCAGCAAGACGATGACAGGCGTCATTATGTATGCAATGATCCGTGAAAAGATTAAAAATATTTTCTTTCTATTTTTGTCAGTTATATAAAGATTTTAGATAATTAACAAATCAGATTCTTCTTTCTATTGCGTTTTCTGGAAATGGAGTTTGTAGTTATTTTAGTATAAGTGACATTTATGCTTTTGTTGTGTCATTAGAATTATGCATTATATTTTAAAATCATAACAAGCAAGGAGGTTTCTTTGGATTTCATACACACAGTGTAGTAATACAAGCATTCTATTATTTTTAACCATTAGTTTTAATGTGGAATGAATTATTAAGTTAAGGTGTTTTAGACACACCCATCCCTAAGAGGTGTTTAAAATCAGTTTTTTTAAATAAATTATATGCTTCCACTGTGTCCTGTGTACAACCTGAGATTCATAATAACATGGTTTTATGAGTTTGGTGTGAAGGAACTCCAGAGGCTTACACAGAGCTCCGATTTCAAACCCACTGAACAGCTGGTTAATTAATTAAAATTATGTTGTGAGCCAGTTTTTATTGTTTAGCATTAATCATGTCCCAACAAACGGTATTCTAACTAAATAAAGACAAATTTCCAAAGACACACTCTAAAGTCCTTGTGGAATGGGTCTACTCTACACTAGAATTGAATGTCCAACTAGCTTTTAGTCAGGTGTACACATACTCTTGGCCATAAAGTCTTGGTTAAAACAGAACAATAACAATGACAAAGTATACTACAGTATTACCTTATAACTCAACATCCCCTAAACTCAAAATGTTTAAAACTCAACGACCTTCGTCAAGAAATTTGTACCCTTAAACTCAACGTTTCCCTTAAACTCAACGTCTTCAGTTTTTTTATTTTTTTATTATTACTGCTCAAAAAATTCCTAAAATGCTTTTTTGCATGCCTACTTTATACTGATATAATAGGGATAGTTGTTTATGCATTCACTAAACTGGAGTTGGATGGATGGATCTTGGTTCCTTGGAAGTCTGTAACAAACACTGCATGTACCACCAGGCCACACATATCCTTCCTGCAGCATGATTAAAAGAATCAATTACTGCTTTATAACGACCAGGATTGTAGTGGGTTGACACCAGTTGGCACCAGCAGCTACAGTAGCCAATCAACCATCACCTTGCTCTTAAAAACATGCCAAATGTCTAAGTTGTCCTAATTAAAATTTACAAGTGTATGATCAGCTTAGAGATTAGTGATATGAATGCCACACATCCTTAGAGTCCTTGAGACCTGGATTCACACTTAACAGATGGCCAACTGGAGACAAACTGATTAAAATGATGTCAGATCATGTTAAAATAAAACTATTTATTCACAACTATTCAGCTGTTATGTTTAGAATCCACAAATGCTGTAGGCATCAACATGACTGTTAGCTTTTCAGATCATTACTTACATTTATGTTTAAAATTAAATCTTTCTTTTTATTGAAAGTGACATTTAGCTGAGAAAGGATATAATGCAGGCATCTGGTGGTGAAGGGCTTTGCTCAAGGGTCCATCGGCAGTTCTGCACAGTTCAGTACAGTGCATGCAGGGGAACCTTATGGAGGAAAAGCTGGATGATTCTAAGAGCCTGTAATTGACAGAGGGCCTAAATAATTATTAGAACATTATTTTTTTTAATTAGTCAACCATCATTATAAACAGAATGTTTTATTTAAAACATTTTTTTCATTTTCTTGTTTGGCAAACATCCAGAAAACCTCTTTATTATTCCCCTTCCATTACATAAAGTGGTTTAGTCTATCTGCAAACCAGGCGTAAAAACAAAAAAGAATGGACAAAAAAAGGAAGGAAAGGAAACTGAGACAGGACAGAGAAAAGAGAGGAAATAGACTTTTACATTTAAGAATCTTCTTATAAAATTTAGTTTTGTTCAGTAAAATATGGCCTTTAGCAATTATAGAGGGAATCAGTCTGGCATCAAATAGTAAATTTCACTGTATGCCAAATGTTGCATGCATGTCTGCAGAGTGTTATATTTTTAGAGTTAGCATGGCCTGGGGTGGTGGGGCCCAATGTGTTGTCAAGTCAAATGTATTTGTATAGGGAAAACCAAGGAAAGGCAAGGAAAAACTCCCTTAAAATTACAGGAAGAAATCTTGAGAGGAACCCCATTCTCCTTGGGTGGCCTGGAGATTCATTTGAATAAAAACAATGTACACAAATCATACATACACAAAATTAAATTGAACTAAAAGATATAACTCGCGAAAAAATTATAATAATGTAAACAATTGCAGTTCTTCATTATTCAGTCCAGTTTGTAATAATGTCTGTAGTAAGTTCTAGACATTTTCGGTGCAAACACGTCAGGTTTCCGTCAATGTCTTTTCCGGGGTCCAAAATCCCTAACTGCTCAACCCTAAATACATGGCAATATCACTGACCTTCAATGAGCCCTGACCTTGACTTTATCAAACACCAGGACGAATTAGAATGACAACTGTAAGCCAGGCCTTATAAAGTTATTGTCAATGTTTGAGAGGCTGATTGAAAATAAATTCCTGTGTCATTTTTCAAAATGTACTGGAAACACGTGGGTGTAGCCAAAGCTAATTGTATTTCCAAACAGATGTTTGGGTCTTCACCCATTTTTGTGTAGCTGAGGTGGTGATGACTGAAAACTAGTTGCAGTAGAAAGGCAGCAGTGTCCCCTTGTGGTTGGTTTTAAACAGCAAGACGAGCTCTAACTGAGATTGTGTACTCAAAAATATTGGATTCCTACTGTTTGTACATATTTTATATGTCCAAATATGCATTTCAATCTTGTCATTTTCTTTCGTTTATTATTTATTGGCACAGTATTAACTCCACTCTGCTTTCCTCCTTTTTCAGGATTAAAAATGTCAGTGCCTTAATAGCCTCTAGCTTCACAAAAATGATTTACAACCTGACCTTTAGAGAGGAAATCAATTCTTTCATTAAGCCTGCATGTTTTGTGTAGCAGGCCTCGAAAGCAGCTCATGTATTCTAAAAGAGTGGGAAGATACTGTCTCTAGTTAGATGTAGTCTTTATTTTCTGTTCTTGTGAACTACGTGACAGAGGAGATATCAAGAGATATCACAACTACAAAATCCCATTTTCTCACTCATTATACTTCTCATTTTTAGAGGAATACCTATGAGAGTTCCTAAATGATGAAGCAACCTGTCAGCTATAGTACATTCAGTAGAACAATCACAATTCAGAATACCTGATTTAATTCCAACAAAAAACAATGTTTTCAAACTAATTCCTAATCACCAGATGAATGATTACCATAGTCAATCAGCAAGAAAAGAACAAAAGCTTTTCATGGTTAATTCATTTGAATTACTAGAGTCAGTTTTGGAGTTTATTTGGAGCACAAACCTTGTAGTAATTATATTTAATTCAAACAGTTTTACTGACAACTGAAAACAGTTGGTGTGTAAGACAAGAATACATCCTCAACGGGACACTAATTAATTACTGGGCAACACTTACACACTCATTATTCACAACCGCTGTATGTTTTCGGAAGTGGTAGAGAACTGTTGTACCTGATGCAGGCACGAAAAGGACTTCATTAATTCATTAATTCATTAATACCTGAATTTGTCAAATTAATTATTTTAAAACTGGGACTGTTTTTTTCTGGAAGGAAGAATACATTGTTATACTTCAACATAGAAGGTCTTAGTTAATGGGTCACCATAATGGAAGCTGTATTGGTGAACTAAAAATAACATTTTCCCAAATTATATTTAAACAATTAATGCTTCAGTGATATGGGTAGTGATGTCTTATATACCTGTCTAAAAGCAATAGCATGCAATTAACCCCACTATCCTTCTGTCCATAAACAAACGATTCAGTTAACAGCCATGCCCTGCAGATGATAGTGCTGTCCTTTTTAAAAAAGGATACTTCCGTTAGGATATAAATATTTCATCATATCAATCAGATCAGAGTAACTATGCACTGCAGTGACATTTTTAAAGAATAAGAGAGCCAGGTAAATGTTCTTACCACAAAACAGATCCACCGGACTTTTTCATTAAAGGGGTCTAGCACCTTTTTCTTGGTGTATGCTACAAATGCACTCTCCCACTTTAGAACATAGGAAAAGATTCAGTCACTCACTTTCTTAACTGCTTATCCAATTGGTGTCGGGGTGCTGGAGCCTATCCCAGCTTTTCAATGGGCGCAAGGCACACAGTAACACCCTGGATGGGGCGCCAGTCCATCCCAGGGCAGACACACATACACAAACACATTCACACACCCATTCACCTATAGGGCAATTCAGTGTCTCTAGTTAACCTGACTGCATGTTTCTGGACTGTGAGAGGAAACCAGAGCTCCTGGAGGAAACCCACACAGACACGGGGAGAACATGCAAACTCTGCAAAGAAAGGACCCGGACCGCCCCGTCTGGGAATCGAACCCAGGACCTTCTTGCTGTGAGGCGACTGTGCTACCCACCGAGCCGCCCATAGGAAAGAATAACTTTTTTAAAAGTTTATTTATATGAATACATGGTGGAACAGGAAGCATCTGTCCTTACGTTTGTCATCTTTATTCACTCTGTCACAATAGCCCAATTCTTAATTCTGTTTGAACTGGGCAAATCTAGATTGGAAAATAAAAAGGTCATATAAATAAAGAGAGAGAGCGCGAGAGAGAGCGAGAGAGAGAGAGAGAGAGAGACCCTGCACACAGAATTTTGTAAAACAATATTAAAGGTGCACAGACACACCACCAACAATGTGTGCAGGGCAGAATTAGGCCGATACCCACTTATTATTAATATACAAAAAAGGGCAATAAAATTCTGGAATCATCTCAAAGAGAGCGACCCACACTCGTATCATTACAAAGCTCTGCAATACCAAGAGCTGAGCAAAGATACCAGTCCCCTCATCCAACTGGTCCTGAGTCACTGCACCAACACACCATTAACACATACTAACACACCACTAACACAGACTAACACAGACTAACACTATTAAGACTCAAGACCAGAACCTAATCAGAACTGATCAAATTACACATAAATTAAAGATAAACTATTTGGCCTATTGGGAAACACAAACTAAACTCCAAAGTAAACTACAATGTTATTTGGCTCTAAATAGACAGTATAGTGTGGCAGATTATCTCAGCACTATAACTGATCCAAAACTCAGAAACACCTTGACAAGGTACAGACTCAGCGAACACAGCCTGGCCATCGAGACGGGACGACACAGAGTGTGTCAACACTGCTCTTCAAACCAAATAGAGACAGAGCTGCACTTTCTCACTGAATGTACAAAATACACACAAATTCGAAAACTATTTTTTACCAAAATCAACAAAATTATCCCCAATTTTAATTCGCTCTCAAATCCTGACAAGCTGCCCCACCTACTGGGGGAGCACAGAGCGAGCTGCACACTCGCAGCTCTCTACTTACACACCTGCCACCAGGTGAGGGACAGTGAGTGACCTTATACTGTATCCCATACACACACACACATCACACATACACACACACACACCATCATACACACACCATCAAGTGCACACACACACACCATCATACACACACACACACACACACACACACACACACACACACACACACACACACACACACACACACACACACACACACACACACACACACACACCATCATACACACACACACACACACACACACACACACACACACACACACACACACACACACACACACACACACACTCACAAATACGAATATGAATGTTTATGTATGTTTTTTTTTTTTTTCCATTTATTATCTAGTTTGTAAATGCGCTTTGGCAATACAAATGTGAATATTTGTCATGCTAATAAAGCACTTTTGAATGAAGAGAGAGAGAGAGAGAGAGAGAGAGAGAGAGAGAGAGAGAGAGAGAGAGAGAGAGAGAGAGAGAGAGAGAGAATAAACAGTGAGTGGGCGGCAGTGTCTCGTATGATTCAGCTATTGATTTTCTCATTTTGTTATTGACCTTAAAGTTTATCATATCCTCAGTGACTTCCTACAAAGTGGCGCCCGTGATAAAGGCCACAGGGTTTATACTGAGGTAAAGCTACACATTCAGCATTCGTTTAACATCGCCTTTCCAGTTTCTCTCTGTGGTAGGAACATGTAATACCTACCCATTATATGGCCAACACACTACAATTACAATTTTATCTTTAATATATGATCATTTATTTGTAGAAAAATCCAAGATTAAGTTTATTTATTTAAAGAAAATCTAAACAAAGAGGCAGTTCAGGCTACCACTCTAGTTAACGAGTTGGGGACCGTTGTAAAACTAACGGAATTAACGTATGAATATTTATAACATTGACAGTGTAATAAATCAAATAAATATATTCAAGTTTTGAATTAATTTAAAAAATGATGTCAAACTAACTTCTATATACACACACCAATGCCCCTCACATACCACATTTTTTAATATTTATTTTATAATAATTTTATAATGGAGACTTATAGGGTGTCCCTAAAGTCTGGACATACTTTCAATACATTTTTCAACAATATTTTATTTCATTAGAATATTAATCTATAACATCTTCTATGTGTTTTCCACTATTTGTGATGCAATATGTATGTGTGTGTATTTAAGTAAACATATAGTTAGTTATAGTTAGTGATATTTCCTATGTATCCAGACTTTAGGGTCACCTGTACATAAGATTACATTATAAATGTAGTGTGTTGCCCATTTTGATCTGCCTACGAAAATGTAAAATGAGAAGGTTTTGCGTAATATTTCTATCACTGAGATAGACGGGGTGCCGAATGTCAAACAAATGTCGAACATTACTGTCGAACGTTACTGCAGTGTAATGTGTAAAGGTGGGAACAATGTGGGCTGATACTTTACAAGTTGTACATATCAATGCAGGAAACATACATAGACTAGCTACGACTAGAGGAAATCAGCAAAAAAAAATATATATATATATAATAATTATATATATATATATACTGGTGCTGGTCATAAAATTAGAATATCATGAAAAAGTTGATTTATTTCAGTAATTCCATTCAAAAAGTGAAACTTGTATATTATATTCATTCATTACACACAGACTGATATATTTCAAATGTTTATTTCTTTTAATGTTGATGATTATAACTGACAACTAATGAAAACCCCAAATTCAGTATCTCAGAAAATTAGAATATTACTTAAGACCAATACAAAAAAGGATTTTTAGAAATGTTGGCCAACTGAAAAGTATGAACATGAAAAGTATGAGCATGTACACCACTCAATACTTAGTTGGGGCTCCTTTTGCCTGGATTACTGCAGCAATGCGGCATGGCATGGAGTCCATCAGTCTGTGGCACTGCTCAGGTGTTATGAGAGCCCAGGTTGCTCTGATAGTGGCCTTCAGCTCTTCTGAATTGTTGGGTCTGGCGTATCCCATCTTCCTCTTCACAATACCCCATAGATTTTCTATGGGGTTAAGGTCAGGCGAGTTTGCTGGCCAATTAAGAACAGGGATACCATGGTCCTTAAACCAGGTACTGGTAGCTTTGGCACTGTGTGCAGGTGCCAAGTCCTGTTGGAAAATGAAATCTGCATCTCCATAAAGTTGGTAAGCAGCAGGAAGCATGAAGTGCTCTAAAACTTCCTGGTAGGCGGCTGCGTTGACCTTGGACCTCAGAAAACACAGTGGACCAACACCAGCACCAGTGTTCAGTTCCTCCCAACCTCTAAATCACACATACAAATTAACATGAAGAATGGAAGTAGCTGCTCCAAGTGTCACTGGATGTAAGTAAACGAGTCAGTGAGTCTGAGTGATACAGTGGTAAGTGATGCAAGCCCACTAAACTCGGCTCTCAGTCACTATGTGTGAACTACCCAACAACTCGATCCGACCGGCTCGCCGAGCGCTCGGCAACTGGTTTCGAGATTTCTAGCATGTCAGATATCTGATCCAAGTTGCACAACTGGCAGTGAGTGCTATGTCGAGAACGCAAGATACGGTGTGAGGGGAAACGTAGGAGAGGAGTGTAAACAGGTGGGACGAGGATAATATAGTTTATATCAGAATACACCGGCACACACACGTTTTATACAGTATTTCTGACTTGATCGTTCTCTACAAAACATAACACCCACACTGCATTGCAAAAATATTAATTAACCTCCAACTTACTATAGAACAATCCATGCTGTTCGCGTTGCCAAATCCACTCATTTATTTTTCCTCCTTGATTTTACGCTGCACATCAGTGCACAAACTTTGATCGCTCGCTACTTGTTGATGTGCATTTTGGACGTGGTATCATTAAACCCCTCGTCACTTCACGTGTGTTTTAGTAAAAAAAAACAAAAAAAACAAAAAAAACAAAAACAAACGTAGTTTGGGAGATCAGAGAAGCTCGCCTGCAATTCCAGTTGGTGTAGATCGTGTAGTGTGAAACCCCCTATCACCGATCAGTCATGTAGTGTGAAATACACACCGACTGAAAGACTCCCGAGTGCAAGAGATTCAGTCGTATAGTGTGAACTGTACAGCGACCCGGCAAATCAGAAAGTCGTGTAGTGAGAACTTGGCATAAGCTGTGTTACTGCACTGTGCCCACAATAAAGCTTTGGTAAAACTCACATTTAAACAGTTATATTCTAGTACAAAGCAATGAAACAAGAAATAATAATAAAAATATACAATTAATTTAAGACAACAACAAAGAGAACCAGTTAAAAGCTGAACATTTTTTTTATTCACACTCCGTTCTAGTCCACTATGTTAGGATGGCACATCAGCATCAATTCTCTATGTTCCTATGTTGTTCATCTGTACTTCTGTACACACTATAAAAAGTCTATAAATAATGCTTTAAAAATCAAATGAGGCAAAGCTTAAATCTTTGAGTTATTTTAACTGTCAACACACTGCTGACAAACTCATATTTGTTTCTTTCTTTTTTTTTTTTTTTTTTTACAAAAAAAGAATACACAATGCATTTTCTACACAGCTGAGAAAAAGGCATTAAAACAACATTTTTTGTAAAGCACTTAACTAGAACAGAACAAAAACAGAAGTACTGATGGTTTAAAGAAAAACAAGTCTACTTAGGCACGAAGGAAAAACACAATGCCACATAAAAGTACCAGACACATAAATTCTTCAATTTAACATTTCATAGAAACAAAAAAGCAGTAAACAAATAGAATATGTACAATGAGGTAAAAATACATTGGTCTTCGTAGGAGGTATTTTTCCCTCTGAATTTCTTTCAATAATTAAACCTTTTCTTCACCTTTCTTCTTTTGAGAGTTTCTTTACAAACTTAATGATGCAGGCATCAGAAATCAGTCCCATGCAGTGCATCATTTTGAGTGGAATACAAAAACTACACAACAAAGTCGAACTTAGGCACCAAATAAAACTGAATAAAGCTTTCTTCTGCCGTTCCATAATGTTCTCACAATCACTCTGATCATGTAAAAGCACCTTGGTTGGCATCTCTGTCCTTTAGTGACCCAGACTACAGACCAAAAAATTAATTACAGTTTAATAACATATCTACTTAAGCACTACTTTATTAGGGATGGGCATGTTTATTAAATGTGAATGTCTATATTAATCTGGTATTCGAATATAGCAGTGGTTCTTTATAAGTTTGGCCAAAATTAACCACACACGTGCATTAATACATAATGATAATGTGCCTATAGCACTGGCCGCAGATTGAGAACTCCAGAATTTTTGCATATATTTATGTTTAATGTACCAGAAACGTTTAGGGCAGCAGTCTGGCATAGTCTGGACAGCACCTGGGTTGAGAACCAGGGCTTACACCTTGCCTTTGATCGCTGTTTAAAACAATTTATGTTGTCCATGTGGGTTTCCTCCCACCTCTAAATAACATGCAGAAAGTAGACTGACTGTCAGAAGCTTTTATGTGTGAATGAATGATTAAATGGGTACATTTCTGTTGCCTGCTATGTATTGGTGTTTTGTTTAGGTGTATTTCTGCCCTGCACCTGGTGTTTGAGTGGCACTGGACACACTAACTGTAATCAAAATAAATAAAAACTAAAACTGCATTATTTTGACTTTCTGGACTGCTTTATCATTTTACCAACATATGTTTAAAACAGTTTAAATATTTGAACTATTTTCTGATTTAGATACTCAAATAAATTTACCAAACCAGTTATCCAAATAGCAAAAAAAAAAAAAAAAAAAAAAAAAGTCAATGCCCATCCCTATGTCTAACAGGAAATCTTTGGTGCTACAGGGCCACCATTTGTCTTGGGTCTGTCTCACAGTGTCCAGATGTTGGCATAGATATTAAACTGAACTGTAAAAAAAAAAAAAAAAAAAAAAGCTTGGCTATTGCCAGTGGAAAGCCTGAGGATTTTTGTGACTATACAAATTTGCATAAGTTAGCGTAAGACCCGTGTGTTTGTGTAGTACCCTCGCTGGCATATGCATGACCTTTTTTGAAAATGCTGTGCGTTGTGCTCTAATTGGTGGCACACTGAGAAAATGTCAAGTTTAACATTTAAATAAGCATCTGCACTGACAAATCCACACAAATGTTGACACATAAATGAACTAAACGAGCTGTTTGTGTGAACGCTTTGTGCATGGTTACATAAAAAAAAACTGTTCATTAGCAGACGAGTAGGCTGGAGTCTGGGTCACTTAAGAGGACCTGAACTAACTCTTGCACAGTCTACTGAAACACTGTTGAATAAAATCAGCCAGGATGAGTGAATCCTTGCTTAGGTTCAAGGTTGCAGATGAGTCAGGAGGCACAGAAGTCTGAGACATCAATAGAAAGATCTATAGAGAGGGTAAGGACCATCTCTGACCTGCCTACGATGCTTTACTGGATGAAACTCTCCTAGCTACCGAGCAATGAGAGTGTGCGCATCTGGAGAATCCCCCCTCACTCGCTCTCTTTCATGAAACCAGAGGTGCAGCGGTCTAGTTTGAGATCTTGGCTGGTATGGTTTGGAATACCTGCATGTCACTGTGAGGAATACCCGGATATGCATGTTCTGCATCTAACTAGGTCGCTGCTAGTTTTGGAACGAAAAAAAGGCTGCTGGTGATTTAAGACAGAAATGTGTCGGATGACGTGTCGGCACGTTGGCCCAGTAACGGCTGCTGTGGTGTGATGAGAGAATGAGTTTGCCCCAGAAAGTATGACTGAACTCACATTCTCTCAAAGGACCCTAACATTTGTTACATCTTAAACTTTCTTCTATTTTAGCTCGTTATACTTTCTGGAGGTCGTGTGCACTTGCCTTTACCTCGATGGGTTTCACTTCTTGTTTGCAGACCAGTTAGTTGTAGCACTGAGCCACCAGGCTAAAACATTACACATACATACAGATCTATACACAAATGTACATATTTATACACGCTCATGTTACATAAATAACTACCGGTACTCCTTTTATTACATTACACTTCTCAGCATGTAACAGGATTTTTTTGTTTTAAAAAAAAAAAAAGAGGGAAAAGGTTTAAGATTTCTGTATTGAAGCGAAGGAACGCTAAAGTCCTCTGGCTAAAAAAAGGTTAAATCTTTATGGCACGTGCGTCAGCGAATGAGCAAACATTAGCAATAAGTGACAATTTTATGGGGTTCATGTCCCCATCAAATATGAATAATTTAAAAGTCGACATTAGGCCTAAAATCCCTCCACATGGGAAAATTGCTTATTGTTTAAGTCATAAAGTTAATCAGTATTCATTTTGTATGTAAAATAGATCATTAAATGCATCTGGGAAATCATTCTGTTTTTTGTTTTTTTTAAAGACTTAGAAGATTATACTTTCAGTCAATGCTTTAAAACTAGGCAGCTGATTTAACAAAGTAAACCAAGCAAAGGTATGCAAAGCTACTTAGGCATTATTTTACATAATATAAACATTTGCTGTATGCATTTGGTTTGTGCAAATAAAAGAAGGTCAGATGTGTCAGGCTTTTCATAAGCAAACCCCATTGATAGAAGAAATGATCATTTTATTCTAAACTTTGATGCCTCTGATTCATTTTTGTTCATTATTATATAGATTATCTTGAACTACTTATGTTTTTCCTAAACATTCTTTGCCTATAAATGTCCACTAGTGTTATTTGCCTATAAATGTTCACTACAAAGAGTATGACAATGGTTTTGCAGAGCAGAGTTAGTAGTAAACATATATAGTAGACTGGGACATTGGAGATTTGGTCAAACCTGAAACTCCACTAAAGAGGAACCCTATGAAGTTGAGCTTGACATACCTTGGCCCTTACAGTACCCCTAATTGAGTTGGTTACAAACATGAGAACTTGTTTAGTGGACTACCATATTGGATTTAAATTCGAGGCTAGCAAAAGTTTTAAGATGCTTCTGAATCTGAATTCACCAATCATAGAAAATAAATGGTGCATAAAAGAATGGGGCTTGGTCTGAAAAGAAGCTGAAAAACATCAGTTCACAATGCAGAGTGCCGAGTACTCGTGCAAATCCTCTTCGCTTATGTACAGAGGCAGCAAATTTGCTTTAAGACATACAGAACATTAAACAACTGTGCACAAAAAAGAAGCAAGACAAATTAGCACCTTCTTGCCACACCAATAAACTTGCACAAGGTGGTATTGCTTGTTTTTTTTCCATTACCCTAGTGTTGAAACTTTTGATAGAGAACCACACTTTACCTTGCAGGACAGATGATAAACACACATACTTTAACTTGTTCAATGCTGTTGATTTGATTTCATTAGAAAGAGCAGCCAAATTAAAACAGATTTGAATTTGAGTAACAGGAGGAACCTAGTGTCATGCTTTAGAAAGCACTTAGGCCTTTAAGACGGAGGCTTCGAAGATTAAAAAAACTTTAAATTTTAAAATGGTCATGGAGGAATGGCCACATTTAATAACAAGCAATGCTTATATAATGCTGGAGCTTTTAAACAACTCTTAAAACTCATCCAGTGACATAATTCATCATCATGCAGAGGAAAACTCAGCTCCTAAAATTCCAGTGTGAAGCTGGTTGATGTATTTTTCTTGATTATCCATAAGACTATATAGACTTTATATAGATTGAAAGGTCCTGCTGCATCTGTTTTGTTGTTTGTATAAAAACAACATAAACCAGCAGTTAAATGTGTTTCTTCCTCACTGTGACATCCACTGTGGAAGTGGATGATGGAATTGGCTATCTGGTCAATAAGAGGCTAAGATTTATGCATCAGGGTAAGCTAACTTGTGCATTATTATAGGCCTTGTGTGTGTGTGTTGGGTTGGATTTCTATGAGTGCATCATGTGCAGCAGTGTTGCTGCGGTTTTTAAATGCTGTTTAAACCTACTGGCCTTTTTATTAAGAACATATACACTGTTGGCACTTACTGTAGATGTACAATTAGAAAATAGAGATATTGTCTTTCCGCCGACATGTGGGCAGCAGCCGTATGCATTTTGTCACCTACAGTTTGACGAGTGCAGTGCGGATCAGCTCTGTGTACGGAGAGACACACCCAGACAGCACTCTTTTCTCGTCTCTGTGCAGGTGCCATCAAACAGCCAGCAGAGGTTGTAATTGCATTAGTTATGAGAGAGTCCCTATCCAGCTTTTTTTTTTTTATTTCCCACCCCTAGCTGAACAACAAGCCAATCGTTGTTCATGTGGCTGCTTAGCCCAGTCGGCAGGCAGAGCCGAGACTCGATACGATGTATGCAAGATCCCTGCTCTGGTGTCAGCGTGTGTTTTTACCGCTGCACCACCTGAGCGGCTTATTTTATTGTTTATTATTTATTGGCTTCTTACGTTAATGCCAGGTTGGTGGTGTCGCATAGCTGAGAGTGGTCCATGACCCAAATAACATCTGATACGTAGGGTTCCAACATAGGCTCCCGTTCGATTGATAAATAATGGGTGACAAAATGTACAAAGCAACAGATGGTCTACAGTCAGTAATTGTATACCCACGAAGCTGATATGTAAAACATGTTAAATACCGAATGCAAGTTTATTTGTGGCAATCAGGTGGCACAACACCTATATAAATCAAACAAACAAAAAAAAAATACATTTGGTGCTACATTTAAACCTCCCCATCCATAGCATCAATCCAAATTTTTTCTTAAACATCACGTTACATTTCACAATACCCAAATGCTATTGGTCCCTTAAGGCTTGCTTCATGTAGATCTCAAGCAATCCAGAGTTTTCTTTCTTAAAACTGATATTCTATCTAACTGAAACTTGACATATATGTTGAAACATCAATAGCTTAAGAAATCTAAAAGCTTTGTAGCTACAGTGGGGAAAATAAGTATTTGATCCCCTGCTGATTTTGTAAGTTTACCCCCTTACAAAGACTTGAACAGTCTATAATTTTTATGGAAGGTTTATTTTAACAGAGAGAGACAGAATATCAACAAAAAATCCAGAAAAAAAACATTAAATAAAAGTTATAAATTAATTTGTATTTAATTAAGGGAAATAAGTATTTGATCCCCTACCAACCAGCAAGAATTCTGACCCCCACAGACCGGTTATGTGCCCATGAGGCACACAAATTAGTCCTGTCCCTGTATAAAAGACTCCTGTCACAGAATCAGTTTCTTCCATTCAAATCTCTCGACCACCATGGGCAAGACCAAAGAGCTATCAAAGGACGTCAGGGACAAGATTGTAGACTTGCACAAGGCTGGAATGGGCTACAAGACCATCAGTAAGAAGCTTGGTGAAAAAGAGACCACTGTTGGTGCGATAATTCGAAAATGGAAGAAATACAAGATCACAGTCAATCACCCTCACTCTGGAGCTCCATGCAAGATCTCACCTGGTGGGGTAAGAATGATTCTGAGAAAGGTGAGGTCAGTCCAGAATTACACGGGAGGAGCTTGTCAATGAACTCAACGCACCAGCAGTGGTCTCTTTCTCACCAAGCTTCTTGCTGACCAAGCTTCTTGCTGATGGTCTTGTAGTCCATTCCAGCCTTGTGCAGATCTACAATCTTGTCCCTGACGTCCTTTGATAGCTCTTTGGTCTTGCCCATGGTGGTCGAGAGATTTGAACAAAAGAAACTGATTCTGTGACAGGAGTCTTTTATACAGGGACAGGACTAATTTGTGTGCCTCATGGGCACATAACCGGTCTGTGGGGGTCAGAATTCTTGCTGGTTGGTAGGGGATCAAATACTTATTTCCCTTAATTAAATACAAATTAATTTATAACTTTTATTTAATGTTTTTTTTCTGGATTTTCTCTCTGTTAAAATAAACCTTCCATAAAAATTATAGACTGTTCAAGTCTTTGTAAGGGGGTACAATCAGCAGGGGATCAAATACTTATTTCCCCCACTGTAAATAAATATACGCATCATCTTGGCAACACGAAAAACAAAGAGTTGTGCTATATGAAAAAGGCTAATTCACTCTGTAATGCTGATGTGTTTGATCAGTTTGTGACACTGTTTGTAGTTTAGCTTTTTTCATCCAGCCTTCTGCATGACATGGTCGTCTCCGAGGCTGTAAGAGTAGCTTGGTTTATTTAAATAGTAGCAAGAGTCCATAACAGCCTGACCAACTGTGTGGTACAGATCACTGTGCATTTTAGGCAAAGATGCCAACCTGGCTACGTTAGGTCCAAAGCTTCCTTTCTTATAGCAAATTTGATAGGTCAGTCATCCACAGTTCCCAGTGGGCATTTAGATGAGCCCACTATGCTTCGCTTCAAATGTAATGATTATGAAGATGATGAAAAATGGAGTATGGCACCAGCAAGTTGTATGTGGCGGCCCCTCGCCAACATTCGTTCCGTGTGCATAATAGAGACAGACTTGATGTCGGACTGGTCCACGAGCTCACGACACTTACTGTTAGACGGACAGGGAAGCTAAGGGGCCGAGCCACATCATGAGGGAACGTTGGTTTAAAGCAGTGGCACTTTCCGGTAACACCTGGCTTGGAGGGCACGGATGCCATTGTAGCTGTTGAAGCTGTAGCTATCGTAGAACAGAAGATATAAACGTAGAAAAGATAGGATTTCTCTATATTGCATATCTTGCAGCATGTTTGCCAAGACTGAGTGAGGTCATGTCCAGTTTGTTGCAAAAATCATGACAAATAAATTGCAAAAAAAAGGTTGAGAGAAAACTCAAGGTGCAAATTCTCCAGAGATAGGTCTCCAGCAAATCACATCTCTCCAAGGCTAACTGGAAAAAACCAAAACAAATTGTACCTGACCATTAAAATGACCAGTCACTGATAATCACTCTGTCGGAACCAAAGCCAAAGAAATCCAAACAAGGCTTCATTCATAGTGCTCATGTCCTCTCTTTTCCCTCTCACTTGGAGGAGGTGAAATCATAATGCAATCGTGAACAATAGAATGAGGATGATTTTATAAAAGGTATTGAAGGATAAAAATGATCATATGCTCAGGTGAGTGACTCTCCTGAAGAGCAGGCCTACATTTTAATGCCCTCCTGCTGGCTGAGCTGGGAAAGCGTCTTCTTGATGCGCAGGGCAGTGAGGCGGGCAGCACCGTTAGCGTACCAGCATTCTCTCATGATCTTTGCCATCACCCGCAGAGCCTGAACACACAGCAACAAGCAAAGATGAGAAATTAACATCAGCGTGACACAAGTAAAATTTAACATTTATAATCGTCTTACAGGCCGCTCCTGTGCTTTTTTAAGGTGTCGACATAGCGAGTCATTCTGGCCCACATAACTAATCGATTTTTTTACACTGGATGCCACTGAGCACACTGACAAGTGGCATATGTGACCTAGCCAATCGTGTCTGTGTAGATACCCGACCGGCCGATAACACCAATGAGATTCTAACCCTGGATTTCATAGGTAGTGGGCTAGCATATTTTACCTGAATTTTGATTTGACATTTGATCTGATGTGACTGTGACACTAATTGGGCTGATTGGGCAGATTTTGTACACTGGGTGCCCTTCATGACACAACTATTCTCTTTTTTTTTCTTTCCCAATTTTCTCCCCTAATCTAGTCGTGTCCAATTACCCTGAATGCGTCCTCTATACTGATTCGACTCTTCACCGCTGACTGCCTCTCAACTGACACACACCCCCTCCGGCACGTACAGTCAGTACAGACTGCATTTTTCACCTGCACGAGTCGAGTTCATACACCGACGGGAGGGCCACACCCCCATCAGCATTATTCCTCAGCCCTGTGCAGGCGGCATCAGTCAGCCAGCAGGGGCCGCAGCTGCAGCAGTTATGAGGACCTATGATCCGACTTTTTACCCCTAACCCTGAACAACAGCCAATCGTTGTTCTTGCAGCCGCCCAACCCAGTCGGAAAGGCAGAGCTGAGATTCGATACGATGTATTCGAAACCCCAACTCTGGTGCGCTAGCGTACTTTACCGCTGCGCCACCTGAGCGGCGACACAACTATTCTTATTTTTACACAGGCTTTGGACCAACAATGAACACATTGACAAGTGGCATACAGTGTATCACAAAAGTGAGTACACCCCTCACATTTCTGCAAATATTTTATTATATCTTTTCATGGGACAACACTATAGAAATAAAACTTGGATATAACTTAGAGTAGTCAGTGTACAACTTGTATAGCAGTGTAGATTTACTGTCTTCTGAAAATAACTCAACACACAGCCATTAATGTCTAAATAGCTGGCAACATAACTGAGTACACCCCACAGTGAACATGTCCAAATTGTGCCCAAAGTGTCAATATTTTGTGTGACCACCATTATTATCCAGCACTGCCTTAACCCTCCTGGGCATGGAATTCACCAGAGCTGCACAGGTTGCTACTGGAATCCTCTTCCACTCCTCCATGATGACATCACGGAGCTGGTGGATGTTAGACACCTTGAACTCCTCCACCTTCTACTTGAGGATGCGCCACAGATGCTCAATTGGGTTTAGTCCATCACCTTTACCTTCAGCTTCCTCAGCAAGGCAGTTGTCATCTTGGAGGTTGTGTTTGGGGTCGTTATCCTGTTGGAAAACTGCCATGAGGCCCAGTTTTTGAAGGGAGGGGATCATGCTCTGTTTCAGAATGTCACAGTACATGTTGGAATTCATGTTTCCCTCAATGAACTGCAGCTCCCCAGTGCCAGCAACACTCATGCAGCCCAAGACCATGATGTTACCACCACCATGCTTGACTGTAGGCAAGATACAGTTGTCTTGGTACTTCTCACCAGGGCACCGCCACACATGCTGGACACCATCTGAGCCAAACAAGTTTATCTTGGTCTCATCAGACCACAGGGCATTCCAGTAATCCATGTTCTTGGACTGCTTGTCTTCAGCAAACTGTTTGCGGGCTTTCTTGTGTGTCAGCTTCCTTCTGGGATGACGACCATGCAGACCGAGTTGATGCAGTGTGCGGCGTATGGTCTGAGCACTGACAGGCTGACCTCCCACGTCTTTAACCTCTGCAGCAATGCTGGCAGCACTCATGTGTCTATTTTTTAAAGCCAACCTCTGGACATGACGCCGAACACGTGGACTCAACTTCTTTGGTCGACCCTGGCGAAGCCTGTTCCGAGTGGAACCTGTCCTGGAAAACCGCTGTATGACCTTGGCCACCATGCTGTAGCTCAGTTTCAGGGTGTTAGCAATCTTCTTATAGCCCAGGCCATCTTTGTGGAGAGCAACAATTCTATTTCTCACATCCTCAGAGAGTTTTTTGCCATGAGGTGCCATGTTGAATATCCAGTGGCCGGTATGAGAGAATTGTACCCAAAACACCAAATTTAACAGCCCTGCTCCCCATTTACACCTGGGACCTTGACACATGACACCAGGGAGGGACAACGACACATTTGGGCACAATTTGGACATGTTCACTGTGGGGTGTACTCACTTATGTTGCCAGCTATTTAGACATTAATGGCTGTGTGTTGAGTTATTTTCAGAAGACAGTAAATCTACACTGCTATACAAGCTGTACACTGACTACTCTAAGTTATATCCAAGTTTCATGTCTATAGTGTTGTCCCATGAAAAGATATAATGAAATATTTGCAGAAATGTGAGGGGTGTACTCACTTTTGTGATACACTGTAGGTGACCCAGCCAAATCATGTCTGTGTGGATACCCTATCGGCCCATAGCACCACTGCGATTCGAACCCTGGATTTCAGAGGTAGTGGGCTTGCATATTGTGCCACCTAAGCACCTCACATTGACAGCAGAATTTTGATTTGACATTTGATCTGATGTGACTGTGACACTGACATAACAGATAATAAACACAGCATACTAATTGATGAAGGTTAGCTACTCGGCTATTCATGTGGCAGCAATGCAGAGCATAAAATCATCCAGACAGGGGTCTACAGACTTTGACCAAGACCTGGTTGTTGATGCCAGAGAGGCTGTCAGAATGTCAGAAGAGGCCAGAACTTCTTATGAAGTAAATTTTCTCCCAATTTAGTGTAGTCAATCTGCTGCTGGGGACCCCTAGTGGTGCCCAAGGAGGAGGTGACATGACTGCGCAGTCTACTGATCCCTTCTTATACACCCACACATCGGTGGATTTGTGAGTGAGGCCGGCTTCGCACACGGAGAGCCACGCCCCGACCTCTGCGCTCCTCCACGGCTGTGCCAGAACCCTGGGTAACCAGGTTCCTTTCACAGCCCCACCCCTCTGTTAAATCCGGTCATTTCCCACCCTAGCAAACTGGAGGCCAATTTGTCTGCTGCAAGCATTAGTCAATTATGCCTGCTAGAGGGCACCCAGCTGATTGGTAGCAGAGCCAGGACTCGAACCTGGGAGTTCAGAATCTCAGCACTGGTGTGCTAGCCCCTTGGGCGCCGCAGTCTTAAAATTTTTTAACAGAAAAAACATCCACTTAACTGCAGCTCTGCAGGAAGAAAACAATTGCTGAGTGACAGTGACCAATGGCCAGACTGGTTTAAGCTGACAGTACAGCACAGTAACTAAATTAACCACCTTCTTAGACTGAAATGTACTGTTTAGTCAGATCAACGACAATGCACAACATTTGGCTATGTCACAAACCTTAAATAACAAGCTTAAATAAAAGATCAATAGATTCCAGACTTTACTGCTTAAAAAAGTTCAATGAAAAATGCAGAAGGTGCTGCCAGATCTGCAGCTATAATCTGTCACCGAGGTCCTCAGCCCTGCATGTGTATAAGGGTGGCTGAGTTTACCGTTTAGGCCATAAATACTTTCCGAATATGAGGCACCATCTGCTTACATTACTTCAGCAAACCCGACAGCCTTCCTTCCCCTGAATCACCCCAGTCTATCAATCAGACTCCTGATGAACTCTACGCTCTCACTTTATTTGTGAGCAAGTGGAGAGGAGCAAATATGGCACGTTAGTCAATTTGACACTAAAAGCACACTTCTGGAGAAACAAATAGCAATGTGGGTCGAGCAAGCATAGATTAGATTACAGAATCACATTAGGGTGCATTAGGGATATTATTGGGTTGCTTTGTGTAAAATAAAAAGCACATTAATAAAGGTGGAGAGTAAAACGTGTCCGCTGCGTGCTAGACGGGTGAGAATCAATTGAAGCAGGAAACCTGAGAAAGTTAAAAACACAACACTTGCTCTCAAGCAGCTCTCCCGGGGACGGTGGCTTAGCGTAATCACAACAGCAGCATCTCCAATAACAGCAGAACACACAAGTGTAGCAATAACATTCGGTTTGAAAACGGATATAGAAGATTAAACAAGGCAGAGATCAGGTGGATGTCACCAGAGGCCGTGATGCTGACGTTACCGAGCCTCCCTATTTACACTGACCGCATTGTTCCATTGTTTTTCTCTATCCAGAGGCAAATCAAGAACAGCTGTACAAATGTGATGACCACAATTGCTGTACAAAAAAATTAAATATTACTATGTTGTAGCATTGATTTGCAAAGGTAGCTACAGTGCAACGCTGACACCAAGCTCAGAGGAGCGGATCAAACCCTGGTCCTGTGCAGAGCCCAGACTACCCGCTTCGCCACCATACACTAATCAGCCATAACATTAAAACCACCTTCTGGTTTCTACACTCATTGTCCATTTTATCAGCTCCACTTACCATATAGAAGCACTTTGTAGTTCTACAATTACTGACTGTAGTCCATCTATTTCTCTACATACTTTTTTAGCCTGCTTTCACCCTGTTCTTCAATGGTCAGGACCCCACAGGACCACAACAGAGCAGGTATTATTTAGGTGGTGGATCATTCTTAGCACCGCAGTGACACTGACATGGTGGTGGTGTGTTAGTGTGTGTTGTGCTGGTATGAGTGGATCAGACACAGCAATGCTGCTGGAGTTTTAAAATATCGTGTCCACTCACTGTCCACTCTATTAGACACTCCTACCTGGTTGGTCCACCTTGTAGATGTAAAGTCAGAGATGATCACTCATCTATTGCTGCTGTTTAAGTTGGTCATTTTTGAGATCTTCATCAGTGGTCACAGGACGCTGCCCACGGGGCACTGTTGGCTGGATATTTTTGGTTGGTGGGCTATTTTCAGTCCAGCAGTGACAGTGAGATGTTTAAAATCTCCATCAGCGCTGCTGTGTCTGATCCACTCATGCCAGCACAACACACACTAACACACCACCACCATGTCAGTGTCCCTGCAGTGCTGAGAATGATCCACCACCTAAAAAATACCTGCTCTGTAGTGGTCCTGGAAGAGTCCTGACCATTGAAGAACAGCATGAAAAAGGGCTAACAAAGCATGCAGAGAAACAGATGGACTACAGTCAGTAATTGTAGAACTACAAAGTGCTTCTATATGGTAAGTGGAGCTGATAAAATGCACAGTGAGTGTAGAAACAAGGAGGTGGTTTTAATGTTATGGTTGATTGGTGTATATTAGGATTTTAATGTCATGTTTTACACACTTTGGTTACATTTATGACAGAACAGGTAGTTACTCATTACACAAGGTTCATCAGCTGAAGTTATTAATGACAGTCATGGACAATTTTGTATCTCCAATTCACCTCACATGTATGTCTTTGGACTGTAGGAGGAAACCAAAGCTCCCGGAGAAAACCCATGCAGATGCATGTTTGCATGTTCTGATGAAAACATGCAAACTCCACACAGAAAGGACCCACTTGTTATGTTATGAGTTTGTTGGTGGTCTGTGTGTTCCATTCAGTTTGCCATTTTTCCTTTAATGTAGAAAATTATTAGTGGTTTTATATCTGTTGAAGGGATTTTGATGTTTGTCGTATTTTGTCTTGTTTTTCTCTATTTAGTTAAGCTGCTTTTTTTATTCCTAGCCATTCCGCTGTGTGAATGTTGAAATAAGTCAACATTTCATGATTACACTTTTATAAATGTTATCAATAGTAAAAATGAGGATTTTAATTATCATATCTGTGCACTGAAGGACAGACTTGGTTTTTTCATTAGTACATTAGTGTTCTCATGTCTAGGAATGTGAAAAAAGGAAATGCTAAACATAAATGACTGAGTGGGTTCCAAGGTAGACATCAAAAAGAAAAAAACATTTAACAAGAAGCTTAAAGAAAATAAAAACATTTGAAAATATGGTTAGTTGTGTTTTTAACATTTCATAATCAACAATTTCATTATTTATTATTTTAATAAAAGAAACCTATTAGGGACCACGTAGCATTCAAACGAGTCTTTTAACTGGAGGAATATTCTCAAACAATTCTTTTATGTTCTCAACTATATATATATATATATATACACACAGTGTATCACAAAAGTGAGTACACCCCTCACATTTCTGCAAATATTTCATTATATCTTTTCATGGGACAACACTATAGACATGAAACTTGGATATAACTTAGAGTAGTCAGTGTACAGCTTGTATAGCAGTGTAGATTTACTGTCTTCTGAAAATAACTCAACACACAGCCATTAATGTCTAAATAGCTGGCAACATAAGTGAGTACACCCCACAGTGAACATGTCCAAATTGTGCCCAAATGTGTCGTTGTCCCTCCCTGGTGTCATGTGTCAAGGTCCCAGGTGTAAATGGGGAGCAGGGCTGTTAAATTTGGTGTTTTGGGTACAATTCTTTCATACTGGCCACTGGATATTCAACATGGCACCTCATGGCAAAGAACTCTCTGAGGATGTGAGAAATAGAATTGTTGCTCTCCACAAAGATGGCCTGGGCTATAAGAAGATTGCTAACACCCTGAAACTGAGCTACAGCATGGTGGCCAAGGTCATACAGCGGTTTTCCAGGACAGGTTCCACTCGGAACAGGCTTCGCCAGGGTCGACCAAAGAAGTTGAGTCCACGTGTTCGCCGTCATATCCAGAGGTTGGCTTTAAAAAATAGACACATGAGTGCTGCCAGCATTGCTGCAGAGGTTGAAGACGTGGGAGGTCAGCCTGTCAGTGCTCAGACCATACGCCGCACACTGCATCAACTCGGTCTGCATGGTCGTCATTCCAGAAGGAAGCTGACGCACAAGAAAGCCCGCAAACAGTTTGCTGAAGACAAGCAGTCCAAGAACATGGATTACTGGAATGCCCTGTGGTCTGACGAGACCAAGATAAACTTGTTTGGCTCAGATGGTGTCCAGCATGTGTGGCGGCGCCCTGGTGAGAAGTACCAAGACAACTGTATCTTGCCTACAGTCAAGCATGGTGGTGGTAGCATCATGGTCTTGGGCTGCATGAGTGTTGCTGGCACTGGGGAGCTGCGGTTCATTGAGGGAAACATGAATTCCAACATGTGCTGTGACATTCTGAAACAGAGCATGATCCCCTCCCTTCGAAAACTGGGCCTCATGGCAGTTTTCCAACAGGATAACGACCCCAAACACAACCTCCAAGATGACAACTGCCTTGCTGAGGAAGCTGAAGGTAAAGGTGATGGACTAAACCCAATTGAGCACCTGTGGCGCATCCTCAAGTGGAAGGTGGAGGAGTTCAAGGTGTCTAACATCCACCAGCTCCGTGATGTCATCATGGAGGAGTGGAAGAGGATTCCAGTAGCAACCTGTGCAGCTCTGGTGAATTCCATGCCCAGGAGGGTTAAGGCAGTGCTGGATAATAATGGTGGTCACACAAAATATTGACACTTTGGGCACAATTTGGACATGTTCACTGTGGGGTGTACTCACTTATGTTGCCAGCCATTTAGACATTAATGGCTGTGTGTTGAGTTATTTTCAGAAGACAGTAAATCTACACTGCTATACAAGTTGTACACTGACTACTCTAAGTTATATCCAAGTTTTATTTCTATAGTGTTGTCCCATGAAAAGATATAATAAAATATTTGCAGAAATGTGAGGGGTGTACTCACTTTTGTGATACACTGTACAGTATATATATATATAAATAAATGGTCTCTGATGGCTAAAATTGTAAGACATTCTAATAAAATATGTTTGATTGTTAGGGGTGTAGCACAGAATTGACAGGTTGGTGCCTGCTCGCCAACCAGGAGGTGTTGGTGGGTAAGGGAAGATGACCACTTTGGCACCTGGTTATAATTGTCTAGTCTTGCCTATTTAAGAAGTCTTGGTTGTGTTTAATATTGATGTTTGCACTTATTTCATGCACTTTGTTTTGGGTATTGGTGGACCAGTCTTCTTGCCATTTTATTCTACAGTAAACTTTGATTTCTGGGTAGGCATCAGTTTTTGGGATGTATCTCCAAGCACTTGCTTCCTTTGCCAAGCTGTCTGCTTTTTTTATTTCCTTATATGCCACTATGACTGGGGATCCAGCAGTAGACAATGGAAACTCCTCAGCTGTAAAGTTCTTTGTCCAATTTAAGCAGTTCTTGGGTGATCTGTTCTCATGGACTCAAGAGCTTGCATGAAGGATTTAGAGTCAGAGCAAATCACATAGTGTTAATAGGGACTAATAGATATATGTCTGATGGATATTGAAAATTGATGAGGGAGATGGATACTATTCTGTGACACCTTAATGGACATTTACAGTCATGTGAAAAGGTTAGGACACCCCATGAACAACTTTGTCTTTTTGAACATATTTAAACATATGAACATTTGAGCTTCATTTGAACAATACTGAGAGATGGAGCTTATATAACTAAACAAATAAAACTGAAAAAAAAAATTACTTTTGAACAGTTGAAAAGTTGTAAAAATGGAAATTTATAGTGAGGAAAAAGTTCACATTTATTACTACTTAATAAACACCCTCACATTTATTACTACTTAATAAACACCCTCACATTTATTACTACTTAAAATGTCTAAAATTAGAATCAGGTGCACCACATCAGCTGCAATGATTAGATCATCGTTAGAGGACATTGGAGTTTTATTTAAACCTCAGACATTAGCTTGATTTGCTCTTGATTGTTAAAGTGAGTGTTATCACCATGGTCTTCAGAAAGAAGGTTGTAGATGCATATGAGTCTGGGAAGGAATTTAAAAAGATCTCAAAACAATTAGAAATCAGCTGTTCCACTGTCCAGAAAATAATTTACAAGTGGTGAACATTTAAAACAACTGGCAACATGGCCAGGTCAGGCCATCCTAGCAAGTTCAGACCAAGAACAGACCGCAAGATGCGTAAAGAAGTCTCCAATAATCCTACAATGTCATCACGGACCTACAAGTAGCTCTTGCCACAGGTGATAGCAAGGTACATCAAGGTACATCTACCATCAGAAAGAGACTGTACAAGTTTGATTTTCATGGAAGGTGTGCAGGGAGGAAATCCTTGCTGTCAAAAAAAAAAAAACCATCAGGGCAAGACTAAAGTTTACCAGAGAACACCTAGACAAAGACCAGGCTGTGCATGCAAGAAACCCCTCAAACCTTACACAGCTGAAGAAATTCTGCATGGAGGAGTGGGAAAAACTTTCTCCCAGCCGATGTCAGAGACTGGTAGACGGTTATAGGAAACGTCTAATTAAGGTTATTTCAACCAAAGGGGGAAATACCAGCTATTAGGGCATAGGGTGTCCTAACTTTTTCCTCACAATCAACTTCCATTTTTGTTCATCATATTTTACAACTTGAGTTTAAAAGTAATTTTTTACATTTTTGTTGTTTAGTTATATAAACTCCATCTCTCAGTACTGTTCAAATGAAGCTCAAATATCCATGTTTAAATATGTTCAAAAAGACAAAGGTTCTCCTGGGGTGTCCTAACTTTTTCACATGACTGTATATAAAACATCTAGTGTAAAATAATTGTCTTTAGAATTCAGCATAACATACTGAATCCCACAGCTTTTCTATACATTTTATTCAGTTTTATTTAGATAAAGTAAACCCGGTTTAAACATTTTACAGCTGCTAGACTGTCAGTGTGATTTTGGCAAATTAAAAGACTGAGGAATGAATGAAATTGACTGTAATAGCTCGGTGTTTGAAAACGTTACCTCACAGCTCTGCCATCTGTTAGGAATGTTGGGCCGTAATTTCTGCTCACACACCACCTTCCTCATTTCCTCCACTGATGGATCTGACTGCACCAGATCGTAATAGGGCAGCTGGTAGTCTTCATGAATGCCTGATGAAAAAAGATCAATGTCATTCCGGCACTCTTTGAGCTTCGACATGAAAGTAGAAATGTATAATCTTGCTTTCCCACTGCGCTATAAAAGATGACTAGCACAAAATCCAAAAGAACGTATTGATCTTGCTCTAGAACGGGCTGTTCAATATAAATAAGGAAAAATAACATCAAGCACACACAAAGGGAATATAATCCATTTAATGCACCATCACAGTCCTGCAGTGATTTGATAAAAAAAATGATGATTTTAGCTCAAGTACCTCCAATAGAACATCTGCTAGCAATTTCCCAGAAGACCAAACCCATGGCATAAATGTCCGCTCGCTTGAATGACTCAAAATGTTTCATATTTATTGAGTCGTCAAGTACCTCTGGGGCCATATACCTGTTGGAAGACAGTTTAAAGGATAAAATTAGAACACAAAGCACATGCTGCAGTACAGACTACATTACCACCTAGTAATAACTAACAGCAGACTCTGCAAAAGGTTCCAATGAAAAAAAGAAATTGCTCCTAAAGCTTATTTCATCACACATTTTGAGAACTAATTTGGCCCTGTAGTCATTTGGAGCGCTGTAAAATAAAAATAAAATATATAAACATATATATAAACAATCGATCCTGGTAAAACATTTTGCGAGGAATAATGTGTGAGGTTGTATTTTCTTTGCACATACAGATTTTTAAGTTAATTAAAGTAGAACAGTCCCAGTTGCTTATTTTCTAAAAGAATAAAATGCTGTATAATGCCAGGGATTCCTCTAGAAACCATTTATGAAAGAAAAAGCAGGGAAACAATAATGTCATCGAGTTTGTACACAGCAGGCGTAATGGTCGGGTCATTTGGTAAAAACTGTAATCATCTTTTATTGGCACAAAGCAATGAAAAAACAAAATCCTGGTGATGTTTTTGGACAAAATGGATATTTCAGAAAATAAAAGCTTAAATGCTTGAAATCATATCAGGACAAACCAGAATACCAAAGTACAACACACTTGCAGATACTACAACTAAAAGGACAAGACCTTTACCTTCAGTGAGACTGAGCTTTCCCTGCACGTCATGTATCAAACACAACACAACAAAATAAATCATACACTTTCTCGACAAATACATATCAACTTAAGATTTCCAGTTTCAGAATGACACCAGTTTCCTAAAGCATTGCTTTCAGTGGGGGTGAAGGGGTACAAGACAGGGACTAGAATGCTTGACTGAAGTTTCCCTGCAGTCTGATAGGAAGGAAGTGTGTAGATTAGCTCACTTCTTATTATTCAGTGGCAGATAAATTCACAGCCTTGAGCCTACAAATCCAGATGGACCCCAAGGTTTGCACTATGCCTAATCCAGTCAGAAACAGACATACCCCTGCCAAAACTGTCCATGACCTCTAAGGGTCCAAACACAAAGATAGCAAATTCACACAATCAGTGTGTTTACCTCAAGGATCCTCACAGGAAGTCAGATTGTACTTCCTAGGGTGTTGTTCTAGAAAAACTGTAAGCAAGAATTATTCTGGATGTGTCTGCACATGTACACAAGATAGATCTTAGTTTGTGTTAGTTGTGTACATAAAACTATTATAAGTTAATTCAACGGCTTTATCGTTTATCGTGTAGGATCCAGCTCCACCAGTAAACATTGGGCACAAGGTGGGAATACCCAGCCAATTCATCCCAGGGCTTGGCCAATCACATCTGTGTAGATGGCCGGCCAGCCAAAAATGAGATTCAAACCCGGATCTAAATGGTAATGAGCTGACTTAAAAGGCCGCTTAACCACCCGAGCGCTCTAAACTAATTTAATGTTTGTTAAAAAACGTATAACAGAAAATAAATTGTGCTGTATCTATTTTGAACCATTTTTTTATTTTCTCAGTTGTTCAGCTTTGATCAGTCAATTTTAATAACCATCTACAAGCTTACTGCACAACTCTGGAACTTTACTGTACTCGGCAGAAATGAAAGCAAAGGTTTAATCAAGCCTCTTGTTTTGATTTTTTAGCACAAACTTCAACTTACTATTTAAATTATTTAATTTAATTACATTTAAATTAGTGTAATTGATTAATTGACCTATTGCCATTCCAGATTTAATGTCACCCAAGTGCTTTTAGATTTAAAGAATCTGAAGTTAATAGTCAATATTCTATTTATCAGTGCACAAGTTCAGCATCAGAGCATTAAACTGCTACTCCAAGCTGGACATTAGGTACACTGGTGTTGGGTTCAAATGCTCAAATCACTCAAACCACACTGACCACATATTTTTGCATAAGTCAAGCAGTGACAAAACAACAAGCATGCAACTAATTTAGGGGCCATTAAAATTTTTACTAATGATATACAGGGGTTGGACAAAATAACTGAAACACCTGGTTTTAGACCACAATAATTTATTAGTATGGTGTAGGGCCTCCTTTTGCGGCCAATACAGCGTCAATTAGTCTTGGAAATGACATATACAAGTCCTGCACAGTGGTCAGAGGGATTTTAAGCCATTCTTCTTGCAGGATAGTGGCCAGGTCACTACGTGATGCTGGTGGAGGAAAACGTTTCCTGACTCGCTTCTCCAAAACACCCCAAAGTGGCTCAATAATATTTAAATCTGGTGACTGTGCAGGCCATGGGAGATGTTTAACTTCACTTTCATGTTCATCAAACCAATCTTTCACCAGTCTTGCTGTGTGTATTGGTGCATTGTCAGCCTGATACACGGCACCGCCATTGGATGCACATGGTCCTCCAGAATGGTTCGGTAGTCATTGGCAGTGACGCGCCCATCTAGCACAAGTATTGGGCCAAGGGAATGCCATGATATGGCAGCCCAAACCATCACTGATCCACCCCCATGCTTCACTCTGGGCATGCAACAGTCTGGGTGGTATGCTTCTTTGGGGCTTCTCCACACCGTAACTCTCCCGGATGTGGGGAAAACAGTAAAGGTGGACTCATCAGAGAACAATACATGTTTCACATTGTCCACAGCCCAAGATTTGCGCTCCTTGCACCATTGAAACCGACGTTTGGCATTGGCACGAGTGACCAAAGGTTTGGCTATAGCAGCCCGGCCGTGTATATTGACCCTGTGGAGCTCCCGACGGACAGTTCTGGTGGAAACAGGAGATATATATATATATATATATATGTGTGTGTATATTGTATATATACAGGGGGTTGGACAATGAAACTGAAACACCTGTCATTTTAGTGTGGGAGGTTTCATGGCTAAATTGGACCAGTCTGGTGGCCAATCTTCATTAATTGCACATTGCACCAGTAAGAGCAGAGTGTGAAGGTTCAATTAGCAGGGTAAGAGCACAGTTTTGCTCAAAATATTGCAATGCACACAACATTATGGGTGACATACCAGAGTTCAAAAGAGGACAAATTGTTGGTGCACGTCTTGCTGGCGCATCTGTGACCAAGACAGCAAGTCTTTGTGATGTATCAAGAGCCACGGTATCCAGGGTAATGTCAGCATACCACCAAGAAGGACAAACCACATCCAACAGGATTAACTGTGGACGCAAGAGGAAGCTGTCTGAAAGGGATGTTCGGGTGCTAACCCGGATTGTATCCAAAAAACATAAAACCACGGCTGCCCAAATCACGGCAGAATTAAATGTGCACCTCAACTCTCCTGTTTCCACCAGAACTGTCCGTCGGGAGCTCCACAGGGTCAATATACACGGCCGGGCTGCTATAGCCAAACCTTTGGTCACTCGTGCCAATGCCAAACATCGGTTTCAATGGTGCAAGGAGCGCAAATCTTGGGCTGTGGACAATGTGAAACATGTATTGTTCTCTGATGAGTCCACCTTTACTGTTTTCCCCACATCCGGGAGAGTTACGGTGTGGGCGTACCACCCAGACTGTTGCATGCCCAGAGTGAAGCATGGGGGTGGATCAGTGATGGTTTGGGCTGCCATATCATGGCATTCCCTTGGCCCAATACTTGTGCTAGATGGGCGCGTCACTGCCAAGGACTACCGAACCATTCTGGAGGACCATGTGCATCCAATGGTTCAAACATTGTATCCTGAAGGCGGTGCCGTGTATCAGGATGACAATGCACCAATACACACAGCAAGACTGGTGAAAGATTGGTTTGATGAACATGAAAGTGAAGTTGAACATCTCCCATGGCCTGCACAGTCACCAGATCTAAATATTATTGAGCCACTTTGGGGTGTTTTGGAGAAGCGAGTCAGGAAACGTTTTCCTCCACCAGCATCACGTAGTGACCTGGCCACTATCCTGCAAGAAGAATGGCTTAAAATCCCTCTGACCACTGTGCAGGACTTGTATATGTCATTTCCAAGACTAATTGACGCTGTATTGGCCGCAAAAGGAGGCCCTACACCATACTAATAAATTATTGTGGTCTAAAACCAGGTGTTTCAGTTTCATTGTCCAACCCCTGTATATATACTGTATATACAGTGTATCACAAAAGTGAGTACACCCCTCACATTTCTGCAAATATTTCATTATATCTTTTCATGGGACAACACTATAGACATGAAACTTGGATATAACTTAGAGTAGTCAGTGTACAGCTTGTATAGCAGTGTAGATTTACTGCCTTCTGAAAATAACTCAACACACAGCCATTAATGTCTAAATAGCTGGCAACATAAGTGAGTTCACCCCACAGTGAACATGTCCAAATTGTGCCCAAATGTGTCGTTGTCCCTCCCTGGTGTCATGTGTCAAGGTCCCAGGTGTAAATGGGGAGCAGGGCTGTTAAATTTGGTGTTTTGGGTACAATTCTCTCATACTGGCCACTGGATATTCAACATGGCACCTCATGGCAAAGAACTCTCTGAGGATGTGAGAAATAGAATTGTTGCTCTCCACAAAGATGGCCTGGGCTATAAGAAGATTGCTAACACCCTGAAACTGAGCCACAGCATGGTGGCCAAGGTCATACAGCGGTTTTCCAGGACAGGTTCCACTCGGAACAGGCTTCGCCAGGGTCGACCAAAGAAGTTGAGTCCACGTGTTCGGCGTCATATCCAGAGGTTGGCTTTAAAAAATAGACACATGAGTGCTGCCAGCATTGCTGCAGAGGTTGAAGACGTGGGAGGCCAGCCTGTCAGTGCTCAGACCATACGCCGCACACTGCATCAACTCGGTCTGCATGGTCGTCATCCCAGAAGGAAGCTGACGCACAAGAAAGCCCGCAAACAGTTTGCTGAAGACAAGCAGTCCAAGAACATGGATTACTGGAATGCCCTGTGGTCTGACGAGACCAAGATAAACTTGTTTGGCTCAGATGGTGTCCAGCATGTGTGGCGGCGCCCTGGTGAGAAGTACCAAGACAACTGTATCTTGCCTACAGTCAAGCATGGTGGTGGTAGCATCATGGTCTTGGGCTGCATGAGTGTTGCTGGCACTGGGGAGCTGCAGTTCATTGAGGGAAACATGAATTCCAACATGTACTGTGACATTCTGAAACAGAGCATGATCCCCTCCCTTCGAAAACTGGGCCTCATGGCAGTTTTCCAACAGGATAACGACCCCAAACACAACCTCCAAGATGACAACTGCCTTGCTGAGGAAGCTGAAGCTAAAGGTGATGGACTAAACCCAATTGAGCACCTGTGGCGCATCCTCAAGTGGAAGGTGGAGGAGTTCAAGGTGTCTAACATCCACCAGCTCCATGATGTCATCATGGAGGAGTGGAAGAGGATTCCAGTAGCAACCTGTGCAGCTCTGGTGAATTCCATGCCCAGGAGGGTTAAGGCAGTGCTGGATAATAATGGTGGTCACACAAAATATTGACACTTTGGGCACAATTTGGACATGTTCACTGTGGGGTGTACTCACTTATGTTGCCAGCCATTTAGACATTAATGGCTGTGTGTTGAGTTATTTTCAGAAGACAGTAAATCTACACTGCTATACAAGTTGTACACTGACTACTCTAAGTTATATCCAAGTTTTATTTCTATAGTGTTGTCCCATGAAAAGATATAATAAAATATTTGCAGAAATGTGAGGGGTGTACTCACTTTTGTGATACACTGTATATAAGTGTGTGTGTGTGTGTGTGTGTGTGCAAGTGAAAGGGTGACATCCTTTCAACATCTGACAACTGTGAGTAATAGGTGTATATTAGACTGCGTATTTGTACGTACAGTGTGATGTGCATGTGTTCTGCAGTACAGAGTCAGTGTGTGTGTGTGTGTGTGTGTGTACAGTGTGATGTGCCTGTGTTCTGCAGTAAAGTCGATGTATTTGTGTGTGTGTTCTGCAGTACAGTCAATGTATTTGTGTGTGTGTGTGTTCTGCAGTACAGAGTCGATGTATTTGTGTGTGTGTTCTGCAGTGCATAGTCGGTGTATTTGTGTGTGTACAGTGTGATGTGCCTGTGTTCTGCAGTAGAGTCGATGTATTTGTGTGTGTGTTCTGCAGTACAGAGTTGATGTATTTGTGTGTGTGTTCTGCAGTACAGAGTTGATGTATTTGTGTGTGTGTTCTGCAGTACAGAGTTGATGTATTTGTGTGTGTGTTCTGCAGTACAGAGTCGATGTATTTGTGTGTGTTCTGCAGTACAGAGTCGATGTATTTGTGTGTGTGTGTTCTGCAGTACAGAGTCGGTGTATTTGTGTGTGTACAGTGTGATGTGTGTGTTCTGCAGTACAGAGTCAGTGTATTTGTATGTATCAGGAATCAAGATCTTGTACCTTTTGGTTCCGACTCTGTGGTTGGGGGCGATATCGATGGTGTCTGTGGCCGAGTCATGACGGACCGCCAAGCCGAGATCTGCGATACAGCATGTTCCGTTCTTCTTCACCAGGATGTTCTTAGATTTCAGATCTCTGTGCGCGATCGCCGGCTTACCTGTGAGGACGAAAGCTCGTTATAGCTGGAAAGGCAAATCAGAACCCTTTTACTGGCTAAAAAAGCTGAACAACTCGATATAACATAGTGAATAAAAAAGACGCACTTCTTCTGAACTCTTGAAAGGTAAAATAAAAAAGAAAGGCCTTGAAGAACTGAGGTTGTCCAGAAAGAGTGTGACTAACTTTCAGGGCTATTCAGAGCTTTTTTTTGCCTGACATAACTGGTTTTAAGGCTTTTTAATCAGAAAATTAATTTCATAAGAGAAAATTAACAGATTAATGTTACAGAACTTAAAAAACTGAATCTTAAAATAAAAAGAAGTCACTGATCAACTGTATCAATTGTATTTTGTAAATATAAACACATTTGGAATTTGATTGCTGTAACACACTCCAAAAAGTTGGAACAGAGGCTTGTTTAGCACTGTGTTCCATCACCTCTTTTTAACAGTCTAATTTAATGGTTTGGTAACTAAACACTAACTGTTGCAATTTTTTTGCAAGTGAAATTCTTGCTTAATATGAAACTTTAGCTGTCTGTGGTCGCTGTCATCTAATTCTCCTCTTTATGATGCACCATAAATTTTCAATAAGAGACAGATCTGGACTGCAGGCAGGCCAGTCAAACGCACACGCTCTGTGTCTATGAAGCCACACTGTTGTAGCGCATGCCGAATGACCTGGCATCGTCTTGCTGAAATAACCATAGACTTTCTTGATGGCAGACTGTGTAAAACCCCAATACATGCATCTGCATCAAGTAAATTCACACATATGCAAGTCACCCATGCTGTGGGCACTGACGCATCTCCATACAGTGATAGATGTTGGCTTTTGCACCTTTCGCTGATAACAGTCTAGATGGTCATTATTATTTTTAGCACAGAGAACTCTGTGTCTGCTTTTATCTGACCACAGAACATACTTCCACTGTCTTAATTTATTTGAAATAAGCTTGGGCCCCAACAACTTGGTTCTGTAAAGAATTGATGTTTGGCTTTGTCTTTACATAACAGAGTTTCAGTTTGCATTTCTTAATGCAGTAGTGGACTGTGTTAAGTGACAGAAGTTTTACGAAGTACTTCCAAGCCCATGTGGCTATATCTGTCACAGTATCATGACCGTTTCTCATGCCATGTCAACTAAGGGCTTAAAGGTAACACACATTCATCAGCGTAGTCATTTCTTGCTATTTTTTTTCTTGTTTTTGGTTATGATGGAACACAGCTGGTGATTATATAAATGGGACTATTTTGAACAGTAATAACAGTAAAAAAAAAAAAAAAACTCATCATTTAAAGGCTTTTATAAGCAACCTTGGGTCCAAAGATAGTCCTTTTTTATTATTGTTGTTATATAGCACAGTGAAAAAGAGTAGTTTAGTGGCCTGCGAAAATGTCACTACATACTGTTAGCTTTGTCTGACATAATTAAGTGCTTTTTAGATGTCATTAACATTGTTAAGACATTTTTTACTACAAACATGTTCTAGGAAGACTATATATTTATCTTTTACACTGTCTGAAATATGTGCCCCCTTCAAAAAAAGATGTTGATGTAGAATGGACCAATTATAGGCAATAATTACGTTGCTCTGGGTTATAGAAAAAATGTCCTGTCTGGCTCGGCAGAGAAGCGCAGCTTAATTAACATCTGTTACCGTTCATACAAACAAAGTCCACAGAGGACGAACAGTTTATAAAAGAGCAAGAACCCATTAGCCTTCACTCTCCTCTATTAAGAGTGAAAAAATCTGCTTTACATCCTTAATGGGTAATGGGGAAATGTTTGACAAAAACCAAAACAAACAAAAACCCTAGCCTTCCCATTACCACAATCATAAATCACGACTAGCCACATTGATTTTTCTCAAACTTGGTTTATAACAACAGTTTAAATGCACACTTTTAGATATGTAGTTAAGTTTTACCCTTGTTCAACCTGTGTACTTTTCGATACAGTGGTACTTCTTATTTATTTATTAGGATTTTAACATCATGTTTTAAAAACTTTGGTTACATTCATGACCGGAACGGTAGTTACTGGTTACACAAGATTCATCAGTTTCTTTAATGTCAAACACAGTCATGAACAATTTAGTATCTCCAATTCACCTCACTTGCACGTCTTTGGACTGTGAGAGGAAACTGGAGCCCCCAGAGTAAACCCACGCAGACACAGGAAAAACATGAAAACTCCACACAGAAAGGTCCCAGTCTGCTTCACCTGCGAATCGAACCCAGGACCTTCTTGCTGTGAGGCTACAGTGCTACCCAGCAAGCCACTGTGCCACCCTGTGGTACTTCTAAATGCTAATAGTCTGCACACTGATACAACAGTAGAGCATTGTATCTGCCTCCAAAGCACTTGTGACTGATCTCTTTTCATTAAAGCAAAGTTTAAGCTCCCCCACCCAGAACCATTTACACATTTTTACTAACCAATCACTGTGGAGATGGGGAAGGATTTCGGACACCTATCTGACCATTTAAAAGATTGCTTGTAACGGCAGCATAGTAGGCTGGCAAAGGCTGACAAAACAACTCTTAGCATGTCTAATGGTAATGTTGATACATCATGCAAGTCTTCCATAGTTGGTCTGAGGTGACTGTGAAGGCCATAGCACACGATAACCACATTTATGGAATATAGCAGATGTATTTCTCCAAAGAACGTACAATTGTGACCATATACAATTCAAGAAAGGGTTAAAAGTAGGGCTGTCACACGATTAAATTTTTTTAATCGAGATTAATCGTGATTAAAGAACAAAATTAATCGCGATTAAATTTTTTAATCGTGTGACAGCCCTACTATATATGTATTCATCTCAATTAATCGCAAACTAATAATTAAGCAAAATTTGAACAGTTATGCACATTGTTATTGCAAGAACGTGTTTACCAATAAAACATTCATAAAATATGATAAAATTATTAAATCTAAATTCATTGTAGAAAGCACATTATCTGACAAAAGTGAGGATCTTTTCCTGTTCATGACCCTGACACTGAAAACAGGTGCACCAACCATAATGTTTTGATCTAATATAAGGCATCAATAAAGCATCAAAACACAGATATGATTATTTCATAGATCTATTAAGAAAACCCTTTAATACTGTGTTTGTGCAGAAAGAATACTGGGAAATACTGTTCTAAATTACCATTTAAACATCTATAAATACCTGAAACAGTCAAGTTAGCAGACATTATCTATAAGTAATTGACTGTAGCTATATAAAAAAAGTGTTAATTAAAACAGTCCATGTAAACGCTTAGTCCATATAAATATCAGATACAAATGTGTTTTTAGAAAACTACAAACATCCCAAATATAAATCATGTTTATAACCATGTGATAGAATAAGCTGAATAAACTGTAGAGATGAAACATCACACAGAGTTTCACTTTTTACCGGAGGGGGAGGAGGCGGAGCTACGCGGTTTTGATGGACAGCTCTAGCAGCCAATGGAGATACTCGTTACAAAGCTTGCGCGGTTTCATTCATCTTTTCATCAACACGTAAAAAAAGTGAAAACCGCTAAAAGTAGTTTATCATCGGACAGTTCATGCGCTTTACATCCTAATTCATCTGAAATACAGTTAATTACCACAGAGACACACATGTATGTGGCACAAACAGCCAAATAAAAATAGTTAGATTAAAAATTTTAATCTTGATTAATTTTTTTAATCGCGATTAAACGCGATTAACGACAGCCCTAGTTAAAAGCCTTGCTCAAGAGACCAACAGTGACAGCTTGGCAGCTGTGGAACATGAACAGACAACATTTAGATTAGTGGACCAGTACCTTAGCCACTGAGCTACCACTGATATAATTCAGTGACCTCTATAGTTTTGTCAGGGAGGGCACTGTAACCACTTATTTCTGTAGACCAGTGCTAGTTTTTGTCTGGTTTAAACAGATGTGAAACAAGGGGTTAATGCACTACAGTTTAACTACAGCATAATAATTCTTTCTATGCTGTTAGTCTTGCTGACAGTCTACTCATGTCATGCATTAACAATTACAGTCGCCTGAATAAAAGAAGCCCACTTTTTTCCATTCTTACTTTTTATTTCTTAACAATTTGTCATCTGTCTGGTAGCAGACAGTATAGAATAAAACATTTTCACAGGGTTTTAAATTGGTCTTTTACTTCTGCTTAAGCATTAGAAAAGGCTAAGGTGAACTGCACTGCCTGGAAATGTCTATCTTGATGATCTTGGGTTGTGTTAAATGTAGACTAAAGGGCAGGTCAGTTTGGTACAGTGGTACAGTATGTGACATCCAGGCTGGGCAATCTGACAGTTTGATATTGATACTGTTATAAATTCTGTCATCATACTCTTTTTTGAGTAGTTCACAACAGGCTGACCCTCAGTTATTTGCAGTAACACTAATGATGAAAGATGAGTCCAATTTAGCCTTAATGTGTTGGACAGGGTTAATGTCAGGGCTCTCTGTGAGCTTGGTGTAGAAGAACTTGGGCTGGGCTGGCATGCAAAGTCTTCCTTCACGGAACTTATCTAAAGCATTGACCCAAATTATGCTATTTTTTAATTTAATTTAATTATACAGTAAAGCCTTTTCCAAATTGCGAGCTCATCATTACAAGCACATAAATTGACAAATTTCTTCCATTTATTTTCATTTCATTTTCATCATTTAGCAGACGCTTTTATCCAAAGCAACTTACACAATGAGCAATTGAGGGTTAAGGGCCTTGCTCAGGGACCCAACAGTGGCAACTTGGTGGTGGCGGGGCTTGAACCGGCATCCTTTTGTTTACTAGTCCAGTACCTTAACCACTGAGCTATCACTGGCCCTACATTTACATGAACTTTCTAAATAGATTTTTTTATTACAGATTTTAACACTAACATGAAATTTAGGGCTTAAGTAAAATATATAGAGCATGCACAAAAGTTGCCACACACACATACAGAAGGAACACGGACGTAAACATACTCACACATGCAGACACCCAGACACCCTAAGGAATGCTTCTCAGTTTCAGTGTGAGCTAAATAAATGGTTTCATTAGTGCTGGCAGACTTTCCTGTTCCAGCACATATCTTATGTGAATACACAACCCACAGTCCCAGCAGGAAACCTTGAACTGATACTGTCACCTTCACAAAAACACTCTTTCCAGCTTCTTAGTCATATAAAGTCATAACAAATAAGCTAAAAAGTGGCCGTCTGGACATCCTTTATCATTACTCAATGTGAAATACGGATACAATACACTACCAATAAATAAAGCACAGTGCCGCTGTTCGTGTGGGTGCCATATCACAACATGGGTCCAAGAAAACCTGTGCACGACTCTAGCCCCCAGTTGCTGTCTGTGAAGGTCTCCTCTGGGTACTCTGGATTCTCTCAACCTCTTAAAAACCTCTAAATGTAAATTGGCTGCACTAAAATGCCCACAATGTCCAGGATGTCTTTCATTTAGTGTTTAAGACAGCAACTCCACTAAGATGAAATATAATTGTTTAAAATGACCAAATAGGAAATGCTACATTTGCTCATATTTAAAATACTTTGCAGAGCGTCCGGTGTAGAGACGTAGATAAAAATATGACACAACTGGAACCCTGTTGCGGCAATAAACATGCCACGACTGGACCAGGTACAATAAATTTAAACCTCAGAATGGGTAATAAACACTAATGCACTAATTTGAAAGTACAGTGGTACCTTGTAGCTTGACGTCTCCTAAACTCAAAATCTTTGAAACTCCACACCCTTCATCGAGAAATTTATACCCTTAAACTTGACGTTTACCTGAAACTCAACGTGTTTGCGACTGCCTTGTTGTTCAGCGCTTGGCTTGAGCGGTGCGGTAAAACTTCATCAAAGTGCAAATATAAGACGAATCTGCATTTGTGTGGAATAACCGTCAAATTAATTCTAAACGCTTCACATGTATCTGTGTTTAGCTGGATTTTCCTCCTGTTTCACTTTTAAACTTGTTATAGCTCGGGGTGCTGAAAAATGGTGAGAATCAGCTTTTCTGAAAGACTAACATGCTTATCATTAAAAAAAAAAAAAAAAAGCTTAACCTGACTTAATGTATTAAAAGAATGACATAGAAACACTAAACCTCTCAATTATCACTGCTCATAATTTCTCTCCACTAATGAAATTCCTCACTCGTTGTTTTAGTACAATAAATCACAGTAAGCTTTGTTCACTGCCTCACTCCATAGTAAATAACAGCACAGCCAGCACAAAAGCTACTTCGCTGCTTTACTGAATGGAATCTGGTATTCCAAGATCAAGCATCTCCATGATCAAGAAGCATAAGGAAACAATAAAGAAGTAAAGGTAAAGAGCTGGTTTTATTGATTTTTAACTGTTTTTCAATTGTATTTCAGTGTTATTTTCAGTGTACAAGTGTCAAAAACAACCCCATTATTTTAGATTAGCCTAAAATATATGCAGTTCAACGGGACCATGGAACGCATTAACAGGTTTCCCATACATCCTTATGGGGAAAAATATCTTGAAACTCAACGCCACTTCCAGAACCAATTGACATTGAGTTTCAAGGTACCACTGTATCTGATTGGTGACATACGGTCAAAAAGTCTGTCTATATAATAATATATAATAGTGCTATGCTGGCCAGTGGCCAGGGAACACAGACAGCTCTCCACAGTGCCTTGTTCCTAAAAATGTTTGGCACACTGAAGAAGTGAAACTTTTCGCTGATTAGTGTTTGTTCTGAACCTTTTTGATATTTAAACCAAATTTTAAATACACAAAGTTTACAAATGCCTCGCAAGCAGTTTACCTGTGAAACAGTCATCAAAGAATTAACATGCATATTCATGAACGTTTCAAATGGTACATAAAAATAAAAATGTTCTGCCTGAGCTGCAGAGCTAAATCAGTGAGCAGGTGGTGAGCGTTACCTTGTGTTCCTACAATCTCCATGTGCAGATGAGCCAGGCCGCTAGCAGTGGACAGAGACAGCTTAATCATGCCCTCCACAGTCACCGTGTACCTGTTCAGGTAGTCGAACAGAGAGCCGTGCTCATGGTAATCCGATACCAGCCACAGCTGAGTCCATGTTCCATTATCTGATACAGAGAATACATTGAAAAAGATTATTACATTTAGATTGCATACATAACCTCATTAAACATATAACGGAGTGACTCATTTTTATATAATAGAGTGAGTCATGTCTGTAGTTTATATAATTTATTTTTGATCTTTCTGTGCATGACATCATATTTATTTAATTAGATTCTATTTCATTTAGATAGTGCTATTGGGGAAAAAAACAATTATTGGTACAAATCAGCTTCACAGAGATATGGGTATAGACACCAAATGAGCAATCCAAAAGTGACAGTGACGAATAAACTAGAGGCGATGCCAGGAAATGCCGAGGCTTATGTTAAAGTTCAGTACAACACCATGCAGAGAAAAAAACCCCAAACTGTATTTATTAATCATGCAAAAAATATACAAACTGTTAGGTTTACTTTATGCATTTTCTCCCATTTTCTCCCAATTTAGTGTAGTCAATTTGTCTTCCGCTGCTGTGGGTATATTGCTGCTCACGCCTCCTCTGACCTGAGTGCAGCCCTAAGCGGAACCCTTTGTCACCTATGCACTCTGCACAGGCACCTCTCTATCTGCCAATCAGGGTCCTTACACAGTGTTTGAAGACTGCACCCACATTGTCCGGTCTTTCCGCCCTAGCAGAACCGTGTCTGCTGCAGGCACTGCCAATTATGCCCGCTAGATGGAACCCAGCCGACCTGTAGCAACGCCGGGTTTCAAACCGAGGAGTTCAGAATCTCGGCACTGGTGTGTCCCAGTGTGCCACCTGGGTGCCTTTACTTTAGGTTTTTGAGAAAGTCAATTACAGTACAGTCGCAATCAAAAATGTTTAACCTCCCAAAGAGAACCATAATTTATTACTCAACTTTTTTGCACAGCTACATTTTGCTTTACATAAAGACTTTATCAGTTGAATTATATTACATAATTCAGTCACAATTATTCGTACATAATACATAAGACTGCTGATCTTAAAACATACTGCTACACTGAATGACCTAAAGTTGGGTTACAACATGATTAAACCACTGGAACTCAATAACAACCCTTCATTTGCTTCAGCTGTGATCCTTTATATAAACACCACCCAGAGATTCGAGTGTTCAAGGAGTGTTGCAACCAAGGTTCTGTCACAAAAACTGAGGGATGTGTGGATTATGTGGTAATAATTAGACTTTCCAACAAGACAATGATCTTAAGCAAAGCTTAGGTAAGGAATCAGATCTGGAATATCCTGGAGTGGTCTTCTCAATCTCTAACTTTAAATCTAATTAAGAATCTTTGGTGGGACTTAAAGAAAGTTGCAGAACAAAAGACTTCAGACTTTAATGAACTGGAAGCTTTTGAACAAGAAGATTCCACCAGAGGTGTGAGGAAGCTTGTTAGCACTGCCAAAGTTACTTGTTAGAGATATGAAGACAAATAGATGTTTCACCAAGTACTGAGACTGGGGGTTAAATAATAGTGCACATGGACATTTGTCAAGAGATCCTAATTATAAATATTTTTCATCTGTGTAATAAGAATTCTATATTGTATATTTTCATTAAATTCTTTACACATCACCTCAATGCCCTTAAGTTGAGGGGGGGCTTAAATATTTCTGATTGCAGCTGTACATTGGTGTTGTACATTATTGTTTTCTCTTCAAGAAGAACAGCTGCTGTTTTGTTTGTTTGTTTGTTTATTAGGATTTAAATGTCATGTTTTACACTTCGGTTTCATTCATGACAGAAATGGTCACACAAGATTCATCAGTTGAGAAGTTTCAACGTCAAATACGGTCATGGACCATTTTGAATCTCCAATTCAACCCCACTTGCATGTTTTTGGACTGTGGGAGGAACCCGGAGCTCCTGGAGCAAACCCATGCAGACACGGGGAGAACATGCAAACTCCACACAGAAAGGACCCGGACCGCCTCACCTGGGGATCGAACCCATTATCTTGTTGCTGTGAGGTGACAGTGCTACCCACTGCAGCTGCTGTTTACCACACAATCTATGTTTGTTATTTCTGAAGCAATGCTCACAATGTTTTACATAGCCGATTGCCGGTCATGGCACCAGATATAATAAAGACAAGATGATGGCTATCTGACATGGAAAAAACACAGTTTGGTTTGGTTAATTTAGAGGTTCTACATCGTATTTACACAATAATTATATTCATGGCAGAAAAGTTTGGGTAATTTTTATATCAGTCAATAGCCCTTGTCAAACGTTGTTTTATTATGTTGTTTTATGTGTGTTCTTTTAGACCAATTTTTCCAAGAATTAGAGGATTGTTTCTACTTTGTCTTGGTTATTGGTATTGCTATACATCGTCATTCTCTGAAGTATTTGGGCCATTCGGTCAGTACATGTTTGACTGAAATAGGTATTTGGCAAATATCGCAAAGTGGGATAGCTTCCCCCCTTACAAGATACAAGTGTGTTAAATATGTGTCCGATGCGGCATCTGGTGTACACTGGTTGTATTCTTACTTTGGTGAAAATGACAGGACATATTTCTTTTCATTAAGCTTTTTTTGGTATTGTGTTCCATTCCGTTTGCCACATATTTTTAATTTAGACAGATATAAGTGGTTTGGCATCTGATGGGGGAAGTTTACAGTCTGTTGTTTCATCTCCCGCTGTGCTCCTTGCTAATTGGTCTGCCTGTTAATTACCAGCAATATCGCAGTGTACCGGAATCCAGCCGAATCTTATGTCAGTTCATATTTGGCGAGTTCTTGTATTTTTTCCAAAACTGTTTATGATCGGGTGGTAGGGTGACAGAGTTTCCATTGCTTGTAAGCAGGACTTGGAGTCAGTACATATCAGCGGGAAAAAAAAGAAGCTGTTATTAAAATAATTAAACTATTCTAAAGTTAAACTTATAACCTTGTTTTTAATGAAAGTAAACATAAAAGGCCAGTAATAAGCTAGTGAAGGACTCACACAGAACACATAAAATACATCTTCTCTTAGAGAGTTGTGCCAATCATGTAATTAAGACTCCCAGGCATAAACGACCATGGCATTTTCAGGATTCAGAGGCACTGCTGGGCACTAATATAATGTGCTTTACTGTTTAACTCACTTCAAAATAGTAAAAATAGTGTGGTACCTCAGAGGACTCCTACCACTGCCCTGGCTCTCTATCAACATGCTTATTTACTTATTCACACACTCACTCATTCAATCACTCACACACTCACTCATTCATTCAATCACACACACCCTCATTCAATCACTCGCACACTCACTCACTTAATCATTCACACTCATTCATTCAATCATTCACACTCATTCATTAAATCACTCACACACTCACTCAATCACATACACTCATTCAATCACTCAATCACACACTCATTCAATCGCTCAATCACACACACACTTATTTAATCACACACACTCATTCATTCAATCACACACTCATTCATTCAATCACTCACACTCATTCAATCACACACTCATTCAATCACTCACACATTCATTCAATCACACACTCATTCAATCACACACTCATTCAATCGCTCAATCACACACACACTTATTTAATCACACACACTCATTCATTCAATCACACACTCATTCATTCAATCACTCACACTCATTCAATCACACACTCATTCAATCACTCACACATTCATTCAATCACACACTCATTCAATCACTCACACATTCATTCAATCACACACTCATTCATTCAATCACTCAATCACACATTCATTCAATCACTCACACACTCATTCATTCAATCACTCACATTCATTCATTCAATCACTCAATCACACACACTCATTCAATCACTCAATCACACACTCATTCAATCACTCACACTCATTCATTCACTCAATCACACACATTCAATCACTCAATCACAAACTCATTCAATCACTCACACTCATTCATTCAATCACACACACACTCATTAAATCACTCACACACTCATTCATTCAATTTACATTTACATTTTCAGCATTTAGCAGACGCTTTTATCCAAAGCGACTTACACAATGAGCTGAACACGATGAGCAATTGAGGGTTAAGGGCCTTGCTCAGGGACCCAACAGTGGCAACTTGGTGGTGGTGGGGCTTGAACCGGCAACCTTCTGTTTACTAGTCCAGTACCTTAACCACTGAGCAATCACACACTCATTCAATCACACACATTCATTCAATCACTCACACACTCATTCATTCAATCACACACTCATTCATTCAATCACTCGATCACACACACTCATTCAATCACTCACATTCATTCATTCAATCACTCAATCACACACTCATTCATTTACTCACACACTCATTCAATCACACTCATTCAATCACACAATCACACACTCATTCAATCACACACACTCATTCATTCAATCACACACTCATTCAATCACTCAATCACACACTCATTCAATCACACACACTCATTCATTCAATCACACACTCATTCATTCAATCACTCACATTCATTCATTCAATCACTCAATCACACACATTCATTCAATCACTCAATCACACACTCATTCATTTACTCACACACTCATTCAATCACACTCATTCAATCACACAATCACACACACATTCAATCACACACTCATTCAATCACTCACACACTCATTCATTCAATCACACACTCATTCAATCAATCACTCACATTCATTCATTCAATCACTCACACACACACTCATTCAATCACTCAATCACACACTCATTCAATCACTCACATTCATTCATTCAATCACTCACATTCATTCATTCACTCAATCACACACACTCATTCAATCACTCAATCACACACACATTGATTTACTCACACTCATTCATTCAATCACACACTCATTTAATCAATCACTCACATTCATTCATTCAATCACTCAATCACACACACTCATTCAATCACTCAATCACACACTCATTCAATCACTCACACACTCATTCATTCAATCACTCACACACTCATTCATTCAATCACTCACATTCATTCATTCATTCACTCACATTCATTCATTCATTCACTCAATCACACTCATTCAATCACTCAATCACACACTCACACAATCACTCACACACTCATTCATTCAATCACACACTCATTCATTCAATCACACTCATTCATTCAATCACTCACATTCATTCATTCAATCACTCAATCACACACTCATTCAATCACTCAATCACACTCATTCATTCAATCACACACTCATTCAATCACTCAATCACACAATCACACACTCATTCAATCACACACTCATTCAATCACTCACACACTCATTCATTCAATCACACATTCATTCAATCACTCACATTAATTCATTCAATCACTCAATCACACACTCATTCAATCACTCACACACTCATTCATTCAATCACACATTCATTCAATCACTCACATTAATTCATTCAATCACTCAATCACACACTCATTCATTCAATCACACACGCATTCATTCAATCACTCACATTCATTCATTCAATCACTCAATCACACACACTCATTCAATCACTCAATCACACTCATTCATTTACTCACACACTCATTCAATCACACACTCATTCAATCACTCAATCACACAATCACACACTCATTCAATCACACACTCATTCAATCACTCACACACTCATTCATTCAATCACACATTCATTCAATCACTCACATTAATTCATTCAATCACTCAATCACACACTCATTCATTCAATCACACACTCATTCATTCAATCACTCACATTCATTCATTCAATCACTCAATCACACACACTCATTCAATCACTCAATCACACTCATTCATTTACTCACACACTCATTCAATCACACACTCATTCAATCACTCAATCACACAATCACACACTCATTCAATCACACACTCATTCAATCACTCACACACTCATTCATTCAATCACTCACATTCATTCATTCATTCACTCAATCACACACACTCATTCAATCACTCAATCACACACTCATTGATTTACTCACACACTCATTCATTCAATCACACACTCAATCACTCAATCACACACACTCATTCAATCACTCAATCACACACTCACACAATCACACACACTCATTCAATCACTCACACACTCATTCATTCAATCACTCAATCACACACACTCATCCATTCAATCACCCACACACTCACTCATTCAGTCACTCACACTCACTAATTATATCACCCACAGTCACTCATTCAATCACTCACACACACACTCATTCAATCACACTCATTCATTCAATCACTCACACTCTCATTTATTCACTCACACACTCACTCATTCAATCACACACGCTCACACACATTCATTCATTCAATCACTCGCTCACACACACTCACTTATTCAATCACACACTCATTTAATCACATGCTCGCTCACTCACTCATTTAGTCACACGCACGCACACACACTCACTTATTCATTCAATCACACACACTCCTTTAATCACACACACACTCACTCATTCAGTCACTCACACTCACTTATTAATTATATCACCCACAGTCACTCATTCAATCACTCACACACACACTCATTCAATCACACTCATTCATTCAATCACTCACACTCTCATTTATTCACTCACACACTCACTCATTCAATCACACACGCTCACACACATTCATTCATTCAATCACTCGCTCACACACTCACTTATTCAATCACATATTCATTCAATCACATGCTCGCTCACTCACTCTCTCTCTCACTCACACACACACTCATTGCATGACTCACTAAAACTTTTAAACACATGACACATTCAATAAGCAGCTCATTTTTGGTAAACATGGCTTTTCAAAATTGGCATGATCCTCCCAGCAGAAATCCTTCAACCCTGTTTTAGAGAACACCAGACTAAACTGTCCTAAACTAACAGTGGAACTTCCATTAGCTGGACAATATTTTAAAGCTTTTGGATCAGATTTTTTGTATCTCTGCCAGCAGTGAAGCCACAGCTATGTCCAATGTTCTGTAGCTCAGAAAGAAATGTGCAAAATGTGAAATGCTGGTATTAGGAATTACACAACAATGAAGCCAATCGAAAACCACCCAGTATTTCAGCAGCTTTGGTGTCAAAAGAAAATTCAAATGATTTTTTCCTATATTAACATTAACAGGATGTTTTTATGTTGTATCTTTGGAGAAGGGTGGGGTTGGGTCTGGTAATTTTTAAACCAATAAATTAATCTACGATAACAACTAGTTAAGTTTACCACTGAATATTCCTGGATTTTTACTGTTTTTTTAGGCATAAAATAATGAACAAACACTTGTAAAAGGACATGTTGCAGCAGCCTTAGAATTTCTGCTTGTGTGACCTAATAACTCTTTTCTTCTAATTAAAATCTGCTCAGGAAAATATACATACAGCACACCTTATGTTAGCGGCAATGAACAGGTACATGCATCCTGTGATTGAAAGTATAAATGCCAGTCTCATTATAATTAAGTGTACAGAAATACATGTTGTTTTGAGAAGCAAAATTAAACAGAAGTAAAATTGAGCTTCTATACACCGATCAGCCATAACATTAAAACCACCTCCTTGTTTCTACACTCACTGTCCATTTTATCAGCTTTACTTACCATATAGAAGCACTTTAAAGTTCTACAATTACTGACTGTAGTCCATCTGTTTCTCTCCATACCTTTTTAGACTGCTTTCACCCTGTTTTTTAATGGTCAGGACCCCCACAGGACCACTACAGAGCAGGTATTATTTAGGTGGTGGATCATTCTCAGCACTGTAGTGACAATGACATGGTGTGCTGGTATGAGTGGATCAGACACAGCAGTGCTGCTGGAGTTTTTAAATACCATGTCCACTCACTGTCCACTCTATTAGACACTCCTACTTAGTTGGGCCACCCTATAGATGTAAAGTCAGAGACGATCACTCATCTATTGCTGTTGTTTGAGTTGGTCATCTTCTACACCATCAGTGGTCAGTGGTAATGCTAAGGTCATGGTTCAAATCTCAGCAGTGCTATTGGCTTGCCAGGTGTCTACACAGACACTACAGACTGGGAGGGATGGTCTGTTGGATTTGGTCCAACCACAACCCTGACTATAGATTGTGGTAAATTTGTATTGTAAGGTTTTAAATATAATCAAATTAGCAGATTTCCAATCAAATGAGTACTGCTCGAGCCTCTGTTCTGTTCTATAGATTCTACCAGATTCAGTTCAGAAAGTGGCTGTACATTTACATCGTTCTGCCCACACTGCAGCATTTAAACACATTTCACATAAATGCTTTACAGACGTTTATTCTGAAGGTGCACAAAGCAACATCGGCAATCCTCCATAAGTTCAGCTTTGATTTAGCCAGGGCAGAGAAGTTATTAAAACCCCTCTGGTCCAGCCTCGAGCTAAAAGCATAGAGCCTCAGCCAGGGGTAAGACTGTACATCACTGACCTTTGTTATCAGCAGCGATGAAGCCCAGGATGTTCTCATGGCGCAGCATGACCGTCTGGTAAATCTCCGCCTCACGAAACCAGGAGCGCTCCTCCCGGGAGGAGAAGATTTTTACCGCCACCTCTTCTCCTCTCCACTTCCCTCTCCACACCTCTCCAAAACGGCCCTTTCCGATGCTTTCCTGCAGGATTATGGTTCTAGCAATGGTCCTTTGCACCAGTAATGGCAGACCTGAAAAATAGACAAAGATAAAGAGTCAATTCAAATTCAGTGTCTTTACTGTCTTAATCATAAGGATGTAACAATACACTACCCACTATTGCGATGCGATTCATGATACTGGGTTCACAATACAATTTTTTCCAGATTTTTTAAACTGAAATTGAAGACAAAGTTTCCTTTTATTATTTCTTTATTTATCTAAATAATGAATGCCATTTTATTTCTGAGGTAGGTACAAACTATGCAAAACATTTTTTAATTAAGCCCAATTTGGCAAAAAAAAACCCCAGAAACTGGCAACCAGGCGTATAGTGCCAGTGACGTCAACCAGACGAGGTGTATAGCGCCAGTTCCCTCTGCTGTTTAACGTGAATATCGATTCATTTTACATGTCAAATCGATTTGAATCATGGAATTTTTGAATCGGTTATTAACTGTCTTGTGGTGCAGCGTTACATCCCTACTTAATCGTGATCATTGTTATTAGTACCAAATTTTGATAGTGTAAAAACAGTACTTCCTAGGCAGCCTTAAAGCTCAAGTATTCTCAAGTGTTGTTGTATCGGTTTATTACATTCAGTGAGTAAGTAATCAAGTACAAGGTTTAAAATGAATTTAGAACATTGCAGGACAGACAGAGAAGCATGACAGGATTTTTGGAAAGACTGAAATGCTGAACCAAAGGTAAACAATCTTAAATTAAATCCAGCACAAAGACATACAGTGGGATTTAGGTGTCCAGTCATGCTGGAACAAAAAGGTTACACTCCCCAAACAAAGTTGGAGGTATGGGTTTTACACAAACCCTGGGTCGTGACCCACCCAGTCAAAAAAAATAATAATTTTTTTAAAGAGTCACAGAGAAAAATATTAATAATATAAACACGAAATGTTTGTTTGTTTGTTTATTAGGATTTTAACGTCCTGTTTTACACTTGCTGGTGAAGATTTGGTTAATGTGGTGTGAATTAGATGCAACAAAAATTCTGTATCAGAACTATTTAGCACGTACAAGGAAGGCAGTTGGCTGACATTCCTACAGGATGATAAAAAGATGAAACGCGAGAGTTCGTGGGAATAGACGCTCACAATAAATCTAGCCAAGCAAACCAATGCAGGAGGAAATCTATTTATCCCAATCACATCAGTCTAACTGGGAGCTGAAAGAATCTGTTCAGGGCTGATCTGAAGCTCTCAGGCCACATTAAGAATAAATGAGCAGTGATTTAAGAGGAACGCTACATGGGTTCGCATTAAAAAATAACAGTCACAAATATAGTCGCAAGCAGCTATCAGATGCTCTGCAGATGCTAATTCAAACCTAATTTATCAGCTTTTCTCTGACTGAACACAGTGACAAATGTTAAAACTTGCTCACAAACAGAATATCAATTCTAGACTGTGCTTTAGCCAATACAGCCAGAATACCAGTGCTATAAATCAGGGTTTTTTAAACTTGTTTTTAAGCGACCCACATTTTGTCCATGTTTTTTAATGCGACCCAGGCAACACAAACAATGCATCTTAGTGTACAATCTGGTCCCACTGTAGTTTACAAGATAAAACATAAAGCCTCCACAAGGGGGTGTATAATTATTATTAATCTTCTTTGTATGACCCAGAAAAGCCAAAATGTGTTCCCACCCAACACACTTTTAGAAAACACAAAAAAAAACATGTTTTTTACCACTACTTTATCCTTGTCAGGATCACAGTGTCACAGTGTCACAGAATCACTCAGCGCAATGCAGCAACATACCCCAGTCAGGACGGCAATCCATCATGGGGTCTAGGCCACCCTAACCTTCACTTCAGACATAGCCAAATGTGTCTCTATAGCACAGCTGGGGAGTCGAATCCTGGATCTTAGCAGTAGTGGGCTAGAGTAATTTACGGCTGCGCCGTCCTCACACGCCAACCCCCCTTTTTTTAAACATTAATTCTTACAAAATACAATCTGCATAGTTTAGTAGTTAGTTAAACCACCTTTATCTATTATAACAACTAGACCTGTTGGATACGTTTATTTTGCACAAAGTGAGGCAATTTTGACACAATATGTCAGGTTAGATTGTTAATGTCTCACCACAGATGTTTAATTATGCTAGGATCAGGCCTCTGCAAAAGCCATTCAAGAACAGCTTGTGTAAGCTGCGAGTGAGCGTCAACATGCTTCAACAGTCTTTTTTTTTTTTAACTGTGCACCATTAATTTTCCACTTAAACCTGATCAGAATGAGAGACGCTTCTGATAAACAGCATAACCTACTGCACAAGGCTACGACCTGTTTACTATGTGGTAGCTCTTCTGAACAACTCCTCTTCTATTTCGCTGATATGGTCAGGGGTGGCATTACCTTGGCAGGGTGGATATAATTGCTAGGTTCAGTGCTTTAAAGATGGTCTTGTCTCCTTTATCAGATTTGTGCTAAGTCATTAAACAACACTCATAACTTGAATGATAGAATAAATGGAAGCTACAACACACAGCCCAGCCTACCTTAATAGATGAATGTAAACTAGAACACCCAGCGATGAGAGAAAAAAAACTTGTCTGTGTTATGACACCCCCCAAGTCCACAGAATTGGTTGGGAGCTTTCCAAATTCAGTTACCTGAGTAGTGCTTTTAGCTGCTTTAGACTTCGACATCTTGGACATTTTGACTAAGCGATTGCTAAATGAATTGCTGTAGGATTGCTTGTGTAACAGACAGACTTTTCTGTGGTGTAGTGTGCTGACAATGTTTGATGTATGTGTTTACATATTGAGTGCATTTTTCCCTTTGGGGATACCATAATTAATGGGAAAGTGTGCTTCTCTACACACGTGATCATCTCTCTGTGGTCTGTGCTGCACCTCAAAAAAACAAGCCAGTAAAGTATTATGCTCCTGCTAGTTTGTCTATGTAGAGTTTATTTCTTACTTTATAAACTCAGAAAACCCTAAAGACGCTCAGATACACTAGGACCGCCTCATAGTGCAAATTAACCAGTAAATGTGAGGCACTTGAAAGCTATGCAAATGAAAAATTGCTAAACACAAACATTAAATTTTGCATTTCACAGCAAATTGCATATTACACGGGGAACAGCAATTTTCACGGTCATGAATTAGGTAGGGCCTTACACATAAAGCACACTTATATATAATTTTATAGAGCACATGTAACTCATGGCCAAATTCTGTGTAAAATAAACTTCTCTATTAAGATAAAAAATAAACAAAAACAGACTTATGTCCGCCCGGCTTCGAAGCCAGTTCTTAAATGCATTGTAATCTGTAAAAAAGAAAGAGCATTAGGTTTGGTTTATCTTCTATGGCCAGACGTAATGAGTCCAATTAGAAGGTTTGAATGCAAAATTACAAAGGCAGACCATTAGGAACCAAATGGAGCATGTTGCCTTCATATACCAAGCACAAGAGCATAGAGAGAGCAGAGGGCCGGCACAATCCACTTAATGCTCAGCCATCACTGGCTAACAGGGACTAGTCATAGTTTTGATTTTTACTAGGAGTACCCCAGGTGAGGCAAAGTGTATGTTCTTAACCTCACCTTCCCACACTATGCTAGTTACACTATTACCTGTGATGTATTGTCTCATTACAAAAAGGAAACAAGCCTCACTGGGAAAAGCTGTGTTTTAAGAGGACACACCTGGACATCGTTTACATATAAGAACACTGCGTTCAGTACTTTGCTTCGTCTGGGCTAACTGCTTTGTATGTATCCTAGGTCGGTATGAGAGGGATTTTAGTCAGTCAGTAAGTCTCATTTTATACATTTGTGATTCAAATTCAATACAAAGTATAAAAAAAAAAACACATTTGGCAGCCAGGTGGTGCAGCGGGATATTCCTCTAGCACACCAGCGCTCAAGCTCTGCTACTGGTCAGCTGGGTGCCCCCTAGCAGACACAATATGCAATGCCTTTAGCAGACAAAATTGGCCACTAGCCTGCTGGATGGGAAAAAGACTGAACTAAAAATAGGGTGGGGTCTTTGACACTGTAAGAAGTACCCTGCTTAACAGTCTGAGGCACGTGACTCTCCGTGTGCGAGGCTGGCCTCAGACGTAAAGCCACCAAACTATGGGCAAATAAGAAGGGCGAGATCAGGGTCCCCAGCAGCAGAAGACTAACTGGCAATGCTAAATTGGGAGAAAAAGGGGGAAAATGCTTAATTAAAATAGTAAAAAACACACACAGACACACAATTCTGCTTCTCAGAACATTACACCTTTGTCTCCAGTGCACCACCTGCTAATGTCTAATACTTATCGCATACTTAGAGTCATCCTAATCCTGTTGCTAAAATGTATCTAACACTTGCTTCCAAAAACATCTGGAGCAGCTTGTTTGAATTTACAGGTGAGGTTTCAAAAAGTTAAAACAGGATATGTTTACAATGTTTACCACTCTGCAGGAAAAAATTTGGAATAATCATGTAATTGCAAGAGGCGCTCAGGTGGAGCAGTGGAAAATTAACACTAGCACATTACCATTGGGACCGAGTGTTTACCATCAGCCAGCTGGGCGTCTACATGCAGCCATGACTGGCTATGTCTGAGGGGAAGGGGGATGGTCGAGGCCCTGCAATGGATTGGCATCCTGTCCAGGGTGTGTTGCCCCATTGTGACCAGTGATTGCAGGGAAACCAAACTGCTTTCTGTCTAACAGCATTTAACATAAATTCTCAACTTATCAGTAATTATGGCTATGGTTTGTGCACTAAATGAGACTTCTACCTTGAGTTCATATTTTTCTTTCTTGTTAAATTAAAGCTGAATGTATGCTCCAGTTAAAATGTACCCAGTGGAACAGTACTATTAATTTTTTTTCTCTGCTGACAGCCTTCCTACAAGTACCTAAAGCACGAACATGTGGGTGCAAAAAATGTAATTACCTAGCAGACAAAAGTAAAAGGTGATGAAAAGGATGAAAAGAAAAGTGAAAAAAACATTACACAAGTTAGTTGATGTGAAACATACTGACGTCTCAAGGCCCTGCAGCACAGCATAGATAGCGCATCAGTACTAAGAGAAAAATTTCGCTCTCAGAAAAGGATGAAGGTTTAATAATATATATACTTGCCAGTCAGAGACAATATGTAAACTCCTCAAAGATAGAGACAGAAGGCAAGGTTTGAACCCGGTGCAGCTACCACACTATCTGTTACACCAGTTTACCAGGGGTCCGCAACCAGCGGACCAGTCATTTATTACCGGGCCACGCAGAAAGATTAAATAATTTATTTAATTTTGTCTGTTTTATTGGCAATCACATTTTAAAAGAGGTTTTATTCTGAAAAACAGGATTCTCTTTTAATAACACCCGTCTGTCCCTCTTGACGCGTTTGACACATACCTATTTGTAAACATGCCAGCTACATTGAGCATGTCCGTGCTGGAAAAGGATCAACTGCTGGAGATTGAGAAATGACTTTCAAGGCCACAGTCATTTGCAGTCACCTTCAAACCTGCCAGCGTTCTGGATTAAAATCAGGGCAGAACATCCAGAGATCGCTAAAAAAGCAATGAAAACACTGCAGAAAATCCTGTTTCACAAAGATAAGATGTTGGAAATAGAAGCAGTGATGGCAACCAAAACAAAGTTATGGAGTAGACTGGACGTAAGGAACATACGTCGGGTGTTATTGTCTCCCATCACCCCTAGGTGGGAGCGTCTCGTTTCGTTGCAGGTAAAAAAAAGCTCAGCATTCCCACTGACTTTTCATCATTAATGAGTAGTATTGTTATGCACTTTGTGTTTTTTATAATGCTCATCGTATAGTTTTATTTTAAATCCTCCCGCCCCGACAGTCCGTGAAATTATATCTTATATGAAACCGGTCCATAGTGCAAAAGAGTTTGGGGACCGCTGTGTTACACCACAATGCCACCCAACGGCAGGAAACGAGTAGAATTTAGTAAGATCCCAGTGTGGTAATGCGACACATGCTGTTATGAGAAGCCAGAATTATAGTGTGTTAAAAAGATTATTTGTAGATGAAGCTGGTTCTCACGTCTCGGACATAGCCTTGAGAGGAAAGGTTAACAGGGTGTTGTATGTACACTCACTCAGGAAATGCATCCAATGCTAATGTGCCAATAAAAGTACTGCATGAGAAAATCTCTGTACAGCCTGTCAGGTCATGTAGTATGCAGGCTTAAGCTTACTAGTTCTGTAGGACCATGCATGATGGTTGAGGTCTTAAATACTCTAATTATCTTACTATCACAATCCCTGAAATAACAACATGACTGCTGAATTAAAACTATTTAAGACAAATACCAGGAGCATGTCAGGACTGAAACGCAAATCAACTGAAGCAATCAGCAAATTTAAGCTCTTACACACGATTAAGCAGGTATTTATTTAGACCAGGGGTCAACAACCTTTTTAAAACTCAGAGCTACTTCAAGGGTACTGAGTAATACGACAGGCTACTTGTTTGATACAAACTTCCTGAATAACAAAGTTGCACAGTTCACTTTTAAAGTTAATAATAATAAAAAAAAATATTTATATATGTGGAGACTCTACAAAACCATGTTTGTACAAATGATCAGTTACGTAAGATAAAAAAAAAAAAACCTGCGATATACTACTGCTGTCCACACTTGTCGCACTGGATGCAATAGGGTTAGAGTATACTCTTTTAAACATCGTACTTATCGGAGCGAGTGGAGATGACATCGTTTGCTATTATCACCATTGCTCCTTTCAGGACCCCCCCAACCAATAAGGCTTTCTTATTCTATATATTCTATATATATATATATATATATATATATATATATATATATATATATACAGTATATAAACCGCACATTTTTAAATCTACATCAACGCAAGTATTAATTTTTAGACGGAGCTCTATGGTCACTAGTGCTATTTTTATAACATGCCCTGTGGGCAACTCACATGCTCCCTGCAGGCACTGTGTTGGTGACCCCTGATTTAGACATTATTTACAATGCACTTAGAAGATGCTCGAATGCCGCAGTGGTAAAACCTGATAGCTCAGTTCAGCAGAGATCCAGGTTTAAAAACTCTGTGGTGCTATTGACTGGTCGGGCGCCAGACATGATTGGCTATGTATGAGAGGGGGTGGCCGAACAGCCTAGCAATTGAGAGATGCGCTTGTCAGTCCACTCTTAGTGCTGGTCCCAAGCCCGAATAATAATAAGAAGGGTAGTGCCAGGTAGGGCTGGGTGATTTTCACTATTAATTCGGTTAATTCGAATGAATGTTTTCACCCGATGTTAGAAATGTGACGATCGCGATTGTTTACATACTTTATATTTTAATTGAAATACTAACATGTCACGAGGCAGAAACTGACCAGACGCTCGCGGAATATAAATAAAGGAAAGTTTAATATCAAAAAGGGTAAAATCAGTATACAAAATCCAAAACCAAAACCAGAGGATAAACAGACAAGCAGCTAAAACCAAAACAGCAAAAACAGTAAATGGAAGACAACAAGGATCATACACGGTAATGGTTAGATTCAGAAATAAGGCACGCAAACACGATCGGCAAAACTTCACAACAAGACACACAAACCAAAAGAAATTTGAGTCTTTTTTCAATTGCATTATATTATACAAGAACAAGCAAAAAAAAATCGCAATCGTAATCAAGAATACATTTGAAAATAAACGAGATTTTTTATTTTTTTTTGCAATATATTACACTGTGGCAATCTTTCATACGGGAACCGAAAGCATAAGAAAACAAAATGTAAACAGGAAAACCACAATATTACAGAGAAAGAGACTGAAGTGAACAACAAAGCACATTTTAGCCAAATACTTGTTTTTATTATGTTTCAGCCACACGGTATGTCTCATTTTGCTGATAAAACAATTTAATCACTTAATTAAATTTCACTAATGCAGTCATTGTTCAATGTCAGTTAATTAAAAGGAAAAAAATGACAAAAACTGGCTTCAACTCAGGAAACCGTCAGTGCTACACACCCTGTATACACTCTTATATTTATTTTCATTGGCAGTTTTTCAAATAATCTTTTATTACTAAATTACAAATCATGTATTTTTGAAATGAAAATTACCATCTTGTTTTACATCTAATCCCAACCTGAGGTCATATATTAGATCCATTAGTTGCCCAACAACAGCCCGATTTGTTGGTGAAGTAAATTCTTATAACGTCGTGCCAGTAAAACTGAACATGTGCCCTTTCAAATAGAAAACAACACGTACACAAAACAAAGAGTTTAAAGAAGCACACAGACAGACAGAGACAAAACAGGAAGACTAGACTTGCACACAAAGGCTTATAGACAGCCAGGTAGTTTAGGATGTCAGCAGGTAATTACAGCAGGAAATAATCACATAGACACACATATAACTGTAAAAGACGAGATGTCAGACTCTAAGGTAAAAGGACACACTGTGTACAGGAGTGACTAAGCCAGAAGTAATTAACTTGTTTTGATAAAGTGAAACATTTTCACGACCCTAACGCTAGCTAACTCCTTTTCAAGGCTATAGTCTTATTAACTTTTATTTTATTTGGATTTAATGCTATGTTTAGCACATATTTGTGCCATTCAGTCTGGTTATAGTTTATTTTCTTTACATTTTGAGTTCACTTAATATTTTCATGTTTTTTTTTTTTTTTTTTTTTTTTTTTTTTTTTTTAAAGATATGTTAGTACTGTTCTTGTATTTCCTTGGGTAAGGATTTCTTTTATGGTTCCAGGTATGAATAGCTGTTGCTTTTCCATTATGTATTTAGAGCATTCTATTAGGATGTGCTTTATCGTGACAAGTGTTTGGCAATTCTTGCAAGTTGAGAGATTTTTTCCTTTGATCAGTGTATCCATAACTTAACTGTCAGGACTATGAAATAATTTATTAACAGAACACATAGCCTTCATTATAATGAGATGATTTAATTGCCTCTTTATTCTGGTCAAGGTGATGGTGGGTCCTGTTACCCTGGACTCACTTGGCGCTTTTCCACCAAAAGAACTCTTGAACAGGTTCTGTTCGGGTTTCTTAATGTTTTTTAGAGAACCAACAAATGCTTCCACCAGTTTTTGAGAACCAAGCATGTGTCACCAACGGTGGGCGTTACACAACGAAAGTAAAGAGTAACATGATAGCGGAGAGTGTAGATTACCTGAGAGCATTTGTGCTGTTGTTACAGATGTTTTATGCAAAAAGCATCGCTCAACTATTGTCGATAAGAAGACGTAGACGTGTTTGTTGCTTTCTTTAGTGCATTCACCTGAGAAGCTTTTTGCGCTCCGCTCTCACCGCAACCATTAGCGCCAATAGCCGATTTGCTCCACGACACGAACATTTGTGTGTAATAACCATCAAACCCACTCTAAAAGCTCCACATATATCTGTGTTTAGCTGTATTTACTTCACGTGTGGTGGTTATGCAGCTCAGAGATCTGAATCCGCTTCTCGGGAGAGTAGAAAATGCTTAACGTAAAAAAAGCGTAACCTGGCTGAATGTACTAAAAGTACAACATGGGAAAACGTAACTTCTCTTTGATATTACTGGTTATAAGTTCTCTGTACTGCCAAAATGTATCGTCGTTGTTTTAGTACAACAAGCCACGTTACGCTTTTTTTCTTCACGTTAAGTGTTTTTCGCAGAAATGCACCCTGGACAAGACGGCATTCTATTGCAGGGCTTCGTCTAACTCCCCTTTCTCCTCAGACAGAGCCAATCATGTCTGTATGTTTGTTTGCTTATTAGGATTTTAACGTCACATTCTCTACAACAAACTTGTGTCCAGATGAACTGATTCAACTTTGTGGATTTGTGTACCTGGATTATTGAGCATGCATCAACAGATCTATGTCTGTATGTAGACACCTGACCAGTCAATAGCAATAGTCAATAGCCGTGGATCGTGGATCCCAGTGGTAGTGGGTAAGCTGAATTTATTTCTGTGCCTCCCAATTACTTTTTTAAACACAAATTCTTAAAAAAATACAGTTTGCATTATTTCTATATTTTTTTATTAGGATTATAACGTCATGTTTTACACTTTGGTTACATTCATGACAGAAATGGTAGTTACTCATTACACAAGATTCATCAGTTCACAAAGTTAATGCCAACACAGTCATGGACAATTTAGTGTCTCCAATTCACCTCACTCGCATGTCTTTGGACTGTGGGAGGAAACCAGAGCTCCTGAGGAAACCCACACAGAGAACGGGGAGAACATGCAGACTTCACACAGAAAGGACCCAGACCGCTCCACCTGGGGATTGAACCCAGGACCTTCTTGCTGTGAGCAGTTTGCATTAACATGACTTAAAAACGACATACAAAAAAACTAGAACGTTAATTATTAAGCATTTATTCGTCTAGTTTACTAAAGCTAGTAGACCTGCTGGATGAGTTCATTTTGCACAAAGTGAGAAAATTTTGATGTTCTGCCAGGTTAGATTGTTAATGTCTCAGCACAGATGTTTAATTAGGCTAGGAGTCATTCAAGGACATCTTGCATAAGCTTTGAATGAGTGTGCTTTTGTCTTCTGTCATTATTATTATTATTTTTTTTACTGTGCACCATTAATCACACCTGATCAGAATGAGAGTTGCTTTTGCTAAACAGCACAACCTACTCCATAAAGCTGTCACATGTTTATTGTGTTTAAGCATAGATATGTAATTGGTAACAGTAGCTCTTCTGACTAATTCCTCCTCTAGTTCATTGATGGTCGGGGCATCCTGACCTTGGAATGGTTTCTGTAATTTCTGCTATGGTCGTGCCTTCTTCTTTATTCTTCTTACAATGTGTGATTTGATCCCTGACATTTTTCAAATAGGTTATTTGAATACTTTGAATGTTCTCCTAAGTGAGTTGGAAATTTAATGCGCTCCATTAAATTGAATTATTTTAGCAAATTGTTGGAAGGTCCTGGCTTTTTGTATTTCATATAAAGCACACTGTTTTAGATAATGTTACTCTCGGCCAATTTGTATCTAGAATAAACTTTTATTAAGATAAAAAATGAACAAAAAACAGTAGGGTTTATAGCCAGTCCTTGAATCCATAATAATCTCTGAAAAAGAAAGAGCATTAGGTTTGGTTTGTCCTCTATGGCCAGATTGAATGAGTCCGTTGAGAGAGTTCGAGTGCAAAATTAGAAAGGCAGACCATTAGGAGCCAAATGGAGCATGTTGCCTTCATATACCAAGCACAAAAGCATAGAGAGAGCGGAGGGCCGGCACAATCCACTTAATGCTCAGCCATCACTGGCTAACAGGGACTATTTTTTTATTTTCATGGTTTTGATTTTTTAAAGATTAATAGGAGTACCTCAGGCAAGGTAGGGGTAACCGAGTGTGGAAGGGAGTGTGAAAACGGTGGGTTGAGAACACACCTGTGATATAGTGTGCCATTACAAAAAGGCAACAGGCCATGCATGAGCCATTTAAGCATGAGCCATGTAACACAGTCAGTATTCAACTTTCTGTCTTTTACTTTACATTCAAGACTGATCAGACTGATGACCCTTCTTCTATGCTGGGTCCAGTTTTAACAGAATTACTACGTGCAATGCAGCAACCCACCCTGAATAGTGCACTAATCCATCACGAGGCCTCGGCCACCTCCTCCCCCTCAGACACAGCCAATCATCTCTGACATCCCTGAATCCCAGCAGTAATGGGCTAACGTGATTTACCACTCATGCACAAAATAATATATTTATATTGGTTAGGGATTTTTTTTAATGCATTTTCTCCCCGTTTTCCTCCCAATTTAGCACAGTCAATTTGTCTTCCGCTGCTGAGGGATATCCGGTTGTATCCGAGGAGAGAATGTCATGGCCCACGCCTCCTCCGACATGTGCACAGCCCTCCTCCTCTTGCCCCTGCATTCTGCACAGGTGTCTCTTCCACCAATCAGGGTCCTTACCCACCCACACATAGTCCGGGCGTCCCGCCCTAGCAGATACGGTGGCCAATTAGTATCTGCTGCAGGCAATGCCAATTATGCCTACCAGATGGTGCCCAGCCGATGGTGCCAATTCACATCACTTGCATGTCTTTGGACTGTGGGAGAAAACCAGAGCTCCTGGAGGAAACCAACGCAGACACTGTGAGAACATGCAAACTCCACCCAGAAAGGACCCGAAACACTCCACCTGGATATTGAACCCGGTGCATTTCCACTATTTCCACCCTTAACATAACAGCTATATCTTTCACCATCTAATACCAGGCGTAAATCAGTAGCAGCCGTGTTCGGAACGGCTGGCAGGTCTGTAATTTTTCGACCTGATTAAATTGCTTCATAACCACAGGAGCACATTGATTTTCTTTTGGCTTTCAGATTTTGGTTTGGGCAATTTACATACGTTTGACTAGGTATTCAAACATAAACTGGCAACCGTGTGAGGTGATCCTCTTTATTCTATATTTCCTTTTAGCACACTTTCAGTGTAACCTGTATTAATCCATAAACACTCACAACTAAAGGCCAGTCAGCATACATTCCTAAGGGACATGTAGGTCATGGCAGTTTTTGGATCCTATTGATTTTTTGATAGGAGAAAGCAATTTGTGGAATGTGCTCAATTTATGGCAACCTTCCAAGCATTATTATTGTTATTATTCTAAAAAAAGGACCCACATCAGTGTCTCAATGCCCTGCATGCTGTATACTTGCCCTACATGCTCTAACCTGCCAGCGTCTTCATTTGTATTCAAAACCTCATTAATTAATTCATTTCTGTCTGTTTTGAAACCTGCATTTCCTTTGTAATTAAGAGCACGTTTCTCTCATAATGATTAGCATTTTACAGCATCATTTCACTTCAAGTGAAATAAATAGGAGTACGCAACGTGCGACGAGCAACAGCTTTGGTAAGTTTAACACTACTGTCAGACACTGAAAGTTAAGACTGAGGTGAGATCTTATCAGCTTTATACATCCAGCCCTTAAAGCACAAACACAAAGAGAATATAATTAAAAAAGAGTGTACCTGAGCCTGATCCAGACGTGGTCATGTCATAGATGAGGTCTTTGAGCGTTGTGCCTACATTTAGGAATGGGTGGTCCATGGAGGGGTCCTCCTCATTAGGCACACGGTGGTGGATGACTGAGCGACTGTGACATACATAGAACACAGTGACGAGCACGAAGCACAACACACACACAGGCCCAGCAATCACAGCCGCTAGAGCCACAGGGCCCAGTGTGGGAGGTTTCACGGTTATATCTGAGACACATAGAGAAAGAAAAAGCAACAATTAATATATGTATGATTATAACTGAAAGTGTTAGAACATTAGTTAAAGGTTAGACTCTTAAATTTGTATTAAATAAACGCATTTGTAACCAACAGTTTGTGATGAGTAAGCAATTGCAACAGAAGGATTTTAACGTCATGTTTTACACACTTTGGTTACATTCATGACAGGACAGGTAGTTACTGGCCACACAAGGTTCATCAGTTCACAAGCCCAATGCCAAACACAGTCATGGACAACTTGCACATCTTTTTACTGAGGGAGGAAACCGGAGCTCCTGGAGGACACGGGAAGAACATGCAAACTTAACACAGAAAGAACCCGGACCACCCCACCTGGGGATTGAACCCAAGACCTTCTTGCTGTAGGGTGACAGTGCTACCCACTGAGCCACCGTGCCACCAGCAATAGATAGTTCTAGAAAAGTTTAACTGTACAGACTTTTTTCCCCCTCTTTCAACTGCTTCTCTATTTAGAGGTCACCACAGTGGATCATTCTGGTCCGTGTACCCTATTTGGCACAGTTTTACACCAAATGCCCGTCCTGACACAACCCTCTTTTATTTATCTGGGCTTGGAAACTGCACTGAGAACACATGGACATGTGCACCTTCCAGTAGCTCTCATACATCAGGTCAGCCAATGGCAATTTAGTTGGCACAGCAGAAAATCATGCTAGCCCACTACCACTGAGATCCAGGGTTCAAATCTAGCGTGAGTTTCCACTAACAACCTTTAATTGTACACACACACAAAAGAAAAACAGCCTAATTCACTTCATTGTAATCAAAATGTTTAAGGTCCCTCCTGCTGACAGAAAAAAACAATGAAGTTATTTTTATATACCCGATAAAAAAGCTCGGGTGGTGCAGCGGTTTATTATGCTAGCCCAACAACTCTGAAATCTTAGTTCAAAATATCAGCAGTGAGCCCAATCATGCGCTACACAGACATGATTTGCTATGTCTGACGGGAAGGACGGCCAAAACCCTGCAATGGACTGGAGCCCGTCCAGGGTATTCCCGCATGGTGCCCAGTGTTTCCAGGTGAAACAAGGCCCACCGTGACCATAAAATAAAAAGAATACTCAATAAAACTAACAGGCATGCACCTTCCTGAAAACATTTAAACATCAGGTAGCAATGTTTTGAACATATAATAAAGTATGTCAGTGGTTTGCCCTACTTATGCCAAACTACTTTCTTTAATAGAAAAAAACAAGACTATTTTCAAACTTTAGTTCAGGTTATTTATATTAACTGGATGAAATGGGCTTTTTTAAGCTGATCTCCAAAGCAACACATTCATCACAAGCACTCTGCCTCATACCAAATATATAAATCACTACTGACATCTTTTACATATTTAGAAGGGTCAAGAACACCTCATCTGAGGTGGCAAGCCATGCTGACAACAGCTAGTGAAAAGTTAGTGAACCTTTAAATTGTGTTATTTAAAGTATGTAATAGACATATAGCTGCCTCAGCACAGAATGTTCCAGAAGGGTTAGATCAGATAATGATATCAATACAGAGTTTAAATTGAGTGAGAAGTGAGAAGACTGCGGCCGAGACCTATTTTGATTTCATTCTTTGATGTGTGTTCTTGTACCAGGTAGATCTCTGTAGTTGCTTAACTTCAAATGACATATTAAATTTGCTTTTAAAATGGTGTTAAACATTTAATTCAATATGCAGCATTATTTAATTCTGACAACATCTCAATTTTACCCCCAGGGTAGCAAAAAGTAACTATTTTATCACTTTCCCATATATCATTTTTATATCCACACAGTACTGTGCAAAAGTTTTAGACTGCCATTAAATGTGTTTAGCAATGGTAGAGAAACTAAGAAATAATTATCTATGGTCATTATATTAGAATACAACCAGAAAAAAAACTGATTCTATAGGCTAAAGTGGTATAGTGTGACCTTCCTTTTACACTTGTGCAATGGCAGGAACCTGGTACTCCTCCATTCATCAATGGAATGGAACCCTAATTAATGTCATTGCTTACACCTGTATTTGTGCAGTAATAAATCCAAGTTTGAATTTTTTGGGTCCAACTTTCGAAAATATGTGAGAAGAAGAGTTGGAGAGATAAAAGAATAAGTGCTTGCAACCCTTAGTATTTGTTTATTTTGGTTTTAACAACATATTTAACACGTGTCATTTAATGGCAAAAAATAGGTATTATGTTTGTCTTTTTTTTTTCTCTTATCTATATATTAGTCCATTTTATATATTTTTTTTCATTTTGATGGCTACGAGTTAGATTAAAACTGTTCTTGTGTTGTTTTGTGTAAGAGTTTCTTTTATGTATTCAGGCATGTGTACTTGTTCTCTTATCTTGGTGTATTTAGGGCATTCTATTAAAATGCATTTTATTGTAACAGGTGTTTAGCAGATTTTACAGATTGGTGGGTTTTCTCCTTTTATCAGGTGTTGGTGGGTTACTCTGGTGTGGCGGATTCTGCAATTTGTGTATATGACTTGGCCTATGTGCCCAGCCCTTATTAAAACATGGGGGGTAGTCCTGGTTTGTGGCTGCATTTCTGCCCGTGTTGTTGGCAATATTGTCCAAACTAATGAGATCACGAATGTAGAAAAGTCCAGACAGGTTTTAAATCATCAAGCCATTCCTTCTGGAAAGCACCTGAATGGGAATGGTTTTATTTTTCAGCATGATAACAATCCCAGGCACACTGCTAATGCAGTGAAATCATATTTGGAGAGAAAAACAGCTGAATAAAAAAAATAAAAAACAGCCTTAATCTAAAGCAGTCTGGGAAGTGCTAAAGCCTGATGTAATGTACCAGAAAATTACCTAAGAAAGGTGTGCTAAATAAATATATATAAATAATAAATGTGGAGGGTCATTGAAACTTTGCTAAAACAACAAATCTAGTGGTGGCTTTTGCACTGTATGTGGACAGAAATCTAAGGATGAAATCTAGGTGTTTCAGCCAAACTCATTGCTAACCTGCTCCAGCATGACATGGCATCTGTGCACAAAACAAAAGTCCAGAATGACATACAGTGGTACCTCGTAACTCAATGTCCTCTAAACTCAAAATCTTTAAAACTCAGTTCCCTTCGTGGAGAAATTTGTACCCTTAAACTCAATGTTCCCCTTAAACAGTTTTTTAAAAAATGTATTCATTTAATTTAAAATGAACAATGAACAGTCTCTTTGTTCAGCGCTTGACTTGGGCGGTGAGGTAATACGTCATCAAAGTGCACATATGAGACGAATCTGCATTTGTGTGGAATAACTATAAAATCCACTCTGAAAGTGTCCACATGTATGTGTCACTTTTAAACTTGTGTTACAGCTCGAGGTTCTGAGAAATTGTAAGAATCAGCTTTTAATTTCAGTGTTTTTATATTATAATTGTGTAGTTTTCAGTGTATAAGTGTCAAAAACAACCTCATTATTTTAAATAAGCCTAAAATATATGCAGTTCCACGGGAACATGGGACACATTAACAGGTTTCCCAAACATCCTTATGGGAAAAAATACCTTGAACTCAACGTCTTCTAAACTCAGTTTCAAGGTGCCACTGTAGTTTGACAGGGTTGGTGTGGTGGAACTGTGTTCAGTCACCTGTGGAGTGAGGTTGAGTCCTGCCCTCATTTCCAATACACATCTTTGAAATAAACTATCTATTCCAAACCAGGCCTTTTCAAGCAGCATTAGTCCATGACCTTACAACTTCTCTTTCAACTACATGGGCACAAATTCTCACAGCCAGGCAAAAATCTTGTGGAAAGCCTTTCAAGAAAAGTGGATGCTGTTACAGCTGTAAATGTTCATTTCAATATTTGTTTTAAACAGAGATGTTCAACAAGCTTATGGTCAGTTGTGTACGGTCTTTTTCCCCATATAGTCTATTTGGGTCCAAGTTTGTTAAAAGGCACAACCTTCAACTCCTAGAAGTCAGTAAGCTTATAATAGTGCACCACAAAATGAATGGCAGAAAAGACTGTAGATCTTAGATATTAGCATTAGAAGCACAGTTGGAATGCGGCCTGTGGTGCTAATTAATTCAAATTAAATAAAAAAATACCTGCTGCTTATCCCTTTGATATTATTTCCATTACATTCATGCTGGTAGTTAACCAAATGAACATTACACATTTACAGGCACTGGCCATGCCATTAACTCACTTTTAACAAAGGCTGCCTCCCAAATAGTGACCTATGCACTAAAATTGTGCACTTTTGTAATGAAGAATGTAGCCTTGGCTCTGTGGTTTAATATTTGGATTAGGGCACTAATCCCAGGCTTTCAACCTGAGAGATACAAAAGCACAGCAGTAATAGCAGCATTCATTTAAAGAATAACAAATCTCAACCATTACCAAATTCTGAACCGCTCCAAATCAATTTACAAAATATGTCTATAATCCACAATCCTGCCCCCACCCACTTAAATTTTACCCACTATTTTGATCTTTATTTAACAATTGGCACACATGAGTCATGTCAGTCCATCTTCTCTTGTGACCGTTTCCTTATATACTGTACAATCAGCACTGGAACATATTATGAAACACAGATATCCAGAGGACATATGTCTAGACAGCCTTTAAGAAACAATGAAACGATACTTTTGTGATACAAACTTTCAAGGTTTTGAGCAAAGCTATTCCAGCACAGCACTGCTGACTCTGATGCTTTAAACCACCTCCTCATGGTCAGATTATATAGTTGTGCCTGGGCATGTAGCAAAAACAATTTCTGGTATTAATACTGCCCTTCCTAAATTAGTGCTGGGCGGTACGTCGCAAATATCAATATTACTTTTTACACGATGTTGAAAATGACCATATTTGATATATCGAGTATGCGTAGAATAAACAGGTTACCATTTGAGAACATTTAAAACAGAGCACAGAAGCGCTGCGCAGAACGCTTTCCTTCGCGTTTCAGCACGTGCACACACACATGAAAACTGAATCACGAGTCAGAAACGACTCTTTTCAAACGAATTATTCGTTGGAATCGAATCAGAGAGCTGTGCTCTTATCTATGGTAAAGATTCATTCGTTGTGCTCACTCTGTTTCATTATGATGTCGTGCATAAATAACTCCATTCATTTGGTAAAGAGATTCAGATTTATAAACCAATCAGAGCTTTCGAATTCAGATTTTGGGTGGAATTTCAATCTCTCTCTTCATTGGTTGTTTTCTAAGTAGGTGGACATGCACAGTTGGAAATGGATTTATATATTCTGGAAATATTCTGGAAACACACGAAGAAAAAACAAGTGGATTATATGCCTAATAAAACAACACGCTGATATAGATTTGGTCTCGGTTTGAAGAAGAGAAGTTCAGGTAAACAGCAGTTATGATTTTATGCAGCTGTGTGGTTGATCTGGGTCGCGGTGCTGCTGAATTATCTTTTTAAAGTAAATATTACAATCAGCAAAATTACATCGTATGTATGATGCACAAAGTTAATGATGTTATTTTAGGTCATGAAGAGCTTTCACGATGGTTTCTGTACGATGGTTGATGAATGGTGATGTGATGGTTGGCGCTTCGTAGCTCAAAGTCTGGATCAATCCACTGAGCTGTTAACTTAACATGGTCTTTATATATCACGCGATCGGATCGGCTACTTTTAGGAAATATCGGCCGATCGCCGATAGCATATTTTGATTAAAAATCGCCCGATACCGATTCATAGCTGATCGATCGTCCCATCTCTACTAGATATAATATCAATATTGTAAATATTAATACAAATATTTTGTTTTATAGATAGCATAAACAACATAACCAACTGTCTGCGAGTCGCCATCGGACGTCACCCGAAATCCTTAGGTCACAAACCATTGAGACTGTGTCTGTTTACCGTGGCAGGTGTAAGCCAAAACAAAATCAAAAAGTATGTCATAATAACTTAATTAAAATTAATCTAAATGAGCATCATGAAAACCATAGTAAAGCTAAACTAAAGTTAGGACTTCTAAACATCAGGTCACTTGCATGCAAAACAGTAATTGTAAATGAAATAATTACAGATAATAGTCTTAGTGCACTTTGTTTAACTGAGACCTGGGCTAGACCTGATGAGTATCTAGGTTTAAATGAAGCATCTCCTCCGGGTTACAGTTATGAACATAAGCCACGTCTTAGTGGTCGTGGTGGAGGAATAGCCGCAATTTATGACAAGGACATACTGTAGGTCTCACTGTAAAATCAACTCCCATAACAAACTCGTTTGAAGTTCTTATCTCTGACATAACCAATAAATGTTCATCTGATAAAACTAGTATGTTTAAGCTGGTTACTGTTTATCGACCCCCTGGTCCTTACTCAGAATTTCTTAACGAATTTGCCGATTTTCTTTCTAAATTAGTTTTATCAACTAAGAAAGCTTTAATTGTTGGTGACTTTAATATCCATTATGAGGATAAATGTAATCCACTCAAAACTGCGTTTGACTCTATTTTAGAATCTTTAGGCATCACCCAAAATGTAACAGGACCCACTCACCGCTGTAAACATACCTTAGATTTAATACTTACTTATGGTATAAACATAGACAACCTGGAAATTGTACCACAGAATGACTTAATCTCTGATCACTGTCTACTAATTCATGAAGTGTCCCTGTCCAATAAGGTACAGCAACCAAATCGTTTTAAATATAAGCGCACTATTACATCTGCAACTGCAGCAGCGTTCATAAACTGCCTACCAGAATTACCAAATATACCAGCATCAGAACCTAAAGAACTAGATCAGGCAACTCAAAACCTAGAGACCGTACTGCGCACAACCTTAGATAACGTAGCCCCACTTAAAACTAAACTGATTAGGGAGAAAAAACTTGCTCCTTGGTACAATGACCACACATGCGCACTTAAACAAGCAGCACGGAAATTAGAACGCAAGTGGCGTCACACTACACTGGAAGTGTATAAGATTGCTTGGAAAGATGCTCTAACTGAGTATAAACATGCACTTATAAAAGCTAAATCTTTATATTATTCGTCCCTAATAGAGAAAAATAAAAACAATCCCAGATTCCTTTTTGAGACAGTGTCCAAATTAACTAAAAACGTCAATGAAACTGAATCTAATATACCGCCTGACTGTACCAGCGATGATTTTTTAAAATTCTTTAATGACAAGATAGAAAAAATACGACTTCAGAGTCAGAGTGTGTCACCTGCCAATGTTAAGTATGGACTTAAGTATGGATCTGAGCAGCATTGGTGAGAACAGTGATGATAACAGTAACGAGTTAATCCAACTAAATTCCTTTAATCCAATCTCCCAAAATGAACTAACTGTGTTGATTAAATCATCGATGTCATCATCGTGTATACTCGATCCTGTTCCAACTCGTCTACTTAAAGATTTACTCCCAGCTATTGTAGAGCCCCTGCTTACATTAATCAATGCATCCCTTAGCCTTGGATATGTACCTAAATTGTTTAAAAGTGCTGTTATTAAACCCCTGATTAAAAAACCTAATCTTGATCCACATGTACTAGCTAATTATAGGCCAATTTCAAACCTTCCTTTTGTCTCAAAGATATTAGAAAAAGTAGTTTCCAAACAGCTATGTTCTTATTTGAATGAAAATTGTATTCATGAAAAATTTCAATCAGGATTTAGACCCAACCATAGTACCGAAACCGCATTAGTTAGAGTAGTTAACGAGTTGTTAATGTCTTCTGATAATGGATGTGTCTCTTTTCTTGTTCTATTAGATCTTAGCGCAGCGTTTGATACGGTCGATCATAACATTTTACTGGAGAGGCTAGAAAATACAGTAGGTGTTAAAGGACTCGCACTCTCTTGGTTTAAATCATATCTGACTGACCGCTCTCAATTCGTTTATGTAAATAATAAATGCTCGGAAACTACAAAAGTAAAGTGTGGTGTTCCACAGGGGTCGGTACTGGGACCGCTATTATTTACACTCTATATGCTTCCACTAGGTGAAATTATTCATAAACATGGCATAAACTTTCACTGCTATGCAGATGACACACAGCTGTATATATCAGCCAAACCAAATGATACTGACACAATCAGTAAGATAGAAGATTGTGTAAACGACATAAAAAACTGGATGTCGTGTAATTTTCTTTTACTTAATTCAGATAAAACTGAGGTTTTACTTGTTGGCTCTAAAGCTGCAAGAGACAAGTTGTCTAACCTGGTGCTAAACTTAAACACGTTCTCTGTTACTCCCAGCCCAGATGTAAAAAACTTAGGTGTCACAATAGATTCAGATCTCTCATTTGATACACACGTTAATAATATTACTAGAGTTGCTTTCTATCATTTGCGTAACATTTCTAAAATAAGAAATATACTATCTGTTAATGACGCCGAAAAACTGATCCATGCGTTTATAACTTCTCGGTTAGATTATTGTAATGCTCTTCTAACAGGATGCTCTGGTAGATCCTTAAACAAACTCCAATTAGTTCAAAATGCAGCAGCTCGAGTGCTAACTAGAACTAAAAAATTTGACCATATTACTCCTGTTCTATCATCTCTACACTGGCTGCCAGTTAAATTTCGCATTGATTACAAAATACTTTTACTAACTTATAAAGCGCTACATGGTCTGGCTCCACAGTATCTGAGTGAACTTATTAATCACTACAGCCCAGTGCGTCCACTTCGTTCACAAGATGCAGGGTTACTTATAGTTCCTAGAATTAAAAAGATCACGGCTGGTGGAAGAGCGTTTTCTTACAAAGCTCCACAACTCTGGAATAATCTTCCTGCCTCTATTCGGGATTCGGACACAGTCTCAATGTTTAAGTCTAGACTGAAAACATATTTATTTTCTCAGGCTTTTGATTAGTATAGACAAAGGCGCAGAGCTTGGGGGTTCTTGGTCATAGAAACTTGTGGTGATCAGGGATGTTGGGTTGCTGTCGTTCTGCCTCTCTTGTCCGATCACTCAGGTTTGATGACGGTGGGGAGATGGGCGCTGATGTCCTATGAAAGCCTTCATGACCTTGTTACCTGCTTGCTCTCCCTTTTAGTTATGCTGTAATAATTAGGGCTGCCGGAGTCTAAAACTCTCTGTAAAACTGTTTGTCAACTAGCATTGTACATTATTAACTACATTCTCTGTTGTTTTACTCCGAGGGCATTCTGATGGAAACCTGTTTACCCGCCGAGGTTAAGGATTAAAGTCGAGACTGCCGGGACAACGATGCTGCTCCTGTCAGATGTGACGGGTCTGGAGTAATTGCAACGACAAGAAATCACTACAGACTTTATTGAAGACTAGAGTGGATAACAACTCTATTATTATTTAATTGTTTATTTATCTATTTATTACCAGTTATGACTTTTAGATCATTTAATTCTGTGTTTGTATGATTTGTGTAAATCGTGTATTTATTTAAAGTATCCTCCAGGCCACCCAAGAAGGATGGGCCCTGCTGAGTCTGGTTCCTCTCAAGGTTTCTTCCTGTAATTTTCAGGGAGTTTTTCCTTGCCACAGTCGCCCTCGGCTTGCTTAACAGGGGTTTTTGTATCTGTTGGTCCTGGATTTTGTAAAGTTGCTTTGAGACAATGTATATTGTAAAAAGCGCTATATAAATAAAGTTGACTTGACTTGACTTAAGCTAAAATATGGGCAGTGGCCTGCCATTGTACTTTAAGTTTATATTATAATCTGTTATGGTTCAATCAACATTAGATCAACTTGGATTAGTCACTCCACAAACTGTTTTTAATACTACATGCACATTTCCTGTATTTTCTGGTTGTATCTAATAACAAGACAAGAAATAATTATATATGGTCATTATAGCATTGCTGAAAAAACAAATCGAATGGTGGCCTAAGACATTTGCACACCACTGTATATATCCAAACTATAACATTCAATCCTATATGAATACTCACTTGGAAACTTTATGGAGTCAGCGTTCTTGTTGCACCAGTCGGTGCTGCAGCACATAGGGTAGATGCCCGTGTCATCCTTGGTGGAGGGTGCACAGACGAAGGGCCGGTCATGCGGTATCAGCTTGTTCTTACTGATGCACCAGCTCTGCTGTGTCGTTTTACTGCCTGACTTTGTGATGGCAATGTAACACAGACCGTCCGTGGTGCATGTGGAGTTCGGGCAGCGATGACAGTAACATTGTAAGGCTGCAGGAGAGGGAAAAAAAAAAAAAGAACACACACATTTGGATTAGAAATGGATTTTAATAACAATAAAAGAAACCAAATAAAGGAATAAAATAGATCTTAATAAAAGAAAGCACTGCAGGCAATAGCTTAAAATAAAGGCTAATTGCTCACTAATTAAAAACTCCCTCAAGTAAAAGAGACATTGTGCATATTCACTAATCCTGCAGCGTAGATTAATGGAGTGAGCAAGTGAGCTTGTGTGACGTATTGGTAAAAACCAGATACAGAATGTGCATGACATAGCTATTGGTACCTAGACCATTAGTACCGGACCCAAGCCCAGATACATAGGAAGTTGCATCAGGAAGGACATCCGTTGTAAAAACTGCCAAATTAAATATGCAGACAAATGATTTGCTACTTCAGAGCTACCTGACTGTGGCCAGTTCACCGAAAAGAACAAATAAACCACAACCAAAAATACTACTTGGTACTACTTGATGTACTGGGCAGTGCTTTTTACACTCCCCTGCCATGACTTTAGACCTCCAGAGCACCGCCTCTGGCTTTGTACGCGGACAATTTATATTTCTCAAAAACACTAGAGTTGACAGTAAGAGGACTAGACAAGTGCAGATTCCTTTAAAACAGCCACTGGGAAACTGTCTGGTTAAATTATCCAATGTTGACGTGTGCTTCAGTAAAGACTAGACTGGTTGAAGATGCAGGTGAAGAGTGTCAACGAATCAGATCTGCTTTGGTAAAATGATTGATATAAGCTAAAAGAAAGAAGAGAAAATAGAGTATAGATTCCACCTGCACCTCAAACAAGTGGTGAAGTTAGTGTGCGAATTTAGGCAGTCAAGCAAAGAAACGTATTTGTCAGTGCTTGCAATATGTGCTGAATGTGGCTTTATTATTTCCCGATGTTGGGTTGGTTCTAGGGCTGTCACGCTAACCGCAATTTTGAAATATCGCGGTATAGACCAGCCAACCGCAGGGCATGCCAAGCAACCGCATCACCGTGATATTCACGTTTTTTCTTTCTTTCTTCTCTTTTTTTTTTTTTTTTGCAGGATCCATCTTGTTTTATACGCTTACAATCGGGCGTAAAAAATTTTAAATAAATTCGTAATGAAAATGAGCTAGGAGCGACATTTTCCCGCAACCTGTTCGCATGCGTTGCTGCTGAGTGTCAGGCTTTGTGTTTTAATTACAACAGGAATTATAGGCAAGTTTATTAATGATCAAATTGAGTTCACACTCAATAAAATACTTGTAATTTAGACTATATATATGCTGGAATGATTTAAATGTATTTTTTCGTTGAATAAAAATGTATTGAAACGAATAATAACTTAAAATGTCGTATATATTGTTATGTTAATTATATCTACTAAATAGATAGTTAATAGTGGCGCAATAACCAGGCTAGATTTGCTTTGATCTGTAAAGTCGCATGCAGGATCAGTACACGTGTGTATTAGTGTAACATCAGTAACGCCGGGAACATCGCTACCCCACTCAGATCCTCTCTAAACCACATCAGGTGAACATGTTGGTTCTTCTAGCGCCAAAACACTTTTTTTTCGTTTCACAGTGTATATCTAGCCTAGGCTAGAAGCTAAATTTAAACCTTTTTTTAATAGAGAAAAGACGCGCATCCCTGCTCTGTTCTGTATTTAACATTAAACACGCATTTCATTGGTCTTAAAGCTGTCTCATCTTTGTCATTATAAAGCAATAATATATCGAATCATAGCCTAACAATAAAGCTTGTTTATATAGCTCTAAAATCCAGATTAATGAAGTAATTTATAAAAAAAAATAAAAAAATAAAAAAAATAAAAATAAAAAAATAAAAGGCGATATCACCGCATACCGCGATATTGAGACAGGTTGATTATCGCAAGGGGAAATTATTTCACCGCGACAGCCCTAGTTGGTTCTACCAGAAAACAGTGGGCACAAGCTAGGAACAGCCTGGACAGGGAACTAATCCATTGAAGGCTTGGCTACCAACCCTGGAGCTGGACAATTTTCAATAAGGTCCTTTCCTGTTCCAACATGACTGTGCCCTGTGTTCAAAGCAAGTACATTAATACAGTATAAATACATGAAGACAAGATTTGTCTGCACCATGCCCTGACCTCAGTACCACAGCTGTGGAATAAACTGGAACATCAGTTGAGGTTTTCTTGACCAACCTCAGTGCCCATACATACACATATACAAATTCCAACAGACATATTTGACAAAGTCTTGTGAGAATCCTTTTCAGAAGTGTAGCAGTTGTTATAGCTGAAAGGTTCAAACAGATGTCACTCCAGTTTAATGGCATTTGCTGTTTTTTTTTTTTTTTTTTTTTTTTAAATGGGATGTCCAACAAGCTCATAGTCAGGTGTCCACACTGTGTGAGAATGCACTCCTTTTGTGTTTTTATATGCATTTGCATTATATGCAAAATCATGTATGGTGGTTTTTTTTTCAATAAAATAAGGGTTGGTTGAAAACGATAGATTGTCAATTTTTTTTTCCAGAAAATTATGTGAAACATCCATGGGTTGATTGTGCAGTTGACGTGTGCAAGAATGAGTGCATTTTCCTTTAGCTGGAAGAGAAAAAGCAATTTGGCTTCAGCACTGGCTGAGCTTGGCCTGCCCCACATCAGCTGATTACTGAGTCCAAGAACAGGTGGGGTTCAAGACAAAAAAAAAAATTATACACTGAGTTTTGGAGCAGGAGGAAGACATAGCCTGGGTTCTGGGTTCAGATAAGAAGTCTTGACAACTAGCACCTACTGGGTATATATAGATGTGTTCGAAGTCAGTGAATAAAGCTGTAAGTCCACTACAGGAGATCAATGACACATTGTCAGCTGAAGGGTATGCATTCTGCAGTCAGACTACTGCGAGACCGAGCTCCCAAAAGCACCACAGTTCAGTAACAACAGTAAATACAGAGACCCTGCCACAGATGAACTCCTATCTATTGCCTCTCTCATAGATCCCTGGTTTTGGTTATCTTACATAGAACAGAGAACGTAGAGAGAATAAAAGAATCACACAGATCAGCCTGACACAACTATTCTGCTGCAACCAGCAAGTCAATATAATGAACATATAAGAAAAAAATCATAAGCAAGCTTTTTGAAGAAGATCATGCCACCTTCATCTACTCCTGAGTAACTATAGGACAATCAAAGCTGAGCTTACTTGACGTCCCCAGACACAGACTCTGATACGAACCACTTCATTGGTGGAAACAGCATGAATCAAACATCTATCTAAGCAACTTTGTGTAGTACCACCTCTGTATAACTACAACTAGTGCCCCTTGTGAGTGCTGTGCCACAGGGCATCACTTAAGCCTGAAACAGTATACAGGCTTGTGCTCCTTTTAAGAAACCAGTAAATAACTGCTTTATGTGGCGTGGTTTTTCTGAACTGAAAATGTATGCACAATATTCAAAGTAAGAGCTGCTTGTGAGCTTTGAAAGAGCTGCTTACTGTTCTCGAAAGGATATAGTTCAGCATGAGTTCAGCCCCTTGAAGGCATATTTAAATGTATTTATAATTGGCACAATTTGATCATTATACATTGTGTGCTGTTACTGTTTTTGTGCCTTTTATAATTCAAAAAACTTTGAAATAAATTGGCTTTTAAGTACATTGTTTAAGAACTAAAGAAATTAAAATCATAATCAAAAACTGTTAATAAATTTGGAATAACAAACTGAGAATTTATTTATCCATTTTTTGTCTTTGCAATATCACCACACTAGTTGAAACAGCCTACATGATCAGCTAGTCACAGTGCCTACAGGCTTTTAAAAGCAAAACAACCCAGTACCAAAGTCACTTAGAACTCTTGACTAACCAAATTTCAGTTCCAGTTCTAATTCTAGACAAACATGAGTGCACGATAGTTCTTTCCCACATCATTATTTAGTACATCTTTTGTACGAATGAAAGTTCCCTTAGTATAATGCCTAGTCAGGGGTAATAAACTCACGCCACTACTAAAATATTCATCCCAGACGAACAGGCAAGCAGTTCCATTGAAAAGCTCTCCATAAAAAAAAGATTATCGCTGAAGGTTTGAGGTTTTCCAATAGCGCTCTGTGCTGTAAAGTCATTTACATAACAGTGCCGTGAAAATTATTCTACACATTGAAAATGCATGCATAGAATAAGCATGAACATTCTATTTAAATATTTTATTCCATAGCAAATAGGCAAGGTTTTATTCAATAAACATGCTTTGGCACTGGCTTAAAGGAACGTACCAGTAATATACTGGCATTTTGGCGAGTTCGGGACAAAAAAAAGTCAAACTGACTAAAGAATTCTAAAATGTTAATGGCTGCTGTAAATGAAAAGTAGAGGTGGCATGGTGTAATGACACACCAGATGTCCAGGTCACAGTTGTGTCATATCTTCCACTCGTTGATAATGTTCTTCACCTTTTCATATTCATGCATGCTTCATCCTTTTTCTGACTCCTTTCAATAATAAGATCCTTCTGATTCTTTGTAAGCTGTTTGGGAACCTTGGCCTTTACACTTGAGACCACAAAATTTTCAGAATCAGTTTCTCTCCGCCATGTCTGCACTTTGGATCTGTGCACGTAATACTGTAGAGTCTCAAACTTCCAAAAATATAAAGCTTAGTATATAAGCATTAATGGCTTTTAGAAACATAACTGCTTAGTTAATTACTGTGTAATGGTTTGTTCTAAAGCACAACCCCTTCTAGATTTACCCCTGACTAACATTCTAATAAAACAAAATCTAACAAACACAAATAAATCAAAGCTTTTTTTAACACTGGACTCAAACAGACTTCCCTTAAATTTGTGGAAAACATATAGTTATGCCTAAATAATCAAACTCCAGGATTTTCTTCCTATTTCCCCTTTGTTAGCAGTCTGGTTGAAAAGTGTATGTGGAGAATTAACTGCACTGTTGGATGTGAGGCAAACACTAAGAACGTGTGTAAATATTGACTCAGAGTTTGGCTGGATGAGTGTGTAGCGTAGGCATGGCATGGTGCAGAGCGCTGTCTGACTTTTGTGCCAAGAACCCTGCCATAAAGCCTGAACTGTTTTGAGATAGCTGTCCTCTGGGCACTGTCGTGAAACAGAAGTGGGTGGACTCTTTTAACGTCTGCTGCTCCTCCAGAGACAAAACAATACACAAAAATGATTAAGTTCCACTCAGAAGGATCTCCAAATATTTAAGCATTTCAAGATTTTCGGTTAGTAATGTCCCATGTTTACATGCATAATCTTTGCTGCATTGTCAATAATCTATGGGAAATAGATTAAAAGTAGGGCTGTCACACGAAAAAAATTTTTAATCGAAATTAATCGTGATTAAAGAACCAAATTAATTGCGATTATCTACCTATCTTTCAGCCAATTATTTAAAATGACAAGTCTGTTCACGTTATCTGGCAAAAGTGAGGATCTTTTCCTGTTTGTAACCCTCCCACTGAAAACAGGCACTCAGGGTCCTACAATCAACCATTTCTAGATGCAACACGTATAACGTCATGTCGACCCACATTGTTAACTATGTTAAAGCGTCTACAGTCCATTGTGATCCATTTAACATCAGTGTTTGTAATGTTTCCACGACGTGTACAGTTCATGGGCTTTCCATATTATTATACGTATTTGTTTTGATTATTTGTCTTATGTAAAGCGTCTTTGAGTATCTTGAAAAGCGCTATATAAATAAAATGTATTATTATTATTATTATTATCCAAATTTCTCTGAAATAAAGTTAGACTGAGTCTGAGCTCATTTCGCCTGTAATGCGTATCCATGTGTGCAGACGCCTGACGAGCCAAAGGCGTGCTCTGACCAAAGATGATATTGAAGCATTAAATAATAACTGTAATTTTGTCTAGTGATGATTTAGTATACAGCTATACAGTATAAACACAATGTTGCTATGTTAAAGCAGCGCAAATTACCACACTGACATATGTTTAAAGTGGCACAAACATAGCCCAATAAAAATCGCTTGATTAAAATTTTTATTCTCGATTACTTTTTTTATCGCGATTAAAATTGTAACACGTTAATCGCATTAATTAACGCAATTAAAGACAGCCCTAATTAGAAGGAAATACCATTATTTCTCATATATACATATCTCATCTTGTTTGGATGCTGGGGTCAGAGCACAGTGTCAGCCAGGGTATGACTACCTGGAACCTTTCTATCCACTAGGTAACCACTTATAACTGGTTAGGGTTCCAGCAGTCTAGTGGCACAAAAATTTATACATTTATTTCAGGGCATCACACACTTACTTTTTTACTTACTAACATATAGAAAAATCTTGAGCACCAGGGAAAAGTAAAGAGACAAGTTTTTTAGCCCCCATGTTACTGGCGACCAGCTGTACCCCCATGCCTAAATTACCATTATACACTGATCAGCCATAACATTAAAACCACTTCCTTGTTTCTACATTCACTGTCTATTTTATCAGCTCCACTTGGTCATCTTCTAGTTTTTTTATCAGTGGTCACATGACGCAGCCCACAGGGCGCTGTTGGCTGGATATATTTGGTTGGTGGACTATTCTCAGTCCAGCAGTGACAGTGAGGTGTTTAAAAACTCCAGCAGCGCTGCTGTGTCTGATCCACTCATACCAGCACAACACACACTAACACACCACCACCATGTCAGTGTCACTGCAGTGCTAAGAATGATCCACCATCTAAATAATACCTACTCTGTGGTGGTCCTGTCCATTGAAGAACAGCATATAAGGGGGGCTAACAAAGCATGTAGAGAAACAGATGGACTACAGTCAGTAATTGTAGAACTACAAAGTGCTTCTATATGGTAAGTGGGGTTGATAAAATGGATAAAAAATGTAGAAACAAGGAGTTTTAATATATATAATAACCTCAGTCCTTACAAGCCTGATCCAACTTGAGTATTTTATTTTAACTTTTTACCCAGCTGGATTCATGCATCCTCACAAAACACACCTCAGATCATTATGTTTAAAACGTAACATTTGGTGCCTCTCCGTTCTTCTAATACATTAAACATTAGCAGGATGGTTAATGCTAGCAAAACTGATAGTGGACAAGCTAAGGCTTTGTCTAGCTTAGGGCTTGGGCTGCTGGACTTTGAGGACATTACTACAGTACAGTGAAATTCTGCCATAATGTGATTTTGACTAGATTTTTGTACCAGTGTGTATAAGTAAAAATGTAATCAGTGAGGCAGATTGTTTTGACAATGCATGCATTGGCATCTAGTTCAACAAAGCTACAGTATAATTACAGCAGACTAATAACAGCATGATGAGAAGCTCTATTTTGCAGACAAAGCCGTTTCACAATTTCCCCTACTATCAGCCAGGTGCTGATGCTAGCAGTTACAGAGTCTGAATTACTAAACGAACCATTTCACAATGCTTGGCAGGATATGTCTGAAGCTAATACCACTAATGTAAGAACACCAATAACTCATAAAGCTGTGCAAATTGCAGGATCTGACATAGATCGAGATATAAAAAATAAAGAGCTGATAAAATCAGCAAAAATGGAAACAACCGTGCTGTGGAGATACATGGGATTCTACTGCACCAGTTACTGAAGCAAAAAACACAATACATAAACACAATACACTGATCAGCCATAACATTCAAACCACCTCCTTGTTTCTACACTCACTGTCCATTTTATCAGCTCCACTTACCATATAGAAGCACTTTGTAGTTCTACAATTACTGACTGTAGTCCATCTGTTTCTCTGCATGCTTTGTTAGCCCCCTTTCAAGCTGTTCTTCAATGGTCAGGACCCCCACAGGACCACTATAGAGTAGGTATTATTTAGGTTGTGGATCATTCTCAGCACTGCAGTGACACTGACATGGTGGTGATGTGTTAGTGTGTGTTGTGCTGATATGAGTAGATTAGACACAGCAGACACCAACCAAAAATATCCAGCCAACAGCTTGAACGTTATTTTTTGGTCAGCTATTACAAATGAGTGAAAGGATCAACCGGTTACTTGAATTTGGCTGACACTGTACCGACACCAACAAAGACATGACTAAGGCATTCGTTCATTTATTTATCACTGTTTTAGCCTTGCCAAGGTCGTGTTGGGTCCGATTTACTGAGCAAAAGGCAGGAAACACCCTGGACAAGTCGCCAGTCCATCACAGTGCAAACACATTCACAAATTCAAACATACACACAGACACACACACACCTAGGGCAATTTTAGTAGCTCCAATTGGCCTGACTGCTTGTTTTGTGGGTGGAAACTGAAGTTCACAAAGAAACCCCTGCGGACACTGAGAGAACATGCAAAATCCACGGAGAAAAGACCCTGACTATTCGTCTGGGAAATCAATCCAAGGACTTCTTGCTGTAAGGTGACAGCACTACCTTCTGCGTCACCATGCTGCCCTTGAAAAAGGCATGCAAAGCATAACAACTTGCAGTGTTTTTTTGTTTTTTTTCAAAAGAAAAAACCCCCACTATTTCTACACATTTTGTAAACTTTTTTTATTCTATGCGTACATAATAGCAAGAATCTTCTATATGTTCGGTATCATGGTTTACACTTATTAAGCAAATTTGATTGGCTGTGTCCCCAACTGCTTAGTAGTACAAACTACATCACTCTGGATAAGAGCGTCTGCTAAATGCTGAAAATGTAAATGTACATCAAATCTATTCTAATCTACAGAGCAATTTGTATGTTCGTAAATAAGCCTAACAGGCTCTTGAGCTTTCTAAAACATTAAAGTTGAGGTATCTGAGATGCTTTCACAGCCCAAAACAAACAGCAAAAACATGAAATTCTCATTGTTCATCATCTGCATGCAGGTATGTAAATATACTAATGCTAATACTATTGAAAACACTGTAGCAGTCTGAGCAGAGGTTTGTTATCTTGAGATTGTAACACTGTGTGGTTGGTTGTGAAAATAAAAAGTAATATAATAAAAGGTTTGATTATTATTTAAAAACATTTAACTTGCTTAGGCTAATTATTCATATTGGATTGACCGTACAGCCTAGCCAGATAGAATATAATAGAATAAGGAGGGTTGTATGAGGACTGGCATCCAGCATAAAACTGTGCCAGCAGCTAAGAAAAAAATCTAACAATTCTATTCAATTCAAAATGAACGAATTTTGAATTGAATATAATATTATAATGTTTAGCCGCTCAGGTGGCGCAGTGCACCAGAGTTGGGGTTCTGAATGCATCGCATCGAATCTCGACTCTACCTTTCCGACTGGGTTGGGCGGCAGCATGAACAACGATTGACTGTTGTTCAGGGTTAGAGGGTAGAGAGTCGGATCATAGGTCCTCATAACTGGTACAACTGCGGCCCCTGCTGGCGCCTGCACAGGGCTGAGGAATAATGCTGATGGGGGTGTGACCCTCCGTACACAGCGTCCATTAGTGTATGAACTCGACTCGTGCAGGTGAAAAATGCAGTCTGTACCGATTGCGTACCGGAGGGGGCGCAAGTCAGTTGAGAGGCGTCCTCAGTCAGCGCTGAAGGGTCGAACCAGTATAGAGTACGCAATCAGGGTAATTGGACACGACTAGAATAGGGGAGAAAAATTGGGGGGGAAAATAGAAAATAAAAAAATATATATATTATAATGTTTCAATTTATTAAATAATTCTTAGAAAACTCTTGATTCAGTAGCTGATTTACATGTTTACATGAGTAACAAAGGGAACTATATTAGGGACAGTGGTAGCCCAGTGGGTAGAGCTTTAGACTAGCAACTGAACAGTTGAGAGTTCGAATCCCAGCTCTGCCATGCAGCCACGGTTGGGCCCATGAGCAAGGCTCTTAACACTCTCTGCTCTCGGACCCCGGCTCCCAAACAAGCTGGGATAGGTGAAGAAAGCATTTCATTGTACTGTACATGTGCATATATAATATGACAAATAAAAAAGCATTCTAAAGTATGTAAGTGTATTCAATTAAATAAATTAAAATGTGCTATTAACTGTGCCACCAGCTTTTCACACTACAGCTTCTTCTTTTGGCAGCTATCGTTAGGGCTCACCATAGCGGATCATTCATCTCCATATTGCCCTGTCCTGAACATCCACCTCTGTCACACGAACCACCTGCATGTCCTCCCTCACCAGATCCATGAACATCATCCTTGGCCTTCCTCTCCTCCAGCCTGGTGGCTCCATCCTCAGCACCCCTCTCTCCATATAACCATCTCAAAATATCCTACCTGTGCTGTCCATCCAATAAACTTCCTAACCTTGCTGTAAATCTTGTTGCAAATGGCGAGGATCAATATCATATCTGCCACACTCAGTTCCCACTCCTGTCTTTCTGTCAGAGCTTTCAGAACCATCACTGCAAATGAAGCACCTTTCAAGTAATGCCTTTACTAAGACTTTGCTTTTAATAGAGTAATTATCTAGAATAAAAAAGCAAATAGAAAAAATTTTATTTACTCTGCACAGAAATGGAGAGAAGAAAATGCAACAGCTGGCTGCTTCTAAAGCTTTCCAATACTCAGAAAAAAGTTCAGTCTACTGAAGCAACATTAGTTTTAGATGACTGAGTGTTTTTCACTGCTGCGCTGCAGACAACGTTTTAGCCAAAAGGTCACAATTACTTTCCAATAATGTGCTGTGAACACATTTTACTTAAATACGTTTTCTAAACAAAATGGGTCATAATGGTACAATGTAATAACCACCTCATTTAGGTATTCATAACTTAATAAAAATAGGATTGTAATATGAGGGCTTTTAATGCACTGAAGTTGTGTTATATAAAAAGTCGGGGTTGAATTTAGGCCAGCATGAATAATTTATGTAAATGTTTGTGAACAACACATTTGAGTTGATTTAACCATTTTATTACTTTAGAAATGTAAAGGGAATTATAAAGCCTCCAAGCATTATTAGTATTATCCTTTTTTAAATTTCCTTAGCTTTCCTTTCTTTTATTTCCTGTTTTACCACTGCTTTATCCAGGTTAGGATTGCAGTGGGTCCAGTTTTTCCCCAGAATCACCAGAAACACCCCCCAGACAAGACACAAATCTATCACAGGGTTCTATATATGTATTTTATTTTTATTTTTCCCCTTTTTCTCCCCCTTTAGCATATGCAATTGTTCAATTTGCATCGTGCTTCCTCTCTGTCTATGCCGAACCCTGCCCTGACCGAGGAGATCGAAGCTAACCCATGTCCCCTCCGAAACATGGGCAGCAGCCAGATGCATTTTTGCCACCCACAAATTGATGTGTGGCGCCACCTAGCGTTGCATACGGAGAGACACACCCTAAGGGCACTCTTCCTCATCTCTGTGCAGGCGCCTCTAATCAGCCGGCAGAGGTCGTAATCGCATTCTGACAGAGAGAGACCCACATCCGGTTCTTTGTCCCGCCCCCCAACTGAGCAACCGGCCAATCGTTGCTCATACAGCCACTCAGCCTCGAACCGGTAAGGCTGCAGCGTGTCTTCACCGCTGCGCCACCTGAGCGGCCCACAGGGTTCTATATTAACACGACTATATCCGAGAGGGAGACTGGCTAAAGCCTGCGATGGATTGGCACACTGTCCAGGATATCCTTGTCTTGAGCACAATGTTTACAGATGAAAGCCGTACCCTCCGCAACCTTGTCCAGGTGGTTGATTTTTTTTTTAAGAATTTTAATATCATGTTTTACACACTTTGCTTACATTCATGACAGAACAGGTGGTTACTAATTACTAGTTACCACTAGTTCACCTGTTTAGGTCTTTAATGTCAAACAGTCACAGACAATTTTGTATCTCCAATTCACCTCAATTGCATGTCTTTGTACTGTGGGAGGAAACCGGAGCACCCAGAGGAAAACCATGAATAGCCCATGAATAACCAATATTGATTCCTCTAATGATTTTTAGAATTCCTGCAAAGTGTTTTATTAAGCTTAAAAAGTAAGCAGTGTTTAAATACCCACTCTTACACCTTGGCATACTAAGGCACTACCACTTATTCAAATAAATGAATAGGACAGATCATTACTCATTGAACAAGATTCAGTCTTTAAATGTCAAACACAGTCATAGACAATTTTGTATCTCTAATTCAACAGTGTTAGGACTGTGAGGAAACCGGAGCTTCCAGAGGAAACTCACACAGACATGGGGAGAACATGCAAACTCCACACAGAAAGGACCCAGACCGCTCAGCCTGGGAATCTAACACAGGACCTTTATGCTGTGAGGCAACAGTGCTACCCACCAAACCACCGTGCCATCCCAAATAAATGTAAGCTTCTAACTTTGTCAACATTTTAGGGAAGGTCCTTTTCTGTTTAAGCATGACTGGGTCCCTGAGCACAAAGCAAAGTCCATAAAGGCATGGTTTGACAATCTAGGTGTAAATAGTAGCAAGACCAAAGTTTGTCTAATCCACTTGGATATAGTTTATAGAAACCTGAACTGCCTCATATAAAGGTTATTTACCTAATATTTATTGTCTGTCAGTGTCAGTCAGTTAAGGTGGGTAAAAAACAGGTAGAGGGAGTCTGAGTCAGCATTATAAATAAAGGTTTTTTTTGCTCACGCTACTGTTCACGGCAGTCAGAGTAGAAAGTCGACCTAACCACCATGCATCCACCAAGCCTGCCATTTTTCCATCACCACTTTTCCTTTTTTCCAAGTCTGAAAAACACACTATTAAAAGAACAGTCTGGAGGCATCAGACTTCAGACACATGAGCTCTATGTGAAGTGGGAGTAAAGGCATTAGAGCTACAGGGCCGAACTCCGTCCCTGTGAACAGATAACTGATCCTCTGCTATTTATGGACAGCTCGCTAATAAGTGAGGCCGCGCCTTGGAGTATTGTTGAACACAAACTTGTGCCTCGTGGGAGATGTCTTGATTCAAACAGTCACTTGGTTGCTAACTCCTTTAACATTTGACCTGTACAGTTCAATAATATCCCCAGAGGCTATTAGCTCAAGGCTGTTTAGCCCTGATAGCCACAACGTGCCAAGGGATTACCAAGTAGATTCTGAAGATATCAAAATGATGTGCATTTTTTTCACAATACAGGCATTTTGTAAAAGAATGAACACACCAGAATCTGATCCATGCATGTATCATTGAGATTCATTTGTTCATTCACAGTTTATCGTAGTTCTATTTTATTACCAGTGCCGACGCTAGGGTGGCCCAGCAGTCCATTATGCTAGGTCACCTCTCTAGATCTGGGTTCAAATTCAAACAGTGCTACTGGCTAGACATGGTTGGCCATGTCATTGATCCCAAATCATTTGCTTCTACCCAATACTCTGATACTACCAAACACATTGAACTCATTAAGCATATGCCTCAACCCTTCTGTCAATATACCATTGTTTATTTAACAAATATGTTTATGGTGTGGAGAAAAAAACACTCAAGTGTGCATTAAACAACAGCAATTCACTCACTCACTGTTTTAACCACTTATCCAATTAGTCATGGGGTGGGTGCTGCAGCCTATCCCAGCTTTTCAATGGGCGCAAGGCACACAGTAACACCCAGGACGGGGTGCCAGTCAATCGCAGGACAGACACACACACATCCATTCACCTATAGGGCAATTCAGTGTCTCCAATTAACTTGACTGCATGTTTTTGAACTGTGGGAGGAAACCGGAGCTCACGGAAAAAACCCACAGACACGGGGAGAACATGCAAACTCCGCACAGAAAGGACCCGGACCGCCCCGTCTGGGGATCGAACCCAGGACCTTCTTGCTGTGAGGCGACAGTGCTACCCACTGGTTCTTCTTTATAAGGTGTTTATTATGTTGGATATATACTGTAGAATTGAAATACCCTTTTCACCAGCAATAACACATTTGCTGGCCAAGGAGAGGAGGAGATTAAGACACCTCATCCTGCAGTTCCTCCTCTTGTAAAAATCCCCTATAAATTTGGATGAATACACAAAAATATTACTGTAACGATTACGATAACTCACCATGTCATTGCACAATATAAGCAAGAAATATGGGGCAGTTGGGTTGCACAGCAGTATGCTATGCAGAGACTAATTCCTCTCAGTTCCGGGTGCTATAGGGTGGTTGGGCATCTACAAGGGGATGATTGGCTTGGGTCAGGGGGAAAGGAGGCAGGTTAAAAGGTTAAAGCAGTGGGGTTGTGTATGTGAGGGGACCAGGCATAAAAACTGTATGCATACCAGATCCACTGTGGGGACTCCTAAATATGAAATAGAGTAGCCAAAAAGTATATGCAAACAGTATGGGCTGTAGTTCTAATAACCCCCATTATAGTGTTGTAATATGTCTGACTGCTGATCTCAATTGCTTCAGTTTCATAAAACTGCTTCTTTGATTTTGCGTGTTGTGCTACATATTTTTCATAGCTGGTTTAACCATCAGTTCTTGCTTAATGCACACTTTCACGGATTTGTGCAACAGCAGTGAAAGCACTTCTTTTCACTCCTCCAAAATCTTATGAGCCTCTGCTTGCCTGACTTCATGTTGCTTTAATCTTTATTGAAAACATTTAATCTTGGGAGACTAAAATCCTTTAATGCCTTCACCTGACTGTATCCTATGGCTTTTTAATTTTACACAGAAATGAAACATGAAAAAGTGCTGACAGCGGAGCTGGCTATAGAATGAGGTTCCACAGGGATCTTCAAATGAAAAGGATGGAAGAGCTTTAATGTAATAACCAGCAGCACAGCAGGGGAAAATGAGCACAAATTGGCAATTCAATTTCACATATATTGAGCTCCAGCCACTGATGCCCTAATCAAATGATCGGCGTTCGAAGAGGAGCACTGGTCAATGATCATGGAAAAAGTGAGAGCAAGCTGGAGAGTGAATAAGTAAGGTATGAGAGCTAAAGTAAGTACAGGCTTCGATAACGTTTTTACATTTTATATTTATGCAATTATGTGGCTTAGTGGGAAATGTGCGTTTTATTCATTTGCTGTAATGAAGGAACAAAAATTTTTCACTGATGTTAATTGAATACAATTGGAATCTTGCAGAATGTAAAATAATATATGCCTTATATGCTATTCTATTTCACATTGTTCAGTGCTACAGTGTTATAGTAGTCTTAGATAATGTCACGTATCTGTATAATGTCAGTTTGTTCATTTGTTGTTTAACGCCATGTTTACACATTGGTCATTCTCATTGCAAGATAGGTACCTAGATTTTGTACAGGTTATTTATTCATGTTCTTTGTCTAGTGTCCTTTCTGTGTTTAGTTCTAGATGTGTATTATCCGTCCTATATTTTTCAAAAAAATGATCAGAGTTTCTGCTTTGTTCTAATGTCAGTAATGGGCAAGAGTATGCTGGCATCCGTCTGTTCGACTGTTGCTTCTCCCCAAGTCTCTGTGATTGTGTTTTCGTTTATTTGGCTGGTTGATTCAATTGTAAATTTTCAAATCCTTACAAGAGCTACTTTCACTGCTGTTACACTGTTTTCCACTTCGGCTGTGTGTGGCTGCAATCACCTGTGTTTCCTAATACTTGGTTGCACAACCTTTCGAAATAATGCCAGCCTCAGTCCCAGAGGCAGCAAAGCAGCCTCACAACATTATCAATCCTCCATCCAGTTTCACTGTAGGTAAAGTGCACATTTCTTTATATGTTTTATTTGTCGTCTATGAACATAATGCTGGTTCACAGAACATTTTCCGAGAAGAACTGTGGTTTGTTTATGTAGGTTTTGGCAAGGTTCAGTAAAAAAATTTTATGCCTTTCCTTAAGCAGTGGGTTCCTCCTTGACTTGCACACAATGGTTACACTTGCATTTGGCAGGGTGGTCACTATACATTGAAGGGAGTAAGTGTGTTGCCCAGGGACAGCAGTAGCCTAGTGGGTTAAACTTTAGGCTATTGAACAGAAGGTTGTGTTTTTAAATTGCGTCCTCTATTGTGGAGCCGCTGTTAGGCCTTGAGCAGGACACTCTCAAATCAAGGGGTGCCATACAATGACTGACCCTGCACTCTGATCCCAGCTTCCAAACAAGCTGTGATGTGTGTGCATACAGTACACATACAGGCTTAGATTATTATAACTTACGTTAGGGGGAACACTGAACTGTGGGGTAGATAAAGCACTGCAATTGTGTTACATAAGCACTTAATCTCATTTAATGTTATATTCCAAATTTTTTTATTTTAAATAAGAAATATTAGCAGGTGTATAAAGAATACAAGAGGCAATCTTGGTTTGATCAGAAGACCACCCTTTGGTCATTTGAGTGATGTTGCTGGGCAGAATTGACATCTTGCTGTGAAATTGCTTATATGCTGTACGGCTTGGAGGTGGTGGCACTGACTAAAAACGAGGGAGGCGGAGGTGGCAAAGATGAAGATGCTGCAATTCTCCTTGGCAGTGACAAGGATGGACGAGATTAGGAACACGGTTATTAGAGAAAAAGCATATATATATTTTAGGGACAGTTAACAGGTATGGAAGTTAATGTAAATATTATTAGCAGTCTTATTGTTCTAAAAGTCATTTATATGTATTTAATAGTTAATAATTAATTGCTGCATTGATTGGAACACTAAGGACAAGTGGGTTCAAAATGTTCTAGAGCAAATGTAAGTCCTAACTGTAAAAATCGCCCTACTTCAGCTCTACTTTCCTCTCTAACAAAAAAAACTGTTCCATGAAAGTGATAGCAGCTATGGAATTGAGATTTATAAGCTATACAGTAATGTAAGAACACCATTCAGGTATGTACATCAGGACACTTACACAGCACTGACCTGTGTATTGAGTCTTTATGTTAGGTTAGACTTAAAACAGAACACTATAAGCAGATTTTAAGCACATTAGCTCAAACTGTGTAACAAAATGCTGAACAGGCTCTGGTAATGGCATCTACCGTATATTGGTTTAAACTTAAACCAATTGTGGTCATTGTAATATATTACCTCCACAATAGGCTGTGTAAAGCCTTCGAAGTTAAGGATTTAATTGTGGATATCATTCCCAGCAATTTATTTAATTCTAAGAATGATTTGCCTTGTGTGGTGGGGCGGCACAGCAGTATAATACACTAGCCTATTACCGCTGAGGACAAAGGTACGGAACTCATCAGCCAGTTGGGCATCTCAGGGAGGGGGTGTTTGCTGAACAGCCTAGCTATTGGGAGGTGCACTCATTAGTGCCGGTCCAAGAATGATCCTTTGTGGTGACCCCTAAATGCGATAGCTCAGCTCAAGGTATTGGACTAGTAACTAAAAAGCCAGTTCAAGCCCTACCGCTGCCAAGCTGCCAAAATCTGCATACTTATTTAAGCTATAGGAGTCAAGTATTGCCTTAATGTTAATATAAATACAAACAATCTATTTCACTCCTATTTACACAAGCATCTGTGTGCAGGGTCTCAAACATGAAAATGGCTTCTGCGTCTATTTGCTTAACTATTGGCTACATTTCTGTGTTATGAAAAAAAGCTTTTCTTGAGCTTTGCTTTGTATTAATAAGAAGGAGAGTGTGTATCACCATCACATGGTTCCCACTCAGTACAAGGCACAAGTCACTGCTTTTATTAACTTCTGTCTGCAGCTAAATTACATGTTCAGTGTCTTCTACCAGGAATCACTGCTGCATCCTTGATTGACTTCTTGTTTTGTAGAGTAAGAATAAAAGAAGTAAGGCACCGTACACTTAAAAGTAAAATGTCCTTTTTATTAGTCATTCTATTACTTATGAACTGCACAGACTCCAACCATGCATTGGTTCCTTGATGGGTTCCCTTCCCCCTTTACAAAAATGATCTTAACCCCCTATTCTTTTAAAAAGGGTGCCCAGATTCATTTCCAAAAGGCCAGTGCCCTTGTACCTTCCCCCATCTCAGCCATTATTGAAGGTCTATTGTCTGTAACAGATGTGTCCCAACTTCCCCCACGTGGAATTTCTTTGTTTGTACCACTCCAATGGACCATGGTCATTCAAAATATTCTTAAACAAGAACATTTTAAATCTGCAGATATTAGACATACGAGACAATGGACAATGGGTCAAATATAAAAGTGTTCTTATTGTCAGTCAGAGATACCAAGGTCAGAATTTTCTATTGCCATAAAGCATCAAGGTAAAAATCTAGCATTTTTTTTTTACTTTCATTACTAGAGTGAAAATTACATTTTTTTTCTTTTTTGCTGCTTGAGTGTTTAGAGGTCACACCTTCTTTAATGCCCGACAAGCAGCACCTTTGAGATTCTAACCCAGGATCTCAGTAGTAACTGGAATAGCCGATTTACCAAATAGTGCACAAATAAATAAATAATTCCTTTAAACTGCTCCCGTTAGGGGTTGCCACGGTGGATCATTCCTCCGCATATTTGATTTGGCACACTTTTTAATGCCAAATGCCCTTCCTGACACAACCCTCCCATTTATCCAGGCTTGGAACCAGCACTAAGAGTTGTTTCTGTATTTATTCGAACACCTTGGAACTCAGGCGTGGTGCTACCATTACACCACAGAAGCTCACTCAAGCTCGTAATATAAAACAAATAAAATGGGGTACGTTTTTCAAGATTTAGGTATATCCAAAGCTTTAGCAGTGTTTGGGGCACTCAATAGTTGCAACTGGCCACATCTGAGGAAGAAGAAGCCAGATTGGGAATCACTGCCTACTTCAACAACTCCTACTACTGTCTGGCTGAAGTATCGGTCCAGTAGTGGCAGACTACAGAGTGCAAAGCATTAATAATTGTGAAAAGAATTCAAATTCCACTGGAACTCTGTTTATTAGTAACTCTGAATATTAGCCATCAAAAAAAAGTCCCCACATGCAAATTAACAATGAGAAGTCAACCAGAGAGCATAAAAGAGACCTCTGGGTAGTATCATGTTTACCATTTTACTAAGCAGAGTCCCACCAGAGTTACAGCAGTACAGAAACCACCCTGCCAGAGTAAGTAAAAATTAAACTGCTTGGTGACAGGGGCTATAATAAAGTCCTGTAGGAAACTGTACAGGAGGAAGCAGATTATACTGAGATGGCTGAAGGTTAAATAGATAAAACAGATACAGTAGAAGATGACATGATTGCGGTTACGGGTGAAGAAGGATAAAAAACTAAAAGTAAAAATGTAAATGTGGTATTTTTTTTAAAGAGTATCATGGGATGCTTGAGTGACAGAGCCATCAAATGCAAAACAAAGTCTGTTTGAAATCACCCCCATGCCGTTTCAACAGCAATTCCTGCTTTCTACATGAGGTTCTGACAGGAATATAAAGAGAATAGCACTATTCTTAATATGCATTAGGACTCTTTTTAAGGATTCACCACTGGCTGGTGTGATGGATTGTCATCCAGAAAGGAGCCACGTGCTAGGAGGCACTTCCCCTACAGCCTGGGTGTCATGCAAGCCTGATTTTATCTGACATATCTGCTATGCTGTCTGCATTCTCCGTATCAAGAATTTCCTTGGGGCATATATTCAGTTCTATGACTATCAGATCATACATTTTTCATACCATTCTTTGTGTTATCAAATGAGAATCTATGAGAATAAGATAACCTTCTCACATTTGGACTACAACTGTTATATTGCAGCAAAATATGACTAACATTTTTACATTTTTTTAAAATAAAAATTAGTGCAATAAGTCATCTACAAGGCAGGTATGAAGTCTCCAGCATATCATTGTAGTCAGAACCAAGGTCAGAATTTGTCACATACTTCATTCCAAGCATATTTTGACATCAGAAAAGCTTTTTTCAAAGACATCGTGGTTGAACATGAATGTCAGAGAAATGCCGATCAGCTTAATCGTGTACACAACTTGGTTTATATAAGGCTGACAGGCTAATTAGTCCTGATAAAAATGGTTCAATAAGAGTAAAGCAACATCGGACTGGATGCTCACGTTATGACTTTCCTCAACACATCTGTGACTCCTAGCCCTAAATGACCCCCATCCAAATTTTTTGGAATGTGTTGCAGGCCTGAAATGCACACTAACACACCACCACCATGTCAGTGTCACTGCAGTGCTGAGAATGACCCACCACCCAAATAATACCTGCTCTGTAGTGGTCCTGTGGGGGTTCTGACCATTGAAGGGCTTGGTGCTGGAGCCTATCCCAGCTTTTCAATGGGCGCAAGGAATACAGTAACACCCTGGACGGGGCGCCAGTCCATCACAGGGCAGACACACACACACACATTCACCTATAGGGCAATTCAGTGTCTCCAATTAACCTCACTTGCATGTCTTTGGACTGTGGGAGGAATAGCACGCAGACACGGGGAGAACATGCAAACTCCACACAGAAAGGACCCGGACCGCCCCACCTGGGGATCGAACGCAGGACCTTCTTGCTGTAAGGCAACAGTGCTACCCACCGAGCCACCCCTGCATTTTTCAGTGTTATCTATTTCCTATTTAAAAAAGTACAGTCATACAGATTTAGGCAGGTCTTTCTCAACACATTTGTGACTTTAGACACTGTAGGTAAATGCTACAGTAGATAACGTTTATTTCATCTCGGTACACAAGAGTCCGCAGCACAGAGTGTATCGTAAAGCCCTCATTAATTTGTGCTGAACGATGTGGCATATTTTCTGCTTGATCAAGCCTTTCGTAGGTTGGAGGAAGAGGGAGTAATTTATGTACAGTGGCTATTAAACCACATTACCTAACAGAACACAGAGCAATTCCTGCAGTGTGTTACCAGTCACATTCCTCTGTTTTTATTGCTAAAAAGAGGATTATTAAGTAATTACTACTTTGGATTTGACCTGATCATCAAAAGCTTGTTTACTTCAACAAATTATCAGCCACCTATATTATTACAAATTAATATCACTGCACCTCAGGCATTTACTCAAAACACTTAGCAAAATTGTATCATCTGTATCCAAATCACAATCAGGCGGACCAAAAATGACCACACCCATAAGGAGTACTAATACATGGCTTTGTTTACTGAGAGACAAAACAACAACCTCCTCTCAGATACAGAATGCACTGAATAAAGCGCAAGTGACTCCAATTAATAAAACTATGATCAAAAAAAGACTACATAGTAGTGGTCTTAAAAGATGGGAGCAGTCTAAATCACTTCTCGTTAAGGTTACCAAGGCAAAACATTAGCTTTTTCTTTCTTTTCTTTTTTAACAATACAGTAGACCCTTGACTTATGAATTTCATTGGTTCCGAAGGGCTGTTCTTAAGTCCAAATGTTCGTTAGTTAAACCTATTTTTCCCATAAGAAATAATGTAAATAGAATTAATCCAAGCAAGACCTCCCAAACCACCCTCTTACCTAACCTCTCTAATGTCTTAAATGGTCTTCTTTGTTATAAATACAATTATATTTTCCCTTAATCTTAAATTATAGAAGACATTAATGTAATAAACAATAATGAATAACAACAGTAGTACTGTACAATACTGTACATACACACATCACATTTTACCATAATAAATTTCCTTCTTTTTTTTATAAAATGTATCTACCAGAAACAACAATAACTCTCATATTTCTGAAATAACTCTCATATTTCTCTATTATTTCCTTCTTTACTTCAATAGTGTTGTATTTTGTAGGTGAAATTGCATGAAAGAATAACTTCCTTCTCTCTCACCTAATGTCTGATACACAGTGACAGCTACTGGCAGAGAGAGAGAGAAAGAGAGAGAGAGAGGCACTAAGAGTCAACTTGTTTGTGACGTTACGTGTTTCGCGAATTTTGGTTCGCAATCCGAAATTTGTTCGTACTTCAAGTTTAAAAAGATCGTTCGTAACCCGAAATGTTCGTATGGTAAACCGTTCATAACTCAAGGGTCTACTGTATATGACTAGACAACAGTCTTATTTATTAACGCAGGTTTGAGATTTAGAGCAGTACAGAAGGGTTTATGTAAAGAGAAAAACAGTAAAGATGATGGTACGGTTTGAGGATGGTATGAAGCATAATGATGGGAATATTTAGGTCTGGGGTGTTTTGCTTACTCTGAAGTTGGGCACCTGCACAGAATCAACTATGTCCTGACAAACAGAATTACCACTCCACTATACACCTTAATGCTTTCTGACCTAAATCCAGTCAAGCATTTATGAATAAAGCAATAAGCCACGAGGGGCCGTGCATTACTGTGATTTTAGCACGGGGATGACGTTTTTGGCACGACGCGAAGCGGAGTGCCTAAAACTTCTTTCCCCGTGCTAAAATCATAGCAGTAACGCACGGTCGCGAGTGGCTTATTGCTTTTATAAAACGGCGGTCAACATAAAATATAATAAATACAACAATGTTTAATTCATACATTTATTTATTGTGTATAAACTTACAATAAAGCATTCTTCCGCGACGCAAAATAGTTCGATTAACAGTGTTGCTAGGCAACATGAGGGCGAAAATAACATAAATTTTTTCTATTCAGTGGTGTATTAATATGGAATGATGTGAGGTGGTCATAGGCGTGCGTTTATCGGGGATTTTACAACGGCTTCGAACGCGGCTCAGCCAATCAGATTTTAGGACCGGAACTATCCGTTTTATAAGGAACATTTATTTTATTTTGTTTATTAGAATTAATGACAGAACAGGTAATGACTGGTTACACAAGACTCATCAGGTCACAAGTTTAACACAAACACAGTCATGGAAAATTCCAATTCTCCAATTCACCTCACTTGCATGTCTTTGGACTGTGGGAGGAAACTGGACCTCCCGTGCAGACACAGGGGAACCTGCAAACTTAACACAGAAAGGACCCGGACCGCCCCATCTGGGGATTGAACCCAGGACTTTCTTGCTGTGAGGCAACAGTGCTACCCACCGAGCCACCGTGCAACCATGCCAGCCTTATTGGGTGAACATAATCGTTTCAGTATGAATTTATTTGTATTTTTTTTGTAATGGAAAGCACTGTATTAGATCTGAGAAAAAGGAAAATCTGACCTCTCACCCTAAAATGCTTGTGTGTGTAAGATCTACAGCACCAATCTTAAATCAAACCAAGCATGAGATGTTGGAAATATATTTAAATGACCGCATTCATTTACTACTTACTTATGCTTTTGGTTATCGGTTACCTGGTTGATCAATAGCATAGACAAAGAACAACCTGGCATGACCAGAGAATTAAGAGTATACTGTTAAAACTAGCTCTTGATATGAAATGATCATCAGCCCACAATCTAAATAAATAAATAATTAACATATTTACACTGCTATTGTTATGCACAAAAAAGTTACACAGGCATTCAACCAGAAAACTTAGTTCTAGATATAAATTCTTAACCACACCATGATGTACCATATTAAAAAAAAAAGCACTAATACCTCCACATGATTTCACTAAACACTAATAGACCAATCCCTATGGGTCTGTAATAAATGCACTGAGTTGAGCACAATGCACTCTTTGTCAGACAGTCTTTCCTTAATTCTTTTTATTCCCCATCAGCCGCAGACTGACACACTAAACTGTTAGCTTAACACTGATGCGCTGTTTAAATGCCACTGTGTTGACTGTGACAGCTGCAATTTAGGGTTGGCACTTATTCAAAAACATAATCTATAAATCACAACAGTGTCTGGTATTCCAAACTGCCGACACAACAGTCTGGGTGTAGCTGGTGAATTATAAGATGTGAAGTGAGATACGATCCCTCAAACAGGTAAAACTAGTTCAGCCACCATGCTGGCTAACACAGAGGTGCAAATCTGACAGCCGCGGTCTATGAGACATCCCTGAGCGGCCTCGGTTTCATCCTGACAATGTGTCTTGCTAGAACAGTGACGTCAACAAAATGTGTGGATAGAATATGGAAATAAAAAACAAGGACCTTTTGTCTGATTATTTAAAAGATGGGGTCAAGAGTGGAATGATTTTGTACAGAGACAACAGACACTTAACCAGCTCACTTTAAGTGCAAGAAGTGCTTATGTTTATGACCTTTGACTCATAAAGCATTTTATCATGGTGAGGTAGCATTAAGCATCGAAAATGCCAGCTATAATGAGAAGCTAATGGTATTCGATTTGTAAATGGCATATGCCATTGTACAACCACAAAAAGGTTAGGCCTGCCTGGAGACATACTGAAGGGTCTGAATACATATGTGAATACAATATTTCAGGTTTAAATTTTTAATATACCTTTGTAAAACAAACTCAAATCCACAATGGGTGCAAAAAGCCAACAGGTCTGAAAGGTAATTGAATCCTCTCAGATACAATTTTTCTATGGTATGCCAAAAAAAGTGTACTGATTTTAATTATTTGACTAATACACAATGACTTTCTGTACTATTTATTGCAATTACATTTTCTTTTACACACACCTACAGGTGGCTTGGTGGGTAGCACTGTGGCCTCCCAGCAAGAAAGTCCTGAGTTTGATTTCCAGGTGGAGCAGTCTGGGTCCTTTCTGTGTGGAGTTTGCATGTTCTCCCTGTGTCTGCGTGGATTTCCGCTGGGAGCTCTGGTTTTCTCCCACAGTCCAAAATAGGGGTGGGCGATATGGCCCTAAAATAATATCACGATATTTCAGGGTATTTTTTTGCGATATAACAAAACACAGAAAAATATTTTATTCATTTCAAGAAAACACTAAATAAAACTTGAACATTATTTTTTTTGCTGTAGAGTTAATATGTTTCAAACACTTCGTAGAAATATGTAAGAAGTATGTAAAAATTACGCACACTTTTCTGTATTGTCTTTTCAATAAAAATAATGTAACATAAATAATGTATCAAAAAATCTTTCAAAAAACAAGTGCCGAAAATTTTGTGCATGTTTTTAAATTTTAACTGTAACAATTATACAAAAATACTCAAAAGCTTCACATTAAACAGAAAAACAAACACAAACTAGACTGCCTAGTATTACCTATTATTATTAATTATCTCCAGTCTAGCTTTTTAATAAGCTGGATAAAGCCTTGCTTCTCAACAGTTTGAATTGGCATCATATATTTAACTAAACAAAATGCGATAGCTTCGGTAATTTCTTTCCAGCATTTGCTCTTTCTGTCATACTGAGGTGATGCTGTGCTGAGTCAGTGAAGACTGTCTGCTTGGGTTAGCGTTACTCACATTGGCCGCTGCGCTCTCTTTGAGGCTTTTTTGACTTTCCTCGTACTGAACTGGGTGCTTCTGCCGGAGGTGGTGAAACGGATTACTTTTGTTTCCCCCTTTTGTCGTTACAAGCTTCTTACATACTTTACATATTACTGTGGTTTGTTGTGCATCTGATATTTTGTAACCAAACCACCTCCACGCTACTGAACTCGCTCCCCATTTTGGAACCACAAAGCTGCTTTCCACCATACTTGTTGCTGTGCCCAAATGACCCATGTAATGAACGTACGCCATATGCGTAGCTGCGTAATGTCATTACGTAAACAACTCAAAAAACCACTATTATCACGATATGGAATTTTTTTTATCGTTTTAAAAATTATACCGGTATTATCGTGAACGATACGATATAGCAGACCCCTAGTACAAAAACATGCAAATGAGGTGAATTGGAGACACAAAATTGTCCATGACTGTGTTTAACATTAAAACTTGAACTGATGAATCTTGTGTAACCAGTAACGACCTGTCCCGTCATGAATGTAACCAAAGAATGTAAAACATGATGTTAAAATCCTAATAAATAACAATTTAAAAAACATAGACCTACAACATTTTAAAATACATTTCAGTTCAGATTTGTGGCAGTTAAAGTCAGCGTACAGAGACGAAAATAAACAATTAAGCAATTTTACTAAAACATAATTAGGTCTGTTTTTGGAACCACATATGAGTCATTAGTAAGTACAGAACTAATTTACATGCTTATTTGCAAGTCATGTAAAAGACAATCACTTACAAGTGCCAAGGTCAAGTGCAGTGTGGATGTCAAGTGCCCAGCTAAAGGTCATTTTTAACATCCCGTCACCTTACTAAGCACCACAATAAGTGTCAATAAGTGATATGCCAGTGATTCAACTAAAACGATACATGTAGTTACTACTTAAAAGAATAATATTTAAAAAATATTAAGTGCTACAGTGTTGACAATATGTACCAAGTGAAGTGTTCTATTGCAACCCTGATTCTTGCTCTGGCCCAACTGGAGATACTCATCTGTAGCACATTTACATTTACGAGTGGTACTAAAAAATTAAAATAAAATCACCAAATCATCAAAATCACCAAATCATCAAATAAAAAGGGCATATTTTCTCTTTCATACTCTGCGGAACTGTCAGAATCACAGCACTTGCACTGAGAGAACTGGCATCACTGCTTTGTATTTCAACCTAAAACTACACAGATACATTTTGCTCTTATAAGCCAGACAACAAGTAGTCCAGGGTCACCAAAATGCATCAGATTTGTCTGTCAAAAAAGCCTTATTGATTGTATTTGCTGTGTAATGGAAGGCAATGCTATTTTTCTAACAGCCTCAATCTGACAGCTGGTTGCCATCAGTTAATGTGCTTAGCTATCTAGCCATTAACACACATTTCAAAAAGACATTCTCTAACACAATGAGCTAAAAGCTTAAAGCTTAAAACAGTTTTACACAGGCTGTTTTACTTTCATAGCAAGTAAAGAACTTGGAATTACACATCAGTACAATTACTGACTAAACTGCATTTTCAATCAGCAAGTTGGCAGTGGTAGCTCAGTGGTTAAGGTACTAGACTAGTAATAAGAAGGTTTCCAGTTCAAGCACCACCACAGACAAACTACCAAATGTTGGGCACCTGAGCAAGGTCCGTAACCCTAAATTGCTGAAATTGCCTCTCTCACTGCTACTGACTTTTCAACATTCTTTCAGGAAAAGATCGACAAAATCAATCAATCCTTCTCTCTGACTGACCCACTTTCAACTGACCCTCAACCCACCAACACACTCACCAGCTTCACCCCACTCACCATGGATGAGGTTACACAGCTCCTCTCATCCAGCAATCCCACTACATGCACACTTGACCCTATACCATCCACCATCCTCAAAGACATCTCACAGGACCTGATCCCCTCCATCACACCCATCATCAACAACTCCCTGACATCAGGTGTTGTCCCTACTGCTTTTAAGAAGGCTCAGGTCATCCCCCTTCTTAAGAAACCTACACTAGACACTACAGACATTAACAACTACAGACCTGTCTCACTCCTCTCTTTTATATCCAAAATTCTTGAACGTGCTGTCTATAACCAACTATCTGCCTTTCTCACTCAGAATGACCTCCACGATCCGTACCAGTCTGGCTTCAAGGCAGCACATTCTACAGAAACAGCTCTTGTAGCTGTTACTGAGAAGCTTCATGCAGCCAAAGCAGCCAAACTGTCATCTGTCCTTATTCTTCTTGACCTCTCTGCAGCCTTCGACACAGTGAATCACAGCATTCTCCTAACCACTCTCTCCAACCTTGGAGTAACAGGTTCAGCATGGCAATGGATGGCCTCCTACCTGGAAGGGCGCTCCTACCAAGTGTCATGGAGGGGATCCATATCTCCCCTATGCACTCTCTCAACCGGTGTTCCTCAGGGCTCTATACTTGGCCCACTTCTTTTCTCTATCTACACCAGCTCTCTGGGCAAGGTCATAGCCTCCCATGGCTTCTCCTACCACTCCTATGCAGATGACACTCAGCTCGTTCTGTCATTTCCTCCTTCAGACACGCAAGTCTCAGCTCGCATCTCAGCATGTCTGCAAGATATCTCACAATGGATGTCGGCTCATCATCTAAAACTTAATCCCAGCAAGACAGAGATGTTGCTCATTCCTGGAGATCAGTCTCCAACCCAGGACCTAGTCATTTCTCTGGATGACTCCCAGATCAGATCATCTGATAAGGTAGGAAGTCTTGGTGTTGTCCTTGATAACCAGCTGACATTCTCTCCTTATATAGCCAACATGACAAGAGCGTGTCGGTTCCTCCTCTACAACATCAGGAAGATTCGTCCATTTCTCTCCAGGGAAGCTACCCAGATTCTGGTGCAATCACTTGTAATCTCACGGTTGGACTACTGCAACTCCCTCCTGGCTGGAGCTCCCATGTCCACGATTAAACCCTTACAGCTAATTCAAAATGCAGCTGCACGTCTGGTTTTTAACCAACCCAAACACTGCCACATCACCCCACTGCTACGTTCTCTTCACTGGCTTCCTGTAGCTGCACGTATTCAGTTTAAAACACTGACGCTTGCCTACAAAGCCAAAAATGGACCAGCCCCAAGCTACCTTCATGGCCTAATCAAACCCCGCTCTGTACCACGCAACCTCCAAGCCTCTAGTCTCGCTCGACTTGATCCTCCACCCAGGACTCGAGGAAGACAAGCATCAAGGCTGTTCTCTGTTCTAGCGCCGAAGTGGTGGAATGAACTTCCTCTGTCTGTCCGAACATCTGAGTCTCTTGCTGTCTTTAAAAAACGATTAAAAACCCACCTTTTTACTAAACACTTAGGCTGACTTGTACTTATTTACTAACATTTTGTTCCATTATTTTCCATTTCCAAAAAAAAAAAAAAAAAAGGCACTTTGGTTCTAACAGGTTTTTAGCAGATTTGTGTTCTTCGACTGTTGTTTACCTAAACTTGAGAAATAAAATGTTCACTATAGAAGCACTTCTGTAAGTCGCTCTGGATAAGAGCGTCTGCTAAATGCTGAAAATGTAAATGTAAATGTAAATATGCTTCAAGTCTGTGAGCGCTACAAAGTCCCAAGAAAAGGCCATTAAGCATTAGACTTTTTTTTAAATAACTTGAGTACAGCCAGACATGCTATGTCATGGCAAAGCTATAAACATTGTTGCACTCTTTCCTTTATCCAGAAGTCCATAATTTCATAGTAAGAAAAAACACAATTAAGAATTCTCCATTCATGGTAATCTGGCCAACCAAAGAGCATACAATCTGTTGCATCCCAAAGCTTAAATCTGAAATAGAGGGGACAGGGTTTTCTGTGGTTTAATCAGACTTGGAATATACAGATAAGCCTGTTTGTATCATACAGCCCTGAGGATGGTCATTTTTTCTGATGTGATGAAATACTTGTTTATTATCTTTCCATGTTCAGTTCAGGATTTGTTTTGTATCTGCCATCACATTTGCAGCATTAAAATGGATCGCACAAAAAAACAAAACAAAATCTAATTTAATTCACATCTCATTAGTTTTTATTCTTTTAGGATGGTGTAATAGATCAGGAAAAAGACCAAATGAGATGAAAAAAAAAAAAAAATTTGTCACAATGTTGCACTGACAGAAAGCTAATAAACATTTGTACTGTACTGTATAAAAGTAAATCTTAAGTCAGCATGTGCAGCAGCATGTAATATTTTTAGATCAGATCAATCTCTTTAACTAACCAACAACTTACTTTATTGTGGACAGATGTATAACAGCTAAAGTCTATTGTTTAAATTTCCATTTCATGTCCATCAACCACTTTTCCAGTGACTGGGAAAATGCTGGGCACAAGGCAGAAATACCCTGCTAATTAAGTCTGTGTAGATGCCAGGCCGACTGATAGCACTGCTGAGATTTAAATCCGGTGGACTAGCATAATAGACTGCTGCACTGAGCATCCCATTTATAATTTAGGGATTCCTAATATTAAAGGAAGCCTATAATATATTAGAGGATAAATATTTAACTACCAACAAAGCTTAATCCTCATATACTAGAAATGTAAAGTCATTTGTTATGTAATTCCTCTAAACCAATGATTTAGTTTGTTAATTTCTTTTGTACTGTTCTGGAAGGGCAACAGAGGTGCCACGGTATGTAGTGCTGGTGCAGCACAGCTTCCAACCCTTTATAGGGTTTAAACCTAGCCTCCCATCACTGTTCGAGAGAGGTTTGGTGTGTTATCCCCAAGTCTGTTCTTGTTTCCTCCAGATACTCTGTGTGTTGTGCCGACTTTTTAAAAAATACTAAAAAGGCAAAGTACTTAGGGTTACAAATGGTTTACCAAATAATAATTAAAGAAGCTTCCATGAAAACATTTTATAGAGAGGATTCTAATAAGCCATCGACTTATAAGTCAGATTATTCGAACGCACTACTTAGACAGAGATTACGGTGACTACATCAGTTTTCCCTTACTAAGCTAACACAGCTAGCCTCATGCCATTCAAACCAATGGCATGAGGGTGGCACAACACGATAGCATGTCAACTAACATCTCCTTCAGTGTACCAAAAACGGTTAAATTGTCACTGAGAAGACTGAATTAAAAAATAAATTACACTTTACACATTTATACATATTTAAAATCTATGAGAATTTATTCACATTTAAAAATAACTCAGTTGGTTGCTCCCCATTGTTCTTGCCTTCACCGTTAAGGCAGCATCAGATGCTCCCTCATTATTCAGGCAAAATACCGTTCAAATTTAAGGTATCTTACTAGACATCATTTTAAGACATCTAAGAATTTGAACAGCCATCTTCTCTGGAGCGTGCGTTGGATGACATAAAATGCTGTCTATGTAGAGAGCTCAGTAGGTTTCTCTTAACAAATGTTGATTACTGAACAATAGAAAATTCTTTCTTTCTATTTTATTAGTTAAATAATGATTTATGAGAATTACCAAATTTCTTCTTATTATTTCGTTTTACAAAATGTCTCAACTTCTCTGAAAATGGGGTTTGTAGATTTTAAACAAAGTTGGTTGCAAACAGATTATTACAAGAGCTAACTAAACATACTAAACAAAATAAAAAGATGGTCATTATAGTAAAGCTTTGCTAACAACATTGGTGTAGTTATTTTACTTTGAGATATAATTTAAACAAAATATCACATCTGCAGAGTTTAACATGCAGTTAGATCTCATACTCATGCAAAACAGGTTTCCTGTTTGTGATTTAAATGAATAATAGCTTCATTGTTCCCTTGTAAATAATATAAATACATGACAAGGTTTCCATCAGAAACTCCAAATGCAGCTGTACATAGAGCACTAGCGGGTTGGGGTGAGTTTCAAATCAGCGTTTTTACTCTGTACAGACTGTAGCTGTGCTGGTAATTGTAATTACATCTCAGCTGTTGGAAATGAATTAAAATGACATTTACCAGACAGTATTAATAAAACGATTACTTCGGTTTTGGTTAATAACTGACATCTTAATTCCAAACTCTATGCAGCAACAACACAGTAAATCAAAGCGTTCCCCTGTCTACCCTATTCAATCTCAATCCAAGTAACTTGTTAAGCATGGCATTGGATGGCTTTCTATCGGGAAGGGTGTTTTTAACCAGGTGCCATGGAAAGGATCTACATTACTTCCATGCATTTTTCAACTGGAGGCATGGTGGCTTCGTGGATAGCACTGTCGCCTCACAGCAAGAAGGTCCTGTGTTCTATTCCCAGGTGGAAATGAATCTTGATGAATGAGTAACTACCGTTTCTGTATGAACGTAACCGAAGAGTGTAAAACATGACAATTCTAATAAATAATAATAATTTTAACTGGAGTCTCACAAGGTTCTGTACATGATCCTCTCAGTTTTTCTATATACACCTAGTTTCTTGGTAAAGTCATATCCTTTCTTACCTATTCCCATATCCTCACTTTTTCCTACAATCCCTACACTGATGATAGCTCATTCTGTCATTTGCCTCCTTCTGACAAGTCTTGCATCCCAGCAAGTCTGGGAGATGTCTCATTATGAATGTCCACTCAATCATTTGAAACTTGACCTAAGTAAGACTAAGCTGATATATATTCTTGGGTTTGTGTATCCATGCAAAGATCTCTTAATGACTCTCAGATCAAAGAATCTAAAAATGTTCCAACCCTTGGTGTTGTCCTGAATTGCCAGCTGTCCTTCTCGGCTTATGTTGCACCAACCTTTTTACTAAAGTACATAAAGGAAAAATAAAGTTGCACTTAATTTAAAAAAATATCAAATGAATGAATAAATAAACAAGCTGCCAGTTCTACCTATTTATTTTTTACATTTAATAGAAAAGAATTCAGCTCTTAGACTGATGTTGACTCATACTATAAGTACAAAGCACTTCTGTAAATGGCACTGATTAACAGACTACAAAATTGAGCTTATTCATTTTTTAAAATTAAGAACCAAAATTGTAACTACTTTACAGGGTGCAAAATGTTATTTAGTATGAAATATTCTTGTATATTACCAATTTCAGGCTTCATCAAGCAGAAAAACATTGCTTGAGCCAATAAGCTGATAGAAGTGTCACAACAAGCCTTCTTTGTAATTAACTGTTGTTTAAAATAAAAGCATTACCCTAAATAAAAAGTAATTAAGTAAAACATTTAGTACATATTTTGGACACAGCATCTCTCCTTTTTCATGTGCAGCCCAATGTAGCAAACTAGGAAAATATTTATTGCTAAAAAAATTACACCCTTATTATTTGGCTGTTTCTAATCACTAAGCTTCCGACTTAGGACACAATGTTCCATACAGTGATGAGAGTGTCACAGCATTCCATGCGGTTCAGCAATTATCAAAATCATTTAAGCAATAGAACACGAGAGGGAGTGCGTTATCGCGAATAACATCACGGCTGTGATTTGGTCGCAGGCACGAGCCGAAGGCGAGTTCCATAATGAATATAAAGTTTAACACTACAGACATCCCTAGCAGACTAGCAGACATCCCAAGTTGCAAAAACTCATTTCAGGGAGGTAAAAACAAGAAGAAGAAAAAGGCAAGAACCTCCGAAGGGGAAAAAAAAGAAATAAAAAAACCTCTCGCACACACCAAAGGATATGGGTGAGAACAGAGCTTTTATGAGCTGCTAACTGGGCTATTAAGCTAACTGTTCGCGTTACAAACACATTAATGTTCCCTACATAGTGCACTAGATTGTGTATCAGATCACGGATTTATGTTCCCTACATAGTGCACTAGATAGTGAATTAGACAATTGATTTATGTTCCCTACACAGTGCACTAGATTGTATATCAGATAACGGATTTAAAACACGATCGGGAAAAAGTCTGTATCGCCTGTGTGCGCGTTTGTGTGCATGAAGCTTGTCGTTAATGTCAACGCATCAGCGGAGTAATACAGTTATGGTGTGAAAAGGCCGTGCTGTTATCACGAATATCAGCACGGTTAGAACGCTTCTCAACCAATCAGATTGTAAGGTCGGAACTAACTGTTGTATAAAATAATAATAATAATAGTATACAGATCAATGAACTACTAAAAACCACATCCCTTTTTGTGCAGAACTAACATGAACGCTCTAAAACATTTGCTAGAGTAATGTGAATAAAGTGTCTGTGTAGTAAGCATAAAAACTGAAATGTTTATTTACAAATGTTTAATCTTCATGTAAATGAAGATGATTCTTCCAACATCACCAGTCAGTCATGAAATACCGAAACGTTATCTTTCCAAAAAACAGACTTGAGTAATGCAGTACTCCAATGGTTAAGACAAATGTTCCAGTGGCTGCACTGCCACACTAACAAGTGGCTGGAAAAGTGTGCATAACCATTTGAAAAGGGGGGAGCACAGGGCTCACACCCAGTCGGGTGGCACACAGCAACATGGTTCCTGATGGCAAGAGTATGATCCTCACCCCTTATCACTGTCTGTAAGAGAGCTTCCTCAATCTCAGTTCTCTCAATATGTTTATATCCTCCAGGTTTCCACCCTAAATAAAACATGCAGCAGGTGGTTCGGCTTATCTTCATTGCCCTTGGGTGTGAATATGTTGCATTGAGATGGGTTCATGCCCCAATGTGTAGAATCAAATTAAATTTATAGTAATGTTATTATGGCAGTGAAAATCACAGGACACATAAATAACCTCATATTTTACATATAAAATTATAACTTTATAACAAAGACAGATGTGTTTTTGATAACTGACAGCACATGTATCACAGCACAATAGATATTACATTAATAGTGGAGATACTACAAGTAGGACAGCAGAATCGTCTCGATTCACTTAGTAAGTTATCAACACTTGGAAGTGAATTAAAGAGTCTGAACATCAGCATTTGTGGGTTGTCTGAGACTAAGTGAACAGGCACTAGACACTTCAAGACGTTGGATGGACACAGTGCTGGATGGAAACATTGCTACATGCCTAACATCCTACAACTCAGTAAAACAGTGAGTGGCAGAGTCATATCAGCCACAAAGCCAAGAGATATGACTTAACTATTTTCACTAATTTCCCTTGGGAAAAATAAAGTATCTACCTATCTATCTATCTATCAACCAGTGTTATTCACCAACTAATGACAAACAAGATGAAGAGACTGAACATTGAAAGTGTACTTGCAGTGACTCTCAAGCAAAACCTACTTGTGATCACTGGTGTGAATGTGAAGTCCTTGAGGAACAACCGGGATTAGACACTGATGGATTTCTGTCCTGACCATAAATTTGTTATCACCAAGACATTGTGCCACCTATACAGCAGGCACAGATACATTTGGAACAGTAATCAAGAGACCAGATACCAGACTACATCCTGATCAGTCAGCAGTTGAAACAGTCAGTTAACAAATGCACGTATGTCTCAGTGCAGATTGTGACTCTGATCACAGTCTTGTGATGTTGACAATTAAGCTTGAATTTAAGAGGAAGTAAATCAGGAAGCCACTGATGTTGAACCTTGAAAACTTCAGAAAACTTGTTGATGCTCAGAGGAGATAAACCAAATGAGCTGGCAACAGCAAACGTGATCCAGATAAGAAAAACTCACCAAACCATTCCAGCAAACTACAGCCATCAAGGGCAAAATGGGATGGAATAAAAAAAGCGTACCAAAAATGGAAAGACTTCTGTAACAAATTGTACAGTGGTGATGAGGAGAACATACAGATTGATGTTCAGAAAAGAAAGAGATCAAGAGTGTCAAGCTAGAACTGGCTAAGAACAAAGCACTTGGTCCAGATGATATAACAGTTGAACTGCTCGGGTCTGGTGAAGAGATCACTCTGAAAAAGCTGCATAAGGTCTACAGGAAATTGTGGAAGACTGGGATAGCAAGATCCTGTTGCAAGTAGGGCTGAAACGATTCCTCGAGAAACTCCAGTAAATCGATTACTAAAAATCATTGATTCAAATTTTTTGCATCGAGGCATCGTTTAATCCATACAACTATATACAGCTCAAGGTGTTTCACACGGACGACTTTCACTTTTGCACAACGCGTTTACGCTGTGGGCAGGTGACGTGAAGAAGCCGAGGGCTGCGTCCGAAATCTCATACTTAAACAGTACTTAACAGGACTTAAACCGGGTACTTTTTGCGTACAGTTAAATGAATACTACGTATTTGGACACACTCGCCACTCCTGCGTACTGTTCAGTGTGAACGTAGTGATTTAGGACGCAGAAACCACAGAAAGTTTGAGATCATTTTAAGCTGAAAAAACAAAAACTCAGTACAACATCCACACCATCAGAGCGTCGTGTTGATACATTTACGTTTCTTTATCGCAACCACCACATGCTTTTTTGAAGACTTAGGCAAACACACATGGAGATACAATCCTGACAGAACTTTTTACCTCCTACAAACGGCACAAAGCCTCCCAACAAAATATTAAAGCTTTATGGTATGTGTGAGCTATAGCTGAAACTTTTAGTTCTGAAAGTTGCACAAATTCGAGGCAATGTTCATGTATTATTGTTTATTATTATTTATGCCTAAGTTTTAGGTTGTCTGTATACATTTTAAGGTAATTTGATTTATTTTTGATGTATTTGTTTTTGCATTTCAAAAGTGTTCTCTTTAAACTGTACTGTATGCAAGGAATAAAAATGTGCAGTTTGTTTTAAGAGACGTGTCTTATTTAATCTTATATGTATTTATGTTTGCTCTTTATTAAAGCAAAAGTCTTATCCGATTAATCGCTGGAATAATCGATAGGATACTCGATTACAAAAATAATCAATTGTTGCAGCCCTAGTTGCAAGTAATCTCTAAACGAATGCAAACCAAAAAGAAGAGATTGCCCAAGCTGGATATAGACCAAGAAAAGAAAGATGACCTCTGAACAAGTATAGAAGATGACCAAAACTACTGAACCACATGTATTCCCACAAGTTACATTACTTTGGGCATCTAATGAGGGACCCAAATCAACACTTAAGGCAGTGTTATGACAAGACTTGTGGTCCCAGGACTTAGAAGACAAGTTATAACAAGAATAAACTGGATTGAGATCATGACTTGGATTGCATAGGGGCTAATCTAAGCAAAGCGATGATGGCGTTGTGGCATAGTATTGTGCTACAACAGTGGTGATCCTGTTGAGGAGAAAGCACAGAGCTGCTTAAAAAGCACCAGTCAAAAGATCTGCATGAACTCTGTATAACAAAACTTCTGTGGTGATGTGGTAAATTATCGCCTTTCAGAAAACAGCTGACGGGATGTATGTATATGAACATCGCTTCATTAACGGTACTTCATCTGAGAAACTAGCTTAGCAGTCTAGGTCCGTTATCCCGACCAAACTTCTGTCTATATTTTCATAAATATAATCACTTTGGAACAGACGGACAGCTGAAAAACGATAATATATAAAACGTTAGCTAAACAGAAAGCTAACGAATAGAAAAGCACTAAGCCGCTAGTCAGCTAGCTTTGTTAGCTGTAGTAATATCGTAGCTGAACAGGACAGGCTGTTATGGGTCGAGCTGACAGGTTTGTAATTAATCTCAATTTAGTAAAAGAGTTTGACCCGTTTATTCTGAATATACACAGACACACGTATTAACTCAATAGAACAGCTAACTGCAACAAAAAAAAACGTATTTAGAGTTTATTTCCACCATAAGAATCACAACGTTCATTACTATGCATCAGTAACGATACTACAGGACAGTGAGGATACTGTTTACAAAGCATGAATGACAAAACATTGGTAAATCGTCGAAAATGCGGTTAAATAAAATATAATGTGCTAACTAGTAATATATGCCACAAAAAAATCTACTTATATCGACGTATATCAACATCGATTTAGTATTGGGAGTACTACAGGACAGTTAGGGTACCGTTAATCTACTACACATACTACGCCTACTATAAACGCAAAACTGATTATGAACATGAAACTTGCTGCCCAACAGTGCCAACGTTTAATTTATATAAATCATTGTTAATACATTAAAATTAAAGTGTGTTTGATTACTGTTTATTATACGCACCACAGTTTCATTACCAGATGCATCGAAAAGCCAGCGATTACACATTAACGTGAAACAGTAAAAAACGATGTTGTTTAATTTACTAAAAAAGAGCAAAATAACAGACCAGATCTCTAACACACTTGTCATATAGACTACCAATATTCATCCGATATGAACCATTATACGAAATCAATTAACCCCACTCATTAGGGTACTACAGGGTAACTTACATTGTGTTAAAACAGCAACGGGTTATATATAATATTAGACGTTATGCATTATTATATAATATTTTATGCACATTTTAATGTTATTTACAATTGTTTACTCAAAATCGGTGTCTGAAAAATCAGCAGCTTAATACATGAATATAAGACAATGTCATCTTTTTATTAGTCTTCTCCTTTTGCAGAACACAATGTTTATTAACATGAGACGTTTGGCAAATCTGAGTGTTTTGTTTTGTCATGTTAAGCCATGCTAAGCTTTTCACGTTGAGCCTACAATACACACCTTAACGCGACAGACTTTCAGATCTTTCCTGCTATAACCCTATTTCTTCCAGGATCAACCCCCTCCCCAAAACAATAAACATTCCTGTGGAAAGCAGGGCTCGCGCTGACCTGCGCCATCTTTGAAAAGAGTCAGCTTCGCTTCTTGTTAAACAAAGAGCAACACACACATAGAAGCGCTTCTGACTCGCAACTTTACTTTTAAATGAAACCTAACAGAGCAACATAAACCAAAATAAAGCAGCTTTTACCGTCCGATCGGTGAATCCCAACTCCGAAAAACAGCACGAGAAAAATGCCACAACAGGGTATTACATCCATCCTGTTATTAGAGTTTACTCTATCTACACTAGCTGCTGGTTCACTCATACACACTCATACACGCAGTGAACTTCTCCAGCTCAGTGTTATAGAGAAGTAAAACACGTGTGATTGGCTGAAGGCGCCACTCCCCGCCCAGCCAGACAGAGGAAAAACCCTCTCGTACACCGCTATAAACATTGCTTTCCGCCCATGCCTGTTCGCTGGATTAATTAAAGCTACAATACTATCTTAACCGAACCCATATAATCAGATTTGTGAAGTTTATCAAGTCTTTGTCTGTTCTATAGCTGTGTAAAGAAAAGTTGCAGACGTGTTCTTTAGAGCTTTACCTTAAAACAGGCTTAATTTTCTATTTTAATCACTACCTGCTAGTATGATGGAACCAACACAACACCCTTTAGCTGGTGTTAATTCGTAAAATAGATTGTATTACATATTCAGTGTATTTGTTGATATACTAACCCTTTTTACTAACTGCTTCATTCTGGTCAGTCATGGTTTGCCAGGCACCAGCTGAAACTGGCAACTCTGTACATACGTTTACATTTTCGGCATTTAGCAGACGCTTTTATCCAAAGAGACTTACAGTACTGTGGCAGTACATTGTTTAAGCAATTGAGAGTTAAGGGTCTTGCTCAAGGGCCCAACAGTGGCAACCTGGCAGTGGTGGGGCTTGAACCAGTGACCTTTCGATTACTAGTGCTGTACCTTAACCACTGGGCTACAACTGCCCCATACAGTAACTGGAGGAGAGAATTAAACCCAACCCTTTTCTCTGCCAATTTTTGTCTATGGAAATTCAGTCCTCATGATTAAGTTTATGCATTTGTAAGCAGTGGGTGTAGTAGCTGAGCTCCTGAATGAGATGAAATGCTCACAAACATTAAGCCATATGGTGTAATTTAGAACGAGAAAAGTGCATTTCTCAAAGAAAATGAGGACTGATTGTCCAGCTTGGCCCATGTGGTCGTTAGAGTGATTGAAAGAAGCTACTTTGTCCCAGTGTGCAACAGTACAGGTTTGTCATGGTCTCGTTTTTTTTGTGTGTTTTAAAATTCTCCACACATTGTCTATTGGGGACAGGTCAGGACTGCACGCAGGCCAGTCCAGTACCCATAGCCTCTTCTTCTGCAGCCATGTCTTTGTAATATGTCTAGCATGTGGTTTTGCTGCAATCACAGAAGTGTAAATTGTTTTTGCCAAGAGCACTGATGGTCTGGATGGTCCTTTTGGTCTTTGGTCCGAAATGCACAGTGTCCATTGCTTCCAATAAAAGCTCTAAAATACTGATTTGACTGACCACAATACACGTTTCCACTATGTTATGGTCCATCCGAGATGTTCCAAGTCAAGAGAAACTGACATCACTTCTGGACATGGTTAACATAAGGCTTCTTTTTTTGCATAGTGAAGTTTTAAGTGGCATTATCATTGTCCATATGGGTGCCCAGCCTGTCTGTAGCAGACCTAAAATTCGAACTCACAAGTTCAAAATGTCAGCTCTGGTGGGCTAGTGTGTGTTTGCTATTGTGAATGATGCCTTTCAGCTGCTTCCATTAGGGGTCACCACAGCAGCACATTCTACCATATTTTATTTGGCATATTTTATTATTAAAATTAATTATAAATTTTTTTTCTTATGTCGGATGCCCTTCCTGATGCAACCCTCCTACTTTTCCAAACCTGGAATGGATATAAGAGTTATGTATCCCCCAATGGCTAGGTTCAAATACCACCAGGTGCCTTCTGTATTTGTAAGCCCAGCCTGGGGATTTGAACCCCTGGCATTGCAGTGTGGCTTTACCATTATGCCACAGAAGCTCACTTAAGCACACTCAAGCTCACAGTGTCCCATAACATAAGATATATATATATACATACATACATACATACAGTGTATCACAAAAGTGAGTACACCCCTCACATTTCTGCAAATATTTTATTATATCTTTTCATGGGACAACACTATAGACATGAAACTTGGATATAACTTAGAGTAGTCAGTGTACAGCTTGTATAGCAGTGTAGATTTACTGTCTTCTGAAAATAACTCAACACACAGCCATTAATGTCTAAATAGCTGGCAACATAAGTGAGTACACCCCACAGTGAACATGTCCAAATTGTGCCCAAATGTGTCGTTGTCCCTCCCTGGTGTCATGTGTCAAGGTCCCAGATGTAAATGGGGAGCAGGGCTGTTAAATTTGGTGTTTTGGGTACAATTCTCTCATACTGGCCACTGGATATTCAACATGGCACCTCATGGCAAAGAACTCTCTGAGGATGTGAGAAATAGAATTGTTGCTCTCCACAAAGATGGCCTGGGCTATAAGAAGATTGCTAACACCCTGAAACTGAGCTACAGCATGGTGGCCAAGGTCATACAGCGGTTTTCCAGGACAGGTTCCACTCGGAACAGGCTTCGCCAGGGTCGACCAAAGAAGTTGAGTCCACGTGTTCGGCGTCATATCCAGAGGTTGGCTTTAAAAAATAGACACATGAGTGCTGCCAGCATTGCTGCAGAGGTTGAAGACGTGGGAGGTCAGCATGTCAGTGCTCAGACCATACGCCGCACACTGCATCAACTCGGTCTGCATGGTCGTCATCCCAGAAGGAAGCTGACGCACAAGAAAGCCCGCAAACAGTTTGCTGAAGACAAGCAGTCCAAGAACATGGATTACTGGAATGCCCTGTGGTCTGACGAGACCAAGATAAACTTGTTTGGCTCAGATGGTGTCCAGCATGTGTGGCGGCGCCCTGGTGAGAAGTACAAAGACAACTGTATCTTGCCTACAGTCAAGCATGGTGGTGGTAGCATCATGGTCTTGGGCTGCATGAGTGTTGCTGGCACTGGGGAGCTGCAGTTCATTGAGGGAAACATGAATTCCAACATGTACTGTGACATTCTGAAACAGAGCATGATCCCCTCCCTTCGAAAACTGGGCCTCATGGCAGTTTTCCAACAGGATAACGACCCCAAACACAACCTCCAAGATGACAACTGCCTTGCTGAGGAAGCTGAAGGTAAAGGTGATGGACTAAACCCAATTGAGCACCTGTGGCGCATCCTCAAGTGGAAGGTGGAGGAGTTCAAGGTGTCTAACATCCACCAGCTCCGTGATGTCATCATGGAGGAGTGGAAGAGGATTCCAGTAGCAACCTGTGCAGCTCTGGTGAATTCCATGCCCAGGAGGGTTAAGGCAGTGCTGGATAATAATGGTGGTCACACAAAATATTGACACTTTGGGCACAATTTGGACATGTTCACTGTGGGGTGTACTCACTTATGTTGCCAACCATTTAGACATTAATGGCTGTGTGTTGAGTTATTTTCAGAAGACAGTAAATCTACACTGCTATACAAGTTGTACACTGACTACTCTAAGTTATATCCAAGTTTCATGTCTATAGTGTTGTCCCATGAAAAGATATAATAAAATATTTGCAGAAATGTGAGGGGTGTACTCACTTTTGTGATACACTGTATATATGTGCTCACATGTTATGTATGTGCTCGAGTTATTACATGTTCCAGCTGATTGACTTGTTAAGGGGTGTTGCTAAATGTTGTTATCTATTCTATGTGGTTGTTTTGGTGTTGTTAGATTACTGACATAGAATATATGCTTGTGATGTTGGTGTTGTTAGCTGGTTACTACAGCATTCCAGGATGTTACTATGTTGTTGCCAAATGGTGTTATGGTATCAGGGGTGTTTTTTTAGATTATTGATATGTGGTTGTTAAAAGTTACTATAGTATCCCATGTGTTGCTGAAGTGTACTTGTATCATAAAGACAAAAAGGGGTGCACTAACTTTTGTATCCCAATTATTGCTGTGGAAAAATCCAATCTGTGTCTAGTCAAAAATATATGCAGCTTACAGTAAGTATATCAATCATGAAACAGTAGAGTCAGTAAACAAAGGGTTTTATTATGTAAAAAGCTTTTTGTGGTTGCAAATGAGTTACATAGTTTAAAAATCATACCAGAATATTTTATTAAAAACAAACAAAAAAAAAGTTTAAAGTAAATTATCTGTTATGTGTACTAAATACAAATCAATTTCTATGCTAAAGTAGCTTTAGAGCTAAGACCCATGCTCATGGAGGAAGGCAGCGCCAGTATAAATGGTAGCTGTAAAATAAAGAATAGGCTTTTGTGGCAACAGAACAAGGCCTATTAATATTTATTATAGTTTACTATAGTTTTAGTACTTTATAGGACCAATTGTTTGCCAAACTCTGAACTATGACACTACCATGGTTTTTGTGATATTTCATGGTAATTATAGGTTAGGCAATAATATTATCATCATCTTTTGACCTAAAAAAATGTTGTTCTAGTTACCCAATGTTTCCTTACAATGGTAAAAAAAACATGGCTAATGTTAATAAAACCTGGAATAAAATCTCCAAAACCAAAATAATGTCTGTTTCACACATATACTAATAGACACAATGGTGTTCGCTCAGGCTTAGTTTGGTGCAGTCCTTTATGTGTCTTCCAAATAGCAGTCACGTCCCTTTTGCATATATTTATCAGAAAGGACAAAGATCGTGACCTAGCAAGAAAGTCTAAGCTCCCCAACACCCATCTGTGGTGACAGAGATTGATGATGGCCTATTGTTTGGGCTTAGGCTGGATACAGGTTTTGCACACAGAGCAGTCACCCATCCACTACTGGCCTAAGCCTTGTTCCTAAAAACATAGCCTATTGATTGAAGGGGGCAGGAGCTATCAGAACTCCAGGAAGAAGCAGTGTCCTTCACATATTGTGATAACTTTTATTTGTTTTTCTGTGGACTGTGCACTCTTAGGACAGCAACACAAACAGTAGAGCAGGGCCAATGTAGCCTGGCCAATAGAGGTCATGGATGGGTGACTGCTTCTGTTATCTGTTGTTCTGATTTTTGGTGGGCATAACAGAGTCCAAAAACCCTAGATATACATAGATGATGGTATTGTGTAATCTACAGTGGGACACAACAGTGTCTGTTGAAGAGGCGTGGCATGGTCAGGCCTGATAAGAAATATTGTATCAGCCAGTATTAATTAACCAGTTGTGGACTTGAACTGTGAGAGGGCTCCACTGTGCAGATTGTTTACATAATGTGCATTCTAAACACAGGATACTGTGTTATTTTTGGTACCACTACATGATTACTAAGTACTTTCTCAGTAAATCGCTTTGGATAGTACAAAACCAGAGCACAACCGATGAATGGGGAAAGAAATATTTAACCACTTTTTTGTTTTTTGTTATTTAATATTCTTCTTGTACAGTGTATCACAAAAGTGAGTACACCCCTCACATTTCTGCAAATATTTCATTATATCTTTTCATGGGACAACACTATAGACATGAAACTTGGATATAACTTAGAGTAGTCAGTGTACAGCTTGTATAGCAGTGTAGATTTACTGTCTTCTGAAAATAACTCAACACACAGCCATTAATGTCTAAATAGCTGGCAACATAAGTGAGTACACCCCACAGTGAACATGTCCAAATTGTGCCCAAATGTGTCGTTGTCCCTCCCTGGTGTCATGTGTCAAGGTCCCAGGTGTAAATGGGGAGCAGGGCTGTTAAATTTGGTGTTTTGGGTACAATTCTCTCATACTGGCCACTGGATATTCAACATGGCACCTCATGGCAAAGAACTCTCTGAGGATGTGAGAAATAGAATTGTTGCTCTCCACAAAGATGGCCTGGGCTATAAGAAGATTGCTAACACCCTGAAACTGAGCTACAGCATGGTGGCCAAGGTCATACAGCGGTTTTCCAGGACAGGTTCCACTCGGAACAGGCTTTGCCAGGGTCGACCAAAGAAGTTGAGTCCACGTGTTCGGCGTCATATCCAGAGGTTGGCTTTAAAAAATAGACACATGAGTGCTGCCAGCATTGCTGCAGAGGTTGAAGACGTGGGACGTCAGCCTGTCAGTGCTCAGACCATACACCGACACTGCATCAACTCGGTCTGCATGGTCGTCATCCCAGAAGGAAGCTGACGCACAAGAAAGCCCGCAAACAGTTTGCTGAAGACAAGCAGTCCAAGAACATGGATTACTGGAATGCCCTGTGGTCTGACGAGACCAAGATAAACTTGTTTGGCTCAGATGGTGTCCAGCATGTGTGGCGGCGCCCTGGTGAGAAGTACCAAGACAACTGTATCTTGCCTACAGTCAAGCATGGTGGTGGTAGCATCATGGTCTTGGGCTGCATGAGTGTTGCTGGCACTGGGGAGCTGCAGTTCATTGAGGGAAACATGAATTCCAACATGTGCTGTGACATTCTGAAACAGAGCATGATCCCCTCCCTTCGAAAACTGGGCCTCATGGCAGTTTTCCAACAGGATAACGACCCCAAACACAACCTCCAAGATGACAACTGCCTTGCTGAGGAAGCTGAAGGTAAAGGTGATGGACTAAACCCAATTGAGCACCTGTGGCACATCCTCAAGTGGAAGGTGGAGGAGTTCAAGGTGTCTAACATTCACTAGCTCCGTGATGTCATCATGGAGGAGTGGAAGAGGATTCCAGTAGCAACCTGTGCAGCTCTGGTGAATTCCATGCCCAGGAGGGTTAAGGCAGTGCTGGATAATAATGGTGGTCACACAAAATATTGACACTTTGGGCACAATTTGGACATGTTCACTGTGGGGTGTACTCACTTATGTTGCCAGCCATTTAGACATTAATGGCTGTGTGTTGAGTTATTTTCAGAAGACAGTAAATCTACACTGCTATACAAGTTGTACACTGACTACTCTAACTTATATCCAAGTTTTATTTCTGTAGTGTTGTCCCATGAAAAGATATAATAAAATATTTGCAGAAATGTGAGGGGTGTACTCACTTTTGTGATACACTGTACATATGTCCACTTAGAATTTACACACACCAATCCATTTAACCATGGATACGTTTAAACTAAAATGTTGTATTTATAAGCATAAACAAAGAATTTAAAAGCTGATAGCAGAAAATTTAGTCATGAAAACTTAAAAATATCTACTTAAAAATATTTACACCTAAGGTCTTATATTAGTCCTTCATAATTGTTCTTGTGCAAATTGCACCTAATTACATTCTAATCTACATTCTACAGGTGGCTGGTCATAAAGAGTCTATGCAACAAGTAGCAACAAACCCACAAAGAAGCATCTAAGTGTTGCTTTATGATAGAAGTCTGCTTAGAATGCCACTGGGCATTAACTGTCATTGAAAGTAAGCATAAATTAAGCAACGCACTGGGAGATGCACTAGCCAAGAACCTGAATCTGGGCATTTCAACAAGACAGCAACAAATGTTAAGCCAAACTACAACCCAAAATCAGAAAAAGTTGGGACAGTATGGAAAATGCAAATAAAAAAAATGCAGTGTTCCTTACATTTACTTTGACTTTTATTTGATTGCAGACAGTTTGAACACAAAATATTTCATGTTTTATCTGATCAACTTAATTTCATTTATTAATAAACCTCCATTCCTATAGACAGTCAACTGAAAGGTTTTGGTAGGATTGAGAAGACTTACCTGAAATACAGAGCAGAATGCAACCCTGATTCCTGGTTCTCTGCCCTGTTACAATTACCTGCTGCACCACTGTGATGCCTTTGAGGCAAATATATGTAATAACATCAATGTATGCCTAATTTATGTACATGACATATGTACAACTTATAAAGTCTAGCAATAGAGCACACACATGAAGTATGGAAGTACAAACGTTGTTTTTTAAAACTCCCCTGCAATGCCTCCTGTCTAATGCTAACTGCAAGGTCATTCTGCCTAATGGCAAATGCTGCAAACTATTACAGATATAAACTAGAAGAGAATAAAATACAACCTACAACAAACAAAGTGGCTGTAATAAATGTGCAAATATATATTTGTGCATGATTGTATTGTGACCTTCCTACATTAGTTCTAAACAGCTATTAATTCACACTGTAAAACACTGTCTCTGGGCAAAAAAGAAATAACTGCAGTTATTAAGGAGTTATTAAGTACAGCAAACAGTGTGTACGCTTTGGGGAATATTTTGTTCTCTTGCCAATTAAACAAATACATTATGTTACAGATGAATAACAAATCATAAGTAAATTAGGTATCTATTTGCATGCCTAAAGGTCTATCTGCGATGAAAAATGCTTTTAAATATAAAATTACTTTACAATTCATTAAATACAAAACTTAAGTCTGGAAAAGTTGGATTATGAACATCATGATAAATGAAAATTAAACTGAATACAAATGATTTAAAGTTATTTAAAGTTTAGACAAAGTTATTTACACTGAAAATAATGACATGATGAAACACAAAACACAGTTTATGTAGTTTATTTTGTTTTTTAATGTAAAAAAGGCTATGCAACACCTCTAGTATATCACCTATGTGAAAATGTAACTCTACCTCCCCCAAACTTGCAACCAATCGTTTTTGATAACTGAGAATCAGTTTTCACATGGCTGTGAGGAATTCTGGCTCACTTAGTAATAAATAACTTGAAATAAGCCACAGTGGAGTGCTTTTAAACATGAACTGCCTGTTTGATACTGTCCTATCACAGTATATTCATTAGAGACATTTGTGTTCCTCTTGGTTTTGCCCAGTCTGTTTCTTATTATGCAAACACTGTTCCTATCTATAGTGAGACCTGTGGTGTTTTAGATTTGCCTTGGTTCAAGCTACTGTGTCTGAACAAATTGTCTGGCCTTCAAGCTGAAGACACTAGATAAGTTTATCTAAACTTTTCTCAAGTGGTATGAGGTAAAGAAACTCAAGCTTTCAGCTACCAAACCCTCTTCAGTAGTAAACAAGAATTACGTCTGTAATTTTTAGGAAGTGGGTTTTATCAAGACAAGCAAATGAACACTGTAGACTGGCGAGACTTGGTAAATTAGACACAGACATTGACACACACACCCACACTCACGAGCTTCTAGTGTCTGCTCGCCCAAATGAGTCAGCTGTTACTCACAGGTTGTTGAAAGTCATACTTGAATTGTAAGTTTTACAAACCTGTGGCTATCTGGGTCCAAAATTAACAACTAGTTTTCATCTTTTTTTATTTTTTCATTTATTTCATATATTTAAATTAAGTGCTTTGTGTAAGTCAGTGTTGCTGTGGTTCCAAAGGCTATCCCGGGAACATTATTCACAGAGCAGATATACAGTATATCCAACAGTGTATTGCAGGACATCGCTGAAATTCAGCTATTCTAAAGTAGAAACAATTAGTCAGTCCAGATACAGTCAATTCATCTCCATGCACTTTACAGTAGTCAATCCACTTACCAGCATGATATGTAGAAAACTGGAGTACCTACCTAAATCCACACAGACAGTTATTGGAAAAAAAGACCCTGCTATTTCACCATGACCAACTTTTTTCATTTATCTTACTTACCTTTTTTATCCTGATCAGTGTGGGGAAAGATCTGGAGCCTATTCTGGTAGCACAGGTAAAGAGATTGCCATCAATTGGCATCTCAACCAGTGTTGTACAGACCAATACACTCAGTCATCTAGCCATTGACAGCTGAGGCAATTTAAACTAGTCAGTCACCTGCAGGCATAACTTTGTGGCAGCCCATAAGATCCAATTATTGCCTTGCTTGGTTGTGCATTCAACAAATGTATAATTTTACAGGAGCAGGTGCATCTTATGGTTCAAACTCTTTAATTATGTTTTTTTATTAATTGTTCTTGTGCAAATTGCACCAAATTACATTCTAATCTACATTCTACAGGTGGCTGGTCATAAAGAGTCTATGCAACAAGTAGCAACAAACCCACAAAGAAGCATCTAAGTGTTGCTTTATGATAGAAGTCTGCTTAGAATGCCACTGGGCATTAACTGTCATTAAAAGTAAGCATAAATTAAGCAACGCACTGGGAGATGCACTGGCCAAGAACCTGAATCTGGGCATTTCAACAAGACAGCAACAAACGTAAAGCCAAACTACAACCCCAAATCAGAAAAAGTTGGGACAGTATGGAAAATGCAAATAAAATACAAATGCAGTGTTCCTTACATTTACTTTGACTTTTATTTGATTGCAGACAGTATGAACCCAAAATATTTCATGTTTTATCTGATCAACTTAATTTCATTTATTAATATACCTCCATTCCTGCATTTCAGGTCTGCAACACATTCCAAAAAAAGTTGGGACAGGCGCAATTTAGGGCTAGTAATGAGGTGAAAAGGAATGGCAACATTACAAAGTGGAAAATGCTTTACTGTCCCAACTTTTTTTTAAATGTGTTGCAGGCCTGAAATGCAGCAATGGATGTTTATTAATAAATGAAATGAAGTTGAGCAGAGAAAACATGACATATCTCAGGTTCATCCTGTCTGCAATGAAATAAAAGACAAGAAATGTAAGAAACTGTGTTATTTATTATTTGCTTTTTCCATGCCGTCCCAACTTTTTCTGATTTGGGGTTGTACTTAAGATTTAATCTTTCAATTATAGTTTTCTGTGAACCACTGCTAGCTAGGCCTAGCCAGTTGACTCAAATTCTATTTAAATGTATGAAAAATTTATTTTTTTATTACATTTTCTTTCTGTTTATGTCAAAAGATGTGTAAAGTTCATGTGTAAATTTAAGGTGTCTATAGCACTGGAGGTATTTTCACAAACAAAAGAAAAATTAAATACTTGTTTACCTCCACTGTAGAAGATCTATAATCAAATAAATGTTTGACAGAGCTGACTGCCAATAAAGCAGAGTAAAGAAGTAAGAACACATTTTGAAACATTAGAAACAGATGTTTCTAAATGTTACCAATGTATAATTTTACAGGACCAGGTGCATCTTATGGTCCAAACTCTTTTTTTATTATGTTCCCATATTTCAGAATGATAATATATTCATAATTATTGCTAAAACCGAGCATGCATGGCCTCTACAAATACCAAATTTAAACATAACTAAAATGTGTGAAGTGTCCTGCGGAGCAGACCCAAAAGCAGATATTTGCTGTCTTGATTTAAAAGAATCAAATCAAATTCTTCTTAAACAATGCTTATACAATCCACAAAAACATTTATGATTTGCATAAAAAGTGAGGTTTGTAAAGACAACCTATGCAAAGAAATCAAAGTAAATACTAACAGTGACCTGTGTCCTGGAGCTGTATGTACTAACAATCTGTTACACCACAATGATAGCCTTTATTTCTTTTATCTTTAGTCATTTTTTTAATCCTGGTTAGGATCAGTGTCAATTTGGAGCCAATCCTAAGAACACTAGCCAAAAGGCAGGAATACATCATATACACAATGCCTGTATATAGCAAGACACTCATGTAATGACACATGGAACAGTCCACCTTCTAGCATGTATTTAGGGTGTGAATTGTGGTTGGTGAAGTATCCGAATGAAACTTACACACATACAGAAAAACATGCTAAACATCTACATGGTAAACTACAAAAACAATGCTATTGTGTTGCTGTTTTTTCATCAAATTTACAATTACTAATTGAACACAATGTGCCAGGTCTTAATATTGCACAGGTGACAGGCGGGGTGCAGTGTTAAAGGGGTGTCACCAGCTGTCTTCACAGGTAGATCTAGAGCCCTGCTCACTGCCATCTGTCTATCCACCATCATTACTGAATGAGGACGACTGAGGAAATTAGGGATGAAGATGAAATGGGGGAGGGGTTTGGAGGAATGGATGTTGCGTCAAAAATGTACAGAGGGATAAAAAAAACTAACGATTGGTCATATTAAGGACTCCTGTGACCCTGATCTGTAGAATATAGCACAGCTGTCACTGACGTCCCTACAGACCACCCCCACCACCTGGACGTTTTTCCCACACTGCACATGCAAATCCCACCCAGTGGGAGCCACCCTCTTTGTCGTGTCTCTCGTTTAACAAAAGAATCTGATTAAGTATCTGTGTGCAAAATCTTATTTTGAAGTACAAAGTCTAAGCAATTTCAAAGTGAATTTGTTAAGATTGTAATTATTTACAATTAAAGCATCAAAAAGGGACTGTCAAAATCAGTAGATTTGAGTAAAAATTTATTTATGTATATAGATTTTAAAAGAGCTTTTGTGCCTATGTTTTATATATTAGTTTAGATTCATTTTTAAATGTAATCCAGCGCACAATCATCTTGTGAAGAATCCACCAGTTCTTTATACCCATACAATATTGTGGTGACCCTTACCATGACATTATTTATCATTATTCTTTGTGTTTCTTTGTGATGGCAAATAACCAGATAGATGGTAACTGTTAGCATGTTTTAATAATTGAAATTTCTTGGGTAATAAATATGGATTTAAACTATTTTGTGATTTAAAATGGTTCTGGAGTAAAAAAAACCATAATTTGATCAGTTTAAATGCACTCACAATTATTTGTTATTCAATTATAGGGCATAGTAGTTATGGTTTTTAACATTCATTCATTCATTCATTCATTTATTCATTTATTCATTCATTCATTCATTCATGGTCTGTTTTACCTTTACTTTATCCTGGTCAGGGTTGTGGTGGGTATGATTCACTGGGCAAAAGGCAGTAAACACCCCAGTAAACCAGGCAGACACACACACACACACACTAAGGGAAATTTTAAGTAGCGTCACTTGGGCTGACTGCATGTCTTTGGACTTGTGGGAGGAACACGAGAAAACCCGGAAGAAAGCCATGCGGACACAAGGAGAACATATGCAAACTCCAGAAGTGACAGAAAGGACACTGGCTGCCCAGCCAGGGAATCTAAATCTAACCCAGGCCTTCCTGCTGCAAGGTGACAGCGTTACACACTGTGGCACCGTGCCGCAAGTCTTTTTTTTTTAATATGGTGCTTAAAATGTCACATTTTTGTTACATTTTAGTGTAACAAAATCTATTATGCTGTCCACACCAATACAAATTTCATTCAGTTTCACATTATTTATCACGCTCAGGGTCATAGTGGTCCAGTGTCACTCTGATACAATAAAATACACCCTGGACATTGCGCCTGTCTATCACAAGGCGACACAAACTTAAAAATATACACATAAACATATATGAGTAATATAAAGTAGCTATTTCCTTTATACAGTACATGTTTTGAAAGGTATAAGGAAACCAGAGTTTCTGGAGGAAGTCTAGAGGACGAACAAACACGTAACTCTCAGACAGTGACTGGAAGCAAGGCGCTAACCCAAGGACACATTCGTGGCACACACTCGGCTAGATATGCCAATTTGTCACCCCTGGATAATTTAGCTTCTAGTAATAAAAACAACACCTGTAATTTGTATACACATAAAAGCTCTATTTCTTATCAAAATGATCTGTGGCCTCCATCACCCCTCCCAACACCTCATAGACCGTGAACTTAAGTACATAAAACCATTCTCATCTAAACATAAAATAATCATTTTTAAAATTTAACTGGTATCTCCACAGAGCACAGTCACTTTGTATATTCATATTCAACCATAATTTATTTTATTTATCTAAAATCCATACTCTAAATTGTACTGGTTATCCTGTGTAAATATTCATATGTTTATGTAAATACTTTATCTTCTTCTTCTTTTTATATTTTGGAGAGTATCAAACTAAATTTCGTTGTACACAAGTATAATGACAATAAAGGTTCTTCTTCTTCTTAACACAAATATAAAAAATACCTTTTTAATGACTTTTTATACATTGGTTACCGAAAGGGATGACGATTCAGTTTCCCTAGGGTGCAAATTTTCTCTAAAGATCTAACTAAGGGTTGAGTTCCAAAGCCCACTCTAAGAAATGGGACATCTGTACAGTTACAGCACAAGCAGACTAATCACGCCTTTTCCCATGTTATATGCAATTTGCTGTGAAACTCAAACTTTAAGGTTTGAGTTCAGCGATTTAATGTTTTTCATTCACGTAGCATTCACGTGCCTTACTTTTACTGGTTAGTTTGCACTATGAGGCAGTCCTAGCAATCCTACAGCAATTCAGTTAGCAATCGGTTAGTCAAAATGTCCAAATACAGAGATCTACCTGATCAAGAATACAAACCAAATAAAGAAATCAAAACCCACCATTTAAACTCTGTATTGATGTCATTATCTGATCTAACCCTTTTGGAACATTCATCCCTGAGGCAGCTATATATCGATCACAGACTTTGAGTAACACAAGTTGAAGGTTCACTAACACGTACAGATCGAAAAAATCAACATTAATGTTTCTCATTACCACTCACTTCTATTCCCAATTAAAACAACTTAAAGCAACATCTTATGGAGAGTTACAGAACCCAATGTGATAGCCAGAGCAAACAATCACATAACATTTTATCTCTGCCTGATGTTATACACTGATCAGCCATAACATTAAAACCACCTCCTTTTTTCTACACACACTGTCCATGTTATCAGCTCCACTTACCATAGAAGCACTTCAGTTCTTCAATGGTCAGAACTCTCCCAGGACCACCACTGTGCAGGTATTATTTAGGTGGTGGATGATTCTCAGCACTGCAGTGACAATAACATGGTGGTGGTGTGTTAGTGTGTGTTGTGCTGGTATGAGTGGATCAGACACAGCAGCGCTGCTGGAGTTTTTAAATACCGTGTCCACTCACTGTCCAATCTACCTATTTGGTCCACCTTGTAGATGTAAAGTCAGAGACGATCGCTCATCTGTTGCTGCTGTTTGAGTTGGTCATCTTCTGGACCTTCATCAGTGGTCACAAGACGCTGCCCACGGGGCGATGTTGGCTGAACATTTTTGGTTAATGGACTATTCTCAGTCCAGGTGTTTAAAAACTCCATCAGCGCTGCTGTGTCTTATCCACTCATACCAGCACAACACACACTAACACACCACCACCATGTCAGTGTCACTGTAGTGCTGAGAATGACCCACCACCCAAATAATACCTGCTCTGTGGTGGTCCTGTGGGGGTCCTGACCATTGAAGAGCAGCATGAAAGGGGGCTAACAAAGCATGCAGAGAGACAGATGGACTACAGTCAGTAATTGTAGAACTACAAAGTGCTTGTATATGGTAAGTGAAGCTGATAAAATGGACAGTGAGTGTAGAAACAAGGAGTTGGTTTAAATGTTATGGCTGATCGGTGTATATATACACACATTTTACAATATTTATACTTTGATCCTCCAGTTTTACAGCTTACACATTTTAGATTAATTATTTATTATCCCCTGCTGCACACACACTTACCCATAAGTGAACAATCTAAGGAGCTATTACAGAGATATTACAAAAATTTAGGAAGTGAAACATGAAATGAGGCCCAGTTGGTGTATTTTTATTCAGAAAAGTGCACAACATGCTGTTGTCAGCAGATTATTTTTATATATTTTTTTTATATATTTAATTATTATAAAATTATTTTTTGTCTGGTCAACTGAGCTGTTCATGACCCTGCTTGGCTACTATTCAAGACAGTTAGAATTAGGTATTTAAAAAAACCAAAGGAATACTATTTGATTTATCAAGAAAATAAAAAAACTTGAAATAACAAATTAGAAAATATAGTTTTTAGTGTATATTTTAGTGTATATTACATTAAGTAATTCCATTCATTGTTTGTTTTACCACCACTGTTTCTGATTCAGAGTCATGGTGGATACAATTCACCGGACAAAAGGTAGAACATTTTTGGCATTTAGCAGATGCTTTTATCAAAAGCGAGTTACAGTATACAGTCAAAGCAATTGAGGGTTAAGGGCTTTGCTCAAGGGTCCAGCAGTGACAACCTGGCAGTGGTGGGGTTTGAACCAGCAACCTTCTGTTTACTAATCCAGTACCTTAACCACTAGGCTACAACTTCCAAACATAGTATCTTCAACTGGATTTGGCACATGTCTTTGGACTGGGGGAGGAAAACCAAGCTCTTGGAGGGAGCCCACTTGGAGAACATACAAACTCCACACAGAAAGGGCCTGCACCGTTCCACCTGGGAACTGAACCCAGGACCTTCTTGCTGTAAGGCGATAGTGCTACCCACTGAGCCACTGTGCCACCCTTAAGTCATTTCAGTTATTTATATTCAAATAATTAATACCATAAGTTGGCAATAGATCCATACTATATAGATATTCTCTACAATGATGCATAATAATTTGTAATACAACATTTATCACCTAGTGATGCCGTATCAGGCATTTAGATAAATAGTAGATATTATGGCTTCTGTGGTGAAATTTTTTTGTAGTTAATTTTTTCAGCAATGCCATTGTGTGCCAAAGGCAAGCAATTGATCAAATGGTTTGTTTACCTCATTTCAATGAGCACAAACCCATTGGAAACAGCACATTCATCCTACCCACAAAAAGACACACTGGAAAAGCAGCCATGACAATTTTTAACAGCTCATTAAACCAATATGATCTCACCAATGCAAATTGCAAATTGCAGCAGTTTGCATTACTTGATTAGTATAAAAAATAAAAGGCCATAAATGGTAGGTGTTAAGATCCATGCTTGTTCTCATGACTTTATTGGTATAAAATGAAACATAATCCAAATGTACTTTCTGGCTCATTTTAAATTTGTACAAATAAATTTGGCAAAATGTAGCTGAAAAGCAGCTGAATGTTATTTGGTGGGATTTATAATGACCGACTTTCTTAAAAATTGTTCCTGGTTTTCTAATACTAATCATTCTTAGCAATTGTCATGTGTTCTTAAATATCCAGGATAACATACTGTACAGTGGAAGACAGACACACCAGTGGATAAATGTATGATATTCTGCTATATTTTCATTTGTTAAAAATAAACTTTTTAAAGCTCTCCACACATTTACATCCATACCTTAAACCGTTATTGTTGCACATGGTGGAATAGTGGTGCACTGGGGATTGCTCTTGCCTCACAGCAAGAAGGGAATGGGTTTGATTCTCAAACCAGGCAGCCAGAATCCTTTCAGTGTGGAGTTTGCATGTTCTCCCTGTGTCGGTGTGTGTTTCCTCAGTAATTAGTGTGATTCGCTACTAGAAAAGTAGTAAGTGTGTGTGTGTGTGTGTGTCTGCCCTGTAATTGACTGTCAATTTGTTCGGGGTTTTCAATGAATCACACCCACCGCGACCCTGATGAGAGACAATGAGAGAACGAATGAATGTTACACAGATGCATACGCAACTTAAACGAAACAAATATCTCTAATGCCCCCTTGCGGACTGAGTGCAAATTACAAAACATTATTGAAAGGCCATTTGGGTGTCATACCTTGCACATTCAGTCTCCATTCCCCTGGGCTACTAAAATTGCCCTGTGTGTGTGTTGTGTGTGTGTGTGTGTGTGTGTGTGTGTGTGTGTGTGTGTGTGTTTGCCCTGTAATGGACTGTTGACCTGTCTGGGGTGTTTTCTACCTTTGCCCCAGTAAATCAGACCCATCGCGACCCTGAATACAATAGACAATGAATGAAGACATATTTTTACTGACTAACATAATTGTATTTTGTAAATATAAACACATTTGGAATTTGATGCGTGGGACACACTCGAAAAAAGTTGGGATAGGATAAAATAAAAATGAAAATTATTCAAATATATATATATTCAAAGTACACAATTCTGAAACAACTCACAATAAGCGGGTGAATTGGTTACAGGTGAATGTATGACTGGATATAAAAGGATGGTCCACCAAAGGCTCAGTCTTTGCATAAAAGGATGGCTCACATCACACAGGATACCATCATTACTTAACACAGTTCACTGCTGGATCAAGAGATGCAACCTGAAAAAAGAAAGCCATGCATTAGTTCTTTGCAAAAACACTGTCAAGTTCTCAGGGCCCAGGCCCATCTCAGACAGACAGTGAAAACCTAAACTATGGTTAGATAGGTCCTCGTTTCAGCTAGTTTCCTGTAAAAAATACATCTAGTTTTCAGTGCCAAAGACAAAAAGAGCCATTCAGAAGAAAGGAACAAAAGTCAGTTTCTGAATACATGAACCTGTTGACTTATTATTGACTAGCAGACACAGATGCATATACAATCTTTATCAACACTGCTGTGACTAATAAACAGCACCACAGACACGCCACTATTTCACCCCTATATCAGAGTCACTGCTCTGATGAGACACTATCCAAATGTCACAAAATATAACAGGAACATTAGGCCACAATTTAAGAAAAAAATTTAAGGTCATCTGTCCATGAGCTGAAGCTAAGCCATAATTGAGTTATGAACAAAATAATAATACAAAATACAAAATCAAGTTCACATCTGGATGACTAAAAAGAAAATATATTTTTTTCTTTTGGTAGTAACCTGAATCTAAATTTACATACATGTGCTTGGAAAAATGATTTGGCATTAATAAAGGCTAATGCTTGCATTTACAGTATATTTACATAATAAAATTAGTAAGTCCTTTCTCCAAGATTTTATATTAATTAAACAAAACAAAGTAACGAATAAAGGACAAAAACATCTGCACCCCGTATCAGAAAATGTGGATAGAACAGGTAGAGTGCAGAACTGAGAAGTGGTTATCACAAAATGACAGGCTGCTTCGGCTGTCTGTGAAAACCCAGCTCACAGAAAAAAAGGCAAGATAGGAAACTCTCAGAACCAGAAATCGTAAAGCAGCAACCTAACCACTGCACATAACATGGATTTATGGGCGGCGTCCACTGCGGAAATGAGACATCTCACTGCCTCTGGGTAAATCTGCAATCCCAAGACGGTTCTGTCATGAGACTCAAAAATGCATTAACACTGGGTGAGTTCACAGAGAGAGATAAGTTTGCTGGCATTACACAACTGGGGGAAACCCGGACCAGACCACAGTATTACAGTTTCAGAGAAAATCAGGTTCGCAACAAAGAAGCTAGCCAGTCTGAAAGGAATAATAAGAGGTGCAGATGATTATCAGTTAAGAGAAACAGTCATCTGTGCCTCTGTGCCCCCTCTGCTGGCCAAAAAATGACAGCAGAAGGACACAAATTTTTTCAGTTGATAAGCCGTGTTACAAATACAGTGAGTTTTATTATCTCTTTTACAGTGAGTTTTATTAGTTATATATGATATTGTAAAATCTGTCAATGGAATCCCCTTCAATAAATAACAAAAAGTCATTAATTTGTTGTTATAAACATTAAATTAAGTGCATTGATTGATCAATAACTGTCAGGGCAGTGCTGTTACAGAAAACCAGAATCAAGAATTCAACGTACTGAATACACACCTGTTTTTGTTACACCATTGGTAAAGGTGTTACCAAGATCATGCTGCTCCCGAACCTTGAATAAAGACCACAGCTACGATTAAGTGTTTACATTATCATCTCACTCAATAAACATCACAGATTAATTTAAATTATTTATTTAAGATTGTACAAACCTTTACAGTAAAACTTTAAGTTGATTTTAGTGTTTTACCTGAGGTGTATAGTCAATACTGGACATGATTTCATATTCTTGTGTTTCTTGGTCCTGATCTGCTGACTTACAGAGGACAAAAAGCATGAAGAAATAAAAAGCATATACTATTTCACAATAAACAAATTGTCTGAGTAATATAATGCACTCAAAATAATTAATAGAAATGTATACATTTTATCACTGTTATCAAAATTTTCAATATTAACTGTTAATATAAAGAGAGTTATGACAAGTTGACAAGCATTAGATAATGGTAAAATAATCTGTGTATTGGTTGTGATGGTGAACATTCGACCTAAAAGTTTTCAGTGCAGTTTTCTACATTTATTAATTCTAAGCAAAACATTGTGTTTCCTCAGTAACATATTGTTACGTATTTCTTACGTTTTTTCTAGATAAATTTTGAAAGCCATGGTTTACTTTAAATGCCAGGCAAAGAACTTCCTTTTTGTGCTAGCTTGCCTCATTTTTTTATCATCACAAACCAGGAACGATCAGTAAGAACCAATAAAAGCTTCTATTCTACTGCACCTATAAACATCATTACCCAGAAAAAAATATGTTTTTTTATATTTATAAAAAACATACTTTAATTGTCCTGTTACTTTCTACAGTCCTGCTAGCAGACAAAAACATTAATGTAACAGTTACACCTACTTTGGGTTTTGGTCTCTTCATGCTTACATAAGTACTTTCAGATCTTTTTTGACGTGAAAATGCACTGCATTCTAAAAAACAGTATGAAAAATGAATGTAAGTGTTAATTTATTTAATATTACAGTTTATAACAGTAAATATTTGCTTGTTAATAAATGAGTGACTATAATGAAAAACAGCATTGATTGATTTATTGACTTACTTTGAATTTGTGGCTTAAGCAGAATCATAGCCAAACAGGTTAATACAATAAAAAATCCCAAAAACACCAGCCATGCAAATGATTCTCTGTTAGTAGAATGAAATTATAAATCAGTTACACATTACTGAATAGTTTATGTGGTTCATGTGCAGTTATAAATAATATATAATATAATATAGTAATATAATATATAATAATAGAAATATAAATACAGTGGTACCTTGTAACTCGACGTCCCCTAAACTCGAAATCTTTGAAACTCGACGCCCTTTGTCAAGACATTTGTACCTTCAAACTTGACTTTTACCTTAAACTCGAAGTGTGTGTGACTGTCGCTTTGTTCACATTTATGCTGTCCTTTTAACTTCAAATAAATGAGCATAAAAAATCCAGAAAAAGTTCAATATTTGATCATACTTGCTATCATTGCACAATGAAAGTGCACGATAAACAGCATGGTATTGTGATTGTAAACAACATTTGTCACAGGAATAAATAGTTGGTAATGGAATATAATATTATAATAGTATTATTAATATATATAATATAATATTCATAGAATGAAATCTATGCAGTTTCACAAGACCATGGAACGCATTAACAGGTTTCCCATACATCCTTATGGAAAAAAAAAGTACCTTGATACTCAATGTCTTTTAAACTCAACGATACTCCCAGAACCAACTGATGTTAAGTTTCAAGGTACCACTGTATCTCCTATGTTTTAAATGTATTTTTCGTTTTCCTTTCTTTCTTATTTGAGAGCTTTAAAAAGTATTCAGCTAACTTTCAAATAAGATCTTTGTCACAAACTGGGATCAAATTGATCAGATGAAACAATTGGGGAACCTTTACTCTTCATAAAATACAGCAAGCTCTGCCATCCTCACACAGATGTTTGTTGGGGATAACAACATTGACATTGACTGGACCAGTCAAGGACATTAATGATCTGAAAAGTAACCCAGTGTGCTGTAGATTGCTGTTTTCTAAAACAGACACTTACTTTCTGGTTTAAGTTACTTAAGTTACACACTTACTTTCTGGTTTAAGTTACTTAAGTTACACACTTACTTTCTGGTTATTTTTAGCAAAGACCAGCAGTTTCAAAAATACATCTCACTGAATTGTGCCCCATTTATTTTCCATTCAGTCCTTGCAATCAGGTCCATGCTTCTGAAAAGTGGTAACTTGATGCTACCACTATAGTTTTCAAAGGGAATGGTATTACAAGGCTGATGTGTCTTGTTAGATATTCATAACTTTTATTGTTTAAAATTCTGATAGCTGACAGGACTTCACAGTCACAAGTATTTTTGTCACAGTACTAAAAGGTCTTACAACAAATGTATTCACACCAGGATATGCTTTTTCCACTTATGATTTTGTCCTTACATGCTCTTTTGTATAACATTAAATGTAGTCGATCCTTCAGTAATAGCCACTGACAGTAACATTGTCATGGTAACCAGTGGTACGACTGAACCTCTAGTACCTTGACTAAGTTGTAGAGTTTGTAGTCTTATATTCGCTCCACTACTTTACCTATAAACTGAGGTCCTTGGCACACTATATAAACAAAATTATTGGAAAACCCCTTTAAATGATTGAATTTATGTGTTTAAGCCACAGCAACTGCACGACAAAGTAACTTATTTGCTTCCAACTTTCCCTTCCAACAGTTTAGGGAAGGTCCTTTCCATTCAAGCATGGCAAGGGCTATAAAGACATGAAGAAAATCTTGATTTAAAAAAACTCCAGTGACCTGCACAGAGCTCTGTCCTCAGCCCCACTAAACAGCTTTGGAATGAATTGGAATATCAATTGACCAACATCACTGCCCAGTCATACAAATACTTTTTGACTGGATGGGCACAAATAGCCACAGATAGACTTCAAAGTCTTATGAGAAGCCTTCCCAGAAGACGGACTGTCGTTACAGCTGAAAAGATTTCATACCATTTATTTTTGAAATGGGATGTCCAACAAGCTCATGGTCATGTGTCCAAATACTTTTGGCCACATAGTGTATGTTCTGTTTCTCTAAAAAATTATAGAACTTAAAAAAATTAACATTTATTTTTCATTGAAAACAGTGAGTTTGAAAACATTGAAGTAAGATGGTGAAGTAAAGTGGAGTTCAGAATTGTAATAAATTGTTAAATCTGACACTTGCTTTGACTATGCAATTTTTAATATTGCACATTATTACAGATCAAATTTTACAGATCAAACTTGTAGTGAATACTTTTTAAATCACCATATATTATTTCTTAATACATAATTGCAACTGTAAAAATCATGCTGTAAATATGAGTTAGTGTTACTGTAATTTTAATTAATTAATTATTTTTTTTACCTTTCAGAGGAGCTGGTTTGTACAGTTATGTGAAGAGCCTTTGAACCAGCCACTGAACATATGTACCAGCCTGTGTTCTTCAGTGTCATACTGCTCATGGTCACAGTAAGTCCACCACTGACATTTTTGAGCAGAACTGAAGCTCCATCCATAACTCCAGATGTTCCAGTCACACAATCTCCATCAATCTTACACCATTTACCTCGATGGTGATTTAATGGATAGTGATGAGAACAGAGAACTGTCACACTGCCACCCTCGTAGCAAGTTACGCTCTCGGTTTTCACAAACAGATCAGAGCTATCTGAAAAAAGGAATCAAAAATGGGGCCAAGATTAATATCTCAAATATTGTTCATTTGTTATTGACAACAATGTATTTGTTGGTTAATTTGTTAATATGATTAGGTTTATGGAGTTTTCATGAGTGAACCAAATACTGAAATCCAAATTCTCTGATTTTTGGAATAATTTTGGGAAAGTTGTCACTTTACTGTGGTTTTGGATTGACACAGAATTCCTGTCAGATTTCACACAGTTCTTTTGTTCAACTTTTGGAATAGGGATTTTTTTCATTAAAGGTGATTTTTATTATCATTTGAAATAATTACAATAATTACAATAAACTTATGATTATTAAATTATTTTAATCATCCACACTACATTTACATTTTCTGCATTTAGCAGATGCCTTTATCCAAAGCGGCTTACAGTACTGCGGCAGCATACAGTTTAAGCAACTGAGGGTTAATGGCCTTGCATAAGGGCCCAACAGCAGCAACCTAGCAGTGGTAGGGCTTGAACCAGTGACCTTCTGATTACTAGTTCAGTACCTTAACAGCTAGTATAAAGTAAAAAGGTCACTGGTAAATAATAGGCATATGACAGCCAGTTCGCTAAACAGCATGTACAGGACTGTGGCATGTGATAGACTGGCAACCTATCTGGGGGGTTTCCTGCCTTTTGCCCGGTGAAAAGAACCCACTGTGACCCTGACCAGGATAAAGCAGTGGTAAAACAGACAATTAATTAATAAATAGTGTACATATAAAGGTTATCTGTAAATAGCAGCATATTAAATGAAACTTTGTTTACGTATACAAGTGCATTATTATAAAGCGCGTTTAACCCACAAATAATATATCAGAAACATATTGTAAACAAAAAGCACAAATATATCATTTATAACATTACACTAAAATATATTACTTTTATTTTTATGCAATGGCTGTATATTTATGAAAAGTATACTGGTTTACATTTTACAGTGTAATCAGATTTTCCAACACTATATGTTTAATATATTCTGTAAACAATCATTTACTTACAACACTAACATTATATATCAAAATATTTTAGATATATTTAGGTATGTTCTTTTCTTGAGCACCAGGGTGGTACAGCTTTGTAGGCTGGGGTACCGCACAACAACATGGGCCCTGGGTGTGATTTTCAGAATGTGCTTGCCAGGATGCATTCCAACATTGTGTCCAGTGATCCTGACAAGGATAAAATGGCTAGTGATACCTTTTCACTTTAAAAATTAAAATTATATATATTTTTGAAGTTTATTTATATATGTATGCAGATGCTAGAACGTAAAAAGGTAACAAGTAACGATGATGAGCTCTAAGACTTTTGCTGCAGTAAATATGTGTTATTTATAGACCCTAATGTACATTCTAAAAGTACACAGGGTTGCACAGTGTTCTCTGCAGAGCTATTCATGTGATATAAAGGTTGGACTATTGTATGCTTGAAATAAAACTTGTATAAAACACATCACTCATTTTATTTCACAGTTTAGTACACATAATTTTGCTGAATAATTCCCATTCCCAATTTCCTTCTGCATGCACAGCCCTTCCTTTGTCCCCTGTTTTATTTCAGGTGTTTCATTATGCCTTCAGGAGTATTTAAAAATAAATGTAAAACTAACCAGGAAAAACTAAAGTGTGAGTAAATACCGTTACGTATTTCATCTACAGTGTCAATGGATAATGTTGTTAAAGATTGATGATTAAATCATATTAAACAAGTCTACAAATCTGAAAAAAGAAGACAAGGAATATAAACAATATAAAAGAAACTGCACTAGAGTCATACACACACTGGCCTGACTAAACTCTCAGTGCAAATAACTTAAGGAATGACTTCAAGTGTCAAATCATCTTAATTCTCTTTCCTATAATATCATCACATGGTAATCTCACATGGTGTGTCTCTTTTTAAACGTTATGATCAATGATACATATACAGTGCACCAATAAGCACCAGCATCACTCAATGTTTTTCATAGTCTTAGTAAATATTTTCTGGGTTTAATTGTCTGAAAAAAACATTCTTGTGTTTTCTTCAGCTGGTTTGAGAACTCATTATCTTTTCAGAAAATCCAATGTACAGAGTATACAAGTATGTTACATTATCAACATACACAGCATCACATAAACAAGGAATTATAATAGACTTTCCTTCTTTCACAGGCGTATTTCTGATTATGTGGACATCCTGAGTGCCTGGAGAAAAGTAAATAAAACACAATTTATATATATATATATATATACAACATTCTTACTTTCTAAGAAAAAAAAAATGATTTTAGACAAATTTATTTTAGGCTATTAGTAGTAAATGTAAAACATCTGAATTTATGAATGTTTTTTTTTTTTGCTTAAAAATGATTATTTCGCCGCTCAGGTGGCACAGCGGTAAAACACATGCTGTTCACCAGAGCTGAGATCTCGAATACATCGTATCGAATCTCGGCTCTGCCTTGCCGGCTGAGGGGCTACATGAACAACGATTGGCCTGTTGTTCAGATAAGGGGAGGGACTAAGCCGGATGGTCTCTCTCTCAGACTAGTGCGATTACGACCTTTGCTGGCTGGTTGGTGGCGCCTGCACGGAGATGGGAAACTGTACCGCACTGCGCTCGTCAAGTGTAGGTGATAAGATGTTCGATTGCTGTGCGCGTGTCGGAGGGGGCATGGAGCAGCCTCGTCCTCCCCAATCAGGAGCAGGGACCAGCATTAGTGAAAAAGTAGGAGAAAAAAGGGTATATATAAAAAAAGATTATTTCAAAATTATAACAAGCTTTTTAATTTAAATAATCAACTTTTATATATTGCATATGTATACAGTTCAAAATGGGATCTTCTGCATGAGTGTATTGTAAATGATCAGTCAGAAATATTATAAAGCAACATAGATTGTTGATTTAGTGTTGTAAAAGCTTTTGTAATATTTTGCCAACTTTGTGCCATGGTCTTATAATATCTCATAATAATTATGATTGACTACATATGTTGACTTCTAGGTGCCTGGCTTGCAATCTCTGTTTTAGTTCATATCCAAAAAAGGCAGCATATCCAAAACAGATCTGCAACATTGATTCATCTGACCACAATACATGTTTCCACTGTGTGATGGTCCATCCCAGATGCCTCAGAGCCTAGAGAACTCGATGCCACTTTTGTACATAGTTAATGTGGTTATATCAGATATTGTTGAGTGGCGGTTCTTGATGCAGTGCCGTCTCAAGGATCAGATCACGGGTGTTCAGCTTAGGTATGCTTCCTTGCCCTTTATGCACTAAATTGCCCCAGAGTCTTTAAATTGTTTAATGATATGCATTGTATCTCTGACTCTGACTGTAGAGGATGAAACATACAAATCCCTACCAGGCTTCCAGCCAGGAACATTGAAATATTTAAACATTTCAATAATTTTCTCATGGATATGTTGTAACACTGGATACCCTCTGCCCATCTTTGCTTATTAAAGACTCAGCTTTCTGATGCACCCCCTTATTTTTATGCTTTGGACTGGTACTGAGAACGCACTGACAAGTGCACCTCAACCGCCACTCCACCCCCTGACTCCAGCCACTAGCCAGTCTGCACAGATGCCCAACTGGCCAACAGCACCACTAAAATTCGAACCCCGGATATTAGTGGTTGTGGCATAGTGTACGCAAAAAAGTTTAATAAAAACTTTACTATATTGCTACAGTACAGTTTTTTATGGTATGTAATTTTATATTAAGGTATCAGTATAGATAACAATATAATAGATGGGGTGGAAAAGGTTTTGTGCTTGATGTCAGATTTTAGATTTTGTGCTTGATGTCCATTTTCACATAGCTCTAGAGTGCTCTTTGATTAGAAACCCAGTTGGAATTCTGTATAAATTAAATCTTTCTCTAGGTAATTTGGATAAGCATTTTTTTAATAGTCAGAAGGCATTTCATCACATTACCCAGTCATTGTGCCATGACAGCAGTACTTCAGAATTCAAGAGACAGACCAAATTACAACCTATATTTCCTTATTTCATCATGAGAAACCACAACCCCAAGAGCTGACTTCAAGTTCATGTGATTTATGTTTCATACCATTTTTTACTGTTTAAGGTTTTGGTATTTTTAACTTAAGCTTTAGTTTACCAGACTTTAATCAGTTTAATTTAAGACATTTAAGACTGGTACAGTATTTCTGAGATTTTTAGTAGCCCATAAACAGTTGTGTAACAGATCTGCTGCTAATGTATTAAAGTATATTAAATACAGACCCTAAAAGGAGACACATTTTTCCAAACATTAAGGTTTAACAACAGAAAATACAAATACACAAAAAAGAACCAAAATATAAAGAACTAATACACAAAGAATAACAAATTTTTTTTTACCTAAAGGCTTTATGGCGATGAATATCAGTAGAAGGAACAGTTCCGTCATCATGTGAGTGTGAGAAGTATGTCAAATAAATAGCAACAATAAGTTTCCTTCCTCACAGTTTTAACCTAGCCCCTACCCACTCACTTCGCTGAGGATTGGGGTAAAAGTGGGAAGCAACACATCAATAAACACTCATACACACACACACAGTGCACATAGCATAAATACGCACTACCAGCGTGGCAGCAATTTAATCAGTGAAACTATTAACTTTATCGTATCTGCTGTTACAGGTGCTAAATAACTGAACACTTACTTCATGCCAGCAGCGTTATTAATAATCTCATCGTAATTGTTATATTGGGTTCTGCTGTGTTGCTAATAAAGCTATATACAGTCTGTGCAGAATGTTTACAGTGCACTTGCATTACAACTAATGCTAAGTTCACACTACACGACTTTCAAGTTGTTCAGAAAGCTGTATAGTTCACACTACACAACTTGATCTCTTGTAATTGGGAGTCTTTTAAGTCGTTCATCAATCAAGGAATCTCAGATGAGTCTGGCTGGTCTCTGAAACTACGTTTTGTCACGAAAACACACGAGAAGTGACAAGAGGTACGACACCATGTCTAAAAATGCACATCAATAAGAAGGAAAATAAATTTAACTGGCTAAAGGAGTGGATTGGGTTACACAGCCAGCCGGGATTGTTTATACTGTTCTGCAGAGAGAGAGTTAGAAGCCAAATAAATATTTTTTTGCAAGGCAAAGTTGGTATCATGATTTAGCATGGATGAAAAGGTCACAAATACTGTAAAGCTTGTGTATGCCAATGTATTCTGATAGAAACTATATTATGCCCACCCCACACACATTTACAACTCCTCCCCGTGGGTTTCCCTTCTGTATCTTGTGTTCACAACAATTACACCCTGATCCCAACACCTTTCACACTACAGGATTTTGAGTCGCTGACAGGTCCAGATAATTAGGATGCAATATTTTTCTTGAGTCTGCAAGCAATTGGACAGCACTCTGTCAGCCGCTCAGATCGAGTAGTTGAACAGTTCACAGGTAGCGATCGAGAGCCGTTTTTCGAGCCCCGAGTGAACGCCAATTTGCCTCCGAGCTGGCGCATCTAGCGGCGACATGTCAAGGAGCAAACATTAGAGCAAAAATCATGTAGTGTGAACTAGGCATAAGTCTTTAGTGATTAGGCAAAATCTTTTGGATCTCAGAACTTCACAAGTTTTTAATTGCTATCTAAACCTCTGTAAACAGTGCAGCAAAGTCTATGTTGTGAATGCAAGACTTTTAGAAAATGACCTCTTGGGTCATTTTAAGTGCATTTACGCTTTCCCGTTCAGCGTCAGGCTTTTCAGGACTTCTTTATACATCGACCAGTGCTTCCTTGTTGTAGAGCAGTCTTCGTTTCCCAAGTTACGCAACTTCAGAATGTTAACAATCTCTCTGCATTCATTGTTCATCTACAGTGCCTGGGATTATTTCTACGTTCTCTTGACAGCTTCTCTAAAATCCTGTACATGTGCTATTTCTTTTAAGTGTATCTCCTCAGGTTCTGTCTCCACTTCTCTTAAAATGACTGCTGTTACACCTATTCTTAAGAAACCTGGGTTAGATACTTTAAACTACACTTTCAATTTACAGTCCCATCTCCAACCTCCCTTTTTTTATCTAAGGTGATAGAAATACTTGTGACCTCAGTTTCAGGATTCTCTCAGAAATAATCTGTATGAATCTGACCAGTCTGGCTGCACAGTACTGAATATACTCTGTTAGAAATTGGTGATAATCTCTTACTTTCTACTAACGCTGGATTTTTTATTATCCTCATCCTCCTGCAACTTCTGACATTGTGAATCACTAAAAACCTATTACCAGATTTTCATCTATTGGTGTTTTAGGTCTAGCTCTTGATTGGTTCCGGTCCAACCTTATAAACAGGCAAGTTGATACATACATATATAAAGAGAGAAAAATCACACTACACAGTTTGGTGGAGGAAGGATAACGTTATAGGTCCAGTGGAAGAAAATCTAAATGCTTCAGCATACAAAGACATTTTGGACAATTGTATTCTTCCAACTTTGTGGGAACAGTTTGGTGAAGGCCCTTTTCTGTTCCAACATGACTGTGCCCCAGTGCAAGGTTTATAAATCCGCATGTTGGGTGAGTTTGGTGTGGAAGAACTTGAGCCATGACTCAACCCCCTTAAAGACCTTTGGGATGAACTAAAACAGATTTGCAAGCCAGGCCCTCTTGTCCCACATCAGTGTCTGACCTAACAAATGCTCTTTTGGAGGAATAGACAAAAAATCCCAGAGACATACCAAAATCTTGTAGAAAGCCTTTCCAGAAGAGTAAAAGCTGTTATATTAATGCCTATGGATTTGGAATGGGATTTCATAAAGCTCCTGTAAGTGTAATGCTTAGGTGTCCTTTTTAGGTGTACTTTTGTACTTTGTGTAAGTTAATGGATTATAAATCTATATTTGTACATAAAAAAACCTGTCCTGAACCTTGAAGCTGAGACGGGAATGGCATGTTTAATAAAGTAGTGCAAGTCTGTATAAAGATAACTCTAAATATAAAGCCCTGTAGGAATAAAAGAACTGTGTTCTGCCATTCCAACACTGAGGCAACATAAAGAATAGAGGCTGCCTTTAATAGAGGAAAATAACACAAAAGTCCACATTTAGCCTGGCAACTTACATTAGCAATATGAACATTTTAATTATTATCTTATAAAAATACATCAGCTGAATTGCAACCATACAAACATAGAACAGAACAAAGCTCCATTGGTGGATATGCTACAGAAATGCCCAAGCACGATAATACTGTTAATAATTGAAACCCTTCGTGTGCTAAAGGCGAAAACAACATATAATGACACACATACAGAACAAAATGACACAAAGCTTCCTGTAAAACAAACATACAAACAAAAAACCTTCATAATTATCTTCATGCAAGAATACAATTTTAAAATGGCACATTGTGACACTGACCTTCAGGCCAAAATATCTTAAAATATAACATTTTGCTATTTATATCAACATAATTTTGTTGCAACATTTCACATAATAAATCTTTACACACATATATATATTAAAAAACAAGGCATATGCTTTCATTACCCAATTGTGGACAAGTGATATGATTGTCATATTCTTTAAGATGGCCATAGTTCCTCCTTTTGGGTTTACAGAGAGGAACAAAGCTTCCCTTATAGTTTTGGGCTATACTGCCTTCCTCACTTCTTGGCATACTCTGTTTATCTTTTATATGTGATATGAAGTGTCTGAAGGGACGGCACAACCATATAGGTAGACTAGAGGAATGCCTAAATGTAACTTATGCAGCTTTGTAAGAACTTGATTGCGGAGATTGTCATTTAACTAAACTTTTCCCTTTTGCATGAGTAAGGCATCGGTCATTAATAAAAAAAAAGTCCTAAATTTCCCTTTGTGGATAAAAAATGTATGTGAATTTATCTATAATGACAGATTAGCAATAGTGTTTAAAATACATAAAAATAAAATGTAATAATGTAAAAATGCAAATGTATAAAGATACATTCATCCATTTACAAGGTTTAATATTACAACTTAGGATATAAAAACAATAGTAGGATCTGTTTTTTTGTATAAAACAATTATATGTAGAAAACAATTAAGTTTTCATAAAAAGTCACCTTTAAAATAACTTAAAATTTTATACTATACTACTATATTTCATATATTTTTCAAACTTTTTAATAAAGCAGAATTGATACAGATTAGTTTGACTGTTTTAAATTGTACTTAATGCTGTTTTAATATGTGTAATTAATGCTAGTCTTGGAATAAAAAAAAAATATAAAAATATAAAACAATTGGGTTTTAGGCAGAATCTCTCCATGTGTGTGTAGTTTTAGTCTATGTGATGTTTACGTCTCTGTACTGAATAACTGACTCACTGATCTAGAGCAGCTGATTTTTTATTTTTATTTTTTAATCTTTATGTTCTGGTTTTGTCGATTCAAGCAAACCAAGCTGTTTTTTTTTTTATGTTTTAGAATAAAAACAAAATGCATCAATGAATGTGTGTGTACCACTGGTTGTGTATGAATTAGTACTGTGCTTGAGCTACAGTGTGAGCTAGTTAAAATAGTTACGTTCCATGGCTTTAAATCCATTTGACAAAATTATATTCATGCCACTTGCTGATCCACATATCAATATTATTAACACAGCTTTATAGACATAAAAAAGCTTTCATAAAGTAGAAATCTGCTCCTCTCCAGTGCTTGATGCTTTATAAGTATTGAAGCAAGATGGGATACTGGTGGAAATCTAGCTACAAGGTCACATGTAAAATGACGAAGGTTTGTTATTAAATTCAGCACACATCCATGTTAATATCTGTAATTTGCAGTTTTATTTGAGTATGTATTTCATAAAGCCCTATGATTATTTGCTAGCTTTTACCATTCATCTATTAATGAATTGTATTGATGGTTATGTGCTTTGCGTATTGTATAGTATTGCAGGTTTATAGGAGTTGATAATATAATTGCTTCTAAGCCAGAGAAGCAAAACGGTATGTGCCAAGCCTTGGTGACTGAAAATGTATAAAGTGATGTGCACTTTACCTGGCACGGCAACACGGCAGTAAAAGGCACTAGAGAATAGCGCTAGGGTAAGAACCTATCTGGAAAGATCACTCCACCACTTCCATAGGTTTATTTGAATCCTTTTTTATCCTGTCCATGACTGCTGAACTGAAGGAAATAAACAACCTGACCCTTGATAATAATATCACAATTCATCAGTCCATTAACAATAAAGTCCATAACTTGATTGTCCCATTAAATTCAAAATGATTATCATCAGCTTGCCATTTGTGTGATTGTCATTGCTATGCAGACTGGGGCTTCCAGAAACACGACGAGAAGTTCTAAGGTCAGTATTGAGGTGCTCAGCAACAAGCATTCAGGGCAGCATTGGGGCACTTGTGTTAAGGCATCTTATGGGGCCTCTGTGGAGGACAGAAGGAATGTAAGAAGGAGACACAGAGATAGACACAGAGTCAGTGAGAGGGGAGAGGCAGTGGGGGGAGCAGCAGAGCTAACAGTGGACAGTTTGAGCTCAGAGGTGAGGAAGGCAGACAGGGGGACGTGGGACACCAGCGTTGGACTCCCTGAGTTAATGAGAGAGTCGATCTTTTCTGCTTCTTTGTTGCAGGCTTCGATCTGGGAATACAAAGATAATACATACTGTTTTTAAACAAGAGTCTGTAAGGATTTATCTAATTTTAGCATATGTGTAGCAATAAGGATTAAATCTGATGTAACAGTTGTAGGTAGATGTAACCATCTGATGAAATATAATGCAAGAAAAAAATGTCTGCCTGAAACACATTGGTCAGAACAGTGTCTGAGCAGTGTGTCTACTTTGTACAATTATCAGAAACAAGACAAAACACTGGGCATAGAACACATAAATTTTACACCAGAACAAAACATATGTTTTGTTTAGCTTAATATGCTTAACAAATAATATAGTTTAACATTTTTACCTTCTGTTTTTACATCTTAGCACAAAATATGGCCAATAAAAGTATGTACACACCCTTCTGGATTATTGAATTTGGGTTTATTAGCCACACCCATTGGTAACAGGTGTATTGCTAATATTGAAATATTCAAAATGAACTATATGCTTCCAACCTTGTGGCAACACTTTGAGGAAAGGCCATTCTCTCTTTCAGCATGACTTAATTAATGTAAACTGATAAGACACATTTACACATTAGTGCATATGTAAAACTGAGGTTATTACTGGTTAAACTAGATTAATCAGTTTAAGTCTTTGGGAGGAAACCCACACAGTCATGGGGAGAACATGCAAACTCCACACAGAAAGGACCCGAAACGCTCCACCTGGGAATCGAACCCAGAACCTTCTTGCTGTGAGGCGACAGTGCTACCCACTGAGCCGCCCCAAAAAATAGCTGCAGTGAAGTGGTTATTTTAATAACTTGCTTCTGGGGCCAACAACTCCCTGATTAATATCAGGTTCTACTAGATATAATTTGATAGAATTATGTTTAGTATAAAATACATTCAGGCACAAACCTGCAGTGGCGTGGGCTGCTGGTCCACGGGTATGACGAGGATCACAATCTCAGAATTGATGCTTAGGTAACCAAATATGTCACACTGAGGAACAGAGATGTGCAGACGCAGTACCCGCAGAATATCATGCACTGTAACTGGCTGATTCCGATTCAGCTAAAATACAAACAAAAACACACACACACACACACACACACACACACACAGGAATATTAAAAGATGTAAAAAATTTAACAGTTTGACTTTTTTTTTTGCATTTTTCCTCCCAATTTATCGGTGTCAATTTTGTCTTCCGCTGCTGAGGGATACCCGATTGCATCCAAGGAAAGCATGATGCTGCACACGCCTCTTCCGGCACGTGCACAGCCCTCCTCTTCTCGCCCCTGCATTCTGCACAAGCATCTCTTCCACCAATCAGGGTCCTTACACAGCGTATAAAGGTCCCACCACACATAGTCCGGTCGTCCCCGCTGCAGATACGGTGGCAAATTAGTATCTGCTGCAGGCACTGCCAATTATGCCTGCCAGATGGCACCCAGCCAACTGGTGGCAATGCTGAGTTTCGAACCGAGGAGTTCAGAATCTCAGCACTGGTGTGCTAGAGGAATATCCCGCTGCATCACCTGGGTGCCTCAATTTGACTTTTTCAAACTTCTTGAATTAGTTTTTGGGTTGTTTTAGAAAAACTTACTTTTTTTAGACCTGCCGTTTTATGTGACTATCACTTGCCAACATACTAACCCCCCCCCCCCCCCCCCCCCCCCCATGCTTCATGGAACATAAAAAGCTTTATATTATAAAACATAAAAGCATTATTATAGTGCTCTATAGCAGGGTTTTTTTTCTCTGCAACCCATTTTTCCCTCTGCGACCCATTTTTTAAATTTAATTATTATTACTTTTCTCTTTTTTCAGACTCACAGCCCACCTAAGGGGTTGCAGAGAAGCATAATAATAATTAAATAAACTTGTACGCAGACGCCCCCTTGTGGAGGCTTTATTTCACAAATTGTGAACAAAAGTGGGACAGAGAAGACACATCATTTGTTTTGCCAGTAAAAAAATTATTGCCAAAATGTGGGTCCCCTCAAAAAAAAAAAAGGTTTGAAAAACTCTGCTCCATAGCACAACTAAAGGTAAAATAGTGCATAAGGGGCGCACAGGTGGAGCAGTGGTCTACAATGCTAGCCCTCTACAGCTGAGATTCAAGTTTAAGTCTCAGCGGTGCTATTGGCAGGCCGGGCATCTACAGAAATAATTGGTTATGTCTGAGGGTGGCTGAAGCACTGCTATGGACTGAACACGGGGTGTTCAAGTTATATCAAAGTTTGATGAAAATGAAATTTAAAAAAAATGTAAAAATCTTCACAGTATGAGTAGAAAACATCAAGGTGCTGGTTAGTGTGTTGATGCCTAAGCCTATACAGATTTTTAATAAGAGTAAATCCAGTCAAAATTACATATTTATAATTATATTTGCTTAACGATTCTGTTTATAGTGTTTGGTGCTCTGTTTGTATAGTCTAATGCAAGTTTGGACACCCATGGTTAAATTACATGTTGTGAATTTTCCAACCAAAACAAAGTTAATACATCCTCTACAGCAGGGGTGTCAAACTCATTTTCACCGAGGGCCACATCAGCATTATTGTGGCCCTCAAAGGGCCGATTGTAACGTAACCTGCTGTGATTGCAGTCTGTTGTTTTTCTTGGAGGCTGAATTCTGCATTTATATTGTCCTACTTTACCACAGACACGGCCTCATAACACAAGAGACGCAGCGGTTTTTCTTCCTGAAGCACAAACTTGTTTTCATTTTCATAAAATTTCCTCCTCATGCTTAATTTTCTTAATTATCTTCTTGTACATTTTAGGATTATGTGTAAATATGTGTAACATCATCTACTGGCAGGATGTGTCACTTTGCAGGTCACAAAATCAGCATTTATGTAGGATTTTACAGTGTATTTTTAAGACAATCATTCTGTCCTCACTAATAGTTTATCCCCCTTTCTCAGCTAGACAGACAGACAGACAGACAGACAGACAGCTCTCTTCAGAATACAGTCAGTTTAATTGCTTCCCAGCTGTGTGATACACTGTGTGCATCAAAATGAAGTAAAAATACAAACAATAAAAACAATAAAGAACTTAATACAGTACAAGCACACAGCTGTAGTCAAGTGTTACATCTGGTACAATATAAGATTTAACCAAACGTAAAATAGCGCTAACGAGTTTGTAACTAAAGCGCTGTGATATACTCACTAAACATTTACAAACAACTGAGAATATAAACGCCACTACTTACAGACGATGCTTTGGTATTATACTGCAAGATAATTATCTGTATTTATTTATTATTGTTTACGTTACTGACTTTGCTACCCCACGTTCTTTTGCAGTAAAAGTTACATGGCTACTCAGCGAGGTCAAAGTTAGTTGCCATGACTACGATGTCAACAGTTGAATTTAAAGGCGCAGGAATCCCATAAAATTATAAGTGCGTCTCTGTAACGACTCGAACTATCACAACTATCGTACAGTCGTTTAAGCTCTCGCGTGAGTTTGACACCCCTGCTCTACAGGGAACACATTTAAATATGGCATGTTGTGCAAATTTGAGAACATAATTTCTATTTATTTATTGCTTTTAACATATTAAAAACAAAACATAAAATGTTAGTTTTGCAGTGGCCGTTTTTTGCTTCTACAATTGTGACTGATACATTGCAAGCAATTGAGAGTTCAGGGGCCCTACATGGGAGAGGTAAGACTTGAACCAGCAACCATAACCATTTAGCTACCACTGCCCAAGACTTAACATAAACTTGTTATTAAAATAAACAAATATTAATGATTACATATACAGTGTATCACAAAAGTGAGTACACCCCTCACATTTCTGCAGATATTTAAGTATATCTTTTCATGGGACAACACTGACAAAATGACACTTTGACACAATGAAAAGTAGTCTGTGTGCAGCTTATATAACAGTGTAAATTTATTCTTCCCTTAAAATAACTCAATATACAGCCATTAATGTCTAAACCACCGGCAACAAAAGTGAGTACACCCCTAAGAGACTACACCCCTAAATGTCCAAATTGAGCACTGCTTGTCATTTTCCCTCCAAAATGTCATGTGACTTGTTAGTGTTACTAGGTCTCAGGTGTGCATAGGGAGCAGGTGTGTTCAATTTAGTAGTACAGCTCTCACACTCTCTCATACTGGTCACTGAAAGTTCCAACATGGCACCTCATGGCAAAGAACTCTCTGAGGATCCTAAAAGACGAACTGTTGCGCTACATGAAGATGGCCAAGGCTACAAGAAGATTGCCAACACCCTGAAACTGAGCTGCAGCACAGTGGCCAAGATCATCCAGCGTTTTTAAAGAGCAGGGTCCACTCAGAACAGACCTCGCGTTGGTCGTCCAAAGAAGCTGAGTGCACGTGCTCAGCGTCACATCCAACTGCTGTCTTTAAAAGATAGGCGCAGGAGTGCTGTCAGCATTGCTGCAGAGATTGAAAAGGTGGGGGGTCAGCCTGTCAGTGCTCAGACCATACGCCGCACACTACATCAAATTGGTCTGCATGGCTGTCACCCCAGAAGGAAGCCTCTTCTGAAATCTCTACACAAGAAAGCCCGCAAACAGTTTGCTGAAGACATGTCAACAAAGGACATGGATTACTGGAACCATGTCCTATGGTCTGATGAGACCAAGATTAATTTGTTTGGTTCAGATGGTCTCAAGCATGTGTGGCGGCAATCAGGTGAGGAGTACAAAGATAAGTGTGTCATGCCTACAGTCAAGCATGGTGGTGGGAATGCCATGGTCTGGGGCTGCATGAGTGCAGCAGGTGTTGGGGAGTTACATTTCATTGAGGGACACATGAACTCCAATATGTACTGTGAAATACTGAAGCAGAGCATGATCCCCTCCCTCCAGAAACTGGGTCGCAGGGCAGTGTTCCAGCATGATAATGACCCCAAACACACCTCTAAGACGACCACTGCTTTATTGAAGAGGCTGAGGGTAAAGGTGATGGACTGGCCAAGCATGTCTCCAGACCTAAACCCAATAGAACATCTTTGGGGCATCCTCAAGCGGAAGGTGGAGGAGCGCAAAGTCTCGAATATCCGCCAGCTCCGTGATGTCGTCATGGAGGAGTGGAAAAGCATTCCAGTGGCAACCTGTGAAGCTCTGGTAAACTCCATGCCCAGGAGAGTTAAGGCAGTTCTGGGAAATAATGATGGCCACACAAAATATTGACACTTCAGGAACTTTCACTAAGGGGTGTACTCACTTTTGTTGCCGGTGGTTTAGACATTAATGGCTGTATATTGAGTTATTTTGAGGGAAGAATAAATTTACACTGTTATATAAGCTGCACACAGACTACTTTTCATTGTGTCAAAGTGTCATTTTGTCAGTGTTGTCCCATGAAAAGATATACTTAAATATCTGCAGAAATGTGAGGGGTGTACTCACTTTTGTGATACACTGTACATATAAAAAAATGTTGTGTAGTTGCAAGCATAGACAGAGGAGATTTGGCCTCAGTAGGAGGCAACCTTTTCAGTTTTTCCCATACCAGACTGGACTCTGCCTCACTTTTACACTTATCACACACAGAACAATTCCAGGCTGTAGTAAGGGTGTCTGAATACTTTTGGCCATTAGAGTATATAAAGATAAACACTAAAATGAATAAAGAGAAAAATCACCTTGGCAAACACATTAATCTGCGATTTATTCCAGAGGATCTGCAACATGGCAGCACACACAGGGCAGCATGCACCTGCACGCACACACAAACACACACACAAACACACACAGTGTCAGCACTGAAAAGCACCTACATTTTTTCAATCAATCAATGCACTTACATATTGGAATCTAGAGACATACAAAACATCAACCTTTGAAAAACTGCTTGGCTCGACTGCTGTGAGAGTGCCAGTATTAAATTAGCAGTTAGTAATGTCTAAACCCTTACATTTCAACTGTAGAACTATATAAAGGCATAAGAACACAATTTATATTCATAGAAATAAAAAGAGAATTGCTGGGCAATATGGTGGTCATTTGGTGCCAGCATGTGATAAAAAAAGAAAATTTATATCTATGACACAGCTAACTGCAAACCAAAGAAAGGTCATTATTAGTTATTAGTCATTTTTAAACCTCTAATGTCAAAGCCTTATCAAGCTCTGACTGCTGGTCCTAACAAGCCTTGTCAAAATAAATAAACATTATTTTGTGTTATAGTGCATTGGCTATAAAAAGGGATTTGATGTAGTTAAAAAAAAAACTTCTACTTTAAAGTTGTGTTCTATATCACTACTATGTACTATACACAGTCTTATGCAAAGAGTTTTACACCACTGGTTGAATTCCAAGTTTTTGGAATAAAAGTAAAGATTACTTAACAAAAACAACTTTGAGGAAACAAATGTGTACACATAACAATACAATTAACCTCAACTTAACGAACTAAAAGAGTTTAGAGGCTAAATGCGATTGTGTGAAACAGCAAGGTTTTTTTTCCAGGTGGTGTGAAAATATACGAAAACACTAAGGTCCTCAAAAATGCTAAACATGAACATATGATAAACAGTCAAATGAACAACGTAAATAAATATGTAAATATGTAATGTAAAACCTGTAAATAAATATGCATACTTCTTTAGTTTTTCTTTAGACCTACGTATGTCACTCACTGTCTGTTTCTTCACACCATATTCCTCACATACGCGGGCCACAGAAACACCGCTTTCTACTTTCTTAATAAGTTTTCAGCAATACCTGATGCACCCTTCTTCATTTACCATTTCCTTTGTCATTCGAAGCCATAACTAGGCACTATAACTTGCAAAAATTAACCATAAAACAAAACAAAAAAAAGGCGAGAACAAAGCGAGCCTCCTGGCAAAACAAAGACTATCACTCTTATCACTATCACACAGAGAGACGTGCGCCGATTTGCGGACAGTTACTAAACTACTGGTCTTGACACGCGTTTTGCGGAAATTGTAAACAATCAAATCAGACATTCGGTTTTTCAGATTTTGTCCGTTAAATCCGAAATCTGTTAAATGGAGGTCCGTTAAACTGAGGTTCCTCTGTGCAAGGATTGTATTACATAAAACAAATTTAGAGAAATACAGTTTATTCCATAATAATCTATAGTGCCCCCAGTGGTCCAACCTTACAAATAAAAGAGAGAAATAATTTTTATAGAGTGAAAAATGATGAATTATTAATGTGTTGAAACACACTGTTTAGTAAATGCTTGTTTTGTTATTGTAACATTTTTTGCTACCAACACATCATTAAAGCTGTGGCAGTGGCACTATAAAGCAGAACACAGAGCAGCTGAACTCACCAGGTGGAGTGATGGGGCTACAGCCTTCAGTAGAGAGAGGAGGACAGGGCACTGCATTACAGCCTGTATCAGCAATAAACTCTGACACAGAGCCCATAGCGTGGCATCGACCGTGATAATCCACAGCCATGCGGTCAGAGAACGCCTCACACACTGTTTTATAAGTCTCCCCATTGTGTCCACATACTTCTCGAGTTACCCTGCATGCATCCTGTAAACAAAGACATTAGAGGTTTATAAATGCTAAGTTAAAATACACAATAACATTTTAACTGATGTATTTTCTAAATGTGAAGTCTGAGTTTATTTATTAGAATTTTAACGTCATGTTTTACACACTTTGGTTACATTCATGACAGGACAGGTAGTTATTGTTTACACAAGATTCATCAGTTCAAGTTTAATATCAAACACAGTCATGGACAATTTTGTATCTCCAGTTCACCTCACTTGCATGTCTTTGGACTGTGGCGGGGGGAAACCGGAGCTCCCGGAGGAAACGCACACAGACACAGAGAGAACATGCAAACTCCACACAGAAAGGACCCGGACCGCTGAAGTCTAAGTTAATGTATTAACCTTTCTGGTTTTGACACAAAATGAATGTAAAATCAGTTACTTTTAAGATGGTACTTTATAATTTGGTTTGCCTGTTTTCAAATCTTTGTAACCATCAACAAATCATATTCAGCTGTTTATCTTCAGTAATGACTTTATGCTGATTGGGGTCATGTGGTACAGAGACATTGGGTGCCGTCTGGACAGTCTATCACAAACACACTTATAAAGAATGTGTGGAGAATGAAAAATGCAACAATGACAACCCTGTAATGTTGCACACCTTAAGATGTGTTTGCAGAAAGAATGGGACAAAAAAACACTAAATCGCTTGGTATCCCTGGTGCCAAAACATATTTTATGCTTTACCCTCCCAACTTTTTTAGGAATGTGCTGCAGACACTAAATATAGAAGTGGCTGTATATTAACAAATGAAATGAAGTTGACCAGTGAAAACATTAAATATCCTGGGTTCATACTATCTATAAGACAGCTTGGGACCAGCACTGAGAGCACCCCAATGTCTAGGCTGTTTTGGCCAACCCCCCTTACCTTTAGTGGGATAGCATATTTTTACAGCTGTGCCACCCGGGCACCTAGCTAATAACAAAATACCAGCTTAAAAAAACTGTGGTTAACTAGTCCTTGCAAACATGAGGACATCGAACAATTAGAACAAAAAAACATTACTACATGTTGATGAATTAGATTACATGTTAATTTAGAAAGCAGCAACATTGCAGTGTTCCAACCTAGGCAACATGTGCACTTGAGCTTTGTGCAGCTGAATCAATTTAAAATGTCAAAAGAACAGATTTCAGGTAGCTTTAATCGCTGACTACACCTTTAAGCCTACACAAGTACTAGAAATATCCACATTTATATTAGTTTCAAAATGAACTTAGTTGTAATGTGAAAACCTTGAGTCTGGAGGGAGCCTTGAGGCAGTAAATAAACTGGGAGAAGGCCTAGAATTCATGCCTGCACATATCTATATTAAATGGCCTGCTGCTGGGGGAGCTACAATAAGCTGGTAATTGATGTAGCTGAATTCTGCAATAACAGAAGTGTTGAATGAGTTAGCAGGAGCAATGTGAGCACCCCACATAAAATGATCCTCTGCAGGCAAGTTATTCCGAATTCCCATATTTTATTAAATGCAGCATAATATAGAGCTGAAACTGAGACACTGGAAAGAGGTTTTAATTAAGGAATATAAAAAATGGTTTGGGTGAGGTATGGTGTTATTTTACTGTGTGTGTGTGTGTGGTTGGGGGGGGTGTATTACAGAGTTTTTATATGAGGCAGGTAAATAGAAACCTGAAACAACTACTTGAAAGTAAAAGAATACCAATTCCCCAATCCTAGATTCACTTTTGTTGCCATCCTCAATGACTAAAACACATCCATGACAGTTTAAACAGGCCTGTGAATCCTGCACATAGGGTCAGGACAGTAAGCAGTTCACATTAGCCGTTCACTATTAGTCTTTCACCTTTCAGTCCAGCATCGCCTCCTGGTGGAATTAAAAGAGAGTTTTATATAATCCGAACACATATGCAGATGATTACCTAACCTGTGTTTGTGTGCATTAATGGGCAACGTTTCAGTGCAACATAACAGAAACAGACAAGCACATCCATCCTTTAGAATAAGTGAGGTAAGAACACAAAATCACACTGGTGTTTGTGGACCAGTTTGCCATTATCGCTACAGGACAGCACCACTTGATGTTGCTCAAGGAAATGAATCACAAAAAATGAATCATTTGGCAGCCTAATGTGTCCAGTAGCTTGTGAACAAAGACATTTTAAAATATGTATGAGTACTTTTTTACTTTTTGATACTGTTTTTAAAATAAACAAAATAATGGTGGTGCCTTTACCACTATCATCAAAGACTTTATCAATACACATGATCAAATGATCATGAATCAAGATCTTCATTTAAATGCAATGATAGAGATTGTGTACCTGGCAGTGGCCCATATATGCCAATGTCTTGCCCCGTTGATAAAGCAGACACAGGTTAGCGTGCTCCATGTTGTCCATGTCACAGGCCGGATCCAGCTGGTTTGGATCACAGCCAGAAGGACGGCTCACACACTCGTACTGCAAACAAGGGTAGTCTGATATATCCGTCAGACACACACGGCGCTTTGGGATACACCTGAGACAGTAAACATTAAATATGCTGATTAGTCTTAAAAAAGCATGTACATGGTAACAATCAATAACTCAGAACAAACAATAATCTTCATATTCTACAGATACATAGTAGCTACAGTTTTTGTCAACCTGTAGAGAAAGCACTAGCAATGATTTCACAATCAAAAATGTGGAATTGTTTAAATAGCATTTTATGATGAACTAATCACTCAAGTGAAACTTCAGAATGAATGTTTTTACAGCTCAAAGACAATACAATATGATGATATTTATGACACTGTAAAATGGAAAGGTTTCTGAACAAAGCATAAGTGTTTTAAACATTTTGGCCTAAGGATATTTGTTTAAGAAATTACCTTAGTATACAATATTTGCTTTAGAAAATTGCTTTAGTAAGTTAAAAAGTTAAATAAAAAAAGAACAGTGCTAGAGAGGCTTTACGGTAGTCAAGTATTTTTCATTTTTTTTTTTTTTTTTTAGATATGTTAGACATATACTGTCAATAAAATAAGGTATTTTATTTATTATATTAGGCACTCATTACAGCTTTTGTTACAGTATGTCTCATATTTAAGCTGGTTTTAAAATACGGCACTTGTATTGTCTCACTCCAGTGCCTATCCACTTTTTGCAGACGATTTTATCCAAAGCAATTGACAGTTGCAAGAGCCTTCTGATCATGTACCTTAACCACTGAGCTACCACATCCCTTGAAGGCCTCCACATATACATTTGCTTTAAATTGTAATAAAAAATGATTATGTTTGTCAATGCAGTCTGTCCTTGAGAACTCTGTAATTACAAAGTAAATTCACTGGCAAATAAAAGAAAACTGTAAAACCCAGAATGCTACTACTTGAAAGTAAATTAAAACCAACTTCCCAATCCTAGATGCGTTTTTGTTGCCATCCTCACTGACTAAAATCACAGCCGTGCCAGTTTAAACAGGCCTGTGAATGCTGCACATAGGGTCAGGACAGTAAGCAGTTCACTTTAGCAACTAATCTTTTACCTTTCAGTCCAGCATCGCCTCCTGGTGGAATTAAAAGAGTTTTACATAATCCAAACACATCTGCAGATGATTACCTAACCTGTGTTCGTGTGCATTAATGGGCAACGTTTCAGTTCAACATAACAGAAACAGACAAGCACAACTATTCTTTAGAATAAATAAGGTAAGGGCACAAAATCACACTGGTGCTGACCAGTCTGCCATTATCGCTACAGGACAGCGCCACTTGATGTTGCTTAAGGAAATAATGTACACATTCTGTTTGCCCAATCATTTGTATTTTTTCTCGCCCCACCCATACAACCCGCTTCAATACACTTAGTCCCCGGTCAAAAAGTGTAATCAAATTTAGCATGGGTATCTAAGTACGGTCTGGGTAACTTGGCAATAGAAACAACTGATAAATGTGGGATCACAGATTTCAAAAAGAATCATACCACAGGGTACAGTGTAGTGAAGAAGGAACAAAAGTAACAATTAAAAAAGCTGTGTCCCAATTCACACACTTTTGTAGTAAATAGTATTTCTACTATGTAGTACACAAGATGCTTTTTGAACGCTGGGCACAAGGACGGGGGCAGACACACTAGCAGAGATGAGACATGTTTATTTACCAATTAGCCAGACAAGACCCTAGTATTAGGGACAATAACGGGAGAGCAGGGGCTAAACTAACACAACACCATGCTAATGGATAATGCTAATAGCTAAATGCTAATCTAACTTTGAACATATAACAGATCCCTAGATTACACTACTACTAACTACTCCAAACTAATATGGGACATAACCAAGGATGGTAACAGCTTTAACAAGGACAAACAAATCAGAGCAAGACATCATCAGGAAGAAGCCAGGATAGGAAACAAGATGGGAGCCACAAAAAGCATGAACTAATCAGCACAGATTCTAATTCTTAATACATATTCACATTTACATTCGCTAACATTCAATGACCAACAGAAGAGGTTGCAAACGCAGGGGTATTTATTTACACAATAATCAGGACTGACATGAGGAACATCTGGAAGTGATTGACTACAAGACAAATTAAAAACAGGAGGTGGAGACAAGAGGGGTATGACATGAAAACAAATACAAAGGAGCCATGTGCTGAGCCACACTGGCTGTGATCTTGACATTGTTTGAAATGCAACCAGTAAATCACTCGTAAAGAATGTCCACCTGGTCACTCAACAAGAAAAAAGTGTCATCAATTTAATATTTTTAACAACTGCTTTTTCTGGTCAAGATCAAGATGATTTCAGAGCGTATACCCCAAAAACACTGGGTGCATGCCTGAAATACATCCTGCACAGGGTGGAAGTCCAATGCAGCGTATTATAGCCTTACTCATTAGCATACGTTCACACCTACTCAAACTATTTGCTAAAAAGCAATTGGATGTTGGAGAAAAGCGAAGTTCATTAAGTTGATTTCCAAACAAAACAGTGGCACAGCAGGTGATGTGGGTACTACACAGCCCCTGGTGCTTGAGGACCTGGTTTAAAACCTCTTCCCCAGTCGCTGTATGTGACAGAATTGATAATTCTCCCCATGTCCTTGTGGGTTTTCTTCAGGTACTTAGGTTTCCACCTACTTTTCAAAAACATGCACAAGGTGGACTGTATTCTGTATTACGCTCAAGTGTAAGCGAGTGTGTTTTGCCCTGTTTGTGTGTCCTGTCTTGCAACCTGCGTAACTCAAAAACCACTGCAACCCTGATCAGTACAAAGTAGCTGCTGAATATGACAAAAAAAAATCTGGAACACTGTTTGAAGTCGAGAGCTTGGAGAAGTAATTTATCTTAATCTTAAGTTCTCTTCTGTTGACCTCTGGAATGAGACAGTCCACTGGGAGAAAAAAAGTGTTATTGTTGGGTTTATGTTCAAAGGAAAATGAATTCTTCTGAAGTAAAGGCCAATTTGGTGGAAGAGACCAAAGATTGTATTACATAACAGTTTATGCACATACAAGGGATGGAGGCAACGTGTGAAGAAAATTGTACACAGCTGACATTTACTCTAAGTGCCAAAGCTGCAAGCCAATGGCCAGATCATACATACAATCAAATTATTCAGGCACAGGCCTCTAATACCAGATGGACATGGTAATACCACCCACAAATAATAAAATAATAAGTGGACAAGTTACATTTGTGGTAACTATAGTGAGATCCTGGCAAAACCTTCTAATTTCTTTAGATATTATATTAAACTAGATATGCAGAGCCTCATTTGAGCAGGGCCAAATCAGTTAGAATTTTTGTAAGCCAATCAGACCAATAACAGCTGTTAAAAAAGGTTGTGTCCCAAATTGCACACAAACTGCATAGTTCATAATGATGCAGGTGGGTGCAGTAAAACTTAGTCCGGCTGCGTCTCAAAATAATTGTACTAGAATGAATTAATAGAATGCCTTTATTTATCATATATACATATACAGATGTACAGTACAATGAAATTCTATCTTCTATCTTAGAGCGCAGGAAAGCTATTGTATGGCTCCCCTGGAGCTGAGAGGGTTAAGGTCCTTGCTTAAGGACCCAACAGTGGCTGCATGGCAAAGCTGGGATTCAAACTCTCAACCTTTCAATTGATAGCCCAAAGCTCTACCCACTAGGGTACCACTGTTCGATATATTACATATTTATAGTATTTTCTATATATTTATTATGATAAATGTAACCTAGCATCTAGTACCAGATTTACCATCGTTAGAATGTATAAAGCAAGTGCTATGCTGACATTTATTATTGTATGAAAACTACAGTACAATAAAATGCACCTAATTTGTGGAGTGTTGTGTTTTACTGCAGCAAACATTTCTGATAAGTGTACAATGCAACAAATGTGCCAATAAACTATGAAAACCACTAGTGTATGTGCTTTAATACAAGCAGAACTCACATGCAGTTTGTGTGTCTGAAGCATTAAATGATGTAACCTCTGTAGAACAGATTGATCCCAATATCTCCTCCTTTCTAGTGTGAACTCGATAATTAGGAGGGGTGTCCACATACTTTTGGCCATATATAGTACACATATTGTTCTTGATGAACACATTATTCTCAAAGGTTGTGTATAATAACACGTGTGTGTGTAAAAGACAGCTGTAGTTTGTTTAAAATGTTGCTGATATCTTACTACAATGAATGCAAAAAACATGCCATATTCATCACAATCGTGTGCTATATTTAACTGCATTGTATTTATTTTAAAAGCCTCTAAAGCTCCTAACCCTATAAAAAGACAAACAAAAAAAACAAAAAAACAAACACTTGAGCATCGGATCCTCAGTAAAAACACAAAATAAAATATCAAATTTGAAGCACTTGTCTCCAAGACAACCAGACTAGTTGAGACACTCAAAGAATCAAAGTTAGCCCCACAGAAGATTCACAACTACAGTCTTACCAGCAAGTGCTCACCATTTTATAGCCTTGTTTACAAAAGACCAAAGAATAGAATAAAGTTTTCTCTTTGAACACCGAGCCAAAAAACAAGCTGCTTGATGTTACATAAGACAGATTCTGAAAGGCATTTATCTTAGAAAGGAGGGATACACAATAAGGGCCCTGACTGGAACCGCTCAAGAGCTTCACCTTTTATAAGAATATTACGAAAGAGCTGCAGTTAATAAGCCAGCAGTCTTTAAATCCAATAAAAAAAAAAAGGAAAGTCAAATATTTTCTGGCTGATTTTCTGAGATGATTAATTGTTTATCACATCGTTGTGTGTTAAAAAAAACCCTTTAGTATTCAGACTTTTATTAAGTTTTGAGTTTGATGTTATTTTGACACGTACCACCTACTGTACTTAAGCATTGCTGCAGACCATGTACACCCTTTCATGGAAACGGTATTCCCTGATGGCTGTGGCCTCTGTCAGCAGGATAATGCGCCCTGCCACAAAGCATAAATGGTTCAGGAACGGTTTGAAAAGCACAACAACGAGTTTGCCGACTTGGCCTCTAAATTCCCCAGATCTCAATCCAATCGAGCATCTGTGGGATGTAAAAGGGGGAAGGTGGTCATAATGCTATGCCTGATCGGTGTAAATCATAGTAAACCTTTTTGCGCACTCCTACTTATACTCATTGAAACTTTGGATTGAAAAGCACCTACAATTTTTTTTACAATCATCTTTAAGCATGGTAAAATATCAGTCTTTGTTCTGTGTTTACTTAAATGGGTTTTCTGTAACATTAAACTATACATTTTCACTACTCATCTAAATAAAAAGCCCTAAATATTGTCCCGATGAAAAATTAACAAAAAATAGTTGAAGATTAATTCAGCATAGGTCAGCAGTAACCCAGATTTAAATGCATTCATTTACACTTGATTAGCACTAAAGGCGAGATCTTGCTAAACGATCTCGAGTGACTTACTTGTATTAAAATTAACACTCGATTAACACTGCACTTAGCTAATCACCCACTCTGAGATGAAAACACATTAGCACACTGCAGAAGGCTAACATGAAACCATATTGTTCCCAGAGAAATCTGACTCCCCCCCCCCCCCCCCAAAGCTACAGAACTCACAGCCCAGAGGGAGCATCCGGAGCAAAGATTACAACAACACTTTCTCTAGAGAACACCTTCAGAAAATAAGCCAAGGCTGACGGAGAAAGCCTGAACATCACACCTGAACAAACAATCTGGTAAGCTTATAGGGGATAAGTATAGGAAACTTGTTTAAAGCAGAGATCGACAGAAAAGGAAGAGCTGTAAAATCACCATGTGAAAAAGTAAAGCAAACACGGCCAGAAGGTTTGAGAGTTATTGTAACCCCAACTGTTATTATCAATGTAAGGGTGGGAAATGTATAAAAAATATATCACAATACTTAAAATAAATCTTCATGATAAATAATATGTATCACGTCCGAGGAATGTCCCGAATGTTTGACAAAATTTATACACAAATACTAGGACGGTATGGTGGCTCGGTGGGTAGCACTGTCACCTCACAGCAAGAAGGTCCTAAGTACGATTCCCAGGTGGAACGGTCTGGGTCCTTTCTGTGTGGAGTTTGCATGTTCTTCCTGTGTCTGTGTGGGTTTCCTCTAAGAGCTCCAGCTTCCTCCCACAGTCCAAAGACATACAAGTGAGGTGAATTGTCCATGACTGTGTTTGACATGACTTGAACTGATGAATCTTGTGTAACCTGTAACTACCTGTCGTGTCATAAATGTTAAAATTAAAATCCTAATAAATAAATAAATAATACACAAATACTATATACACTGAAAGTGATTACAGTGCAGTGCATCCTGGTGCCATCTCTTCTTCTGGTAAACAATGCACACGTGTCCAGTCTACATAATCATAATGTCTGTGTGTCTATTGTGTGATGAACTGTATGTTGTGACACATTCACCTCATCAGCAGTATTAAAATTATGTGCCATTTTCTACCACAGTAGCCCTGCTGTTGGTCCACACTAGAAACCGTAGCCTTTTGTCCTTGGACATCAGTGACTGTTGGCCACCCATCAAACTATTTTGTCAACCCATCAACAGTTTGTGGCTTGTCCCTCTTTTGGACCACTGTGGGTCCTCACCACAGCTACCTACTGAGATACTTCAGCCCAATGATCTAGTCAGTCAGGTCTTTATGCCACTCATTTCTGCTGCATTCAAACTGTGTACTACGAGTAACTACATTTAGGCCATTACTTGTATATCCCTGACCATAACAGTGATTGCAATGCACATTTTTTAGGCAGGGAGAAGGAGATCCCAATGTTTTGGCTTATTATTGCACATTTGTTATTTAATTACTGCTTTTTATAATTTATAGAAAAGAAAACTCACTGTAAGGATTTAAACATACTTTAGCAACCTTTCCTCCTAATAAGACTTCAGTGGTCCAACTCTAACAAACTTGATAGTTTTGACTGCAGGCATGTTCTGCTAAAAATTATGGCCAATTTGTACATAGTTACAGAGAGGACCTGCTCTCACCTCTGGTTCTTCTGGCAGGGGTTTGGTGAGCACGGCTCTGTGCTTCTGCAGGCACCGAACTCAAACTGATTGTCTTGAAAGCCCATGCAGCGTGCCACACATGCACTGGGGTATGTGCGTCCATTTCGGACACATACTGGAACAAAGTGATCAGCACAGCCACATGGAAAACCTGGGAAAGAAATGAAGAAGAATATGAATAGAAAGTCATTGTCAGAAATAGAGAGTAAAATGCCAAATTAAACCAAATAATGAAGTACACACACACACCTATATACTTGTTCAGACTGGGGCACTGGCCAGAGGAGCAGATAGTTTCTCCAGCGTAGCAGAAACAGGTGTGACAGTTCATCTTAAACGATGCACCATGACCTATTAAACAAAACTATGACGTTACTAAAGTTCAGCATTGCCAGTTTAGCAATTACACTTACATTCAGCCACACTGATGTAACACACACAGAATGTGGATTGGCATCGTCTTGCTGAACCAAGCACGAATATCCCTAAAAAGATTTGGCCTAGATACATACAAAGAAACAAAATACTACATTACAATTGTTTGCTTGTGTGCCATTGCAAATGTTTATATGACCTTTGATTCCACAGACAGCCTGGCTTTAGAAAAACAGCATGCTTTTGTGATGATTATACTTCAATAAATCATTGTTGAAAACTTTACATTGCACAGCAGTGAGCCATTTTTCAACAATGTCCACAAATGCAGCTGGCTTTTATGGGCTAAATCTGTTTTGACATGGACTGATGCATACTGAAAGCATGTTGTGGTTCAAAGTCCACCTGTCAGTTAATCCTATACTTGTCGTGAGCTGGGTTTAGGAGTGATGCATTAGAATTAGAAATAAATACTAGTGATAAATTAATATGTAGTATATAGTGATATATTAATAAACTTATATTTACAGTATATAGTAAATTATAAAAAAGTTATTTATTTTACAGTCGTACCTTGTAACTCGAAAACGCCTAAACACCACGTAGCTTTGCCGCATTGGGCTCATGATTTTTTCTTATTTGCTCGTGGTTTTGTTGTATTTTTTTTATTGATTATTAACCGTTTTTTTACTTGTATTTTAGTGTTTCTTTTATTATATTTGTGTTATTTTCAGTGTATAAGTGTCAAAAACAACCCCATTATTTTACATAAGCCTAAAATATATGCAGTTCCACAGGACCATTGAACGCATTAACACGTTTCCCATACATCCCTATGGGAAATAAATACCTTGAAACTCAACGCCTTTTAAACTCGACGCCACTCCCAGAATCAACTGATGTCGAATTAGGAACCACTGTATTAATTTTTTCCAGTATTATGTCCAATTGGAACCTATCTCCCTTTTCTCTGCCGCCACTCCTGATCGAGGAAGGTTGTGGTTGTCACACGCCCCCTACAATATGTGCACAGCGGATGATCGCTTCTTTTCACCTGCCAGGGACAGGGGTTCACAGAGGACAGTATCGCAAGCCATACTCTGCCATCCATGATCAGCTGCCCCTTGTCTAGGCTGTCTGTGTAGGTGCCCTGCCGTTCAATAGCACTTCTGGGATTCAAACTGAGATATTTTTAAAATGATTATTTATTCATTTTATTTAATTGGAAATACAAATATTCAGTTTAAATACTGGTCCAAGTAACATATGAGCTGCACAAGTGAAACCTAACATTTTTGAGAGCCAAAGTCTTGCTGCCTCTTGCTGCTGTTTTAAACAAATGTGTTTTAAATACGGTCAAATGGCCAAACCAATAAATAATGCAGTAATTGTAAACATAAAACTAAAAGCAATAATCATCATGTTTAAACCAACACACAACATAAAACACCTAGAACGCAATACAGATGCTCTATACTTAACATCTGCATGGTTGAAACTGTGTTCAATTACATGAAAATGATTTAAATACTTGCATATGTGTCTCCAGGCTAGTTCACATTTTGTAATAATTAGTTGTATATTTGCTTCTTTAATGTTTATTTAGCATATTACTTTTACAAATGATTATTAAAAGTGGCTTTTATTGAGTCAATGCGTTACTAACAGATGACACTGTCACTACGCCACTAGGTGGCAGTCATAAAAAAGCAGGTTCCTCTGTTTAAGGCTGATTAATGTATGAATCACTAGTTTCTAGAACCACTAGGCTCGTGCCAAACAAGAGTACATCCTTTTAAATGCTTCTCATTGCCCTTTCAGGCTGCCGAAAAGCAACCACAGGAAGGAAATTCCAGCATGAGGTGGTTTTTACTCCCTTGATTTTAATGCAATGTTTTGCTTGGGCATTTACACAGATGTAGGCTGGAGGCCATGTTTGGTGTAGCCTTTGTTGTTTTTACTTTGAATCCAGAGAGAACAAAAGTCTTCCTCCTTTCATCCAAAATAATTACTGTATAATCATTATCACATGATTGTTCCCTGTTAACAATTAAAAACTAACCAGAAGACTTTCAGCATCTTGCAATGGTTTAATGAAACATAACGGTCGTTACGAACACATTTAATTCACAGATGCAGAAAAAAGAAACACTACATATATACCAACTGACCACTTTTATTAGTTACACCTACCTTGTATGTACACCGATTTGCTATTTTGTTAGCTATACACAACACCTATAGGTGCACAATTACTGACTGTAGCTGGTAAAGTATATCTTGTCAGTGGTGGACCCTGTCCACTAATAAACAAGACTAGGCATTTGACAAATTGTGCATAATAAGAAGTACACCTATATATACAAAAAAATGAATGCATGTAGAAGAAAAATATGGAAAAATATCTCACTTTTTCTCAGTCCGCCGACGTTGCAGGTCTTTGTGGTATCGATGCAGGGCATCTCAACACAGTTTTCCAGACGGCCACTCTGGCCACAGGTACACACCTCATAACAGCCTGGCTGGTCACTGCGCACCGGCACCTGTATTCGTGCATCCATATGGACCAGAAAGTCTGATGCTTCACCCAATTTGCAGCCTGCGACCAGAAAGAATTTATTTGTTTTTCTTTTAAATAGATATAAATGTACCCCTTAACCAAAGAGCATGTGGTAAACCCAGTGACAACCAACTTTCAAAGTCCATCTGCCTATTGCTTGTTAGACAAGGTGAAATTCTGTCACGATTCCTGTTTAACATGTATACGGAGCATATGATTGGTGGAAAAAATTCTCTGATCTTTGATATGCATATGACACCCTCTTAGTAGTTAAGAACAGTAAAAAGATGGGAATTATTAAAAGCAAAGGACACAGTCTGGAACTTGGCCTGGGACATCTTTAGATGTAAAGACTTGTCTCCGCAAACTACGATCAGAATTGTCCAGACTTTGGTCTTCTCTGTGGTTCTTTATGCATGTGAAAACATGGGAGAGGACGAATATTTTGAGAGTACCTTGGAGGGTAAAGAACCTCTCACTGCACTCTCACTTTTATTTTGGTCACATTATGAGAAAAAGTAATTAATTAGAAAAGACATTTATGCCTAGAAAAGTTAAAGGTGGAAGAGGAATGCCAGCAACAAGGTGAATGATACAATAATTAGTACAATGAAGAAGCCATTAAAAACCCTTAAGACCCAAACATAAGAAACACTATCTGTATTGTCGCCAGGAGTTGCAATCCACTTGGCGGCACTTAAATTCATTTTATTTTTATGTTTTACCACTGCTTTATCTTGGTCAATTTTGCAGTGGGTCTGGCTTTCCTAGAATTAACGGGTGCACTTCAGTAACACACCCCACACAGTATGCCAGTCTATCGTTGGCCCTTGGCCAACCACCCAGACATAGCCATACATGTCTGTATGTAGACGCCTGACTGGCTGAAACCACTTGGATTCGCACCCTCAATCGCAGCTGTAGTGGGCTTGCGTAGATTACTGCTGTGCCACCTGAGTACCTTCGACAGAAAACATAACCAGTATTCATTGTGAAATAACAATTTAAAATTAAATCACCTCACAAACTTTGGAGTTGATTCTATTAATTCCTGAAATATATTTTGTGATGAAATCTTAGCCCTAAAGTCTGGTACAAACCAACCAGCTTAGAGGTGTTTTTTTTATCTAACCCACTCCTATAATTTCTTTTTTCATTTGGTAGGCTCGGTGAAATAATTTGCATCTGAGCAATGCACACAAGAGAAATATCGCATTTTTGTATGAGTTTAACAATGACACACTTTAAAAGACTGGAACAAACACATAACAGAACATAATTCTACATTCAAAAAATATTGTACCAGGCACACAGAAGTAAGGCAGGCAGTCTTGTCCTGGGTGACAGCCTTTCCTGTTTACTTCGCACAGATGGTTGCTGGGACAGGGGTTGGGATTACAGGGATGGATCACCTCCTCAATAATGTTCTCAAATGGGCTAGGAGCTGTGGATAACAAATGCATTTTACATACAAATGACCCTGACTGATTTAAATTAATGAACGGGGCTGAGAAATAAAATGAAAATACAAAGAACAGAACTAAAAATATAAGGGGCTCACTGAGGTATCGCTCTAGAGGGATGCATCCCTCTAAATCGTCAGTAGGGGACAAAAGATCACAGATGCCCTCTGGAGTGTGGCCTTCTGGAAAGCGTGAGAAATCCCCACAATGTGTCAGGATGTCCACACAGTCTGACCTAAAAATGACATGTTAAATTAGGATTATCATAGACATTATTAGGTGTTAATCAGTAAATTACCTTACTTCCACTGGAATCTAGGTTTAAGTCCCTAGCTGTGCTATCAGACAGTCAGATGTCTACATACAGACATGACTGGCTAATCATGGTTGGGGTGTTTGAGGTGGCATTGTGATGGATTGCTGTCCTGTCCGGGGTGTGTTACTGCACTGGCCCCAAATCATTCTGAGAACTAACATGACCTTGATCTTAAAGTGTTGATAAAACCTCCTCATTTTATCTGTGTAGCATGATAACAGACATGTTACAAAGGTAACATTAATCAGTTTGTTGATTCCAACAATAAAACAGAACACAGATTTATGCTTTTTCTGTGATACCAACAAAAGCCCTGCACTGTTTAAGCTTTCTGTAATAAAGATCAAACATGTAAATAACTTGACATTAACCCCAGGCTCTAAGGTTATCACTTTTTGGTTCACAGCGAATCTATGAACGCCTGCTCTGGTACCAGCACCATTGCTTATACTTGTGTAGCCAATTTTGCAGATCAAATGCATGCCAAAGATCTGTTGTAAACAAATCTAATAAACATTGGAAAACAACATATGCTTCTAACATTAAAGGTCTTTATACAAGATAGGACATGGATAAAATAATTAAAGGTGCTGGAAAACACAATCATATAAAACCTGTTTTAAGTTTCTACTTCAGCTCCCTGTGCCAATGCCAGCCTGGCTTCTAGATTCAAACATCCGCACTTTGGTGTCTCATCTTAGACACCAAAGATGAAAGTCTGCTTCCTGTTGACTGTACACATTATAAAGCAGCATGTCTTCTCCATGTCTTATACAAGAATGTGGATGTTCTAATGTTATACACAGAAATACCATACCTCTGTAGTGTTTAAATTCAGAAACATAAACCCAATACTGTATTAGGCTTAATGTGTTTAATAATGTATTATTTATGAACCTGAAGCTAATTAAAATAGCTGATGGGCCGAAGCTCTATTTGAGATCATGTTTTCCAAAAGAAGGTTTGTTCATTTTTGAGGAGTACATTACTTCTGGGCAGAACATAAAAAACATAGAATGTAGGATGATTGGATTAAAAGTAACAAAAGTATGTATAATTGTTACAAGGCAGACTTGACAGTTTAACAAAAAATAACAACACATCAATGTTGCTTTCTAATTTAAAATTAAAGAGCAAATTGGATTTTAAAGCAGTGTTGGGCAATGGTGGCTCAGCGGTTAAGGTACTGGACTAGTAACTGGAAGGTCGCTGGTTGACCGCCACATCTGCCAAGCTGCCACTGCTTGACCCTAGAGCAAGGCCCTTAATGCTCAGTTGCTTAGATTTGATTCAAAACAATTGTAAGTTGCATTGGATTAAAGTGTCCGCTAAATGCTGTAAATGTAAAACGTACATTTCCAACATGATTTGTACTATATTGCAACTATAGATCATCTCTGTAATGTGTGGCTAAAAAAGTTAATCCCAAAATTAAGATCAGGGTCTAAATAAGGTCTGATTGTTCGTCCATTTTATGAACTGCTTTATCTTGGTCAGGATCGTGGTGGGTCTGGTTTCACCGGGAAACACTGGGCGCAGGACAGGAATACCCTGGACAGGGTGTCAATCCATCACAGAGCTGTGTCAAACCCCTCATCATAGACATAGCCAATCACTCAATCACATTCAAACCAGGATATCAGAGGTAGTGAGCTAGCATAATAGACATGGCATTACAATGCACAACATACCTAAAACAACATCTAGAAAATCGTGTCATTTATGCCACATAGTTTGTTCTGACTGTTACATGTAGCTAAATGCAAGCATAATCTCAGTTTTATACTGGCAAACAACAGAAATCTACATGAATAGCAGTTAGCTGTGTTATTAGGGTATACTGTACTGCTATGTTTGTAGTATAAAGTATAGAACCTTGTTAATGTTTTATACTGTACTGGACTGCTATAAGGTTAAGCTAATGATAGTGGTCTGTCAGTTAAAAGAAATTGGACAAATATTGCATCCCTAGGTAATAACTATATATAATATAGTTATATATAAACTAGTAACAACTAATGTAAAGGCTTAAATAATGTTGTAGCATAATAAAAAAATATCACAACACTTCATATTATTGATTCAAACATATAGCCTCATTACTATGTACTGTATATCTTTCAATGATTTAAACCACAAAGATTTTGTAGCATTTTTTATGGAACCACCTTCTCAGCAATGAAGCTGGTCTAAAGCAAAAATTAAAGGCTACTCCCAAAACGAGAACTAATGGCAGTATAATACATACTTGCAGATGACGTTGCCTCTTGATTTGCTATAGCAGGGTTTGATTTGCAGAGCACATGCCACAGCCTTCCATATCTCGGGCCTGCACTTTCTGATGTCCAGAACTGGTATATTCATCAGAGGCATGTTGATGGTTCCATTAGACCACAGTTTGATGTCATTCATGGCACCCTGATCTGACTGGATGTTGCAGCTCCTGAAAAGCTCAGTGGGCCTGAACACAAAAGTAAAAACAAACAAAAAGGTTAGTAACTGCCGAATAAAGCATTAAAGGATGTAATAATAATTCATAAATACTCTGATTTGTGTGACCCACTGGTCTACATCACTGTAAAAATGTAAGGTCAAACTGCTAAAGGTTAAAGTATAGTGAAACCCATAATTCTAGCAGGCTGTATGGGGATTGTGCTGTGATGGAAATATCAAATCAAAGCTTGTTTATAGCTGACATATGCTGTTAATTGTTAATAATTTATTCATAATTCAGCTGTGCAGCTTTGTAATTAGGGTCAGTTTTAAGCCCTTTAAAACTATAGTATGTTTGTTCCTAGTTTAAACAAATGAACATCTAAACATAAAGTACATTGACTTAGTATATTAACAGCCTGTAATGGATTGTAAATAAAAATGTATTGCAGCCTACTGCTGTGTAAGGATGATTTATTATAAGGTTAACAAGTATTATAAGCTGTTGTAACAAAAACACATTAGACAACAAAACCTTATCTAACCAACTACTTTAAGATCATTTTATTTTGGCTAAACTATTTGCTCTATTTCACACTACAGGCTTAATGATATTCCTTACAGCAGATAAACATGTAAATAAAACAAAGCTCCTTCAAAGTGTGAATGTTGTGTTCTTTCCTTGTTAATTTGCTCAAATTGCTGAGTGTCCAAGTTCTATAAAATTAAGGAAATTCCTGTAGTAAAGCACACCAAGATAAATCTCTTAAACTAGCATAAACTATCAGATTATTGTTCCCCACCCACTTCTCCTTGTTAAAATGCTGTTTCATCCGAAGCTCTCCACGGGCTTTTCCTTCCTCACACAGTGATAAAGGTGGAATCTATCCCAGTGGGTCGCCCCTGCATCCTTTGTCTGGGTGGGCGAAAAGTTTACTGGAGCTGTGTAAATCCACAGGGGGGCTCTCATACCTTTTGGCATCAGCACCATTGAGGGCACGCAGAACTGCAGGCGTGCCCTACACACTGCACCACACTTGTCCCCTATGCTTTTCTGCTCTGTTTGAGTTTTGCATCACTGCCAAATCACCCACAGGGTAGGATGCAACAGCTTTTGAAATCTGCAGGGGTGTCCCACAATGCAGTCTTCGCTAGGACTCCTTCAAAGGAAATCAAAACCAGGGTTTGTTTGTCTGACCTTTAAATCCCACCATAGATGCGAGGGTGCCGTCATCTTAAAAAGAAATTCATCAAACTCATCTAGTCTAAACAATATCCAGAATAGTTTAGATTGCTATACATGCCTCAGCTCTGGGTGGTTGCCTGGGAAATTGTATATTTACAAGGAAAAAAACTTAAATACAATATTTAGTGTTATATGATACATTTTCCTTGGTAGGTCTACATGTCTATCTACATAACTTTATTTCAGCCTATCTCAAATCAGTGTGCTTATCTGAAGTAGAAATACATTTTAGTCTTTAAAGCAAGTTGATAAGTATACTGAAAGCCTCAAGACACGTTCCAAGCAGATTGTGATGAAGATGTGCAAACAGGAGGTGGGCCACTCAATCCAGGAGTGTGAACTACTTCAAACCAAGATGGTTATAGAACAATTCTGCATGAACAATATTTCTTTTTGTGCTTCATCCAAACCAAAAAAGCAAAACTAACACTCGTAATATCATTATAGGGCCAAATCTGCGTGTGCATAATGGAACACTGAGACACTTTGACTAGCCAGCGAAATTCAGAAACATCAATCAGTATACAGTTTGTAAAATGTGAGCTAAAAAGTTTATTTGATAAAAATACATGTCTGACAGAATTAGCAGTGTCATCAGTGTATTACGACAAAAAGTAAAATAATTAAAAATATTTTTTAGAGCTTTGTTTAACATGTTTAAACACTTTAGTCTGTGAGCCTTTGTTTCTGTACACTCTGTACAATAGAACAAGCCACCGAAAACCTCAATGCAAAAACAAAACTGTCCCCTTAAAGAACTCACAAGTGCTACATTTCACTAAGCCACAACTGAGGAAAAGCCCCAAGTGTCTTACAATCTGACAACAATTTATAACTCAACCATGAGCAAAAGGATGATGTTACAAACTCCACAAGTTGACCGCAAGTCTTTGTATTTCATGGCACATTCTGCTACCCTCAAACCGATGGGAGGGCCAGCTGGGATCGTCGCACTGGGTGATGTGGAGTGCATGTGAGGCCAAAACTATTTAGCAAGGGCAGGAATCTTGCTTCTCTGATTTGAAAACTGGTCCACTCCTACCATAATAACCATGCAGCTGACATCAAAAGTACAGAGTACAACTGACCTGGCACCAGAACTACCTAACAGCTACGCTATCACAAACTAGTTTGTCCATGTAAGGTCTTTTTCTTTTCATTTTCATGTTTTACCACCATCCTGGTCAGGGTTGGCGTAATTTATCACTGTCTCATTCATGTGTAACGTATGATACTTCGCAAAACTATATATGGACAAAATATGTTCTTTGAACAAGCCATTCACTGGGACTGCATTCCTGAGCTGTAGTATATAGGAACTGTACTGCAAAATCCATGACGTTTGACCTCTCTAGTGCAAAATGCATTTTTTTCCCTCAACAAATGCTAAAACCAAATGATCTTTTAAATGGATTTATATTTGGAGAAGAGCCAAGGAATTCTTTTAACCCACAATGTTAAGTATGATGGGTGATCTGCAATAGTATAGTTGCAACTGTTTTACAAGACTAGTTGCAGTCTATGAATTATGCAACTAAAATAAAGTTAGACACCATATATTAAACCTCTATGGAATACTCTGGACAGCAGGCTACAAAGTAAATAAACTGTATGAACAAAACTATGTGGACACCTGAGCTTTTTGGACACCCCAGTCTTGATCATTAATTATGGAGTTTCCACATACTTTTGATCATTTGGTGAATCATCCAACTAATGTCCTTCAAATAATCAAAAAAAGAAATAATTAAAGCTGTTCTGGATGCAAAGTGTGGCCCTAAAATCTAATAGGTTCCTGGTATTAATATATTACCGTGAGTTTCCATTATTTTCTCCACATAATTACAGAAGCACTGACACATAACAGTACTTCACCAATACAACATCTTGCCCCATAGCTAAAACCATGGGACCTGTTACCTGTTGTTAAAGTTGGTGCAGTAGGTAAGATCCTTGCAGCCTAGCTGGCATGGTTCCCTTACATCTGCCAGGCAGGTGATAAGGTCTGTCTCATCAGGATTGTATTCACAGAGCTGGTTAAATTCCTGCCATACCTGAGTGCCCCAGTTGGTGCTGATTTCCTGGCACATGTTCCTGGTGAAAACACATTAAAAAAAAACTTTATTTGTATACAAAAACACAAGTGGTTATGTAAGATTCTAAAAGGTCATGCTTTTTGCTGGTAAAAAACTTATTAGCCTGCTTCCTATATTAAATGGCTCATTCTGAAGGGCGGTGGAGGGTCAGGGGTTTAGGTACTGGACTAATCATCAAAAGGTTGATAGTTCAAGCCCCACCACTTTTACATGTGGGCCCCTGAGCAAGACAGTTTAACCTTTAATTGCTTGAATTGTATTCAGTGACAGTTGTAGGTTGCTTTGGATAAAAGCCTCTCTTAAGTGCCTTAAATGTAAATGTTGACATCCTTTAGTTCAGCAAAGGAATTGCATGTTTCACTTAATTTACATTTGTGTTTTATGTCCATAAAACAAAGAAAAAAATGAGTATAACATTTATGTTTTAAGTAAGTATAAGTGTTTTCTATATTTAGTAGAAAATGGTTTAATATCCAAAATATGTATTGTTGCCAAATACCTATATTCTGTGCAACAGTATATTACATTGTTTATTAAAAAAATATAGATTCCTCCACATTAATTGCACATTGTTGTCTATTTACTGAACGTAACGAAAATGTGGCATATGGATAAATGTCTTTTTTTTTTATCAAATTGAACATATATTCACCACTTAGTTAAATCCAGCTAATAAATAGATACTGTGCCACAAATCATGCATGAAAGAGTGCCACAATAAAGTGTAATTTCTAGAGTATATACTAACTAAAAAAAAAAGAGAATTTCACCAGTGGTGTACAAATGTTTGCATAAGACAGTTTAATTTTCAGATTCAGCCTGTTTTTTTGTTCGATCCAAAAACCGCCTACTTTTGTTGTGTATGTCTTGTTTTATGTTATGAATTTACAGCAAGAAAAGCTAAAGATTCACTTTTTGTAAAAATTGATAGCCTCTGCTATTATTAGTTAGGCTTACCTGCAACGTGAGGTATTCGCTTTGGAGCAGCAGTGGAGCTTGGCACAGTCCATCTTGGCTGTAGGGGAGGTCTCAGGATCACTTTTTGTCGGAGGGTGAGCATTACCCAGAAAGCACTGCCACAGTGGGTCCTGGGGAAGGGGTTCACTACCACACTCTTTAATCAGGCCCTCCATGATCTCATGCTCGGTGTTCATGGTACGCAGGATTCGTTTACACGCCGTCTGGCAGTGCGCCTCCTCTGCACGGTCACAACAGTATAGACCTATGGCAGAAAGTTTATAGAAATTCACTACTGTAGAGGAAAGTGGTAAATGTGCACACTGGGTAAAAAGCATTTTTTACATTGCTTTATGAATACTATATGGTTTCAGCTTGCTGTGGTACATCAACTACAGGTAAAATGAACACTATTAACTTCTAGCATGTAGAAACAAGACAAAAAAGGAAATGAATAAAGTTTTTTACTGTTCCCCAATGCACATACAAACTAGCATAAATTCGTTTTTTAAGCTTTATTTACAAATGCCATTATACCACTGTACTGATCTTTGTCTTGTATTGATCTTGAGTCCATTTTATCCTAATCTGGTTTTGATCTTAGCATGTCTCCATTTTTTTTTTTTTGAATATTAAAATGTTTTAGTCTTGTCTTGATCTCAACTGTTTTGTCTACCTTTAAACAAAGAATTTAAAGAATACACAAACAATATTTATATTGTGAATAACTATTATTACATTATCAACAACGTTTTGACTTGCATCACAAATGATTTCCTTTCAGTAGAGTGTGAAAGTGTTAAAATCACTGTCTGATCTGTAAAACATGCTCAGTTTCCTAATCGTAGATTAGTTGCACTATTGTGCATTATGCAGTAATTATGTGAGACAACATACTGTCGATGGGACTCCTGGTTGGGTACGATTTGGTGTAATTGGCCACACAGTTGATGAGCTGGGGACTAAGGCTCTGGCAGTACTCCTTGACAGTGTTGATCTGGGAAACAGTGGGTGAGGAGTCTGTTCGGAAGATGGCCTGGCAGTATTCATGGCAGTTAGTGTGTTTCCCTGCATAGCTGCAGCAGACGGAGCCCACTAGGAGAACAGAGAAACAGAGAGCACAGATACAAACTCATGTGTTTGTACAAAGTTCATGTGATTCCCAAAACTGAACACATAAATCAAACTAAATCATATTCACTTCCCGTAACTGAGCTGTAAATGCTACATGAAGGCAGCAAGTTTTATTGCCCAACTGGGTCAGTTAAACCAAAGTACAAAAGCAAGCTCTGGACAGGAAGCCCATACCATGACTGACAATGTCTAAAGGGCAGCCCTCACATATATGAACACAAATAAGCATTTCATTCCCTGGTGAGCTCAATGGTAGGCTGAATTTCAGCAAGATGGGTGCCTTGCAGGCAGAGAAACATGCATTTGTAAGTGAAATGGTTTTTTGTTTCCTCTTTTCACACAGCAGTGTCAACCATTTGTTTGAACCAGATTATCTAACATGCACTATAAAACAAACAACTGATGTACGGAACAGTAGAATCTGTCTTCATCTACAGCCAGCATTTGATTGTATTTCTTTAGCTTATGTTAACAAATATGAGCACTTACTTTCATTTTTGGTGATACAGCTGTAAAGTGGCTTCTGCAGAAGAAAAAGAGCATGTTAAACACAGACAGCCCTGCAAGATCATCCACAGTTAAGGCAATTTCATTACTTGTCTGATTTAGGCACTATTTCTGTATGAAAGGATAAAAAGATAAAATTTTTTGAACCTGTTCAAACAAACTGTTGTTTCTTTCTTGGAAAATGTCAAAGCTCCCATCACATAATTATTTTTGTATTGGGAGCTTATTTATTTTCATACTGAGATAACACTGAAACCATCTATAATTCTTTACAATTGCCTCTTCTTTAAAAAATACATTTTAAATTTGATCAAAAAACCCTTCATAAGTACTTATAAGTTGAAGCATTTGAGGCTGTAGTTTGATTTTATGCTGAGGCTGTGAGATAAAAGAAGCCAAAGTCTTAAAGCAGGAGTGTGTCTGCTTCAAACCGAACATTACACCCACTGGTTTGTTTGTTTGTTTGTTTGTCTGATTAAACATAGAGGGTCATATTACAAAGTCAGCAAAAGAAGAAGCAAAACAAGAAGAGAGCTAGCCCACAGCAGTGCTGGACTGTTTGTATGGCACAGACATTAAGATTTTCTTTAACACAGACTTGTATTTACTACATTTCTAAGGATGCAGGGTTCAACAGTACCAGTTTTTAATGTATGCATATTCAGGTACACGTCTCAGAAATAAACCTTTGAGTAACAGAGCTTGAAACTTTACTGCTTATTGTTAGAAATTATTATTAAGGGCAAAAAACCATACTATAAACCAAATAACAAAAACACTGTGTACATGGTTGTGTGTATTTGTATGTTAATTTTTCAGAGATACCCAACAAAAGTTTCTCTTCACATTATTTTGAGCTCTTAGTGAAGTTCAAGACAGACACCTCACGTTTTTTAAGTAAACATCATATTAAATTCTGCTCAGAGTTGCTATTAGTAAGCTTATTCTGCTCTGCTTAAGATCAGGCTAGGCAGCACAGGCAATGATCATCCTCGTTACAGATGCTGTTTGTGTTTACTTTTACCCTGTTGTGCTCATCTTTTTATTGTTTTTAATCTCCTGACATTTTTTTATGCTAGTCAAATCTTTCGGGTGCTAGCCTTCCCCCTGTTTATTGTTACAATGTGATTCTGACAGGCACTGAAGACCTGGCACAGTCATATACAACGGTTCGAAAAATCCTGTTCAAGTTTCATTTTTTTGTGGGGAGTGAAAATAGTTAAGACTATCTACAGGAAACAGATTTAAATTTGAATTACACATATTGTAAAGAAAAAAAACATGAAAAGTGCCATTACTTTTGCACATAAATCATTTTTAAGCTGCAGCCACTTACATTAAATTTTTAATAATTGATTTTACACTAGGTTGGCCCCATAAGTACATTTTATTTCTGATGGCTCCATCCTCATCACCCTTCTCCCCATAAAACTCAGTATTGAGAACTGACTATTGCCTGATATCAATACTGATAATTCACCACGTCTACATATGCTATGTTTATATAACCAACTTACCTCTGTGTCTTTTTTGCATACTTTTGTGATATCATTTTTAGAAGATGCCTGGAAAAAATCAGAGAACCAAGCAGAGTGAAACTTTAATCAAACATTTAGTAAGGAACTGTGAATACCATGCTCATTCCATGCAAATTATGCCTTGTCTGTTATGTAGCATAACATGCCTAAATCCAGGTTTGCATTACCTGTTTGCATTCCCTTCTGCACTCTGCTGAGATGGCCAGTTCACAGCACCCCAGACCAACCCATCCATCTGATTTCTTTGATGCCCCTGAAACACAATAAAACTCTAAAAGGTCTTAAAAATTCACAGTGCAGTCTATTCTTTTTATTAAGGTATTAGTACTAGTCACTTCAAGAACTGCACCGCTGTTAAATAATACATAAACATTATTTATGTACCCCAGCAACATGAACAGAACTACAACATGTTTTTAATGTACTGTGTTTAATTCTGGATCTTTTCATGGTGTACCTCAAAGACTTGGATCAGAATAACAGGCATGCAGGCAAGATGGATATGAGCTGTGATATGTTTGCACCTGGAAAGCGTTAGATTCTCAGAAAGTCTGAATGCTCTCTTATTCTTTGAGTTTGAACAAGAGAGAATAGACAGACGCACTTAGATAACACTCCTACATATCCATGTGAGATGTTGCTTGCATGTCTTACCGGGTAATGTAGAATTGATGCAGATCCAAAGCTCATTCTGCAAAAAAGAAACAGAATTATAAAAGGTCCTACAAACACAATTTCCAAAAAGTTGGGACTGTAGGTAAATAAAAGCAGAAAGCTAAGGAACGTTTTGGAAAACTAAACTGTCTTTTACTGGCTTTTACTATTTAATTAAAATTTACCCTACACATTTTTTTTTCTTTTTTGAGGGCACTTGGGTGGCACAGTGATAAATAACGCTAGCCCACTACCTCTGGAATTAAGGGGTTCGAATCCACAGTGTTGCAATCGGTCGGTAAGGTGCCTACATACAAAAGGCCCTGAGATGGACTGCGTCCTGGATAGGGTGTGTTAATCCACTGACAATTAATCAATCCCTCTGAATCAGTCCCATTGATTCAGAGAAAACCTAACTAACTGTGACCCTGACCAGGATAAAAATGTTGGTAAATACATGAAAATAAAATATACACACATTTTTTATTTAATGCCAGCAATACATTCCAAAAAAGATAGGACAGGGGCAATATAAGACTTTACACAGGCAAATAGGTAACAGGTGATGATTATGATGATTGGGTATAACAGGAGCATTTACATAAGGCTAGTTGCTAATGCACACGCTTTCTTGTAGAAACATTAAGTCAGTCCTCACCTCTACACTGCAGCTCATGTAACATAATTAAAAAGATCAAACTGTTAAAGAGAATGCCAACTGCCTCTTTCTTTACACAAGTACTCTTGGACTTAAAGCCACGGATGGTTATGCCACCGTCTGTGATCAAACTCATAATGCTGGGGTGAATACATTTTCTTTTGTGCCAGTAAAGAGCCCTCAGGATGAATTAATTTATTTATCCTTAGTAACTGCTTTAACCATTTCATGGTCACAGTAGGCTTAACTAAAATCACTGTGCGCAAGGCAGATGTGACTCTAGACAGGACAGCAATTTATTCCAAGGCAAAACACACTTATCCATTTACACCCAGTGGCAATTTAGAGCAGCCAATTTACATACTGGCAGGTTGGTGAGGTTGAAGGAAAGACCCTGTTTTAAGGCACATGGTTTTGGATTAGGATGACCAACAAGTTTATAGTCCAGTGAAAATAAATATTTCGACGTATAGTGCATTTAGCAGTTATTAAAGATATATGTTGTACCTTAAATGTTTATTATGTGTGTTTGTGTATTTGCATAAAATGATCCTGTCTGTTAAAAGCTGTGTTAGTCAAATGTCATTGCAAATTGATTTAATCTGACTATGTATGGCCCTGTTTGTGTTAGCTCATTATGTCATTCTGCTGCTTGACAACTTTATGCTGTTTTGACAGAACATTTACATATCTGGTTTCTAACAGAAAGAAACATATTTCTGTAGATGTGAAATTTTTAACTGAACTGATTAAACAAATGAACCTAAGACAGGGAAAAAAACCCTCCCATAAAATTATATAAACAGCTGAAGTGAACATGTGCTCATTTTTGGCAAGGCTCCAAAGTGATCAGAATTTAAATCTATTATAAAAACATGTAAAAAGCCATGTGGTCACTTGACTGCTTGAAACATATACAGCACACAGCAATGAACCGAGGGAATCAATTCTGACATCAAAAACATGATATTTTCCTGGATTAGTGCTGTACATCACTGTAATATATTCACAGAAGAAAAATAAGATTTAAACACACTGTTATGTCCAAAGGATAGAACCAGATTAAGGTTCAGAGAACAAAATGTTCAATATTTTATTGTTGATATTGATGTGTTTTAACTTAACTGTCTTTATTGACCACCTTATCAATATTTGGCATTAAGATCAAACATTAATGTGAGAGACTCTGAATGGGATTTAGTCTTTAGCTCTCTGTGTAGCTAGTGGTGCAAAGCACTTTTAAAATCCATTAGAATCCATTAAGGCAAATTAGAGCAGGACACATCCAGGACATGTCCAAATTAATAAATCCTTTCACTCACTGATTTACACTGTATGCTGCCCCTGTCAGCATTTTAGGTTTGTAATTAGGGATAAAAGTGGAACCTTCATCTATTATGCTTTTCTACCCTGGACGGGTGAGACCCTAATCAAAGAGGAACCATATCAAGCATGAGTTACACCGTTTATGACTTCCTATGGGGTTTAAGCAGACAGCATCAAACATCATTCACAATATAGGACTCAGTTTGTGGGATTCAGCTTACCATAGACTCTGGACAGTAACTTGGTAAACGCTGAAGAAGGTGCTTCAAACGGGATTCACTTCTAATAGCTGCGAGCTGGGAACAGAAAAAACAGAAAAACACATTTAGTATTCACTTTACATTGCCCCTGGAGTCAAGAGGGTTAAAGTCCCACAACCTTTTGGTAAATAGCCCAAAGCTTTACCCACTAGGCAACCACTGTCCTATAAATCTACAGGTACAGGTGATGGTACATTTAGTTACTGACACAAGCAATGTGAACGTTTACAGCTTATGTACTGTTGTACTGGTACACGCCTTAAAACTAATAAAACTTTAAAAGGTAAAATAAAAAAGTGAGAATATTTATTACAGAATAATATAGATTAAATGAAGATCTAAGCACTAGCCGTAATTACACTCTTTACCTCTTTAAAAAAACCTCTCTGATCTGTATTCTAACTTTAATCAGTTGGCCCAGTGGGTTTCTAATGGGTTTCTCAGTACATAAAAAATATGTAATCATGTAATCCTTATCAACAGTGAAAAAGAATATTAGGCTGCATTGCCGAGCACACACTAGCATACAACACTGTTGTAAAAAAGTACATCCCAATACTGTCATTACTAGTTTGAGAATGTAATACGGCAAAATGGTTATTTTCATGGTTGGAATCCAAAAATGCTTCCAGAAAACTCTCCACTAGTGCTAGAAAGGGCTGCTACTAAGTTCTCTTCTTTTTTCCTAATTTTCCTATCCTCATCTGGCTCTTAATACAATTCCTATGATGATAACACACAACTCATCTTGCCCTACCCTTTCGCAGACTTACGTTGTTTTGTGGCATGTGTGTAGGCATCCCATTACACTGTATGAGAACACAAGAAACCTGGGGGTAGTTTAGGAAAACCAACCATCATTCTTGGTACATGTTGCCAGACAAACTGACCTACTCAGACAGGTTCATCCACTAGAACATCAAGATGTAACCATTTTCAAACTTTTCTTGTTTTATCTTGAGACTGAACTACTGCAATTACTGAACGGTGCTGGGAAGAATTATTCCTACGTGTAACATCAGACCCCTACAATAATTAGAAAATGTAGCCACATATCTGATTTAAGCAAGAGTACTGCTTCCTGTAGCTTGCTTTTACATAGCATGTAAAATTAACTAACGATGTTTTAATACATACTACATAGGTAGTTTAACAAATTCACCAAACCTAAATTGTTAAACATAGTAACAACTTCCATAGCATTTGCTACCAATGACTGCATTAAGTCATTAATCTTTAGATAAAACCAGATACTGGCATATTTTTGATGGTAATGTACTGCCTGCAATGTAGCAGGTCTAAATTGTATCTTTTGTTGGTATCCTCAGTAAGTGAATTAAATGCACAGTGAGGTTCAGGTGAGGTAATGGTGTTGGCCAGTCTGAGTGGCTGGCCAAGCATTTCTCTTTCTGGTCCAAAAAACTCAATAGTTGCTAGCTGTAACAGCTTTAGCAGTATGTTTGGGGTCATTATTACACACTATTAAAAGCAGCATCTGGTGATTCTGATTAGTTGAACTTAAATTTCCATCTGACCATGAGCTTGTTGGATATTCCATTCCAAAATCATACTTAATACACGTGTTTAAATATACAGCTTGCTTATTTAAACCTGGCACATTCCCATTCATTTTTAGAATTTTGTTATTGATAAGATTAGATGTATGGGTATTCGGTGCATGTGTTTCTTTCTTGGCAATGCACTGAAGCATATTAAGCAGCTAGTTTCAGTTTCCTCAAGCTGTTTTCCTTTCCATCTTTTCTTCAATAAAATGCTGGGTAAGTTATATAAGCGTCATTAACTTTTTGGTCCTGGTAACTCTGTAGTTGTTTTAGCAGTATGTTTGAGGCCATTATTCTACTACAGTTCGTTATACCATTCACTAAATTTCAATTTCAATAGATCTAAGTGTCAAAACCAATAAAAGACAAATTATTCAGTTCTGCGGGCAATCATACATGACCATTCTACACAGATGTAAAGGTTCGCTGTAGTTTTGTACTTTCCTTTTCCCATTGCAGAGAATCTGTCCTTTTTTTTATCTGCCCAGATGAATTTGTCCCAGAAATTGCTTGTTTATGCATTTTATGGCAAACTGCAGTTCTGCCTTTCTGATCTATAATGGTTTGTATCTTGTGGTTGAATCTTCTGAAGTCATGCTGGTTTGTGAAGTTATTGACATCTTTGTCTACATCCTAGTTTTGATCTAGCAAACATCTAACCAGTGGTTTTATCTGTGTGATCATCTACATTTCATCTTTTTTTGTTTGAATCACAAAGTTTGTGACTGGATTTTTTTTTTGCTTTTTAACAAAGTACATAAATGAGGATCATTATTTGGGTCGGCATGTTGGTGCGGTTTGGGTTGACCTTGTCAGTGTCTGTACTGAGCGGCATAGGTTAACTCCAGGAATTTTGTTTTTTGCCATGTCCCAAAAGACAAAAGTTAGACTGGCTGCTGTAATATGTTTCTAAGTAAGGGAGCAGAATGTGTAAAATCGTGGTGCCCTGCAATAAACAGAGGTACGTCCAGGATCGCCAGGAAAATGTTATGAAAAATATATGAATTAATAAATCACAGACTTAGCAGCCATTTGTCAAATTTTGCATACTTCATTATAGTGCCAGCCTGATGTCTACACTATATGGACAGACGTATGTGGACACCCGCTTAATTACTGAGTTTCATCTTATCTTATTATTATTATCTTATCTTATTATTGAGGTTTATCTTATCTTATCTATGCGTTTTCATTTGGGTTTTTCATTCACCATTAATAAGATAATAATAATAATAATAATAATACATTTTATTTATATAGCGCTTTTCAAGATACTCAAAGACGCTTTACATAAGACAAATAATCAAAACAAATACGTACATACACCATACAAATCATAGTACAAAATCAAAATAGTACATCAACATCAAGAATAATTAAGATAAAAACAAAGAGAGCAGCATAAGACAGTTCATTAAAAATTAGCTAAATTATGAGAGAGAACAACAAATATAGAACAATTTCTTAAAATTAGACAGAAACAGGACAGATTTACATGCAATCAGGAAACTGAAAACTTTACAAGTTTTAGGATCTAGGACTTCACATTTCTGTCGTGATCTAAGTATAAAAACTATTAAAAAGAATAGCAAAAATAAAAGCATTTATTTTGTGTTGTTACAAGTTAAATGCCACTCTGAATAGATGAGTTTTGAGAAGTGACTTGAATTTGGACAGGTCAGGACAATCTCGTAGGTGTTTGGGGAGAGCATTCCATAAAGATGGAGCAGCTATGGAAAAGGCCCTGTCACCCCAGGTCCGGTGCTTGGTCCTAGAGGGTATGGACAGTAGGTTAGCCTCAGAAGAGCGAAGGCTACGGGAGGGAATGTGCTGATGGAGCAGGTCGGTGAGGTAGGATGGGGCCTGATTATGGAGAGCTTTGTGAGTGAATAGAAGAATTTTGAATTGAATGCGTTGAGCAACGGGAAGCCAATGAAGTTTTTGTAGAACAGGTGTAATATGATCACGGGAGCGAGTATGAGTAAGGAGGCGAGCAGCTGAATTCTGGATATACTGAAGTTTTTTTAGGATTTTGTTAGATGTACCATAAAGGATGCTATTGCAATAATCAATTCTGGATGTAATAAAAGCATGAATCAAGGTTTCGGCGGCAGAAAAAGAGAGTGATGGACGTAGACGTGCTATGTTTTTTAGATGAAAGAAAGCAGTTTTGGTGATGTGATTTACATGGCGGTCAAAAGAGAGGTTGCTATCAAAAATTACACCAAGATTTCGGATGTTAGAAGACGGAGACAAAGTGTCATTATCAATGGTAATTTGAAAATTTTTTGTGGTTTTTGCCAGGGTTGTAGGACCTACGATGATCATATCTGATTTTTCACAGTTTAATTTGAGGAAATTAGCTTTCATCCACAATTTCATTTCAGTGATGCAATTTGTCAGAGTGGAGTGAAGTTCAGTATTAATGGATTTGGAGGAGATGTAAAGCTGAATATCATCAGCATAGCAGTGGAAATGTAAACCATGCCGACGTATGATGTCACCAAGGGGGAGCATATAAAGAATAAACAAAAGGGGACCTAACACTGAGCCTTGGGGAACGCCTTGGGACAGTGGAGCAATGGCAGAACTACAATTGTTGATATTAACAAACTGTTGTCTGTTTATGAGATATGACCTTAACCACAAAAGGGCAGTACCAGTGATGTTGACAGAGGATTCAAGGCGGGACAGAAGAATGGAGTGATTAATGGTGTCAAAAGCTGCAGTAAGATCAAGGAGGACGAGAATATTAATTTGTCCAGAGTCTGAGGAAAGAAGAAGGTCATTTGTGACTTTGAGGAGGGCTGACTCAGTGCTGTGCTGGGGGCGGAAACCAGACTGAAATGATTCAAATAGATTATTGGAATTTAGGTGATCTTTGAGCTGTGAGGCAACAACACGTTCCAGTATTTTCGACAGAAATGGAAGATTGGAAATGGGCCGAAAGTTACTCATAATGTTAGAGTCAAGTCCAGGTTTTTTAAGTATGGGAGTAACAGCAGCCAATTTGAGTGATTGAGGGACTGAGCCAGAACTAAGAGAGGAATTGATTATCTCTGTGATAAGTGATGAGATAACTGGAAAACAACCCTTAACAAGTTTTGATGGAGCAGGATCCAAAACACAAGTGGAGCTTCGCATCCCTGTTAAGATCTCAGATAGGTCCAAAAGAGACACAGGTGAGAACTGAGACAGAGGCTGGGTAATAAATTGAGATGAGATAGGCGGAGAAACAGAGATGACAGGGGAAACTGTCAGAAAATTGTGGATATTCTCAACTTTTGTTTGAAAAAATGAGAGGTAAGAGTTACACTTGTCAACTGTAAAGGAATTGGTAGTATTGTCAACTGGTTTGAGAAGTTTATTTATTGTGGAAAAGAGAGTCTTAGGATTTGTTGATCCAGCATGTATGAGTTCGGAATAGTAAGTGGATCGGGCTGCCGTAAGAGCGTCTTTGTAATGTTGAAGATAATCAGAATAAATCTGATAATGTACTGTTAGACCGGTTTTCTTATAAAGTCTTTCAAGCTGGCGTTTACGGGATTTCATTTGGTGAAGCTCAATTGTGTACCATGGTGCGGAATGACTAAATGAAACAAATTTGGTTCTCAAAGGAGCCAGCTCATCAAGACATGAGGCGAGTATGTCATTATAGTAATCGACAAGGTCAGATGAATTACTAGACAGTACAGGACAGACAGACATCTTTTTAACAAGAGAATCTGAGAAAGCAGAGGGAGAGATATATTGAAGATTCCTGAAGGATATTTTACGTTTAGCTCTAGTGATGGGCCTAGTGACCTCAATGTCCATGATGATTGTCAAATGATCAGAGACAGTAAGGTCATGGCTGGACGGCTGATGAACTAGGACACCAGTAGAGCAGACAAGGTCAAGAGTATGACCTTTTTTATGAGTTGGAAAATGTATATGTTGTGTGAAATTAAAACACTGTAACAATTCCAAAAATTCCCTGGCAAATTTACAGTTGTTGTCATCAATATGGATGTTAAAATCACCCATAAGCAGTACAGAGGATGAGAGGGCACTAAGCTGGGTTAAAAAATCTGAAAAATCAGAGAGAAAGGAAGCGTTTGGCTTTGGCGGACGATAAACTACAGCAGTGACCAGAGGAGTAGGCCCTGACAACTTGAAAGCCAGGTGTTCAAAAGAAAGAGCAGCAGGAAAAGACAAAGTGGTTATTTTAATATCATCCCTATAGACTGCAGCAACACCACCACCTCGCCCTTCCATACGAGGTTCATCAATATACGAGTATCCCATTGGCGTGGTCTGATTTAACGTAAAATAATCCAAGGGTTTATGCCAAGTTTCAGTGAGACAGAAAAAGTCTAGTTCACTGTCAGATATAAATTCACTGAGTACAGTACTTTTTGTGTTGAGTGAACGAACATTAAGCAATGCCATTTTCAAGTGGTATTGTTGTGTAGTTGGCTGTGAGGAACGAGGAAGAGAACGGAGATTTGCTAAGTCCACTCCGCGTTTCCCATCCCACTCCGTGGACAGCGTTGTCATGGAGACTACACCGCTACTGGTGTGCAAGGCAGCAGCGCTCTGATGACGTGTTTGCGGAGCGACAGTGCGCACGGCTGACCAGAAGGATGGAATAGCGTTACCGTTTCGAAGATAAACAAGCTTTCTCCGGGAGCCCCTGTGAATATAACGAGGCCGGCGAAGGAGTCCAAGCTGTTTGATGACTGAAATACACGATGGAGTAGTGCAGTTGTTGAACTTCCTCAGCTGGTCAACGGAATAGTTCAACATTGTGCCGATCCCAGGAAAACTCATCCACCGTTCACCACCGGCCGCAGACGCGATGTACAGTAGAAAGAACAAAAAGTATCAAAAGCACAAATAAAAGTATCAAAAGTAACATAAAAGAAATAGATCCACAAGGTGTGTAAAAAGATGAAAACGAAAAACGATAAAAATACAATAAAATACGGTAAAATACGGTAACGGTAGCGGCAGCCAAATGCGCCAGCGTCCACCATCACCATGGCAACTTTATAGTTTATTGAAAAAACAATAGTGCAGTCATAATAAATATAAATATAAATACGGCCAAAGTAAAATGAAGCACTGGGCATGTTTAAAAGGAGTCCAGAGTTCAATGTTTTTGTTCAGTTTTACTTGTGCTGGTAATGGCTGATCACAAAAATGATATTTTAATTAAATGGTTACAGATTCCCACAGACACACTAAAATCATATGGAAAGCCTTTCCTGACAAGTGGAGGCTGTGCAAATGGGAGACAAATCCATATTTATGCCCATGTTAATAACCATGTATCCACATACACTTGGACATACAGTGTGTAAACATTAAAACTCTTATTTATATTATTCTAATATAAATCAAGAAAAAAAAAAGTGTGAGGCTATAATCATGTGCCAACAAACAAAATATGCTCATAACAATATTACATTATTTGCAGTTGCTGACTAGGTGCAGACTAATACATGGTAATTTTACAGAATCTGGGGCAAAAACAGTGTGTTTAGGTAAAACAAGAGCAGGTGATGGCCAGTAATTTTTTTGGGCAGCTCATCAAAGGAGCCCAGCTACACACTACAGAAAAGGACCAGCGGCTTTGCGAGTGAATGACCTATCCAGTCCATTTAGAAAAGTTCTTCTCTTTTCTTTTCGAAGGCTAAATCAGTGGCGGGTACCAGGCAGAACATCTAAAGAAAGCTGTCCTGCTTCTTTCAAGGGGCTCAGGGTCTTGTCTCATCAAAGCTTTAGGCTTCCATTAAGATAAAATAGCCGAGCAATTACAGTGACACAGCCTGCAAGCCTCCTCTCTCTCCACAGAAGACCTACTGCAGCAGTCCAGCACTAACAAGGTGTCATTATAGTCCTAAGTTCTCTTTTCTCAGCCATGTCTTTCCAGTTGTCAATCTCTTGAGATCTAGCTCCAGTTCTTTTCTTTTATTTCTCTGCTCTGATTTTGTTCATGCATTTGTCCAAATCCAATGCCTGTTGTCTTTTTGTCGAAGTCCAATTTTATTATTAACTTCTTTCATTATGATTCTTGCAATACATTTAGTGAATTTCTAGAGATCGAATATTTACACCCACTTCAATGTCTTCCTTCCATGCATTTCTTTAGGTCAAACATCCCTGTCAATTCATCTAGATCCAATTAAATCTGTACATTCATGGCAGTTCAGTTCTTTCTTCACTGCTAATTTTTTAGGGTACAATTCTTTCCTCCCACTGCTCCAGTTCCAAGTCCAATTCTTTTCATCCATTTCTCCATATAATATGGAACTCTTTCTATTCATTTCTCTGGGTCTAACCCTTTCAGTCCATTTCTTCAGGTCCAATGTGTTTCGTCCATCTGTTCTCAGGGACTTATAATGTCTTTTTTTGTCCTTTGTGTCTAATGGTTTTAGTCTGCTCCGACAAATTTAATTCACTCAGTTCAAGTTCTTATTATCCAACAATTTAATTTGTCTCAGTCAAATTCTTTCTGTATGTTTATACGGGTCTAATTTATTTCAATAATTTCACAGAATGTTCTTTCTGGTCCTTTTCTGTGATCCAGAACTTTGTCCTTTTTCCCATTTTGTATGTATCTAGGGATGTCCCGATCACGTTTTTTTGTTCCCGATACCGATCCGGATTATTAATTTTGATCCCGATCCGATACCGAGTCTCAAACCGATACTTGTATTTTCTAGATATTGTCAAGATAAGAACTGGATAATACTGTTCACACAGTGCACACTTCAAGTACATTACAGTTATTCAAATTAATCCAATGTATATGTTTAACAACTAAACAGCTCTGCAGTGCTGAAGGGGAAAATGCTGCATCCAAGCTATTGCTTAATGTTTTTGTATTTTTACAAAATCAATCAAAATGAGTGAGATAATTACAGTTTTACTTTAAACTTTACATTCGAAGAAAAAAAAATCTGTTTAATGCAGTGATACACTAAGAATGAACAGAAATCTGTGTAGCAGCTTAACTTGAATATAAGAAAAAAAGTTACTTAAAAGCATTACAGTAAAACCTGAATACCAAAATAAAATGGAAAGGCTCTTTTGTTATGAAGGAAAGCCAGTTTTTAAAGTGCTTGTATTGTGACAGTGGTTTAATGGACGTTTCTATGCGAAGTGAGTGTGTTTTGACCCTTTGGGGCTTCCATAGTGCATGGAATAGCGTGCTTGACTCTAGCTGTCCGCTATTCTGTACCGTAACAGAAGAAGTTAATAAAGTGTTCTGCTCCCGACAATATGTGAATATACCGTGTATTTATTTATTTATTAAACGAGTGCATCACTACGTTGTTTTGTAAACCGGAGTGATCCTTGACTCACACACTATATAAACAGTAAAATTGTACAGTAATGAACGCAGCTCTGCTCCTACCGCCTCGTGCAACGCTCACAGTGCAGAAATTATGTCGCTGCTGGACTTGTTTCACTTTCCAATTTAAAGTATTTCCACACAGCGGACATGCTGATGTAAAACAAAAGATCGGGATTACGATCGGGTTTAGTAAAGCCGATTCCGATCAGTTAAAAAATGCCTTGATCGGCCCCGATCCCGATCTTTAAGATCGGATCGGGACATCCCTATATGTATCCCTTTAGCCCATTTTCTATTGCCATTTAAAATAACTTTTTTGTATTTTTTGGTCACCATCTTTCTTGCTTTTGATTTTTGTTAGCATAAATATTATTAAATAACAATTTACCCCACATTGTAAACTGTGCTGCTTTCTCTTTCACTAGCAGGTGCAAGTATTGGTGTATCTAGTGTTTTCTCTGGACAGCCATTGTAGTAAAAATGGGACTTTCTCTTACTCTGGCAATGGGCTGAAGGTTAAAGTAATGCCAGTGGCTCAGCTGTTTCTGATTGCCCGGAAAGTCCTTTCAGATCTCTTTCATGTCTCTGGGGCTCAGAAGACAGACAGGAATCTCTGAAAGTCTGCTTAGCCTCATCACATTCTCTCTCCTTTTGCAGTAAATAAAAGTAATAGAAAGAGCCCTCACCTGCTCCTCTGTAAAGTGGGAAGGGTGAGCGGAACTTTTATTCACTCACACTCCCTCTCATCAACCAACTTCAAAGAGGAGAAAATAGTTCTCCGCGTGTTTCATCCAAACAGCCTATATATTTCTTGCCGAGCTAACCTTGAACACATTCAGCATATAAGGTTATGCATTCTGTGCTAATGCTCCGTTCACTGTTTATAACAAGTGATGGATTGTCCTTGCATATTGGCGTACCAAAAATGAACTCGTGCGTTTTTTGGCCAAATAAAAACTAAAGACATACAGAAGAGCTCACTTAAAGACCAAGTTGTGAAAGTCAGAACTAGTACTCTGCGGTGTGTGTAAACTAAAACAAATTGTAATATAAGCTAATTAAACAACAGACTACAAAAAGGAGTGTGTAATTGTGAAGGAGCATCATAAATAATCACAGCCATGATGGTATTTGCGATAACATATGACATCATGTTCTATTTCTTTCATACAAAAGTTTTTATTAAATAAAGAAACAAAATAAACCTTCCGCCATAAAGTAGTTCTACAATAAAGTAGTTGTTGCTATGCAATGGTGGTAACACTTCACTAGCCTGCCTTAACACAATAAGCTACAAAAGGCATCTAGTTTTTATAACACTACCAATTACCGTTAGTTTGAAACACAACATGTAAATAAGCTAGGATGAAAGGAAAAAGGACAAAAATTAACATTAAAATGAATTAAGAATTAAACAAAATGATTTATTTTATCTAGACAATACAAATGTACAATACAAATGTATTCATATTCTGTTGATTTCTAGCACAATACAAATGTATTCATATTCTGTTGATTTCTAGCACAATACAAATGTATTCATATTCTGTTGATTTCTAGTCAATTCCAGTGTGTTAAGTAGTTCTGCAGTCAGTTTTAATGGAATTTGATATTCGTCTGCACTTTTCTTAGGAGTCTGCCCAAACAGACTGCAGGTCAAATGTTATCTCAAAGTCATCCATTTTTCTCGCTATGTATAAAAACAAATACTATACAGTCAAGGTTTGTGTGCTTTTACGATGCTTCTCAACCAATCAGACTGTAAGGTAGGAACTAACTGCTCTCTAATAGTAGAAAATGCACACTGTTAGATGTCTAGTTAACACCAAAGAATTTGATCTTTATTAATCATCGTTGCTATTATTATATTGCCATCTTTCTCTAAGATCAGTCGTACACTACTTGTTATATTACATAAACAAACGGTAGTGGTAGCTCAGCATTAAGGGTTCTGGACTAGTAATAAGAAGGCTGCCGATTCAAGTCCCACCACTGCCAGGTTGCCACTGTTGGAATCTTAAGCAACACATGCAAAATAAAATTTTCAAATAATTGATCTAGCAATGTGCCAGAGAGTTCTGGGTGGTTTCTTACCTGATCGCATGCTTCCCTACACTGAGAATACTCCAGGGCATGATGGCAGCAGGAGGAATCTATAGAGAAGATACATACAAAAAACACAAGAATACAAACTTTAGTCATATTCACTGTAACACACTTCTAACATGTTTGATCATGGCTTAAGTAACATTTAGTAGCAATCTAGGTCAAAAACCTGTATTTTATTTAACATATTTAGGATAGAATGTATTAAAAGTTAGCTTTTAAAATTGTATGTTGTTTTACAAATCAACAAAAAGGTATGTATTAACTGTAAATGTATTGATCTAAAAAATAGTGCTTTTATGCTTTTGATTTAAAAATCTGGATGGAAGCATAAGTAGGTGAATTTTTTATGTTATTATTTCATTCCAATGTTAATCTTTCATATCAATTTCTTACACCTCAGGGAACAACCTGAGTTAGGTAGCAATATCAAAATCTAAAGCTCTAAAGTTAATTTTTTCCATTTTCATCAACTATTCTTGGTCCATCAGGATACACTGAGCAAGCAATATGTAGAATGAAATGATTTATGGTTTTGTCATTTGTAATTGATTATAGACATAAATACTTGCACAACAAACTGCACCTCAGCTGGTGTAACTAATAAGTAATAACTCTGTATGGTTTAAACATACATACATTCATACTGCTGCCGTGGGTCATTTTGGTCCGCATGGCTGAACTGGCACAGTTTTATCATTAACTGCCCTTCCTGACCCAACCCTATTTATTTTTATTCAGGATTGGGACTGACACCGAGAGTGTACCATCAGCTTTTTGGATATAGCCAATCATGTCTGTATAGATGCCTGTCCAGCCAATAGCATCGCTGAGATTCAAACTCTGGATCTCGGGGAGCGTGATTTAGTGCTGTGCCACTGCAATCGTCACATAATTATAATTTTGATTCATACTTTTATAATATGATATTTCACACCTTTATAACAGAATAATGAGGATTTTAAGGTGTACAATGCTTATGACTGATATTAAGGACATTTTGGTCAAACTATTGTGGTTCAAAAATTCTTAGCACCACTTTAAGCATTATGCTGATTGAGCAGCATTTTTAAAGTTGTCTGGAAATAGTTTGTAAGTCTTCTTAAGAATTGTGGGGAATGCCAAGTGGTATCCCTTCATTGGGTACTACATATATTGTAATTGTACAAAACTAGAACCCTTTGGTACAAATATTTAAATGCGGCTTGATTAATAAAAAGACATGCTGACTGTGAAGTAGATCTCCACCTTTTTATTCTTCAAAGAGCTGGGGGATTTTGTTTATAAAATGTGCACCTCATAGGAATACAGCCGATTTGAGATCAGTAAGATCATACTCTCTGCGAGAGAACCCAACTGATTGTTTATGATAATCACAACAGCGCGGCAATGCTTGAAGACTTTACAAAACATATGCTCATCTGTTTATGCTCCTCCACAAAAATGACTTCATTATCAAATGGATGTGCTTTTATCTCTGCCTAGCTTTGGCTATTCTCCATTTGTGTCTCTTCCAGAGCCTGAGCCTTTCATCAGTGTGATTTGATCTGTTTCTTTGCTTTTGTTTGGTCTGTGTTTTACCTGTCTGCTTTCTCTCCAGATAGTGTGAGAAGCAGAGATACAGGCTGTAATTCATTTCTGTTCAGTGCTGAAATGGCTGAGTGGCTAAGTGCTGTGAAGGTCTTCACTGACATTATGGGTTCTGAGGAGAGTCATGAGGCCTGTGGATGAGAGTATCTGGACTGGCTCTGGTTTTTGTGTTGGGGGTTATAAATCTGAAACAACCAGGCACTTTCAGAAGTGAGAAAGTACAGGATGCTTCTTCTGTTCTGGTCCTGATAAAGCAGGCGCCGTTCTGTAACATGCTGACACCAGATTTCTGTAAGAGTAAAGAGTAAGTGTATGTATGTGCATACAAATAATTTATAATTTATTTAATTAAAATAAATTATGATTCCTAATATGATGCTTGTGAATGTTCTTTGTCCAATAAAAAAAGGGCTATTCCTGAAACAGCCCACTTAAAACAGATGAAGTCTATAGTAATGTCTGCACAACAAGCCTGTAACTGCAGAGTAGAAAACAATACAATACAATACATGGCTGACTTTTCAACCACCTGAGGCTGAAACCTGTCAATTTGAGGCTGCCATGCAGACAATGCTGTTCCCGCTGGACTGCTGGATGTGATGGGAATCTGCAGTGACTGCACTCAACAATGTCCAGAAACTCAACATCACCTCAAATTAAATGTATTATGCTGTTTATTTGCTCCTTTATGATTTAAATTATCTGTTTATTTAATATAATTCTAATTTATCCACTGGATAATCATCTACATCCACTCCTCAATTATCTAGTTTCTTGTATAAACATCATACTGTGAAAAGTAAAACTAGACTTTAAATAATCCAATTTAGCAACTGAATTTAAGCCCAATAATCAGGCTACGTAAAGCCTCAAATCTTGGTCTCCAATTAGATTTCTATACCTGCCTAGGTTTGCGTCAGGTTTGAACAGGTAACTGCCATGAGATGAATGACAGTTATTGGAAAAATCAAATAATTAGAGACTAGTTGATAGTACTCAACAATACAAAGTAAAAATAAACTGCATAACAGATTGGCTCTGCCACTAAACAAACAATCTCTGCTCTACTACAAACAATCCTTAAAAAAACATGTTTTTTAATATATCAAGGTTCTTATATAGTATTTATTTATTATTATTTATTTATTAGGGTTTAATGTCATGTTTGGTTACATTCATGACAGGACAGGTAGTTACTGGTTACACAAGATTCATCAGTTCAAGTTTAATGTCAAACACAGTCACAGACAATTTTGTATCTCCAATTCACCTCACTTGCATGTCTATGGTTTGTAAGAGGAAACTGGAGCTCCTGGAGATAGCCTACACAGACACGGGGAAAACATGCACGGGTGGGACCTGCTTATGGTGCTTTTCCACCGTTACGGTGTCAGTGCTGGTACCTACATTTCAGTGGCGGCTGCTGGTCTTTCAAAGAGGGGAAGCTCATTGTCGGCTTACATCATAAAATTTGTCAATTTATTTATACATAAATTCTGCCCTCCGTTCCTTCTCAAGAAAATGGCCTGTGATCCTATCGTACCAAGTAGGCGTCTTTTCCAGGGACTTGACCAGTGTCCTGAAACAAATACTATGAGTGTGTTTTATTTACAACAACAATGGAAATGGTCAAGTAATTTCACCAAGCAAATACCAAGAAATGGGTTGCAGTTTGTCTTTCAACTTTACTCGCAAAATCCGCGATGGGACTGAAGCTCCATGTGATGTGTGACGTGTAGATCTCAAAATAGCTGTCAATCAAAACGGGATTCAGCCTTTCGACTGATCCTCCAATCATCTTGCAGAAGCTCCGTGTCCAGACCCGTCCACAGCTCCATTCACCCCCAGAGACGCTCAGCGTCCGGGGGCTGGACAAAATCGTGGCATTTATCCAATGACCGGCAAGTTTCAAAGCAATGAAAAAAACTTTTCCATGCAGTCCCATTGAAGTGAATAGACGCTCAGCTTCTACGGGCAAATGCATTGACGCTACGGGAATGTATGAGAAGTGAACAAAATCGAGTCAGTCGATTTGTGATAAGTAGCTGATTCTGAACGAACTCGTCTTCGAGATGAACGTGTTCTAATGCATTTGTAGTCAATGAAATTTTAACACAACTGTACATATTTGACCATTTAATTTTGACATTTTAGGGGAAGCTGAGCTTCCCTTGCAGTCTTAGAGAAATCGCCACTGCTACATTTTATTGGTTCAGCATGTTAGCAATACTGTGTCTAATCAGGACCAACAATACAGAAAGAGCTTTGGTTTTACAGGCTTAATGCATGTCTACTTAAATTACTACAGTTTTTCCCCTAAGAGGCGCTTGGTAATTCCTGTAAAAAATAGAAAGTGCCTTGATCGCCATGATTTTTTATTTATTAATTATAATATGGATTTGTAGAATAAACACACACACATTAGATTTATAGAATCTGATTATGTAAAAACTGGTCATAACAGAATCAAGATCAAGTCAATAAGTCAATAATAATAATAATTGTTATTATTATGTCTTTCTGACAAATGTGTTTACTGTAAATCCACACTGAAGTTCCCATGTGCTACCATTTTAAACCTGCTCACTGCTGTGTCCCTACAGGAATATTGCCACCCACAGGACCCATCAAAGGAATTTTTTGTATGACCCCCCCCCCCCCCCCATCCCACCCCAATTCACCCCCACTCCTTCTCAGACCCCCCCCCCCCCCTTCCTGCAAAGTCCTTCATGCAAACATCCAAACCATGCCTTTTTTCAACAAGTAACAGGAAGCCCCCTTCAACCCCTCTCTTTCCTCTATATTATTTTTAAGCAGTGGAAAGAGAGGGTCCAGCAGCTTTGTCACGCTCAGGAAAAGAAGAGTGCAATCAACACAGCATTTTGCAAGGTTGGAGCATGTGAAAGTGTGAATATGATGTCCAGAGTAGCAGGCTGCTCTGGTAGAACTGGAAACCAACTTAAAAGGGCAGCGCTTTGACAGGCCCAACAAAGCTGATCAAACACGAATGAGAAACAAACGCCAAAAGTGAAGGACTCTAAGAGGGGTAAGGGAGGCTGAGGATGAGAGGATGTAATGCTCTGGTCTCCTGAAACACATGATGGCTCTGGATTACATTTGTGTTTAAAGGGGCAGCATGAGGAACAGCAGACACGCTGGCCCCTGACACACTGGGCCCACATGGCTTCAATCCAGAGATGAGAACTAAAAAATAAAGTAGGATCTCAGGGGGGCATTTGTTCCCAGACTGTGTCTTCTTTAACTTGATAAAACACTGCATTCTTTCACTGCCTGTCTGGTCAAAGTACCATGCCCTTTAGCAACCAGGGGTAAATGTCAAAAGTGCAGTGGCTTCTTTGCTGGAAACGTTCACAAATACATTTCTATGCAGGAGAATATATAGTCATTCAAGAGTATGAAACCAAGCCAGAGTAAAATCCCAGAAAAGCACCCATTTCCGGTAAATATTAATAACAAAAAAATTCCCAATAATAACTTAAGCCTAGTCTGATTCTCAGACCTTCATTCTTCTGGGAAGGCTTTCACAGGATTTTAGAGTCAGTGCAGGAATTTGAGACCATTCAGTAAAAAAGTATTTATGAGGTAAGGTAATGATGTTGAACGAGCACGCCCGTCTTACAATTGACATTCTATTTTGTTCTAAAGGTGCTCAATAGATTTAAGTCAGGGCTCCGTCCAGACCACATTAAACTTGCTAAATGTCTTTATGGACCTCACTGTAAGCACAGAACATACTGTACACATGCTGGAACAGACAAAAGGCCATATGTGTCTTTGGCGATGCTTTGAAAAAGTCAGTGGGTCAAAGTTCAAAAGGAGTGAACTTTGAGCGCAGCAACAAGCGGTAAAAAAACGTTTTTCAAAGCGGTAAATCTGCGTGGTTAATGCTCAATTTAGTAGAGCAGCAAAGTCAGCAGTACCACCTTACTCCATAGGAAACAATGATGCAGTCAGCGCAAGAATTGCATTGGACAGTGGTAGCCTAGTGGGTAGAGCTTTGGGCTATCAACTGAAAGGTTGAGAGTTCAAATGCCAACTCTGCCATGCAGCCACTGTTGGGCCCTTGAGCAAGGTCCTTAATCCTCTCTGCTCTAGGGGCGCCGTACGATGGCTGACCCTGCGCTCTGACCCCAGCTAAAAAAAAAAAAGCTGGGATATGCAAAGAAAGAATTTCATTGTACTGTACACCTGTATATGTATATATGACAAATAAAGGCATTCATTCATTCATTCATTCAAGAATGGTTTTGACACATATCTTGTGAGTGCAGCCTTATACTGCATACACATGTACAGTGGGGCCAAAAAGTATTTAGTCAGCCACTGATTGTGCAGGTTCTCCTACTTAGAAAGATGAGAGAGGTCTGTAATTTTCATCATAGGTACACTTCAACTATGAGAGACAAAATGAGAAAAAAAAATCCAGGAAATGGATAGTAGGATTTTTAAAGAATTTATTTGTAAATTATGGTGGAAAATAAGTATTTGGTCAATAACAAAAGTTCAACTCAATACTTTGTAACATAACCTTTGTTGGCAATGACAGAGGTCAAACGTTTCCTGTAAGTCTTCACCAGGTTTGCACACACTGTAGCTGGTATTTTGGCCCATTCCTCCATGCAGATCTCCTCTAGAGCAGTGATGTTTTGGGGCTGTCGCTGGGCAACACGGACCTTGAAATGCTTTTTACGGAGCCACTCCTTCGTTGCCCGAGCAGTGTGTTTGGGATCATTGTCATGCTGGAAGACCCAGCCACGTTCCATCTTCAATGCTCTCACTGATGGAAGGAGGTTTTGGCTTAAAATCTCACGATACATGGCCCCGATCATTCTTCCCTTAACACGGATCAGTCGTCCTGTCCCCTTTGCAGAAAAACAGCCCCAAAGCATGATGTTTCCACCCCCATGCTTCACAGTAGGTATGGTGTTCTTGGGTTCTTCTTCTTCCTCCAAACACGACGAGTTGAGTTTTTACCAAAAAGTTCCATTTTGGTTTCATCTGACCACATGATATTCTCCCAATCCTCTTCTGGATCATCCATATGCTCTCTGGCAAACATCAGACGGGCCTGGACATGTACTGGCTTAAGCAGGGGGACACGCCTGGCACGGCAGGATTTGAGTCCCTCTCGGCGTAGTGTGTTACTGATGGTAGCCTTTGTTACTTTGGTCCCAGCTCTCTGCAGGTCATTCATCAGGTCCCTCCGTGTAGTTCTGGGATTTTTGCTCACCGTTCTCATGATCATTTTGACCCCACGGGATGAGATCTTGACCCCAAGGGAGATTATCAATGGTCTTGTATGTCTTCCATTTTCTTACAATTGCTCCCACAGTTGATTTATTCACACCAACCTGCTTGCCTATTGTAGATTTACTCTTCCCAGCCTGGTGCAGGTCTACAATTTTCTTCCTGGTGTCCTTCGACAGCTCTTTGGTCTTGGCCATGGTTGAGTTTGGAGTCTGACTGTTTGAGGCTGTGGACAGGTGTCTTTTATACAGATAACAAGGTCAAACAGGTGCCATTAATACAGGTAACGAGTGGAGGACAGAAGAGCTTCTTAAAGAAGAAGTTACAGGTCTGTGAGAGCCAGAAATCTTGCTTGTTTGTTATTGACAAAATACTTATTTTCCACCATAATTTACGAATAAATTCTTTAAAAATCCTACAATGTGATTTCCTGGATTTTTTTTCTCTCATTTTGTCTCTCATAGTTAAAGTGTACCTATGATGAAAATTACAGACCTCTCTCATCTTTCTAAGTAGGAGAACCTGCACAATCAATCAGTGGCTGACTAAATACTTTTTGACTCCACTGTAAATAATGCAAACTTAAGAAGTCCTTCACAACTACAAGAATGCTAAGGATTGATTCTGTTCCAGGTTTTGTGTTAAAATGTTAGACTTGTTTTAGCAAAAACGGTCTGGGGCATTTACTCTTACCGTTGGTATTTGCATAGCCAAAGCGGCTTAGTCTCAGTGTAATTGGGAAATTCTGCTGTTCTAAGGGCAGCAAAGCAACTCTTGTTGTAGTGACAACCAAGCTCCTTTAATGAGCTGTCATTTTAATAACACAATTGAAGGTGCAGCGAGGCATTCAGGCCAGTATTTTAGCTCTGACGTCAGTCTCTATGCTATTGTCCTCCCGGCCCCTAGAGAGGAACACTACGCATTCAGACATTCAGCTGTGGCCTAACAAATTAGAGCTGCTCTAGAAAAAAGGCCATAGCTAAAATGAGTGTCTAGTATATTTGTATATTTGTTATTTAAAAAAAATTTGCTTTTTTTGTCCAGATGCACTTGACTCTAGTGCATCATAGGTCACCACACACTTATACAATCACTTACTAATACATATAAGCAAATTAAAATAGCACTTTCACCTTCTGCATGTTTTAGAAGGTGAAAGAAAAAACAATTTACGAGCACAGGCCACACTTCAACTCTAGTGAATGAAAATAATAATGAAACTGTAATGCCTAGTTCACACTACACGATTTTTGCCCTGATTTTCGCTCGCCGACTAGGCGGCGCTAGATTTGCCGGCTCAGGAGCAACTCGGCGTTCACTCAGCTTCGAAACTCGGCTCTCAATCGCTATGTGTGAACTGTTCAACGACTCGATCCGTTGAGCAACCGAAAAGAGATATCTAGCAAGTCAAATATCTGGATCCGAGTCGTCCAACTGGCAATGAGTGCTATGTCGAACAGCCAATGAGAACGCAAGATATGGTGTGAGGGGAAACACAGGAGAGGAGTTGTAAACAGGTGGGACAGGGGGATAATATAGTTTATATCAGAATACATCGGCGCACACACAAGCTTTACAGTATTTGTGACTTTATCATTCTCTACAAGACAGAACACCAGCGTTGCATTGCAAAAAATATTTATTAACCTCCAACTCACTATAAAACAATCCACGCTGTTCGCCTAGCCAAATCCACTTAGATTCATTTATTTTTTCTCCTTTGATAGCTCGTTACTGGTTGACGTGCATTTTTGGACGTGGTATCATTAAACCCCTCGTCACTTCTCACATTTGTTTTCGTGACAAAACATAGTTTGCAAGACCAGAGAAGCTCGCCTGCGATTCCAGTTGGTGATAGATCGTGCAGTGTGAAACCCCCATCGCTGATCAGTCGTGTTGTGTGAAAGCCACACCGACTTGAAAGACTCCCAATTACAAGAGATCCAGTTGTGTAGTGTGAACTGTACAGCGACCTGACGACTTGGAAAGTCGTGTAGTGTGAACTTGGCATATGAGAAGAAAGAAAAACTCTGGGGTGTGTTATTGCATTGTGCCCTAATTCACTTATGAGCATATGGAACGGTATAATAATGCATATAAAATATTAAAAGTTTAAGATGTGATCCTCATAATGAATTGTTTATGATGCTAAAGGTGACTGTTTATACATAATTTACCATACATGCTAAAAATGGCAATGTTCAGCAGGCTAACGAACAATGTGACAGTATTTATTACACTTGTAGATATACACATTTAAACAATATAATCATTTTAAAACATTCCACAATCTTTTATTGCTACAATTCTACACCCTCTAATACCTTTTAAAAATAAATGTTACACTTTTCTAATGCTAAAGTCATGTGAGCACAGATTTGCCACTAGCTCATATTGCAACATCTGCATTAATTGACCTGATAGTAAGGAATTACAGTATGTTACGGATTATGTCCGTGATGCTCCTTTAACAAGTAACTTACTTAACAAGTAAATTGCAGCAGGTTTTTAATGTATTATGTGTATGTTTTACTAAAATAAAAAACACAGAATATATTTGAGAATTTATTAGACAAATAAAAATTAGGTTTTTTAATTTTTCCGTCATAAATGAGCCATGGACACCTCAGAGGAAAAAAAAAACACTGACCTAAATCAACAAAAGCAGAGTGGTAGTGGGCAGCATGGGCAACAATGAGGATGCAGACTGATAAAATAGAAAAGTAACTGTGTGTGTAAAACACCTTGTAGCATCTTGGTGCTAATGCAGTGAAACTGTGCTGGCTAAGTTCATTCCCCTAATGTAAGCTGTAAAAAGAGAAAGTAAAAGCACCACACCCTTAAGGAAAGCTTTTCAAAGAAATCATTTTATACATTCCTGTTTAAACTGTCATAGGCAAAACCGATCCTGTAAAATATTAATTTTACACACTCCTCACCAGTCCCCAAAACATTCTTTACATTTGCTTCACACTACAATGCAAAAGCTGCATGTCACCCATCAACAAACATCCACTTCAAATTAGTCTTTGCCTGAAAGACACTGGCTTCTCAAGCTCCATCTTTATCTGTCTCGGTTTGAAGCCATTTGTTGGCTAAATGAGCCACATGGCAGCTTCAAAGCTGCCTGGCTCCCTGTGGTGCCCACATGGTGGGCAGTTATCAATCAGGCTGGCATGACGTGTGCCTTCCTCAGCATGAATTGGACATCTGCTATGGCAAAACCATGCTGTTTCTCTGTTACTTCCAGAACCGCTGCCATGAGAAAGAAAAGAGTCTAGCAGTATCACCTAATAGGGAATCTCAGACAGCTTTGAGATTAACAGATGCAGTCTGCATGTACACGGTGGTCAGACTAATGGCATAAGAAAAAAATGTAAAAATTCTCACTGTGACTGATTTAATAGTTTTTATTTATTAGATAAATTGTATTTATTTATTATTTATTGTTTTCTATGATGGTACCATTAATTTATTCTTAAAAGGGTCACTATGTAGTCAGATTAAGCATCAGGGCCATGTCCTCTACTGTTGATTGAAATATAATAATAAGCTATTAAATACAAACTCCATCCCTGGAAAAGTTGTTTGATTTTGTCAAATGGAATAAAAATGTTGCACTATCACAAGTGCCTACAGTCATGATTTTCTATGTCTGTTTCCACAAAGGGAATCCACAACTGCAGCCTCTGCTGGCTGGTCGAAGGCACCTGCAGGGAGATGGTGAATAACGGAGAGCAGTGAGTGACTTTAGCGATACTGTACAAACACATCTCAAAGTGTAAAGGAGCAGTTGGCATTAGCACACTTGACAGAGGGGCCATGTGTTGGGAACGGCCCTTCTCGGTCAGGGTCTGCAGCAGTGGTAAAGAAATACAACTAGGTTGCATAATTAAAATTTGCATAATTAAAATTTATTGATATATAAATAGTTTTGGCTAACCAGCTTGATTGTATTTTGTAAATATAAACTCAAATGGGGGAAATAAGAAATGTTTGTAGAATGTTCACACAAAGTAGCACACTTTATGAAACATTCCACAGTAAGCAGGGGAATTAGTAATAAGTGAGGGTATCATGATAAAGGTTCAGTAAAGGTTCAATAAAGATGGTTTGTGGCTCTTAAAGATGGTTTACTTTATGAACCATGGTTCACTACTTTGTGGCAATCTACATGAGAGAATCGTCAATCAACTAAAAAGGAATATTTCTTAACACAAGATTACAAATATGGTCAACAAATATATGGTTTCAACATCTACTGTACACAATATGTGAAAAGATTTAGGAAATCCAGAAAACCCCCGTTGAACTTATAATTGCATTAGAAACATTTTCAGCATTTTGTTTACAAGAAACCATCATGCGACTGTGATAAATCAAGCTACTGTGATAAATGTAGCCACATGGGAGTGGCAGTACACTGGAAAACCACAGTCACTTAAGAGACCATCGCTGCATCAAGAAATTAAACCTGAAACTACCTACACTAAGAGAAAGCACAACATAAAATCTATGCAGAAACACCCACCGGTTCTCAGATAAAAATAAAGACAGTGGAAACACATAACTGTAAGAGATCCTACATTTAAAAACAGATTTTGGTCTGGGTTTGTCCTTAAGTCACCCTTTTCTTAAATTACAACATTGAACTTTCCTTCAATGCATTCTGCTTATGATATCTGGTCAACCTGCTGGACCTAAAATCCAACAGATTTTCTTGTCAACAAACTTGATTTAAAAAAACTGCATTTGTGACAGTTTTGTGAACTGTCAAACACTGCACATTCAATATTTTTGTTTTGAAATTGTGGTGGCCTCAACTGAACTCCGGGTAGATCAGATGTGTTAAGATTAAATTGTATACACCCACAACAGGCTTATCTGAGAAGATACATTTCAAAGATCAGCCTGACTTTCCGAAACCTTTTAGGACTGTTGGAAAAAAAAATTAATTATTAATTAGCCTGATCACCCTGTGGTGTGAGCCAGGCATACTTGCGATAAAAAGCCAGCTCATGCTTTAAGATGGATAATAGTTCAGGGAGTGGAATACACAATAAAGTGATACACACAAAAGTGAATCAGCGACAAAGACACACATCAATCACACAATAAATCCATTTGCGGGCTGCTCTTATAGCATTATTAAGCCGCACTCCTTTCTGGCCCTGGATGTCAATCAGTCCTCATCCTACTACTTAATTACACAAAGGAGTCTTTTCTTTATTCAGATTGAGCAATTTTAAAGTCTTGAAAATAATATAGTGCACACTGTACTTAATAGGAGCTGTATGAAGAGAGATAATACCAGTAGCAGGACCACACATCTAAAATGAGCTATAAGACTACTTTTTATTTTTCTTAATTGGCCTAATTTGTACATTTAATAAGCTATAAGTACTGTTTATGTGGGGCATATTGATGCTATAAAGCAAAGGATAATTTTCACCAACATACTAATGGTTCTGAATTTGGATTTGGTATCTGTAACATTGTGTATATCTGCAACTCAATGCAACTACAATGTGTGTCAGGATTATATTTAAAATTTTTTGGGCAGACAATGAATGATGTGGCTAAACATGAGATTTCTTCATGCGTCATGCTTAGCCCACGTTTTTGGAAACCGACAATCTTTACTTGGCCTCCATCTCCAGTAAAAACACTAGACCACATTATTTCTAGGTCACTTTAGATTATTTTCATAGATAATTACTAGAGGGAATTCCCAACGAACAGTACTTATGTGGCTATATTTTACATTGTTTGGATTTCTGGGTAGTCTCTTGGGAAGGGTGTGGATTCTCTTTTGTGGCTTATTTAAAACCCACATTCCCAACTTAAAAACACATCTCAATTTCCAGTCTGTTGTCTGCTATGAAAGCACAAAGGTGATAACAAGTAGCTGCTAAACTAGCATAAACAGTTAAAAACACATGCTTGAACCAGAGCTGGGTTTTCAAATACATCGTATCGAGTCTCAGCTCTGCCTGCCAGCTGGGCTGAGCAGCCACATGAACAATGATTGGCCTGTTGTTCAGATAGGGGTGGGATATTAAAAGCCGGATAGGGACTCTCTCATAACTAATGCAAGCAATTACGACCTCTGCTGGCTGACTGATGCCGCCTGCACAGAGACGCAAAAAGATTGCTGTCAGGGTGTGTCTCTCCATACACAGTGCTGATCCGCATTACACTCGTCAAAGTGTAGGTGACAAAATGCATACGGCTGCTGCCCACGTGTTGGAGGGGACGTGGGTTAACTTCATTCTCCTCAATCAGAGCGGGGATCGGCATTGGTGGAGAGGAAGCATGACGCAATCGGGCAATTGGACACACTAAAAGGGAGAAAAAGGGGGAGAAAATGCATAAAAATGTTTTTTTTCAAAATTCAACCTATTCGATGGCCTGGGATGGGGAAATTTTACTGCAATATGTTCACATCATGCTGCCAAGGTGTTTACCCATTTAACATCGTCATTTTTCAGGGCCAGCACAGGCTGGGCACAGTACGTCTGAGGTTCTCAGACTAGGAAAATGTGCTTTCCATCTTCCATAACAAAAACAGAGGATTTTTTCAAGAGAAAGCCAAGGCCAAAGGGGTATTTACTCAAACAAAGCCTGAAATAGAAATTCTTTGCACAAATGTCATCAGCCGCTGAAGAGTGTAATTTCAAGACAGCTTAAAAGACTTTCCTTCCAGCGCACTTCCTGTTTGTGTAGTTTTTTTTTTAAACTTCGCTCTAATTTTTGGCTCCACGACCACTTTGCTTCCACAGCTGGAGGACAGGCTGAATGGCACACTTCTTTTTTGCTTCATACAAAGGAATGAACAACAATTGTACAAGCTATTCAATAGCCTCTTTGCTCCTGTGTCAAATAAAATGACCATTACCATACTTTTTCTCCCACATTTAAAAGATGCCATGTCATAAAGACGTATTATGTTGAATTCTAGACTTGTCTGCTTTTGCTGGCTCCTGCATTCCTCCACAGCAGCCCTGTCTCTCTTGAGGAAAGCTGATAATCCTTCTGGGTCAGAGTTGACTTCCTATGCATTAATTAAACAGATTTTGACATAGGCATGCTGTAATAGTCCATTCTTTTGTTTGAATGACTAGAAAAAAGTAAGGAAAAATGGTAAACATTCCACAAAAAAAGGTAGCTCAGTAAAGATTAAAGATTGGACCCTCAGTTACTTGGATTGTATTCAATCCAAATTGTAAACTGCTTTGGATAAAACGTGTCCACTCATTTCTGTAAATGCAATCCTTATGCTTATTTGCATATGCACAAGGGAATGAGGCACAAATTGAGTTTAGCCATGTACATAGTGTGTAAACTGATAGCTTGTTTCCTACAAAACAATACTTTTTTTTAAGAGAATCTGGCCAAATTGTGCAAAAAGCTATGTATCATTATCTTTAAATGGTTACACTCCAACTGCCATCTAATTAGAGTTACAAGGCTGCTGCCACAACATGCTAAGTTAATTGATTCAGTATTATTCTGCAGTCAACCACCTTTCAAACCAAAAACAATGGCAGGAAACATCTTTTTAGATTTGTAATAGTCAGATGACAAATAATCTGATTGACCACTGATTTACCACTGTCCTGCACAAAATATTGGGAAGAAATGTACAGCTCCTCTGCCTAATAACTCATCCATGGTCAATGCACAAAGCGTAGACCTAAAGAGCAAAAAAACATTCTAAACATGGCCAACACATGCCAGTCATCTGTTCAAGCCTGCATTTCTAAACTCTTACAAAGATCACTTCACTTGCTCAGAAACTGATGTGACAGATGCCTGCGGTAAGATCAAACGTGGAGTAAAAGTGTATTCCTGACTTGAGAGATTAATTCAGTGTGTTTCATGAGAGAAAATAAAATATCAAAGTTTATGATGTTTGTAAATACATCTGGAAATATGTTATACATGGAAACGTATGCTATATCATAAAGCGATTGGCCTTCTCACAGTCCAGTTTGATGAATATGTACCGAAAAGATGCGGACTTAATGTGAGTCAAGCTATGGAGCTTCACACATATGTAAACCAGGTGTTTATCATGTATATGACATGCATGTGTGTGTGTGAGAGAGAGTGTGTGTGAGAGTGTGCGTGTGTATTATACAAGCTTTGAAGCACTCGAGTTCTAGCTCTTATTCAGATGTCAACAACTCATCAGCCCTCATATGCTGCAGAACAACACCACTGCTCCAGATTCAATAATAACAAGACATCAGAAAGAACAGGGGAGACATTCACTACTCTTAAGACTGCATGCAGAGAAAGGACACAATGAATGGATGCATGTAATGGTTTGCATATGTTTAGATAAGTGGACAGACTGATAGACTTGCTCCAAAGGATCAAACAAGAAACATGTCCTCCTGAGTTACATAACAAAGCCTCCTAATCCTGACATGCTTGTCCGAGTCAGAACCTTTCCAATGAGAATCACCATTGCACTAAGACATGCAATGTATTTTTCATTTGGGCCAAACAATATGACAGTGATATGATTATAAATTATACTGCAATACACATTTTTGAAAGCGGTTTGATTATTTGATCTTGTTGTGTTTAATTCTACCCATTAATCCAAACTTAATAATCCATAATGACTAAGTGAATACGTTTAGATCGATGGTTCGATAGATAGACAGACAGACAAACAGACAGACATACAGATAGATAGATTGATTATTCACTTTAAACAGCAGAGGGCACTGGCGATATTCACCTCGCCACTTCCACGACGGCACTTCACAAACAGATTTGACATAGGCATGCTGTAATAGTCCATTCTCTTGTTTGAATGACTAGAAAAAAGTAAGGAAAAATGGTAAACATTCCACAAAAAAAGGTAGCTCAGTAAAGATTAAAGATTAAACCCTCAATTGCTTGGATTGTATTCAATGCTAATTGTAAACTGCTTTGGATAAAACGTCACCTCGCCTGGTTAACGGCACTTCACAAAGTCGCCAGGTAGGGGATTTTCCAGCCAAATTTATTTATGTGAGGATACTTACTTTATTTGTATTATTCATTTATTTATATAATGTTGGATTCGTTTTAAAATTTCATTTCAGTTTTTTTACACAGTAAGCATTATTTGGCATAGTTTGTACCTACCTCAGAAATAAAAGGGAATTAATTATTTAGATAAATAAAATACAGTATTTTCTTTTTTTTTAAAGAGAAATAATAAAAGGAAACTTTGTCATAATTTGTCTTCAATTTCATTTTGTTTAAAAAAATCGGAAAGAAATCGTATCGGGAACCCAGTATCATGAATCGTATCGCATCGTGGGTAGAGTGTGTCATTACATCTCTAATAGATAGACAGACAGACAGACAGATAGATACTTTATTTATCCCGAGGGAAATTATTGTCCACCAGCAGCTGAACAAAAATAAGAAGGGAAGAAGAACTGAAAATAAATAGAAATATATAAAAAATAAATAAATAAATAAATAAATATATATATATATTTCAAACTCAGGCTAGGATGCAGTCATTTATGCTAGTTAAGTAGGCTAATCAAGGTGTCAATGGTAAGTTTCAAGTTCGTGCAAACTTAGTATAATATGGCAGCACACTATGGAGGACGTTCGTGTTTGTATGGTGGAGAGTTCGACCAGACTGTGTTTGCTGTATGTGCTACGAAAGTGTCATTTGTCAGACGAGTGTGCTCCGCTATTCTGAGACAAAACATCAAATATCATTTAAGGATGATGCTTACAAGACATAATCAATCAAACAAACAATTTCAAGTTACAAGAGACCGATAACTCTGCTTATTGCTAAACATCAAATGCCCTTCACTGACAGAATACTTTAAGGCCAAAAATATTTGGACACCTGACTATGAGCTTGTGGGACATCCCATTTTGAAAACAAATTGTATTGAAATAGAGTGACCTTAATGTGATCTTTTCGGCAATAACAACAGCCACATGTCTTTGGGAATTTGTGGCTATTTAGTCGAAAGAGCTTTTGTATGACTGGTCAAAAAGCCTCAAGTGATGTTCCACTTCATTCCAAAGCTGTTCAGTGGGGCTGAGGTCAGAGCTCTGTGCAGGCCACTGGAGTTTATTTAAACCAAGTTTTCTTTATCTCTTTATAGACCTTGCTTTGTGCACTGGGGCACAGTCATACTAGAACAGGAAAAAGCCTTGCCTAAACTGCTGCAAAGTTGTAAGCACATAATTTTCTTTATATAATGGATTTCTTACACCTGTCAGCAGTTGGTGCGGCTAAAACACAACATTAGTATTGGTGTCCAAATACTTTTTTTCCATATAGTGTACATGATAACAGTTGGTGTTATATGACTGTAGTATTGGATGGCACACTGAATACTTTATTGTTGTGTCTTTCGTAAATCTGCATGCTGTACAAAAATGTTGCTGACCCCTGATCTAATGCTCCAGAAGAAGCTTGGCAAAACTTTGAGTCTTTCTAAAATTGGCAGGTCAGCTAAAATGTGCATTAAGGCAAGAAGGAAGTTGGTCAGGAAGGTAAAAACAAAGACCCAGAAGTCACTCAAAAAGAGCTCCAAGAGTTCTGGGCAAAAAGTGGAGAACCATCTCTGTAGCACTCAAAAATCAGGGCTTTAGGGCAGAGTGGCAAGTGATCACTGCTGAGTGAAAAAGATATGACAGCCCACGTGGACTTTGTTAAATGACATGTGCAGGACGCTCTGGTCTGATGAGATCAAACTGAACTCTTTGGGCAAAACATAAAGCACTATGTCTGGTAAAAAACAGGCACTACTCAACAGACAATACAATATCTATAAAAACAAAAGCATGTTTTCACTTGTTTGCCCTGTGATAGACTGGCGACCTGTCTGGGGTGTTTCCTGCCTTCGCCCAGTGAATCGGACCCACCACGACCCTGTACTCGATAGTGGTGGTAAAACAGACAATGAATGAATGAATGTTTTCAATTCTTTATTTTAGTTGATTAATCAACTTTATACATTCAAAATTAACGTAACTTCACACTGCATATTTAAAGTATTGAATAATTTATCACTTCCTTTTTTAATAAGATGAAATATCTAGTGCTAAAGCAAAAGTAGTAAAACAAATTATATTCAAACAGTGTATATTCTGGCAGCATTCCGTATTATTGGTGCACTTCCCTGCTTATATTGCTTACATCATAAAATACCAACACACAAAAGATTTCAAACCAAGTGCTTGAAGCAAAATGGAAAATATAATATTGACGCATTTATAACTAGAGGGTTAGTTCTTTTATAAGACTGACTAACTACGTTGTTAATCGCAGTAATAATAAACATAAGTACTTTGTACAACATGCCAAAATAAAATGAAATGTTTTACTTTAAGTATTTATTAAAACACTTCAACAGTCTAGTATAACCCCTACATTTTTGTAGAAATTTTAACAAAAAGCATGTGGCACAGAACAGCCAAACAAGCATGAACAAATAAAATCAATGTGTTAGTGACTTTTTTAATTAAAGTTATGAAAGTTTTTAACTGAAGTTACATCCACCTTTAGTGGTAAACTCCAACGGAAATGCATGAGACTCTCTCCAAAACCCATAAACCCATAACCCATAAACAAATATCAGGTAAATGTGCAGTTTTCCACCACAGTCACAACCACTTCCAGTATTTTTCTTGCATTTTGTTTTTTTTGTTTTTCACAAACAAAAGCATTTCAGACTGCAATGGGGTCATATTAATCAAAAATCGGTAAAAGATATAGATCTATATTGTTTTAAATAAAGTTATTTATTAGTTATTTAATATAAATACCAGATATATTAAACTTTCAGAAAGATAAATAAACAAAAGAAGAGGAGCAAAACAATATAAAAACATTATCACATATATGCAGTATCTTCTGCTTAAATACTAAATACTACTATGAGATGTAAAATCAGTGTAACTATTACTGTCATTACAGCCAAAGCTTTATGTTATAAGCTTAGAAAAGGGCACACGGTGCCACCCTGCCCCCACATGTCCTAAACCTCACTTGAATAGAGCTTAAATTGGTTACAGATGCTTTCTCCGGAAAAAGAACTTCAAACAGGTACAACATGAGAAGCTACTTGATCAGACAGATGTTGCACTGGGCAGCGTTGCAAGAAAAGGTTCTCTAAAATAGTGAAGTCTTCAAAAAAGCTTTGTATCCAACATTGTTGTGTCTAGATCTTAAGTGGTTGTGATTCCTTGCGTCAATAGCAAGTTAGCAAATTATTTACATAGCTTTACAGATCTGGTATAATAACAGCATGTTAAAAACGATGCTACTTGCCAATAATTTAAAAAATGAAAAGTTAAGAAACCTTTCCCAGACAGGGATGTAGCTACACTTTGCCAAAGTGCCATTTGCTTCACACTATGAGGCAAAACAAATGTTCTCTTACTAGAGAGAAAACCAAACGGGAAAGCAACCAAAATAACAAGTACTGCTTAAGTAAACAGGACAAATGTGTTACAATTTAACTCTAAAACTCTTTATCAGCAAACACACTGAGTGTAAATACATGCACACCAATAATGTTATCACCATGGGATTTTGGCAATTATTTAATTATGTAGGTAGTGCAGCTACATCATGACTTAAAAATAAAAATGTTAAGTCAAAAGGCTTACAATCTCTTCTTAAGAAACAAATAAGTGATAGGTTTTTAACTAATTGACTAGAAAAATAATGAATTAAAATAATTTTGTATGTTAATAATGTATGTTAAGAAAATGAAACTATGAAGAGTCGGTTCTGTTGTGCTACTTGGTAAATCAAATATGTGTGCTTCTTACAAGTTAGCAAAATGCAACCACCTTGGTCCTAGAGAAGTAAAACATATAGTACATGTAGAGACACAACCAAAAGTGTCCGACTATTAACTGACTCATATGGAATGTTTTTCCATTACCATTTAAAGCAACAAACAGAAAATTACAAATTAAGGAATTAGCCACTGACCACAAACTTCACATGTATTTGTTTTCTTTTGACTCATAAACATTAACAATAGATTTTGGTATGACATTTTGCAAAAAGAAATGCCTATATTAAGGTCTCAAGGGCCTTACTTTTTTACAGTTAAGTACAACATTAAAACTAGGGGTGCACTATTAATATTGGTTGCACAGTTAATACATCTGCTAAAATTCAAAAGAAATAAACTGGACCTGTGACACCATTGTGTCTGTACTTACCTGGGACAAAACTTTACTATATTTTAAAGACTTCTTTACTGACACATCCTGTATCCTAATTTTTCCCACTACACTGAGAGATGAGCTCTCCTTCTGCATGACACAAACACAATGACATCACTGGCAGAGTTTCCTCTCTTTTTTGTAGGCAAATGTATAGAATTTTTTAAGCTGTAGGATTACACAGCCTTTCCTCTGTGAACCAACTACTAAATGTGACTACACCTTATTCAGATATGGGTTTGTTTTGGAACATGCAATACCCCAAAATACCATTTGTTAAAAGAAGAATATTGTTTATAAGAATAGATACACTACTGCTTCAATTATTATTATTAATGTACCAGATGCACAATTTGCATACCATGTATTGTATGCACGTTGTACTTTTGCTACACGTTACTTTATTTATATTTGTATTAGTTTATTAGTTTCTCTTCTTTTGCTTGTTATCTATCTACCTGTCTATCTATATACATATATATACACACACACACACACACACACACACACATATATATATATATATATATATATACTGTATATATACATACATACATTTTATATATATGCATTATATATATATCTGTCTATCTATCTGTCTATCTATGGCACCCTAAAGCATTAAAGTGGTGTCAGACAAGCATAGTATGGCAACCAATGTTACCATCAAGTACTACAGTGTAATACAGCTCAACCATGGTAAACTAGAGTAAAGGAGCTGGATTAAGCTACTGACTCAGTTCCAGTGCAGTTTCTATCAACTTATTTTATGTTTCCAACATAAAACTAGTGTAGTTGCTGCGTAGTGTGTGTGTGTGTGTGTGTGTGTGTGTGTGTGTGTGTGTGTGTGTGTGTGTGTGTACTGTGTCTAACTTCTACCAGGAATGACCAAGAAATAACGGACACCGGTGAGCGCTTATGTGGAGTACAACACGGCGCTATTTAAAACAACTAAACACCTTCTTTACACAAAATACTGTTCATGTCAGTGTTTAAACAAACTCTTCTGTTTTACTCTTAACTCATTTATGTTATTTATGTAAAACAAACGGAGGTGGAACAGAGTAACAGAGTTAGTGTGGATACAGTAACCGAAGGCTGAAAATGCTGCAGCTCTGCAAGTCTCGTTAGCGTTGGATAGTTTTAAAACTAGCACACATAAAACGTACTTTACTCTGTCAAAGTATTTAGAGTTTGACTCTTCATAAGCAAAAGAGTTCGTTAAACAGCCGACAAGCAGTTCCAGTGAGAGGGAAAGTATATATTTTCACACTTACCCTGAGTGGAAACGAGAAAGAAGTTGCAGTAAAAAAATAAAAAAGCTATCTGAACACACACACGCATCTTATTAAAGTCCCACAGTGCATGGTGAAGTTAAACCTAGGCGCTCCATGAGAACATCTCCTCGTTTAGATCTACAACCTCCATCAGCTCTCTCTCTCTCATTCGCTCTCTCTCTCTCTCTCTCTCACCTTTCTAACACACACGCACACATACACGCTCACACATGCACACTCACACACAGGGCCGCATTCAGGAGATGGGCTGGACTAGAGAGAGGGCAAGCAGGGCGGACCACGCATGCGCACCGGTCCCTAACGCTCAAGCTATTTGAGGTGTGGACAACACTATGGTGGGCTGCTAGTAACGTAACACAGTCTGTGAATTTAGAAAGCCTATGCTGTAAAGTTAAACTTAGAAGTTTGCATGCACTATATTGCCAAACGTGTATAGAATCCAGACCATTGGAATATTGGACATTTTATTACAAAACTATTGGTGTTAAAAAAAAGCCTGTAAGGTCATGCCCTAATGTTGAGAGTCTCACAAATGACTCACAAGCTTATTTCTTTTGTATATGTGATTGTGGGACGGTCCAGTATATTCCAAAATTATTCAGTGGGGTTGACAGGGCGGCACGGTGGCTAAGTGGGTAGGGAGTAGGTCCTGGGTTCGATCCCCGGGTGGGGCGGTCCAGGTCCTTTCTGTGCAGAGTTTTTTCATCCGGGTGCTCCGGTTTTCTTCCCACAGCCCAAAGACATGCCGCTAGGCTAATTGGAGACACTGAATTGTCCCATATTTACCTAGCCACTGGGATGCACAGACCAGTGCATTGTAGTGCCGGTCTCAAGCCCGGATAAATAGGGAGGGTTGTGTCAGGAAGGGCATCCGGCGTAAAACTGTGCCAAATCCCGCCGGTGACCCCTAACGGGAAGAAGCCGGAAATGCTGACCCCGTAACCGAAAAACGGGACAAAGGCTGAGGAACAAGAAGAAGATTCAGTGGGGTTGACACTGAGGTTCTTCCACACAAAACTCGTCAAGCAATGCCTTTACGGACCTAGAGTTGGGCACAAGGGGCACAGTCATGTTGGAACAGGAAAGAGCCTTTCCCAAACTGTTTCCACAAAGCTAAAAGATATCATGTATTTTATATAACTGTTAGTATTTTATACATTGGTTAGCTATAGGTTTGGCTAAAAAACCTAAACTTAATAATTAGGGGGAGCCCACATATGAGGGTTCTTCAAAAAGTCTATTTATTAAGGAAAAAAACAAATTACATCACTTTTCTATATAGGCACCTTCCTTCCGATGCATTTTTCCCAGCATTGTACCAACTTTTTTTTTTTAATTATCTATTTTTTTCCCACTTTTTCCCCCCAATTTTTATCCCTATTCTAGTCATGTCCAATTACCCTGATTGTGTCCTCTATACTGATTCGACCCTTTTGCCGCTGACTGAGGACGCCACTCAACTGACTTGCACCCCCTCCGGCACGCAGTCAGTACAGCCTGCATTTTTCACCTGCACGAGCCGAGTTCATACACCGAGAGACACTGCGCACGGAGGGTCACACCCCCCTCAATGTTATTCCTCAGCTCTGTGCAGGCGCCGTCAGTCAACCAGCAGGGGCCGCAGTCGCACCAGTTATGAGGACCTATGCTCCGACTCTACCCCTAACCCTGAACAACAGCCAGTCGTTGTTCATACTGCCGCCCAACCCAGTCGGAAAGGCAGAGCTGAGTTTCGATACGAATCTAGAAACCCAACTCTGGTGCACTAGTGTACTTTACCGCTGCGCCACCTGAGCAGCCCTTGTACCAACTTTTTAATGCCATCAGCAAAAAATTTTTTTGGTTGAGTGTGTAGCCACTGATGCACCGCTGCTTTCACATCATCATCACATGAAAATCTTCTTCCTCTTAAAGCTTCTTTGGGCATCCAAAAAGGTGGAAATCAGATGGCGCTAAATCCGTACTATAAGCTCTCTGTCAGTCTCTCAGACACGACCAATTACAACTCCTCCCACCCTCACTGTTTCCAACTATAAATATAAAAGTGCGTAAACTTTTTGAAGATCCCTCGTACTTTTGGCTATATCGTGTATTTTTGTCTTGGTATTTCAATGATTTTTGCAACTGCTGACTGAATAAATTGATTACATATTGTTTTGTAACTTTTAGGAATTCCTTTCATAATTTATTGTGGTATTTTTACAAATATGACAAAATCTTTAGGGTCATTTTACTTTGTGGTGTGGAAAGGAACACAGCCGTGACAGGGCACCTCTCCATCACAGCATTACAAACCCATTTAATTACATATCATGGTAATTTTAAGTTGCCAGACCACCTACTGGCATAACATTGGAAGGTAAAAAGTAAGCCTAAAGAGTACCTAAAAATCAACATACACATGGGGAGAGCATGCCTTGATTTTTACAGACACTAACTGGGCAGAACCCATTCTACCTGCTGTGCCATCACACAACTCATTGAATATATATAAATATTAATTGTGACCAAGGGTGACTTGGTTGCACAGCTGCCATACAGCAGTATGGGTCCTGATGATATGTTGAGCCGTAAGTATTACAATAAGTAGGATTGTTCAGAAGCAAGTTATCTATTTGTTATGGAATGTAAATCATTAGGACTGTCAGCAAATTCACTGATAATCACAAAAATATTATTCAAGACTTTAATTTAATAACTTTCAACTTTAATATTGAGGCAACAGACAGATTCCACACAAAGAGGCCTGTGTTGCAGTACATCCTGGATTGCCCTAGGCTTTGCTCTGACATCACCATGCCCATTACTAATTCTCTATTTCACAGAGCTGATTTGTAACAGCAAATGATTCACTTCATCTACTCGTAAAAGACATTGGAACCTCATGTTTTCAGATTCATCACTCTGTCATCAACCAAAAGACAACATACATCAAGACTGCTTAGATTAAGAACATATGTGAAACAAATTCACTTTCAAATGAATCTGAGTTTCTCAATCAGTTTGTATATAAATAATTCAAATGGCATTTACCTTTGATTATTTACATAACACTTTCTTATTGAGGCATGCATGGCCAGTTTTAAGGACACATGGATTGCATCTGACCTGCGTATTTTAGTCTGGGGTTAATGTGATTCATCTGTTGTTTATAATTTAATACTATTAGTAACGTGAAAATTGTTAGGACTTTTTAAATTGAATTACTTTTATGTTTACTCATGCATTTACTCATTCATCTGTATTAACTGCATTATCATAGTAAACAGCATTAAATAAAACCCAGAATACGCTCTGAATGCCACATCCAGCACTCTGGCATCACATCCTGTGTAATGTTGTAATTACAGCTTACGTCCAGTATATTTGTTGTGGCTACAAGCAGGTAAACGAGTTCCCTTTAGTGCACCACAAAGTGATTTATTCATTCATACTCACTGAAACAGCCTCTTCCCCCATTCCTCCACAAATGCTGGACAATACAGCCTGGACAGGACACTCAATCCATTACAGGACACAACACACTCACTCGTTCACTCAGTCACTCATGCCAGGAAGCAGTTTAGAGTAGCTATAGACATTTTACCTATTGGCATGTTTTTGGGTGGTGGAAGAAAACAAGTGTCCCTAGAGGAAACCCACAGAACCACAGTGAGAAAAAGTCAAACTTTATAAACACAGTAGGACTCACATTTCCTTAATAAGTTTTTAAAATATAGGTTTACATTAATGAGTTTAATGACATGTTGGTGTTAGTTGTGCACTTTATCTATAAATGGGTATAATTTGGGCAGAGACATAATTACAGAAAGTGTGCCACAACAAACCTGTAAAAGCCAGGTCTCAGAATAAAACGTGACACACGTCAAAGTCACATTAAATTTAATTAAATCAGAATGTGAGATGGACCCACCCACATCCAGCACTATGGCATCACGTCCTGTATAGTGTTCTAATTACAGCTTATGTCCAGGATTTTTGTTGTGGCTACGAACAGGCTCTGACATGAAAGGGTTGATCAGGAAGTAGAATTATTCCTCAATGTGGCTTACACATGTAGAGTCGCTCACCCTCGGTGGACCTGGGTCTGCCTAAAATATGAAACCCGAACTATATTTATAAGGAGGAAACCACAAGCCGACCATATCCCTCATTATAGCTTAATGAGAGTAAAGCAGCTGCCTAATCACAGAGCACAAACATAATGAAAGCAGAGTAGCCTCCTTCTAATAGAACTAAAATGTCACGGTCACAATGAGAGGAAAAGCTATCCCACTAGAGTCTTTTCTCAGCTCTACAGTTGGCATCTAAACCTAAACATAAAATACAATAAACAGCTATTTCATTTTTTAAATATACACAACATGGTCACAAGTGTGGACCACTGACTGTGAGCATGTTAGACATCCTAATCCACCACTAAAAAATAGAATCATTTATTTTAGATAGTTTTATTTTTAAGAATCTAAAACATTACTTATTCCATTTTAATTAACAAGCAATAATTAACTTTAGTCATCTGACTTTGATTGCAATTAACTAAAGTTTGCCTTGTTAAAAATATAAACGATTTAATATTGTATTTAGGGGAGGCACGGTGGCTCGGTGGGTAGCACTGTCGCCTCACAGCAAGAAGGTCCTGGGTTTGATCCCCAGGCGGGCCGGCCCGGGTCCTTGCTGTGCGGAGTTTGCATGTTCTCCCGGTGTCTGTGTGGGTTTCCTCCCACAGTCCAAAAACATGCAGTCAGGTTAAGTGGAGACACTGAATTGCCCTATAGGTGAATGGGTGTGTGTATGTGTGTGTGTGTCTGCCCTGCAATGGACCGGTGCCCTGTCCAGGGTGTTACTGTGTGCCTTGCGCCCATTAAAAAGCTGGGATAGGCTCCAGCACCTGGTTTTTAATCTATCATACCAAGAAAATGCAACACCAGTACAGAGAGACATTATGTAACCTGTCAGGGTAATGACTTGTTAATAGAGAATGGAAGTGAAAAACAAATAAACCAGCTCATTAGTATGTTACAGAGTTTAACAATGCCAATATAAAGGGTGTTAACCTAACCAAAAAAGCCTTTAAACACCAAACCTGATGCCAACACAAGTTATACTGCAAACCATTTACAGGGTATCCACTGGACTCTGTGACTTGCTGAATTAAGTAGATTAAAACGTAACTAAAATGAAACGCAATTACCTTAAATCTAAATGATATGCAATTGTCTCAAATCAGAACATTTGCAATATAATAGTTAAAGAAGCTGGCTCTTTGGGTAGCACTGTCGCCTCACAGCAAAAAGATTCTTTGTTCGATTCACCAGTGGAGTGGTCCGGGTCCTTTCTGTGTGGAGTTTGCATGTTCTCCCCGTGATTGCTCTGGTTTCCTTCCACAGTCCAAAGGCATGCAGTCAGGTTAATTGAAGATGCTGTTTCCCTAGGTATGAAAGTGTGTGTGTGTGAATGTGTGTATGAATGTTTGCCATGTGATGGACTGGCAACCTATCCAGGGTGTGTCCTGTCTTTTGCCCAGTGAACTGGACCCACCGCAACCCTAAGTAGGATAAAGCGGTGGTAAAACAGACAATGAATAAATGAATGAATAATAGCTATAGGTTGGGTGAATCAACCAAAGATTAATTATGCCAGGAAGCCTGGAACAACAGCTTCCTTTTTTTAGACCGGTCATACCTATTTACCCAACAAATAAAGAGCAGAAATTGTTTGAAAAGTGAAGTGAAAAAGAGTTTTAATCTGTCTATAAGTGATTTGTAGTGTAAAATCAATCATAAGTAAATCATTTGCACATCACTTACAAAGTTTTGTTGAGTATAAAGAATATTTAGCTGATTAACAATTGTTAGAAGTGTAAACGCCACTAAATCCATTGCATTTGGCATTTGTTAAACGAAACATTAAATTTAACAGATATTTTGTCAGTTAATGAGTGGGACCCAACACATGGCAATGTGAGGTCTGCATGTTTAAATAACACTCATTTTGAGTGATTTTTGAGTATGAAAGGGTCTATAAAATAGGACAGGCATAAGTAAGGTTAAGGTACTGGACAGCTTAGCGGTTAAGGTACTGGACTAGTAATTAGAAGGTCACGGGTTCAAGCCCCACCACTGCCAGGTTGCTGCAATTGGGCCCTTGAGCAAGGCCCTTAACCCTCAATTGCTCAGACTGTATACTGTCATAGTACTGTAAGTCGCTGTGGATAAAGGCATCTGCAAAATTTTGTACAGAGAAAAGTTTTGGTAATTATAAAATAAATATATATAAAGGGTATTGCATACTAGTGGTTACAAGAGCGTTCTTTCAGTAGCAAATCGAATTTTAAAGTTTTAAATTAAATTAATTACAACTGTTAACAATCCTTATAGACTCAACTGTTACACAATGGACATTATAGCAAACACATAGCAATGTGCAAATATTTGAAAAAGAGATTTTATTCTTTAAGCACCAGTGAAATTAAAAAATACTCCTTTATTTCCTACCAACAAACATTGCCTAAGCTGTTGGCTTAACAATGGAAAAACAGGAATGAACATGTTTTCTTGGGGGAAAAGTAGTCACATATCCAGAATTTAGAATTGAAATTCTGTATAGAATTTTCTTTGATGAAACAGGCAAGAAACTAAAGCAGAGTTCACCTGAAAGTCAGAAACTATAAATTACATATTTATTCTCAATCTTCTGACTTAGATTATGTGCTGTCAGGTATAAATAAAAAAATGAACTTAAATTAAATACTGACACATATTTTGCTACTCAAAATGAAAAGATAATGTAATATAGAAAACATCTATAGAAGAAATGAAAATAAGAAATGAAAATACAGTGCATCACAATGGTATGTAGGGGTTTAACACCCGTGGGTCTTACTGCTTAAACAAGGTGATCAGTCATGCAGCTTTACATTCTAACAGAAATGGCTTTGCTACTAAACATCCATGTGCTCAAAACCTGAGAACAGCTATTACTCATTCTTTATTAGCTTCCAGATGACTTGGAATAATGGTCTTTAGTTAGCTTTCAGATATTTACATCTGGAATGTTGACAATCTGATTGTCTGATGTTGACTTTAATATCTGTAATGCCAGCGTCTATGACGATATTGTGCCCGTTTGATTTCTTCGGCGGTGTTGTGGTCAGGGTTGGTCTCGATGCAAAGGACGATGAACTGGTTGGAGCAGCTGCGTGTTTGCTGATTCAGCAGGCCGCTATACAGGAAGGAAGCCTGGCCCGTGATGGCCATGTCACCAGCCCTCCATGACTCACAGTTCTTATCATCCAAACGTCTGCCCTTCTCTGATGAACCATGCCATATTGCCTTCTGGGGCCTGTGGAGAGACATCGTATCCAGTCACCAAATATGAGTGATGCTCAACATTCAGCTTTGCATTGAAACAAAAATGTAATAATTTTGGCTGGTAGCATTTTCAAATTTTAACACTCACTAGGCATTTAATCAAGTGCACATACCACATTGGTGCCTGTGGGTATACAGTAAATAAATGTAGCCCCTGTTTTGTTTTGTAAAGTCTCTAACCACCTTTTCTTGTGGGAGTACCAAGGGATTACCACTAGTTACTAGTGGACCATTCTCAGCACAGCAGCTAACAACTAACAACATTGTTAGTTCATGGGACAGTGAGTTTACACGCAAAAATGTAATTACACAGCTTTTATTAATGTAATGTAAAGTTGTTGATCTTTTAGTAAGGTAGGAGCGTTGCTACATTCTAAATCAAGTAATGTATTCTTATATGTAAACTATTTATATTTCTTGGACTGATGCACATAATAAACATTCAGAAATGCTTCCACTGTAAATTGGCCTATAATGTTAATCTGCCTCTGGTCCTTTATTAACGTCGGTTGATAATCATAGTAAAATAGTAAACCCCAAATAATAGCTTGCTTGTGTTGATCCTATAGTGCTACTAATTATAGATTTCTATGATTTAAAGATCCACAAAAGAGCATTAATTTGCATAGATAATCTAAAATGTGTTTGTTAATTTACTAATAATAATGGTGCAAATAACAGTTCATGCAAAAAGATGCAGCAAGAATAATTCAAATAATTTTTAAGTAAAGTTGTATTAAAAGATGGATGACAGGAAAATTTTTTGTTAACACGTGATTTGTTAGATTAGTGCTGGGGAGCTGCATACAATTACATTTGCAGCAATATCTGTATCCAGACAAGTTTATTTACAATAAGCTTAAACATAAAAATATGTTACATTTATCTAGCTACAAATCATCTCAAATTAATCTAAAAGAATGATTATTATTATTGCCCACATGTGGCTAAGGTTAAGTACAATAAATCAGTTAAATTCAGACTAGGTTCCAAGGTTTAATGACCTCACAAAAAAACAAAAACATTTGCAAATAAAGAACTAAAAATGAAATCCACCTTTCACAGGTCGACATTTATTATATTAATAGGAAAACCCCAAAGGACATGGTGTTCACTGGTCTGGTAAACAGATGAAAAAATCTGTCTAGACATTAGATGTATTTGCCTTACATGTATAATGATTCAAGGGTTCTTTTTGCATTTTCTGCAAACATTTATGCTAGGCTTTATTGCAAAGATCTACAGTGTTTTCCTGCTGTTTGCAGGCTGATGTTAATGATGCCTAAATCTCATCAACAGCTGCCTGCTAAATCCATTTCTAAAACAGGAGCTACCACATAGTTCAAAAACACCAAGTTTTACAAACAACCCTAAAACGAGGACTTGCTGACCACAATTGCAGCTTCAGTGTTACAGCCTGAAATGGTGCATGGGATAAGTAACTATATTTACCACCCATGGTTATAAATAGACATAAACAGCGAAAGACAAGGCAAAGCTAGCTGCAAACATACACTGCTGGAAAATGTCAGGTACATGGTCAATACAAAGTTGGGACACTGTCTAAAAATGCAATAAAAACTGACATTTGTTTTATTGGGAGAGAGGAAAATCTAGGGTTATACAAGTAACACTGTTCTGGAAGGTTCTACAATTACCAGTTTAACTGGTAGCAGGTGAGATGCTAAGACTGAGTATAAAAAGAGCATCCACCAAAAACTTAGTCTATGCAATCAAGGATGGGTCACCATTTTGTGTCAAACTTCTTAAGGGAATTGTCAGTCCAAACAGCTTATCAGCACAAGACTGCAAAGAATTTAGGTTTTTCACCATCTACAGTTCATAATATTATGAAAATGAAAAGGGGTCAGATGAAATCTCGGTGTGTAAATGCCAAAGGTGGAAACTGCTGCTGAAACTACGTGACTATCAAGCTCTTAGGTGTTATTGTTTGAGAAACCGGCATGCTACAGTGATGGACATAGCCACATGGGCTCAGAAATACTATGGAACAGAAGTAGAAGAATTTAAATCTAAAACGATACACCATGTATTAATTTTGCACAAAAACGCCTGCAGGTTCTCTGGGCACAAAGTCATCTGAGATGGACCGAAATACTGTGGAAACATGTTCTGTGATCAGATGAGTCCACATTTCAGCTAGTTTTTGAGAACAACAATTAAAAAGTATAATTAAGGCCTGATTTTACCTTCACAAACTAATACATATGTTGTACACAAGAGATCACTCCCTACTTGTACATAGTTTCTTTTGAATTATTGTTATTATTATTATCACTATTATTGTTGTTTTTATTGTTTTCTTCCCTCCATGGGTGGGGAGGGAGGGAAAGGGAAAGGAAAAGTGTATACAACCCAGAAAATAGTTTGTACTGAAGTCTCTGTGATGTTAAACGTCAGTTAATAAAGAATTATAAAAAAAGTATAATTAAAAGAGAGAGTGATGTGACCCACATGCCTCTGTCCCAGCTTTGCTTGAGTGTGTTGCAGGCATCAATTTCTAAATTTGTTTATATTTAACAAACAGAATTAAGTTAATTATTAAAAACACTTCAGCTCCATTATTAGTCCTTTTGTCTGTTAAATAAAGATTTAAGTGAACTAACCAGTAACAGCTTTCAGTTTTTACTGCATTTTAAGAAAGTGTCCCAACATTCTGGAAATGGGGTTTGTATTTGATCCTCATAGCCAATAAGTCACACTGAAGTCAATGATTATTGAGACATTAGACACTAAAACATAAAGCATTCATGAGAGTAATAAATCATGCTTAATGGTTTGGAATTCTGACAGACATTTCTGCCTTTGATGTACGCCAGCAGATGGCTACTTGCACAAATGTATAGTGGCAACTGTAAAGTTTGCTGGAGGAAAAATCATGACCTTAGACTAATTGTGACAACAAATTAGGTAATGCCTTGTCCTATTAAATTATGACACAAAAAGGTTTTTGAGTGTGGTATGGAAGAACTTAAATAAAATGCAAAATCTTGTAAAAAGTCCTGACAGAACAGTGAAGGCTACTGTAGAGAAAACTATAGGGAAAACTTCATTTCAAAGTCCATGGTTATGAAAGTAAAAGTTTGGGTTTGGGGAAAAATCCTATTTTGCAAAGCCTTTTTAAATATATATATAAATATATATATTAGGTGTATCTTATTATTATTTGTTTAAATATGCTGATACTAATCCTGTTTTCTCATTAAGTTTTATCTACCTTTTTGAATTTCTGTTAATGTTTTAATGTTATTGTTATTAACAATTATTATAATTATTATTATTATATTACTTTTTACATCTCACCAGGTAATTTATGCATTATTGCATGAGCATGGTCATTAAAAATTCAACTAATAATAAACTCAATCCTTCATTAACTGATCCCTATCGTATATTTAAATTTGGATAGTTTACTAACCAGAAAGGATCACTCATCACATCCCGTCCATCAAAAGAGTAGAGGGGGATTGCTGAGGGGAGGACATGGTTGGAGAAGATGCTATCCCAGTTCTTAAACAGAACATCACCCTGCAAAGGAAGAGCTGGCATTAGTCACTGAAACATAAAACCTCTGACATCATGTTCCTTCAAGCAATTTGAGTTGAATATATACTGTATTTTTTATATATTTAAAACATACATAGGTGTTAAAGATGCTGAATAGCAGTGATGCAAAGTGATATTACAAATAAATGATGAAGAGACTGTATAAAAAATTTTGGCAAGCACCCACAGCTGGTAAAGCCCTGAAGCACAATAAAAAGACATCAACTTTCATTTAGAAAATCCTCATACTGAAATAAGAGAGTAATTGTTAGGATCTGTGTACCATCCAGTACATCATGCAACCGTAGTGTATAGCTTGGAACATGATATATACAGAACAGTGAACTGGTGAATTGCAATGTCAATGGTTTTACTGATATTTTATGCTTAGCTAAGTAATCAGCATGCATTACTTAATAGAGATTTGCTATAAACTATTGCTTATCAACAACACACTTTGGAGGGAACACAATTCTTTTCCCCCCAAACATTTGACATAATTTATTGGAATTTTCACATAAACCTACAGTGTATGCCCAAAAGTATGTGGATAAATCAACTTGCTGGACACCCCATTAGAAAAGATTGGCCATTATGATGGAGTTCATCAGGGTTGAAAGCATATATTTTTATATAATTGATTTTATACAATTTCTAAGCAATGCATGTGGCTGGAACATTAAAACTCAATAATTATGATGTCCATATGCCTTAAGCCATACAATATGAATAATGAAAATGCTGATTTTATTACATTTTAACAGAAATTATTTTTATTGCAGAAAACAATGAATCTTTATGTACACTCTTACTAAAAGATAAGCACAAATCTGAAACAGTGAAGTTGCTCACCCTGAGGTTAACGATAGGTATGCTGCGATAAGGAGGCTGCACCACTTCAATCAGGTCCTGCAGATGATGAGAGAGGAAGGCTCTGTACCCGTCGCGTATGCCCATGGCTTGAGCCTGTAGCCGACATTGCTTATTTACTGAGTGGATGGAGCCCAGGTCTCCCGTCAGTGGAGTGTTCAATGCAACCAGTCTGAGCTGTAAGGAATAGTCCAGAAAAAACTTAAACAACTTTAAGCATGCAGTTTAAACATGTCAGCTATATTGAATATAAACAAATTACACAGGGAGGTCAAACCAAAATTTTACAGTGCTTATATAGAGGAGATTGCATTAATTGTGGGGGAGAGCCATTTCTGTAAATAATACCAAGCTAATACAAGGTATAAAATATCAGGCAAAAATTAAACTCATATCTCACCAAAGAATCTATCAGACAAATAAAAGCATTACATACATTTAAAGTAATCAAATTAAATAAAAATATAAATTAATAATATTGCACAGTATATTTTGTTTTAAATATAATTATTACATAGTTATTACATTATTAGTTTAACGTATTAAAAAAATTTTTTTTTAATGTGTTTACGGTGGTTATTACTTATGATTAAATGAAACAATGGTAATGAAAATTGTTAATGAATGATGTTATTATTGATGGCTGAGACAGTGCTTTCAACATTTTACTACATTGTCCTACATTTGGCAAGTAGCATCTCACAACCAGATTGGTCATTCAATAAATGCTTAGATCTCCATAGTGGCTATAGATACAAATTGTGATAACTATGTGCACATTGTTACTGTTTTTTGCGTTCAGTCTCAAACAACTGTCTTAGTTGAGCAAATATTTTTTTGTCATTCTGATGTAGCTGATCATATTTTGCTGTGGACAATTAAAAAATCTTAAAGAAATAATTATGCTTACATGTTTTATGGTATAATGGTTATTAAAGGAGTAGTAATTTAAATACTTGTCACCGACTGATATTCTCAAACCTATTTCTTCTGTAACTTTAGTGAGTTGAAAATGATTAAGGATTTCACCAATAGGGAAATACATTCTTATATAATAACCTTTCTGACAGTGTAAAAAAAGGCATGCAAACAGCCATGATGTGGTATTTACCACTCTACCCTAATCTCTAGAGACTTTCAGCTTTTGAGGGTCCATTCTTCAGTCAGACCTGCCCAGCTGCTAACCACTAACATAAACCTAGACTGGGTCATATGTACTATGACAGTGCTGGATGGACAGCACCATAATTTATAGTCTAAAATGGGAGCCATGGAAACCACAGAAACACAAGCTAGGATAAAACCAGTAAGTTGTTCTAGCAGGCTTCACACTAAATCATAACAACTGTCAAATATCATGTATTTTATAGCTTTAAAATAGATTGGGATAGAAAAGCACATGCATTCATTCTTACCGCACTTCCTGTGTGAATTTCAGGAGAATTGCTGAGTCGAGGGGTTTTTAGTAAGGGTCTAGCCTGTAGGGGAACAAAAACATAATAAAACTAGGTAAGAGGGGGATAAAGAAGCCTATTTTTTTACTTTATTTTATTTATTTTTAAGTGTTGATACATTTAGTCAGAGAAAGAACAAGAAATACGCCATTCTTTGATCATGCATTCCTTTAGCTGTTCAACTAAGGAGGGCTTTGCTGTTGCAAAATACACCACATGTATTTAACAGCAGACAGGTCTGGACTGCAGACAGGACAGTTAAGCACCTGCACTCTATGATTACACAGGCATGCTATTGTAGCACTTGCAGAATGTGGCTACGTAATGCTATGTTAAAATAAGCGTAAACTTATTAAACTAGTTTAAAAATAAATCCTCTTGAATAAAAGCATACGTTTTTCAAAAACATGTCAATATATCTTTTAACATGAATGGTGTTAGGTGTGCAAGGCACAGGGAAGAACAGAAAAGTCAGCTGCATTTTTGGACATTTTTACATCTGGCTTTTGCTTTGCATGATAAAGTCTCAACAAACAATATCTGACACCAGTTTGTCAAAGTATTACCAAGTAAGTGTGGTAATATCCATCACCAAATCATGTCTTGTTAAAGCAGTGCCATCTGGGGGATCAAAGGTCACTGACAAGATTATGAAATGCACCTGAATGGTGACACATAGCTTGAGAATTTTACATCATTTTAATTCACATCTAACCATCGAATGACTCCTTGTGTGCTGCTGATGTGGATGTGGAAGACACTGTCTGCCAGGATAAAAATGCTCCATCATATTAACCATGTGAATAGTTACAAATATCTTTATTCAGAGTATAGGTGCCCCTTTCATTCAAGTGAAACAGCAGACCTAAACTGTGGCAGCAAAACAGAGGCTCAGGACCCACCCACTGTAGGGGTCAAGCACTAAAGCCTGTATCGTTGTCTTGTGAATTTCTTGTGAATCTCATTCTCTTATTACGACAGAGATGCCTGCTATGTATGCTCCCAAAGTGAACCCTTGTACACTTAATTACTTAGATCATTTCTTTTTGCTACTTTGAACATATACTCTGCCATAACTCTGCCATGCAGCCACTGTTGGGCCCTTAAACAAGGCCCTTAACCCTCTCTGCTCCAGGGGTGCCGTACAATGGCTGAACCAAGATTCCAAACAAGCTTGGATTTGCGAAGAAAGAATTTTGTTGTACTGTACACCTGTATATGTATATATAACCAATAAAGGCATTCTTCTATAGTGAAGTTAACTGGACATGCTGAACATTTTAACATACTTTTGCCAAATGGTATACTAGGATAACAGTTAATTATTACTATTATTGGTATAACAGCATAATCATTACCTGCAGTAGACCTTCAGAAAACACTCATTATGTTTCAGCACTTTTTTCTACTTATTTCACATCAAATTAATATTTAAACACAGGTGCTGTGTTGAATTGGAAGCTATTATAGCGTAACTTACTTCGTCTTGTGAGAGGGCAGAAGAGGGATGCGTCTCAATCAGACCTCCAAGCTGAAAAAAAACAACAGATTTTTGTTTATTGCCCATGCTTTATGCCAGTTGAAAGCTGTGTAATCTCAGCAGTCTTATGTCACATTGTGGTATAAACATTCATTATTTTGTAGGCTACACTTACCATTCAGATGAACAATTTATTAAGTATTTAATGTTTAAAATACTCTTCTCAATTTAAAAACTATGTCTTATTGGTAAAAGCAATTTCAAACAATAAATTAGTTTTTACTTAGCAATTACAATGTTGACAGACGTTTTGGTGTGCATGGTATAATGATGGTCTGTTGCATAATAATATGCTGTAATAAATCAAAAACTAACAAGATCTTCATGTTTACCCATACGAAAGTGTAAATGTTACCTGAATTTCCTTCCATCCTCTTTGGACTTTGAGGTAAAGTTTACCCATGTCTGTCACCATGGCCAATGTTCCCTCCTCAACGTTGAACTCACGCGTTATATCTTGAAGACTTGCATATTTTCTTACCTGTAGCAACATTATTAATAATGACTTTATTATTGCAATTTCAATTAATATTTAGTGAAACCAAATACATTTACTAGGTTACCAGCACACAGGCACTATATTCTTTATTAGATTCACAAACACAAATGCTACTGTAAAAGTGCCAAAATAAAACTAACTTGTGTTAAATTTTTGAAAGATTATTAGACCACAGTATTGACCCAAGGTTGGAAAAACACATCTGCTACCCCTTTTCCACCGACGCGGCACGGAGCCCGTTCCGGTTCCCGAACTTGATTATGAACCGGTTCTGCATGTTTCCACCGGAAAAAAGAGGTTCCAGACAGTGAACTAGCGGACCAATCTGGCACCACAGAATACTTGGTTTTTCAGCCCGAACCGTGACGTCCGTCAGTTGGCGTGTCATGTTGTACAGCATAGCGCGTTAGCAACAATGCCGTCTGCTGGGGTCTCATATGGAGCTTAATGCTGCATTTTTATCTTTTAAACTTCACCTGATTAAATTTTGAACCAGTTTGCCGCTGATATTTTCAAAGCGCCTTTAAAAAGGTGAATTGTGTGATATTACGAGATAAAAGTGACCCGGACAGAACGAAACATGCTTAACGTGAAAAATAAAGCGTGAAGCTTTTTCAACTCCCCGAGCTGCATAAACACCACACATGAAGTGAATCCAGTTAAACACAGATACATGTGGTATTTTAGAGTGGATTTGATGTTTATTTCACACAGATTAATGTTCATGTTGTGGAACTTTAGTGATCTTTCACTCAAGCGGAGCGCTGAGCAAATCGGCTATTTGCGCCGAGAGTCGCGGTGAGAGTAAAGCGCAAAACTCCTCTCACGTCAATAAACTAAATAAAACAACAACTGAGACAAACAAGTCATGTCTTCTTATCACCGATAGTTAGATCGCCGCTTTTTACATAAAAACAAACATCTGTAACAGCAGCACAAATGCTCGCACATAATCCACACACTCCGCCATGTTATTACTGCTCTTAACTCTTAGTATGCAACACCCACCGCTGATGACGCTGCTTGGTTCTCAAAAACTGGTGGAAACGCGCGTCGGTTCTCTACAGAACACTAAGGTTCAGAGAAACCTGAGCAGAACGGTTCAAGAACCACGTTTTTTTTGGTGGAAAAGAGTGAAGTAGAGTGGGAGCTGAACAAAGGACCTGAGTTCTATCCCTGCCTTTAGTCATTGTGTGTTAGAAGTTGTGCATGTCTGCATTAGTGTCCTTCAGGGATTGTGCATAATGATGTAAAATACTGACTTCGTTCCTGCCATACAGACAGTATTTTATGATAGGACTCTAAGGACTAAACATCACCTCTGGTCAATGACTGTGGATTCCATAAAGTGCCCTGGGTGGTTTTAGCCATTTCACAGTTACATGTCAGAGGGTGGACTGTCTAGTATAAATTGCCCCCCAGGTGTAAGTGAGTGAGTAAGTAAATGAGTAGGTGCAATGCACTGCAATAAACAGTGAATATTTTATAATAATTCATTTAAGCATATTTTTTACTCAATATTTTTTTCAAAATCCCCAGGGTAAAAGTTTTCTAGTCAATAATGCCTACATTTGGGACTTATTTTATTTTGGGTTTCTAGACTAACCCTGTTATTTAATATCCTCACTATAATGTAATACACATTCTTGACCTTATTACCTTTTGGGCCTCCAGATTATGCAAATTGTTAAATAACCTGTCTACAATTGAATAAGTTATTCAATTTCAGGCCTTATCACAATTTGGGCCTCTATAACAGGCAAATTTTCACTTATTTATTCCACATGTTGTATCAGTATTAAAAAAGCCAGTGGTTAAAACTAAACTGAGCAGGTTGGTAAGCTACAGGCTTTAGAAAGACAGTGGACTAATACATCAGTTAAAATGCTATTTGTTAATTATCTGTGATGTTGGGTGTCACTCACTGAGCCAGATCCAGCAATTTGTCCAGGGGGTCCTGGAGGACCAGGGCGCCCCGGTGGGCCTTGGATAGCAGCAGCTGAAATAACAAGATTACCTTACTGTTAGTATTTACCTTTAATTAGTGAGTTTCGATGTGGCCTGTTTCTCTGCAGGTTAAATAAACAAACAGCATGAAAAAGCACTCAGGCAGACCAACGCGTTTCAGCTAACAGACTAAATTAAGTTTATACCTGATCTGCATTTTCTCACTGAACCAGGGAGTAAAATGAAGAGTGTTTCCTAAAGCCAACTTCATTATCAATCATGCTGGTTGATAGGGGCATTGTTTTTTGTTATTCACAGTGATTGTAGTACAGAACAACTGCTCTACAGTTCAGATGGTGAACAGATGGACAAATTAAAATTTCTTTTGAGGTGTAACAATGCTGATCCTTAAACAGCATGATCATTCTGTTCTGTCTTACCAGAGCCATAGCCATAGACAGGTGGTCCAGGAGGTCCGGGTAGTCCTCGGGGGCCAGTAGCACCAGGTCTTCCAATGCCAGGGGAACCTGGTGGTCCCTGCAGTCCTGGATTACCAGGGGGTCCAATGATTGAATCTCCTTTAGCTCCCTTTAAACACAAATGATAGATGATTGATCCTTGATTTATTATTTTTTAAATATTTATTTGTTGATTCTTAGCTACTGATACTACACATTAATTACCTAGGTTAAGTAGAACCAGCAGCACTTAATACCTGGTGAAAATGTATGCCTACCCAAGACTTTAATTTTAGTTTCACCACTTTAAACAGTGTCTATTTTATCTAACATATGCTGGAATGGGATTGTGTCTGCATGCTGCTTTTAATTTACAGGCACTCCAACACTATAGTTTTACTGTGTTTGATATAGTAATAAGGCAGGCATGATGGTTTAGCAGGAAAGCTAGATTCAGTAACTGCAAATTGAATCTCTGCGATTCTTCAAAGATTGTAAGATTTCTTCATACAGTGCAAAATTATTACATTACATTAATGCTTACTATATTGACAGTTCCTGCTACAAAACTTATAACAGTGTGGCTTTGAAGTTAAAAAGTGCAGGTGCTAGATTGGCCTGCCTAATCCAGATCTACAGCAACATGGCAAAGCTGTTACATCAATCATTAGTGACCTGCTGTCATCGTGAGTGGCAGCCTCTCCAGTAGCTCTGTCAGTGTTGTACTTCTATCTATCTATCTATCTATCTATCTATCTATCTATCTATCTATCTATCTATCTATCTATCTATCTATCTATCTATCTCAAGCTAAAAAATCCACTATTAAGGTCCCAAATTATTACAGAACCTTATTAAAAGAATAGATGAAGTAGCACAGTGGTAATTGCTTGATGTGTTGAAGCTTTAAACTTTATAAAGAATGTATATCTGAATCAGACCCACCACAACCCTGACCAGGATTAAGCGGTGGTAAAACAGACAATGCATAAATCAATGAATATATGAATAACATATTAGACTAAAAGTACAGCTTTAGACACAGGACTTTTATGGTATTGCAGATTGCCTGTACTCGTCTTGTACATATTTGTTAAAAACTACTAACCAAGGCCAGTCTGTGCTTATTTTTAAGGGTCTTTTGCATGTCATTGTTTGGATTTGTTTTGCATGGATTCTTTTTCATCTTTGAATAAAGGCTTGCCAACCCATTCATTTCTAATTACACAAATCAACAGAACTGGGAACACTGTTGAAGCCAATTTGTCATCAGGGCAATTAATTTTTACAAAGCCAAATCAATCATAAATTTCCACAGTCACACAGACAGATCAAACAAGTTCAAGAGGAAATGGGGGTTTATAAGATGAAAATATTAAGATACAAAGAGAACTGATTGTGAGGGTGACAGAGACAAAGAGAGAGAGACAGAGAGAAGTTACTTAAAGATAGAAGTTAACAATGTACAGAAATGGAGACGAAAGAGAACAGAATGATAAAAGGGAGACAAACATGCTATCAATTTACGACACAGAAACACTAATTTCCAAAAAAGTTGGGACAGTAAGTAAAATACGAATATTTACATTAAATATTTACAAACAATACATTTGCATTTTGCCATATATAGGAAGTACTTTTCAGAGATTCCCCTGCATACTTGCAGCTGCTAGACTGGCTTGGCCAGCCTCCAGTCCAGATCTGTCTACCACTGAAAACATGTTATAACATAAAGCACAATATATGACAACAGGACTGTTAAGCATCTGAAGTGTTACATCTGGCATGAATAAAAAAATTACTGGTGTCCTCACACAATAACATGACAGTGTATTAAAAATGCACCTGTGCCAACTTTTCTGTAGTGTGTTGCAGCCATCAAATTTAAAATGAGCTTGCAAACCCACATGGGCTTGGGAGTCATTTAACACAGTCTACAGCGGCATCAAAAAATGCAACCTCAAAATCAGTTCTATGTAAAAACACTCGCAAGCTCTCTGGACCCAGGCTCATCTCAGATAAACTAAAAAACTGTGGAAACTTGTGCTCAGGTCAAAAGATTCCACATTTCAGCTTGTTATCTGGAAAAATCAAATGTTTTTCATGTCTAATACCATTCACACTGTCACCTAAAAAGGTGCAAAAAGCAACATCTGTCATAGTATAGGGAGCAATCGTGCCCATAGCATGGGTGGTTTGCATATGCGTGAAGGTACCACTAATGCGGAGGCGTATATTGAGATTTTAATGAAGTCTGTGGTTATTTCAGCAAGATAATGCCAGGTCTTATTTTGCTTGTGCTAAACAGAGCATGTGATTGGCATTCCTATTACTTTTGTTTTCATTTTTTATCAACATTTTTATCCTGGTAATTGTTCAGCAGGTCCAGTTCCATTAGGAAACACTGTGTGCAAGGCATAAATACCCTGGGCAGGGTGAAGTCTGTATATATGCCTGGTTGGCCAATAAACAGTTGTGATTTAAACCCGGATTTCAGTGTTGGTGGGCTAGAGTAATAGACCACTCTGCCACCCGAAGGCCAGTCCAGATTTGTTATTTTATTCAGTAATATAAAGGTTCAATAGAAAGAACAAATCACAGATTCTTGTTTTTTTTTCTGCATTTTACCAGATGTTCCACCTTTTCTGGATATGGAGGTTGGTATATTTACAAAGAAATCACACTGATTAGTTGAAACATTTAATAATGTTTTGTACTGTTTAAATACTGTATATGCAAATGATTGCTGTCTTTTTTATTTATATTTTGCCACTGTCCAAACTTTTTGGACATAGTTTTGTATTAGGAACAAAATTTGAGTTGTTAAAATAAAATCTTGATCACCTGATTTACAAGACTAACAAAATATATGAAAATATATTAAATTTGTGTGTATTTGCTTTGTTTATTTACCACTTGTCCAGATCGTCCAGGAAACCCTGGCATCCCAGCCTCGCCTTTCTCCCCCTTATCGCCACGAAAGCCCAGGTCACCTTTTTCTCCCTGTAACGCATAGAAGAATGTAAACACACAAACACATATGCCCAGGTAAAATAACCACACACAAGTGTTTTATAAAGACATGTAGACAAAACAAAGCATACAACGCAGCATTCTAACTTTTTAACGTTGTAACTTTTTTACTCAGTCAAGGTCTGGTGACCATTCTCAAAAGATGTGATTTATTGGATGTTTTACACTTACCGTTGAACCTGTTCCTTTTCCCAGTATAGTCACTGTGATGAAAAACAAAAGATCAAAATGTAAATAAATGTGGGTACAATACATTGGTATAAAAAAAAGAGATTTGCAGTGCTGTAAAAAGTATTTGCCCCTTTCCATTTTCTTCTATTTTAGCAAATTTGTCACATTTAAATATTTCAGATCCTACAGCTAATTTAATGAAAGATAAAGACAACATGAGTACACAAAAATGCAGTTTAAAAATTAACATTACATTTATTAAGGATTAAGATTTTTTAAAACCTATATAACCCATGTGTAAAAGTAATTCCCTTCCTAAACTTAATAACTGGTTAATAATTGCAATAACCTGCCTTTTATTTCACTGTGGAGTAATTTTGGCCCACTCCACAGAACTTTTAAATTTCCAATGTCTTAATACAATGTTTTAATACATTGATTTTCGAACTTAAACTGCCCCTTGTCACAGCATCTCAGTGAGATAGCCACTTCAAAACCCCAATTTTGTTTATTTTGAGCCATTCAGCGATGGTCTTGTTTGTGTGCTTTGGATCAGCTAAAGCTTTAGGTCACAAACAGACATCATCCTTTAGTATTTTTTCAGAATTCCTAGTTCTGTCAACTATGAAAAGTTGTCCAAGTCTTGCAGAAACAAAGCTCCAGACAATCACACTACCACCATCATGTTTGACTGTTGGTATGACATTCTTATGGTGAAATGTGTGTTCTTTTTGGTCAGCAGTGGTTTGCACCTTGCAACTCTCCTATGGATTGCCATATTTAAGTCTTTCTTGTACATTGTTGGGAAGGTTCACCACTGTTTCAAGTTTTCTCCATTTGTGGATAATGGGACTCAATGTGGTTTGATGATCAATGGCTTTGTAACCCTTTTCATACTGATAGATTTCAATGACTTTGTTTCACATCTGTATTTGAATCTCTTTAGATTCTGTGATTCTAACCTGCTTCACAGTGCCAAACATGCTATTTAAGTAATTCAACATGTGTGGCTAGTGAAACTGAACTCAATTTTTAATACAATTTAGTTAACTGTTTGATTTAGTAGCTAAAAGGCAATTACAGAATGAGATAGGTTTTAATAAATCAATATCTTTAATAACTGGAAGGATCATTTAAAAGCTACATTTTGTCTTTACTTGTGTTGTCTTTGTCTTATCTCAGTTAAAAGAAACAAATGTGACAAATTACCAAAAAATGCATAAAACAAAGGCAAATACTTTTCCACTGCACCGTGGTTAAGCTCACTAAAATGTGACGTACTTGTAGGACCTGGTGGGCCTTGAAGACCCCTTTCACCCTTCTCTCCTTTGGCACCAGAACAGCTAGCTCCTTCTAGGAGCCAAATAAAATCAAAAGGTAAGCCAGGTAAATGTAAGCAGTAAACTATCTTCCCCACATCATACTGCATGTATATAAATCAATTAAAACCAAATACAAACTTAATTTCTTAAATGTTGGGACAGTATGTAAAATGCAAATAATAACAGAAAGCAGTAATATGTATTTTGTTTTTACAAACACTTGATTGAAAGTAGTACAATATTTATATATTTTACTTTATATACTTTAGAAATATGCACTAATTTCTATTTAGATGCCTGCAAAACATTCATCTAAGTTGCACCAGAAGCAGTCTATAAAGGTTTGTGAAATGATTAAAAACATCTGTTTTGAAACGTTCCACAGGTAAACAGATAAATGGATAACAGGCGGGTGTTGTTATATTATATAATATTGTATTATATTATAGTATAGTTTATTATATTACATTATACAATCAATAACCTGTACATTATAAAGTGTAATAAAAATCAATAGAAACCATTGAGCAGCTGAAGTGAATTTTAATTACTAGAACAGCTGGTCTTCTCACTCCCCAAACAATTACAGAACATTAAAAGTAAAAGTGCTGTAAGGCAGTGGTAAACATGGTAAACATGCTCCTGTCGCAGCTTTTTTGGAACCTGCTGCAGCCATTATACTTAGAATGAGTGCATATGTACAAAATAATGAAGTTGATTAGTTGAAACATTAAATAGCTTGTACTGGTTGAATACAGGTAAAAAAATTATTGCAGTCAATTCTTATTTACATTTTTTCTACTGTTGCAACTTTTTCGTAATTTGGTTTATTAACGTAACTTATAGATATCACTACTACTGATATTACTTCTAATAATAATAATGATAGTCCATAGGGATATTATTTGACAGGTTTAGTGTGGGAGGAGGCCAGTGGCTTGCACACTGACCTTAACTTATGGTTTTGTAATGGAAGGTCCACCAAGCTTGTGGCTAGTTGTTCAAATACTTTTGACCATATACTGTAGATACCAGCTAATGACTAATGTGCTTTTTAAACTACTCCCTGCATAAATCAATAAATCATGCAATAAATCATGCCATGCACAGTCTGTTCACTAGGCCTCATAAGGCTATAGCAGCCAACACATTTCTTCCTCATTTAACTGCAGAGATGACCTCCGCTTCAAGCCTGCTTGGTCCACTTGGATTGTTTATAAAATGTTAAATTTTTTGTTTAAAGCAGCAATAAATCAGCAGATCTGTAAATCTCACCTGGAGCTGAATTTCCATTGATCTGTTTAAAACCCAAACAGAGAAAAAAAAACACAGTGAGTTGTGTGTCATGATAAATGGCAAAATTCGCACAGTAGTAAACAAAGCAGTGTTAATCCAAACAGAATGGTTTGAATGGAAACATCTGGCACATAGATCACTGTACGACCAGAACATTTAGTTCAGGATGCAGAAAAAAGACAAAGTGCAAAGATGAAACACTTGAGTTATGTGCATGCATAGTTTCATCAGATAAAAAAGTGATAAAGTTTAAAGAAGGATCATACAGTAAATTAGTCATAGGATCTCTGTCCCTTGCAACTTTAACCAGCTTCTCCGGTGGGATCCCTACAGGTGTTCCCAGATATAATCCCTCCAGTGGGTTCTGAGTCTGTCCCAGGGCCTCTTATAGGAGGTGTCTAGGAGGCATCCTTATTAGATGCCTGAACTATCTCAACTGGCTCCTCGCAACATGAAGGAGCAACAGTTCTAATCTAAGCTTCTCCCGGATTGCTGAGCTCCTCATCCGATCACATAGAGTATGCATAACCACCCGCTGGAGAAAACTCATTTGGCTGCTTGTATCTGCAATCTCATTCTTTTGGTCATTACCAAGAGGTCATGACCACAGCTGAGGCTGGGGACATAGATCAACCAGTAAATTGAGAGCTTTGCTTTGTGGCTCAGCTCTCTGTCTTTACCACTATGGTCCGGTACAGCAACATTATCACTGCCGACACTGCACCTAACCTACAGACGATCTCTCAATCCCTCTTCTCATTCCTTGTAAACTAGACCCAAATATTTAAACTTATTCATTTGGGATAGGTTCTCACTCCCTATCTGAAAGCAGAATGCCATTTTTCCCAGGAAATAATGTGTTTATTGTTAAGTTAATTTTTAAGCTTGTTAATACATACAATGTATCTAATTGGTCAGATTACAGTTAAATAAGTAACTAAAGCCTACATTAATCATTATAACAGAATGACACACGTTAGTTCAGCAAACTCATAGTATATTTGTCTCACATGCAACAGGCTGGGTTTATTAGAAATCTAGTTTAGATTATAGATTATAAGAAAGAATGTTGAATTTCTGTGCAAGTTCAATAAATAATGGAATACTGGCACAAATTTGCTTTTTCAATTTACTTGTCATGGAAAGCCAGAGCACTGCATAGTTTGGTGTTTGCATGGTAGCCCATCCCTTCATTTCATCCAGCCATAGACTGATGCATAGTCTGATGCTTTTTGTACTTCTAGCAAACCACAATTGTCTTACCAGCTGACATGTTGCATAAATAAGCAGCAATTACATGGTGCATCATAATGAATAGCCATGAATCATAACCAGTATTAGTATTAGTACATTGCTCCTAATAAACTGGCAATTTGTATGTGTTCGTGAACATAGTTATTTCTCTGACACGTTGAGTGAGAAACTACCAGACTATTTAATATCTTAAAGTTTAGTGTGAAATAATATACATTTACATTTTCGGCATTTAACAGACACCTTAATCCAAAGTGACCTACAGTACTGTGACAGTGAAATAAAGGCTTACAGTACTGTGACAGTGTACAGTCTAAGCAACTGAGGGTTTAGGACTTTGCTCAAGGGCCCAACAACAGAAACCTGGCAGTGGTGGGGCTTAAACCAGCAACCTTCTGATTACTAGTCCAGTACCTTAACCACTAGGCTACAGCTGCCCATACCTGTTTTACCTTGATAAGGTAAATTAATGATAATGTGAAAAACTAGCATGCGTCGGGCTATGGCTCTCCAGGACTCGTAAATATTGATAAGATTATTACATTTAATAAACAGTCCAAAGATTATTCAAACTTTTTTAGGATTTTTACAAAAGTATAATACTTTGCACATAAGGTAGAGAACTAATCTGATTTTAACACATATTAGGTCAAAAACATTGAACTGACACAGACAAACAGACAAAAAGCTCTACAGCAGTAATGTCCAGTCTTATTCACTAAAGAACAATGTGGCTGATGTTTTTTCTCTAACTAAGCTTGACTGGTATAGAAACCAGCAGCCACCAGGCACTTTGCACATAAGAATGGCCACCCTGCTCTTCGTCTTATATTCATAGCAAAACTTCATGCAGTTGGAGGAGTGACAGCCATATAATAATAATATGATCATAAATATGATTAGTTAAAATTAGAACTATTTTAACCAATGCAACATATTTGTCTGACCAAGCACGTGTAACACATTGAGTTAGGCACTGAGAGGCAGGACAAAACCTTGTTTCACACAAGGTCACTTACAGGCATTTTACAGTTGGGCCGGGGAGGAATCGGGAGCACTGTCTATAAAAATGTGAATATATAAATATAATAAATGTAAAAGTAGATATATAGCATTAAAGTCACATTACATTTTAACAAAGAAAGAAAAAAAGAAGGAGAGAATAACACTTACTCCTCTGGGGCAGGTGAATATTCCAGGAGGTCCAGGTGGGCCAGGAGAACCAGGCGGACCCTTTTAGAGACAAAGTTTGGAGAAATAGAAATAACTTTAACCATTAAAAAATAGCACATTATTATTGTTCCTAATTGCATATGGACACTTGGACATCACATTCAGATCCACTAGATTTTGGTACATGGCTGCAGCAGTTTGATTCTATTCAGCCTGAAGGCTATTAGTACAGTTGGGCATTGATTTTGTTCAAAAAGACCTGCAAACAGTCTGCTTTACTATTTAACCCAAATGTGTTGGAACAACTTAAATCAGAATTATCTGCAGCCTATTCAAAAGACCTAAACTATTTCCTCATGGACATAATTTTGTGTGTGGGCTATGCCAGACTAAAACATACAAGGACCTTTTCCAAACTGTTTTTACAATTCTTTTGAACACACTTATATGTTGTAAAAATAAGATTTTTTCTTTCTAGGAACTAATAGGTCTATCCTAAAACAGTTCTAGAGAATTCTTTCCTATCCACCTCATTGTTCTCTTGCCATCTACTAGACTTATTTGTAAGACAACAATATATTTGTTATAAAATTGCATTTTAAACAGCTAATCAATAAACATAATTAATAATATAATTTAAACATAACAAATAACTGCCACATAGATTTGCACTGCATCTTGGTGGTTCAGTGGTCTATTACTCTAGCACACCACCGCTTAAATCTGGGTTTAAATTTTAGCAGTGCTATTGGCCGGCTGGGCATTTACATGGACATGATTGGCTATGTTTTGGGTGCGGCAAACTTTAACCAGATAAAGTGAATGATGAAAGTGAAAAAAAAAAATCTTAAGTTTAAAGATACTAATACAGTATACTAAAGATACTAAGTTATTATAATATAACTTAACTGTTATAAAATGTTACATAGAATTTATTTAAACATAGAACTAAGATAAAACTACATTAAAAAATCAAAATATATAGTCAGCTCAGTCTTAAAATCCTTAAAAAAAATTTATATGAATGACACCAGTTTCGTAGCGTGCAATTACTATAACAACTTACAAGGTCAGTGAAATTATGTGGAGAGTAATGGGATTGTATGAAAACCAGACTTAGTTGTTTATATTTCTAGACATGCTGTCATGTGTGTGTGTGTGTGTGTGTGTGTGTGTGTTGGTCTGCAATACTTACCGGTAATCCGGTTGAGTCTCCTTTTTCTCCCTTGAGTCCATTTAAACCAGGACGACCCTTAAGTAAGAAAAAAAAGAGCCTAATTGATAATGTGCAAACTATACTGACTCCATTTACCACATTTAACAATGCTGAACACCAGCAAGAAGCACAGACAGACTAATAAAACATGCTGGATTTGGCTGACGACATGTTGCATAACTTACCGGGCGACCAGGAAATCCAAATTCGCCTTTAGGTCCAACTGGTCCGACAGGCCCCTGTTTAATACAACCAGATACATAAATAAAATGTCTTTAGGGCAAAGATGTTCACTAATCAATGTAGTCTTTGTAACAGGTGCACACACAAATGGAATCAAGCTGCAGGAAACAGACTAACTGTTCCAGTCGGCCTGCTCTGGTACATGCAACTCTGGCCTCACAACATTTTCCAAAACACTTTGAACAGAAGCAGCTGTAGCCTTACAACAAATGCAACGGGGGGAGGAAAACACTTTAAAATAGAGCCTGGCAAACATAATAATAGAGTCTCAAATGTTTTATAATGACTATCAGGCACGTAAAAATGTCATTATAGTGTCTCTGCACTTACCATCACACCAGGTGGTCCAGGAACACCACTGTCACCCTAGAAAGCATTAAATAGTAATAAGTACTTTATGTGTGTTATGCTAGTTAAAAAAATACAGCGTGCTGTTTTATTAATTCAATTTCTATCTACCACTTTTGAAGCATGTGTGTGTAATTACCACAGACTATAAGTTCAACATATTTTCCTGTATTGAGAATTACTAACAATCACACTAACAATAATTGTCTATGGACAACTGATTGGACAGTTGTTACACATTCAAAAAACTGTAGAACAACTGAATAAGTCATAAACAGTCAAAATATGACTACATTTTGGACAAAAAATGTGTAAATTAGATTTGTAGAAGCGTAATAAAACAACATAGAAACAGTGTTTGATGAAAATGTTTTTCCTATTAGATTTGTTATTATTTTATTTAGCTTTATTTAGAATCAGTCACATGTTAAATGTGTAAGTAGCACTGAGACAAGTAGCTTGTACTTTAACTACTTTTTTAAATAAAGTATATTGTAAGGTACTTTCTTTAAAAAAAAGAGCCAGATAAAGCTCTGCACCTGCAATGTTTTAGCAGAGAAAACCTCATTTGCATGATGCTTAACCAAAGCAGAACAATACTACGGAGCCCCTTAGGGGTCACTAAGGAAAAAAATATATATGAAGAGTGTAATCCGTACCCTCGGTTTAGTAAACCGTACGCACGGTTTAGTAAACCGTACCCACGGTTTAGTAATCCGTACCCTCGGTTTAGTAATCCGTACCCTCGGTTTAGTAATCCGTACCCTCGGTTTAGTAAACCGTACCCTCAGTTTAGTAAACCGTACGCACGGATTGTCTGCGCTACAAGTTTTACTGTGCGCCCACACCCCGTTTTACGGTAATACAGTTGCGAAGCATTGAAGAGAATAAAGCATCTTTTTACAGCTGGGGTGATGGGATAGCAAACTTATTAAAAAGTCAAATCAAAATCTTATCAAATGCCACCCCACAATCATAAATAACACGAGTACTTAGCTTGTGATTTGAGAGTATTTTACCTTAGGAATTTAGAATAATAGGATTGCAAACCAACGTAAAGTGAAATGTACAGTATAAATGTCTGAGACTCATAAAGTCAGTAAGTAGAAGTAGGAGTATTCTTTAAGAGTCTGATGGGGTGATTTGATAATAATTTTATTTGCATTTTACTTTGTTGGTTTGCAATCCTATTATTCTAAATTCCTAGGGTAAAATAGTCTCAAAATCACAAGATGAGTACTAGTGTTATTTATTGATTTATTTATGTATTGTTTATTTATTGTTATTGATTTGACTTTTTAATAAGTTTGCTATCCCATCACCCCAGATTACTACAGTAAAGATGTCTGAAATGTATTCCATTAATAAAAGAGTTAATGCTCTTAAAGAAAAAAGTGGAGTGCTTTCAAATTGGTCTGTAACAATTCCACTTGTTTTAATGGAATTTTAAAATTTAACATTTACATTTACATTTTTACTAGTCCTGTGCCTTAACCACTAGGCCTTAACCACTAGGCTACGGCTTGGCTACGGCTTTACATTTGCATAATTTTACCATGGTATGTCTTTTGTTGCCTATATATATATATATACAGTGTATCACAAAAGTGAGTACACCCCTCACATTTCTGCAAATATTTCATTATATCTTTTCATGGGACAACACTATAGACATGAAACTTGGATATAACTTAGAGTAGTCAGTGTACAGCTTGTATAGCAGTATAGATTTACTGTCTTCTGAAAATAACTCAACACACAGCCATTAATGTCTAAATAGCTGGCAACATAAGTGAGTACACCCCACAGTGAACATGTCCAAATTGTGCCCAAATGTGTCGTTGTCCCTCCCTGGTGTCATGTGTCAAGGTCCCAGGTGTAATTGGGGAGCAGGGCTGTTAAATTTGGTGTTTTGGGTACAATTCTCTCATACTGGCCACTGGATATTCAACATGGCACCTCATGGCAAAGAACTCTCTGAGGATGTGAGAAATAGAATTGTTGCTCTCCACAAAGATGGCCTGGGCTATAAGAAGATTGCTAACACCCTGAAACTGAGCTACAGCATGGTGGCCAAGGTCATACAGTGGTTTTCCAGGACAGGTTCCACTCGGAACAGGCTTCGCCAGGGTCGACCAAAGAAGTTGAGTCCACGTGTTCGGCGTCATATCCAGAGGTTGGCTTTAAAAAATAGACACATGAGTGCTGCCAGCATTGCTGCAGAGGTTGAAGACGTGGGAGGTCAGCCTGTCAGTGCTCAGATCATACGCCGCACACTGCATCAACTCGGTCTGCATGGTCGTCATCCCAGAAGGAAGCTGACGCACAAGAAAGCCCGCAAACAGTTTGCTGAAGACAAGCAGTCCAAGAACATGGATTACTGGAATGCCCTGTGGTCTGACGAGACCAAGATAAACTTGTTTGGCTCAGATGGTGTCCAGCATGTGTGGCGGCGCCCTGGTGAGAAGTACCAAGACAACTGTATCTTGCCTACAGTCAAGCATGGTGGTGGTAGCATCATGGTCTTGGGCTGCATGAGTGTTGCTGGCACTGGGGAGCTGCAGTTCATTGAGGGAATCATGAATTCCAACATGTACTGTGACATTCTGAAACAGAGCATGATCCCCTCACTTCGAAAACTGGGCCTCATGGCAGTTTTCCAACAGGATAACGACCCCAAACACAACCTCCAAGATGACAACTGCCTTGCTGAGGAAGCTGAAGGTAAAGGTGATGGACTAAACCAAATTGAGCACCTGTGGCGCATCCTCAAGTGGAAGGTGGAGGAGTTCAAGGTGTCTAACATCCACCAGCTCCGTGATGTCATCATGGAGGAGTGGAAGAGGATTCCAGTAGCAACCTGTGCAGCTCTGGTGAATTCCATGCCCAGGAGGGTTAAGGCAGTGCTGGATAATAATGGTGGTCACACAAAATATTGACACATTTGGGCACAATTTGGACATGTTCACTGTGGGGTGTACTCACTTATGTTGCCAGCCATTTAGACATTAATGGCTGTGTGTTGAGTTATTTTCAGAAGACAGTAAATCTACACTGCTATACAAGTTGTACACTGACTACTCTAAGTTATATCCAAGTTTTAGTTCTATAGTGTTGTCCCATGAAAAGATATAATAAAATATTTGCAGAAATGTGAGGGGTGTACTCACTTTTGTGATACACTGTATGTATATATATATATACAGTGTATCACAAAAGTGAGTACACCCCTCACATTTCTGCAGATATTTAAGTATATCTTTTCATGGGACAACACTGACAAAATGACACTTTGACACAATGAAAAGTAGTCTGTGTGCAGCTTATATAACAGTGTAAATTTATTCTTCCCTCAAAATAACTCAATATACAGCCATTAATGTCTAAACCACCGGCAACAAAAGTGAGTACACCCCTAAGAGACTACACCCCTAAATGTCCAAATTGAGCACTGCTTGTCATTTTCCCTCCAAAATGTCATGTGATTTGTTAGTGTTACTAGGTCTCAGGTGTGCATAGGGAGCAGGTGTGTTCAATTTAGTAGTACAGCTCTCACACTCTCTCATACTGGTCACTGAAAGTTTCAACATGGCACCTCATGGCAAAGAACTCTCTGAGGATCTTAAAAGACGAATTGTTGCGCTACATGAAGATGGCCAAGGCTACAAGAAGATTGCCAACACCCTGAAACTGAGCTGCAGCACAGTGGCCAAGATCATCCAGCGTTTTAAAAGAGCAGGGTCCACTCAGAACAGACCTCGCGTTGGTCGTCCAAAGAAGCTGAGTGCACGTGCTCAGCGTCACATCCAACTGCTGTCTTTGAAAGATAGGCGCAGGAGTGCTGTCAGCATTGCTGCAGAGATTGAAAAGGTGGGGGGTCAGCCTGTCAGTGCTCAGACCATACGCCGCACACTACATCAAATTGGTCTGCATGGCTGTCACCCCAGAAGGAAGCCTCTTCTGAAGTCTCTACACAAGAAAGCCCGCAAACAGTTTGCTGAAGACATGTCAACAAAGGACATGGATTACTGGAACCATGTCCTATGGTCTGATGAGACCAAGATTAATTTGTTTGGTTCAGATGGTCTCAAGCATGTGTGGCGGCAATCAGGTGAGGAGTACAAAGATAAGTGTGTCATGCCTACAGTCAAGCCTGGTGGTGGGAATGCCATGGCCTGGGGCTGCATGAGTGCAGCAGGTGTTGGGGAGTTACATTTCATTGAGGGACACATGAACTCCAATATGTACTGTGAAATACTGAAGAAGAGCATGATCCCCTCCCTCCGGAAACTGGGTCGCAGGGCAGTGTTCCAGCATGATAATGACCCCAAACACACCTCTAAGACGACCACTGCTTTATTGAAGAGGCTGAGGGTAAAGGTGATGGACTGGCCAAGCATGTCTCCAGACCTAAACCCAATAGAACATCTTTGGGGCAAAGTCTCGAATATCCACCAGCTCCGTGATGTCGTCATGGAGGAGTGGAAAAGCATTCCAGTGGCAATCTGTGAAGCTCTGGTAAACTCCATGCCCAGGAGAGTTAAGGCAGTTCTGGGAAATAATGGTGGCCACACAAAATATTGACACTTCAGGAACTTTCACTAAGGGGTGTACTCACTTTTGTTGCCGGTGGTTTAGACATTAATGGCTGTATATTGAGTTATTTTGAGGGAAGAATAAATTTACACTGTTATATAAGCTGCACACAGACTACTTTTCATTGTGTCAAAGTGTCATTTTGTCAGTGCTGTCCCATGAAAAGATATACTTAAATATCTGCAGAAATGTGAGGGGTGTACTCACTTTTGTGATACACTGTATATATGTGTGTGTGTGTGTGTGTGTGTGTGTGTTATTATATCTAATATATAGTATATTAAGCTGCAAAAAGATGCTTTATCCTCTTCAATGTTTCGCAACTGTATTACCGTAAAACGGGTTTTAGGCTACGTAATTTGAGGGTACGGATTACTAAACCGAGGGTACGGATTACTAAACCGTGCGTACGGTTTACTAAACCGAGGGTACGGATTTTGTCTTCACATATTTTTTTTCCTTAGTGACCCATAAGGGGCTCCGTACAATTCTGTACTTAAAGAAACACAACATAAAAGATGAAACTAATTAGAAAATACAATATTGAAAAGTAACAAAGTATCATGCACGTCCATGCCCCCTGCTGGTCATTAGTGGTTACAGTAAGTAGTAACTTGTCATCAATCCAGCACACATAATACATTTTAAAAACATACGCCTACTACAGTTTGTTGTGTAAGGAGAGCATCCAAAAATCACTTAGTTATCCTTTCTCTGGTACTCTTAAAGAAATAGTCTATGTAGTTAGTAATCTTACTTGTAATTAGCAGAAAAGGCGATGCATTTCTCAGGAGCTTTATTGTTGCTATATTTGGCTGAATGGAATTTAGCTGCCCGTACACTTAATGCATTATATGTGTGTTAACTCTAGTAGTTGTTATTACACACACTTCAGAATCAGTAGATAGAGAATAGGTTAAAAAAACAAAAGTAATTACTTAGTGACTACATGGACTAAAGTGTGACATATACTGTACATTACAAAGCCAAGAATATGTGAAGTTGTATGTGCATGTGTGAGTTTTAACTTAGAAATCACCTTGGTTCCCTTTGGCCAAGTCACTCCAGACCGTAATGATTCTTCTAGACCAATCATTATCCCTGGTTCACCTTTCTCACCCTACATGCAAAACACACATTTATACATAAGTGGATGAGTAGATTACAAGTTAAAAATGTAACTTTTCAAATATAGAATTTCTTTAAAAAAATTAATAATCTAATAATCATTTAAGTTTAAATGCATTGGTGGATAGCCTTATAAAACAAAAATTTGGTTACATACTGTAGGTGGGTGAAAAAGGTTAAACAAACTTTAGGAGAACCTCAGAATAAAAGCTGACAAGCTGATAGTGTGCAAGAACAAAGTCAGAAGAAGCTCTAGTGTGTGCAGTCAGCACTTAAGAATGAGCAATTTGACAATATAAACTATCTCACCATATGATCATATACAAAGATGCAGATACAGTTAAAGTCTTAAGTTTACATAGGCCCTAGCTACAAACAAAAGGTCAGTTAGTCTCACTACAATAGTTTAAGAATGTAAAATATCAGAATTATACTAAAATAATGATTTATATGAGATTTCATTTCTTTCATCAAATTCTCAGTGGCTCATACTGTACATTTGCATACATGTGGTTAGTATTTAATAGCATTGCCTTTAAATTGATTCACGTGTTGGAATTATGTTATTTGGCTTGCAAGCCTCCCTTTTTATATATATATTTTTAACATATTTTTTATAAACTTCTTCTTTTTATACTTTTAGACATTAATATTTAAGGACTTAATTGTTGTGTGTATTTCACCATTTTAGTGTATATGTGTATGTGACACCGTATGTTCCTGTTTTTCTTTTTCGCACAGAAAATGTTCTTGTATTTTATATACTGTACAATGAAAATAAAAGCATTCATTCATTCATTTTCCACCATGCAAAATGATGATCATTATAGCCAAAAAGTTACATTTTTGTTTTATCAGACCAAGTAAGACTTTTGTCTCCATGTGCATACATATTATAATTCATTTTATAATCGACTTGAATTAATAATTTGATATAGAGGAATTGGTCAAAATACAACTTAAATTCAGACAGGACTGGTTAGCAGCTACAGAAAGCATCTGGATGAAATCGAAGCCAGTAAAACAGGTTTTACTATTTTCTAAAAATAAAAAAAGTTACACATATTTGTTCTTGGAGGTCCTTTAATTAAGACATTTAAGAAGTTGTACGAACTGTTTGTTAAATGTATTTACAATTATGACTTCAATGACAATCAGATTTAATGAGCCATTCATGCAGAAATCCAGATAATTACAGACTTTACAATGTTTTTCCCACAAGTCTCACAAGCTTATAGAAAAGCAAGCACGCAGATTCATTGATGTATAGTCAAGCAACCCATTGCAATCTAAACACACACAGACTTGCAGGTTAATGCAAACCATGTGCCAGAAAAGCACCCAAGGCTCTTTTAAAAGAGGTTAGCATTGGATAGCAATCTTCTTGTTTCTAAATGTGTCTGGACTGAATTTGCTGGTGTGTGTGTGTGTGTGTGTGTGTGTGTGTGTGAAAAAAAAAGTCTGTCTGGTAGTCATTAAGCTCTTACACATCAATGCTTTGTGCTGGCCAGATACTCAATATGGAGTTGCTCTTTAATCTTAAATTGAGTGCGTCACTTCACTGATTAGGATCAAACACGTGCATACTGCTATTAGTAGATTATTGGGAGAGTGAGATTCTAACACATCAATATTGGATGATGTAAGAAATGAATCATTATGAAACATGTCAGAGGTCAGATCTGGATTTATTATGTAGAGTGCTGATTTAGACACAAAAAGCCCCTGTTCTTACACAAAGCCCTCAGAAAAGCTCCCCTCTGGACCAGACTCACCTTTAACCCTGGAGGGCCCAGGGCTCCTAGCATGCCACGGTCACCCTTTGGACCTCTTGGCCCCTAATACCACACAAAGTGAAAAAAAAAAGTTAGAAAACAATAATTTGTCCATTAATTACCAATAAATATTCTAATAGTTACTAAAGAACACATAGTTATTCAAGCAAAAAAATCTGAGTTATCTAAGCTGTTAACAATTTACTCAAAAGATTCTAGTTTTTTAATACTTAGTGTTTTTTACTTCCTTTTATAAAGTCCATGCTTTGTTTAAACAGTAGAGCTTTGGTACATAGTAAAGATGCACTGACAAATAGACACACACTATCACCAAAAAGTTTATTTTTTTACGTATTTCCTTTTTACTTTTGGATTTTCACTCAATTTCTCAAAAATGTTGTTGTCTCCAGTTCACATATTTCTCACTTATCATACAACATCTGGAGTGATGAGGGGCCATCTATGTTTTAAGACATTGGTTGCCTACCACTTTCATCTTTTTTAAACTTGAAAACATGAAACCTGCCCCAGTCCACAGTAGGCACCGTTGCAGATTCTTACACTCATTTTAATTACTGAATTTATGCATTTCTGAATAAGCAATTGCTAACAGGTGTAAAATAAAAAAAATATATAAAGGACAATATGTGCCTCCAATATGTGCTGCATCAGTTCCACCACAGCGTTTTTAACTTTTTTTCCAGCCTGTGCACAAAGCGAGGTCTACAAAGACATGAAGAAATGTTTGTCCAGTGGCCTGCACAGAGCCCTGACCTCAGCCTCACTGAACAGCTTTGGAATGAACTGGAACATCAATTCAGACTTTCTAGATCATCTTCAGCACCCAGCTATACAAATGCTCTTTTGACTGAATGTGCACAAACTCCCACAGACATACTTAAAAGTCTTATGAGAAGCCTTGTCAGAAGAGGGTTGTTGTTATAGCTGAATAGATCACACTCTATTTTAATACCATTTGTTTTTGAAATTGTACGTCCAACAAGCTCAGTCAGGTGTCCAAATACTTTTGGCTAGTGTATGTTGACTAACCTTTGTTAATACAGAACATATTTGATCCCAAACACATTAACATTATGTATTTACATTTTTTAAAGCACTTAATTCAAAGATGCCTGGGTTATTGTGCACATGTCACCGTATCTGGATTGCCCTATACTTGTAGCAATATTATTTGAACTGGATCAGAATTTGAAATAAATGCTATTGGAATACCTGGACTAGATGCTAGATGTAGTGCTTTAAGCTTCTAAAATGAATTTGTCAGTGGTCTCAAGTCTTGAACATATTCAAAAACTGTATTAAACTGTATAATTAAATGTAACTCTAACAGAACTGACAACACAGACAGAAATATGGTAATACATAATTATCCTTGATATTACATATATTCATATATACCTAAAAGCATAAGTGATATAAGACTACTAACCATGATCCCTTGTGTTTCAAAATTCCCTGAGAAGTTGAAGAGGCCCTCAGTATCATTTAGCATTAACTAGTATGGAGATAAAAAGTAAATAACAATTATCAAATAAGTTAAGTCTACAAAAAAAAAATTATTAAATAAATTGAGTCTACAATAACACTCATCTAATCAATACAGTAATAACAATTATCTAATTAATCACTACAGAGAATAAATTCTAAACACGTTTAAATGTGTTCACGTCTTGAACTCACATCCTGAAGGTTGATGACAGGTCCTGGTGGTCCGGGTGGCCCTGGTGGACCAGGAAGACTGACTCCATCTTGACCTCTTTCTCCCTAAATTTTAAAACACACCACACACACACACACACACATTTGACATGTTTATAGCTAGTGTGCATCAAACACATATTGGCAGAAACATACAGGTCTTTGTGTACCCACTTTTTGTCTTATATCTCCTTTCTCTCCCTTCTCGCCCTGGAGTAAAACAAAGACAAAGTGAGCACCAATTCAACAACAATATAATGTTTATAAACAGATGAACTCCAGCAAAGGCTCCAGAATTTGCTGATTCTATTTTCTAAAGTTTTCTAAACAACAAATCAGAAGAAAAATGAGACAATATGAAAAATGCAAAAGAATAATTAAATAAATAAATAATATAAAATTAATATAAAGAAACCTAATTGAAAAAATGACTTTTATATGAATGTAGACAGTATGAACCCAAATTTTGTCTGTTTAATTTCATTTAATTTGTTATTACACATTCATTCCTGCATTTCAGACCTGCAACACGTTCCAAAAAAGTGGGCTAAGTAATGAGGTAAAAAAATCTAAATAGGGATGGGAGTGGTGTGATGGCAGCATTAATGCCAAAATGTACATTGAGATTTTAGAACATAAGCTGCCCTTAGAACAACATATTTTCCATGGACATCTGTGCATTTTTCAGCAAGAAAGTGCAAAACCACATGTTGCACATGTTAAAAAGGCATAACTGCTGAAGAAAAGAGTACGGGTACTGGACTGGCCTGCCTGCAGTCCTGCCCTGTCCCCAATAGCATGTGTGGAGAATTTTGAAATGAAAACACTGCATTTATATTTGCATTTTCCATACTGTCCAAACTTTTTTTTTTATTTGGGTATGCAATTCTATACACATCACCCAAATCAAAGATACAGTGTATCACAAAAGTGAGTACACCCCTCACATTTCTGCAGATATTTAAGTATATCTTTTCATGGGACAACACTGACAAAATGACACTTTGACACAATGAAAAGTAGTCTGTGTGCAGCTTATATAACAGTGTAAATTTATTCTTCCCTCAAAATAACTCAATATACAGCCATTAATGTCTAAACCACCGGCAACAAAAGTGAGTACACCCCTTAGTGAAAGTTCCTGAAGTGTCAATATTTTGTGTGGCCACCATTATTTCCCAGAACTGCCTTAACTCTCCTGGGCATGGAGTTTACCAGAGCTTCACAGGTTGCCACTGGAATGCTTTTCCACTCCTCCATGACGACATCACGGAGCTGGCGGATATTCGAGACTTTGCGCTCCTCCACCTTCCGCTTGAGGATGCCCCAAAGATGTTCTATTGGGTTTAGGTCTGGAGACATGCTTGGCCAGTCCATCACCTTTACCCTCAGCCTCTTCAATAAAGCAGTGGTCGTCTTAGAGGTGTGTTTGGGGTCATTATCATGCTGGAACACTGCCCTGCGACCCAGTTTCCGGAGGGAGGGGATCATGCTCTGCTTCAGTATTTCACAGTACATATTGGAGTTCATGTGTCCCTCAATGAAATGTAACTCCCCAACACCTGCTGCACTCATGCAGCCCCAGACCATGGCATTCCCACCACCATGCTTGACTGTAGGCATGACACACTTATCTTTGTACTCCTCACCTGATTGCCGCCACACATGCTTGAGACCATCTGAACCAAACAAATTAATCTTGGTCTCATCAGACCATAGGACATGGTTCCAGTAATCCATGTCCTTTGTTGACATGTCTTCAGCAAACTGTTTGTGGGCTTTCTTGTGTAGAGACTTCAGAAGAGGCTTCCTTCTGGGGTGACAGCCATGCAGACCAATTTGATGTAGTGTGCGGCGTATGGTCTGAGCACTGACAGGCTGACCCCCCACCTTTTCAATCTCTGCAGCAATGCTGACAGCACTCCTGCGCCTATCTTTCAAAGACAGCAGTTGGATGTGACGCTGAGCACGTGCACTCAGCTTCTTTGGACGACCAACGCGAGGTCTGTTCTGAGTGGACCCTGCTCTTTTAAAACGCTGGATGATCTTGGCCACTGTGCTGCAGCTCAGTTTCAGGGTGTTGGCAATCTTCTTGTAGCCTTGGCCATCTTCATGTAGCGCAACAATTCGTCTTTTAAGATCCTCAGAGAGTTCTTTGCCATGAGGTGCCATGTTGGAACTTTCAGTGACCAGTATGAGAGAGTGTGAGAGCTGTACTACTAAATTGAACACACCTGCTCCCTATGCACACCTGAGACCTAGTAACACTAACAAATCACATGACACTTTGGAGGGAAAATGACAAGCAGTGCTCAATTTGGACATTTAGGGGTGTAGTCTCTTAGGGGTGTACTCACTTTTGTTGCCGGTGGTTTAGACATTAATGGCTGTATATTGAGTTATTTTGAGGGAAGAATAAATTTACACTGTTATATAAGCTGCACACAGACTACTTTTCATTGTGTCAAAGTGTCATTTTGTCAGTGTTGTCCCATGAAAAGATATACTTAAATATCTGCAGAAATGTGAGGGGTGTACTCACTTTTGTGATACACTGTATGTGAGTTATAACGGTGGGGACAGGATGTGCCTTTGTGTGATTTAATATAAAGTCTAGGAAATACTGTAATACTCACATTTTTTCCTGGAAGTCCCTGCAGTCCAGGTGCTCCATCAGGTCCTCTGGGACCAGGTTCTCCCTGCAAGGATGGACAAGAAATTACCATATAAATATTTTCTCTAATAGTCGTCTTTTGCTTGTCATATGTTTGTCATATGTAATATTTTACACTTTTACACAATGATGACAGTACAGGTAGTTTGTGTACACATGATTCCTCAGTTTAAGTACAATGTCTAACACAGTCGTGGACAATTTTGTATCTCCAATTCACCTCACTTGCATGTCTTTGGACTGTGGGAGGAAACCGTAGCTCCCGGAGGAAACCCAAGCAGACATGGAAAGAACATGCAATCTCCACACAGAAAGGACCTGAACCGCTCTACCGGGGCATGAACCCAGGACGTTCTTGCCGTGAGTCCAATGTGTTTGTCTTATGTCAAGAAGTAATTACAAAAAAGATGAAAAAGATGTTTTTTAACCAAATATCTATTTAAACTTTATGGCACTATTCCATATTGAGGAATATTTGATAAAAAATAAATCTTTGTTGTTTAAATAACACACATGATGCTGACAATTTGAGATGTTAGATTTTCTCTGAGGAGCCACCATGCGCCAATAAGATAGTTCTCATGTAATACAAATTTCAACTAATGGGGCAGTGATTAATGCTTAATATTTTACATTACACATTTTATAAAATATTTAAAAAACAATATATTAACTTCTTACATTTTTGGTAGTATAATAAGTTACTAACAAAATATAGGTTAATGCTGCATTTGGTAAATCTATTCATATTATTTTTGTGAAGTGAATGACAAAAATAATATAACTATGAAGTAATTTTTTGAAAACAAAAATAAAGTATGTGATAAAACTCGATAAGTGTGAATTAACATAAATGTGCTAGAAAGATAGTAAAAGTGCTTAATGAATATGTTAAAATAACATGTTGGGAAGGTTACTTGACCACAGCAGATGTGTTGTTTGTACTTTCACAGATGGCATTTGGATGTCAATGAGATCTAAGGGGAAGGAAATATGTGGAAACAGCAGCCTCTTTTGGCCATCAGGAATAAAATACAGTGTTTGCATATTTTAATATTTCCTGATAAAAACAAGAGGCTATATGTAGCAATATGGATCAGTGCTTTCAAAAATAAAAAGAAATAAAGCCCACTGTATGCATGTATTTTCCTTATTGTGTTACTGACCTTCTCTGAGGTGCCTGGAAGTCCATCTTGACCCTGAATCACAAAAACACAGGAGACCCAATGCACTATTTGATTTGGTGTAATATAGCATAGAACATGGCAGAAAAACCAATTACATAAGAATTGTCAACAAATATATTATATTTATGTTTGCTGTATACTGTATGTAGACTGCGTATATAGCACTCAATGCATGCGCTTACAACTACAGCTCAGAATGTATACAACCAATAAAAAACTATAATAGGGAAAATAATCTCTGTAACACTTTACCAAAACAACCTACCTTTGGGCCTGGAGCACCCTGAAGGCCAGGGAGACCCTAAGGAGAAGAAGAAAAAATCAGAAAAATAGTTAAAAATAATAGAGTTTGAGAATGCAAACAAAAGACTAAATTTCAAGCCACTACAAGAACACCTAAGGAAAAGGTTCATCCTGCTACTGTAGATGCACTTACAGGAGGCCCTCTAGGAAGTGAAGGCCCATAGCCACTGCCGCCAGCCATTCCTGAACTCTCTGAATCCTACAAGCACACACACACACACACACACACACACATGTTGTTGGTCCAGCTCTATTGTGTTAACATCAAATATAAAATTTGAATTTTTACTTTAAAAGATTAGTAATTCTGATAATAATAATAATAATAATAAATTTTATTTATAAGCGCCTTTCATAACACTCAAGGACACTTTACAAGAGTTTTTAAAACAAACATACAAAAGGACACCAAACATACAAAAGGACACAAAACATACAGGGACAATAAAGTGGAAATTACAGAGAATAGGCTATTTTGAACAGGTGAGTTTTGAGTCTAGATTTAAAAAGAGGAAGAGAATCTATGTTACGGATGTCGGGTGGGAGGGAGTTCCAGAGTTTGGGAGCAGAGCGGCTGAAGGCTCTGCTCCCCATGGTACTCAGACGAGCAGTAGGCAAAGAGAGATGAGTGGAAGAGGAGGATCTGAGCGAGCGGGAGGAAGATGCGATACTGAGAAGATTTGACAGATATGGGGGGGCAAGATTATGGATGGCCTTGAATGTATAGAGAAGAATTTAGAAATTGATTCTATATTTAACAGGAAGCCAGTGGAGTTGTTGAAGGGCAGGTGTAATGTGATGAAATGAAGGAGTTTTAGAAATAATACGAGCAGCTGCATTCTGGACCAGCTGAAGCTTATTGAGGGATTTATGAGGAAGGCCAAAGAGGAGAGAATTACAATAGTCAATACGGGAGGTAACAAGACGATGAACAAGAATAGAGGCAGTATGGGGGGTGAGGGAGGGGCGTAGACGATTAATGTTACGGAGATGAAAATATGCAGACCGGGTTATATTACTGATGTGAGAGTGAAAGGATAAAGAGCTATCTAGGATGACACCCAGACTCTTAACCTGAGGTGAGGGGGAGACTGAGGAGCTGTCGATCGGGATAGAGAAACTGTCAACTTTAGATAGTGTGGATTTTGAACCGCAAAGCAATATTTCAGTTTTATCACTATTGAGTTTTAGGAAGTTAGAGGTGAACCATGTTTTTATTTCAGATAAACAGTTTAAAAGGGATAAGGGTGGGAACATAGTACTTGGTTTACTAGATAGGTAGAGCTGGGTATCATCCACATAGCAGTGGAAATCGATGTTAAATGTGCGAAATACATTACCAAGGGGCAGAAGGTAAATGATGAAAAGGAGGGGCCCCAGCACAGAACCCTGGGGCACACCAGATAAAACAGGAGAAAACTGAGATCTGAAGGATTTGAGTTGAATGAACTGAGTGCGGCCTGAGAGATATGAATGAAACCAGTCAAGTGCGATATGGTTAATGCCTATGGAAGATAGTCTGTTTAGAAGAATAGTATGATAAATAGTGTCAAAGGCTGCGCTCAGATCGAGAAGAATGAGAATGGAAAATAAACCGGAATCAGCTGCCATAAGAAGGTCATTTGTGATCTTAATAAGAGCAGTTTCTGTACTATGGAGGGGGCGAAAACCAGACTGGAATTGTTCGTAGAGGCAATTTTGGGATAAAAAGGTATGGAGTTGAGTGGCAATAACTTTTTCAAGTATTTTGGAAATAAACGGGAGGTTAGAAATGGGGCGGAGGTTATTAAAATTATTGGGATCTGAGCCAGGTTTTTTCAAGATAGGAGTAATAGCTGCTGTTTTAAAGAGTGTAGGAACAATTCCACTAGTAAGTGAGGAATGAATAATGGCAGTTATGAGGGGGAGCAGAGAGGAAAGACAGGATTTGACTAAAACTGTAGGGAAAGGATCAAGCTGACATGTAGAAGGCTTTGATTTGATAATAAGGTGTGGACCGTGTATTTGCGGCTATGGTGATAAAACCAGTTAACAATATAACTTATCCTGCTGCCTTGAATAATTTTATCCTTGTAAAAGCATTGCTAGATATTGTAATGGGATGGGGCCTGCACCAGCAATGATGAAAATGAATCCAAGTGCAGGATGTGTCACCAAGGTAGAACATTACTGTGGCTAAAAAGCCACTAACAAAAAAGGGGAAAAGGAACAACAGAGAAATAAGTGGTAAAAATAATAATTAAAAAAAAAACCCAAAACATCCGCAGCCTGCACTGGAGACAGTGGATAGGACAGAGATCTGTCTGCTACAACCCAGTTCTCAAAAAAAGAAAGATAGGGAACCCTATGGAAACAGCAATGCAGCCCATGCCCAAAGTGAATTGACAGGTGAGTTCTGGTTTGGAGGAGGAAAATCATACTACCGGTGAGGCAATTAGTTCTCCCAGTATAGTTCCGTCATGATGGGCAAAAGTGCCAAAGCATATGCTTGACAGCATGTTTGCCAACAGAGGAGCTGGTGAGGGAAAAACACCACCTGAAGCAAATTAATGCTTAACAGGGTGCAGGTGACTGGCAGTTAAGAGAAAGTGACACGTCAATCATCTGCGCCTCAATTCCCCCTCTGCTGGTCATATTTGGGAGCCACGATGGCGATCTCCATGGCAGGTGGACTTGATGCAGATTAAACTTACCAAAGCATCAAAACTGAAGTGTGCAGGTGGACCCGGAGGCCCAGGAGGTCCAGGCAGTCCTTTTTTGCCCTCTGGTCCTACAGGCCCTTGTTGTCCTTGGAGACCTGGCTGGCCTGGGTCACCCTGATAAAGAGATTGAAAACAGATCAATCTAAAGTAGTCTATATGTTATTTATCTCAAATATTTTTATTCAGTGAATATGATTAGTGCTAATACAACTGTGAAGTTCTGCATGAAGTCATTCCAATGCAAGTACCTTTTGTCCTGGAAGTCCAGGCAATCCAGCTTCACCCTATTGATAAGTACATGATATTATTTGAAATTGATGGGAATTACATCAACAAACCACCACAATACACAACCAACAACATATAAATGTATCAAATGTTGTCTTTATTGTACCTGTTCTCCTTTTATACCATCTTCTCCTGGTTCACCATCTCTGCCATTAGCACCCTGTAAGATAAAAATATTATTATTATTTCCTGTCAAGCTAAAAGAGCTTAAGACACATTGAAATCGAGATGTATATCAAATGTTGCACCTTTCAAAACTTGATTAAATTTGGTAACCAATAGATGGGTACACTTACACTAACCATAAACAAATGATTTTCTTAGTCAGAATACTGAATATTTTCTTTTATATATATTTAATTTTATTGTAATACAAACACAACACACATCTCTTTGGATGGGACTTTGCAGAGTCACCTGCCTTTGCAGTGTGCTGGTTAGAGCTATGAAAAATGCAAAATGAACTTTCTAAATAAATCTGCCTGCAATAAAAAATAAGCTGTCTGAGGAGAAATAATGTGTTAGCGAGATGTTAGGTTGGAACATGTTTCATTCAGGATGAAGAGTTTTTTTTTTTTTTAAACACAAAAAGTAATAATTAAAAAACAAAAGATAATAATAAAATCACCCTCATAATTATGTTTAGTTTGCCATGAAAAAAGGCAAGCAACCAGTGGGATACTTGAAGTCACAAACACACACAGGTAATGCTCAAACAGCTATTTAAGCTTTGTAAAGCAAAAAAAATGCCAACACAGTGTACCGACATCCTTTAGTAACTTTATTTGACAGGCATTAGTCCAGAAAACGATCCCATATAATAAAGCTAACACAGAGGCTGAAATGGCCTTTAACCTCTTATCAGAAAGATTTTTTGGTATGCAGGCCAGTTAAAACAGTGTCTTCATTTAACATTGTGCACAATTTTTAAAAGGTTAGCAGGTTAAGATAAATAAGTGGTTAGTTAATTAGATTTTTATTTAAAAGGCAGTTTCCCCAATGACACAAGAAGTTCATGTTCCATGAGAAGCGTTTAGCTTTAGTTAGTTGACACCATTCTCTCTAGCTCCCTCTCTTCCTCACTCTCTCACACATTCACACAAACACAAGAATATTTACTTTCCCCTTTATCCAACAGTCTATTCCTCTGTACAAGTTGCCGGCTTGTGTTGGAAACCTGCTCTTTGTTTCCTCTTTAAAACCAAGATGTAAGGCTTGGTCTGATTAGATTTTCTGCTGGCTCTAGTGTTGGCATTCTTCCCATCTCCTTTCCATGAAACTTAACTGGTATTGTGGCGATTTCTTAGCCATCACAATGGAACTGCCCTGGACAGGCGAGCTTCCTCTAGAGGTGGCATAATAGTCCTCTTATAAGCAGGCGCCACAGATGGATCCATGCTAGACATAGTCTGTACTAGTCACTAAAGTAGCTATCCTGCTCTTTTTATAGCCACTCCCAGTTGGTACTCCCCTCTCTTTATTCAATTTTAAGAGGACTTGGTTGTAGCACACTGGTGGATGGAGCAGCTGACTTTTTATTTTTTTATTGTGACAACCAATTTTCATTTTAATTTTATCCCTTTTTCCACCATCTTTAGTTAGTTTCCATTATTTTGGCCAACGCTTTACTTTTGCCATTTCTCTAATTGGTTTGTGGCTCTTCAGCCTTAGTATTGTTCCTGTATATCATCATGTATATTAGTAGCAAGTGAAAGCAAATACAGTAAAAGTCAGAGGTCAGAGATTTAGTTAGCAAAATACAAGCAGATGGAACATGTTGTGGGGAAATCCTGCCTTTTGTGGTCCATGGTTTTTATTTGCCACCTGGGACCAGACTCTATACCTCAGCCAAGTCAAAATTTGAGCCAAGCTCAAATCCAGACCCAGCTTCAATTCCAGACTCAACATCAAATCCAGAACCAGCAACAAATCCAGACCCACTAAACCAGTCCTCAATTACCTGAAACAGAGCACGAATCAGCTAATTCAGAGGGTCAACACATTACACCTGAGTGAAAACCTGCTGCTTCAAATTTATTAGTACACTCTGCACTCTAACATTACAGTGCTTTTGGCATACTCTACCAAAGCTAAGTTATTAAACTACTGTACTTACACTACTGATCCATTATTGTTATATGAATATAATATGGTGAGTGCCTACAGCATTTTAAATTCAGATGTCACATATTTTGAAAATGCTTAAGCTGATTTTTCTTACAACAGTTTGTTCTGTTTCTATTAAGACGTATATTTTAGGGCTCAGTCTGGACTAAGTCTTACCCTGAATTTACCCCATATGTATGCGTAGTGCAATCATGAAATGGGATGTGTGACAATCTCTTTTGGGAATAACGTTATTTGCGTACATATTATATTGTGTAATTAAAAGAGCGCTGGGGTGGCAGAGCTATAAAGTATGCTAGCCCACTACTGTAGAGATCCGGGGATTCAGGGTCCAAATCTCAGTGTTATCCGTCAGTCGAGCGTTTGCACAGACATGATTAACTAATAAGGGGGAAGGATGGCTAAAACAGCCCAGCCACTGAAGGGTGCATTTGTCTGCTATCAGTGCCAGTCCCACGGCCGAATAAAAATAGGAAGGTTGCATCATAAAGGACATCTGGCATAAAAACTGTGCCAAGTCTGACATGCGGACCAGATGTGTTGTGGCAACCTCTAAATATGGGAGCAGCTCCATTAAACACATTCAAATATAATTCCATAAGCAAAATGATTCTGGTGTGGATTACCCTTTAGCATCTCATGTAAAAACAATACTCACTGGGATTCCAGGTTTACCCATCTCCCCATCCTTCCCATCTTTCCCAGGAGCCCCTGAAGGTCCTGTTAACCCTGGAGAGAGACCAAGAGGGGAACCAGGAGGGCCAGGTTGCCCTGGAGGTCCTGGAGGCCCAGGTGGACCCTGGTGGAGAAGGACTCATGTTAGTCAAGTAAAATCTATTTCTATTATGCTTTTTTACAGTAGACATAGTCTCAACGCAACTTTACAGATTCCAGGACAAAAAAAAGACATTTTGAGCAAGCCAAGGGCAACAATGGCAAAAAAACTTATTATAATTATAAATATTACAATTATATTAATAATTAATACAAATTATGGGTATATTTATTATGTTTTCATTATTAAACATAATAATGTGTAACCAAATTAAAGAGCTATTGTATCCCATGTAAATATGGATTAAACTCACTTTGATGACCTCTGTGTCACTGTCAAAGTCCTCAAATCCTGAACCATCAATTGCATCCTGCATATTTATAAAGAACATGACATCATAAAAAATCAGTAAACGAATGTGACAATCCTTAATGAAACTGTTTATGATCATTTAATTTACAATAAACGCTAATCAAACCTTAACAACAAACTCTACTTTGGTTAACATTTTTCCAATTTATGTATTACATATAACATACAATATAGTCATTAGGACTATAAATGACTATATATATAAAAAAAAATGTGCATAGCAATGCCTATGTAATAACAATCGTGTATGTCATGGGCAGGGATAAATTCAATGTTGGGCTGATGGTAGTTACTCAAAATACATACGTTGAATGCAACAGACAGCATGAAGACCTAAGTCACTTTTATAAAGGTCAAATTATTAACTTAAAAGGAAAAAAACCCACATCAGCAATTTCTAGAATTGTTCTAAAGTGGTAAAACATGATTCCCTTTTAAATGGTCATTATTCATTAGCCACATACAGTATGAGCTGGTTATCATGTTAACAGAAAAATACTGCTAGCATTTTAGACAAAAAAGAGAATACTTTTTTGTGCTCACTTACATAATAATTAATGTATAGATTTTTATTAGTAATTAACAGAAATGACAAATAACAGGTGAGATTCAGAAACCAGCATTGTTGTGATAGTTGTTATTGAACAGGACACAATAGGACACATGGTAAATATTTTACAAACTGAGCAGTGTCAGAATTATAATGGAAAAAAAAAAGAGCACATACCACATATCGGATTGCCCCTCCTCGTCCTGGTGGTCCCGGAGGCCCAGGAAGGCCAACTCCAGAATCACCCTAAAAAACAAAACTTTTCACTGGATTGCTTTTTTCATTTCAAGTATGTTACAAAAACCGCAGGTGTATATTGATTCTTTATGACAGAATAGTTCTAAAAGAGTAGTAGATAGTTTTAATATTAGCAAAGAATAAGCAAAATGTACACAAAACCACTGTAGTTAATGCTGACAGATAGGCAAGGTAAAAGAGAGATAAGGCAACATTTCAGGTTAATAAAAATTAACAGACTTGACAAGAGAAATGTGACAAAATAATGTTTAAAATTACCTTTTCTCCTTTGATTCCTGGGTCACCTTGTACGCCTGGAAACCCTGGAACTCCAGTTCCTCCCTGCAGGTAAAGAAAATAACCATGTATATCTAAATGTTACACAACTGAACTACGCATAGCAAAATTGTTAAAATTAAAGGGGGGGATTCAATGTACAATTTTAACCCTTGTAAAAAGGAGACTCCATATGTAAATACAGGTGCTATTATTCTCCAGGTACACCAAAATATAAAGGAATGAGCAGACCAGTTGTGTCATTCTTTTTTCTATTCTTTTTCAGATGTTTGATCACACTTCCACTTGTCTTTGTATCTTTCAAATTTGAACATGAAACACGAGTCAGCAGTAAAAGAACAATTTATACTCACTGGTTGACCATCTTTTCCATTACTGCCCTGAAAAACAAAACACATTCACATGAAAGCTAAATTTAATCCAATTTCAAATCAGTAAGGTCTAACACTCTAAAATTCTAAAAGGTCTAAAATTCTGTCTATTCTGTCTGTACAAAATTAAATACTTTTAACTTCTTAATTAAAAGAAAAATAAATAAATAAAAACAGAATAAATCAAAATGAGTTAATTAATATATAGTATTACTATTATCTGCCTTCAGGTGTATTGCTAATCTGATCTAACATGGTCACGTTTATGCACAAAATAAATTTATCTTCCACAAAATGCATTATAAAAAAACAAAACAAAACATGAAATTTCATCAAAATTTAATTTTATTTATACAAATGCATGTAATACCACTAAATGCTACATTTAATGATAAAATATACAGTCCTGTAATGGAATTGCTGATTATGACAAATATGACAAAATAACTTACATCATATAGCAGAAATTTAGACAATCCAGCTGTTATTGTATACTCACGGGTAAGCCGTCCTTCCCTGGAGCACCAGTAGGTCCTGGTGGTCCTCGGGCCCCTGGCTCTCCAAACCAAGTTGCAGCATCTTCCTTGGGACTTAATGGATTAGATGTGCCTGGAAGTCCAGGAGGACCAGGGGGGCCAGGAGGTCCCTGATCTCCTTTCTCCCCTTTGTGCACTGGAATCATCACAGGATACTCCTGGCAACAACCACATAACAAACAGAATAATGCACTTGTACATGTGGGGCAAAAGTTTGACTACTAGTGAAGTAGTCTGTGCTGTGGCAGCTCAGTAATTAAGGTACTGGACTAGTAATCAGAAGGTTGATGGTTCAAACTTTACCACAGCCAAGTTGCCACTGTCAGGCCCCTGAGCCAGGCCCCTAACTTTCAATTGCTCAAACTGTATTATAAGTGTAAGTTGTAAGTGTAGTCATAAGTGTAAGTTGCTTTGAATAAAAGTGTTTGCTAAATGCTTTTATTTTGTTTTTTTTGTATTTCATACAATGATCAAAACAAATCTGAAACCTAGATTTGCAATAGCTACTTGAAGAGCTAAAAATATCAAGGAGTGCTGACTCTCATGAATGTCCCCACACAGTCACCCAACCTAAACTCCAGTGAGCATTTATGCTTTTTGGATTATTGTGAAATCTTCCCTGGAATAATAAGGATTTTAAGATTTTGCACAAACTTGTAAAGTCCATGTCAGCTCAAGTGTATGCTATCAATACTTAAAAATCTAAAACTGTTTAACTCAAATTGTGATTATAAAATTTGTTATTTCAAAAAATGTATTAAATGTAAGAATAATTTAAAATGCATTATTATTTTCACCAATGGTTTTAGATTTTTGGCCTCCCCTGTACATATAGTAACACTATCAGTTCAACATGAAATGAATTTTCTGCATGTAAAGACATAGTATGTTCTATTTGGTTAAAATTGAGTATTTGACTTACACTTCCTTTTAGATATACAGCTTTCTCTGTTTTGTTTGGTTCTGTGCAGACAAGCAAAAACAAGGGGGTTATTATTCAGGCAATAATAATTACATAATAATTAGGAATAAAATTATTTATTAGTTATTATGTAATAAGTTTACCCTTAGAAATTAGTAATTAAGAACTAATATTGAAAAGTACTGATATACTGAATATACACTAATGAGCCAAAACATTAGGCTCACCCCCCTTGAGTAATTGAGTATTGTGATTCAGTGATACTCAATATTAAATGTCAAAACAAAAAAAAATCAATTTATAAGGAGTGTATTGTACTAAGAAGTGAGCAGAAAGCTAATCTTAGACCAGACTCTACAGGTCATTTTAAATTTAAATAGGAACAATCAGCATGTGTCTCACCCTTGTAAGTGATAATCTCATCTTGGCCTGATGCCTCCTCTTCCTCCAGATCTTCATCATCAGATGGAATTGCAGATGATGACTCAGTAGGAGGTGCACTGACAGGCAGAGTCTGATCTTCCTCAGGCTGTGGTCAGAACAACAGAGTACTTAAAGCTGGCAGTTTCTTAAAACGTACCACTTTTGCTTGACTTGACATTAATACACACTGCCTTTTTAGCTTTGTCTTTTTTAAGTTTAACTTCAGCCTGTCAGCTCCTTATATTACTAGCTTTTTACCAATTTTACCTTGCGAGTGTACTTTAGCCATATTGAATCAGGGGCTAACAAGTCAGCTTTTTCAGGGAGCTGTACTTTAGGGGCTTTGAGTGTAATTAATCACATTATCTTTTTGCATAGCTAATGTATTGCGTCTGTATGTGCTGTTTACTTTCCCGGAAAATTTCAAAGCACAATGACCACTACATGTGGATGAATCTTTGTACTGCCAGGCCACAGTAGTGGATCTTTCAGTAATATAAAAACTGATGATAGAAGATCAGACATTTATAGAAGGCAGACATTTATGTACATATTCAACCAACAGGAGAACCTAAAATGACCTCATCATGATTGGTAACCAAGCTAAAGTTTGAATTCTAGGGTTAGTTATTTGCCCCATTTTAAACCACCATTTTCCTCATTCTGCCATGCCCTGGAAGATTCTTGACAGGACTATGAACAGCAAACTTCTTGGTAACATTTCAAACAATTGAATCCAGGATACCAAGGTCTTTGGAGATAGTCTTGTACCCTTTAGACTACATGTGCTTGGTGATAATAACATTTCTGGGCTGCTCAGACAGCTCTTTGTGCCATTGTAAACAAGGAACAGAAAATAAAACTGGCCTTTTTAATGATCAAAGCCACCATTCATAGGCTAATTAATGTCATATGAGCATTGACAAGGGAACAGGCGACTCTAATTTGCAATTAATCATAGATTACTCTCATTTTGTCCTTTGTTGCAAACTAATCAAAGAGTGCCATTATTTCACAGCCCTGGCATTGCTTTTAATTTTTAAATATTTTGTTGTTGTTCTTCTGTGTCAAACATGTGGGTTTATATATATTTAAGCAGTTTCACTAAACAATGACTTTCAGAAGATGTTTTTTCCTTGGTGTACTTAATATTCAGGGGTGCCAATAATGTTGTATAGAACTGCATCTATCCTTAACACATAATGTTAAAGGATAATGTTATCCTTAACACTGAATGATAAAGATTTAGAGGTTAATTCACAAATACATTCTGTGTAAATCATGAAAACGTTTTACCAAACCTTTTTTGATCTGTTTTGACTGCCCAACAACTGTACTTTGACTTTTGTCATAAGTGAGCTTGTCATCACATGTGTTTCCATGAGGCTGTGTGTGGGAAGATCTGGGTGTGAGTATTGGTATTATATTGGTGGTGTTTGAAATTAAACTAACATCCACTGTGAAAAATACATCTAAACATTTATAACACATACACATATACCTTTGATAGTGAACTCCAGACGTTCAAAGCTACAGACTTCTAAGAACTGGATGCTGATACTGAATTATTTAGAGTCCGTATCACAAGCAGATTGTTGACCCAATTAGGCCTGCAAAATCTCTCGGTGTCTTAGTAGTGTTAAGCATGTGTGTTAAAGTATGTAAGTTTGTTTAACTGCTTACAATAGAGTATTCTCTCTCTTCATGAACTTTCTTTACTTCATCTGTTTCACTGTCATCATAAATGTCATCTCCACTGCCATATCCAGATGCCTGCAACAATAAACATTTACTTATTTACATTTTTAGCATTTAGCAGACACTTTTATCCAAACTGACTTACAGTATACAATCAAAGCAATTGAGGGTTAAGGGCCTTGCTCAACCAAGTAATGGTGGGGTTTGAACTGGCAACCCTCAGATTACTAGTCTAGTACCTTAACCGCTAGGCTACACTGCCCTTATGAACTTATGAACACAAAAACTTCTATCTAAGGGTTAAATATAAATTTTCTACATTGATTAGATGCTTCATATCCAAAACTATTTATAGTTGTGACTGAATACAATGGAATTAATAGAGGTCTAAGGATCTTGCTTATGGGTTCAACAGTGACAACTTGACAATGGTGGGGTTTGAACAAGTAACCTTTGGTTAGTAGTCCAGTATTTTAACCACTGAGTTAGCACTGCAGTGTAAATGATGAATTTATATAAGATGATCTATAATCAACAAATTTTGTCATACTACACATTTTCTGTGTATTGGAAGAAACATCGGTACACAAAAAAACACACTGCTGTTCAAACAATAATATTAGTCAGAAATTATTATTCTCCATTTTTGTTAAATACAGTTTCACTGTTAGCAACCCCACAGGAAAACTAAATACTGTCATGTAATATGGCATACTATAAGAATGTCATTAAGTATATCACCATTACTGAAGTGACAATGCACATTTTAATTTCATTTTTTATTATCAACCGTTTTATCCTGGTCAGGGTCTTGGCTGTTTAAAGTGTTGTAAACACTGGCTGTAAGGTAGAAATAACCTGGACAGGGTGTTAATCCATCTGAGAGCCTCTGCCATTCTCCATCCCTCACTCAGACAGCGCTAATCATTTCTGTGTAGAACCCGGATCTCAGATGGGGTGGGAGAGTTTAATAAGTCACTATTTAAACTGCTATACTGTTTATTCATAATATTAAATAAATTGAAATTAAGAGTGCTAAAAATTCAAACAACTAAAGCTTAATTATACTGTCATAAATAAAAAGAACAGTGCAACTACCCATGCCTTAACTGCTAAAAGCTATTAGTACCCAGATTTAACCACTAGAGTGTGCTATAACCCAACTTTACACTATGCTGATGATTTTTTTAATTTTCTTATTCTGGTCAGAGTCTCTGCAGGTGTGATTCGACTGGGAAACACTGGGCACAACAAGGCAGGAATACCCAAGCCAGGGCACCACTCCCCATCCCCATCTTCACCCAGATATAGATAATCATGTCTGTGTAGACACCCAACCGGCTGATAGCACAGACTTTAACCCTGATCTCGGAGGTGGTGGGCGAGCATAACAGACTGCTGCGCCACCCGAGCATTTTCATTCTGATGTACTAACTCTAATAACGTTCCTTTCTTGGAGTCCAAATAACTCTATCCTTGCTTTTTAATTATATGACTAATTATCAGAGTTTTAGATAAATCCCTTGAGAAGCTGAGAGAGGATTAAGGCTTTGAAGTTTTAAGTAAATTTAGCTTTACTGTAGTAATTGGCAGAAATTTTAAATCCTTTAGACTTTCAAGTTAGTAGTTCAAAGTGCTGAAGGATGACATAATAGGACAGAAGTACATGTCAGACTAAAGATAAACAAGAAAATACAGGAAAAAAGAAACACTCACATAGGGGTCATCCTCCTCACACTGCTCATCCGGTGCTCTCGGGTCTGGAGTCAGCACCAACTGCTGGATGGATCCCTACAGAAAGAGAGAAAATAAAAGAGTTAAAGGATGTCAGGGTAATTTTCATTATCCTTAAATAAGTGTTTGTTCTTTCAGCTTTCGCCACAGCTGATTATTCTGGTCCGCATACTTAATTTGGCACAGTTTTTAAGCCTGATACCCTTCCTGACACAAACCTCCTTAAAAGTTCACCTCTTAATTACTAGGCTGTTTGGGAATCCCCCTTCCTCAGACACTGTCAATCATGTCTGTGTAGATGCCCGACTGGTAGCACTGCTGAGATTCAAACCCCGGATATCATTACTAATGTGCTACGGTGATTTACCTCTGAGGCATTCAAGCATCTAACATCCTTTAGTATGTTATTTTACTTTTTACATTTCATTTTCATATCTTACCACTGCTTTATCCTGTTCAGAGTCATAGTGGGTCTGGCAAAAACTTTCATTAAAGAAAAAGGATTGGGAAAAGAATGTATTAAAATTAGGGCTGTCAGACGATTAAATTTTTTAATCGAGATTAATCACGATTAAAGAACAAAATTAATCTCGATTAATCTCGATTAAAATTTTTCATCGTGTGACAGCCCTAATATATATGTATTCATCTCAATTAATCGCAAACTAATAATTAAGCAAAATTTGAACAGTTATGCACATTGTTATTGAAAGAACGTGTTTACCAATAAAACATTCATAAAATATGATACAATTATTAAATCTAAATTCATTGTAGAAAGCACATCTGACAAAAGTGAGGATCTTTTCCTGTTCATGACCCTGACACTGAAAACAGGTGCACCAACCATAATGTTTTGATCTAATATAAGGCATCAATAAAGCATCAAAACACAGATATGATTATTTCATAGATCTATTAAGAAAACCCTTTAATACTGTGTTTGTGCAGAAAGAATACTGGGAAATACTGTTCTAAATGACCATTTAAACATCTATAAATACCTGAAACAGTCAAGTTAGCAGACATTATCTATAAGTAATTGACTGTAGCTATATAAAAAAGTGTTAATTAAAACAGTCCATGTAAACGCTTAGTCCATATAAATATCAGATACGAATGTGTTTTAGAAAACTACAAACATCCCAAATATAAATCATGTTTATAACCATGTGATAGAATAAGCTGAATAAACTGTAGAGATGAAACATCACACAGAGCTTCACTTTTTACCGGAGGGAAGGAGGCGGAGCTACGCGGTTTTGATGGACAGCTCTAGCAGCCAATGGAAATACTCGTTACAAAGCTTGCATGATTTCATTCATCTTTTCATCAACACGTAAAAAAAGTGAAAACCGCTAAAAGTAGTTTATCATCGGACAGTTCATGCGCTTTACATCCTAATTCATCTGAAATACAGATCATTACCACAGAGACACACATGTATGTGGCACAAACAGCCAAATAAAAATAGTTAGATAAAAAATTTTAATCTTGATTAATTTTTTTAATCGCGATTACAATTTTAACGCGTTAATCGCGTTAACGACAGCCCTAATTAAAATACAACTCTGGATTAAATATCAGATTGCAGAGCGTTAGAGGTGAATGCATTACAGTCACAACCAGGTGGTGACCTGACTCGCCGTTATTTAGAGCTGACTAGAGCAGGTAGAACTGAGTCAAGGTGTCAACTCTGCCCATGCAATGACATGGTCATATTTCTCACAGTGTCAAATATAACTTATGGCAGAGAGCACTAGGTGGAACTGTAACCACGGCCAGCAAGCCAACTACTTAGTCCATCAACCCACTGACCTTACACAAGTGTAAGCAATGGCTTCGAAAACATGCAGAAGCAGTTTGCAGTGTTAATGGCAGAAACATTAAGAACAGAGAGCTCTCTTCAAAAAGGAAGTACAAATGCACTTTGAGCTTGGTTAATAATCATTTCCACACAGATGTCTGGAATTTCCTTAAATAATTCTGGTACAGTGCATTAGTCCTAACTAGCGCTGCAGCTCTTGGGATTTGGACTATAATGGGCCGATCTACACTTCCTGCTCCAAGATGAAGAGGACAAAGTTAATCAACTTGTCATACATAGAGGTGAAAACGACTATTTGTACACACGCTTTAAAGAAAAAACATCTGGTTTTTATTCACCCTTTCCAAAGCTTGTACAAAAGGGAAGACATAAATGGAAATAAAGAGAGAAAGAGGGTGTACACAAATCATACCCACATGTAAAAATGATAAACAGGAATTACAAAATAAATAACAAACGCTGCAATGGTTTATTTCCATGTGGTGTCACTGTATTGAAACAAAGCGTAAGAATAGCACTAGTACTAAAACAGTTATTGTGACACAGAGAGCCCAATTAACTAAACTTGAAAATATAATGCGTAGATGCCTTTGTAGTCACAAAAAATCTTCCTGATATTTTTTAAACATTTGTTAAAGCTTAAATTTAATATTAAAAATAGAACTTAAATTTTTTTTTAACTAAATATTATAATTATTACTATAATTAAACTAACTGTTAAAAATAAAATGTTAATGTTATATAATAAATACATCTCAATCTTTGCTATACTATATGTGTTTCTTTTTGAAATCCCCCTACAACAATGACAGCTGCAGTTAAAAAAAATGCATCATATTAGTATCTGTCTTTCAGTCGTTTTAACTTACAGATCTAGTCATTCTTGGAATGACTTTAATGCTCATTAAATTACAGTTAAAACACTACAAGAATTTATTCTCACTGACTCCCTGTGTTTTGCACTCTTAAGTCAGAAGGTCCCAATCTGCAAGTTCATTAAAACAAACCCTAAAATGGACATGCTTTTTGCCCATTAAAGGGTGAAAACATTTATTAACTCTGTTATTAAATCAGCTTGGACATTTAGTGTTGGTGTTAACAGGTGCACACACATGAACATTTAGTTAACCTAGGCCTGAATGCAAAATGGTTTTAACTTGGAACAAACTAGCCTGACAGCAAGGGTTTTTTTATTTACAGTGAAGTAGTAAAATCGCAGTTCTAGGCAATCAAACCGATTTATCTGTTAGAGAAAGTTCTACTGCAATCTGTGAAAAGACTTGCACAGCTTTAACATTATAGCCTGTAGTTCATAGTTGAAGTGTGCTGTTTAAACCAAGCTGACAAAGTAATTGAACCTCAACTGATCTTTTTAGGTCTGCAGTCAAGTTTGTTTGTTTATTAGGATTTTAACGTCATGTTTTACACTTTGATTACATTTATGACAGGAACGGTAGTTACTCATTACACAAGATTCACCAGTTCACAAGGTTATATCGAACACAGTCATGGACAATTTTGTATCTCCAATTCACCTCACTTGCATGTCTTTGGACTGTGGGAGGAAACCGGAGCACCCGGTGGAAACCCACGCAGACACAGGGAGAACATGCAAACTCCACACAGAAAGGACCCGGCCCACCCCACCTGGGGATCAAACCCAGGACCTTCTTGCTGTGAGGTGACAGTGGTAATGATTTGGTGACAGAAGTATGATTTGCCCAGCAGTCAAGTGCAACTGTGTTCTTGCCTGCTTAAAGGGACAGTGGTAGCCTAGTGGGTAGAGCTTTGGACTATCAAATAAAAGAATAAGGGGTCGAATCCCCTTGGCTCCAGGGGCATCGTACAATGGCTGACCCTGCGCTCTGACCACAGCGTCTAAACATGCTGGGATATGCGAAGAAATAATTTTGTTATACTGTACACCTGTATATGTATATATGACAAATATAGGCATTCTTCTTTTTCTTAAAGGACCCACACTAACATGGTACACTTACACTTATCCTATTTACCTAAAGGTTCAAAACAACAATAATAGTTATTCACATTTATATGTTAACAGGATGCTTAATGTAATTGTATAAGGGGGTGATAATGCATATCCCATAGTGTGGGATACAGCTTGGTGGCTAAGCTGGTAGAGTAGATGCCACGAAGCAGCAGGGTCCTGTGGACCTGGGATTAAATGTTTTCCAATGTTAGAAAGGGTTTTCTTTGTGTCCACTGGTTTCAATTTGACTAACTCGAATCCAGATCATATACTAAGTCATTAGAAACTGAAATACTCAGTGTATGCAGATGTACAGAGCAGTGTAATATGTATGGAGATGTGAACAGCTGGATCTGGATTGCCTCATTCATTTACTCTGTGGGCAAATATCCTCAGACTTGATGATTCACAAATGCAAACTGCTAACAGTGCACACACTGACCTGAGGGAGGCCACACACATTGCTTGTGCTGGTCAGCTTTTTGAACTTGTATGAAGAACTATGAATATGGTGTCACTATGGACTATTAAATTGTTTGCAATGAAACACAGCTAAAATAGTATCAAGGCATTAATGGTCTGATCTAAAGAACAAACACAAAGTAAAGGCAGCCATAATTTAGAAGCAACAGTGTAAAAATTATTTGCAGTGCATCTGGAATTAACAATTCAGATACACTGATTTTAGATAATGTCTCATCTTAATATACACCGATCAGGCATAACATTATGACCACCTTCCTAACTGACAGGCCCATATGCAACAAACTGTGATGCACTGTGTATTCTGACACCTTTCTATCAGAACCAGCATTAACTTCTTCAGCAATTTGAGCTACAGTAGCTCGTCTGTTTGATCGGACCACACAGTCCAGCCTTCGATCCCCACGTGCATCAATGAGCCATGGCCGCCCTGTCGCTGCTTTACCACTGTTCCTTCCTTGGACCACTTTTGATAGATACTGACCACTGCAGCACCCCACAAGAGCTGCAGTTTTGGAGATGCTCTGACCCAGTCGTCTAGCCATCACAGTTTGGCCCTTGTCAAACTCGCTCAAATCCTTATGCTCGCCCATTTTTCCTGCTTCTAACACATCAACTTTGAGGATAAAATGTTCACTTGCTGCCTAATATATCTCACCCACTAACAGGTGCCGTGATGAAGAGATAATCAGTGTTATTCACTTCACCTGTCAGTGATCATAATGTTATCCCTTGTTGATGTATTTTAGTTCAATGTTTGCTAATGGTTTGTTTTCTTGGACATCTTATTCAAAAACTTACAAAATAATTTTCCCTATTTGAAGCTATAACAGGGTCCAATCATCTGTAAATGCTTTCTACTAGAGTTTCTGTAACGCAAACATGTCAAACCATGTTTTTATAAACATCACTTTGTGCACTGTCACTTCAGAACAGGAAGAGGGATTTTCCCCGAATTTGTAAGAATATTTCTGGGAATACAGTGTAAAAGATCTGGAGAGCATTGCACTTAGATTTCTAAAGCAACTGGTTTTACTCTAACACATGTACTAATGTATACAAATTAAGCACAACATTATTATAAATGATGTTTTATTGTATTTCATTTTTGCCATATAGAATGCAGTCTATTATTGCCACCATGCCCTCTACTGCTGACTTAAAAGAAACAGATGCCCAGCAGTCATGAATTATTCTTTTTAATTTGAGATTAATTGTTATTTTGTTAGCAAACATTTCTTTCCCCACATCTTTAAAGCGGGTGACACCTTACAGTCACTATTGTCTCTTAAAACATTCTTGCTGTTAATTTAAGCCTCTTTAGGGGTGCCAAGGTGGGGCAGTGGGAAAACACGCTAGCACACCAGAGCTGACATCACAAACACACAAGTTCTAATCACAGTTCTGCTACTGGCAAGCTGGGTGCCTACATGGTCAATGATTGGCTCGTCCGTCGGGTTAGATGCCAGAGGGGATTCCTCATAACTGATGCAATTACAGCCTCTGCTGGCTGGCTGATCAATGGCATCTTCACAGAGGCGAGGGATAATAGAGATTGGTGCATGACCGAGTCCCATATGAACCCAACATATGACACGTGCAGGTGAAAAGATGCAGTCGGCTACTGCACACTTGTCGGAGGGGGCGTGTGTTAGTCACAGCTCTCCTTGGTCAGGAGTGGAAGTCAGCAGCAGTACAGAGGAAGCAAAACGCTTTACAACACTAGTGGTATTGTATTCATTTGTCATATAAGTAGTACTAAATGTTGTGAATTGACACATTGATGGATTAACCATTTCTATTTCAGTATAATCTGTAATCCATATAATCAAGAATGCATCTTGGCCTAAAATGGTAAAACCACAAACTTTTGATGGTCTTCATGAAAAAGCATTAGTCTTTAGCATTTAGTCTCTAACAAGAATTACACAAATCTTCTTCTTCTTCTTCTGAGCCTTTGTCCCGCTCGGTTGCGGGGTCAGCTCTTCGGCGGATCATGATCCGCGCATCGATTTGGGACAGTTTTTACGCCGGATGCCCTTCCTGACACAACCCTCCCTATTTTATCTGGGCTTGGGACCGGCACTACAATGCACTGGTTTGTGCATCTAGCGGCTAGGTATCTATAGGACAATTCAGTGTTTCCAATTAGCCTGGTGGCATGTCTTTGGACTGTGGGAGGAAACCGGAGCACCCGAAGGAAACCCACACGGGGAGAACATGCAAACTGCACAGAAAGGACCCGGACCGCCACACCTTGGGATTGAACCCAGGACCTTAACAAGAATTACACAAATAAAATACATTTATCCCAAGACCATGACTACTTACATCCTTGCCACAATGTGCACTAAACTCTTGCTTCAGTGAACTGTTTAGGTTGCCGGCATGAAAATAAATGTAGTCTTTCTGTACACTACGTAAAACAATGACCTTGATTAAAATGTTTGCTATTAAAAAAAAGAAAGGTTTACAAAGAAATCGTTTTGTCTAAAAGAAAGGATCCACAAGGTCCAAAGGCATCAGGTGGATCACTGCCATCTGAAATAATTATCTTACACTTTGTGGAATTCAAGAGGACTTTAAGACCTCGGAAAACAAGACACCCCTTAATAACAACAATTAACACAGAAATGTTCTGCCTGGAGAATTGTCAACAGACATTACTATCTGAAAAAAAACCATCAAAGACAGAATGAGGTTTTTACTGGAATATGGGAAATTTAATTACAAGCAGAGTTGTGAGGAGTAATAAAACACATTTTATGGTAATATTACAAAGAGGTATCTGGGAAAACCTGATGAAAACTACAGCAATGACTGGCCTGTTGTGGGGAGTCTTTTCACCTGGTGACTTCACTTTAAAGTCAACTAAATTTAAAAGGAAAAAAACGAATCCATATTCATATGTTTCATCTGTTGTTAATTTCTTGGTCATTTCTTGCTAATGGTTTATTGTTCAGAACACTCAATGCTTTATGCTTTGCCTTTTGGTCCATTTTTACATTTTAAAGAATGAATAAATCTTAATCTCTGTTAGACAGAAGTATGATTTCAGAATGTTATGGACCTCTAACAGAAGGAGCAGAGCCGGTTGACAGCATGCCTACATACAGTGAGTCATTCAGAGCTGGCTTCCAACTTCCAGTTTACTACTCTCCCACTACTCTCCCACTGCTGAACTTTAGTGCTGACATAACATAACACTGCCACGTTGACAGGCTCTCCATGAGTCTGCTGTCGTTTTTAATAGAAGTCATCTGCTAGTGACTGATCACTGGTCCAACTGCTGAGCTGTGTAAATAGTTTCTTGGGTTTGTTGGGTGTCATCTAGTCTTTCATGTTTTTATGAATTAGACTTTAAATATGTTTCTTTGTGTGGTGAAACTTTATCACAGAAATTCCCAAATTTTTGGATAATTATTAAAGTTCTTATGGTTCCATTGATACCAGATTTCTGTATGTGGGGTCAAAATCCAGAGACTAAACATTTGTGTGATTTCGCATATTATGCAAATTAGCTCAAAGCGAGCCAAGTGAGGCAGAACTTTATGGTTCTTAATCAGTGGGAGGAAGAATTTTGTATCTATTTCATAAAGGGTTGAGATGGACCTCAAAGTTTTTTATTGTTATTTTTGCATTTTAGACCATTTTTCTCCCAATTTAGCATAGTCAATTTGCTGCTGGGGACACACTCCCTCCGATGTGTGCGCAGTCAACTGATCCCTTCTTATACACCCACACATTGGTGGATTCGGTGAAGCTGGCTTTGTGCATGGAGAGCCACGCCCCGACCTCTGTGCTCCTCCACCGCTGTGCAAGCACCCTGGGCAACCAGGTTCCTTTTAAAGCCCCACCCCTCTGTTAAATCCAGTAATTTCCCACCCTAGCTGACTGGTGCAGGCATTAGCCGATTATGGCTAGAGAGCACCCAGCCGACAGGTAGCAGACTCAAACCTGGAAGTTCAGAATGAACCTTAAAGTTTTATGCTGTGCTACAGCACCACCATAAGGCTAGTCGGGCTAGAGTAACTAGAGTTACTGGAGGGACAACTAGCTTATGTCCGTATGACTTACGGTTTGGTGTGTGTGTTTCGTTCTATCAGGAAAGGAAAAGAAAAGAAGAAGAACAGAAAGAAAAATCCTAACAAGAACAATAGGGTTTAATCATCTTTGGTGCTTGGACTGCCAAAAAACTATTTTTTAACCAAAAAAACTTTGTACTCACCACAAACCTTTCCAGTCTGGTTCCCCCTGCGTTTCCCACAAAAATACCAGAGCTGTCCTCAAACGTTAGTCTCTTCTTGCTCCTGTAAAAAGCCACCTTATGATGCTCCTCACAATCCATATAGAGCTTCACTTCGTTATCCTGCACAGCCAGAGTGAACCTGGCCCACTGGCCTGTCAGATCCCCCATCTTAAAGGAAGCAGCCTCCTGGGTGTGTGTGGCCCCGGGTTCTGTGTAGTACAGAATGACTCGCTGAGATCTATCCTCCACTGGTGCCAATGCTAATCCTAGGTGTACAACTTTCTGCATGGCATCAGTAATGGCAAACAGGACTCCACCACGACGAGTAGTGGGTTTGGCAGTGACGATGATGGCAAAATCACGGAAGAATGGGTCAGGGATGAAAGAGCGTGTGAGACGACCCACATTTGCATCTGGACCAAAGCTGTATGCAGGGAAACCTTCAAAACCAGTGATGAAGGAGACAGATGGTGGGAGAGGAACACCGATCAGTTCTGTCAGATCCAGTCTTCCACTGGAGCCCCTTTCTGTTAAGATAATAGAGAAAAATAGTACATTCAATTATCAAATACATAGTAGATTGCTGTACCAGCATGGTCTTATAAACACAAAATCAAAACATTTTGCACAAATTGTATAGTATATAAAGGAAATATGTATGTATACTCTATGAGAACAAGATATTTTTAACAATAAAAATGAGCTTAAAAAGCTTAAAAATATAGCTTTAGTTTTAGTTTTATATTTAAAAAATGTAAAAATGTTCTCTTTATATTTTATATCAGACTAAGTTGCATTCACTTTTTTTAGGGCAGGGCAATATATATGTGGTTTCTTAATTGAAATGCACTATATGGCACAAACTATATGAACACCTGACCATAAGCTTATTGGACATTTCATTGCAAATCCATGGACATTGATATAAACTTGTCAATGTGATTTCCACAATATCTCAGTGCATGTTTATGAAATTTTGTGCCCATTCAGACTTCCCAAAGCATGTCTTTATGGACCTTGCTTTGTGAACATGGGCACAGTCATGGCTGTAGTGTCCACAGTCTGGCCTTATAGTGTAATGCATTTCTAAGTGATTTGATTAACGATAGCCAAGCTGTCCACATCATTTACATGTACAGTATTTATTAAACTTTCTTATCCAGAGCAATTAAAGTGAATGAAGTAAACCAGAACATCCACGATTGTGTCTACATTTTAAACCTAAATATTATGTCAATTTAGTTCACAAACACATGGGTATTTACTCTTCTGGCATGATATAGCACATGGTGTGCAATCTAAAATGCAAGCTCATATCACAGAGAGCCGAGTAGCTAATGAGTTAAAATGTGGAATGAGGTTTGCATACCTTTTCTTACAACATCATAAGTATGAAATTCAATGAATTCCAACATTGCCCCCTTTCCTTTTTGGGCAGGAATGGGCAGCATTGTTAACTGTTTCTGTTTGTGGGAAAAGTTCCTTCTCCCATGCCTACTTTTACTTATCATTTTACCTAATTATTACCATCTGTCTTGCACACCCAAACCAGGCTTTGTGTTTAGAACTAGGGAGAGTGTCTTTAAAGCTTAAGAGACACTCTGCAAAGCCCAAAAAACATTCTGAAAAGATTAAGGCTTCATCAATTATAGGTACACCAAAATTCCCTCAGTTTAGTAATTTCTGGTTAAATTCAGCAAAATCTTGATACAGTAAAGAGTTAACAGTGATACAAATCTAACTCCCTAGATCTCCCAGCTTCTAAGTCTTACACACATGTTGCTGATTAGGACTAAAAAATATTCATGAATCATCTGTCTGTAATAAGTTCTACATATTTTGCCCTCTGGATGCTCCTTTTTCCCTCCACCTCATGCACAAGGTTTATCGGCAACTACAATTTTTATCTAGGTTTGACTGAGTGAGTGCTTTAGTGTGTGTGGTACTGGACCCATTACTACCCTTACCGATGTCAAGATCAACATGAGTTGAGCTTAGCATTTGCCTTCTATAGCTCCCTCTGCTCAAATGCTCAGAATTGATTTTGTGTTGTTTTCAGTAGTTGCATTCATGAACTTAAGTAGTGTAGCCTGAAATGCCAGACCAAAAAGACTGCACATACAAGCTTACTAATTTAGAAAGTGTCATCACATGTTTTCCACTGCAGTGCATGAATCTTGAGAGATATAAAAGATATGGCAGATAAAGTGTACAGTGTATTTTTAATTCATGTTTATTTAACTGACATATTGCATCCTTACATAATGCTTCTTTACTTTTACTAGCAATTAATCAACCATTTCAGTGAAACATTTCATTCAAGGCTGTTCAATTTTATCTGATAAATTATTTTAGTATTGATTTGTCTTAACTTATGTTAAATGCTTTTTACTTTATACATATGTTTCCATGTTATGTATAAATCACAATGGCCCATTACTCAACAATGGAAAACACAAAAACACTTGGGATGCATTTACACATTATGCAGACTGTACATAAGTTCTTTTAAAATGAACCCCTGACCTTCATTTTCACTGGTGCCCAGAATTTTATTAAGGCTTAAAATTGTTTAACACAAATGTTTCAATCTCAGAGTCTAAATGGATTTAGATCTACAAATCACCCAAATGTATTGTCTTTTTGAACCATTGAACCATTTTAATTTAAATATTTGGTGATACAATTGCTAAGTTCTCAAATTAATAATATGCCCAAGACCTGGATGGGCGTCCAGCGGAAATAGTTCTGTCTGAGGGCATTTGCTATTGTGCAAATACGACCTCTGCTATCAGGTCCCTGCACAAGTGTTGGATAATAGCATGGCTCTCTGTACACAATATGCCCCTTTGGTCTACGAACACAAGGGGAAAAAAAATTCCATTTGGTTACTGGAAATGACTAGACCTGGAGGAAATTGGGTGAAAAGCCCCCCAAAACTGTGCAAGATAATATAACACAATGTCTTACTCTAATCGTCATTCTTTCCAAACAATACAAGTTATGATATTTCATGGCAGGTTATCTGTACAGTTATACAAACTAGTCCATATTCCCTGCAGCTGTGTATTCTGAATTATAATATGAAACCTGATGAGAACTTTACCACTCTGATTAAAATCATTGATTATGCTCTAATAACTTATCCCATAAAACATATGTACAGAAGGATTTTGCAAAGTCCCAATGGATTAATTACATGGTTAATGGTGAGATTGCAGTCACAAACTTATTGTAACTTATCTCTGAACCATAGATCAACATATAGACAGAAGATAAAAATTAGCAGGTGTGATGTTTTTTCATGTGTCTTGCACTGTACCAATAAACTACACATAAAATTGCCTTGCATATCTTGTAAACTGTACTTGGCAGGTCAATGAGCAGCTGAAGGGATGATCAAACCTTCATTCCCACATGTAAAAAAGATGCTCCCTAATGCTGCTGGGAAACAGTACGTGGTAACTTTACCATTTGCTTTTGTTGGCTAGATTTTGTTGGCAGATTCTGCTTGGCTGTTTGAACAACAGCTTTTTTGACTTGGCAAGACTTGGCGTTAATGCAGCCATGACCCACACAGCTGTAAAGATAAGAGCTATAAAATCATCTCTGTGAAATAAGTAAAAAAGAATGTTTGGACAAGGTTGTGATACTATAAGATTTTTATAACTTGGTTACTATTAAGCAGCATGATATAAGTTTAGATTAGAAGTTTAAAGGATCTGCATCCTGTTTTGCACACAATACTTTTTCTGTTTAATGAGTTGAAATGAATACTAATAAAATAATAAATATAATATAATAAGAAAAACACAAAGAAGTATGGGGTGGGTCACCATGTTACTGAAGCAGCAGGTGTAGCCTCATACCTCTGAGACTAGGAATACTGAACAAAATTTGCAGAATGCCTAACCATGGTAGACCAATACTGTGACTAAAGAGTAACAAATAAAGGGGAAAAACAAAAAAAAAGATAGCCAAAAACAATGGAAACAAATAAAAGAAACAAAAGAAATCAACTAAAAATTGCTGGCTAAAGCAAAGAGGTAAAAGAACAAAAAGACAAGTGCATTATAAGAGTAGAGGGTATTATATCATCCACATGTTCACCCAGCAAAACGCACAACCACAAAAAAGTAGGAACATTTCACAAAAGAGAAAAGAGAAAAAATAAGTTATCACAACACTAGCTACTCAGTCCACCAGTGTATGATAACCCATGTTTTCGCAAAAAAGAGTGGAACTTGGTACAAGCCAAGGTGCAGCCTCTCCACAAATTATGCAGCCTGCATCCAGTATTGATCCATTTGTGGGTGCCCAATTAAAATGGTGTAACATAATGGGCGAGAGGTGCCTCAACACCAAATGAAAGAAGATGAAAAAATGACAACACTACCAGACTCGCAAAGTGTGCAGGTGTTGAAAAGTCACAGGCATTTCAATTTACACACTGTTCATAGAATGTCTTTAGTGCTTCTAGTTTAGGTTTACAGTAAAAGTCCCTACAGTAATTTTACTAGCACTACTTAGCTATTCCAGCAACATCCAGCATAATGAAAATACATTTGGAAGCAATCATTCTTAATTAGCATTCTTATGCAATGCAACAAAGGTCCATGCTGCATCAGATGTTGCTTATAACCTGTGTGGGCTGATTGGACAACTGTGGTTCTTCAAATGAGTGGTTTGATGCTGGAGTTGTTTAAAAAACGACTGTGTTCTTCATTTTCTATGACTGTGGTCCTGAAAATAAAGAATATTACACACACCTGTTGTTCATATACCAGTGAGATTGCACACTCACCCTCAGCATACATTGATAAGAATAAGTGTAGTCTGGTAACTTTTTTCTTCTTTAGAGTTTTCTTATGATTTATGTTTTATTCAAACCTGTGTGTGTGTGGCCTCTGACATTTGCACCACAATTGCTGCTATATCTTAAAAGAATGTCCACATCCATAAGAGATTTCTTATTTGAATGTATTTTTTATTTTGCCAAAATGTCTAAACATTACCCTGTGGAATTCAGCTCTAAAAATGCCCCAAGGTTTAAACACTGTGTTTATGTCGCTCTTTTTAAGGGAGGCACAGCCAGTAGTGTGACTGCAGATAGCAACATCTGTTGTAGATATTCAAGTTCAATGACTCTCTGTGGAGTTTTCTTTAACCTTCTAAGAATATGCAGAATGTGTATTGGCTGAATTAAATTGCCCATAGCACTTTCAGAAATGGAAGTTCTTGCTGCTACGGTTTTTTGTAAAACATATTAATATTGTTAACATACGAAAAACACTTGAATGAGCATTAAATGCATATTTAAGGTACATTTTACACTGTTGTACCTGAATTAATTAATGTGCTTTTATATGTAAAAATAGAAAACACACCAAAGGTACAAAGAAACAAAAAGAATCTTGTGAAATGAAATCTGTGAATCTGTGAAATGAATTATTTGTGTATAATATCCTAATAGTGTAATAATGTGCCCCAGATAAACACAAATAGAGAATACAGAGCTACTGTATCCCAAATATCACATTATCTACTAAACGTTCTGCAAGATTCAATCTCCATTAATAGATGTGAGTCCTGGAGACCCACTACACTACTGCTTCAAGGGTTCCATGTTTCCAAACACACCTGATTTAGCTCAAAGGGAGTTTGACAATTAGCTCATGGGTCAAAACAAATATGCTCAAAGTTTTATGACCATCTCAACTTTGGAGTGTACTGCCATAAAGATAAGGATTTGTGCAATCCAGAAAAAGCAAAACATCTGGATCTCCATGAACAAGAAAAAGAAAATATATATTTTTCAGGACAGAGAAAGGAATCACCTAGAAGTACAACTGAGTACATTTAAAAAACTTACAGAATCAGTAAGTTGAGCATAATACAGTCTATCCAGGACCACTGATCACGAACCTACTTAACCGCTGATTTGGGTCAATCTTAGTCTCCACCATCACAAGATGATTAAGGAGAACTTCTCAGAATTTAAGAATTTTCAGAATGTAGTGTGAGCTGGTATTGGACTTCCATTAGTCTGGATCTCCAGCAGCTCAAGACTGATCTCTCACTGATCTTATCCTGCACTACCTCAAGGAATGGATGCCAATGCAAAACTTTAGGGCAATGTGTACTAAAAACCAGTGCACAAGGTGAGTGTATAAGACTTCATCTGAGATGTTCAGGTAAGCTCCACAGCTCCAAGACTCCATAGACACCAATGTGAATAGTGACACGGCTAACAGTGCACCAGAGTCTTCTACCTCCTCTTAGACATAGCTAATCATGTATGTGTAGATGCCAACAATAATAATAAAGACAAGTAAAAAATACCCTACCATGCCAACTACCAACTGGAAACAAGAACATGGAACATATAAGGTCATTCAAGTGGTTAATAAAATTAGATGTAAATGGGACATACAGTACACAGATGATACAAACTGAGATTGCAGATGTCAATATACACAAATTTCTATTTCACTGAAATTATAATGTACATGTAGCTTTTATGTTTTTTTTTCACTGAGAGAAGAAGCTACTGTGTTGGAAAAGCCAAATACTTGTTGCCACAGGAAGTGTGTAAAGTTTGTTAAACAACTGATGTTTAAGTGGAAACTGTATCTAAATAAAACTTTAATAGACAAGATTAAAAACTAGAATAGATTGTTAATTTGATTTTCACTATAATGTAAGAAGTTGGTGGTGAAAAAACATTTCACCAATGAATCTCGCTTATCAGCATATTCCAGATGTCTTCTGGCATCCAACAGATATTAAGTAATCTCTAGCCAGTCTCGTTTTCCTGAATCACATTTGGCTTGGAAAAATAAACCAAATGCTTGTGATTAAGCGTGAATAAAAATAATAATAAACTAATTGCCTCAAGCATAGCTTTTGCATAATAGAATTGCCATGAGCAAAGCGTTTGCATGTCAACAACAAAAGCTAGTTTAAATCAATCAATACCCCCACCACCCCAAACATATAAAAAGAACATTTGGAAAGTATTAAAATGCCAAAAGCATGACAGAAATGTGTCAAGAAATTCAGATCATGAAATGTTTGCTTGACACTCTGCTTTCTATTACAACTTTTTCGCATTTGCCTAATAGCATTTTCAAATTGTGGATGACAATAATTTCCTGACCAATTTGTTACAGAGTGTGCTAGGTATTTATTTGTCTGGTACCAAGAAAACAGAAAGATGCCATACTGTGACACTAAACATAGAAGATAGAACATAACTGAAATCAGTGGTTGTCAAAGCATGGTTCATGATTCATATCAGGGAGGGTTATTATTTTATTTATTTATTTTTTAAATGATGTAATATCAGTTGTAAAAAAAATCGAGTATTATCTACTACAATTATTGTATAGTCAGTATAGTTATAGTCTATTAGTTATATTGACTATTATAAGCCTTATTGACTGGTCGCTTTTCTGAAATGGGTTAAGAATTATGATGCTCTAATCAGCTGTAAACTATACTTTAGTTGGGTTTTAGGTTGAGAAGTGTAATGTTTACGTTTAAAAAGATAAAAAATGCAGTAAAAAATGGCGTAAGACCTGGCTGGGTCAATAAACCAGGAGCACCAAAAAGAGCCTTATTATTAAGTGCTGTAAGTCAATATTCCTAATATTATTTCAAGTTCTATAATTTTCCAGTTTAACAGTGACCCTTATGCTAGTGCAGTGAACTGCATTATCTATATGAGATCATCTAGCTCATAATGAAAAGCTGTGACTTTTACTGGACTGATGTAAGTCATAAAGAGCGGGAGAGAATGTGTTATTCCCAAGTGTGTGATTTTCAACTGACTCTGAATTTTATTTCCTGAATGAAGTAATATGGTGTGAAGACCATTCACATGGGCCATTGGAGAGTCTGGTGCAGTAATGGGGCAGTTAAAACAAAAGGGAGCATTGAGTTTACTCTGGATTTGTATTTAGCTCCTGTATGTGTATGCATAAATGTATGATTTACAGTCTTAGAAAGTAATGGCAACAAAGCCCTTTCACACATGCGCCTTTTCCAATGTATAATTTACTAGATAGGCAACACAAAACTGTTCCTTCATGGACAATTTGGAAACTTTAAAAAGGGATTATCATCAAGTAATAATTGGACCATTAATTTTTAGATTATGCCTATACCATTAGAAACCTGCCACTGTACTTAACAGTTGACAGCAGACATTATGAGTGGCCCATTCCTCCTCCGACCCCTATTGGTTGGTACTCAACTGTGAGCGCCTGGTTTTTTTTCAGAGCATTTAGAGATGCTAAATCCCAGTTTTTTGTCCATAATAAATTGGCCCAAAGTCACTCAGGTCTTTTCCTGCCCATATCTGCTGCTAAAATAAGCCCAACATTTCATATATCCCTGACTACGATATACAAAACTGTTATTAAATAGTCATAATGTTTTGAATTTTAAATGTATATAGATTCAGTACAAACATAATACAACATATAAGCATTAGAACAGGGTGCTCGGGTGGTTTGGCGCTAAATTACAACCACTAGCCCACTACCACTGGGATCTAGGTTTGAATCCCCAGCGGTGCTGCTGGTCAGTCGGATATGTAGACTGGCTATATGCGTCCTGTCCAGGATGTGTTACTGCACTGCGAACAGTGATTCAGAGGAAGCCGGACCCACAGTGACCCTGATCAGGTGGTAAATAAAGTGGTGGTGAAACATGAAAATGAACTAAAAAGAAAATCATTTAAACAGATGTGTAGGTGTAAAGTTTAAGCCCTGATTTTAACTTATGAAATCTGTTTGCGTCCAAGGAATGGCACAATGAGACAAATACATAAATCTAAAAAGTAAAGATGAAAGAAAAAATAAAGACAAGAATAGATAAAAGCAATTTCCTAATGCTCGGTTGACTTTTGTAAGATTAACAAAGATATTTTGTCTATAAAAAACACTACAAATGCACCCAGAATGTAAAAATGAATGATTTCACAGCAACCAATTCAATTTCATCACAGATACTAATGAAATCAGGTCACTTCCCTCTGTCCTCTGACCGAGCCAAAATCTACTAAGCCATCACTACTGCTGTCATGACAACTTCTGGAATCTCATCTGATAGAATAAAGTGTTTAATAAAAGAGGACAAATTAGGTTTAATTAAGTATTTCGATAGATAGATAGATAGATAGATAGATAGATAGATAGATAGATAGATAGATAGATAGATAGATAGATAGATAGATAGATAGATAGATAGATAGATAGATAGATAGATGGATGAATTAAACCCGTGAATTAAACCGTCTATCCCTGATTCCCTGATTTGTGTTTTTTTCTGGTATGTCTTTGAAGTGACCTCAGCTCCAGGATACAGTACAACTGAGCCAAATCAGACTTGACACAGTGTAAGTTAGCTGTTTTTGGTTGAACAGCTGTCCAATTATGGATTGCAGTCCCACCCATTTAACAACTCAGCAGAAACAATTAACCATTTACTGGCACTTCCTGTCTAGATCTACTTCATGTCCTGCCAAAATACTTAACTTCCGTCCCTGCCCTGCCAACAACCTTTGATCTTAGAACATTACTCATTAGAGAGCCCTGTGCAAAATGCATTGTATAAATAATACTGTACAAGTCAGTGTTTCATTTAGAAACAGTTTGTGTGAAGTTACGTAATGTCTCAAAGAAGATAAAGTCTAAGGTATCTAAGGTAAAAACTGCACATGAAATGTACATTCACAAACGGGCTTCGACCATTCCCCATCAGACATAGCCATTCATGTCTATGTAGATGCCTGGCCCATGGTGGCTCGGTGGGTAGCACTGTTACCTGACAGCAAAAAGGTCCTGGCTTTGATTCCCAGGCGGGGCGGTGCGGTTCCTTTCTGTGCGGAGTTTGCATGTTCTCCCCGTGTCTGCGTGGGTTACCTCCGGGAGCTCCGGTTTCCTCCCACAGTCCAAAAACATGCAGTCAAGGTTAATTGAATTGCCCTATAGGTGAATGGGTGTGTGTATGTGTCTGCCCTGTGATGGACTGGCACCCTGTCCAGGGTGTTACTGTGTACCTTGCGCTTACATTGCGCGTATTGTAAAGCTGGGATAGGCTCCAGCACAACCCCGTAGAAGAACCATAGTGGCATGAGGAAAGGTGCATTGATGGCAGCAGACTGTACGCCCATCCTAAAACTGTACCATCCAGCTCTTGTCTTTTTAATATCCCTGTGCTATCACGTTATACCGTAGCGGGTAACAGACTGTATATTTGTTATTATTCTTAATGTGTTAGTTTGTATTTATACACTGTCTATTTTACTGGCTAAATTATGCATTATGGGTTTAATCTCTTCTCTACTAGGTGTGTGTGTGGATTCGCCTCACTCTCTCTTTAGCAAGGCGCGTCCCTCCCTGTTTCACATCCTAATCAGGGTTGCAGTGGGTCTTAAAAGCTTCCTGAAATCACTGAGCGCAAGGCATGGACAAAAGCCAGACGAGGCCCCAGTTAATTGCAGGCATCACACTTTCACTCATTTTCACTCACACACTCCTTTGGGCAATTTAGAGAGGTGAATTCACATGAGCAGTCAGAGTAAAGTTATGAACCTGGAGGAAATCATGCCAAAGTTTGTACTACTATATAGAAAGCATCCTGCAGAGGAAAAAATGAAGCAATCTGTGCTGAACAATCAACATTCTCATAAAATGTATGTAAAAGCTCTGAATTTGGGTCTATGCACACCTAAACACTCGCTGCATTAATTCACACTTTTACAGTGTCAACACACATTTTTTATAGTTTATACTATAGATTCCAGCCAAGAGCTTAGTAAAACCTCAGTTTATTTTACCAAGGGGGCAAAAGCAGCTTGGTTAGGATTTACCTAACAAGCAAAGGTTTCATTTCATTTAGACTGTAAATCTGTATTGCTGCCTATATAGTACTTTAATTAATTTATTCATTTTCACTAACTGCTTTACCTGGGTCAAGGTCATGGTGGATCTGGTGCCACCCAGAAACACTGTGGGCAGAACTAATTTACACCCAGGAGAGACCCCAAATCTATTAAACGTTCACACATACTCATTTACCCATACACATACAGCCACTTTGCCTTCTGGCATGCCACATACAGTACATTTACATTTTCGGCATTTAGCAGACGCTTTTATCCAAAGCAACTTACAGTTGTTACAGTATACGATCTAAGCAATTGAGGGTTAAGGGCCTTGCTCAAGGGCCCAACAGTGGCAACCTTGCAGTGGTAAGGCTTGAACCGGCAACCCAGCACCTTAACCACTAGGCTACAACTGCCCTACAACTGTACAAAAGTAAGTATCATACCCAGGTCCCTAGGATACATCCAGTTGTGTCTGTGGAGCACCTGACCAGGCTAGTGTCTGGAACTCAGCTCTTAGTGATGGTGCTATAACAGACTGTTGTACATGCCCAATCTCTTTTCCCACAGTCAGCTTAAATTCCCCTACAATAGCTTTAAGCTTCACAAATTAATTTAGGCTGCTGTCCAAAGCAATCAGGAAGATTGTCGCAGCCTTATCAATTTAGTTTCTGTCATTCTGTTGATGCCATATCTGTACCTATGTATCTGAGTTTAATGATACTGTGGGATCTTGATGTGTTACTGGTAGTAGATCCTGATACACTCCTACTGCTGGAATTTTCTTTCACAAGACAGTAATAAAATGTTACAACCAACAACTTTCATGGTTTTGCAGCATTACTGTTTGTTATCTCTACAATGATGGACTCTAAGAGCTTAATCTTACTTTTTCTTGTAATTCAGAGGAGAATGGTTTCCTTTTTAAGGCTGGTTTCTTTTAAGGTTTCTTTGTTATGAAACTCAAACTATTTTAAAACAAATTCAATAAAGCATGAAGTTAAGAATCATAATTATAATATAATGCAGTTAACGAACACATTATAGAGCTGGTGTTTTTTACTGCATAGCTTACCTATTTATTTGTAGCATGGATTTAGGAAGACCTACCTCACACCTCCATTTAATTAAAAAATATCTGGTAGGCGTGTGTAAATCCTAGTGAATATTCAAACAGCATGCTCTATAGCTTTTTCAGAGCTATAGAAAATAACCATACATTCAGATGTGATGGTTTTATTGTCTTTTACTGCTTCACACATTGATGATATTGACTACTTTTGAGCCACTAGAGTTTGTCATGTTGTGTGCTTTAGATCTCTGCTGCATCCCCAACTGTGCTTACTGTGACAGGCTGACAGCGTTCCTCAGTGTTTTCTGATAGAGAGCAGAATCTGTGGTTCCATCAATAATGACAAGTCGTCAAGGTCCCTGCAGAAGCTAAGCAGCCCCAGATTATTACAATACCACCACCATATTTGACTGCTGGTATAATGTTCTTATAGTGGAATGTAATGTTAGCTTTATGCCAGATATAACAGCATACACAGTTATACACTTCCTAATCCCTGTTACTTTGGACTCAGAGTAACCCAAAACCAGCATTACATCATGCTGAACTCCAGGATAACACCATGTGTGCAGTCATGTACAGACAGTGTGAAGGTTTTTGTCATTTGTCAATGGCTTATCATGGCCCAGTCCTTGATACTGTACAGTGCACATAACTTAAAGCACAAGAAAACAGGAATCCAGCCAGCTGATTACCAACCACATAAAGGTTGCAGTAAGGATGAGGCACACTTCAATACAGACCACAGTTTACAGACACAGTACTGTGAAACCATGGGAGGAAATGGCATGTGTGTGTTTGTGTGCGTGTGTACAATCTGTATTGTCATTCAAAAACCTCACAACTAGAAGCAGAATTTTGGGAGTGATTTACACTCAACTGTGAGTGACCTCTCTTTTTTTTTTTTTTTTTTTTTTTAAATAAATTTTTACCCCTTTTTCTCCCCTTTTTTAGCGCATCCAATTGTTCAATTAGCATCGTGCTTCCTCTCTGTCTATGCCGAACCCTGCCCTGATGGAGGTGATTGAAGCTAACCCGTATCCCCTCCGAAACACGAGCAGCAGCCAGATGCATCTTTGCCACCCACACATTGACGAGTTTGGCGCCACCTAGCGTTGCATGCGGAGAGACACACCCTAAGGGCACCCTCTCCCATCTCTGTGTAAGCGCCTCCAATCAGCCGGCAGAGAACGCAATCGCATTCTGACAGAGAGAGACCCACATCCGGTTCTTTGTCCCACCCCCCACATGAGCAACCGGCCAATCGTTGCTCATATAGCCACTCAGCTTCGAACCGGTAAAGCAAGGCTGGATTCGATACGACGCTTCTCAGAATCCAGCCCTGGTTGCAGCGCGTTTCTTTTTACCGCTGCGCCACCTGAGCGGCCCTGAGTGACCTCTGTTTTACGCTCTTTTATTACTTGGCTACTGCAATGCTAAAATACTTTACTGTACCTAAGAAACTTTTGGCCTTTTAATTTTTTTTCTGTAAAATAGCAAGTTTACATTTGGTACAGTTATTATTAAAAGAAACCAAATTGTATTATTGGAATTATTATTTTAAATTTTGTTCATTTAGCTCTATGGAATGCTATTTTTTAACCTCTTATTACAACTTATACCAAAGCCCTGTTAAGAACTGGATCCTGACTGGTCAAAAGGTGAATCATTTCCTGCATGAATGTATATTGTGGTCTAGTCAGATTAAAAATCTATGAATGTAACAATCAGCACTAATGTTGCAGTAATTGACTGTGTATAGCTGCTACAAACAAATATAAAACAGACGCTTACTTGTATTACAGAATACCACATTAAATGTTTGTTTTTAGAAAAGATAAAATTTGTTTAACACATACAAATGAACTATTTTAAAAAATTGCTATAAGTATAATAATAATACAATAAGTATAACAGTACAATAATAATACAATCTATCTAAAGTAGAGTAGAGTCCACTTCACTTCATAACCACGTCATTACTGATACTAATCATTACTTATTACTTATAATGTAGTAGCTGCATGAAACATCTTAAATTTTTACTTTTAAAGCTTAGAGAGAGTCTGTAAAGACCATTCCTGGGATTCCTTGGACCTTATCAAAGAAAATAACACTAAATTGGATCAGTGCCAGCTTTTACAACCAGTTCTACCCAAGCGGATCTCTAACGGATCCACAAGGGTATAATATCCTTTGTTAAACTAAACATTTTATCATGTCAATTTAAAAGCAGTGCTACACATTCAATGGATAAGGTGAACTATTATTATTAATTTAGACTGCAAAAAAATCAAATAAAAAGTCTTAAAAAATTTTTTATGTTGAGAGCTAAAATACGGTAAAACATTTTGAAGTTCATATAATAAACATGACATTTAACTCAGAAATAGGTAAGTGACTGGAAATAGTATTTAACTTCCTCAGTGAATACAGTGAACAGTGGGGGTGACTTGCATGTAACATCAACAGCTCACTGGCCGTGGGCCAATGGCCTAAAATGAAAAGGGTCACAGCAGAGCTGATACAAATACCTTATTCATGTTAAATGCCCACTAAGACTCGTAAAATGTTCCACATCAGCGTTTGTTCCACTTATTAAATAATAACTCACAAACATGGAATAAGTACATACAAATATTAGACCATAAGTATTTCTGTGAAAACAAGTAGTCTAAATATTCTACAGATGTTTTATTGTTTTATTTATTTAATACTATTTGGCTTTATCTTAGTGCCAACTGGATTTACTGACACTACTCAGCACTTGTTAAATGCTTTTGTCAGCCACAAAATTGTTCTGCGTTTTTCGAGGGAAACCAAGTTTTTTTTAACCCACAAGTATTAAGTTATGACAGTTAAATGATAAAATTGCAAAATAGTTTATTTCTAACAGACTAAAAGCAATCAGCAGAAACAGAACAGTCTGCAGGAAAAAAGTCCAACAAAGTGCCACACACCAGTGACTGCCATGACTGTGGTTTAAAATCACAGCAGGATAAAACAGTAAAATGCCCCAGTTACTTTACTGACAGTTTACTGCCTAAATTTAGAATATACAGTTACAAGCAACTGCATTTTTTATTAGAAGCGCCGACCCTCTGTTATACAGCAGCCATGTTATTTAGGTTAGAAACTAAACAATGCGGGTTCTGTAGGTCGGGAGGGAGGGGGGGGGGGGGGGGGCATATTTATGGACATTGGATGGTGATGAGAGATGCCTCTTTCAAGGCTAGTTAATGGACATATGTGTCTGCCTCTATTACAAGCCCCAAAGCTAAATCATTTTCATCATTGTTTGACCTGACTCAGACCGGTTGACGTCACAGAGGTGAGGTCATACCCCCTCTAGCAAAATAAGTCAGTGAAAAATAGCCTAGCTTCAGTCATGTCATTTTATAGAGGAAGTTAATGTCTGAGCTTATTATTGTAAAAGCTGAGTAACTAGAAGGATTTGAAGATTTCAGCACTTTTAGTATCCAAAGCCCTAATGAAAAGTAAATGCATGTAAGGATATTCATCCAAACCAAAAAGGCAAAGCTAACAACCTCGAACAGCATGAATGATGTTAGTCAGGAATGGAATAACTAAGGTCCAGAGGTCTAGAGATAAATGTGCTTTTCAGCCCTCTGCAAGATATTCCACGTGTGTGTGTGTATGCCAGGAGGGTGTGTATGTTGCTGAAGGCTTAAAGCCACATGTGTGGTCAGTGCATCAGGACACAGCCAAGACATAACCCATCTTTCCCAATTTGTTTATTCAGTACATAAACAAATATATGTATAATATACAGTCATATAGTATGCATGAAAGCATATCTTGGAGAAACAACTTCTTATATTAGTTGTGTTGCGCTATTTCAATTCACTGTTTTAACCTGTTGCTTTTGCACTCTCTCTAAGGCCATGATGCCAGGCTCAGTCCAGCCCATTTTCAAACCTGTCATATGCCAGGATTCTTTTGAACTCAACCAGTGTTCCAGTGTCTTTTGGCAGTCATGGCCAAACTGCACTAGACAGGCATTTCTATAAGAGGACCGTACATATGGTTCCATGCTGGATGTGGGCAGCTTCAGTAGGTGGAATGCTCAAATTCTATTGCCTTCCTTTATTCTGAATGTATAAAAATAAAATGAAGACAGATGAATTTTGGTGAGGTATTAACTGTGGATAGCTGCTACAAACAAATGTAAAACAGGAACAACATGACAAGATAAAACAAGATAAAAATGTTTAAAACGTTAAAAAACGCCTTATTATACATATAATGATACAATCTAAGATGTGCGGATATACGACCATACGCAACTTAAGGGTGGTAGAGTCCACTCCACTTCATAACCACGCCATTACTGATAATAGTAGCTAATCATAACTTATTACTTATAATGTTTCAATAGCTCATGAAACATTTTAAATTTTACTTACGTAGCTTGTCTGTAAAGACCATTCCTGGGATTCCTTGGACAATATCAAAGAAAATAGTACTAAACTGGATCAATGCCAGCTTTCTACAGCTCAAAAGCAATTATCACCCAAACCGAAACCGATCTGTAACAGATCCACAAAAGTATATATACAGTATATCCTTTGTTAAACTTATTAGCTCTTGCATATTATTTTATCATGTCAATTCAAAATCTACAATGCTACACATTCACATTGTTTTGCCTTGTTTTCAAGTGAAATAAAATGTAATGGTTTAATTGTATTAAAATAATTCTGAAATGTTCAGAAAATTTCAGTAACAGTTTAATTCTGCTCAGAATGTATTCACCACTGTTAATCAGTGTTTTTTCTATTAAGTTAGGCTGTGTGAGCATGTTTTCATACAAACTATACTATAGGAACCCAATATATGTGGTCACCTGACCATGAGTTTGTTGGAGATCCAAAGACATTAACATGTTGTAACCCTCTCTTTTCTGGCTTAACAGCCTCCACCCCACTAAGAATGCTTTACACTAGATTTTGAAGTGTATTTGTGGAAAGCCATTCAGTCAAGGAGGATAGGTCAGGCACTGATGTCTCATAATCAACATTTCTATTCCAAAAGTGTTCATTGGGGTTGAGATCAAGGCTCAATAAAGGTCAATTATCCACACTTAAGTTGTCAAATCATATCTTCAATAGAACACACTTTATGCACAGGGGCACAAGCAAGCTTTATAAGAAATGGGTCTACCCCAAGCTTACTAAAAGACTGGAAGAGTTTATTTTAAATAATTAATTTTTAAATGTCAGTAATGGGTGTGGTTCAAACACCTGAACTTAATAAATAAAACAGATGTTTACATATTTTGGCACAAAGCTTAAATATTTAGTTTTTTAGACACTGCATTAAAGAAAAGTGTTGTAGCATTTTCAGTGTGTATTAACATTCAGCTGACATCTGTGTTTGAGCAGCTGTAAAGCAGTCAACCCAAAACATCAAGTCTTAGAAATACAAACACAAACTGTGGATAACCTGGCATGTTGCCTGTGGAATCAAACACTAAAAGTGAGACTGAGACAGAGTGAAGATTTGTGAATGCTGTTTGTGAAAAGTGTTGACTGTGTGGGTGTGAACTCATTCATTCATTTATTTTGTCTGTTTTTCCATCGCTTTATCCTTAATCTTAAAATTAAGAGTTGTGGCAGGTCCAATTTACTGGATGAAAGGCAGGAAACACCCTGGGCAGGTCACCAGTCCATTACAGAGCAAACACACACCTGGAGGGACTTAGCATCTCCAAATAACCTGATTTTATGTGTTTGGACTGTGGGAGGAAACCAGAGCACCCAGAGGAAACCCACACAGAGAACATGCAAACTCCACAAAGAAAGGACCTGGACCACTTCACCACTGGGAATTAAACCCAGGACCTTGTTGCTGTGAGGTGACAGTGCTACCCGAAACTCTTGTTTCTCAAATATTTTTGCATTTCTCCTCTAATCATTAAAACCTCCATAAAAGATTCAGAAATATTTCAAGATTTGAAAGCAGTAGCTGCTTTCTTAATGTCACCCTTTGTTTGGATCCAACATAGCAATAAAAAAATACCCTTTTATGTCCTAAAGAAAACCTAGTTTACTGTAGACAGTTGAGATAATTCGACGACTGCCTATTTCCCAACTAGTGCCTTAAAAAGCCCTAAGGGAACTGTGTAACACTAATCACTCAGACTCCGAGTGAAACCAGCTGTCCTTCGTGTTTCAGAATTTTGGGAGTATGACCTTCTCACACAAGTTTCAAACTAGCTGAGCGCTTAATTGTGATATGCATGACAGAAAGCAATCTCGGCCATAAAATAACAGCTTTTTACTAACACATAATGACTTTAAAACTGACAGTTAATACCAGAAAAGGACTCCAATGTTTTAAAATTCTATCTATGGTTATAAAAAAGCGTGAAAAGTTTAAGCTTAGTTCAAAGTTAGTTTTAAAACATATTAATGTTAATTCTGTGCATCTTATTGTGACAATGTGTTTTGAATAACAAAACTTGATAGAAGGTGTAAAGTATCAAGAGAATAAAATGTTTGGCAATATGATAATTCCATAGTTATAATCTCAGTGAGGGGTGACACAGTGGGTAGCCCTGTTGCCTTACAGCAAGAAGGACCTGGGATCGATTTCCCAGCCGGACAGCCAGGGTCCTTTCTGTGTAGAGTTGGCATGTTCTCTCTTTGTCCACGAGGGATTCCTCCAGGTGCGCTGGTTTCCTCCCACAAGTCCAAAGACATGCAGTCAGGTCAATTAAAAAATGCTCAAAGTGAGTGTGTGTGTGTGTGTGTGTTGTTTCCTGCCTTTCACACAGTGAATCAGATCCACTACAACCCTGACCAGGATAAAGCGGTGGTAAAACAATGAATGCATGAATTAATGTTAATGATAAAACTTATGCCTTAAAACTTAAGTAGCAAAATTGTACATAATATAATGAAATAATCACTCACTAGCTATTTTTATATTAACACTGTATTTTTATATATTTTATTTATGCATTTTCTCCCATTTTCTCCTGATTTAGTGTAGTCAGTTTGTCTTCCACTGCTGGGGGATCCCTGATTGCAGTCAAGGTTGGTATATTGCTGCTCATGCCACTTCCGACCCGCACGCAGCCCTTAGCGGAGCCCTTTTTCACCCATGCATTCTGCACAGGTGCCTCTCTATCTGCTAATCAGGGTCCTTACCTGAAGACCCCACCCACATAGTCTGGTCATCCCACCCCAGCAGAAACGTGTCCGTCAATTCTGCCCGACCAGTGGCAACGCTGAGTTTCAAACCAAGGAGTTTAGAATCTCGGTGCTGGTGGAATATCCCGCTGCGCCACCTGGGCGCTTATAATAACACTGTATTAACGACAAAATTAACAACCACAGAAACTGTTGTAAAAGTACAAAATTAATTACTGCACAAGCTCTAAAGGGAAATCAAAAACTAATTAAAAAATATTGAATGATCACGCTAGTACATCAAAACACCAAGAAAAACTATGATGAAAAAACAAAACAAGGAATAACATACTAACACATCAACAGGTTGAAAATATAACAACAAGCCTGTTAAGCACTGCTCTTTTGACGCTCTGATGTGTTTCATTCAATCAAGTCAAGAGCAATGAAGCACATAAATCAGTGCCAAACTGTTTAACAGCATACAAGCTTACAGTGAGCTGCAAGTCTCATAAATCCACATACTGTGAGCTCGATTGTAGACAGTAAACCTGTAGCTTTCTGATGCCAAACATGTGATAATGTTGTAACTTCCACTCATAAATCTGCAGATGAATCTTCTTACATGACTTGAGTTGTTGTTTTGGCAGATTATGGCAAGTTACTGCAACCCTTTTATTTCAAATACAATGAACCATGTTTATCTGTTGTGTTCCATTTAAAATATCTATATATTCTCTGCCTTCATTCAGCTAAAATTTTATTCATTTCAGTTTTTCTCACAAGATCATCCTTCCTTGCTCCATATGTAGACTATTGTTTCAAGGAAATATGTTACAGAAATGAAAAATGGGCACTAATTCATTAATTAAAGACCTTGAGTATTTGTTCAAGTTAAAATTTTACTCAAGAGCGCGAATATTAGTAACAGGGTTTAATTTTTTTTTCAGTTATAGTGATTAGCTGTAGAAAATAAGTATCTGGGTTTTAAACTAAATACTGAATTAAATTAAACATCCAAAAGTTCACATATCTGCTGCTTTTGTAATCTAATAAAGCTTATGAATTCATTTCCTCTTTGTGATTCTTTGATTTAACCCAGCACAAAAATATCAACTTTGACAGCTATGTTGGACACAACCTGGCACTTCTCCAACCATTAGACCATACATTTTCCACTTCTAAAAAACCCCTCTTGAACAGCCAACATTTTAAAAAGATATAATGCTAGCCAAGGTTTGAATCCCTGTGGTGCTATCAGCCAGTCGGGACATGATTGGCTATGTTTGAGGGGGTGAAAGCTGAGGCCCATGAAGGACTGGCATTTTGTCCAGGGTGTGTTACTGCATTGCTAGTGATTACACGCAAACCTGACCAGAATAAAGCGTGGTAAACCATGAAAAAAGTGAAAGGCAAAAAATACTGTGTGCTAAGTGCAGATACTGTGAGGGCAATCTGTTGCTGGCATGGTTTGGGTCCCCTTGACACCTCAGAGGGAAAAGTCTCTGCATGTCAATGCAAAGTCATTCTGACACAAAAGGTGACTAAATGGTTTGCTGACTATAAAATTGCTTTGCATTCATCTAATCTCAACCCAGCTGAGCATGTATAGTACATTTCTGAATAACATGTTAGCAACTGAACACCTTTGGGATGAACTTAAATATAAATTGCAAGTCAGGCCTACCTGTCCAACATCAATACATGCCAAATACTTTTTTGACTTATTGGGCACAAAAGTCACACTAGGAAAACTTGTCAAAAGCCTTTCCGAAGATTTGGAGGCTATTAAAGCAGCAAATCTACTGTATATTAATGCTTGTGATTTTGGAATGGAAAGTTCAACAAACTTATAGCCAGGTGTTCACATACATTTTGTCATTTACTGTCTGGAGTTGTTGGAAAGCTACTGTTAAACAATAATCAATCTGAAAACAGAAAAACTTCTGCCTGTTTTCTTAGATTTAAATCTAAATGTTGCATTTTGACCCCTATTTAAATGACCACTAAATGCCATTTGTTTTAGTTGGTACAACAAGAACATAAAAATAAATAAATAATAATAATAAAAAAACATTTAAAAGTTACTGTGAAAAAGCATTCTAGCCACCAGCTAATTTAAGTGACTATAATGCCAATGATCACTGTAAATGCTGTAATGTAACACATCAATGTAATTAAAAAAAGACTTTTTTGAAAGCTTAGCTAATTAACACTAATGATACTAAATCTGATGGTAACAGATACTTTAAAAACCTTATTAACATTGGTAGCTATAGCTTGGTACTTTTTCTCAGCTGATGCATCAGTTTTAGTGGTTTGAGATCATTGCATAACTCAAGCTGTGGTTTTAACTTTTGTTGCCAATTTGGCAGAAAACATTATTTCCACTGTATCAGGGGAAGGGGATTTCTCAGTTAAACTCTGAGAGAGTTTAGGAGCCTAGCTTTAAAGCAAACATCTACCAGGTATCACTGAACATACAGACTACTGATAAATGCAAATGTGTAATAATACTTTATTTAGCAATTATTTTAAAAAATATTGTCTTGCTGAAACAGGCAGGGACAGCTCTGGATAAGGCGTGTTTAGTAGGCAGTAAAAGCTGCCTTAAAACGTGATATATACTCCTCAGCAATGATGATGCATTTACATGTGATCAAGGTGCTCATGCCATTGGCACTATCACACCTGCATACCATGACAAAAACTGACTTTGCATTGGGAACAACTGGTATGGTTCTTTTCCTCTTTGATCCAACGAATACATTGCCCTTTATTTCTAACAAAAACATTAAAAAGGTGGACTATATGTATTTACAAATATTAACAAAAATCTTTTCATGATGTTTTTAATTAAAAACTTAAAACTTCACTATTCAGTTCATTCATTCAGTATAAACAAATATAAGAAGTTCACCTGTTCCAATCTTCTAACTTAATTTCCATTACTTCATTTTTCCTGCATTTATCCGCATGTTATATTTCATCACAGCCTTCTTGATTTGACACACCAACTCCTGTACTTCTTCTGATGGTGTGACTAATAATGCAATATCACCAGCATCCCTGAGACGGTTAATGGTCATTCCATCAATACTGAATCCTCCGGCAAATCCTTGTAGTGCCTTTCTCATCACTTAATCTCCAAGGATGTTAAACAGACATGGTGAGACATCTGATTCTTGTCAGACTCCCTTTCTTACCCTGAACCATGCTAATGTGTGATTTACTGTCCTGGCAGCAGCATGTTGTTGGCTATACAGATTCCTCAGTTGTTCCATAATTGGTCATGTTCTACCATATCAAATGCTTTTGTAAAATCAATAAAACATAAATATACTGCCTGGTTCTTTTCTCCTGCTTTCTCCATGTTGATCAGGAGGTAATTAGCCTCTTCTTCGGCATACATCCAACTTTGAGCTTGGTTTGCATTAGTTTTAGGATTACTTGCAACAGGATCTTGCTAGCATATGATACCAGTGCAATGGTCCTGTAGTTGCTGCACTGGAGCAAGTAAATTTAGTCATTGGAATGAAGACTGATTGTATCCATTCTTCTTTTCTCCCACACCTTCCTGCAGACCTTATGCAGCTTGTTTAGAATGATCTCAACTGTTATGTCATCTGGACCAGGTGCCTTTCGCTTAGCCAGTTCTAGCATGGCATACTTAATCTCTTGAATGTCCTCATCACCACTATACAATTCTTTACAGTAGTCTTTCCATCTTTTCACACCTTCTTTGATCTTGGTCAAAGAAGTAAAAAAGAATCCAACAGTCACTTTAAAGTACAGAGACGGAAAAACCTGTTGGATGGACAACCATCTCTGTAGCAAAACGAAAGCCACTGTTGGGTAAAAGGCATATGACAGCTAACCAGGTGATTGTTTTGACTGTAGACATTAGCCTACAGTCTTCCTATAAAATGTGCTTAGTATTTACATCCGATAAAAAGCTGTTACGTATCCATATCCGTTACATATACATTATCCCTTATCCTTATTTTAATTGTGACATAATGGCTTGGCTTGTATTGTGTGATTACACTTCCTGAGCTACAGTATAGACACATTAACAAACTTTTCTCAACAGAATGAGACAAAAAGCCTGTAACTACAGTTCAAAAAGCAGCCCCAGGCTTCTTCATTAAGCTGTTAACACTTTAATCAGGAGACTGGAAAAGGCAGCGATTAGCTGCTAAAAACTGTTTGGGTTGTAAGGGGTAGATCAAGAAACTGGACCATAAAAGCTAAGATAATGTTAGCAAGTGTTCCTGGCATCCCTCAAAAGAACATTAGATCTTAGACTTGGGTTAAAGCTTGCTGATTACAATTGACAGTAGGGACATTTTTTAACGTCATGTTTTACACACTTTGGTTACATTCATGGAAGTTACTCGACACACAAGATTAATCAGTTCACAAGTTTAATGTCAAACTCAGTCATGGACAATTTTGTATCTCCAATTCACCTCACTTGCATGTCTTTGGGCTGTTGGAGGAAACCGGAGCTCCCGGAGGAAACCCAAGCAGACACAGGGAGAACATGCAAACTCCACACAGAATAGACCCAGACCGCCCCACCTGGGGATCAAAACCAGGACCCTCTTGCTGTGAGGCGACAGTGCTACCCACTGAGCCACCTTTCCGCCCTATTTATAGTGATAATATTGACATTCAAACATTAAAGTAAAAACTTGCAAAATAATCCGCAGAAAAATCAATTTCCGCAGAATGGCTTACTGTGTTTAGCTAGTCTTTCAGGGCCAGTGATCTTCAACAGAACTACGTTTGAGTAACATTGTCTGTGAACCGTGCTAAAATCAAGTTCAGGCTGTGAGCACAGACCTTTTAAAACCTCACACTATTTAATTCCTAAACAATGTCTTCAACTTTAGTAAACAAAGTCTTTAAAATGAATATCTCAAAATTAGACTTAGGTTAGATTTAGGTAGTTCATATGTTTCAAAGTATTGTTCTTTTTACATCCTTTCTACCATCTTTTTTACTGTAATGTTTTTTACTCTCATAACACACAACCTCCACAACTTTACACTTAAATAGCATTTTATCAAGTGATATCCATAGTTATAACTTAGTTATAACCTTTTTAACACTGTTACACACTGAAGAAAAGATTTGTCTATCCCTACTAAGACATTGTACCCACCCTCCTTTAAGTCAAAATCCATGTATCAGTGGTTTGTCTGTTGCAAGACAGGCCAGGCTTATGACCAGATAAATCCTGTCCCCATTATCAAGCATGGACGTGGTTAGGTGTTGATGTGGGGATGTTTTTCAACTGCAGAAATTGGAAATTTTGACTCTGCGACTGAAATCATTGATTCAAAAATACCATGGCATTTTGAGGAGGAATGCTGTGTCTTCTGTCATGAAATTGACCCTAATGATTAGACTTCCTATGAAGACAACGATCTCTAGCATACTTCCAAATCGAGTAAAGCTTGGTTAAGGAGTCAGTCCTGGAATATCATGGATTTGCTGTCTTAGTTTCCAGATATCAATTACATAGAAAATCTTTGGTGGAATTTAAAGGAAGAGGCAAAGCCGTCAAACCTCAATGAGCTGGAGGCATTTGAATAAGGTGTCTAAAGCTTGTTAGCACTTACCAAAATCCCTTATTGGGATTATCAAGGAAAAATGATGTTCCACCAAGTACAGAGGCTGGGGATTGAATAATAGTGCACATTAACATTTGTCAAAAAAATTATGATGCTTGTACATAATGTATTTATCTGATTGACTTAGGCAATATATCAGCAATAGTTATGAGATCCAGTTACTTGAGTTAAAACAAATAATAGACTTATAACTTTAGGTGCAGTCAAAGACATCATGCACAACAACAATGCACAAACACCATTAGTTTTCATCAGGTAGCTGTTAAGTATGAATCTGAGATTACATAATGCTGGAGACAATGAATCAGCCTCAAGGTGCATTTAACTAATATGAGATACATCTGTTTACACAATTTCCTCCTCCTCACTGTTATAACATGTTCCCTGTACTTTATCCACTGTAATTAGTTTTATGTTCTATCTCACTCAGTAGACTTAAACATTCTGCCTTTCTGTATAGATGTGTGTAGATTCACTGTAGGTGGCCTGGGTCATATCCTGCTTCCCTGGTAATCTGAAAACATGCACAACTGCTGGAAGTCCCCCTATTGTGCAGCATTGACAAGATATTTCCAGTTACTCACTTTATCCAGACAGGTCAAAACAACCTACAATTATCCTCATTTTCCATATGAATGCACACTGGGACAAGCCCTAAATATTTCAAATATTCAAATATGACAAATATAAATCTAGATATATAAATAAAGCAGAAAATCATTCATATCTGCCTATCCAGTTTGTTTTGGAATGTAAAGGGTTACATTAAAGAAGTCAGAAATTTGCAAAGGGTCAGAACAGAAAGGGAAATGGCAACCAATTAAGGAGAAATGTGCAGCAACACCTGAGAGCCTATGTTACTATATTGTAATATAGTAATAGTATTTAACTGTACTGCTTGTGTGTGGTTGGTTAATATGTGGAATTACTTTAGTCTTTTTTCACTTCACACAGATTATATAGCTTTGGGCTACAGGCTGCTCTGCCAGCTCGTCCAGTAATGCTAGCATCTAGTTTATGCTTACTCCTATGGCTTGGCACAATGCATAAAAGCAAAAGTTAACTGCTGTTAACATGCCAAAATTTTCAGACTCTAATTGCCAAAGTATGTTTTGCAATGATTGGATAATAAATCTGAGGGTTTCTTAGAAAACCAACAACAATTTGTCTTTGGTCTACCTAGAATGTTATATCCTGAAGGTATAAAAGATTAAGTGTTTAAAATTATGAAGCAATTCGTGTACTCTTTTTTGGTATGGTCTTTTTAAGGGTTTGTTTGTTTGTTTGTTTGTCTATTAGGATTTTAACGTCATGTTTTACACTTTTGGTTACATTTATGACAGGAACGGTAGTTACTCGATACACAAGCTCCATCAGTTCACAAGGTTATATCATACACAGTCATGGACAATTTAGAATCTCCAGTTCACCTCACTTGCATGTCTTTGGACTGTGGGAGGAAACCAGAGCACCCAGAGAAAACCCATGCAGACACGGGGAGAACATGTAAACTCCACACAGAAAGGACCCGGACCGCCCCACCTGGGGATCGAATCCAGGACCTTCTTGCTGTGAGGCAACAGTGCTACCCACTTAGCCACCGTGCCGCCCCTTTTTAAGGGTAGAGAGCATATATGTCTTTAGTAATGCATGAAATATGCATTTATCTTTTCAACGACTTTGATGTATAATGCACATACAGACGTAATTTTGTTTCAGTTTTTAGCATTGTCCTCCTATTAACGAGGATGTGTTGCCACTTTTGATCAGCCCTCTTGCCATGCCCCTTTACAGAGTGCTATGTTTTCCAGAACTATTGTTTGGACATTCCTGTTGAGATCACAGTCAGCAGGGAGTGGAACAGAAACATTGTTCATTTGTGTTTGACATTAGAGCTATATGCTCTTATTACTGTTAGCGATCACTATTATGATGTGCACTTGACTAAACATGTTCATAATGTATACAAGCCTAAATACACTGCATACTTGTGAGCATACAGTCTGACCTAATGCAGCAGCACTAACATTCAATATCCTCTGCTCCACATGGTACAACCTTTCTCTGTAGGAGGAACATAACTGTGACTCCTCAATGAGCAGATGCTAAGCATGCTTTGATCATCATTCCAACCTCCACAAACCATTAAAAAACCATGACAAAAAAGCTTAAGTTTATTTGATGAAATGTTAGCTGTGTGCTAACTTCAGCTGTGAGTTGAGAATCAGAACTTACCGACAAATCTGAAAATGGAAATACTTGAAAAAACGAATTGACCCAATTACACCTTATTCATGTTTGCCTAGGCATAGCTTTTTATGCCAAATAAAGTACAAAGTGCCCCATAGTCAACCCGATTATCATATCAACTAACGTGCAACGTTAAGACACTACAGCTTTTGGAAATTGTCATTATTAAGATTTGTGGAAAGGAAATATTATCATTAAAACCAATAAACACAAAAATTGTCATTTTCCCCTAAAATGGTTTCCAGTGGTCTCTAAAAATGGACGAGGCTTGTGACTACCATTCATGTTTAGAAGCCAGTGAAGCCACATCCTCTGCTTATTTTTTTTACTAGGGGTAAACACAGATGTTCCTGTCTTGTAGGGGACAATCTTACTCTGCATTGTATTAGGGCTGTACAACAAACAGAGATAGCATAATATGATTCAATTGCTAAACATTTACAGTATTGTTAACATTATGACCAACTTTCTAATGTTGTGTTGGTCCCCCTTTTGCTGCCAAAACTGCCCTGACCGGTCAAGGCATGGACTCCACTAGACCCCTGAAGGTGTGCTGTGGTATCTGGCACCAAGATGCCAGCAGCAGATCCTTTAACTCCTTTAAGTTGTGAGGTGGGGCCTCCATGGATCGGACTTGTTTGTCCAGCACATCCCACAGATGCTCGATTGGATTGAGATCTGGTGAATTTGGAGGCCAAGTCCAACACCTCAAACACGTTGTTGTGCTTCTCAAAACATTCCTGAACCAGTTTTGCTTTGTGGCAGGGCGCATTATCCTGCTGAAAGAGGCCACAGGCATCAGGGAATACCGGTTCCATGAAAGGGTGTACATGGTCTGCAACAATGCTTAGGTAAGTGGTACGTGTCAATTTAACATTCACATGGATGGCAGGACCCAAGGTTTCCCAGCAGAACGTTGCCCAAAGCATCACACTGACTCCGCCGGCTCGCCGGTTCTTTCCATAGTGCATCTTGGTGCCATGTGTTCCCCAGGTAAGCGACGCACACACACCCGGCCATCCACGTGATGTAAAAGAAAACGTGATTCATCAGACCAGGCCACCTTCTTCCATTGCTTTGTGGCCCACTTCCGATGCTCACATGCCCATTGTTGGTGCTTTCGGCGGTGGACAGGGGTCAGCTTGGGCACCCTGACTGGTCTGCGGCTATGCAGCCCCATACGCAACATACGCACTGCACTGTGTATTCTGACACCTTTCTATCAGAACCAGCATTAACTTCTTCAGCAATTTGAGCTACAGTAGCCTTCGCTCCCCACGTGCATCAATGAGCCTTGGCTGCCCATGAAAAAATGACAAAGCATGGCAGAAAAGTAGGATTTATACCTGAATGACTAAATATCATTCTAAATAAATACAATGTAAGTATAGTTTGGTTTTGTGAAAACAACACACAGAGAAAAAAATCCTGTTCTACCGAAAAAATTACTATCATTAAATGTACTTTTCTGCAGCTGCTTCATATAGCAGATCTGCATATGTCTTAATAAGGATTGTTGTGGGACAGGAAGCCATTCAGAAATACTGAAAAATGAAAAATCCACATACTCACATATTTTGTGAGAAAACAGAAAGCAAACCAAACTCCACACAATTAGTAACTGGAAGCAATGATCAAACCACAGAGATATGCATTACCCACACTACTATCAGCACCACTGTGATACTCCCCTAACTACAGCTCACACTGTTTATAGTACTGAAAATTTAAAGCACATCTGGTCTTCATTCACTAAATTAAGCCCTTTACAGCTTCAAACGCTGGTACAGCAGATTACGAAATAACATCTTAATAATATTTTATTCAACTCATCGTATTGTGAGCACATTTTCTAACAGAAAGGAAACGCAATAGCATTCATCTAAAACTAAAGGTCAGTTGCATGTACCTCATTTTGAAAGTGGATTCTCTCTATCTTCTCCAAATGTCCTTAAGAAATAGGATACCAAAGACTGGGGAGAAACCAATCTTGGCTGGCACTTATCAGTCTTTCTTTACTAAAAAAGACTGATTGTTTTCTTACTGTGCCTGGTTAGAAGGTCTGTCAGTGCAACCAGATAACAGCACAAGATAATAAAACAACTCAAAGCAACAAGTGATATTTTCAGCCTGTCTCTGAATGGTGTTGGCTGGCAATTGGAATCTCTGGCATCATTAAAAAGAGCATTTTGTTCACTCTACTGTACCTTACATTTAATTTGAGAATGTTTTTGAGGAAGCACTTACAGTTGAAAAGTCAACTTTTAACTGTTTGCAATAAACCAAGCTGGCTTGGGGTTTGTTGACTGTGATGTTTAATTGCATGTTGGAAATATAGTTCAAAAGTCAAGAGAGCTGCCAAAAAGTTAAGAAAATAAATAATTGCCTTGCACAAAAAAGGAAAAGGATACAAAAAGATAGCAAGGCCCTTTGTTGTTCCTAGAAATACAGTTGGAAGCATAGTTCAAAAGTTTAAAAGAAAAAGCTATCACTGACTGCCACCAGATTCCAGAGGAGGCAGGTGGTCAAAAACCCTCAAGTGACTGCAAAAGATTTGCACAAAGATTAGGTGGCAGCAGGCACTAAGGTTTCAGTACTAAACACTGAAGGTCTCCATGCCCAAACTCTAATACATACACCTCTACTGACACAAAAGCACAAGTAAAGTCAGCCCAATATGCTAAAAATTATATTAATAAGCTACAGAAGTGTTGGGATTCTGTTCTGTGAAGCATGCACTAAAAAACACTCTGTTTACAGTGAAGCATGGTGGTGGCTCAGTGATGCTCAGCTCCTACTGCAGCATGTGGAAGGCAAGATGAATTTAATTAAGTATCAGAAAATCCTAGGAGAAAACATCCCATCTGTAGCAGGTCTTAGCAGAAAAAGAGTGCTCTACTGTGTACTAAAGGCACTTGTCATGAATGAGTTGAATTGAAGTCGCACTTTGTGTTGAATTAAAAATCCACTCCAGCTTTTAGTTGTAATATTTCAAATTACTCAAGCATATGACCATCACATCCATACCATAGGGTGCCAAGTAAACTATTGTATGGAGCTGCCAAACTCTGAAATTATTTTACTGTAAATACACTGAGAATTGCATCATGTTTTGACCTAGAGTGGTTGTGGCAGCATTAATCTAAAGTGTTAAATAAGGCTCAAATAGTTCTATGCTGCTTAATGAAGACCTACTGCAGACCTACGAGAAAAGTGTTAAAGGTCTATGTTTAAAAAAAAAAAAAAAAAGCCTCTGTAAAAAGGCCAGTTAGGGTTAGTTTGGGTCTTAATCACTGAAACATGCACAGTAGCCCTATATAAAAAATATATACTAAGTCCATTAAGGATCTGTCAGTTACTTTTAGGACCAAGATATTTCAGATAAGACAGTGGTGCTACGCCTACAAATAATTTTCTCACAGAAAGGAAATATTCACCATGTAAATTTTCACCAACACAATGAATAGAGAAGCAGATTCACACAACACAGCACTAATTATCACCTCTCTGACCACACACCAGGGAGACTGTGGGAATAAACATCCACACTACTACTGACTACTCAAGCTGGTCAATCAAACAAATATTTGAATGTGAAAAGGAATATTCCTGCTAATACACAGCAGTATGTATAGTTTCCTTAACAACGGCTTTATTCCATTTGTGTTTACAGCTGCGGCTGGAAATATTTGTCCTCAAATGTGCTCCCTGGCAAACATATAACAGTGCTGGCTGTGTTCTCCTACGTGATGACTCACGGAAATACAGAAGTCAGATTTCACCCATATTACTGCATTAATTCAGTCACGCCTCTGAAACTTCTGTGCAGAATAGACGCCTGACATTACATGCTGGCACAAGGACTCGGCTTTTAGTGCTTCACTGCTAGCACACAAAATCAGGCAGAACTCATTTGTACCATCAAAACATTGTAATGATTAAAAATATTGCAAAGTCTACATTTAACTTTGTTAATTTTAAGTTATTTAAAAATACATTTTACTAATATTAAACCTAATTGAAAATTTAAAATTTCAATCTAGGGAAACTATGAACTATCAGAAAGTGGGTGGGACCTGAAAATATTCATTCATTGTCTGTTTTACTACTGCTTTGTCCTGGTCACAGTGGGATTGGTTCATTGACCAAAGACAGGAAACACACTGGACAGGTCGCCAATCCGTCACACACGCACACACACACACACACATATTTAAGGCAAATTCTAGTAGCTCCAATTAGCCTGACTTCATGCAAACTCCACACAGAAAGGACCCAGGGCGGGAATCAAACCCAGGTCCTTCTGGCTGTAAGGCAACAGCACTACCCACTGCACCACTGTGCTGCCCCAGGGCTAAATATTTGAGAAATAACTACTTTTTCAGATTACTGATGTTGTTTTTGTATCCATCTTAAGTAACGACTTTATCTTGATCAGTGGGTCTTGAGCCTATTCTAGAAATACTAGGTCTATGGCTGGAATACAACCTGTTTAACAATCAAATTTACAGTTAGATGCAAACTCCACACAGAAAGAACTAAGACCGCTCCACCTGGGATTCAAACCCAGGACCTTCTTGCTACAAGGCCACAGTGCTACCCACTGAGTCACTGTGCCACCCTCCAAACTTAAAGAAAAGACTTAGTAACTGAAGGCAAGGACAGGACCTGGGACTCAATGCACCACAAACTTTAAAGCTGTTAATGTTTCTTTCATTCTATCTACAGTATATTTTTAGCAAAGGTATTTTTAATTCCTATCTGTTTAAATACAGGATTCCAATTGTAACAGCCATACTCAATGAAAATGTGTTAAGTTTATTATTTACATTTACATTTTCAGCATTTAGCAGACGCCTTTATCCAAAGCGACTTACACAATGAGCAATTGAGGGTTAAGGGTCTTGCTCAGGGACCCAACAGTGGCAACTTGGTGGTGACAGGGCTTGAACCGGCAACCTTCTGTTTACTAGTCCAGTACCTTAACCACTGAGCTATCACTGCCACTATTATTAACTTCTGAAGTGGTAAAATTAATGATCCATTTCTATACTTTATGCTTGTAGCAGGTCACTATTACCATGGTCTAAAACTGCACATTTTTAACAGCCTGGATACAATCCGGCCTTTGTGTGTGATACCGCACTAATGGGTTATTTTATGATCGCCACTGTTACACACAGTAAATTTTCTTGCTATTCTTCTACATGTGTAGACTGAATTTGGCTAGTCATTACTCATTACAAGCTTAATCTAGAGTAAAATCATGGAATATCCTTCGATGGTATTGACCTTGTGGAACAAACAAGATGATTATAGAGGCCTAACTGATGATCAGGGAAAAGTCAACACAGTCTTGTGGTAGCACTTTACATCAAACGTTTTTGGTTAGGCTTAGGGAATTAGTCAGGAATCTGAGGATCTGATTCTACTTTAATCACAGTTTCACCCTTACAGTTTGTAAACCAAAATGCCAATATGAGTGTCTGTCAACCCCACAACAAACAAGTCTTAAAAGCTGTACACTTACAATGAGGAATAGATATAATAGGCCTACTCTGTACAACTGCATGTCACAATTCCATAAATCCCAGGTCACATATTGAAAACAAACTGAGAAAGTCAATAAACAAAATGGAGCTTGAATAATAGGAATAACATATTGTTTTATATTTTATTAGTAGGTGCTTCTTTTTATGACTGAAAGTCTTTGTTTCATTTTTACCAACCAATTTATCTTAGTCAGGGTTGTGTTCCACTGGGATATTACAGCAGGTATAACCTGCAAGCAAGGAAGGAATATCCTGGAAAGGGTGCCAATGCAATGCAGGACATCCTTCCCACTGTTGGGCCCTCGAGCAAGGCCCTTTAACTCTCAATTGCTTGGATTGTATTTAGTAACACTTGTGGGTAGCATTGGATAAATGTCAGATAACTAGAATTAATTTCAAACAGGACTATTGTTGTACATTTCTAGGCCATAACCAAGGTTATAATTTAGTAATTAGATGTAAAGCAATGCACAGTAATCGAGCTAATATTACTGTATAAAAATGAGTGTTAAGTAGGTTGAAATTATTCAGTAATATCAAAAATCTGTATTCTTAATCCTGTATGGAGCAGCACGGTGGCATAGTGGGTTGTGCTGTTGGCTCAGAGCAAGAAGGACCTGGGTTTAAATCCATGGACTGCTGGCCAGGATCCTCTCACTGTGGCAGTCACAGTAATCATTCATCAAGGATGTCAGCAAAATGCCTTTCATTTACAATAAGAAGTTACATAACATAAATACAATTAAGCTAATATTACAAGAAATATATAAATTGTAGAATTCACTATTATTACTGCTGTACAGCATCTGGACCACTCATCACTACAGGCCAAACCGGCCAAGTTGGGATGTGAGTGGCCAATGTTGTCAGAGGCAATTAGTGTACATGGTTGATTCTTTTTGCCAATATTATCATAAAACAGCTTGTTCTCACGAATTGAAACTAAACAGCAAAAGTTTCTCAGTTTCTTAAATCTGTGCTGTATCAGCACTAGTCATGACTGCCAACAAATAAATCAAAAGAACTCACAGCTCTTGTACCCAAAACCTTAATGTCTTACAACATTATATGGATAAAAATACATAATGTAAAATGATTAAGCTAATGCAATCATGCCCATTGGTTGAGTAGATTCGAATCTTGTTCTTAAAAAAAAAAGCATTATATTTAATGCTGGGTTGTATAAACCATATAAACCATATTCTAATAACTGGTTATAGTCCTATTACTAATAGCATTAGTATTTATGAACTAATTTTTGCTTTACTTTACTAAATAAATCCTTGAGCATCAATAGGTAAAGATCAGCATTATGAATAAAAGTGTGAATAAAAGCATCAGCAGCAGCAGGTAGCAAAAGTGCAAGGTCAGTTAGGATTTGTGTGGCCAAAGTTTTGAGAGATAATTCGAGCACACACTTAAGTCTCATCATGCCAGTTAGAGCAAGCATCTGATAAATGAAGCACACTATTTATAACAATTGGTTACAGATCACGGATAAATGGCCATGCACTGTGCGTAAAAGCGCATCAGATGCGGCTGGTAACAAAAGCGCAAAGACGAGCTGGCTGCATGTCTAAACTTGTGGTTTATGTCAATATCATCAATGCATAGAGTTAGAGAGTAATCTAACTCCAAGCAAACGTTTAGGGCAACTCGAAAAAAGAAACGTTCATTCACATTTTAATAATGTCCAAACACTACAAAAGTCGCACATTCCGACAACATACTTTAAGCTAAACATTTACCTCAGCTCTACCAGCCATGCAAAGAAACCTCACACCCAAGCAATAAGCAAACTATGAATGAAATAAACACAGTAACACACAGCTGTTGTTATAAAACCACAGTACTTTTGGCAGTGGTAACTTCTGGCACTGACAGAAGCAGGGTTGCTAAAATATGTAAACTTGACATACCATCCGTTAGCTGGAACGCAGTCGAAGGATGGAAAAGCCAAAACGCGTTGAGGTAAAACCATCCCCACAGAGGCATTCTGGTGAAGAACAGGTTAAAATATGATGAAAAGAACATTCCTGAATAAACTTCAACTGTTTTAGATTGTTATGAAAAGCACCTTAAAATAGTACTATCTCCGCGCCCCATGTCTCTGAGTTCATGAAGAGAAGGAACGGTCTGTGTCCAGGCTAGCTGTCTCTCTCACGCGCACACATGCACGCGCGCGCTCTCTTTCTCGCGCGGTCTTTCTCTCTCAGGTCGCAGAGTGTGGCACAAAGACGGTCTTAGTTCAGTTCAGGCTGAGCTCAGTCCCCCTCGGAAACACTGAAATCTGACTCCAGTAGCGAACCTCCACCTTTATCCGCCCTGTACTGGTCCCACATTCTCACCGACACACGCCATGTCTCCTCCTCACAGTCTGTCAGGAGTCAGCTTTCCCACCTTATCTCAGCAAAAACGTCTGAGCTATGCAAACTCTCCTATCCTCATCCTTCACATCATACTGCAGCGTCCAAAAACTCTGAACCCAATACCAAGAGCTGGATTTAGAGTTGAGGTCAAATTTTTTGCTCATGTGTGCCTTGGCACTCTTGAGATTTTGATAATTTTTGCAACTGTTCTTTTTCAAAGAGGTGAAATGGGTTTAGAGATTTACAGTTATATTGTTTTTTACAGTTATATTGTTCATTGTGGGTTTTTTGAAAATATGACAACATATGCTCGGTCAGAAATACACACCCAACAAAGTTCAGTAATGTCATTCATTTAAATCCTTGTTACTTATACTTTGATTAATGGCTTTTCGTGCCCATTTAAGAAGGGATAGTTTGACTGCATTCATCAGACTAAGCCACAAGTACTAATATGTAAAAGTCTAATCACTTGGAGCCAATTCCCTGTCCCAAGAGAATAATTTCCTGATTGATTCTTCTCTAGTTTTGCATTTTGCTAGTGTCCTTATCAGTATTGGTAGCTTGAGAAGAAGAAAAAGAAGAAGAACCTTTATTGTCATTGCTTGCATACAACAAAATTTAGTGTGACACCCTCCAAGAAGAAGAAAAAGTATTCACATAACATCTGTATATTTACAAAGGATGAACCAGTACAACTGAAGTATGGATTATGAAAATAAATAAAATAAATGTGTGTATAAAGTGACTGTGCGCAGATATTTAGAATATTTACATAACCCAGTGCAGTACATTCTGAGAAAAATGAGGCAGCACCTGTACCTCATTCAGGTTACACATAGGGTTGATGATTTTGGTTTCCATTGACCATTGTTACTTCATTTTGTTCTCAACAAATAACAAAACATTTATATCAGTAAAGATTTTCAACTTGAATCTAATTAAGCATTTCCTTAATAGGAATTCTATAAGTTAGGTATACATAAAAACTGACACCTGTGTGTAAATGCAAAGTGTATTCAATCCAGCTGAGTTTAATATTTAATGATATAATGCTTGTAAAAATAGACATTGGTACAAAGTAACGTTACACAGATACAGACCTAGACCCCTGACTAAGCAAGCCAAAGGCAAGGAAAAACTCCATGTGACAGCAAAAGGAAAACACTTTGCATGGAAACCAATCCTGCCCTGGATGACACAGGATATTGCATTATTATACACAGTTGTATTTTTTCCATGGAAAAACAACATTATCATGTTAGTAACTGAGGATGTAGCTAATCCAGTTAATTTCCATTACTTGTCACTTGTTTATTTTCCTGAGTGCCATATTTCTATCAAAAGACTAGACAATAAAAAGAATGCTGTCACTGAATTACACAGATTTTTATGATATAAACATAAAGGAATATAACGTCAATTTATAACATATTGACATTATTCTGATTCTTGCAATATGTTTGACTGCATTTAAGCATGATGCTATTGCCAGTAGTAGAGCTTTTTCCTTCTAAATGCTTTAAGTATTAAAGGAACAGTTGGACAATGGTTAACATTAATTTTTGTCATTAACCTCATTGGCAGAAAATCACACCACATCACCTTGCTTGTCACATTTTTTAAAAATGCAATCAGCTATCCTACAATGCTATATGTAAACTAAAAATGTATTAATTCATCAATTTAATATGAATGGCATAACTTAACTCTCTGGACATTCTCTGGACAACTCTCACCACATTCTCTGGACCTGAGCTCATCTCAGATGGACTAAAAGACAATGAAAACATGTGCTGTCAGATTAATCCATGTTTTAGCTTGTTTCATCCATCGAGTCCTCTGTACAAAAGACAAAACGGTATCACCCAAACTGAAGAAATGGAGGTGCATCAGTTCCCACTGGATGGATGACTTGCATGTGTGTGAAGTCACCACTGACATGGAGACATTTGAGTTCTGTGGTATCTGGTACCAGGACATTACCAGCAGTAAGGTCACTATGGCTGCCTGTAAACACTCCTTACAATTGCAATTTCGAAGGAAGTACTTCAAACCAGTTGACTGGCCATAGCAATTAACAAGCATGTTTGTTTACAGTATGCTTTTGTAAAAAAATTAAATACTAATTTAACTCTTACTAAGGGTTTTTAGTAAAGTATTTGTTTTTGTTTTGCTTTTTAAATGTGAGTAAGAAATTTGTGTACTTCCACCATCTCTGGGTATCACAAACTCACACCTAGGGGCAATTTTATTTATTAATTCATTTTCAGTAAACGCTTCATTCAAATGAAAGAAGCAGAAAGGTATGCAAGCACAAAGAATAAATCTTCAGTACAGAACCCTTATGAATGAAATGAAAGATTCTGGATCTGAACCATGAATATAATGATGATAGTAATACAACATGGCAATTGGGTGGTGCAGTGGTCTATTACGCTATCACCTCACCGTTGATATCAGGGATTCGGCCAGGTGTCTTCACAGACGATTGGCTATATGTGAGGCCTAAGCTTTGCAATAGACTGGTGTCCTGTCCCGGGTATTTCTGCCTTGTGGCCAATGTTTCCTGGTGGAATAGGATAGAATAATAATAATACAGTTTAATACACCACAAAGGACCAGTAGGTACAATACACTTCTTAAAAAGGAGAGATTTACACTTTATGTGGTAAATATTGTGCACAGATCGTATATGTTCTAGAAGGGTCAGTGGAGGGTAAGATTTTCTTTTACAAACCAACCAACAATTTCAGAACAGTTTCTAGTACAGATTTAATATGCTTCCTTGACCAAAAAACACATCTGGTTTAGGACAAGATTGGAGTTTATTTGAATTACAGTCCTGATTATTTAGTATTGAAATATTAAAGTCAGCCTAATAAATTAAATAAACAAATGGATTTCACCCAAACCTAACTGGAACATTAAATCCCATCCTCCCAAAAAGTTAGAAGTTTTATTCCAACTGCCCCCTACATGTTTTATTCACTCATTAAACAGATAAAACCATTTTTTATTGACTCTGGAATTTTGAACTCGCAAGTAGGAGACTTTGTACAATACTGTGACGAAATTTTTCTACACATGCCAAAACTACTGCAAAGTGGTCAGCACAACATATGACTTCAGTTTCATAGATACAAGGAGACGATGATTAAACATTTAAAGCCCTTCATCTGAATGACAAAGCCTTGAGTTTGGTCATGATTCATCCAGACGGTTATTTCAGCTGGAAGATGTATGGCATTCACTTTCCCAAGGCAGACTAAAAGGTGCCAAGAAGAATAGTAGAGATAATATTAGACAATGGAATGTTTCTTCAAGAGGGAGTACTGTAATGTGCCTACCTGCCTTAAAAACACTGTCTGACAATTACTGGTGTGGGGGCCACACTGCCACAGAAGCACTAATGATAATGTGAGTTTTACCAGTCACTTTTGGATTAATATTTATTACTGGTTCCATTCTCTTAAAAATGTAGTTCAACTTTCTAAACTGACTTTTTTCTTTAGAGGTTGATTTTATTTGCATAGACTAGTGTGACAGTGAATAGAAAATAATAGACCAGAATAGACCAGAATAAAACAGAATATAATAAATGTATTTATTTATTAGCATTTTAACGTCATGTTTTACACACTTTGGTTACATTCATAACAGAAACGGTAGTTACTCATCACACAAGATTTATTGTTTCACAAGTTTAATGTCATACACAGTCATGGACAATTTAGTATCTCCAATTCACCTCACTTGCATGTCTTTGAACTGTGGGAGGAAACTGGAGCAAACCCATACAGACACGGGGAGAACTCCACACAGAAATGACCCAGACCGCTCCACCTGGGGATTGAACCCAGGATCTTCTTGCTGTGAGGTGACAGTGCTATCCACCGAGCCACCTTGCCACCCGAATAGAGTAAAAAAAAACAAACATTATTTGTTATACAACGATCAGCCATAACATTAAAACCACCTCCTTGTTTCTACACTTACTATTTTATCAGCTCCACTTACCTTGCACGTTGTAGTTCTACAATTACTGACTGTAGTCCATCTGTTTCTCTACATACTTTGTTAGCCTCCTTTCATGCTGTTCTTCAATGGTCAGGACTCTCCAAGGACCACTACAAAGCAGGTATTATTTAGGTGGTGGATCATTCTCAGCACTGCAGTGACACTGACATGGTGGTGGTGTGTTAGTGTGTGTGTTGTGCTGGTATGAGTGGATCAGACACAGCAGCGCTGGTGGAGTTTTTAAATACCGTGTCCACTCACTGTCCACTCTATTAGACACTCCTACCTAGTTGGTCCACCTTGTAGATGTAAAGTCAGAGATAATCGCTCATCTTTTGCTGCTGTTTGAGTTGGTCATCTTCTAGACCCTCATCAGTGGTCACAGGACGCTGCCCACGGGGCACTGTTGGCTTTTTGGTTGGTGGACTATTCTCAGTCCAGCAGTGACAGTGAGGTGTTTAAAAACTCCATCGGCATTGCTGTGTCTTATCCACTCATACCAGCACAACACACACTAACACACCACCACCATGTCAGTGTCACTGCAGTGCTGAGAATGACCCACCACCCAAATAATACCTGCTCTGTAGTGGTCCTGTGGGGGTCCTGACCATTAAAGAACAGCATAAAAGAGGGCTAACAAAGCATGTAGAGAAACAGATGGATTACAGTCAGTAATTTTAGAACTACAAAGTGCTTCTATATGATAAGTGGAGCTGATAAAATGGACAGTGAGTGTAATAACAAGGAGGTGGTTTTAATGTTATGGCTGATCGGTGTATACCTATACACTTGTGCAGTACAATAAAATGCTTTTTCCACAAATCCCAGCTTGTTTAGAAGCTGATGTCGGAGTGCAGGAGTGGCTAAACAATGAAAGAATATGGGTGACAACCTTTAAAATATTGTTAAACAAAGCATTTTGACAAGTGTGTTGAGACAATGCATGAATCATTCTTACTGGGGTGGGTGTTAACCTGCTAGTCATTTACTTATATCTGGAACATCTCGGCTTTTTTCGCGACAACCATCTGTTTCTTGGGTATAAGTCACTCTTTCTCACTGTCTCCAGACAGTGCTCATGGGTTCATCCTCGTTTAAAAAAAGAATTAGACAATGTTTTGCATCAGAGATTATCTTAACCACAACCAAGCACTAAAGCGTAAACTGTGTCTAACTTCATTATACAGGTTCTGCTTTTTCAGGCATTATTAAGACCTTATTTTTTCTTAGTTTGACAACTTCTGGCACAATACAATGTAGACAGGATACAGTTTTGTAAAAAAGTAATTTAACTTGCCAACTCTTGTACTGTCTGTGAAATGATCTCCATGGCAATGTTATGTTTTTGTAGGAAAACAGATGTTAAATTGCAGTGTCAGTGATGAGGAGGGGGAGATTGTGGACGGCAGGACTGCAGCAAATTAGACATGAAATTCAAGATCTACAATGACTCAGCCAGCATGGGTGAACTGAAAGCTAAAACTGTTTACAGTACTTAGATAAATAAATGATGAACAAGTCCGAAGCAATTATAAGGTCAAAGTGTACCCATCTAGCTTGGCAGGGGGGGCGCAGATTACAGTATCATTTCCCCCTGCCATGCCATTAATGCAGATGATGTATGGCATTTCATTAATCTTTGCACCTCATTGAGCGTTAAATTGCTTCAGATGGAGGTCTCCTTAAACCACCTTTTCCTCCCAACAGAACTGCTGGCTTCTCTGTTTGCAAGCAGGTTTTCTCTCTGAAACCATGATGCCAGGCTCAGTCTGATCTGATTTCTACCAGCGCAAATACTGGCACTCTTTATTTTCTTTCCAGGAAACCAGACGGTGTTTTCAGGGACATTTTGGCCATCGCAACTGAACCACCCAGGATGGAGGCATGACAGTATGCTGGACGTGGACATGAGCTGCGTCACCCATTGCGTCTTTTATAGTGGCTGCCTGTTTTTATTGGTCTCTTTCCTTCTATTGTATTTTTGTTCAGAGAACTAGCCCACTTCATTCTGAATCTATCCCTTGTCTGTCCACTTTCTCCACTACAAAATAAGGATGTATTTCGTGCAATCTTTTATAGTTTTACCAGATTATATAGTTTTATTTATCCTTACTTTAATTAACCCTTGTTTGGTTTGTGGATTTTAGCCACAAGCATCCTGCATAATGGGATTTTCTTAAATTCTTGCAGGGACAGGACTACACCTGGCGACTCCACAGCAAGGTGTGACCTGACCCATTAAACAACGCTCTTGAGTTTAAGTTGAATCATAAGTCAAAGATTTCAATCCTGGCTGAATTTGTTTGACTTCCTAAGACCAAGTCAAGTCCTACATTTGAGTTTTTAAGGGCAAATAGAGTCTCCAGTCACCAGCCTTTGAGTCCAAGTAAAGTCACAAGTCAGAGCTCTTATGTCCACTTGAAGTCTCATGTCAGTGGCTTTCAGGCCCAAGTTGATGACTTACAATTACGACTGAATACAATTTGAGAAATTCAAGGTTAAGAACCTTGCTCAGGGGACCAACGGTGGCAACTTGGTGGTGGGGCTTAAACCTGCAACCTTCTGACTACTAGTGCAGTACGTTAACAGCTGAGCTACCACTGCCCTAAGTCTAAGTCCAAGTTAAGTCTGCACTCACATCAAAATCAGGTCCAAGAAGTCCATAGAGTCACAAAGTTACATCACATTTATTTGTTTATCAAATGTTTTTATTCAAAAAATGTGGGAGAATCCAAGCCAAGTTACAGCTGACCAAGTGAATTTTAATAAAGCTTGTACCAGATCTGGGATTTTAACAACCTTTGCACAACAAGCGCAAATACAAATTCTGTGCTAACTGCTGCTAAAAATGCTTGAAACTGTATCATTTATCATTTATAGATTCGAGTTGAGGAACAAGTCATAAAAACTTAAGCCCATGCCCCAAATGAGTTAATAATAAGAGAGATGTCAACATAAATTAGGCTTACATTAATGTTTTCAAATAAGATGAACTTTTAATGTTTCTCAGATCAGCAACTTCAGCCATATCCCAGGAATTAATCTATCTACAAATCCCGTTAGCGGAAAAGTTATGATGTTTTGAAAAATGCTATAAAAAGAAGAATCTATAATTTGTTTATTATAAGTCACTCACTAAGTCCAGCCTTTTCCCACACAGCAGACTCGGAGGCCAATTGTGCCTGCTAGATGCCGCCCAGCTGACCGGTAGCTTCAGACCGGGGTGTTCAGAATCTCAGCGCTTGTGTGCTAGCGGATTATCCCGCTGCACCACCTGGGTGCCTTGCAAGTTGAATTTTTCCAATTGCCAATTCTCATTTGATACAATACTTCAGTTGTTCTAGAGTCTGGTTCTCCTCATCATTATGCATCATGCATTTTCAGTAGGTGACCGAACAAGACTGCAGGCAGGTCAGTTACAAAACCACATTGTTTTAGCCTCTGGTCTATGGTACCTTCAAACATATGCAAGGTCACCAAAGGCAATAAGGCACCCACACACTATGACAGATGTTGGCTTTTGCACTTTTTACTGATAACAGTCTGGATGGACCTCACATTTTTGGCACATTTAAGTTGAAATGTAGACTCTTCTGACCACAGCACATGTTTTCACTGTTTTTGGTCCATCTGAGATGGGCTTCAGCAAAGTACAGCAGAAACTACCAGTTGTAGATAATACAATAGTAATAATGCCTTTGTCTCTGCTGGACATCTCGGCAATTAGGGCACTTGTGGCATAGCAGTTAGGGTACTGGGATAGTAATCAGAAGGTCACTTGTTCAAGCCCTACAACTGCCAGGTTGTCACTGTTGGGTCCTTGAGCAAGGCCCTTAACCCTCAATTGCTTAGACAAAATACTGTCACAGTACTGTAAGATAAAAGCATCTGCTAAATGCAGAAAATGTAAATGTAATCAAGTAAAACCGAAATATAATTAAAATCTTCAACCATTACCAAAATGAAACTTTGATGTTTGTCTCTCTTGGCCACCCACAATTGTTGAGCTTTAAAAAGGCTTTGTGTTACCAGATGTTATTAGCATCACACTAGAGTGTAAACATGGACACATGGAGTGCAGGGACACAAAGATGCCAGATCAATGAAACCTAAGAGTTGTGTTCTCCACCCTAAAAAAATCCCAGACATCATACTCAAAAACTTTCAAAGTTATTTACATATTTTATTGCAACATAAATGCAAGTAAAATACAGTATTTTATTAAAAATACTGTATTTTGCTTGCATTTGTTGCATTAAAGATGTTTTGCCTTATGACACTGAGAAATCATTTAAAAAGGAATAACTAAGTAAAGATATTGAAAACTGAATATAAATGTATCACAACTTCAATTACTATGCTTCTAGCTGGATCCAATAGGAATAATGAGCAGTTTTTAGTAGTTTTGAGTTCAAGCTTTTGTGAAGCATAGTACATTATTTCAGACTTTTATGGAAAAAGGCAATACTGAACCAAAAACAGTTAGTCAGTTTGTCAGCTTCAGTCTCAAGAGAAAAAAAGCACCTCGGGAGATTTTATTGACTTACTCCCCAAGAGAAAAAAGGATTGTGTTTATACAGTTTTCACAAACATGCTATTTCACTACATCCCTCTGTTTGTAACACCCCCACACACAAAGGCACACACACACACACACACACACACACACACACACACACACCAACAGCTAAAATAGTGAGGAAGGTTGCTTTTGTGTACTTACCTCCACCACATTTCACAGTCATTACAGCTGATGCTCTACGAGGGTTCTCTAAATAGTTTCAGCACTTTTTTAAAACTCTGTTTATTAAGACTTTCAAAAACAAATTACATCACTTTTCTAGTCACCTTCCTTTGCGATGCATTTTTCCCAGTGTTGTACCATTTGAATACCATCAGCAAAAAATTTTTTTGTTTGAGCTTGTAGCCACTGATGCACCGCTGCTGTTCTGCTGTTATATCATCATCACATAAAAATCTTCTTCCCCTTAAAGCTTCTTTAAGCTGTCCAAAAATCTGGAAATCAGATGGTGCTAAATCCGGACTATAAGCTCTCTCTCAGAAACGACCAGTTACTACTACTCCCGCCCTCACCGTTTTCAACCAAAATATAAAAGTGCGGAAACTTTTTGAAGACCCCTTGTATTAAAAAGCATTCGGGACATCTAGTGAGGTTTCTGTTTAGTAATCATTTGACCTGTTGTCTAGAATTTGCAAGTTTAAATGACGATGTCACAGCCTTTCAGCTGGTTCTCAGAAAGAGCAAAGTTTGCAATTATCATATAAAGTGTTACAAAGCAGACATTTAACAAAACTACACTAAGGCGGACAGTTAGAACAGCCAATAATGACCCTTTGTGGACTAATACATACTGTAATGCATAGATTAGCAAAATGTATTACTGGTAAAAGTATCATTATACACACTTTATAGTCAAGTATAGTCAGGTCAAGTGTCTTCATACTAAGACAAATTTAATGTATATAATAATGAGTATTATAATGAGTCAAATCACAAAAAGCTTTGTAGGAAAATACAGTAGAGCACTGAGAGCTCATTTGAGAGCTACATTTAACCTACAGTATTCACACCGAAAGGAAAGGGAAAAAAAGTGTCATAAAATAAATGCATGTTCTTTCCCGGCTACATTTTATTAAAAAAGATGTTAAATATAATAGAGTACAAGTAATATATTACCAACCACTTTAGTCTTTGATATGATATGGCTCTTAAAATGTTTTTGCTCCAGCCCTCTCAGATTCGTAGACATCATAAGATATTCAAGACAATATTGGGTCACTTTTTCCTAAACATGGAAAAATCTTTCCAAAAGTTACTAATGAAAGCATGCTGTAAATCTGATAAATGTGATCTTATGAAATGGCTACCCTACTTTTTCATTCTAACGTTTACCTGCTTTAAGAAGAAAGAAATACCAGTACAGTACATTTTGTCTACTAAGAACATTTGTTTAAAAAGCCAAGTGGCATTAAATGTACTTTTGTTATATTTATTACAACTATTATTTGTCAGCACCACAGAGAAAAAGAATTATGACATTTACTATGCTTGGTTTTTAAGAACAAGTGCTACTCGAGGGCAAAGGTTAGATAATTATTCAGTCTCTTGGGCTAAGCATAGCCTAAGGAAGTGTGGCATTTATGAGCTGTAAAGTAGAAGCCATACTCGTGTTTGCCAACAGACACACACAAAATGATGTGCTTGAGGAGGTGAATGTTGACGTTCTGTGGGTACTGCTCAGTGTGAGGGTTCCAGGAAGAAGTCTGTAGTTTGTCATCCTTTGCAGATGTGATAAGCCTGCGCCATAAAAGTCTTATTTTAAAACTGGTGTGTTTTCACTCTCTGATGCTGCAATTAAGTGATGGTTAATAATAAAATAATGGTTTTAATCAAGATAAATGGTTTTCTTAATTTTTGCCTTAAAAATATTTTAAACTTTTTCTTTAGTGTTTTACTTTTATGCAAGAATAAAATGACTAGCTACAATACCAAGGATGTTAAATTTAACAAAACAAGACTGATATTAACATAAACATTTAACAAAATAATAAGTTACTGCCAAACTGCCAAATAGTGTTATTTAACAGCAGACATTGCTGTTTACATGGTTGTTGAATTAAAACACACCTATTAGCGGCCAAAAAGGGATGAATCCAGGGGTAGAAATTGGACACTTGAATATCCTAACGTAGCTTTGGAATTTTAGGTTCCACTGGCTACACAATAAAGCTTCTTCTTTCAGCAGTGCCCGTAGCTTTCAGAAGTGTGGTATCAGCTCAGTTTCCATATGCACATAAACTCATAGTCAAAGACAGAACAGAGCGTTAAATAAGATGGCCTTCTGCCACAAGACTCAGATTATTTCCATACTCTTACTGAATGTGTGTGTGTGTGTGTGTGTGTGTGTGTGTGTGTACTATGGGTTTGGAGAATTTCATTAGCTGGGTCATTTCTGGAGGCATCAGGGAAGGAAGTTCATTTCCCTTGTCCATTCTAATGGTGATAAAAGTTCTGCTGTTTGCACACCCACAATACACTTTCTGTTTCTTGTCAACGTAGTCGTTTTGGGTGACTGATTGGTGCCTCTGCTTATCTATTAAAACAACTGATCTGGGATAAGCTGCTTTTGTGAGCTGTCACTTAAACTATATTAACTTGAACAACATATCTGGCAGTAGATCTTTTTAAAGCTGGCTGATTCAAGGCTCACAAAAATAACTGCTTTTTTAATGCTATTTAAGTAATTTAATGCTGCATTTTATTATATGCATAGTCTTAGATACTTTTATTTATCTTCAGTAACCACTTAATCTTGATTAGGTTTGAATGGGTCTGAAGTCTGGTGGTGGAACCTATAGTGAAATTCAGAGAAGAAAATGTACATAAATGTAATCCTGGGGTCCTAAACACATTGTCACTCTGATATAATGTCATTTATTTGAGAAACTGATTTATCCTAATTAGGGTTGTGCAGTCCTAAAACACTGGGTATCAGATAGTAGTACTCTAGACAGGGTACAGATCCATTACATGGCATCACATATTCACCCATCTAATAACATATGCACACATTAAAGGTTCACCTATAAGCATTTTTTGGAATGTGGCAAAAAAACCAAAGTACCCAGAGAAAATCAACATGGACAAGAGTAATAAAACAGTGAAACTCAAAGGCAGGATTTAAACCTGGTTTCCCAGGTTCCTGGAGCTGATCTTTTCCTGTCGCATTCATCCTTAAAGAAAGCTAAGTTTAAAATGTAGCATTCTAATTAGAGATGGGACGATCGATCGGCTATGAATCGGTATCGGCCGATTTTTAATCAAAATATGCTATCGGCGATCGGCGATATTTCCTAAAAGTAGCCGATCCGATCGTGTGATATATAAAGATCACGTTAAGTTAACAGCTCAGTGGATTGATCCAGACTTTGAGCTACGAAGCACCAACCATCACATCACCATTCATCAACCATCGTACAGAAACCATCGTGAAAGCTCTTCATGACCTAAAATAACATCATTAACGTTGTGCATCATACATACGATGTAATTTTGCTGATTGTAATATTTACTTTAAAAAGATAATTCAACCCGGTCACATCTGAGTCGATTCTATCAGCACGTTATATAAACTCCTGGTTCACTTTGGTAAATCGTGAGCGGTTCTTACTTGTGATGTAGATGAGAACAGAAAACGTTACAGAGCCAATCAGAGGCAAAAGTTTATTCATTACCAAATTCGTTAGTTCAGGATCATCTGCTGAACTTTTAGCTCCTTAGACGGAACGAGTCTGACGGTCGGTTACAGATCTGTGGTAATAGCAGTTTAATTAAGCTTTTTAATGAAGCTTTTTAATGTAAGAGAGTCACACAAAATGTTCTGTAGTAGTTGGTGTTTATTTAAAACCACGACATTTAATTAATAACAGTAAACACGGAGAGATAACTGAGAAGAGAAACTTACGCTTCGCGAAAAATGACTCGTGAATCAATGAATCACTTATAGCGATACAGTGAACAAAGCGTCTCTTCTAAAGGCGCACACACACACACACAAACACGCGCGCGCGCTGCTCCGGTTTATCTTCACTGTGAGGCTCTTTTTAAGTTTATTTATTTTATTTACTGCTATCGCAATCGGCTATCGGCAGATGTCCCTGAAAGGAGATCGGAGATCGGAATCGGTGCCAAAAACCCCGATCGTCCCATCTCTAATTCTAATTGGACTGCATCTTTGACAAGATGAGTGTTACCCATCCATGAACCCCAAATAAGAATTGATGAGCTAGAATTTTACATTTTTATGATAAACAATGAAAGCTCAAGTTTTTGTTAGGGTTGCTCTGAAAGCACAGCCAATGAAAGCTATCGACCAAAGGGTGCAATGTTCTTCCTTTTCCCAACAATATCTATTTCTTTAATGCATGAGAAATGATAGTTTGACATGAGACAATGTGATCTGGCCCCACTGGTTAGATCCTGAAGGGTTTTACATATACAGAAATTAAGTAATAACCCTGTCTTCAGTGTGGCAGTAGATGTCTGATAAGGTGTCACAAATTTTCACCTATAAAGCTTAGAGTAACATCTTTCCCAATCTCCCTTTCAAAATTGCCAGCTCTATAGCAATGGTCCACAGTCATTTTGTTTTGTTTTCTGTTTCTTCTCCCCCCACACTGTCTGCTCTTCTTGTCAGGGATTTGCTCCTGGTCATTGTATACACCTGTATACACCTATTTTCATATATGTACATCTGTCCCTTTGTTCCTGGCCCAGTATTGCCTAGTATTTCTCCATGCATACAAAGCACTTCCTAGTTGCCTGATTTTGTTATTTTCTTGTGTTCAGTATAATGTTTCTTGTTTTTTTAGAAATAGTGTCTAGTCCTGTTATCCTGCCTTTGTTTAGTTCCTTGATTTACACCATTTTTCAATGGTTTCCTTTTCGTTTACTTGGCCCACGAAGGAAGCAGCGAGTTGGCAATATGTGGATGTGACACCACAAAACAGAAGCTGGAGTTCCCAGAAAGAACTAAGTATGCTGGCATTGCATGCCAGTGGAGAACCAGACCAGACCGAGCAGCCTGGTCTCACGGCAACAGTGAAATAGCAGCCTTGCCAACAGGGGATCTGGCAAGTCTAAGAGAGAGAAACTGTGATATTGTGACAATGTGATATGAAAAAAAAACTCCACATGAAGCAAATAAATGCTCATTAGGTACAGGAGATTATAAATTAAGAGAAACTAAAACATCAGTCATCTGCACCTCCATGCCCCCTCTGCCAGCCAAAATGACAATGCAGAAGAACACCACTCTTAAAGTGACTCACTTCCGATTTCAATCAGCAGATGAGTTAAATGGTTAAAAATTCTTTGTTGTAAATTAGCTAATAATTGAAATTAAACATTGAAAATTTAATAAAACTAAATTTAAAGTAAGTTTGTTTTATGAATAAACAAAACCATGTATCACAAATATTGGCACCCGTGCAAAAAACTATTAGACTACTATTATATTTGTGATCTTCATGACTGAAGGTATGGAAGTACTCAGACCGTCAGTCTTAACAGGAGTTTTTATTGTTTTAATGTATGCCATTAATGATGTTAAAATTACTTGTGTGCTTTGTCACATGATTCTACAGCATCCATATTTACAGAATAATATCACAGCACTGAATCCTTGTGGAGAACCGTGATTATTAGAAGCAGATACTTTTCCCAGACTTAGCTGTTTTGCTGGCATAGAGCAGGCTAATACGACCCATGACATAACAATTCATTGGCTACACTCCTCGACAGCATGTCTGGATAGAGGTAAAGGAACTTTTACTGTTTAGGTCTGCCAGTTTGCCCATATGCGTCATTACATAAAATGATGGAAGAAAAAGGGTGTTGCCTGTACACACTACCACATCCTAATAAATACCTAAATAGCTTCCAGATGAAATTAACATGGAAAAGAAGCAATAAATCCAGTTTCTAAATATACCTTTTATTTCCATAAACCATGAAACACTAGCTTGTTTGATTAAGCTAATTATTCTTACTTAATCATATTGGCAAAGCTAATGTTGCTGATTCACTGCAAGTCAGCTAACGAGAATGTTCCAGAATTTTAGTTTGTTGGTTCGTTGTTTAATTAGAGGCCTTGTAGTGCCTTAGTGCCCCACCAGTCCTCACCAGAGCTCAGACTGCAATATTAATATATCCAAGTCATTTTGAAATGGGGTTTATGATTGGGGCATGGATGGCAGGACATCCAGTCACAACGACTGTTGAACAGCTAAGGTAATTCACTGGCTGAGCTGTTTTGTAGGAGGGCATTGTGCTGCCATAATTTAGGCTATCCTGATCACCTAATCTATTTAATTAAAAAATTCTATCTTGATTGTAATGGATTTCTAAAATGATAATGCTTCTATCTACAAGACATGAACATTGATTGAAGATTAAACCTTGACCCCAGTTACTGAAGATAAAAGTACTAAAATACAGTATACTGTCCCTTTTATTTATACTGAATGATCTCTATTTCAAAGTAAGAGGTCAGAGAAACCTAGCTTAATGTTCGTCCAGTGCTGGCTTCACTCTAAACACACTGAACAAAAAATCTCTTTTTTGTCTCTAAGATAGGCTCTGAAAGCTGTGGTTTGTGAGCCATTAAATTGTTTATATAATTTCTTCATACTGTACTCTTTAGAATGTACTGTGTCCCAGACATCGTGAACAGATTTCTAAACAAATGTTTAAGCCCATTAATATACTTTAGACCAGATATTTAACCTATTAGCAAACTGATAACATGCAAAAAACTATGTACAGTGGTACCTTGAAACTCGACTTCAATTGGTTCTGGGACTGGTGTCAAGTTTTAAAGGCATTGAGTTTCAAGGTATTATTTTCCCATAAGGATGTATGGGAAACCTGTTAATGCGTTCCATGGTCCCGTGGAACTGCCTATACACCGATCAGCCATAACATTAAAACCACCTCCTTGTTTCTACACACACTCTCCATTTTATCAGCTCCACTTACCATATAGAAGCAATTTGTAGTTCTACAATTACCAACTGTAGTCTATCTGTTTCTCTTCACTTTGTTAGCCCCCTTTCATGCTGTTCTTTAATGGTCAGGCCCTCCATAGGACCACCATAGATTAGGTATTATTTGGGTGGTGGATCATTCTCAGCACTGTAGTGACACTGACTTGGTGGTGGTGTGTTAGTGTGTGTTGTGCTGGTATGAGTGGATCAGACACAGCAGTGCTGCTGGAGTTTTTAAACACCTCACTGTCACTGCTGGACTGAGAATAGTCCACCAACCAAAAATATCCAGCCAACAGCGCCCCACGGGCAGCGTCCTGTGACCACTGATGAAGGTCTAGAAGATGACCAACTCAAACAGCAGCAAAAGATGAGCGATTATCTCTGACTTTACATCTACAAGGTGGACCAACCAGGTAGGAGTGTCTAATAGAGTGGACAGTGAGTGGACATGGTATTTACACAACACACACTAACACACCATCACCATGTCATTGTCACTGCAGTACTGAGAATGATTCACCACCTAAATAATACCTGCTCTGTGGTGGTCCTGTGGTGGTCCTGACCATTGAAGAACAGGGTGAAAGCAGGCTAAAAAAAAGTATGTAGAGAAATAGATGGAGTACAAATTGCTTCTATATGGTAAGTGGAGCTGATAAAATGGACAGTGAGTGTAGAAACAAGGAGGTGGTTTTAATGTTATGGCTGATCAGTGTATTTTAGTCTAATGTAAAATAATGGGGTTGTTTTTGACACTTATACACTGACAACAACACAAGTATAATATAAAACACTGAAATGCAATTAATAAAACAGTTAAAATCAATATAAAAATACAATAAAACCTGCACTTTACCTTTATTTCTTAATTGTTTGCTTATTCTTTTTAACCGTAGAGATGCCTGATCTTGGAATACCGTATTCTATTTAGTAAAGGTGCATTCACATTAGTAGTGATAAAATAGCTTTTTCCGCTTTTTTCACCGTCTGTGCACCGCCTGTAAATGCGCCTTTACTGAACGGAATACGGTATTCCAAGATCAAGCATCTCCACGGTTAAAAAGCATAAGGAAACAATAAAGAAGTAAAGGTAAAGTGCAGGTTTTACTGTATTTTTATATTGATTTTAACTGTTTTTCAATTGTATTTCAGTGTTTTTTTTAGACTTATTGTACTAAAACAACGAGCGAGGAATTTCATTATTGGAGAGAACTAATGAGCAGTAATAATTAAGGGAATTTTAGTGTTCATGTGTCAACCCCCAGCTATAATGCAGATTCGTCTCATATGCGCACTTTGATGATGTTTTACCGCACCGCTAAAGCAGAGCCCTGAACAAAGCGGCTGTTCATTGTTAATTTGAAATTAAATAAATAATTTTTATTTTGAAAAAACACATCGAATTTAAGGGAAACGTCGAGTTTAAGGGTACAAATCTCTCCTTCGAAGGGCGTCGAGTTTCAAAGATTTTAAGTTTATGGGACGTCGAGTTACAAGGTACCACTGTATTCATCATTTAATATTTTTGCATCTTTTTATATTTCCGTATTTGCTTAGTTTAGAAATACATTAATTTATTTTCACTTTACCTTTATGGGTCCAGAAACACTGAGCTCAGATCACGGGCGTTCAGCTTAAGCTTGCGGCCTAGGCCTTTACGCACTGAATTTCCTCCTGATGCCTTGAATCGTTTAATGATATTATACACTGTAGACGGAAAAATATGCAAATCCCTTCCAATCTTTCTTTGAGGTACATTGTTTTTAAACATTTCAATAATTTTCTCACACATTTGTTGACAAACTGGAGATCATCTGGCCATGTTTGCTCATCAAAGACTTCCCTTCCTGGATGCTGATTTTGTACCAAACCATGATCACAATCACCTGTTCACATCACCTGTTTGGAATCACATCATTATTTATTTTTTTCACCTCATTACTAGCCCTAAATTGCTCCCATCCCAACTTTTTGGAATGTGTTGCAGGCCTGAAATGCAGGAATGGAATTATATTAACGAATGAAATGAAGTTGAGCAGATAGAACATGAAATATCTCAGGTTCATCCTGTCTGCAATCACATGAAAGTCAAAGTAAATGAAATAAAGGAACACTGCATTTTTATTTTATTTGCATTTCCCATACTGTCCCAACTTTTTCTGATTTGGGGTTGTACAATTGTAAAAAAAAATTGAATTTCCCCACTGTGGGACTAATAAAGGATTATCACCCTCAAGATACACTGCAAGTGTATTGCTCTGCACCACGCACTCACACAGTTGTCAAACATTGTTACACACCTAGAAGGCAATTTATTTCATTATTCTTTTTTTTTTTTTACCACCACTTTATCCTGGTCAGGGTCACGGTGGGTCCAATTCACTGGGCGAAAGGTAGGAAACACCCTGGACAGGTCACCAGTTTATCACAGGGCAAACACACACACCTAGAGCATTTTTGAATCTCCAATTAACTTGACTGCATTTCATAAAAAAAATGAACACAGGACCTTCTTGCTGTGAGGCGTCAGTACTACCCACTGAGCTACCGTGCCACCCCAGGGTGCAATTTATAGCGGCCTGTATACAATGTGCATGTCCGACGAAACAAGCAAAACTTCTTACAGAGTAAAATGAAGAAAAGGCTAGAGTCCAGGCTGAAAAAACACTTGGACAGGGTTACAATCCATCATAGTGCATAACACACTAAATCACTACTGGGGAGAATTCAGAGAAGTCAATAAAACATCTGCAAATTTTAGGAATTAGAAAGAAACTGGAGTACCCTGTGTAACTCCTAGACTTGTGTTGCTGTGGAGCAACAACAGCTGCACTTTGACACTTCTTTTAGAAGTTATCATGACTGGCAGTTAAAATATAATTAGCATTAACACTCTTAAACCATTTAGTAAGATGTAGAGGAAGTAATACTAAGATTATTTAAAGATAAATCATAGTGTGATTGCTCTACTCTCAGTGTAGTAAGCATGACATGAATATTCCGGAACATAATCAGTATAGGCCAAGGCTGATTGGGAATAAGAGCATTGGGAATAAGAATGTCGTGTTAAGAGGTGTGTGAATTGCACTGCTGTATATTTCCCAGATCATTCTTTGAACATGAAGCAACAACAGCTGTTTCAATACCTTTGGTCATTTTCTGCTTCATTGTTCATCTGAATTTTAACTTACTTGTAATAAATCTAAATTTTAAGTTTGATTTATTGTTATTGTTTTTATCACTGGGTTGGTTATAATGTCAAATGACAGCCAACATCATGTCACATCATGCTTCTATAAATAAAAAAAGATATATTTACTTTAACTAGTATTTGTTAACTCAAAAGTGCATGCACAGTTTTATTAATACCATTAACACTCACTGACAACAGGTGTTGCCCTGTAATGGATAGATGCTCTGTCCGTTAGCCTGTCTTGTGCCCACTGTTTGAAGATAACACCTCTCCAACAATGGCCCTACTCAGAATAGAGCTGTAAAAAAGTAGTGTATACAGTTTTTGGACAGTTTTATTAAAGGTCATAAGCACCTTGTGACTAAGACGGCAGGTCTAACCCCATTTTTGCGATATTGAAGAGCGCTTGGGTGCAACTCCACCAGCTACTCAGTCCATTTCTGAGTAAAAACTATTTATTCCTACAACAACAAATCTAAAAGTTGGGAATTTTATTGCAGGCAGTATGAACCCAAGATATTTCATGTTTTGTTTGGTCAACTTCATTTTAGTTGTTCAAGCCTACAACAAATTCCAAAATAGTTGGGATGGGGCAATTTAGGGCTAGTAATGAGAAAAAGACCTAAATAATGATGTTATTTCAAACATGTGATGTGAACAAGTGCTTTTAATCATAATTTGAGATTTGGGATGATTTGAGATTTGCATTTTTCTCTAAAAGGCAAGGGTGCAAGCCTAAGCTAAACACCTATGAACTCTAATCCCTCAGACAGCACTGCATCAAGAACCGTCATTGATAAATAGCTGATATAACCACATGGGCAAGGGATTACTTTAACAAACCTTGGTCAAGTACTACAATACGGAGTTTCATTCACAAATGCCACTTAAAACTTTACAGTGCAAAAAGAATCCTTATATTAACCATGTCCAAAAGTGGGATCAAGTTTTCTGGGCTGGTGGTGTCTGGGTGGGACAATCACACAGAGGAAACGTGTATTCTGAGCAGACAAATAGGTATTCCAGATCTTTTTTTGGAAGAGATGGATGCTGTGTGCTCCAGACCAAAGATTAAAAGGTCATACAAACAGTTATCAGCAACAGGTCTAACAGACAGGTTCTGTCATGGTATGGGACTGTGTCAGCACCCCTGGCAAATGTAATTTACACTTCTGTGATGCAGAAAAGTACAGTGAGATTTTAGAGCAACATATGCTGCCTTCAAGACGACATCTTTTCCAGGGGCATTCATGCATTTCTCACAAAGACAATGCAAAACAACATGCTTTCTGAAGTACTCCCGAGCCCATTTGGCTTTATTTATCACAATATCATGGGCTTGAAGGTCACTTACAATTAGTGGTGGTTTTTGTTCTTGCTAAGATTTCTCTAGAATCCATGAATCTTTTCACAATATAATGTAAGGTGGATGGTGAAAGACCTAAATTATTTGTAATCTTGCATTGAGAAATGTTCCTCTGACTGACAATTCTCTAATGAAGTTTGGAACACAGTGGTGAGCCACAACCCAGTATTGCTTGTACAGACTAAGGCTTTGGTGGATCCTCCTGTTATACCCGATCATGATTCCCTCACCTGTTACCAATTCACCTGCTTATTGTGGGTATATTTCAAAACACTGTAATTTTGATATTTTTCATTTTTTCACTGTTACTTTGCCCTGTCCCAATTTTTTGGTGTGTTTTGCAGACATTAAAATGAAGCTGATCATTAAAACAATGAAAATATTTACTTTATCAGTTCAATAAGATTCAGGAAAATTAAAAAAATCAGTTTTCTTCTTTTTATTGTATTTTACAAAATACAAAACTTTTCTGGAAATATATATTTTCTACTATTTACTTAATAATAGGCAAACATTTTTGAATATATAGTAACTTATGTTATGTGCAGCATGTTAGCACATACACCGACGAGGCATAACATTATGACCACTGACAGGTGAAGTAAATAACACTGATTATCTCTTCATCACAGCACCTGTTAGTGGGTGGGATATATTAGGCAGCAAGTAAACATTTTATCCTTAAAGTTGATGTGTTAGAAGCAGAAAAAATGGGCAAGCGTAAGGATTTGAGCGAGTTTGACAAGGGCCAAATTGTGATGGCTAGGCAACTTGGTCAGAGCATCTTTAATACTGCAGCTCTTGTGGGGTGTTCCTGGTCTGCAGTGGTCAGTATCTATCAAAAGTGTTGACTTGGCCTCCAAATTCCAATCCAATCGAGCATCTGTGGGATGTGCTGGACAAACAATTCCGATACAAGGAGGCCCCACCTCACAACTTAGGAGTTAAAGGATTTGCTGCTAACATCTTGGTGCCAGATACCACAGCACACCTTCAGGGGTCTAGTGGAGTACATGCCTTGACAGGTCAGGGCTGTTTTGGCAGCAAAAGGGGGACCAACACAATATTAGAAAGGTGGTCATAATGTTATGCCTCATCGGTGTATCTTACAATCTGGAACTACCAATTCAGCTAACTAACTGCTATTAATCTAGTCTGCAGGTTCTCGAACTTTATATTTCTGGAAAGATGCCAATTTTGTTACAGTGGGTAACAAAACGTAACATAACGTACATACCCACAAATTAGTAGGTGTAGCTTATTTCATTGCATACACATATCTGATAGGCATATCTAATAAAGGTGTTTGTTGGGTTTAAGGAATTAAAAAATCAATGAATGTAAATAAGTGTACCTAGTACAGTCCTTGGTAAGTCCATACTGTCTCTGTTTTGTATGTGAGCACATGCATGTTTTAGTAGGTTAAAATGTGAAAGAGACATTAAACAGGAAATGTACAGTACAGTTAATAGCTCTGTATGAAAACTCCAGCTCCACATCCTGGCCTTCACTGATGCTCTCATGTTTACAGAGCATAGATTTTCCCAGCACTGCACAAGGATTACTTCTGGTGCTTACATTAATTGGCATCTTCCCAGCTTCCCAAGTGAGCTGCCCATAGACAGGAGCCTCTGTGCTGATCTGTCATTACACCATGGCTAGCAGGCTGACTTTATATACTATGACTGATTTTGATTCCATTCAGTAAGCACTCATTTCCCTCAAGTGGAGCAGCATAATGTGTTTAATCCCTGATCCACTGCAGCTGGATGATTTCTCTGTCCAAAACAACTGTTTTGATGTATAAGGTTTTTTTTATGCAGTCTTTGCAAAAGCATAGACACCCCTGGTTAAATTATATGTTTAGTTGATTTTTCTATATAAAATATGTCAACACCTTTGCTATAGGAACTAAAGTGCCACATGTTCAATGCACAGTTGCTGTATATTACTGTATATATTTAACATAAATGTAAAATGTGATGTGCAAAAGTTCATTTATTATACACATATACGTATTACAGAAAATGCAGCAAATAAATAGAAATTGTGGACCAAAATTTGCATTTATAATAGTTCCCAGAGAATGTTATTCTAACTTAATTTAAAAATCAACAAAACGTGAAATCTAAAAAGGGATGTAGAAACTTTTTATAAGTTTTTTGAGGTTTTTCAAAATATGTTTGGCCAAAATTAAAAAGCAACTTAAATTATTAATTACATATGATGCCAGTATTATGGAATAAAGTTCTGTTGACTGATGACTGAAAAAGTAAAAGTTTTAAGATAGATCTTAGCTAACAAACTTAGCTAATACAGCATTTCACAATAAGAAAGTCATACTAACAGTCAAAGATTTTAGTGGGAGTATAATAGTGTGGGGATGTTCTGTCTTTGTTACAAAATGTCTGCAACACTGTGTACAAAGTAAGCTCTGTTAAGACATAGTTTGTTGAGTGTGGTTTAAAGGTCTGGACATCAACCCCCTTAAACCTTCTTCTTGTTATCAGTGCCTGGTCTCTCAAATACACTTTTACGGATTAGGCAAAGTTCACACAGCACAGACACAATCCAAAATCTGGGAGGTGAAAAAGCCTTCCCAGAGAGTAAAGTGAGGGGGCTATCACTTATCTAACAGACTCATGATCAGGTGTCCACATACTTTTGACCATATAGTAAAGCAACTAAATGCCACTGTACAAATGTGTACACACACAAAAACAAGCAGAATTAACCCAGTTTTAAATACACTGTTTGCATACATAGTCTAGGTTCATCTTCCATTTTCCAAAAAAGCAAAGTGAGATCTGACCCTTTGAAGTTTGACAGCAGTAAAATCTGCCTCTACAGTTGCTGTCAAACAGGAGACAAATGAGAACAGATGAAGCCTGATGAAAACTTGTCCTAATTCCTCAGTTTTGAAGAAAAACTGGGTGGCTCAAGCCCAGGAGCACTGCGGGGTGCCGTGGGATGCGTCCCAAAACAGTCAGCAACTGAGTAGCAGCATTGTCTGTTTAATATGCTATTTTTCCATACTGTATCACCTACTTTATTTTAGTGTATCCAGAGGCATTAAAGAAGGCTCAGCACTATTGCCTCTCCAAAGCTATTTAAACAGCTTTCTGAGACCTGTTCAGATAAAAGCATTAACCAGGCATAATCAGGGTAGAAATCAGGATGAAATGTCAATAGTTCTCACACACTCACTGTTGTTTCGGTGGTTAGTTCCTCAACTGGCTGTTAATGTGGGCAAACAAAACACCTCTGTGAGCAAGAAGAGTTAACATTCCCACACCATATTAACACCCATAGGACTGAAAGAGTTTAAATAACTAGCACACACCCCTGTCTTTATGTAAGGGTGTGAGGAAAATAGCATGAACACACAATCCCATGCATATATACAACAAGCAAGTGGCAGAGTTGGGTTTACAACATCAGAGTGGGTAAAGATTAAGGAAGGGGATGGACTGATTAATTGGTTCAATAGGCAAAGTGACAGCCTGCCATGCACCTGTGTAAAGGTATAGTTAGGTGTGTGATGTTTGTAGCTGTAGGATCACACAAGCATTTAGGTTCTTTGATATTCTAACATCACAGTACATGAAAAAGTAGAAAGAAATGTAGTGACGATGGTACAGTTTTTTTGCTAAACTTGGACAGCACTGCTAAAATTTCGTCTTCTGTTCATTTTTAAGTAAAAATAAGTTAGCTCATCCTTTGTGGAAAACAACTGTTTGCACATGAATTTAACATAAGAAAAATAAAACATTATAGGTGACATGCATAAATTGTGGTGTAAGATATAAGAGGTAACTTCAAAAAGTTTCCATACTTTTTTAAAACAAATTACATAATTTTTCTACATAGTCACCTGATGCATTTTTCCCAGCGTCATACCAACTTTTTAATGGCATCAGCAAAACACTTGTTTGGTTGAGCATGTAGCCACTGATGCACTGCTGCTATCACATCATCATCACATGAAAATCTTTTTCCCCTTTAAGCTTCTTTGAGCGTCCAAAAAGGTGGAAATCAGATGCCGCTAAATCTGGACTATAAGCTCTCTCTCAGTCTCCATATCCCCTCCATGCATTCTCTAAATTGGTGTTCCTCAGGGATCTGTACTTGACCCACTTCTATTCTCTATTTACACCTGCTCTCTTGGTAAGATCATAGCCTCCAATGGCTTTACTTACCACTCCTATGCAGATGATACTCAACTCATTATGTCATTTCCCCTCTTTAGACACACAAGTCTCAGCTCACATCTCAGCATGTCTGCGAGATATCTCACAATGGATGTCAGCTCATCATCTAAAACTTAATCCCAGCAAGACCGAGCTGTTACTTATTCCTGGAGATCAATCTCCAACCCAGGACCTAGTAATTTCTCTTGATGACTCCCAAATCAGACCGTTTGATAATGTAAGGAGCCTTGGTGTCGTCCTGGATAACCACCTGACCTTCTCTCCTCATGTAGCCAACATGACGAGAGCGTGCCGGTTCCTCCTCTACAACATCAGGAAGATTCTGCCATTTCTCTCCATGGAAGCCACTCAGATTCTTGTTCAGTCACTTGTGATCTCACAGTTGGACTACTGCAACTCCCTTCTGGCAGGTGCTACTATGTCCACTATTAAACCCTTCATCCAAAATGCAGCTGCTCACCTGATTTTTAACCAAGCTAAACACTGCCACATCATCACCTCACTGCTGCATTCTCTTTACTGGCTTCCTGTAGCTCACATTCAGCATGCATTCAGTTTAAAACACTGATGCTCGCCTACAAAGCCAAAAATGGACCAGCCCCAAGCTACCTTTGAGACCTAATCAAACCCTGCTTTGTACCACGCAACCTCAGAGCCACTATTCTTGCTGGACTTGATCCTCCACCCAGGACTCGAGGAAGACATGCATCAAGGCTTTTCTCTATACTTACACCCAAGTGGTGGAACGAACTTCCTCTGTCTGTCCGAACATGTGAGTCTCTTGCTGTCTTCAAAAGACCATTAAAAACCCACCTCTTTACTAAGCACTTAAGCTGACATGTACTTATTAACTAATCCTCTTATTAAAAAAAACACTGGTTCTTACAGGGTTTCAGCAGATTTGTGAAACTAGAGTAAGGTAATGTTTACTATGGAAGCACTTCTGTAAGTTGCTCTGGATAAGACCGTCTGCTAAATGCTGAAAATGTAAATGTATTATTGCTTGCCCTAAAGCCATTTTTGAAGCTGTCAAAAAAACAACTTTTAGGAATCATTACAGTGGTATATACTAGATAGGATGTATGCTAGCCCAGGATTTTTCACATCCCGAAAATCCTCAGTGTTTCCATGTTTTAAGCATACTTGTATTTGCTCTTGAGCAACTTACTAAACCCTGCATAAGCAACATCAGGTGAGCCTAGAGCAGGGGAACCTTAAACTCTATTTTAGTGATTCTTGGATAGCATCTGATCTAACAGTCAAATATCTCCTTAGTATAAGGTGACATTTGGGTCTTTCCTCCTGATGTCAGCTAGAAACCAATGTTTTATGTACATTGTTTTGATTTGGAAATGGCTTATAGTAATATCTGCTAAGATCTTACTAAGCTCTCTACACTTTCCCGATGTAGTGCTCAGTCTAATATGAGCAGTCCCTATTTGAATGAGCACAGAGAAGAAACACTATAGAAAAACTATCCCTATTTGAATGAGCACAGAGAAGTCACCAGCTGTAGTTAGCACCTGGATCTCTGGGTTTAAATGTGTTTGGAAGGCTTTTATGAATCACTACATTAAAGCAGGTAAAGCAATACTCAATACTCAAATAAGGCAATGTCAGTGCTAGGTGAAGTTTCACACATCATAATAAAAAGAATAAAAATGTTAATTTTTAATTGTAAAATCGTTGTTTTTAAGTTGTCTAAAAGCTCAAATAATTCTGGTAAATTCATGAACAGAGATGAGGCTGCATTAACTGTTAAACTTTGTTAAAAATGCAGCGCGTATTCGCTCTGTTTTGGAACAGGAACAAAAGCTGGAAATGTTACCCATCAAAGGACACAGTAGTGTGTCAGCTTCTTCTGAACTCTCTCAGTTAATGAAAAATGACGATTATTTTCCAAAACAGGATGAAAATGAAAGACTTGTACTCTTTCCCCTCTGACAGTAACATAAATTTCCAGTAACAAGTAATGACCAGTAGTTTTAATTCCTTGAGGAGTCTGAAGGAAAGAACAGGGTCACAAAAAGCAGGTTGTTTATTACTGTTGCAGGCTAAGATTGTTATTATATGAAATTGGTATTATTAAGAAAAACAGCTTTGAGGCACACCAATAATAATGGACACAGGATTTTCTGTTTAAAGTCTGTTGAGTGCATATTAATGCTACCTAACTCTAACACCACAGGTTCTCAACCTTGCTGACCTCTCACATGGGGTCAACTGACACACAGTGGAGCTTAGTACTACATAATCAAACATTTAGGTAGAATTCTATACAGATACATCCAGCTTACAGAATTATTATTAACCCCATTCCTAACCCCATACAGACATGCCGACAATGTTTGTGTAGATGCCCTGCCAGCCCATAGCAGATTTGAACCTCAACATACTGCTGCACCACTGTGCACCTATTCTAAATCTTCTAATCAGTAACACTTCCCATGAATAAAACTGCACAAAATGTTGGGTTAGGGTAAAGTCGACAGTCATTTATTTTCTTAAATCCAGCTAATGTTTTCACTTATTTAGACCTTCACAAGCATATTAATAGCTCAGGTTCCCAAAAATGTGCACAGCAGAGCAGAGAATTGTCCTCTAAGTCTGTTAATGGTGCACCTGATAATGGCACCTCTGCACAGGTTGAAATTAGTGTGACTTGACTGCACTGATTTACATCCATCATAATGGTTTACTCCCTGTTGTTGGACATAAAGACTGCCATACAGCAGACCCTTGTGCAATCCTACTGAATAGCAGACATTGTTGCTGGAGGAAACCGGATCCTGTACGCAGGTGAAAAGCCAAAATCTGTTAAGAGGGTATAGGCACTGACAATAAAAGGGACATCTCTAATCCTCCATGAGTGAAATAGCCCCCTTGCTCTATTAGACCTTTGTGCTAGACAATATAATTGCACATTTAGGGTGAACAGTATCATGGAACATGCTGTCTGACAGTTAAAAAAGGTTTGCTCTATAATGCTGAACAGCAAAGAGCAAGAAAACATCAGCACTGTGTTGCTTTTGCACAGATTACAAGGCCTGTAGAGAAGAACTAAGCAGTATTGCGACAACAGAATACAATGCAAAATACCGGAAAGATTAGATGTCTTTTACACAACTAATTTATTTCTTTTGTATTAATTATTTAAGTCTTATATAAACTATGGACTGTATCGATGTTAATGTAAACATACTTAAACATAATAAATCGTATAACATTCATATAAAATGTAAATATTGCATACTGTACCTATAAACAAATAAATGTATATGATTAAAGGTACGTGGACACTCCCCCTAATTTTTGGGTTTGGGTTTCAGCCAAATTCATAGCTAAAGGTTAATAAAACTAATGATATAAAATCCTATTTTTACTATGTAGCATCCATAATCAGTGCTCGACCTCATATATACTTCTGTCTTTTTTTCTGAATGGGAACAAATTCTGACAGACAGAGAAGCCTTTCTAGAAAAGTGGAGGCTGTTACATGGGGGCTTCCTATTAATGTAGTGTATATAAGAATTATTATACAGTGGATACAGAAAGTATTCTGACCCCTTGTCTTTTTGCACGTTATTGTGTTGTGTAGCATTCAGACTCTTTGCTGTGACACACCGAATGTGTTAGTTCCATCCTGTTTCTATTTGATTATGCTTAAGATGTGTCTAGACAAAAATCAAGCCATTAAGCCCATGGAACTGTCTGTGGATCTCTGAAATTAAATTGTGGCAAGGTACAGGGCAAGAATATCTCTAAGAATAAGTCTCTAAGGCTTTGAGTTTTCCCAGGACCACAGTGGCATCAATTATTATGAAATGGAAAAAGCTTGACACAACCATGAGGCTTACTAGAGTTTGTCATCTGGCCAGTTTGGGAATTCAGGCAAGAAGGTTCTTGGTCAGGTTGGTCTGGCAGAGAAGCAAGATGGAAACAACTAAGTAAGCAATATATCTGGCAAAAAGAGGCACTGCACATCACTTGGTTAATACTATCCCTACAGTAACAGATAGGGAGGTGTTTCTTAGCAGCAGGGACAAGGAGACTGGGAAAAAGTGAGGGCTCAAATACAGTAACATTTTTAATAATAAAAAAAAAGAATGCATGCAAACTCAGACTGGGGCTTTTAAAAAGACAATGACCCAATGCATACAGCCAAAGCACGTTATAACTCGTACTGGTCAGAAATGTATTTTTTGCTGTTAGAAATGACATAAAATATAAGAAGTATGAATAAGAAAAAATTATTTTAAAAAAAGTGTCATTGAACCAGAGCTGGGATCTCGAATACATCGTATCAAATCTCAGCTCTGCCTGCCGGCTAAGGCTGAGCGGCCACATAAACAATGATTGGCCTGTTGTTCAGATATGGGCGGGACTAAGCCGGATGGGGTCTCTCTCTCATGACTGGTGCAATTATGACCTCTGCTGATGAGAAAAGAGTGCTCTCAGGGTGTGTCTCACCATACACAACGCTGAGCTGCACTGCACTCGTCAAAGTGTAGGTGATAAGATGCATACAGCATGCTGCCCACATGTCGGAGGGGGCGTGGGTTAGCTTCATTCTCCTCAATCAGAGCAGGGATCGGCATTGGTGGAGAGGAAGCATGACGCAATCAGGCAATTGGATGCTTTAAAAAAGGAGAAAAAGGGGAGAAAATGCATAAAGAAAAAAAAAGTGTAATTGAAGCAACGTATCTCATACATAATCTAATACATAAGAAACAAATGAAGCTGTCATGCAAGAAAAATAAACTAATGACAATGTAAAGCTTGCTTGATTGTATAAAGTATCACAGGATAGACTTGTTTTTTGTAGCTCTTTTTTGTAATTTAGACAAATTTGATGTCATAAAGTATAATTTGAGTTTTCATAATAACTAATGAGAAATTAATAAAAGCTTCCCACACACACAACAATAATCAATACAATAGAACTTTATTTGTATAGCATTTCTTTTTTACAATAAACATTGTCTCAACCCAACATTACAGATTCCAGGACCCAAAAACCCCTGTTGAACAAGCTGAGGGCAACAGTGGCAAGAAAAAACTTTGTTAAATTAACAAGGAAGAAACCTTGAGAGGAAACAGGCTCAACAGGACCCATCCTCCTTGAGTGGCCTGAAGGATATACACATTTAAAATCTATTGTTTGTTTGTTTGTTTTTTGTGCTGCTTGTTTTTGGAAGAACGTCATTTCGTCTCAGTTCCTCCTCTGACCTGAAAAAGTCAAAAGGGTTAGGGTTAGGGTTAATGAGCATAGACAATAAGTTAATGATAAAAACTTGTGAATAAAACTAAACATGGTCTAACTTTGATTACTCTATTAGTTGTAATATAAAATTTGTTTATTAGGATTTTATTGTCATTTTTTACACACTGGTTACATTCATGACAGAAACGGTAGTTACTTATTATTCATCAGATTCATCAATTCACAAGTTTAATGTCAAACACAGTCACAGACAATTTTGTGTCTCCAATTCACCTCACTTGCATGTCTTTGGACTGTGGGAGGAAACCGGAGCTCCAGGAGGAAACCCACGCAGACACAGGGAGAACGTGCAAACTCCACACAGAAAGGACCCAGACCGCCCCACCTGGGAATCAAACCCAGGACCTTCTTGCTGTGAGGTGACAGTGCTACCCACTGAACCACCATGCCACCCTTAGTTGTAATATAAAAATGTGCTTTCTTTATATCAGGCTGACAAAAATGTCACTGTCTATGGGGCAAAGGAGGAATTCACATAATACACTGCAAATGCACCACTGTATTCCTATGGAGTGAGGCGGTGTTGCTCATCTTGCTGATGTGCTACCTAGAGCACCACACAGATTTACTGCTTTAATGCTCCATTTTTACAGCTTGCAGCTGTGTTCAAATTTCAATCTGATTTTTAAAGTATCACCAATGAGACAGACTGTTTATATGACCTAAAAGCGACACAGAGACATGGCAAAGAAAAACTAATTCTCTGTTTCACAAAACCCTGAATTGTGTGGAAATGTGGTATGGCGACTAGTGAGCTTCTGAAACGTGGAGACCAGGTTTGCATTTCACATAGCAATCCCATGTTTACTAATTCTGGAGTTAAACGTTGTCTTTGTAACCCTTTATTACGATTTAATTGTCCCTTTGATTGGCAAAACAATAAAGTTTTAACCTAACAACAAGCACACTAAACTATGAACTAGATACAGTTATATGTCATTATTACCAGCGTATCTCTGTGTTATTTGTAAGTCCCATTTTGCATACCAATTTTGATATACACAATTTCACTGTGCACTCTAGTGAACTCTGCTGGCTGCATAACAGCCACGCTGGGCAAGCAGAACCACAGTCACATGACTCCTCCACCATGTGGAAAGTGGATGTATACAGTGGCCAGCTACAGCCTCAGCATGTTGGAAGGACCACACTATTGTCTGAAATTTAACAAAAACAAACTCTATAAACTCTGAAAAAAACTGACTCCCAAACAAGCTTTTCTAAATGCTTTCGATTTTCTTTTTTTACTACCAGTCAAAAGTTTGAGTCATGCCTGAATGAAAAAAACAGCTAAAGTGTTCTGCAGATGTGATTCATGACTGTTGCAACAGCATCTTAGATTATTACCTTAAAAAGCTGTATCAGAAATTGCCAAGTAATTAAAGCTGTAATCTTTTTTTTAGTGCTGTGCTTACTGATAAACAGTAATATAGTGACGATCTGCTTCGGGTTAAATGCTAATGAGGTGAAGCTGCTCAGGTGGCGCAGCGGTAAAAACACATGCTAGCACACCAGAGCTGGGATCTCAAATACATCGTGTTGACTCTCAGCTCTGCCTGCTGGCTGGGCTGAGCAGCCACATGAACAACGATTGGCCTGTTGTTCATATAGGGGTGGGTTAAGCATGATAGGGACTCTCTCATAACTGATGCAACTACGACCTCTGATGGCTGATTGATGGTGCCTGCACAGAGACGGGGAAAGAGTGCGGACCAAGGTGTGGCTCTCCGTACACAGAGCTGGTCCGCAGTTGATCTCATCTGGTGTGGGTGACAAAATGCATACGGCTGCTGCCCACGTGTCAGAGGGGGCGTGGGTTAGCTTTGTTCTCCTTAATTAGAGCTGGGGCCGGCATTAGTGGAGAGGAAGCATGATGCAATCAGGCAAATTGGACTCGCTAAAAGTCGAGAAAGGGAAGAAAATGCATATATATATATATATACAGTATATATAAATGCTAATGAAGTCTTACCCTGTTGTCATAATCAGCCTCGCTCATGTTGAAGTTTAAGACCAGTGCAATGATGTGGGACACTATCAGTAGAAACAGCACTGAAATGTTGACCATACATCATTCTGCTTACATTTTGGTATTTCAGAGCTGTAGAGCTACATTTAGCATCTGGCACAGAGCACAGTACAAACTTTTTGAAGCCAGCAGATGTCCAATAAACAGGATACCAGCCCCTATCTGTATTAATTTAATGATGTTGCCAATCTGTTCAATATTTCAGCTGTGCATCTGATGACATGAAGAACATTCAATTATGGTCCAAAGAAACAAGTCTGCTCAAGTTCTTCAGGCAATATACTGAATGTGTTGAGAGGCAAAGAACAGTGTGTGTATTTAGAAATAGAAATAAAAAGAAATAATTATATCAGGTTCTATGTATTTCATTGTACTGTAGAACGTCTTTGACTGAAATGACACTCATCTCTACCCAGTAATTCAGATATCTAAGTTTCTTGAATCTCAAAGTGAACAATTTGCTGATATTCAATAGTAGAACTAAAGCACCTACTATATCAGCTAGGGTGACCATACATCCTCTTTTTCCCGGACATGTCCTTTTTTTGAGATCTAAAAAATGCGTCCGGCTGGGATTTTTAAATCACCAAAAATGTCCGGGATTCGGCTTTTCTAGTCTGCACTCACTATTCTGTGTGTATGTTTTTGCATTGGTTTGCATTGGTTTGTTTTTAGGTCTTTTTATGAGTGCATCTGTTTTGTTAAAATAAGTCTGATTTTCACGTGCACGTACTAACACAGAGGCTCTTGTCAACACCGTGATGCTGATGCATTCTGTGGAAATTACTCAGCAAGCACTAGAAGACACATTTTACTGTTGGGTTTCTACTGATGGGAGCAAGTAATTAAAGTGAATCAAATTAAAGTTAAAAACACTCCTAAAAAGTCGGCTGATACGATTGTACAATACATCAAAGAAACTAAAAAATAAAGGGATTTTTATTTATAGGTGACAACTGTTTTTTAATTTGTTGTTATTATTGTTTAGGGCTTAACGCTGAATGTGAAGGAATAAGATTATCTGACCATAAAGGCCCTTGTTAAAGAGCAGCTGTACATTTATTAAAGTTCAGTAACACAGCTGGATGGTTATTGACTCATTTGTCAACTATTTAAACCTCTACCCCATACACATTGCCATGGTGTAACCAACGACATGTAACCAAACCCCCCCCCCCCCCCCCCCCCCCCCCCCTTCCTTCCCCGAACCAGGCGTCCTCTTTTTTATAAACCAAAATATGGTCACCCTATATTAGCGGAACTGGATTTCTAAAAAAGAGAAAGAAAGGTCAAGAGGTTTGAGCAATAAATTATAACATTATTAATTCTACCTAAAAGAACACAGAAAAAGTAGATCATTCATTTCACAAAAATTGAACTTCTTTGGTTTTAAATTATCCTTATTTTGCTCCAACCCTTACAGACATTGAACTGTAAACTAAGGATCACTTTGTTTAATTTATAAAGGGAAAAATATGATTTGCTACATAAAGCAGGAAGGAATTTATAGGCAAAATGGCCAAAAGATCAAATATGAAAAAAGATTTAACATAGTGTTCACTAATCGCCTTCTTGTGCAGAATTACAGACTTAAAAAAGAACAGAAATAAATCAGACACTAGGTATCAGTTAACAAAATGGAATAAATACACACATTATGAAGAAAACATCAAATTGCACTTCTATTGCTACATATTTCAATGTAATATAGTTCAATGTAAATGCCATGTGTTAGAAAATGCTAGAAATGCTGTCAAACTATACCTGTGTATATTTATCAGTCAGGCTGGTGTGGAAACCAAACACAATATCCAGGAAGTACAAGAAGGAGGTGATGTCAATAAATCCTTTCCATGCTAAACTGTACATTGTTTCCTTTTGGAAAAAACCCCACAGCAACAGGGATCATCAGCAAAGTTATTAATCCCAAAACGATCATTATGCATGTCCAAATTCTCCTGATGGGAAAGGAAAAAAAAAGATGATAAAAAAATAAGAACAAATTGTAAGACTGTAAAGTACAGCCTAAAGTTTTGTCAAACAATGCATTAAATACATTTTGGTATTTTACATCAGATATTATAGGTATATATTATAAGGTTAACCTAAGACAAGTGTAGATGTTTACATTCTTGTACTACTACAAAGTACTACATTTATATACAATATTGTGTACAGTTATTGTAAAAATGCGGATTTTTTATTTTACTAGCCAATCATAGCAATGAGGCGAGATTTATCAGAAATTGATGATTGCTAAAGTAAGATGGACGGACTACGGGTGGGAAAGAAACAAAATTGCATCTTGGCTCACTAAATGTAATGAACTACTGTAAAATGTGAGATTATAATTATTCTTACCTGAATGGGCTGTGTGGGTGAATAATAAATTTAGCCAACATCTGTCTGATTTTCCTTCTTAATCCAATATTGGCTCAGTCACTGATTCGTTAAACACAATCCGTTCCATGTTAAACGTAGGACACGGCTCCATAAATACTGCAAGTTATCTGTGTTCTCTATACACACTGCAGGTTTCTGGCATGGAAAGTGTACTTCTGGAAACACCAACTTACATATTTTCAGTAAAATTTACATAATAATCATAATAATAATAATAATTGTTATTATTTTTATTGTTATTGTATCTGTATAATGTTCATTTGGTAATGTGGCCGTCAAAACAAAACAAAAAGTAATAAATATAAAACAACATTAAACAGTAGCGTGGGGAAACTGCACTGAAAGTCTGTGTTTTATTAAAAAACGTCTGTTTAATGTTCACTTGGCAATGGGGTCATCAAAACAATATATATATTGAAACCCACACAGACTCCACAAGAAAGGACCCTGTCCTCAAAGCAAGGAAATCGAACCCAGGTTTTTACTGCTATGAAGTGACAGCGCTACCCTCTGCACCACTGTGCTACCCCAAAATAAAATATTTTATTATTTATTCAAAAATCATTTTATAGCATAAGTCCTCATCGCCCCCCAGTATTTTTTCAACTACCAATATTTTTGCTTTAAATAGTTTTTTCAGTTTAGGTTACACAGCTGTATGACCCACCCCTAGTTACTAATATTTTATTATGCAGTCTTAAAAAAAGGTGCCAGGAAGTGTTATTTACAGCAACGCGCTATGAACCATGTATTAAAAACTAAACTGGTTCATAGTCTTTTAAAAACTAGGCCTGCTGAGTCTTGTTTATTGTTCCACAGTTAAGCTCTATTCATATGTTAACCTGTAAAATGTAGGTAAATGTTATGGTATGTACTGTTACAATAACAAACATACCAGTTTTACAGTTTTTTCATACATCTTTAAAATGTTCATTTTGACCAGTCAGAAATAATAGACAGCCATGTAAGTCATTAGATGAGCAGCAACATTCTGGATTAATGTAGGGGACACCTTATCAGTTCATGGGAAAAAAAAAAAATACGTTAATGCAAGATGGGGAACACAAATATTCAAGAACAGAAAGCAGGAGAAAGGAGAGAGAGAAACTGAACTTATGTCCACTTTTATACCTTATTGTAACTCTAGATAGAATTTTATACATCTATTTGTTGTCCTCAATCAGAGCCGGGGCCGGCATTAGTGGAGAGGAAGCATGACACAATCGGGCAAATTGGACTCGCTAAAAGTCGAGAAAGGGAAGAAAATGCAAAAATATATATAAAAATGAAGGCTAGTGAAGTCTTACCCTGTTGTCAGCAAATGCAGTGGAACCAGAGCTTATCTGAATAATAAAATACATAAGGCTGGAAGAAGACACATCATACAGATAACCATCCCAAAATACTATTTTGTCCACTATTCTGTAATAATAATCTGGTCAATAAAGTAAAGCCAGAACGTCAGCTACATACATTAAAACAACAGAAAAGAAGAGGCATTGAATAAAAACCTCAAGATTATTAAAATTGGAACTTCAAATCACTGAAAGTTTTTATTTTACAAGAAATTAACCAGCAATTAGTAACAGACTCTCAGACTCTGCTATATCCACAAATCTTAAAGTCTTAAAGTCTAATGTTAATGTTACAAAAAACGATTCATATCAAATATCCAGTTAATAATACGTTATATTGTGAGAACAAATTAAAGCAACCTTCCAGCTGTGTACATATAACCAATGCAACCACAATGTAAAAAAAACGCAGTGATTAGCTATTAAGTATGTTGAATGATATTAAGCTTACTGATTTGTACAATTTAGAAGCAAAAATACAAAAACTCAACTTTGGCTAATTGCCATGTCAAAAGATATCTCACCGTTCTATTATAAAAATACAAAAAAGGATTAAAAAAAAAAACAGGATGTCTGCTGTCTTGCTTTTTACTGTTTGCTGCAAATTATCTCACGTTTGAACTAGTAGTTTGTGACTTACTTTCCTTGAGCAAACTACAACCGTTCTCTCAGCTCTTCCCATGTATTTTTACTGGCCTAACATCAGGTCCAATTTAATTTAATTTTTCTTTTTGGATGTTTTGTTGTATGGTTTGGATTATTATCCTGCTGAAGGAACCATGACTTCTGTAAACATTCAGATTTCAATTAGTTTCAACTGTCAAGAATATTTTTGAACATCTATTTTTGATTCACTCCAAACCTTCTCAGATACTCTCCTTTAGGTAAATGAAGCAAAACTTAATCCTTTTGGTCAAGTACGACTACTACAGCATTACAAAACAGCCCAGTATAGGAAAGATGGGTCTTAGTCATATGCTATAATATTATGGTTAAAAGAAATGAATAATAAATTTTGCATCAGCATTGTTCAAAAGCATTTGTGTTGCAGGCATCAAATTCTAAATGTGTAATTTATTCAAGTTGGTCAGTGGAGACCTTAAGAGTCAATTCTTTGTACTTTTTTAGTTAAATAAATAATTTAAATGAATAATGAGTATTTAATAACCATAGAGGGACTGTGGTAGCCTAGTGGGTAGAGCTTTGGGCTATCAACCGGAAGATAGGCGGTTCAAATCCAGGCTCTGCTATGCAGCCACTGTTGGGTCCTTGAGCAAGGCCCTTAACCCTGTCTGCTCCAGGGGCGCCGTACTATGCCTGCACTCTGACCCCAGCTTTCAAACAAGCTGGGATATGCAAAGAAAGAATTTCATTGTACTGTACACGTGTATATGTATATATGACAAATAAAGTACAGTATATCTTCTTGTAGTCATGGTACTGATACCTGTTCAAGTCTTATTTGTATACTAACAGTTTAAGTAAAAAAAAACATGTCTGTTGCTAATAATGTGATTAGTCATTCTGCACAGGGAAATCACCAGGCATGTCTATCTCAGAGCACAAAAAAAATCCCCTTTTTTCTAGATGAGGCTGCTCAGGGCTGACTCAGCCAGGGCCGACTGAACACAATCAGAATAGGTTAAGGGTTTTTGTGTCTGCATGAGTAACATCAGGAATTTTCCCATCCTGTGTAGCTTAATATGCTGAATACAAATATCCCAGCCAAGTTTGTTCCTCAATGCATGATAAAATGTATTTGCTTTTGTTATTTTTTAAGCCAGTTTCTCTCATGCTGTTAACATTTCAAAAATACACTCAAAAGTGTGCGTGCTCCACATTATCCCTATCTTTTTGTTTGTTTACTGTAATCTTGGGACAATGACACTACAAGATAAGCTTTAATGAAAAGAAAATTGGGTTCTGAAAACAAAGCACATGGGTTGAAATGTCATGTGAAAGTGACATGAAAAACATCACCAGATTTAGAGTTGACAAGCAGAAATATTTGTTCTCAATCACTATGCTGGCTTGAGGCAAGGTCTTCGGGAACAACAAACAGCAGCCTCTTAAAATAAAGCTTGTGTGCTAGATGTTTTGGCTATTCAGCGTTCATACAGTAAATCCTCATGTTTTATAAGTCTATATAAGTCCTTTCTGTGTGGAGTTTGCATGTTCTCCCCGTGTCTACATGGGTTTTCTCTGGGAGCTCCGGTTTCCTCCCACAGTCTAAAGACATGCGAGTGAGGTGAACTGGAGATATGAAATTACATTACGACTTGAACTGATGAATCTTGTGTAACCAGTAACTACATGTCCTGTCATGAATGTATCAAAGTGTGTAAAACTAAGCATTAAAATCCTAATAAATAAATAAATACAGTGACTTTGATGTGGGTCTTAAAACATTAAGTAACAATAAAATATAAGTTAGTACAGTGATTAAAAAGGAGAATAAAGTTTTTTTTTTTAAAGTCAAGATTAAGGGTAGTGGTCACTCAGTGGTTAAAGTACTGGTCTAGCGATCAGAGGGTTGCCAATGCAATCCTTACCACCTCTAAGTTGTTAGGGGACCTGCATTTGAGTCTGTTTTTGCATGTTAAGGGTGTGTTTCTTCCTTGCACACAGTTTCAGGGTGGCAGCAAAATATGTTATGTCTTATCGCTGCTTGCTTTATCAAACTAGTTCAAATTCTATTTGCACCAACTTTTTTGATTACATTTATATTACACAATATTTCTTCACAATACATAATTCAGTGGTCAGCATTGACACAAAGGCTCAAAAACACTGGACTCTGGAGAGTGGTAGTTTTACATAGTACTTTAGTGAAGAATTAAAATGTGACATTAAATAGTTCTATATACTGGTCTTACAGAAACAGTACAGGACTGTTACATGTCTTTCATGTACTGGCTAAAATCATTCTGGAAACTGTGTGCTGGGAATAATTGGCAAGAGGCAAGACTTAAGTGCTAGTGGAAAACAACTGGAAGGTGACCTGCATGTGGGATACTGAGCACTATACACGTTTTAAACAGCAGTACACACAGACATGCTCACATACTCTCCAGCTTCTTCACATACAATATAAGTTCTGAATCTGCTGTTTAAGGTAACACAGTGCTAAGCGACTCTTTACTACTGTGAATAAACTTTTGCGTCCCCCCACAGACTCCCTGGCTCCATCATCGGACTTATGTAATACATTTCTTAACTTTTTCAGGGACAAAGTGTCCAATATTTACCAGGAAATACTGAAAGATCAGACATGTAAATCACTGCGCTCTTCTCCAATCTCTTTTTGTACTTCCTCTTCTCTGCACACTTTCTCGTCTTTTGCATCTGTCAATCCTGTCTGCGTCACCAGAATTACAACAGGCTCCAAGACCACTACCTCACTCCTTGATCCTGCTCCTACAGTTCTTCTCAAGCAAGTTATTTCTTCACTTTTGCCCTCTATTTGTCACCTTGTCAACCTTTCTCTCGAATCTGGTCATGTTCCAGTAGCTCTGAAAACTTCTGTTGTTACTCCCATAATTAAAAAACCTGATTTAGATAGCTCCATATTAAGTAATTACAGACCAATATCTAATCTCCCATTTATTGCAAAAATTCTGGAACGTGTCGTGGCCTCCCAGCTAATAGACTACATGAATTCTAACAATCTTTTTGACACCTTTCAATCTTGTTTTCGTGCCCATCATAGCACAGAGACTGCACTTTTGTGTGTACTCAATGACCTTCTTCTTTCCTCTGACAAAGGTTTTGCTTCTATCCTTTTACTCCTTGATCTTACTGCTGCTTTTGACACGGTTAACCATGAAATTCTCATAACCCGGCTCTCTGACATTGGTTTTTCTGGCATAGTTTTGACTTGGTTTAAATCTTATCTATCTGATAGGCATCATTTCATTGGCATAGGTAAACACACATCTGATGTTGCTCCTGTTAAGCAGGGTGTTCCCCAGGGCTCAGTGTTGGGACCGTTGCTGTTTCTTATTTACATATTTACATTAAGGTTTATCTAAACCTTATACCATCTGATCCATTTCCACCACCATCCCTCACCGAGTGCATCTGTGATCTCAACTCATGGCTGTGTGCAAACTTTCTTCTATTGAATGCCCATAAGACATTATTGGCTCTAAATTGGCTGTCTCTTCTCTCTCTAACACATCCCTCACTATTGCTGGTATCTCTGTTCAGCCTTCTTCTAAGGCACGTAATCTCGGGGTGCTGTTCGACCCTCTCCTGTCACTGGAGCCACATATCAGTTCATTGGCTAAGTCTGCCTTCTTCCAGCTTCGAAAGGTCACCCTTTTGCCCCGACACTGTGGAACTCTCTTCCTCTCCCTCTTCGTCTCTCTTCCTCTCTCTCTGAGTTTAAATCTCTTCTTAAAACGTTCTTATTTACTCAACACTTTCATTCTCGTGTTTCTATTTGATTGTTGTTCTTGACTGTAATCACTATGTGAAGCGTCCTTGGGTATTATTATATATATAAGTCGAAAGTATTATTATTATTATTATTATTAAACATGCCTCTGTTCCAACTGTTTTGGAGTGTGTTGCAAGCATCTACTTCCAAAATTGTTTATATTAATATTTGGTGGCTCGGTGTGTAGCACTGTCGCCTCCCAGCAAGAAGGTCCTGGGTTCGATTCGCAGGTGGAGCGGTCCGGGTCCTTTCTGTGTGAAGTTTGCATGTTCTCTCTGTGTCTGCGTGGGTTTCCTCCGGGAGCTCCAGTTTCCTCCCAAGTGAGGTGAATTGGAGATACAAAATTGTCCATGACTGTGTTTTACATTAAAGACTTGAACTTACTGAAGTCTACTTGAACTGTACTGTCATGAATGTAACCAAAGTGTGTAAAACATGACGTTAAAATCGTAATAATTAAATATTTACAAAATAAAGTTGTTCAGTAAAAACACTGGAAATCTTTTCTTTGTACTTTTGTAAGTCAATTAAAGGATCAAGAGAATTAACAAGTCACAGATTTATCTTTTTCCAGAAATGGGGTTTGTAAAAAGATTTAAAGAAATGTTGAAATTGTTGGCAAGTTTGAATAGAATTTCATCATTTTTTGTGTGATTTCTTACTGTATATATGTATATATATATATATATACAGTGTATCACAAAAGTGAGTACACCCCTCACATTTCTGCAAATATTTCATTATATCTTTTCATGGGACAACACTATAGACATGAAACTTGGATATAACTTAGAGTAGTCAGTGTACAGCTTGTATAGCAGTGTAGATTTACTGTCTTCTGAAAATAACTCAACACACAGCCATTAATGTCTAAATAGCTGGCAACATAAGTGAGTACACCCCACAGTGAACATGTCCAAATTGTGCCCAAATGTGTCGTTGTCCCTCCCTGGTGTCATGTGTCAAGGTCCCAGGTGTAAATCAAGGAATCAAGGAATCAAGGAGGGTTTATTGTCATTCACATCACATGTGGTACATGAGGTGGAACGAAATTATGACCCAAGGTCCCAGTTACACCCAATAAAATATCTAATATATACAATACAAAAGAATAATCATGGTATGAAAAATATTTACAAATATAAAAAGTAGAAGTAAATGTAGCAATGTAAAAATGTAGAAATGTAAAAATGTAGAAATGTAGAAATGTAGCAGCAACATGAACAATAAGAGTGCATTTAACTTATAAGCATGGGTAGTAGAACTGAGTAGCAGCATAATAAAATGACCAAGTGCAAGGTGCAAAGACAGTGTCTTATTGTGCGTAAATGTAAGGTGTCCAAGTGTACTCTGAAAGTGTCAGTGCAGAGTGTTTGGCGAGGTGGAGTTTGAGAGTCTTACAGCTTCGGGAATGAAGCTGTTTCTCAGTCTTGTTGTTCTACACTTAATGCTCCGCAGCCTCCTGCCTGAGGGGAGCGGGACAAAAAGTGAGTGTGCTGGGTGAGTGGGGTCCTTCATGATGCAGGTGGCCCTTTTTCTGCATCTGGAGGTGTAGATGTCGGTGGTGGTGGGGAGGCTGACTCCGACCGTCCTCTGTGCCGCCTTCACCACTCTCTGCAGAGCTTTCCTGTCTGCAGCCGAGCAGCTTCCATGCCACACGTTGATGCTGGAGCACAGGACGCTCTCTGTAGAAGGAGGTGAGGACTGAGCTCCCGAGTCCGGCTCGCCTCAGCCGCCTGAGGAAGTAGAGCCGCTGATGTGCCTTCTTGACCAGACAGGAAGTGTTGTTGCTCCAGGTGAGGTTGTTACTCAGGTGCACACCTAAGTACCTGTAGCTGGAGACCACTTCCACCTCAGATCCTCCGACGTGCAGGGGGAGGTGGGCGTGTCTGCTCCTTCTAAAGTCCACGATCATCTCCTTCGTCTTCTTCGTGTTGATGCAGAGGTTGTTCTTTCTGCACCAGTCCTCCAGGTGTTCCACCTCCTGTCTGTAGTTGGACTCATCATTGTTTGTGATGTTTCCAACCACTGCTGTGTCGTCCGCAAACTTCACAATATGACAGCCCGGATGGAGAGGTGAGCAGTCATATGTGAGCAGTGTGAACAGGAGGGGGCTCAACACGCAGCCCTGAGGGGAGCCAGTGCTGAGGATAGTGGTGGAGGAGGAGATGTCATGGATCTTCACCGACTGCGGCCTGTTGGTCAGGAAGTCCAAGACCCAGTTGCAAAGGGAAATGCTCAGTCCAAGTGAGAAGAGTTTGTTTGTTAGGGTCTGGGGAATCATGGTGTTGAAAGCAGATGTAAAGTCCACAAAGAGCAAACGGACATAAGAATCCTTCTGCTCCAGGTGGGTGAGTGCAGTGTGGACCACAGAAGAAATGGCATCTTCTGTGGAGCGGTTCTGTCTGTATGCGTACTGGTGTGGGTCCACAGTGATGTCGATGGTGGCTTTGATGTGGGTCATAACCAGTCTTTCAAAGCACTTAGTAACTATCGGCGTGAGGGCTATTGGCCGGTAGTCATTCAGACCAGTCACTGTGGAACTCTTGGGGACCGGGATGATGGTGGCGGTCTTCAGGCAGGTGGGAACAGCTGCTTGGATGAGGGAGACGTTGTAAATGTCCGCCAGGACCTCGCAGAGCTGATCCGCACATTCCTTTAGCACCCGCCCGGGAATGTTGCAGCTTTCCGTGGGTTGATCTTTTTAAGAGTCTTCCTCACTTCTGCTGGTGTAACGCTGAGGGGCTTTTCTCCAGGTGGGGGGGTGAGTCTGGTGCTGGGAGGGGGTGTCAGGGTCCTCAAAGCGGGCGTAGAATTTGTTGAGGGCTTCGGGCAGGGACGGGTCTTTGGGGCATTGTGCATCACTGGATTTGTAGTCTGTGATGCACTTAATGCCCTTCCACATGCTCCGTGGATCCTGGGAGGAGAAGTGTCCCTGGATTTTCTGAGCATATGCAGCTTTTGCTCTTTTTACCCCTGCAGTCAGCTCTCTTCTAGCCCTCCTGAGCTCTTGTAAGTCACCAGACCTGAAGGCAGCATCCCTGGCTTTCAGCAGAGCACGCACCTCTGCATTCAGCCAGGGTTTCTGGTTCGGGTAGCAAGTCACAGTCTTGGTGGTGGTGACATCCTCCACACACTTGCTGATGTACCCCAGAACAGAAGATGTGTAGTCCTCCAGATCCAGCTCCCCCTCACACTCAGCAGCCTCCCTGAAGATCTGCCAGTCTGTGCAGCCAAAGCAGTCCTGCAGCACCGCGTCGCCGTCGCTGGGCCACACAGTGATGGTCTTCTGTGTGGGTTTGGAGCGTCGCAGCGGGGGGTGGTATGCAGGGACCATCAGGATGGAGATGTGGTCAGAGAGCCCGAGGTGGGGGCGGGGGACGGCTCTGTATGCATCTCTTATGTTGGTGTAAACACGGTCGAGTGTGTTATTTCCCCGTGTTGGAATGTTCACATGCTGGAAAAACCTCGGCAATGTGTCCGTCAGTTTTACGTGGTTAAAGTCCCCCGCTACCACGTAAAACGCCGCCGGATGCTTGTTCTGGAGCGAGCTGATGTTGTCATGGAGCTCCTCCAGCGCGTTGTTAGCATTAGCATCCGGTGCTATGTAAACAGCGGTGACGAACACAGCCGTAAACTCCCGAGGCAGATAGTGTGGCCGACACTTTACAGTCAGTTGTTCTGTCGCCTCAGAGCAGTGGCTGTTTACCAACACGCAGTTTGTGCACCAACCTTTGTTTATGTAGACACATAAACCGCCACCCCGTGCTTTTCCGGACAGCTGATTGCGATCCGCTCGGAAGAGCTGCCGGCCGGCAAGCTGAAAGGCTGAGTCCGGCATGTTGTTGTTTAGCCAGGTTTCCGTGAGACAAATCACAGCGCAGTTCCTCATCTCATCAGAAACACTCATCCTCAGCCGCAGAAGGTCCAGCTTGTTATCCAGAGAGCGGACGTTAGACAGGAACAGAGATGGAATCGGGGGTCGGTTAGCATTAGCCTTTAGCCTGGCTAATACACCGCCGCGCTTCCCCCTCTTCTGACCCCGCTCGCACCGCCTCCTCTTGCCCTTTGTCCGCTGCGCTCTGCTCCCCCACGCCGGTGTCCGGAGGAGTTGTTGTCTGCCGAGCGCAGCTCGAAGATTATTGTCCATAGTTGCTGCCTTTGTGGCCAAACTGTCCTTTATCTTATACAGTTCAGTTCGGCTATAACTCACACACTTGAGATGCGTGGAGTTAGTGTTAGAAACGACGAAAAAGTTACTAAAAACTGGGTTTTCGCTGGGAGTGTGAGAAGCCGCTGCACTACTGCGCGCCGCCATCAGAAGCAATAGGGGAGCAGGGCTGTTAAATTTGGTGTTTTGGGTACAATTCTCTCATACTGGCCACTGGATATTCAACATGGCACCTCATGGCAAAGAACTCTCTGAGGATGTGAGAAATAGAATTGTTGCTCTCCACAAAGATGGCCTGGGCTATAAGAAGATTGCTAACACCCTGAAACTGAGCTACAGCATGGTGGCCAAGGTCATACAGTGGTTTTCCAGGACAGGTTCCACTCGGAACAGGCTTCGCCAGGGTCGACCAAAGAAGTTGAGTCCACGTGTTCGGCGTCATATCCAGAGGTTGGCTTTAAAAAATAGACACATGAGTGCTGCCAGCATTGCTGCAGAGGTTGAAGACGTGGGAGGTCAGCCTGTCAGTGCTCAGACCATACGCCGCACACTGCATCAACTCAGTCTGCATGGTCGTCATCCCAGAAGGAAGCTGACGCACAAGAAAGCCCGCAAACAGTTTGCTGAAGACAAGCAGTCCAAGAACATGGATTACTGGAATGCCCTGTGGTCTGACGAGACCAAGATAAACTTGTTTGACTCAGATGGTGTCCAGCATGTGTGGCGGCGCCCTGGTGAGAAGTACCAAGACAACTGTATCTTGCCTACAGTCAAGCATGGTGGTGGTAGCATCATGGTCTTGGGCTGCATGAGTGTTGCTAGCACTTGGGAGCTGCAGTTCATTGAGGGAAACATGAATTCCAACATGTACTGTGACATTCTGAAACAGAGCATGATCCCCTCCCTTCGAAAACTGGGCCTCATGGCAGTTTTCCAACAGGATAACGACCCCAAACACAACCTCCAAGATGACAACTGCCTTGCTGAGGAAGCTGAAGGTAAAGGTGATGGACTAAACCCAATTGAGCACCTGTGGCGCATCCTCAAGTGGAAGGTGGAGGAGTTCAAGGTGTCTAACATCCACCAGCTCCGTGATGTCATCATGGAGGAGTGGAAGAGGATTCCAGTAGCAACCTGTGCAGCTCTGGTGAATTCCATGCCCAGGAGGGTTAAGGCAGTGCTGGATAATAATGGTGGTCACACAAAATATTGACACTTTGGGCACAATTTGGACATGTTCACTGTGGGGTGTACTCACTTATGTTGCCAGCTATTTAGACATTAATGGCTGTGTGTTGAGTTATTTTCAGAAGACAGTAAATCTACACTGCTATACAAGCTGTACACTGACTACTCTAACTTATATCCAAGTTTTATTTCTATAGTGTTGTCCCATGAAAAGATATAATAAAATATTTGCAGAAATGTGAGGGGTGTACTCACTTTTGTGATACACTGTGTATATATATATATATATATATATACAGTGTATCACAAAAGTGAGTACACCCCTCACATTTCTGCAGATATTTAAGTATATCTTTTCATGGGACAACACTGACAAAATGACACTTTGACACAATGAAAAGCAGTCTGTGTGCAGCTTATATAACAGTGTAAATTTATTCTTCCCTCAAAATAACTCAATATACAGCCATTAATGTGTAAACCACCGGCAACAAAAGTGAGTACACCCCTAAGAGACTACACCCCTAAATGTCCAAATTGAGCACTGCTTGTCATTTTCCCTCCAAAATGTCATGTGATTTGTTAGTGTTACTAGGTCTCAGGTGTGCATAGGGAGCAGGTGTGTTCAATTTAGTAGTACAGCTCTCACACTCTCTCATACTGGTCACTGAAAGTTCCAACATGGCACCTCATGGCAAAGAACTCTCTGAGGATCTTAAAAGACGAATTGTTGCGCTACATGAAGATGGCCAAGGCTACAAGAAGATTGCCAACACCCTGAAACTGAGCTGCAGCACAGTGGCCAAGATCATCCAGCGTTTTAAAAGAGCAGGGTCCACTCAGAACAGACCTCGCGTTGGTCGTCCAAAGAAGCTGAGTGCACGTGCTCAGCGTCACATCCAACTGCTGTCTTTGAAAGATAGGCGCAGGAGTGCTGTCAGCATTGCTGCAGAGATTGAAAAGGTGGGGGGTCAGCCTGTCAGTGCTCAGACCATACGCCGCACACTACATCAAATTGGTCTGCATGGCTGTCACCCCAGAAGGAAGCCTCTTCTGAAGTCTCTACACAAGAAAGTCCGCAAACAGTTTGCTGAAGACATGTCAACAAAGGACATGGATTCCTGGAACCATGTCCTATGGTCTGATGAGACCAAGATTAATTTGTTTGGTTCAGATGGTCTCAAGCATGTGTGGCGGCAATCAGGTGAGGAGTACAAAGATAAGTGTGTCATGCCTACAGTCAAGCATGGTGGTGGGAATGCCATGGTCTGGGGCTGCATGAGTGCAGCAGGTGTTGGGGAGTTACATTTCATTGAGGGACACATGAACTCCAATATGTACTGTGAAATACTGAAGCAGAGCAGCCTCCGGAAACTGGGTCGCAGGGCAGTGTTCCAGCATGATAATGACCCCAAACACACCTCTAAGACGACCACTGCTTTATTGAAGAGGCTAAGGGTAAAGGTGATGGACTGGCCAAGCATGTCTACAGACCTAAACCCAATAGAACATCTTTGGGGCATCCTCAAGCGGAAGGTGGAGGAGTGCAAAGTCTCGAATATCCGCCAGCTCCGTGATGTCGTCATGGAGGAGTGGAAAAGCATTCCAGTGGCAACCTGTGAAGCTCTGGTAAACTCCATGCCCAGGAGAGTTAAGGCAGTTCTGGGAAATAATGGTGGCCACACAAAATATTGACACTTCAGGAACTTTCACTAAGGGGTGTACTCACTTTTGTTGCCGGTGGTTTAGACATTAATGGCTGTATATTGAGTTATTTTGAGGGAAGAATAAATTTACACTGTTATATAAGCTGCACACAGACTACTTTTCATTGTGTCAAAGTGTCATTTTGTCAGTGTTGTCCCATGAAAAGATATACTTAAATATCTGCAGAAATGTGAGGGGTGTACTCACTTTTGTGATACACTGTATATATATATATATATACACACACACACACACACACACACACACACACACACACACACACACACACTAAATGACACAGACAACGCCTTAACAGCATCCCTGTGGAATAAGGAAATGATGGGAATATGGCATGTGATTCATTACAACCAGGATGACTAGTTACTGAAGATCACAATATATATTTCCTCAGCTTTAATCTGGACAACAATTGTTTAAGGAAAACATATCAGGAAAAACCTTAGCAACCCATGGACAACTGTCCACCTTATGGGACCAGCTGCTCAAACCAGATTTATTGTGGAGTCTCCCATGTTGACCATAATGTGTTAATAATTCCATTGAAACACCAAGTAATAATGAAACAATAAAACAGAGATAATGGAAAAAATGAGACAGAAGTTGATGTCTCAGCAGGCAGGGAAGGTCAGCAGATCTAGAAGTAGATTGTCAATGGGGACAGGATAAGTCTTAATGGAATATTGCAATGACTTGCACCTGTCTAATGGGATAATGCAGCAGAAGGAACAATTTAAAACAGAGCTGGGTTTTGTCTTTCTAACGTAATCTGGCTGACTGCTACGGTGTCAGTTTCTCATACAGATAACTTGGGTTTGTGTTTTATGGACAGAAATTTAATTATTTAGCCAAAAAGACTTTTTTAGTCAAGGCTCTACGTCAGAGTTATAACTTACTTTGAAACAGTACTTAACTGTACCTAGCTGTATATCTAGCAGTTTATTGTGTTAAATGTCAGGCCATGAGATGCTACAAACTCCATAACTCACTACTGCAGGACTGGTTGTGGACTGGCTGCTCAGAAACTGACTCTAAGGGCACATTCACATGAGAAGCAGCAAAACCGCTTTTCACCGGCTGTTCCATTGTTTTTTATGGACTGAGGCAGTGCCGTTTATCTTGCCGCTGTGCTTCTCTGCTATTTTGCAGCATTGCCTTCAAGATTTTTGCCCTTGCCACGATGCACAAAGTTCACCTGCTTAAACTTTGACCCAATTTGGCACTGACCTTTATAAAGCGCCTTCAATGAGACAAACTGTTTGATATGACGTAGTAATAGTGACTCAGGCAGTACAAACATTGCTGAACAAAACCTAACGGGACTTATTGTATTAAAACAACAAGCAAGGAATTCAGTTAGTGGAGAGAACTTATGAGCAGTAATAATTAAGAAAGGTTTATTGTTCATATGTCGTGCTTTTAGTACATTAAACCACGTTAAGTTTGTTTTAACTAAAATCATTTTTGACGTTCTCGGAAAAGCTGATTCTCACAATTTTTCAGCAGCCTGAGCTGTAACACAAGTTGGAGTGAAAAAAAACAGTTAGTGAAACAGTAAGGAAAATACAGTTAAAAGTAGATATACAGTATGTAGCTTTCAGAGTGGAATTGACGGTTTTTTTACGCTCAAGCCAAGCCAAGCGCCAAGCGCTATTTGCCTCATGGTTTTGCCACTTTTCATGTGAATGCATCATAACATGTACGATTTCCAATTAAAGAGCAGTAGGAAAACGTAGAAATTAAACTTAAATTTTAAATTAAATTTAAAAACTCCAAAAAGATGAGCAAGGATAACCTGGACAATACTGTTTTCAGCAGATGGCAAGTTATTTATTATCAAATAAAAGTTATCTTCCCACCAATGACAGCATCTTTTATTGGAAATCCATGTGAAATTTGCAGAAATACAATTACAGTCAAACATTTTTCTTCTGAAACGATCTCCCTACATGACACTGCTAAATGCACTGCTAAATCCCAATTTGGGGAGGAGATGACCAGTCATCAAGTTACAATATTGTTTTAATACCAGCATTAATTACAAAACCCATTTCCAGGAAAGTAGGGAGGGATATTTAGTAAATTGTGTGTTTATTGCTAAAGAGAAACAAGTTTAGGTATTTTAATATATTTTTATTTAAAAAAGGCAGACAAAACTGGACTAGTTATGTTGTCATGTTTGTATCGAGCAAGGGCAAGCTTAACTTATTTTTAACATTGTTCCCAAAATTTTTTTTACATGCAGCTGTATGGGAGTCTGGGGAAGCCGAACGCTCCATGTGCATAAAGCTATAAAGCATCCTACGTAGGTCCAGCATAATGAATGGTTTTTGAGTCAGCATGTCCCAGCATGGTTTTTATGGCATTTTTATAGGCCAGAACTTTTTTCAAACTTCGCTAGCAAAACTGTATCCGGAGTTACTATTTTCACTTTAAAATGTATTATTGTTGTTTTAGTTGAGAGAGGCCTATTCATTATATTAATCAATATTAATTAAATCAGCAATAGTTGATGCATTAAATACCATTGTAGAGCTAATGATTAGCACTTGTAAATTACCTAGATTTATGAAACATTTTCTACTGTGTCTTATTCCTTATGTAGCATGTTATGAATGATTTAAGATAAATTAATGCAATTAAGCCAGTGTGGTGGCACATAACCTTGTGTGGGTGCTGTACAGTTTCACAACCTGGTTTCAAACAGTGCCTTCGGATGCTTTTTCACAATGGCCAAAAACAAACAAAAGGCGAACTGGCTATTCTACATTACCCTTAGGTTTAAGTAAATGTAAGTAAATTAATAAAATGAATATACTGGCTCTTTGTACCAGGGTGTATTCCTGCCTTTTGTCTAGTGTTTCCACCTGTAGTCACCTGGACCCTGACCATAATAAACATTTACCAATAGTCATGACTTGTGACAGTGAACAAAGAAAAGTTAGTTAAGGAGACTGTAGGCCTTAATAAAGAGAAAATGTTAAGGGACTGGGTGTTTAAACATTTGAATTTATACCACCATGCAGTTTTTGCACTTCCAACTTCATATTGAGTTTCTTTAGTTACGCTGCATGACTGCAGGACATTAACTTACTGCCCTCTGCTGGTCACCACAGATCATAATCACTAACAAGTAATTTTGTAGGCTATATTTCGACCTAACAGTTTTCAGAAAACCCACTTTAAGAGAAATTTACTATTGTAAAATAAGTAAAAATAAATAAATAGTTGGACTGAAAAAAGGGGCGCGAGCACCTGTCCAGCTGGGCGTGATATTATGATTTTATGTTTGTTGTTTGTTTATTAGGATTTTAACGTCATGTTTTACACTTTTGGTTAAATTCATGACAGGAACGGTAGTTACTCATTACACACATCATCAGTTCACACAAGGTTATATCAAACACAGTCATGGACAATTTAGTATCTCCAATTCACCTCACTTGCATGTCTTTACACTGTGGAACAAAACCGGAGTACCCGCAGTAAACCCACGCAGACACGGGGAGAACATGAAAACTCCACACAGAAAGGACCCGGACCGCCCCACCTGGGGATTGAACCCAGGACCTTCCCAGCTAACAAAATTACGTTTTGAGAACGTTCCCCAAACGTTCAATTTTGGTTGTGGGAACGTTGCATTGGAATGTTCCCTCAACGTTATTTTGTCCAGTTTTCTTGATGTTCCTAGAACGTTTTTTTTAAAGTTATGAAAACGTTCATGGAACGTTACCTAAACCTCATTTGCAACCATAATTTAACGTTCTGGGATCGTTGTCTTGGAATGTTCTAAGAACATTTTAAATAAGGTCCTCTGAACGTTCCCTTAACATTCCATGTTGGTTGTATGAATGTTTTATTAGAACGTTCCTTCAACGTTATTTTGTCAGTTTTTGTCAGTTTTCTTAATATTCTCAAGACATTTAATACAAGTTAAAGAACATACCCAAAAACATTTTTAAATGTTTTAAATGTTACTTTAACATAACTACAGATAATGTCAATCCAAGACAATGTTAATCCCTCTGTCTTTGTGATATACTGGATGAAGGAGATTGCAGGCACAGAGAGAGAATCCGTTTAACTCTGCACATTTATTTGCAACATACACACACACACACACACACATTAATGCTTCCAACCCGTTACATGTGCATTTGCTTAGTAATTCTGTACCGTCATTATTTTATATAGTCATTAAGTATTTACTGCCACCTTCTAACCGTTAACTAACTTAGTTATATATCACCAAATACAATTCTAATATACTACCCCCCAACTTGAACCCCCCAACCCCCTCAGACATTACCATTAATTAAAAAAAATATCTGAATCACTCTGATAACATTTGCTATGATGGTCTAATTCAAACAATTCATGTGATAATACTGACATAAACGGAGGCAAAATCAATGCAAACATATTTATTTTAAAAAATGTTTTATCATCATCAATCAAATTCAATTGAATGAACGAAAAATGAAAAAAGAACAATCCCTCAATTTTTCTATCCATTATAAACTGAGGTAAAATCGGTTCGAATATATTGTATTTAATATATTTTATTATTATTATTATCAAGCAATTCATTTAAATTAATCAATGGAAAACTGAAAAAATATATATAAATTCTAATGTAAATGAATAAATGGAAAATGGGGAAAAAAACAAATAAAGTTAGGTAGTAATTCAGGGCATCTCTGCATTCTCCTGCAAAGTAAACAAAGATGTTTTTTAAGTATTTCTGCATATTTATCAGTACATGTAAAACATTTTACACTGTAACCAAGTCATTCTGGGCAGCTAAAATACAAAACTTCCTTAAAATTATGTTGCAGTCTTTAATTTAATTTAAGAGGTGCAAGAGGTGTCTGTGGCTCTTTTTAAATGGTTGAATTACTTGTACAACCCCTGGCAAAAATTATGGAATCACCACTCTTGGAAGATGTTCTTTCAATTGTTTAATTTTGTAGAAAAAAAAGAAATCACAGACATGCCACAAAACTATCATTTCTCAAACTGTCAACCCTCTGGCATTAAGAAACAATAAAAAAAGAAACAAATATAATAGTTGTGGTCAGTCACAATTGCTTTTTTTTAGATCAAGTAGAGGAAAAAAATATGGAATCACTCAAATCTGAGGAAAAAATTATGGAATCATTAGAAAACACTGCACCATTATTACTTTGTTGCACCACCTCTGGCTTTTATAATGGTTTAAACTCTATGAGGCATGGAGTTAACTAATGACAAACAGTATTCTTCATCAATCTGCCTTCAACTGTCTCTTGCTGTTGCCAGATCAGCTTTGCAGGTTGGAACCTTGTCATTGACCATTTTCTTCAATTTCCACCAGAGATTTTCAAATGGATTGAGATCCGGACTATTTGCAGGCCATGCCATTGACATTATATGTTTTCTTGAAGGAAAGTTTTCACGTCCTTTGCCCTATGGCAAGATGCATTATCATCTTGAAAAATGAAGTCATCATCACCAAACATCCTTTCAACTGATGGAATAAGAAAAGCGTCCAAAATTTCAATGTGGACTTTGGCATTTATTGAAGACCATCTCCCCTGTGCCTTTACCCGACATGCAGGCCCATATCATCAACAACTGTGGAAATTAACATGTTTTCTTTAGGCAGTTATCTTCATAAATTTCATTGGACAGACACCAAACAAAAGTTCCAGCATCATCACCTTGCCCAATGCAGATTCGCGATTCATCACTGAAGATCACTTTTATCCAGTCACCCACAGTCCACGATTGCTTTTCTTTAGCCTACTTTAACCTTGTTCTTTTCTTTTTAGGTGTTAATGGTGGCTTTTGTTTGGCTTTTCTGTATGTAAATTCCATTTCTTTTAGGTGATTTCTTACAGTTCAGTCACAGACATTGACTCCACTTTCCGGCCACTTGTTTCTCATTTGTTTTGTTGTGCATTTTCTGTTTTCAAGACATATTGCTTTGTTTTCTATCTTGATGCTTTGATGTCTTACTTGGTCTACCAGTATGCTTCCCTTTTACAACCTTCCCATTTTGTTTGTACTTGGTCCAGATTTTAAACACAGCTTACTGGGTACAACCAACATCTTTTGCGACATTCCACAATTATTTATCTTCTTGAAGGAGTTTTATAATCCTCTCATTTGTTTCAACTGACATATCTTGTGTTGGAACCATGATTCATGACAATCTGCTTTGTGCAACAGCTCTCCGAGGTGTGAGCACTCTTTTTAAACTGAAGAATAATTAGCAAATCTAATCTGCTGCAGATGTTTTGTTTTTAAACTGCAAATTACAGAGTGATTCCATAATTTTTTCCTCAGATTTAAGTGATTCCATATTTTTTTCCTCTACTTGATCTAAAAAAAGCAATTGTGACTGACCACAACTATTATATTTGTTTCTTTTTTTTATTGTTTCTTAATGCCAGAAGGTTGACATTTTGAAAAATGATAGTTTTGTGGCATGTCTGTGATTTATTTTTTTTCTACAAAATTAAACAATTGACAGAACATCTTCCAAGAGTGGTGATTCCATAATTTTTGCCAGGGGTTGTATGTGTGATTTTACAGTGAAAATCATGAAATAGCATTAGTATTTAATATGCCATAAAATAATTAAACAACCAGCTTGATTAAACAAAATTAAGAAGGGAAATCATACTAGTGTTGTGGATGTTTTAATATTTATTTAAAAAAATTTTTTTTGTAAATATTGTTTCTGTTTTTGTATTTTAAATAATCCAACTAAGCTATTAATCAAAAACACAATCACCAGATTGATTAGGAAAATAATCATTAGTTGCAACCCTACATATGAAGTGAAGCATTTTTGTTTTGTGCATACACGTTAGTTTAGGATTATAAACTGTTCAGACAAATGTAAAATATATGTCACATTAAAAAGCTACGGGGAAAAAATGACTAATTTAGTGTTAATCTTTTTATCAAATTAATCTTCTTTTTACTGAGGGGCGGCACAGTGGCTTAGTGGGTAGCACTGTCGCCTCACAACAAGAAGGTCCTGGGTTCAATCCCCAGGTGGGGCGGTCCGGGTCCCATGTTCTCCCCGTGTCCGTGTGGGTTTCCTCCGGGTACTCTGGTTTCCTCCCACAGTCCAAAAAACATGCCACCAGGTTAACTGGAAACACTGAATTGTCCTATAGATACCTAGCCGCTAGATGCACTAGTGCAAGCCCGGATAAATTAGGGAGGGTTGTGTCAGGAAGGGCATCCGGCGTAAAAATTGTGCCAAATCAATGAGCGATCATGAGGATGACTCGCTGTGGCGACCCCTGAAAAAGGGAAAAAGCCGAAAGAAGAAGAAGAAGAATCTTCTTTTTGCTGAGAATAGTCCACCGGGTAAAAGTGAATATTTTAAAAGCTATTGAAGTTATTAATATGCTAAATATTTTAAATGCTATTGAAGTTATGAATAAAAATCTGGTTTGTATTATGCAATAAAGGGTAAAAGTGTCAGTATAAGAGTTGTAGTATGTAATGTGGGTTATACTTGATAAAATACAACTTGTTTTGGAGCAATTTGATGCATATTTTAAAAGCTATTGAAGTTATTAATATGCTGAATACTTTAAATGCTATTGAAGTTATGAATAAAAATTTGTTTTTATTATGCAATAAAGGGTAAAAGTGTCAGTATAAGAGTTGTAGTATGTAACGTGGGTTACACTTGATAAAATACAACTTGTTTTGGAGCAATTTCATTAATATTTTTAAAGCTATTGAAGTTATTAATCTGCTGAATACTTTAAATGCTATTGAAGTTATTAATATGCTGAATACTTTAAATGCTATTGAAATTATGAATAAAAATCTCTTTTTTTATTGTGTAATAAAGGGTAAAAGTGTCAGTATAAGAGTTGTAGTATGTAATGTGGGTTACACTTAATAAAAAACAACTTATTTTGGAGCAATTTGATGAATATTTTAAAAGCTATTGAAGTTATTAATCTGCTGAATACTTTAAATGCTATTGAAATTATGAATAAAAATCTTTTTTTTTATTATGTTATAAATGGTAAAAGTGTCAGTATAAGAGTTGTAGTATGTAATGTGGGTTACACTTGATAAAAAACAACTTGTTTTGGAGCAATTTCATTAATATTTTTAAAGCTATTGAAGTTATTAATCTGCTGAATACTTTAAATGCTATTGAAGTTATTAATATGCTGAATACTTTAAATGCTATTGAAATCATGAATAAAAATCTCTTTTTTTATTGTGTAATAAAGGGTAAAAGTGTTAGTATAAGAGTTGTAGTATGTAATGTGGGTTACACTTGATAAAATACAACTTATTTTGGAGCAGTTTGATGTATATTTTAAAAGCTTTTGAAGTTATTAATATGCTGAATACTTTAAATGCTATTGAAGTTATGAATAAAAATCTGGTTTTTATTATGCAATAAAGGGTAAAAGTGTCAGTATAAGAGTTGTGGTATGTAATGTGGGTTACACTTGATAAAAAACAACTTATTTTGGAGCAATTTGATGAAAATTTTAAAAGCTATTGAAGTTATTAATATGCTGAATACTTTAAATGCTATTGAAGTTATTAATATGCTGAATACTTTAAATGCTATTGAAATTATGAATAAAAAACTTTTTTTATTGTGTAATAAATGGTAAAAGTGTCAGTATAAGAGTTGTAGTATGTAATGTGGGTTACACTTGATAAAATACAACTTATTTTGGAGCAGTTTGATGTATATTTTAAAAGCTTTTGAAGTTATTAATATGCTGAATACTTTAAATGCTATTGAAGTTATAAATAAAAATCAGTTTTTTATTGTGTAATAATAGGTAAAGTGTCAGTATAAGAGTTGTAGTATGTAATGTGGGTAGTGCTGGACAATAATTCAATATCGATATATGTCGCGATAGAAAATGTTTCAATAACGGTGATATGATTTTTAAACAAATTCGATCGATATACATGACGTCAGTGCGTGATGACGTACGCCACAGGCACAAAGCCAGTGCTCAGCATTACCGCTGTGATTACACTACGCTACCTACAACACTGTGGATATTAGCGGCAAAATGAGTTCAACAGCTGTGAGTGAACGAGCATCCACAGTAGGGCTGGGCAATATGGATCAAAAATAATATCTCGACATTTTTTCGCTGAACGGCGATATACGATATATCTCGATATTTTTTATCCCATAAGGTAATAACAAAAAGACACTTCTGAGACAAAGCTACATGTTCCAAATTTTTACTGGCACTTTTATTAAAATTCATGCTGGGGAAGATTCACACAAGAACTATTTTTACTTTAAAAAAAAAAGAGCTATTCTAAGAAAAAGAAAGTTGTTTCTAAGGTATCTCCTGTCGTGTAATGTAAACGTTTTCACAAAAATCCACCCAAACGTTTTCTCAACAGTTGAGGGAATTTTTGGCTAGATTGTTGGGAATGGTTGGGTGAATTGTTGAGGAAACATTTGGGTGGATTGTTAAGGGAACGTTGGGGGAACATTCGTAAATGAACGTTGAGGAAACGTTGAGGGGGAACGTTGAGGGAACATTCGTGTGGAAATGTTGGGGGAACGTTCGTGGGGGAACGTTGAGGGAACGTTCGTGGGGGAACGTTGGGGGAACATTCGTGGGGGAACGTTGGGGGAATGTTTGTGGGGGAACGTTGAGGGAACGTTCGTGAAGGAACGTTGGGGGAACGTTCGTGAAGGAACGTTGGGGGAACATTCGTGGGGGAACATTCGGGGGGAACGTTAAAGGAACGTGAGGGGGGAATGTTGAGGGAACGTTTGGGTAGATTGTTGGGAATGGTTGGGTGAATTGTTGAGGTAATGGTTGGGTGGATCGTTGAGAAAAGTTTGGGTTTTCAACAATTCACCCAACCATTCCCAACAGTTGAGGGAATTTTTCTTAACAGTTGAGGGAATTTTTGGCTAGATTGTTGGGAATGGTTGGGTGAATTGTTGAGGGAACATTTGGGTGGATTGTTAAGGAAACGTTTGGGTGAATTGTTGAGGGAACGTTTGGGTGAATTGTTGAGGGAACATTTGGGTGAATTGTTGAGGGAACATTTGGGTGGATTGTTAAGGGAATGGTTGGGTGAATTGTTGAGGGAACGTTTGGGTGAATTGTTGAGGGAACGTTTGGGTGAATTGTTGATGGAACGTTTTGGTGAATTGTTGAGGGAACATTTGGGTGGATTGTTGAGGGAACATTTGGGTGGATTGTTAAGGGAATGGTTGGGTGAATTGTTGAAAACCCAAACGTTTTCTCAACGATCCACCCAACCATTACCTCAACAATTCACCCAACCATTCCCAACAATTCACCCAAACGTTCCCTCAACGTTCCCCCCCTCACGTTCCTTCAACGTTCCCCCACGAACGTTCTCCCAATGTTCCCCCACGAACGTTCCCCCAACGTTCCCCCACGAATGTTCTCTCAACGTTCCCCCACGAACGTTCTCCCAATGTTCCCCCACGAACGTTCCCTCAACGTTCCTTCACAAACGTTCCCTCAACGTTTCCACACGAACGCTCCCTCAACGTTCCCCCCTCAACGTTTCCTCAACGTTTATTCACAAATGTTCCCCCAACGTTCCCCCCCGAACGTTCCCCCAACGTTCTGCCCATGAATGTTCCCCCCGAACATTCCCTCAACGTTCCTTCATGAACATTCCCCCCGAACGTTCCCCCCCAAACATTCCCTCAACGTTCCTTTACGAATGTTCCCTCAACGTTCCCCCACGAACGTTCCCACAACGTTCCTTCACGAACGTTCCCCCAACGTTCCTTCACGAATGTTCCCCCAACGTTCCACCCATGAATGTTCCCCCCGAACATTCCCTTAACGTTCCTTCACGAACATTCCCCCCGAACGTTCCCTCAACGTTCCTTTACGAACGTTCCCTCAACGTTCCCCCACGAACGTTCCCCCAATGTTTCCCCACGAACGTTCCCTCAACATTCCCCCCGAACGTTCCCCCAACGTTCCTTCACGAATGTTCCCCCCGAACGTTCCCTCAACGTTCCTTCACGAATGTTCCCTCAACGTTCCTTCACGAACGTTCCCCCAACGTACGTTTCCACACAAACGTTCCCTCAATGTTCCCCCCGAATGTTCCCTCAACGTTCCCCCACGAACGTTCCCTCAACGTTCCCCCTCAACGCTCCCCCCTCCAACGTTTCCTCAATGTTCCCCACCCCCAATGTTCCCTCAATGTTCAGAGGCATGCTGGTATACACCGGATAGCAATTACAAATATATTGTTAAGTGCACTATAGGGCGCAGGGAGCGAGTGTGTAGGGAAGGTGTCGGAATTTATCGTTTTCGTCTGTGCTCGTGTTCTTCTGTTGTTTTGCACTGAGCTTGTGTGACATTAAATATAGCGTTCTCGTTAACCCCCACTCACATGTTTGGACTTTATACATTATTATGTATATGTCGCCACAACATTTACATTAATATTTTTTTACCGTATAGAACTCAGTTCTGTAATACAGGCAGAACTAATCGTTAATGTTACTGTGTAACTATTACAACATTTCATGCATTTTAATCAGCGTTCTGCTTCATGCACTTTATTATTATTTAACAGCTTTGTTTGTTGTTTAATTGCTGTTTGCTCCTTGTTTACTGCAGAGTTAGTTCATGCAATTTTATTAATTTTTGGTTGTTTATTGGCCAAGAATTAGAAATACTATAATACATGATCAATAAATAAATGAGTCTCGGACATTGGGCGATCATCCAGTATAAACTAACACGACCACGTTCAACATCCAAAACAGAAATCACTCCCCATAATGTTTTTTACAGATATAGCAAATATCTATACATGCACATCACATATACAAACACAAGAGTCAGAACAACAGGAGATGCACCGTTATGTTATTATTACTGTTTATAACACTTGTGCTTGATTTACACTGTTTATATATGAAGTAAATACGTGCATGTCATCGCGTGCATGCGCTTGTATGTATTTCCGTTTTCCCATATTGGTTTTTGAAACGAATAACGACTCGTTTTCTTGTTTTTCAACTTTGGGATTTGAAGTGGAAAACGAATGACCAAAGGTACACGGAGCTGGAACCTTTTGTCTGGACTTGTTTTCAGCATTCTCTACAGAATACATTATTCTGCTGTTCATCTGACACTTTGAATTTCGAACCATCTCCAAATAGCTGAGCCATTATTATTCTTTTTACTAAGCAGCTCCTCCACCGTCTCCATGCTATCATGGGAGTTTTACTTACAGAAATGTGTTCTGAGGGCAGAAAGAATTGGCGGTGGGGAGGGGCGAGTTGTGACCAGTGAGGGAGAGAGGGGCGGGGCAGGTGAACATGCGCAGAGAGAAACTGGGAGAAGAGAAAGACGAACTGTCAGATCTAATTGGAACGCAACTTCTATATCGATATAGACGATATTGTCTTATCTTATATCACGTATGAAAATATATCGATATTTTATAAAATCTCGATATATCGCCCAGCCCTAATCCACAGTCAGGGGCGGAGCCAGACACCACCGCTTTGCCGGTGTTACTTTTTTGCGGAAGCATTTTTGCATGCAGGTGTTCCCACAGGAATTCAACAGCGCACCTCAAGCAAGTACTTCTTCACCAAAACAGTGCAGTAATACACTCACATAAATGTCAACCACCAACACAATTACAGAAGAAGTACTACTACTCAGTAGTACTACTACTTAGTAATACTACTACTGTACTTAGTACGTAGTTGTGGCACGCTACGAGTAAAGGCACTAACGGGCTCTGTGCATTCCAGTGTTGCCAGATTGGCGGTTTTCCACTAAATTGGGCGTTTTGAAAAACAATTTAATAGCAGTTAAATAACACTTCTATTTAAAAGAAAATCTTCCGTTTTAAGAAGCTCCAGCATTGTAGAAGGCTATTAAAAGTAAAGTCAATTTTCAATACTGATTTGGCTTAATAGTGTTGGTCAGTCTGTATCATATTCTTGAAAGAAAATTAAAATTTGTTTTCCATGCATTCACGCTAGCATGTTCTGGGGTTCAATTGAGTGTCATCAGTACACACAAGTTGGCAGCCAAATGATTAAGTATTGCAAAGGAATATCTTTAAAATTTTTCCTCATAATGTTAAGGTTGCTATATTTTGGTTTTTCACTTGTCAGGGAAAATGAGAAAAAAATAAAAAGCTTTTTATGCTGGGCTTGATGTAATTCTACATGGCACTCACTGCCTGTATAGGTAAATGAGTGAGTGACCAAAACACTACTAGATCCACAGCAACTTGCCACTTAAAAAAATAAGGTATCAGACAGTTTCTGTGCCACCCCTGTGTGAGCAATGGTCTCAGTCTGGCCACCCCTATGAAAATTGTCTGGCTCCGCCACTGTCCACAGTTGAGAAATAAGCAGACGAAATAGCTGATAAGAGAGAAAGGACTAATTCAGTGGTGTATTCAGCTTGTATTTCTTGCCAAAAACCTCTAGGAGTCATCAACCCTCAAACAAGGCCATTGCAACAGCAACATGTTTTAATTGTTGCTTATTTCTCTGTATTCTTCAAGCACAACACCTGCTGTAGCAAATTCTGCAGCAACTCTAAGCACTTTTTATATTCTTTATCCTGGCTGAGCACTTTTGTTTGAAAATGTTTACATACAAATAAAATAATCAGTCCATGTTGTGGATTAAAGTTGGTTAAGACATACTGTATGTTAATATATTATATTATATTATATATAGTCAAAGCTTATGTTTATTTGAGAATGTCATGTTTTTGTTTGTATACAAATGCTGAATACAAATAAAAGGTGAAAGCTAATTTATTTGTACCATTATTATTATTATTATTATTATTTCTAAAATATTATGTAGTTTTAAAGAGTGAGATTTCATAGACTTTGCAAATACATTTTTCAGAGGTTTGCAGGTACAGCCATCCAATGTTGGTGTTCTTGGCAGTTTTTCTGACATTTGTATTATTTATATCGATATCGGAATTATATCGTATCGACCGAAATTAGGAGTTATATCGTGATATAAATTTTAGCCATATCATCCAGCCCTAAATATGAGTTACACTTGATAAAATACAACTTGTTTTGGAGCAATTTGATGAATATTTTAAAAGCTATTGAAGTTATTAATATGCTGAATACTTTAAAAGCTATTGTAGTTATGAATACAAATCTGTTTTTTATTATGTAATAAATGGTAAAAGTGTCAGTATAAGAGTTGTAGTATGTAATGTGGGTTACACTTGATAGAATACAACTTGTTTTGGAGCAATTTGATGAATATTTTAAAAGCTATTGAAGTTATTAATATGCTGAATACTTAAAATTCTATTGAAGTTATGAATAAAAATCTGTTTTTTATTATGTAATAAATGGTAAAAGTGTCAGTATAAGAGTTGTAGTATGTAATGTGGGTTACACTCGATAAAATACAACTTGTTTTGGAGCAATTTCATGAATATTTTAAAAGCTATTGAAGTTATTGACATGCTGAATACTTTAAATGCTATTGAAGTTATGAATAGAAATCTGTTTTTTATTATGTAATAAATGGTAAAAGTGTCAGTATAAGAGTTGTAGTATGTAATGTGGGTTACACTCGATAAAATACAACTTGTTTTGGAGCAATTTGATGAATATTTTAAAAGCTATTGAAGTTATTAATATGCTGAATACTTAAAATTCTATTGAAGTTATGAATAAAAATCTGTTTTTTATTATGTAATAAATGGTAAAAGTGTCAGTATAAGAGTTGTAGTATGTAATGTGGGTTACACTCGATAAAATACAACTTGTTTTGGAGCAATTTGATGAATATTTTAAAAGCTATTGAAGTTATTAATATGCTGAATACTTAAAATTCTATTGAAGTTATGAATAAAAATCTGTTTTTTATTATGTAATAAATGGTAAAAGTGTCAGTATAAGAGTTGTAGTATGTAATGTGGGTTACACTCGATAAAATACAACTTGTTTTGGAGCAATTTCATGAATATTTTAAAAGCTATTGAAGTTATTGACATGCTGAATACTTTAAATGCTATTGAAGTTATGAAATAAAATCTGTCGGGCCAGACAAATAACAAATCCATTATATAGAACTGGTCCCTCTTTGTAAGAAAAAGTTGATTTTAGACTGGCCCAAGTTCATTTTATACCTAAAATCTATAGCCAACATGGCACACTCAGCAATGGTGCACATGAAAATTGATTCAAAGGGGCAATTTCAGAAGCATACTGGTGGCATAATTCAAGTCGGGCCAGACAAATAACAAATTCATTATATAGAACTGGTCCCTCTCTGTAAGAAAAAGTTGATTTTAGACTGGCCCAAGTTCATTCTATACCTAAAATCTAACTGCCAACATGGCACACTCAGCAATGGTGCACATGAAAATTGATTCAAAGGGGCAATTTCAGAAGCATACTGGTGGCATAATTCAAGTCGGGCCAGACAAATAACAAATTCATTATATAGAACTGGTCCCTCTCTGTAAGAAAAAGTTGATTTTAGACTGGCCCAAGTTCATTCTATACCTAAAATCTAACTGCCAACATGGCACACTCAGCAATGGTGCACATGAAAATTGATTCAAAGAGGCAATTTCAGAAGCATACTGGTGGCATAATTCAAGTCGGGCCAGACAAATAACAAATCCATCATACAGAACTGGTCCCTCTTTGTAAGAAAAAGTTGATTTTAGACTGGCCCAAGTTCATTTTATACCTAAAATCTATAGCCAACATGGCACAATCAGCAATGGTGCACATGAAAATTGATTCAAAGGGGCAATTTCAGAAGCATACTGGTGGCATAATTCAAGTCGGGCCAGACAAATAACAAATCCATCATACAGAACTGGTCCCTTTTTGTAAGAAAAAGTTGATTTTAGACTGGCACAAGTTCATTTTATACCTAAAATCTAACTGCCAACATGGCACACTCAGCAATGGTGCACATGAAAATTGATTCAAATTAACTGGCAACATGCTACATCTAGTGCAATTTAAGATTGTATTTTAAAGACGTTTAAAAGCTATACTGAAGGCATTTTTCATGCATAGACAGACAAACAATAAGTCCGTCACGATCAGGTTTTTCCCTGTACAAAAATCTTGTTTTACACTGACCTGCCAATTGTGATTCCATTCATCAAAAATGTATTCCTTGGTATTTTCAAAGCCTATTTCAGCATCTGGCCAGATCTAGCCCTCTTCTCTCAGGAAGGACAACTAATTTCATACCTCCAAATCAGATATCTTGTGCAGAGGAATATTTTTTTTAATTCTCTTTGTAGGTTGAAACAAATGTGAAATATTTAATACATTGTTTATGTATCCTCTTTAATCATCTTGTTTTAGACAGACCGCTGTACTTCGTTTTCTTCCCCTATACAACAATAGAACTAGCAAATGACTACCATTATTTCTTCTAAAGCAGGCTTTACACAGTTCAACTTTCCAGTAATTCTGGTTGCTTGAAACGTACCTTAAATTAAATTGCACTTTAATTTAAGACTGTAAAGCGCAATGTCAAGTTGCACAGAAATTATGGTACATGCAAGTGGTTGCATGAAAGTTTCACCATCCAAGAAACATCTAACCATCTTTACTCTTCACTCAAGTTCACTTCCTAAGTTGAGAGAGCAATATTCAAGAGAATATGACTAGCCAAGATAGTATAAAATGGAACATTATTTATCAAATACAGTAGGGTCATTCTATAATTTGGGGTACATTTCACATCTCCAAAAAAGTACAAAAAAATTGTTCTCTCTCAATAGAACAATCAGTGGTTCAAATTAATATATTCCTTTAGTGTAACATTTCCACTAGTTGCAAAGCTTAAACATAATTATTTTTTATTTTATTTAAAAGGGCAAGTAGATGTAGACTACTAGGTAACTTAGTTGACAGGCAACATAGTTGACAATTTCCCTTTTTTGACCCATAACTTCAGTGGTAGACCTTGCCTGGCTGACCACATGTCATTTCTTGAACAGAATAATGTCTAATTTGAACATACATTTGAATTAAAATTATTAAACAAATTGTAACCATAACAATGTATGTAACATAGTTGACGGTCAATTAATATACTCATTGACAATGTTCTATTATAGATAAAATATTTAAAAAAATAAGAGAACATTCACCACAGTTTGTTCAATATGCCCTCCACAGAGAAAAATTATATCATGTAATGCTGGTCACATAGTTTTAGAACAAACCATTTTTGAGTTGCTGAGTGGAGTTCTGTTAGTAACATAGTTGACAGAACTTTTGCGGACAATAATAAATAAATATATTTAAATTATTTAAAAGAGATATTTAAAATATAAAATATTATTTTTCTTTAGTATTTAAACTATTGAAATAAATTAAAAAAAAGATGTTGATGCCCTTAATAATTTTATTCATTATTTTGAAACCAAGGCACCCTCAACTTAAAAAACAGACACAGCAAAAACTGTTCATTTAGGAACATCATGACAAATTTCAAGCTAAATGAAGCATAGGATGCACATAATGTTTTTGTGATATTACAACATGTTTTCCATTAATAGGTAAAATATGAAATTTTTAAAGAAAATAGTTAGAATAAATATAATTATTATCACTGGACATGGAATGTACCCCAAATTATAGAATGACTCAGTATGCAACAAAATGTGCATCTTTATAAACATAGAACAGTCTACACATTACTCTTTCAATGAAAAGGAATTAAGCTTACACATTGCTTTATTTATACAAAATAGTCTAAAATCAACTTTTTCTTACAGAGAGGGACCAGTTCTGTATAATGGATTTGTTATTTGTCTGGCCCGATTTGAATTATGCCACCAGTATGCTTCTGAAATTGCCCCTTTGAATCAATTTTCATGTGCACCATTGCTGAGTGTGCCATGTTGGCAGTTAGATTTTAGGTATAAAATGAACTTGGGCCAGTCTAAAATCAACTTTTTCTTACAGAGAGGGACCAGTTCTATATAATGAATTTGTTATTTGTCTGGCCCGACTTGAATTATGCCACCAGTATGCTTCTGAAATTGCCCCTTTGAATCAATTTTCATGTGCACCATTGCTGAGTGTGCCATGTTGGCTATAGATTTTAGGTATAGAATGAACTTGGGCCAGTCTAAAATCAACTTTTTCTTACAAAGAGGGACCAGTTCTGTATGATGGATTTGTTATTTGTCTGGCCCGACTTGAATTATGCCACCAGTATGCTTCTGAATAAAAATAGGTTTTCCTTACAGTGGAAATGCAGCCTGAAAGAATGAATTGAAAAAATATTTTACAAAGTAAATATTTTAATTATATTTGAATCACATTTTTACATCGACAATATCACGATGAGAATCAGCCAAAAAAATTATGTTCACGTCTTCATTTAGTTGATTTATGTCGGTAGAATATAAAGTGTGCAGCAAATATCCATGGCGAACGCTCCCTTTATGAAGAAGGAACCAACTTCAGCCGCTAAATAAGAAGCTGCGAATAAGTAACCAAACGAATCGGAAGCCGCGAATAAGTAACTAACTTCAGCCTCGTCTTTTGCCTCTACTTGGCTCTGAAGTAAGTACCGCTTATGATTTACGACTAGCTGTAACTGATATTGAACCACGAATTTCTACAACCCCTGGCAAAAATTATGGAATCACCCCTCTTGGAGGATGTTCTGTCAATTGTTTAATTTTGTAGAAAAAAAATAAATCACAGACATGCCACAAAACTATAATTTTTCAAAATGTCAACCTTCTGGCATTAAGAAACAATAAAAAAAGAAACAAATATAATAGTTGTGGTCAGTCACAATTGCTTTTTTTTAGATCAAGTAGAGGAAAAAAATATGGAATCACTCAAATCTGAGGAAAAAATTATGGAATCACTCTGTAATTTGCAGTTTAAAAACAAAACATCTGCAGCAGATTAGATTTGCTAATTATTCTTCAGTTTAAAAAGAGTGCTCACACCTCGGAGAGCTGTTGCACAAAGCAGATTGTCATGAATCATGGTTCCAACACAAGATATGTCAGTTGAAACAAATGAGAGGATTATAAAACTCCTTCAAGAAGATAAATCATTGTGGAATGTCGCAAAAGATGTTGGTTGTTCCCAGTAAGCTGTGTTTAAAATCTGGACCAAGTACAAACAAAATGGGAAGGTTGTAAAAGGGAAGCATACTGGTAGACCAAGTAAGACATCAAAGCATCAAGATAGAAAACTTAAAGCAATATGTCTTGAAAACAGAAAATGCACAACAAAACAAATGAGAAACAAGTGGCCGGAAAGTGGAGTCAATGTCTGTGACTGAACTGTAAGAAATCACCTAAAAGAAATGGGATTTACATACAGAAAAGCCAAACAAAAGCCATCATTAACACCTAAAAAGAAAAGAACAAGGTTAAAGTAGGCTAAAGAAAAGCAATCGTGGACTGTGGGTGACTGGATAAAAGTGATCTTCAGTGATGAATCGCGAATCTGCATTGGGCAAGGTGATGATGCTGGAACTTTTGTTTGGTGTCTGTCCAATGAAATTTATGAAGATAACTGCCTAAAGAAAACATGTTAATTTCCACAGTTGTTGATGATATGGGCCTGCATGTCGGGTAAAGGCACAGGGGAGATGGTCTTCAATAAATGCCAAAGTCCACATTGAAATTTTGGACGCTTTTCTTATTCCATCAGTTGAAAGGATGTTTGGTGATGATGACTTCATTTTTCAAGATGATAATGCATCTTGCCATAGGGCAAAGGACGTGAAAACTTTCCTTCAAGAAAACATATAATGTCAATGGCATGGCCTGCAAATAGTCCGGATCTCAATCCATTTGAAAATCTCTGGTGGAAATTGAAGAAAATGGTCAATGACAAGGTTCCAACCTGCAAAGCTGATCTGGCAACAGCAAGAGACAGTTGAAGGCAGATTGATGAAGAATACTGTTTGTCATTAGTTAACTCCATGCCTCAGAGAGTTTAAACCATTATAAAAGCCAGAGGTGGTGCAACAAAGTAATAATGGTGCAGTGTTTTCTAATGATTCCATAATTTTTTCCTCAGATTTGAGTGATTCCATATTTTTTTCCTCTACTTGATCTAAAAAAAAAGCAATTGTGACTGACCACAACTATTATATTTGTTTCTTTTTTTATTGTTTCTTAATGCCAGAGGGTTGACAGTTTGAGAAATGATAGTTTTGTGGCATGTCTGTGATTTCTTTTTTTTCTACAAAATTAAACAATTGAAAGAACATCTTCCAAGAGTGGTGATTCCATAATTTTTGCCAGGGGTTGTATAATGTGCTCGCAGAATAGGCTCAGCCGCCGCATTGAATACGGTAGAGTTACATTATCATTTTAAAGTAAATAATTTGATGTGCACACAAGATGTGCACAACGCTAATTATATTATTTTAGCTTGTCAAGAGCTTTCGCAGTGGTTTATGTGCAAGGGTTGTTGGGCAAGTTTAAGGTCGGCCAAAAAGGTTGAAAACCCCTGCTCTATAGAACCGTTTTCATTTACAGTACATTGGCAATCGGTCTAAATAACAATTTCATGATGCAAAGAACACTTTAAGCATGCCAATATACCACTATCTCGACTAAATAACCATTGTTTTTAAAGGCAGTAATCAAGTATGGTTATAAAATGTAAAATCTGTGCTTTATTGGCACTTATAAGTAAAAACAGATGAACACTAAGTACGGCACATCTTTGTGCAAAATAATCAGCATCAACAATACAAACATTTCCCATTACAACATCGTCGCTGTTCAAGCAACTTAGCTTATCAATGCTGTTAATAGGCGATAATTAACCGAATAATTTACCATTAATTTACCTGTCATCCATGGTGAGGTTGTGTCAATAAATCCTCTCATTTTGCGTCTGTTTTTGGCATCCTTGCTGAGTTTGTCTCGATATGATATCCTTCATTATTAAAGTATAAAAGTGTCTTTGCTGTTTCTTTTACTGTACCGCTGACTAAAACAATACCACCAAAATGGCGCGTTTGTGACGTCACAGGCACTAAACACACGTGACCAATTTATATAGATACAGTAGACCCTTGAGTTACGAACGATTTACCATACGAATATTTTGGGTTACGAACAATCTTTTTCAACTTAACGCACGAACAAATTTCGGATTATGAACCGAAATTCGCGAAACGTGATGTCACGAACAAGCTGGCTCCGACCATCTCTCTCTATATATACAGTGAGCGAACATTCAGACAGCGGACGGTGTTTTTTCGGTGTTTTCTTTATATTTTGTAAAATTCAATATTAAAATGTCCCCAAAGAAGTGCAGAAAAAGCGTAGTGTTGAAAAATGAAAAAAATCTACTACATTTGTTGTTGTATAATTACTCCTGCCAGTAGGTGTCACTGTGTATCAGACAGAGGGGGCAGTGAGTGAGAGAGAAGAAGAAATTCGGCTGAGTAAAGTATTCTTTCTTTCGTGCAATTACACCCACAAATACAACACTACTGAAATAAAGAAGGAAATAATAGAGAAATATGAGAGCTATTGTTGTTTCTGGTAGATACATTTTATAAAAAAAAGAAAGAAATGTATTATGGTGTATGGTACAGTACACATACTGTACTGAAATATGATGTGTGTTTTTTATGTACTGTACAGTACTACTGTGTATTGTTGTTTATTATTGTTTATTACAGGAATATCTGTTCTATAATTTAAGATTTAAGGGGAAATATACTTACAGTATACTTATAACAAAAAAAGACCATTTAAAACATTAGAAAGGTTAGGTCAGTGGGTGGTTTGGGGGGTCTGGCAAGGATTAATTCTATTTACATTATTTCTTATGGGAAAAATAGGTTTAACTAATGAACATTTTGACTTAAGAACAGCCAAGGGTCTACTGTAGATAGATAGATACAGTGGGGCCAAAAAGTACTGCCACTGATTGTGCAAGTTCTCCTACTTAGAAAGATGAGAGAGGTCTGTAATTCTCATCATAGGTACACTTCAACTATGAGAGACAAAATGAGAAAAAAATCCAGGAAATCACATTGTAGGATTTTTAAAGAATTTATTTGTAAATTATGATGGAAAATAAGTATTTGGTCACCCACAAACAAGCAAGATTTCTGGCTCTCACAGACCTGTAACTTCTTCTTTAAGAAGCTCTTCTGTCCTCCACTCGTTACCTGTATTAATGGCACCTGTTTGACCTCGTTATCTGTATAAAAGACACCTGTCCACAGCCTCAAACAGTCAGACTCCAAACTCAACCATGGCCAAGACCAAAGAAAATTGTAGACCTGCACCAGGCTGGGAAGAGTGAATCTACAATAGGCAAGCAGGTTGGTGTGAATAAATCAACTGTGGGAGCAATTGTAAGAAAATGGAAGACATACAAGACCATTGATAATCTCCCTCGATCTGGGGCTCATCCCGTGGGGTCAAAATGATCATGAGAACGGTGAGCAAAAATCCCAGAACTACACGGAGGGACCTGATGAATGACCTGCAGAGAGCTGGGACCAAAGTAAAAAGGCTACCATCAGTAACACACAACGCCGAGAGGGACTCAAATCCTGCAGTGCCAGGCGTGTCCCCCTGCTTAAGCCAGTACATGTCCAGGCCCGTCTGAAGTTTGCCAGAGAGCATATGGATGATCCAGAAGAGGATTGGGAGAATATAATGTGGTCAGATGAAACCAAAATGGAACTTTTTGGTAAAAACTCAATTCGTCGTGTTTGGAGGAAGCAGAATGCTGAGTTGCACCATACCTACTGTGAAGCATGGGGGTGGAAACATCATGCTTTGGGGCTGTTTTTCTGCAAAGGGGACAGGACGACTGATCTGTGTTAAGGGAAGAATGAACGGGGCCATGTATCGTGAGATTTTAAGCCAAAACCTCCTTCCATCAGTGAGAGCATTGAAGATGGAACGTGGCTGGGTCTTCCAGCATGACAATGATCCCAAACACACCGCTCGGGCAACAAAGGAGTGGCTCCGTAAAAAGCATTTCAAGGTCCTGGAGTGGCCTAGCCAGTCTCCAGACCTCAACCCCATAGAAAATTTGTGGAGGGAGTTGAAAGTCCGTGTTGCCCCAAAACATCACTGCTCTAGAGGAGATCTGCGTGAAGGAATGGGCCAAAATACCAGCTAGAGTGTGTGCAAACCTGGTGAAGACTTACAGGAAACGTTTGACCTCAAAGGTTATGTTACAAAGTATTGAGTTGAACTTTTGTTATTGACCAAATACTTATTTTCCACCATAATTTACAAATAAATTCTTTAAAAATCCTACAATGTGATTTCCTGGATTTTTTTTTTCTCATTTTGTCTCTCATAGTTGAAGTGTACCTATGATGAAAATTACAGACCTCTCTCATCTTTCTAAGTAGGAGAACCTGCACAATCAGTGGCTGACTAAATACTTTTTGGCCCCACTGTAGATAGATACATAAATACATAGATACATAGATACTTTATTTAGCCCGAGGAAAATTATTGGCCTCCAGTAGTTGAACAAGCAAAAGAAAAACTAATACAAATAAAGTAAGTAGGGTGTAGAAAATTTACACCATGCATATATACAATGTATGCAAAATGTATGCAAAAAGTATGTGCAAATTGTGCATCTGGCATAATAATAATAATAGGAGCAGTAGTATTACTATTCTTATTAATATACCGTATAAGGATTTATGGATTTACATGAATAGAAGGATTTACTTTTGGTCAGCAGAGGGCAGCATCCAACAAAAGACTCGTAAATTTAAAAAGAAACTTCTTCCACCTTGAAGCAACAATCACTGGCCATGAAATCAGGTATACCTGTACTACATACTGCAGTACTGTACACCTACAACATGTACCGACAATGCAGGCGTGTATAACTAAGTGGTCAGTGTTCACAAAGGTTCAATGCAAATAACTTCAATGTAATAAATAATTAATCTGGATTAAGAGGCTTATTGAATGAATAATAATGAATATTGTCATGTTTTACTTTGTAGTCACACTTTGTGTATGTAGTTAATCAGTCAATCAAATGCTGTAAAACATATTAGAGACTTTCACATCTCTTAATTTGACCTCCCCAACCCCACACACACAGAGTTGTGCAGGGATAGCGAAGCAGGAAAAGAAGACATTTATAGGTGTTCAGAGTGTACAGCAGCCCTGTCTTGCCTTCTTGTCCTGCCAACACCCTATACAGCAAATATATAAAATATAGACTTCATGCTTATTTAGATGCTATAGTTCATGACTAATAAATATCACTTCAAAATATATACGACGTTCCATGCACACATTATATACATATAGTACAATAAATAGTCACATTAACATTAATGAAACACAGTTTCTAATAGCAGAGAGCCAAGATAATAGGCATCATTCACAAACAGTTTTTTTAAGGTGGGGGCAACAGTAGTAAAACAATTAGAATGTAATGTATTAATGTATTATCAGCAGGACTGTAAGCAGCTTATTGGCTGATGAGTGTGCATGTGATTGAAGAGTTGTAAATTATTTCTAGGAACACATTTGATTAGTCAAATAAGTGTTAGTCAGGCATACTGTGCAAAAGTGAAAGTGACAAGGAAAAGCATTTACATACATCTAGCCTACAGTAGCCCACAATGTAATCCTATGATTTAGCGTGTCTACCTTTTAAAGAACAATATGACTTTTGTTTAAAGGATGTACGTGTTTAGAATTTGCATTATTATGCAAAAGCGGTTTATCCAATTATTGTGCTTTTACAATAAAAGACCCAAGCACTTAACTTAAAAAGTGTATGTTCTCCCATGCCATGTTAGTGGTCAATATAAACATGATGCAGTAAGTATCAGATCAAATTAGTTAGTAGTCATAATGAAAATAAAGCATAGACCTCAGCGTTTTACCCATGCATTCACAGACAGTAACATGAGACAGCATCTCACCATTCAAAGCACATCTAATATGTGTTAGGCCTTCATTGTTAACTTACACCGACCCCTCGTGGTAAAATGAAGATTAAGTAATTAAATTAATTTATTAATTTATTCATTTTCAGCTACATTAGGGTCAGGATGCCCCCAGTCTATTTTAAGTTAAGTGAAATTATCACAAAAACCTTAAAGCCTCTTATGGCTACACAAAGTCTTTGCAACCAAGAAACTACAAACCTTGCCAGTTAGAGTTCACAATATCATGACCGTGATGCCATCTGTTATTAAGTCATTAACAATTTACTTGACATTGGGGCGGCACGGTGGTTAAGTGGGTAGCACTGTCGCCTCACAGCTAGAAGGTCCTGGGTTCGATCCCCAGGTGGGCCAGTCCGGGTTTCCTCCTACAGTCCAAAGACATGCAAGTGAGGTGAATTGGAGATACAAAATTGTCCATGACTGTTCAATATAATCTTGTGAACTGATGAATCTTGTGTAATGAGTAACTACTGTTCCTGTCATGAATGTAACCAAAGTGTAAAACATGACGTTAAAATCCTAGAATAGAAGAATAAAAAAACTTGTAATTGAAGTTCACTAGAACTATAATAAGGACCAGTAAACAAAAAAGTAATATAGTAAATATATAGAACTTGCCACTGTTGGACCCCTGAGCAAGGTCCCTACTTCTCGATTGCATAAACTGTATTCACAGTTGTAAGTGACTTTGGATAAAAGCATACGCTAAATAATGTAAATGCCAGGTAACTTGTTTTTTGTAGTTCATAAATATTCTGTATACGTAGATATAAAATTGTATATTACATCTTGTTTGTGATCAAAGTGGTGGCACAGTGGTGCAGGGAGTAGCGCTGTTGCCTCACAGCAAGTAGGGCATGTGTTTAATTCCCCAGCCAGCAGCCAGAGTCCTTTTTGTGTAGAGTTTGCATGTTTTCCCTGCGTCTGCTTGGGTTTCCTTTGGGTGCTCCAGCTTACTCCAAGTCCAAAAACATGCAGTGTGTGTTTGTGTGTGTATGTGTGTACATGTGTGTTATATTCAAATTTATGTGTAAAATATCCACTGGGATAATTTAACATTTAAAAGAATCTTCAGAGAATAACTGGAACTGGTAGCCAGCCTGTCAGCAATTGTACCTTCTTTTTTTTTTTTTTTTTTTTTTTTTTACTATTTTTACTCATCCACACCACATTGTAAAAGAAGATTGTGTTTTCAGTGGTCAAAATGGCATTTTAATGTAAATTAAAAATAGTAAAAATTGAAAAATGTGTTAGTGTGGCCTATGTTTCTCCGCTACGGTAAATAAGTTCATCAGCAATGCACATTTTACTGTTTTCTGTATCAGCTAATTAAGCAAAAGTGGCCAGAAATAGAAAGAGTGATGTGCTAAATGTAAGGTACACACAGATGGAGAAACAAGGGCAAAAGGAGAGAAAAAGAAAATGTTTAAAATGACATTGAATTGGCTCAGCAGGAGTCGGTTGCCAGGCGACTGTTTAAGGCAGCAGAAGAAGCTCTTGGTTGAGCTTGGTGTCTTTTCATAGTGAAGCCCCAAACCAAGCTGCTCTCAGTGGGGGCACCTCAACACCCCCAACATGTATCCCCACCTCTGAGCCAGCTTTACCCTACAAAATCAGAAACTCAGACTAGCACAAGATAAATATATTTATCTTATCATTTAGGATGTATTAGTAGCAGTGCATATGGAAAGGTGTGGAGAGTATATAATAATCACTTCCCAAGGACAGATAAAAAGATTTCCTTTTTTCCAGTCCCAATTTAGTAAAGTTTGTTTTACCAGAATCAGTTTTGAGCATAACCTGTTTAACTCAGGGCAAAGCTGGTCAGTTCAGTCAGATTTAAGTCCTACCCCCACCTGCACCTTCATGTAAGCAAATGCTGCATACTAAAAGGGAACAAGACACTCATTTATCAGCGGTACTACTGTGCATATATACCCAAACATACATATACGTAATGTGATTTACCAAAACTTCAAGGTTTTTCTTTATTTTCTTACAGTTTTGCTGCGGTGGAAAGAGCTATGATGGTGTTTAGGGGTAAAACAGAACATTTAATTATTAGCTTGTCTGTGTAATGTTATTACTTTAGTGACCTTATAAGGACAGAGCAAACAAACATGTTTCCAAGCAAGTTTTAGATATATTAGCTATGCTATATTAGATTTTCTGCATAAATTAACTGCATTTACAAACCCCATTTTGTAAAATGCTTTAAAATAAGAATCTGCTGTTTGTACTGTTAGCCCTAAAGCACAAAGGTTTCTTTGTAAAACGGTAAAAAATGCTTTCACTGACCAACTTAAATGCATTTAAAAATTGATTGCTATTGTCTTGCTGAAGTAATCATTGACCTCCTGAGAGAAGATGTTTCCTTGATGGCAGGATATGTCTCTCTAAAATCCCAATATATGCCTCCGCGTCAATGGTTCCCTTCACACATATGCAAGTCACTCATACTGTATGCACCCCATACCATGACAGATTTTGGCTTTTGCACATTTTGATGATAAAATGCTAGATGTTCCTTCTTAACTTAAGCGCTGATGTATGGCTTTCTCCTCACATAATAAAGTTGATGTAGCAGTGGACTGTGTTAAGTGACAATGGTTTTCCAAAGTACTCTAGAACTTTAAAATTTGTTTAGATTTACAAAATACAATTTTGGTTGATTGGCCAAATCATTAAAAGTCATTTCTTCATACTTTTTAAATAAATAAAGGTTCAAGATATGAAAATTAGAAAAAACATCTCTCAAATAAATATACAGAACAAATGACAAATTCCTCAAACAGAATAAACAGAATAAATGCAGATTCATGTGGTTTACCTTGACTAATCACCTGTTCAATACATTGAAACACCCAAACTCTTCTGTACTGTTCTAATGAACCTCCTAATGAGTACCAGTACCAGCAGTTTGTCAAAGACTATTTCAGTTATACTGTATATTTATGCACTGTTAATAAAGAATGTCTAAATCAGATACAAATTTAGATTAGCTCTCAGGGACTTTATTTTTCTACTAGGATGAGATATCAGACTGGGATGCCATTTCTGCCTTCAGAAAACATGATTTGTAACCATCAGGTCAATAATTACAATGAGGTGTGACTGATACAGAAATCTAATTAAACAGAAAGCCAAGCTAATAAGGGCTGCATGACAGAGCAAATGCACAAACTATTTAAATAAAATCCTCATTATAAAATAAATAATGGGCCACAACAGTGGTATAATGTAAAATAATAATGTGGATACATTACAGCAACAGTTTACAATCAATGAAAAATCATAGTAATCATAGTATATTAACCAGGTTAAACATCGCATAATTCACATTTTCACAGTTGCTCAGAATTTACACTTGCTCAGTTTTTTGTATGTAGCACAGTGAATATACTGAACACAGACAAACAGCTTTATTACATGTCTTTGAGCTTTAAAAGACCATAACAGCCAAGGTAAGTCTTTAGATGCCTTGTCCAGTGGTGTCACAAAGATAAATTGCTTTACTTTTGTTTCTCTGTAATTATTCTTTTAAGCCCAAATCAATTATAATTGTTTTTTCTTGAACCATGTTCAGAATCGAATCACATAATGACTATTTTAAAAAGTGTTGAAACAACAGGGTTAGTTTGATCCAAATTTTAAGAGAACACACCAGGGCATCTATTGCACTGAAAGCACTTAAATAATAAACAAAGAAACTATAATTTATTCATTTATTATTCACCTAAATTATAAATAGTTAGTCTAGTAAACATTAGTTTGAAGCCACTGGTCTGATGTTGAACAAACTGCATGTGATAATTATGTGAAACCCTGAACGTGCGGATATACAGTTGGGGGCAAAATTCTGAGACCACTAGTTCTATTTTCTATTTATCTGTAATTGAATATAACATTTTTATTACAATCTATATATTCAGCATAAGAATTTGAGAGAAAAGTAGAATCTTTGACAAACATACATGAATTTCTTAGCATTTGATATTTATAACAGGCAAGCAATGGCTGCAAATGTATTAACTTAAACAAGCTTCTTATGAGTAGATTAAATCCAGATGATCAAAGTCATCTGAGCATGTGCTTTAATGAAAAAGATAAGACTCAAAAAATTGGAGCAGTGGTAGCTTAGTGGTTATGATAGTTGTCTAATTTTAAAAAATGTTGCTGGTTTAAGCCCCACCATCATAAAACTGCCAATATTGGGTCCCTGAACAAGACCCTAAATCCTCAATTGTTTGCTCTGTATCAGTCACAATTGTAAATTGTTTTGGATAAAAAGCTGACCGGCATGTTATTTTCATAAATGTGAACAGTGGCGTTTCAGTAGTGCCAAACACTGTATTGAATCCAAGAAAATTAAAAAAATATAAGTATTTTACTAGTGGTCTCAGACTTTTGGACCCCACTATCTAAATATCAATACAAAAACAATAAATTTACTTTGCCTCATGCCCAATTTATAAGTTATAACATTGATATAAAGGCTTCATCTAAATTATCTAATAAGCCTTTTTATTTAGTACAATTTTGTATTTATCTATTTACCATTACCATTTACCAAAGTTTTGAAACTCAGTAATGTTTTATATTTAAATAGGTTGCTATAATCTTGTTACTTAACAGCTAATGAATGACTAATGACAGTTGTTTTGCAATGTTTTGTACTATTATTTTATATGTTCATCCAGGCATTATTTTTACAGGTAGTTTTAAATAATCATTAACAGTCTGAATTACCAACATCAAAACACCCCAACAGTAGCATCACAGTGGAAGTGCTAAACCCCTCTTAAGAGGTTCTTTCTAAAGTCTTCACTCAAAGGCCTCAATGCACCTTAATGCACAAATTACACAATACCTAATTCGCTGTAAAAACTAAATAAACGTCTGTATTACAGATAGCAAATATAATATTGCATGTTAAATGCAGCAATAGTTTTTACATGCAATTTAAAAACAAAATTAAGTCAAAATATTACATTGAAACATTTGACAAAATGTCAAAGAAAATGTATCAGTTATTAATTATCACACAGAACCAACAGTTTAATAATATGTCATAATATAGTACAGTAGTTCAGCTAAGTAAAGACTAGGAATGCAACAAAATTAAAAGCAGGTACACTTCAGTTTTTGGCCAAAAAGTTTAAATATGTCTTAACATGTTCTAAAAATGATAAATTCTATGATTTTACATTAAATACAAGATTTAAATAAATCAATTAACAAATCATCTAAATCATAAGGTGAATTAGGATTAATTAAAACCATCAGCCTTACAAACAGCCACCACTAAAACATATAAACTAGACCAGCAATTCATTTAATATTACCAGGTTAGGTCAATTAAAATATGTAAACAATACATGTAAACTTAATGAGACGCTTTATCACACGTAAAGTTAAAAAAGTATTAATAATTAGTTAATTGTATTACCTTGTATATTCTTATTCACTTTTAATGACTTTAAAGATCATTCAAAAACATAAATAAAAGGTAAATAAATTATTATAATTTATAGTACAAAAAGGCAAATAAAAAATCCAGCACAGTTAAATGTTTTCAGCCTAGAATTGTAATTCTGTTGCATCACTTGTTATGACAGTAACAATTTACAAATAAATAACACAGTGATCAGAATGAGCTGTGACTACCAATCCTGTATAAAGACATTTGTATGCGTTAAGTGTGCATTTTTAATATCCTAAACCAGTGGTTCTCAACCAATTTGTCACAACTGGGCCACAACAGTGGACTAAAGCTGGGCTCAGAGGCTGCACTTATGAATGAATGTACTGCAATAACAAGACTAAAATACAAAAGTCTGGTTTATGCCTCCATGTGTCATGGGCTGCAATTAGCCCAATAGGCAAAGACTGAGAAGCCTTGTCCTAATCAATGCTTAACAAAACAATAGTAAGTAAAAATCAATCTTTTGGCTTGTAGGTCAATGTGAGAACAGGTATTTCTTTTAACTACTGTGTATACTAATAAACACCTAGTTAAATATTTTGATATCAATACACATCATTGGTTTGAATCAATACATTGCACCTTTTGGATGGTCTTTAATGCATTTTGGTATACTGATTTTAAGATTAGAAATTATTTGACTAGGGTTGCTATAAATAACCAAATTTACCAACCAACTAGGGCATAATATTAGACCTGTCTAAAGCACACAAGCTTGAAATATAGATACACTAGCGTATATAAAATGTTTACTTGTATAAAACCCTTTACTTTAGGTTTTAACATTAGAACTGCTTCTGCCCCATAACAGGTTAAAGATGAACCAAAGAGTTATGATTCATTCATTTTCATGTTTGTGTAGTAATAGCTAAGAAAAAGGTAGAAAATGTACCATTGTTTTGACCGAAACTTATCTGAGGGTTTGTTTCTTTTGGAAATTGAATTCAAACAAATGTTTTCATTTTATATTCACAGGTTAATTTCTCGTGCTTTCACAGCAGCAAGTGGTGCTAATGAGATCTATATAGAGGCATCTTCTTCCTGAAAGAATGTGAATATTTAATAGCTTTCGAGCCTTTTTCCTTTACATTTTGAAGTCTAAGCAAAAATCGTCACTAGTTTGCAGATTTAATTTATGGTTATATTTTAATTTCACGTTTAGCATTGGCAATAACATTTACTGGTATTATTAAAATATTGTTATTACACCAACCTACTAACTTTTTTATAATGACAAGTTTTATCTTTTTCTTTTTATTTCAAATTTTTTAATGTAGGGCTGGCTTGTATTCAGATCAATAAGCTATTTGTTGTATCTCCACCATATTTAACACCAATCTACTGAAGTCATTATCACTGTAATTGTTAAAGTGTCTTAATAATGTAATATTACAATATTACACTAACCGGCATGAATACTAATATTTTCTGAATCTGATGTACAATTTTAAACAGGGCATGCATGCACAGGTTCCCGCTATCACACACTAAATCACGCAGGCTCAGAGTAAAGCTGAGACTTGCACTGAGACTTGTGTAAGAGCTGAAAAACAATTACTGTCTATAGCCTAAAGCTACAAGCCATGCGTTGAATACACAGATAGAACAGCCATTCCCATATTCCCTTGTGTTTTAGAGACACAGGGTAAATCTATGCTGATTTATTGCATACATAACCAGAGGGGAGTTCCTCTCTAAATGGCCTACCAGCCAAACTATTGATTTTTGGGCTTTTTGTAATATACTACATACACAGTGCACACACAGTACACACACAGGGAACAGAGTAAGTAATATCCACTGTTCTGGACATTCATTTCCATGCAGGAAGGACAGAACCATGTTTTACAAAGCTTTTCCAGTAAGAACTATAATGTTACACAGTTTTCACGTTCATGAATCCAGTGTAATATTTTTCAAGAGCTGTGGTGTTCAGAGAATATATTGCTGTGTGCATTTCTGCACATTCATTCTATTAACGAGTAAAAAGGCAGCAGACTTTAATTCTTCTTCAGTCCTAAAGGGAGCACGTTTTCCACTTTAACATCATTTAAAACATCCGCTAAGTGATTCATCAAGCAGCTTCAGCAGTACAGAGACATCCTGCTACGTCGCATGGCCTCACTGATCAGGTAGGCTGGACTGACCTCAGGTTCTTCAGTCATCACTACAATGTTCTGCCATTCACCGCACTGGTTGGATTTTTTTATTGTGTCCACTACACACAGAGCATACAAACAGTCCTCAAAAGTGGCAGCCATAGTAAGCGGCCGCCCGTCCCAAGTCCGCCTATCCTCCTGGCCTTGAAAGGCCTGTCGTACAGCCTGGACCATGCAGATTGTTCCGGTAAGGTATGGGGATGGAATATCACTGAAGGCCTTGTCGGGCAGTGAGGCATTACCCAAAGATGTGTTATCCTTAAGGAGAAGCTCACATCCTTCTTGGCTGCTGTTCTTTTGGCCGTACAAGTCAGCACCACTAACAGTGAGCCTGCCAGCTGTTCCAATCACAACTACTTCCTGTCGAAATTCACCAGGCACATTAAAGTTGAGTGTGACAGTACAGCATGCACCGCCTTCCAGCACCATCTGAAAAGTGCAGAAGTCATCGCTGGTGATCTGCCTGATGCCCTTGATGTGGTCTGTCTGTTTGACAAACGTCTTGAGAAAGCCATGTACCTTGGTGGCACGCCGGCCGGTCAGAAATGTTAGTAGGTCAATGATGTAGCTACCCACAGAGTGAAGTCCTCCACCACCCATCAGGTCATCACAGCTCCAGTTGTACTTTTTGCCCAGGAGGCTGCCGCCATGGACCTGTGCCTCGCACACCAGCAGCTCTCCCACAAAGCCTTCCTCGAGCAACTCTTTCATGCGTACAAATGCTGGAAGAAAGCGCAGAACATTTCCCATAATGCTGAGCAGCTTGGGATAGTACTGTGCAGCGGACATCATCCGGAAAGCATCCAGCGGTGTGGCAGTGCGGTCGCAGATGACGTTCTTGCCGATACCTTACAGAAAAAAGAAAGAGAGTAGAATGTAAGATTAGACAATGTTTGATTTATTATTTAAAGATACTTATAATCAATAAATAATACAACCAAAGCAAACGGTGTTAAAGCCTTTGATTAGGGATCTAACAGTGAAAGTTTGCTGGTAGTGGGGCTTAAACCTTAGACCTTCCAATGAACAATGTCGAGTTTATTAATCACTAAACCACCACAAACTCTGCTTTTATGCACCCAAAGCAAATGCTAAATAATTGACTTATTTATTAATAAAAAAGAGAGTGATTGCCCTCTGTCTCACCCACAGATAGTCTTAGGCTTTGACTCTTTACTCAAAGAATATCTGCTATACAGTACAATGCCCATTTTGGATTTTATTGGCTCTGATTAATCTCTCCTTTTAATAGATCAGTATGAAATCCCCACAGATCACACGACCTGCCAAATATGAATATAGGGGCAAGTTGTACTACTTCACAAGGCTAAAACACATGACTCATGATAATTAAAACTAAACATTTATGATTTTACACACCTACCGTGCTGCCCTATTTTACATGTAGGCATCTTGCAGATGTTTTTTTTTTGCAGCGCGATCTATTACTGAGACATAATAAAAGCCATTTCGAAGGTTCGAGCCTTAATCTCACAACCTTTAAATCTGTAGTCTAGTATGCTTACTGTAGCACTACCACTGTTTACCACATTTTATTGAATAAACAGATAAACAATAATAATAATGTCAAATAATTAGATTGGCTTTCTGACTGATAATCACTTTCCCCCTTTTCCAAACACTTCTACACAGAGCGAAGCTATTAAAAAGCTGATAAAATCTTTAAATTTAAACTCAAGACCACTTTGGAAAACATGTTTTTTTATGTTACACAAGCTTTAATATGTTAGTTTGTCTGTAAATGCAGCTATGATCTCCTAAAGCCTGGACTGCATGAAACAGCAACAGAGGACTTGAATCAGATAACTGGCTTATCCTGCCCTAAGTCTGTTTCCATTAAAACAGGGCTATAAAAACGACTGCTCTCAAATGCATTATGAATGACCTGCTGATCTAACAGAATAATTAATGGCAAAAGCCTAGTATGTCAAATATGTGAAGCCATGATAAGCTTTAGGGCAAAACATTGCAATGAGGCAAATCTACAAGAGTGGGAAGGTTGATTGCCAGACCTGTCATTGTTTGGGCTTTAAAGGGCTAGACTAAAAACTGCAGTGGTGCTGCTCTCACAGCTCTCCACTGATTCATGTGACTTTTTTAAAGAGGCCAGTTTAAGGAACGGTCATTGTGCTTTTAAGGACCAGCAAAGACTTCCAGCTGAAGTTCCCAACAGAGGGATGCTGGCCACACAATTCACACTGTCAGAGTATGTGATGAAATGTCTCAGATTGTGTACTACGGATGGTGGGATAGTAAAGCTAACTGTGAAGCAACTTAACTTGACACTATCTAAGTAAACTAAACAGTCAGGCTGAAGGGATATTTGGTTTAGGACGGTTGTATTTGTCAAATCTTTTAAAACTGTGCTGGTTGTGTGGCACAGCGGTCTAATGTGCTAGCTTACAAACACTGAGATCAGAGTTTGAATCTTAGCTGTACACGATTCTGCTTTATGTGTAAACTTTGCAGGTAAAAATGATTGCCAATTGTTAAATGGTTGGCAACTGTTGTGACAGCACACTTAATCTTTTTCTTTGAACTCCAGTGTTGTGGTCGTCACAAGAAAACCTCCCAGTATGCGCAAGCTGCCCCTGAAGATGTGAGGATCTTGTTCCACGCTTCCTTCTGCGTCTTTCAGGTTTTGGTTGTCACTTTAAGGCATTTTAGCTGAGCAGCCAATAATGTGCTGCACTTCTCTGATTAAAAAGTTGATTGTAGAGGGAAAAAACATACAAAGTATGCTGTTCATCAGAACAATGTCTGGAACAACCCATTTTACCCAGTATTTCAGAAGGAAATGTGCTATGACCAAGCTGTGCAACATTTGCCACCCTCCTACATTAAATAAGGGCCAAAATTGACACACGTTCTTCTGCAGAATGAATGACTTCACCAATTGAAATCCTCACTGCTATTATTTTGAACAACCCTCTTTCAATCAATGCTTCAATTATTCAGAATGAGTGGGATGCATGTCCTAATTGTTGGGTTTGTTTTGTTTTCATTACTCTACTACACTTTCAAGTGAATTTTTTTGCTATGTAGAAATATCACTTCTACTAAAAACAGTGATTTATCAAGTTAATGGTGTTGGACTGCTATTTTTTTTAACACCACTGTACATGTACATTTACTTACAGAACTTTTTAAAAAGAAGCATTTATCTTGTACATACATTTACTGACCATTTAATAAACTACATATACCACATAGATACACCCTGTGGGTACACAAATACTGAGTGTTGCTCTGTACAGCACCCCACTTTACCCCATCCATCTACGAAAAACGACCTCTATAGGACCCTTATTGACCAAATACTATTCAGCTCTTAGCACTGCAGAGGCACAAATAAAGTACTGACGTAGTATTTTTGGACATTTTAAACGATTCAAATAGTTTAATTATATAAATGCCTTTTATATACCTGCTTTTATAGAATTAATTGTGGCTGAAACACCAGAACTTAACAATTAGGAGGGGTGTCGACATACTTATGGTGTATGTGTGTGCAGTAAAGAGGCCAGTAAGAGTAAACAGTATTTAAGTTAGGCAAAGTGTACATAGCAACAAGGGCTAGAGTCTGTGTATTTATACACATAAAGTGCATCTATATGGTAAGTACAGCTCATAAAATGACCAGTAAATGTACATAGGACTGAACTCAGACTGATCCATTAAATTTTAGGGCCTTCCACTAAGAAAATTTAATTTAAGACCTACGTACAGGTTATGCTTAAGTTCCTGAATTAAATAAATAAAAAAAACAGTAATTGGGATTAACAGCATGGCTGATTGAGATAACCCTTGTGTCAAATCACTTCTTACGCAGAATCTACTCAAGGTCTAAGATCAGGCTGGCTGATAATATGGAGCATGACTATATCTCGGGTGGCTCAGATGCCTTACAGAAAAGTCCTGAACCCTAATGGAGTGGAAAATGTCTCTGAGATTAAAGCTCAAACCATCTAATCAATTATACAAAGATTACCTTTCTACAAAACCTCCAGCAGTGTGTTCCCTAGTATCTCTCCACACTCTTCTGAAATACATTTTTAAACAGAATCTGTGTGTGTGTGACACAGTGATGGAAATTCTTTACTGTTACCTTTAAGCATGAAACTAAGCCTTATTGTAAAAAAACATCATGCTACAAATCTTCAAACCAGATTCACCAAAGCTGGCCTTCAATGTTTTTATTTTTTCAGGTTTTACTGTTATTGCCACATCTGTTGCATTAATGGTCATTCGTGCTTACATCACTTAAGAAAAACTCCCTGTCATGTGATTGTCCTAGCCATTTGTATTAGTTATTTTTGTCATTTTAATCACATGCACATGATAGAGGTCTCACAGTAAAGGACAAACAGCTTTATGAATGACCTCAGGGCAATTCCATGCAAATGCCAACCTTCTCATGAAAAACTCACGTTGTGAGCGCAAGAATACAATCACTAAACAGCCCACCTTTACATACTTATTTAGCAGTATTAGTTTATTTTTAATTTCTGCTGTAGTTGAGCGGGCGGCACGGTGGCTCAGTGGGTAGCTGTCGCCTCACAGCAAGGTCCTGAAGTTTGCATGTTCTTCCTGTGTCAGCATGGGTTTTCTCCCACAGTCCATAGACATGCAGTCAGGTTAACTGGAGATACAAAACTGCCCTTGGTGTGTGTGTGTGTGTGTGTGCTTGCCCTGTAATGAATTGGTGACCAGTCCAGGGTGTTTCTTATCTTTCACACAGTGAAATGCATCCACTGTGACCCTGACCAAAATAAAGAGGTGACACAGACAATAAATAAATGTTTTAGTTGACATATATAATCACCATACAGCTATGAGACTTCTGTATTATGTGAACTGCAGTGTTTCCCAGATCTAAAATAAATCTACCAGAAGGACCAGGTTGAAGTTTTGCTTTTGGCAAAAAAGGGAATGCTACATAGCATATTTCAACTACAAACACATATTCTTAGAGAGATTTAATGTTTTTAATATGCTTGTTTTCTGGGGCAGGAAGGAGGAAGAGTGGAGGTTATATGACAATATACTTGGGGTTTCAACCCAACTGTGTTTGAGAAAACAGTAGACTGTTTCAGACAAGGCATAAACATGACAATACGATATATACAAAAACAGGGAATATGTTTTAAAATTATATAACATGAATGTGTAATTTTTCTAATTTTTTTTCCCCACAATCACTTCACCTCTCTTTACCTCTGGTGTGGGTCACAGTAGAAACAAAACCTGTTCTAAAAAAACTGGGTGCAATCAAAGAGTACACCCTGGACAGGGTGCCAGTTCATCAAAAGCATGTCCTGATACGTGACATTACAGAAAGAACACAGACCATTGTTCAAAAGAAAGATATTTATGTACAGTCTTTTCCAGTATCATCAGCACCCTTGTTGATTTATTTATTAAAATTTAAAGGTCATGTTTTACACACTTTGGTTACATTCATGACAGAACAGGTAGTTACTGGTTACACAAGATTCATCAGCTCATAGGTTTAATGTCAAACACAGTCCTGGACAATTTTGTATCTCTAATTTACCTCAAACAGCAAAAAGATTTGGGTTAGATTCTCAGGTGAAGCGGTCCCAGTCCTTTTCCGTTGGAATTTGCATGTTCTCTTAGTGTCTCTGTGGGTTTCCTGCTGGAGCTCCAGTTTCCTCTCACAATCCAAACTCATATAAGTTAGGTAAATTGGAGATACAAAATTGCCCTTGATGATGTAACCAAAGTGTAAAACATGGTATTAAAATAAATAAATGAACGATTAGAACATAATGCATTGTACTGGTACCTAATGAGGTCCATGGTGGCCAAAACGCCTGTCACTTATTCGTACACTCGCAAACTAGAAGCAATTTCGGGTTTGACAGTTTACAGTAAAACAATATTTGACTTCTAAAGCAGTCAAAAAAGTCTAATAAAGCAATGTTCCAGTGCTTTGATGGTAGACTAAGGGTCAGGTGCTCTATCTGTACTTCCTCTTTTACATCTACCAATTTAGACCATTGTGGTCTAGCTTATGTACATATAAATGTAACATACAGTATATTACACATCATTTCCAGTAACACACACACACTCGACCGCATGATACAATGCTTTAACCAGGGCACACTACCTTTTACCTTCTACTATGCTTCTACTACAGCTTTATAGTAACACTAGTAACAAAATACCATATCTTAGCTGTTTAGTATTTATTCACACCAAACACAGCAACCCACACAGAATTAAAGCCCAATTAAATAGGGTTAATTTTATTCCATCCGATTAATTAAAATATAATTGTAGTCAGTGACAGTATGAGCAATCACCTTAACTAACCAATTAAAAAAGAAATGTAATTCCAGCTAAAAAAGGGTAACAAGCACAGGCACACTGCTGATTCCCTGAGTGCTCTCATTGAGGAGTGAAGGATAACTGAGTAAACTGAGAGTAAAAGGGGGCAAACAAAAAGGAGGTAATTACACATTCATCCAGCCTGACAACAACCCTGAGAGAATGCCAGAGAAATTTACATAGAAACAGAGTCAAAACCAAAGTGAGAAAGAGCTACAGAGAGCAAGAGATATCTAGCAAAGAATTCTACTCTTTAGGAAGGAAGAAAAATGACAAATGGCTTAAGATAAAATAAGACGTGAAATGAAAGAGGAAGGAAATGTTCAAATATACAGTGTGAGTCAATATGCTTTTCATCAGCAGGGCATCAAAATGCAAGCAGCTTTTGTAGAGCATTACGTCCAATCGCTACAGCTAAAACCAGTTTGCCATTCATTTAGAAAGACTTGAGTAATTTTTACACTGAATGAATACTCAAATTCATAACCAGGATTAATATCTGGGCTTGTTTTAGAAAGGGGGTCATCTTTTTAGGACTGTGTTTACACAGCACAGTTCATCCATACCCCCTGATTTACTGTGCTCTCAGATTAACTCTTTATTGCCATGTCTGTAGTGCAAGGAATCTTTGCAAAATAAATGATATGAGTTAAAACCCACTTTATTATTCTTATTCTTTATTGTTAGTTTAGTCAATGCATTAAGCACTTATGTAATGTTTTTGTTACAGTGCCTTGCAAAAGTATTCAGCCCCCTTGAACTTTTCAACCTTTTGCCACATTTCAGGCTTCAAACATAACGATATGAAATTGTAATTTTTTGTGAAGAATCAACAACAAGTGGGACACAATCGTGAAGTGGAACGAAATTTATTGGATATTTTAAACTTTTTTTAGAAATAAAAAACTGAAAAGTGGGGCGTGCAATATTATTCGGCCCCCTTGCGTTAATACTTTGTAGCGCCACCTTTTGCTGCGATTACAGCTGCAAGTCGCTTGGGGTATGTCTCTATCAGTTTTGCACATCGAGAGACAGAAATTTTTGCCCATTCTTCCTTGCAAAACAGCTCGAGCTCAGTGAGGTTGGATGGAGAGCGTTTGTGAACAGCAGTTTTCAGCTCTTTCCACAGATTCTCGATGGGATTCAGGTCTGGACTTTGACTTGGCCATTCTAACACCTGGATACGTTTATTTGTGAACCATTCCATTGTAGATTTTGCTTTATGTTTTGGATCATTGTCTTGTTGGAAGATAAATCACCGTCCCAGTCTCAGGTCTTTTGCAGACTGCAACAGGTTTTCTTCCAGAATGGTCCTGTATTTGGCTCCATCCATCTTCCCATCAATTTTAACCATCTTCCCTGTCCCTGCTGAAGAAAAGCAGGCCCAAACCATGATGCTGCCACCACCATGTTTGACAGTGGGGATGGTGTGTTCAGGGTGATGAGCTGTGTTGCTTTTACGCCAAACATAACGTTTTGCATTGTGGCCAAAAAGTTCGATTTTGGTTTCATCTGACCAGAGCACCTTCTTCCACATGTTTGGTGTGTCTCCCAGGTGACTTTTTATAGATATCTTTGAGAAATGGCTTTCTTCTTGCCACTCTTCCATAAAGGCCAGATTTGTGCAGTGTACGACTGATTGTGTCCTATGGACAGAGTCTCCCACCTCAGCTGTAGATCTCTGCAGTTCATTCAGAGTGATCATGGGCCTCTTGGCTGCATCTCTGATCAGTCTTCTCCTTGTTTGAGCTGAAAGTTTAGAGGGACGGCCGGGTCTTGGTAGATTTGCAGTGGTCTGATACTCCTTCCATTTCAATATGATCGCTTGCACAGTGCTCCTTGAGATGTTTAAAGCTTGGGAAATCTTTTTGTATCCAAATCCGGCTTTAAACTTCTCCACAACAGTATCTCGGACCTGCCTGGTGTGTTCCTTGGTCTTCATGATGCTCTCTGCGCTTTAAACAGAACTCTGAGACTGTCACAGAGCAGGTGCATTTATACGGAGACTTGATTACACACAGGTGGATTCTATTTATCACCATCAGTCATTTAGGTCAACATTGGATCATTCAGAGATCCTCACTGAACTTCTGGAGTGAGTTTGCTGCACTGAAAGTAAAGGGGCTGAATAATATTGCACGCCCCACTTTTTAGTTTTTTATTTCTAAAAAAAGTTTAAAATATCCAATAAATTTCGTTCCACTTCACGATTGTGTCCCACTTGTTGTTGATTCTTCACAAAAAATTACAATTTCATATCGTTATGTTTGAAGCCTGAAATGTGGCAAAAGGTTGAAAAGTTCAAGGGGGCTGAATACTTTTGCAAGGCACTGTATGTAATGTTTGCCACTGATTGACTGTTCAGGTAATACCTTTCATTTAGGCTGCATGCTCTCATGCAAAAAATCATATGGAGTACTGCTAATTGCATTTATTTCATTTTGTCTTTAAATGTATAAAGGCAGCACGGTGGATAGCACTGTCGCCTTACAGCAAGAAGGCCCTGGGTTCAATTCCCAGGTGGAGCGGTCCGAGTCCTTTCTGTGTGGAGTTTGGATGTGCCTAAGTGAGGTTAATTGGAGATACAAAAGTGTCCGTCATGTGTTTGACATTAAAAACTTGAACTGATGAAGCTTGTGTTAACGAGTAACTACTGGTCCTGTCATGAACCTAACCAAAGTGTATAAAACATGACGTTAACATCCAAATAAATAAATAAATGTATAAAATATAAACCCAGGCTAAAAAAACATTTTTCATGCATGTCTAAAGACAAACAAATAGATCCTCAACCGAATCAAACCTAACCTCTCACTTAAAGCCCAGATAACCAGACTGATGCTCTCTGATTTGGTACACATTATGGGAAGAACCAATTATGAGAAAAGACAACAGTGCTTAGAAAAGTTGAAGGTAAAAGAGAAAAAGGACAGCCAGCAACAAGAAAAATGGGTTCAATAAGAGGAACAATGAACAAGCCATTAGGAAGCCTGAAGACCCAAACAGAAGATAGGAAGTTCTGGAGAAACAGGGGTTAGTGTAAGGGTCCATTATTTTGTGGTAGCCATGCTTGTTGACATTTATACAACTCCTCCCCTGGGTTGTTTTGTCCTGCATTCTCATTGGCTGCAGTTCACAACACTTTTTACTATACAGGAATTGAAATCGCCAACAGATCCAGATATTTTGCATGCTACATATTTTTTCGATAGTCTGCAAGCGATTTTTAAGCCTCTCGGATTGCATCACTGAGCAATTCACACAGCATTTGAGAGCTGATTTCATTGGGTGTGAGAAAGGCACTATATAAATAAATGTATTATCATTACAATATAACATTTTTTAATTTTGACATCCCTTGGACACATTCAATTGGTGCTTAATATGCTGCAACATTTTGCTACAATGAAGTAGAGTGTTTTGTTTTTAAATAATCTTTTGTGATGTGATTGGCTACAAGAGCACCGACTAAAGCTGTTACCCAGGAAACAATGACACAGAGTCACAGACAACACACACACACACACACGAATAAACCATTAATAAGAGATGCACGTGTGTGACGGCCTGTGGACATCAAACTAGTTCCACCACTTTACTTTTACACACTAACCTGGCCTTATTAGCATGTGGATAAACTATCAGTGCTGCATTCATACTGAGCAAGTAAAACAGGTTCAGCTAAGACCGTACACACACAGACACGTGCTAGATAATCCTCTTCTAGCCCCTGTCACGTTCCTGCTCTGTCAGGCAAGGAAAGGGTATAGTGATTCCGTTGTGGGTAAAATAATGGTGTGTGTGTGTGTTTGATATAGGATGCAGCTGTGTCTGTATGACAAAGAACCAGATGCTCTCCAGCAGAACAGTATTGATGAAAGCTCTGCGTGCTGCCACATCAATTGCATGTGTGGTTTGCTTTACTGCATGGCTTCACAATATTCTAATAAAGCTGTTTGTTCTCAGCAGGGAAGAGAGACCACAATACATATTTACTGCCATGATCATTATGCTCAGCACTCATTAACACCTTTATTAACGAATCAACACAGCAAGATTTTACAGAGCAACATAAATTCATGCATACTGTGCTGGCCACATTTTTTTGTCTTCCTTTGCTAAATACATTTAACCCGTTATGCAATTAAGAGCAGCCAGTCCACCTAATGTTTGTTTTTTGGAATGAGAGCAAAAAAAATAATTCCCAAAAAAAGTCTATCTAAACATGAAAAAAGTTGGAAGGTCTAAGGTACATATCTTTGTTATGTAGTGTGATTTTAAGGGACTATAAGAACCATTATGGTAAATAATTATTCGTTATTGTGCAGCCCTAATGGTATAAACATAGAAAAAAAAGAACTTGGTGTGTAAACATTCTGGCTTGGCAGGGTAGCACAATACTAACATTTATGACATTAAAAAATTACAATCCAAGCAATAGAGGTCTTCGGGGCCCAACAGTGGCAATCTGGCAGTGACCTTTCAGTTTGTAAGTCCAGTATCCTGATTATTGCTCTATAATCACTACACAATGTAATCACTGATCTGTATTTTATTCATATGATGCTGCCTTCAGTGAACAAATGTATAACGGATGAACTATATCTATCCTATTTAACTTTTTTAGCATTGAGCCACAGCTCTTACTTCTACTCACTGTCACATTCATTGTACCATGAACATACAAACATGCTAAAAACACAGAAAGCCATGAAGTACAACCTAATGCCTGTATAATCATGACACAGACACTGAAATACAAGTACACTGACTGAAGGAAGGAAATCAGAGCGCGAGTAAGTGCAGACTGTGAGCAGGAGGCCATCTCTGGGATTAAATTACCACTCCCCTGGGTAGCTGGCATAGTCCATACTGTACTAATGATCTTTCGCGTCGTTTTTCTCTCTGTCTATCACATGCACATAAACACTTGATCAGGCTGCCATAGACCCACCAATCTGGGTCATCACTTTATGTGTAAGGATACACAAACTTCACGATTCCAAATGTAAAGTCTTAGTTGTCTTATGATTTTGGTGCTTAATTTAAAAAAAAAAAAATGCTCCTAGGTTTGTGTATTGTATCATATTAACATTGATACACATTAATTGATCATTTATTTTAAAAACAGTTACATTCCCTAAAAATTCCAAGCAGTAAAATACACAACACCTACTACAAAAATCTCTACTAACTTATGGCTGTTAGTAACACAATTACAGTTTAATCCAGAGGGCCTGCTTGTTTTCATGCCATCTAAATTTTGTGTCAGAACTAACAATCTCACTCTGGGGCCAAAGTGGTTAATGTACTGGACAATATTTATGAGGAATTAGTTTTTTTTAATGTTAACACCAGACAGCAATACACAGTTTCAGAGTAGAAGTCACATTTGTATTCTCTATAAACTCATCTTTACTTTCAAATGACATCCATGTTTTAGAAACAGATAAGTGAAAAAGACTTTCAGGAAAAACCTGTGACTGAAACGGGTTGGTCGCATGATAAATGAGATCTGATCAGCCTATAGTATTAGCATGTCAAAAGGGAAAGGACAGCAGTACTAGTACTCTGATTACCCAGTAATGCAGAGTGTAGAATGTATTCCTGAATACAATATCAGCTAGGAGGCTGCATATGCTGTTTCTATATTTTAGCATTAATGGTACAATGACAGATGCAGACTTAAAACAGAGTACAATACAAAGGGTTCTGTTCTTGTTTGACACAAAAACACAATGTCCAGTATTTTCATAATCAATATGAAAAATCAACTCAGAATTTGATCCATGTTTCTGTTGTGCATTAGTCCATTTTAAATGAAGTTGGTGCTCAGGTGGGGCAGCGGTAAAATACGCTAGCCCACTACTGCTGAGATCTGGGGTTTTAAATCTCAGTGGTGCTTTTAGACAATCGGGCATCTACACAAAAGTTGATAGAATTATTGGATGCTGTTGACACTGGCTTTCACCGTGCACAATACAACCTTAATTTGCATTTGTGAATGTAATGACAGTATATTGGCAATTCCAGAGTCCATGTAATGCTATCCACACAAAAAATGCTACTCATTAATACAGCGCCATCTAAGGAATCAAAGGCCTTACAAACCCTCTGGATTTCATAAGCCTTTTATAATATTATGCACTAAAGAAAGTAAAATCCTTGAAATATCTTGTTGATCAAGTTTGTTCTCCCTTTTGGGCCTAGTGTTTCCCAATATGCACCACAGTTCTTATGCAGCATGCATCACCCCTATGCTGACTGAAGAGAGCCACACCAGGACACACTCGCTTTTACACCAGCCAGCAGTTGAATCTTAGAGAGCCATACCACAAATGTTAAACTGTGTTCTGTCTTTTGTGCATCCTCCACTATTCATGCTGCTGTCTCGACCAGACAGCAGGTCACTATTAGGAGAAACCCCATCCCTGGCAATTGTGTCTGTTGAGCGTCCGGCCAGACTAACTGTCTGCCCAGACTGAGTAGTACAGCTGATGTACAAACTTCAGAGCTTAAACTCTCTGTGGTGGTGGTGGGCTAGAGAATTGGACTGTTGTGCCAGCCAAGAACCCCTAAATTATTTTTTTTCAAAGCAAAATAAATGTAGAGCTCTTGTCTCTAACGAAAATGTGGGGGATGTAAAAGTGTATGTGGAATGGCAACAAGATAATTACTCAACAAAAGTACAAATCCTCCTAAATTCTCTTATGTCATTTAGTCAAGAGCTCTTAACTTCTTGAATGTAAAAAGCTTCGCATCACATGTTCCTTAGTCATCACACTCTACAGATGAATTGCTAAAAATGCAGCCTGGAAAAAAAAAAAAAAAACACTATCTAGACTAAGCAGACTTGTCAGTGCACATGCCCAAGTACCACCAACCTTTCTGCTAAATAAGACACTTTACTGGTTGCTGACTCTTTCAGCCAAAAGCCATTAGCCTTTTGCATTAGCATTTGAATGCAGCTGCTTTCAATCATGATGGATGAGCTTATCTTTGCAGCTCCAATAATGTTTGTCCCCTGATCTGAAAGCAGGACCTGAAGTCTGTGTTTTAGGATTCAAAATGTCTAACATTTTTCATGTAATTTAGAAAACATTCTAGAAACTTAATATACATGACACGGCAATGGTGTGCCTTTAAATTTGGTTCCTGTAAAAGTTTGCATAGTAGGTATTTTTCTGCACACAAGAAATATTGGGACACAACAGCTTATAATCTGGGAGGGTAAGGCCTGGCACGTGTTTTCTTTATGACATGTAAAGTCAGCCATTACCTCTGTTACTGTTTAGGAAATGTCATAGAGCATATGGCATATGGCTGCCATGACTCAACGGGTGCTAACTGCCTTGGTTTATTTACTGTAAGGACCAAATATCTGAGACCACCAATGAAAATGTCTGCATTTTCCAAAGATTTTATGTTTTTCATTACAAAACTATTTTAAGCCCAAAGAAGATCAAGGAGAGCTTACTGTCATGGACTTTCCACCACCACTGAGCATATATGAAGTCAAGCATTTAGTGACAACACAAAGTGACATTTGAAATATTGTAAAATTAAGCTGGAATAACATAAATGATGAGATTTTGGACAAACCTTTGGAGTCCATGCCAGCATGAGTTAGTTCTGAAATTACTGTAACATTTTTGAGGATTCAACTTTTTCTTTTTTGTCTTAAATTTTAAGAAACATACAAATAGATATTTTCACTAGTGTTCTTAGACCTTTGTGATTCAGTGCACCTGACACCACAATACCCATCACTGGTACAAATCACTTGGTTCACTTAGAAAAACTGAACTTTAAATGTATGTAAGATTGCTTTTGACTTTTACATTTGTGTTTAAGAAAACAAACACCAAAATTTGTTTGGACATGCACATATGTGAAAAACCATTCCTTCACTACAAAGAACTGAGTACTTTTTAAACAAAGTTTTAGAGTCATTAGTTTCTTTAAATGGTTCAGGAACATTGGTTTTAATGCACCTGTTGGTGCATATCATGGAAAAACTTTCAAACATTGTATTAGTTGTGAAATACAAGTACAGGACGTTTTTTCTCAGTAATTCTGCGACAATCATGGCTGTTGACCATACTAAAATCTGAGGTTTTATGTAATGCTTATTTCAATTACTATTTCACCTATCTGCAACAAAACAAAACAATTCCAGTAACTGATTGTGCTCCAAATCAACATTTAAGGTACATGTAAATCTAAGCCGAATGCTAAGCTTATCATGAGAATGGAGATATCTGTTCTTATGAGAAACATCTGATTTGATGATGATTCTTTTGCATTTGGAATAATAACAGGCCCTAATACCCTTATGTAAAGTTATGGCTAGTTGAAAGATCTCTTTCAAGATAAGGTAGTTATCAAATAATGCCACAAGTGGTGGCTTTAATTTATGACCTATTAGACTGAAGAACTTGCACCCAATTTGACCTGACAGTTAGATTTTTAAGGCTGTCCAGGGCAACTTGCAGAAGTAACTTCTACAAACACAATAATTTCAATAGTACTCTTTCTTTACCTTTTAAAAATAAGCGAGACATAGTTGTATCTTTTATAGATGATGCAAATCTACTTGTCCAGAATCAGTGCAAATCTAGTGTAGCTCTTAGACTGAGGGAAGTGACAATATGTTATCTCTATCAAACTAAATTTTACAAACACAGATCAACGTTATTAATAAAGAACAAATATTACAATAAATGTCTTTGTCTACCAATTGATGGTGTGCTGTGCTGAAAGCAATGATGTTAGTAAGGTGCCATATGTGCCATATAACCTCCCTGTGCCATGGGACTAATTAGTTACCCAGCTACACTCAAGACGGTAAACTACATCATCGGATGCCACACACACACATAGAAATATCACACAAAACCACTGAAGATACTGAAGTATATTAATGATGACATTTTTACACCATTACTAAATAAGAACAATCCCATTTTAATGCAAATGAGTAGTGCAGAGGGCAGGTGCTATGTAAATTAAAAATGAGGCCCGGGTGCTTTATGAGGTCTGAATGGCTTGTCTTTATTTAAACCTATACAAAAAGGTCAACACTATTACAAAATGCAATAATTTGCAGCGGATAGATTAACCCATGCACCAGTGCTAGGGAGTCCTAGATCCTTTCGTCATCTACTCTTTTGCTTAAACAAATGCTTTGGTGTTATTTTTAATCATAGCCAATAAGCTCAAACATATAACGGGCCAGTTCCAGACAAGGGAAGACACAATCAGAATCCTTCGGCTTAGTATGTATAATTTTATTTACATACAGTGGGGCCAAAAAGAATTTAGTCAGCCACTGATTGTGCAGGTTCTCCTACCGAGAAAGATGAGAGAGGTCTGTAATTTTCATCATAGCTACACTTCAACTATGAGAGACAAAATGAGAAAAAAAAAATCCAGGAAATCACATTGTAGGATTTTTAAAGAATTTATTTGTAAATTATGGTGGAAAATAAGTATTTGGTCAATAACAAAAGTTCAACTCAATACTTTGTAACATAACCTTTGTTGGCAATGACAGAGGTCAAACGTTTCCTGTAAGTCTTCACCAGGTTTGCACACACTGTAGCTGGTATTTTGACCCATTCCTCCATGCAGATCTCCTCTAGAGCAGTGATGTTTTGGGGCTGTCGCTGGGCAACACGGACTTTCAACTCCCTCCACAAATTTTCTATGGGGTTGAGGTCTGGAGACTGGCTAGGCCACTCCAGGACCTTGAAATGCTTTTTACGGAGCCACTCCTTCGTTGCCCGAGCGGTGTGTTTGGGATCATTGTCATGCTGGAAGACCCAGCCACGTTCCATCTTCAATGCTCTCACTGATGGAAGGAGGTTTTGGCTTAAAATCTCACGATACATGGCCCCGTTCATTCTTCCCTTAACACGGATCAGTCGTCCTGTCCCCTTTGCAGAAAAACAGCCCCAAAGCATGATGTTTCCACCCCCATGCTTCCCAGTAGGTATGGTGTTCTTGGGATGCAACTCAGCATTCTTCTTCCTCCAAACACGACGAGTTGAGTTTTTACCAAAAAGTTTCATTTTGGTTTCATCTGACCACATGATATTCTCCCAATCCTCTTCTGGATCATCCATATGCTCTCTGGCAAACTTCAGACGGGCCTGGACATGTACTGGCTTAAGCAGGGGGACACGCCTGGCACTGCAGGATTTAAGTCCCTCTCGGCGTAGTGTGTTACCAATAGTAGCCTTTGTTACTTTGGTCCCAGCTCTCTGCAGGTCATTCATCAGGTCCCTCTGTGTAGTTCTGGGATTTTTGCTCACCGTTCTCATGATCATTTTGACCCCACGGGATGAGATCTTGCATGGGGCCCCAGATTGCTCCCACAGTTGATTTACTCACACCAACCTGCTTGCCTATTGTAGATTCACTCTTCCCAGCCTGGTGCAGGTCTACAATTTTCTTCCTGGTGTCCTTCGACAGCTCTTTGGTCTTGGCCATGGTTGAGTTTGGAGTCTGACTGTTTGAGGCTGTGGACAGGTGTCTTTTATACAGATAACGAGGTCAAACAGGTGCCATTAATACAGGTAACGAGTGGAGGACAAAAGAGCTTCTTAAAGAAGAAGTTACAGGTCTGTGAAAGCCAGAAATCTTGCTTGTTTGTGGGTGACCAAATACTTATTTTTCACCATAATTTACAAATAAATTCTTTAAAAATCCTACAATGTGACTTCCTGGATTTTTTTTCTCATTTTGTCTCTCATAGTTGAAGTGTACCTATGATGAAAATTACAGACCTCTCTCATCTTTCTAAGTAGGAGAACTTGCACAATCAGTGGCTGACTAAATACTTTTTGGCCCCACTGTACTATATTACTTACTGTATTAATATGGTACGCATATCAATTTTTGTTATAATACAGTTTAATATTATTTGTTCCCAGTATTACTAATAGAGTCGAGGTATCCAAAAAGCGCGAAGAAACCAAATCAGTGTTGCCTCAGGGTGTCCCAGCATGCATCACTTGCATTCATTCTGCCAGTTACATTATACACACCCACAAAAAAACATTCCACTTCACAAGCAAAAACATGGCAGACCAGCTGCTAAAGTGCTAGTGTCTCCAAATATTATAGTTAGGGCTCAACCTAATTCACAACAGTTAAAATTGCATCACAAACCATGAAATAAGCCTTGTGTCCTGAAATTCAAAATTTAACTGGGGACTGGAGATTTGTGCTTAGTGATGACATCTTTCATTCATGTAGCATTCAAGTGCCTTATGTTAATTGGTCAATTTCCACTATGAGGTCCAAGCAATCCTACAGCAAGCAAGTTAGCAATCAGTTATGTCCAGGATACCCAAATGTCAATGTCTAAAGCAGCAAAAAACTGCTTAAGAGGTATTTTGTACTAGTTGTAATGTCTGGTTAGATCACTCTCAACCATCAACAATTGAGCACCATCTGAACAGTTTAACTGATTTTACAGCCGCAAGATCCAGAGAGCACAGAGGCTCGCCATTTGTTGACCATGGATCTCGTTGAGGTATTTGCAGGTACAAATATACCACAGGAAAAGCTTGACTACCCGAAACTAAGAGACTACATTTAACGCAATATCAAAGACACACAAGGCTTACCCAGTGCAAATAAACTCAAGACAAGACAAACTTCCTGAAGTCTTTGTGTCACAGTTTATAAAGGTGAAGTCACTCATAAATTCATGTGATTCTTTTTCAATAATTTACGATAAGGTTACAACAAAGAGGACCATTATATTATATTTTATGTTGTACAAGGATGGTACAACTGGGGCTTAATCACTGTGCTGGCACACTGTTTTTACATCGCTGCTGTAAACCATACCACAGTTTCACAACCCATAATTTAAAATGTCATGAGGCTACTGCCCTATCTGCTGGCCAAAATAGGCCACACAGAGGGACATGACTTCTAACATGAAGCAGCTCTTAAACGGCTGCCAACACGTTACAGTGAGGCAAGTCTCTCTCCCAGGGTGGTTTCATGGTGAGGCCCAAAAACGCAGCGACCACGGCCAAGTTCCCATGAAAAGATAAAGGTCTGTTGGCCTCCCAGAGGAAGCAGAAAACTGGACTAGAGCAAGAGATAAGGAAAAGGTGGAGGAGATGGCAAGTCTGTGAAAAAGAAACCATGATAAATATTAACACTGCCACCTGGAAAGAATTAACAATCACGAGGCACAGGTGACTGTCAGTTAAGAGAAACTGACACGTCAATTATCTGCGCCTCCATGCCCCATCTGCTAGCCCAGTTTAAGAAGGTATAAAGACATAATTCCATAACTGAGCCACACCGCCAATCTCTGGCAGATGGGCTTGTTACAGTATAGTATAAAATATAAATATGCCAAAATTAAATAAAACCAGAAAGCATCTTTCCAAATATCAAGTAAGGTGTGGGGAGTGCTAAATTGGCTCCAAGTCATCTAAAACAGCCATGCCACCATAAACTCCATAAACTGGTAAACACTTTGAATTAAAAAAAGTTACTTAGTCAGTATTTCATGCTTTCTAGTAACCTGAGTAAAATAAGAACAAATTTTAGCACCTAAACCAGTTAGAAGAATTGCGTAATGACATAAGTATGACATAAATAAACTTCCCCATTTGCTATTGGATGTCAATTTTGTTACACAAAAGGATACTGTTATGAAACAGCTCCAAGACAGAAGACCTTACTAAAATAGAAAAAGATCCATTATAAAACGGATAGTTCCGGTCCTAAAATCTGATTGGCTGAGCCGCGTTCGAAGCCGTTGTAAAATCCCCGATAAACGCACACCTAGGACCACCTCACATCATTCCATATTAATACGCCACTGAAAAGAAAAATTTAATGTTATTTTCGCCCTCATGTTGCCTAGCAACACTGTTAATCGAACTACCTGGCGTCGCGGAAGAATGCTTTATTGTAAGTTTATCCACAATAAATACATTTATGAATTAAACATTGTTGTATTTATTGTATTTTATGTTGACCGCTGTTTTATAAAAGCAATAAGCCACTCGAGACCGTGCGTTACTGCTATGATTTTAGCACGGGGAAAGAAGTTTTAGGCACTCAAAAAACGTCATCCCCGTAAAATCACAGTAACGCACGGCCTCTCGTGGCTTATTGCTTTATTAAAAGACTCCAAACCAAAAAGAAAAAAAAGTGTTGTGTTCTTATAATTTAGGTGTTATGTGTAACTCTTACAAGACACAGTCAACAGACACCTCCCCACTGTTGCATATGGGAAAGCTAGCACTGTTTTATGCTTAAGCACCACAGACAGGCAGTCAGGTCAAAACTGACTAAAAAGATACAGTTGACTGTACAGCTACATAAAAACAATGACTCAAAAAAGCTGCCAAGTATTTAAGTATTTTATTTCATAGTGGTGGTATAAAAATAAATGTAAGTGGGCCAGTAAATGTTCTGTGGTGAGACCTCAAACTGCTATACAACACTGCCAAAATACCTGTCATAAATTATATTATTTTAATGAAACTACACATATAACAAGCACTCGGGTACTACAGCAGCAGCAGTGGTATATGCTAACACACCAGGTGTTCAACAGAAATAAGTTGACGTATCTGAAGAAGCAGGCATGGATTGCCAAAGTTCTAACAAATAGTGACTGAAATCAAGGTTCAAACCAGGTTTCCAAGTATTTGCTAATTGCATGCCCTAAATATATGATTAATGATTAGCTTTAGCCACAACATCCTTAGCCATAGTAACAAAACAAATTATGTACTAGAGTAATTGGATAAAATGTTTTTAAGTGCATAATTGTATTTGAGTAATGAAGGGAGTTTTAGTTCAACACTTGAGCATGTGAGACGTGTTCATTACAATCCTAATCTCATTTCCACTTACATAATGACACAGCAGAAACCATACTGGGCAGAAACCACATATTTCATCTGTATAGTGATATTTTAGTAAATACTAAAATGATCTTTTATTTCAAATCTAAAACATAGTTAGCATAGTTATATTATGATTCATATCATATTATTAGTAGGGCTGGGTATCGCCACTAATTTCCTGGATCGATTCGATTCCGATTCACAAGGTCCCGATTCGATTCGATCTTCGATCTTCGATCTTCGATTCGATTTTCGATTCAATTTCGATTCAATTTCGATTCAACACATTTAGGCATATTTGAGTTACATTAACAGGTTTTGTTTAAATATGTACAGATGTTCAGAGAACGAAGGTGATAATTGTACAAAGAACACTCATTATTAAAAATATTTGTGTATTTTGTTTACATAAATAATTAATCCAAAACAGAAAACAGTAACATTCATTTTTTATTATTATTTTATATATCTGACACGCTACAACATTGTAAATGTAATGTAAACATACACCTGGCTGTTGAACAGCTTACCAAGTTTACACTACACGACACTCTGATTAACACCTGGTCGCTGTAATGTTCACACTACACGACTGATCGGCGATGGGGGGTTCACACTACACCATCTATCACCAGGGGGAATCACAGGCGAGCTTCTCTGCTCTCCAAAACTACGTTTTGTCACGAAAACAAACATGAGAAGTGATGAAAGGTTTAATGATACCACGTCCAAACATGCACATCAACAAGTAGCGAGCGATCAAAGTTTGTGCGCTGATGAAATAAATGAATCTGAGTGGATTTGGCAACACGAGCAGCATGGCTTGTTCTATAGTGAGTTGGAGGTTAATAAATATTTTGTTTTGTAGAGAACGATCAGGTCAGAAATACTGTAAAACTCACGTGTGCTGATGTATTCTGATAGAAACTATATTGCGCTCCACCACCTGTTTACAACCTCTCCCCTGTGTTTCCCCTCGCTGTTTCTCACATTGATTGAGAGCCGAGTTTTGATCGCAGAGCGAACACCGAGTTCCTCCCGAATTCAGCACCGACCCGTCGCCGAGCGAAAATCAGTGCAGAAAGTTGTGTAGTGGTCATAACTTGAGCTTCTGCCATGCTGAACTGATGTGCAGGTCAGATCTCGTTACATGAAAAACACTGGCTGGTCACGCGAAATTAAAGGGGGTAACAGATTTCCGTGTGCACCGTAAAAAGGGGCGTATTTAAAAGATCGATCTCGCGTTTATATGAATCGATATCGGATTGTTCAAATAAAGATCGATTCGAATCGAAAAATCGATTTTATAAACCCACCCCTAATTATTAGCATATTCATTTTACTGAAGTAGTTAATTTTTATTAAAAATACAAAAAATGAAGTTGCATTTATCATTCTGCAATTATAAGGTAATTTATGTCTTTAAAAATGTTTTTTTATTAATTATTTTTATTTATTCTTATGTATTTATTTATTTTTATTTATTTATTAATTATTTTTATTTAATGTAAATTTATTTTTATTAAAGAGCTTTATTTTTTCATCATTAGGTTTTTAAGAAACAACCTTGTTGTAGCCTAGTGGTTAAGCTACTGGACTAGTAATTCAAAGGTCGCAGGTTCAAGCCTCACCACTGTCAGGGTGCCACTGTTGGGCCCTTGAGCAAGGCCCTTAACCCTCAATTGCTTGGACTGTATACTGTCACTGTACTGTAAGTTGCATAACATGAATAACATGATGCCTAATAGTGAAAAAAAAAAACAATTAAATTATCATTTTCAGCAGCAACTGATTAATTTGCAGCAAGATGTTTAAAATATTTACCACCATAATTTACTTTGGTCTTTCTTTATTTACTTCGATCTTTATAGTGAAAGAATCAGAGGCAGTGCTAATCCTGTGTTTTTAGTACACATACAAGTAAATAGTAGAGTGTTCATAAAAGTTATAAAAAGTCAGTCCACATACTGGGAAAAAATAACACGGCTGGTGTCATGGTATGAAGCTCACACCTAGGGCGATTTTTAGTAGCTCCAATTGACCTGACTACATGTCTCTGGACTTGTAGGAGGAAACCAGAGCACCCAGAGGTAACCCACATGAACACATAAAGGACCCTGGCTGCCCAGCCAGGGAATCAAACCCAGACCTTTCCTGCTGTGAGGTGACAGCGCTACCCACTAGGCCATCGTGTCACAACCTCTTTTGCTTAGCAGTGATAAATAGAATACCATATTCTTAGTAAAAATCAGGGTATTATGGAAAGCAGTGTAACAAGTAACTATACATACCACAGCTCAAAGCACAATACTGAGTTTTGTCCTAGTTTTACTTAAATTAATAGCAGATCAAAAATACAATACAGAATTATGAAAAATATATAACTATATTTAATATGAAAATTCCTAATGAGCCAAGACTAAAACAATGTCTCACATAAATGTTTTGAGTCACTGATCTGCCAGATGTACAGAGATACATACACACCGCACTACAGTTTAATTTCTATATAAGGAAACCAAACAAAAGTGGAAGGATATTGATCCAGCCTTATGGGATGGAGATGATTCATCTAACCTGGCTATAATGTCATCACTGAGAACTTCCTTTAACGTGACATCATGTCAGTCTGCCTGTATGGTTCTGAATGTACTCAAAACACACACACACACACACACACACACACACACACACACACACACACACACACACACACACACACACACCTCAGCTTAAGAAACATAATTCAGAGGAAGTGGAAATGAAACTGCACTGCATGAAAGTTGTCATTCCTATCAAACTTCACACTTTATAAGAACCTGACATAGAAGGGAGGGGTCTCTTTTTTTAATTTACAATAAAAACAACCTAAAATCTGGATGAATTTACCTGAAAACAATAGAAACTCTTTATATATAAATATTCACTGCAAAAGCACCCAAATTATTTTCTTCCACACTCCATTTGCATTTGTACATGCTCACGAGTAACATGCTTATAGAAGACTTTTAGATGATACGTTTTTAGATAAATTATTGCCTGAATAATTAACTAAAACTGAACAAATTAGTCCACTGTTGACAGGAGTAAAAGCAAAAAGATTTCGCTGTTTTTTACAATTGAAAATAAAATAAAAAAACAAACAAGATACTTTAAAAAATACTTAAAATCATTGTTAAATAAAAATAATAAAATAATAAGTCTGTCTTTTTTATTTAAAATTTAAAAAATGAAAAGTAATGTTATTACAAAGTTATTGTGGGTACTTTGTGTGCTTAATTTTATAGAGTGCCTTTGGTAGCAAGGTTGGCTGAATCACAATTAACATTTTAATCTCTGTATCTCTCCACTACTCAGGTACAACAAATGGCTTTTATACTGAGAGTACTGCATTACGCAATAGTTAGGAGGTCATTTAGCATTCCTACTAGGTAGGTTTTTAGCTCTTGTCAGAAAAAAAATGTGGGAATTCTTGTTTTTATGTTTTATTTCCATTACAGTTAACATAGATTGGTCTAGGAAGGGTCTAAATTGAAGCTAAATAGAAACCTAAGATAAGAACATGGTGGTTTGTCTTTTTACCAGTAACAATCAATAAGCATTATCTCTCTGCAAGACAATCACTATACTGGTTTAGGTCTGTTGGTCGGAAACCTCTGGCTTAAAATAAAACAGACTATTTTTATCCCAAATACTTACAGCATCGTATGTAGAAAGTAAATAATCTGATTATTTGACGTTGTTTGCTTCCTATGTTGACAACTGAGCTAAACAAAAGACCAGATGACTCATTGTAAAAATGTCAGGGTTCAGTGTTTATAGCTTTAGTTGCTTTGATTATAGCCTTATATTTTTGTGATTTTGTTAATATATACATAAACGGGTAGAATGACCTTCACCCTGTGTAAAAGCACTTACCAAATTCATTTTTACATCAATGCTCTCTACTGAGTCCTAATAAATAATTTAAATAATGACAGGTAAACATTCTCCATAAGCTTTCAAACTGGACAACCAGACTACATTTAATTCCCAGAAGACCAATTAGTACACTCAAATATTGAACCATATGGAAAGAAATGCTGCCTCTTGCAGTATTTCAGTGTCCCTCTACACACACTTTTCTATTGGTTCTAAACACCAATAGTTCAAATGTACCCATTACACCATTATAAAGCACATAAAACTGTGTCATGTTGTCAAGCTTGGGAAGATTTTATGCTGCTAAAATTATTCCAGTCTAAGAGTAAGCAAAAAAACAGGTCTTCTATGACTTTTAAGCTGTAAACCAGCATGACACTGTCCACAGTCAAGTAAACTGTTTATCATCAATGGTTTAAAGACTGATTCACAAAAAAAGATCCTGCTCAACTGATCCTTGCTTGACTGGTCTAGAGTAGTCACTGGTAAACAGGATAAAAATCAAAGATGAACCAGCAAAACTTCACCAATTAGCACTGGAAAGACTATCAGTCATGCTTAAGTGCATAATTGCATGTGTTACAAAACTGTTAGCTTCAGCCAAAAAAGTTAAGTTTCATTCAAGGGGCAGTCTAGGGTCATGCTAAAATCTCTTAACTCCATGATTTGGTTTTGGGTAATCATGGAAAATTCATCTCTAGGAAACACTACTACATCTAGGATGAAGCAACTTTGCATAATCACATAGTGGAATCCATTCAGAGAGCAGAGCTTAGAACATGCAAATACGTACCACTGCCCCCTTTTTTACCCAGTCCATTCTCTGATAAAGTCACTCAAGCTATATTAAGGCAAGTGGGAAAAAGGGAGCATCGAGCTCAGCCAGAATGTCTAGCTTCCTTTGCTTAGCAAGGGTTCTTCTTTTCCTACGCCTGTCAATATGTGGGAGTTACTCCATCACAGGAATGCTCACTTGTCAGTGCTTACAGAAGATGGACTAAAGGAACCGTGTCAGCCAATTCATTAAGCAAACACAAGTATTTTCACACAAACTTCAACTAGAGCAATTTCTCTTGCGCTTAATCTTTTAGTTCTAATTTGCATGTAAATAAAAAACGAGACACGAAAAATGGCATTTGATAAAAGCACTGAAATTGCCATTTTTCTTTCTTGTTGACAGTCTCAAAGCTGTTTGGATTAATCTGCAATTGGATTAAATATAATAAGCTGAAATATTTTGTACTGTATATTAAAGCAGTGCTCCAAAGAAAGAGTTCCTCGTGTAACATACAGTGTATCACAAAAGTGAGTACACCCCTCACATTTCTGCAGATATTTAAGTATATCTTTTCATGGGACAACACTGACAAAATGACACTTTGACTCAATGAAAAGTAGTCTGTGTGCAGCTTATATAACAGTGTAAATTTATTCTTCCCTCAAAATAACTCAATATACAGCCATTAATGTCTAAACCACCGGCAACAAAAGTGAGTACACCCCTTAGTGAAAGTTCCTGAAGTGTCAATATTTTGTGTGGCCACCATTATTTCCCAGAACTGCCTTAACTCTCCTGGGCATGGAGTTTAGCAGAGCTTCACTGGTTGCCACTGGAATGCTTTTCCACTCCTCCATGACGACATCACGGAGCTGGCGGATATTCGAGACTTTGCGCTCCTCCACCTTCCGCTTAAGGATGCCCCAAAGATGTTCTATTGGGTTTAGGTCTGGAGACATGCTTGGCCAGTCCATCACCTTTACCCTCAGCCTCTTCAATAAAGCAGTGGTCATCTTAGAGGTGTGTTTGGGGTCATTATCATGCTGGAACACTGCCCTGCGACCCAGTTTCCAGAGGGAGGGGATCATGCTCTGCTTCAGTATTTCACAGTACATATTGGAGTTCATGTGTCCCTCAATGAAATGTAACTCCCCAACACCTGCTGCACTCATGCAGCCCCAGACCATGGCATTCCCACCACCATGCTTGACTGTAGGCATGACACACTTATCTTTGTGCTCCTCACCTGATTGCTGCCACACATGCTTGAGACCATCTGAACCAAACTAATTAATCTTGGTCTCTTCAGACCATAGGACATGGTTCCAGTAATCCATGTCCTTTGTTGACATGTCTTCAGCAAACTGTTTGCGGGCTTTCTTGTGTAGAAACTTTAGAAGAGGCTTCCTTCCGGGGTGACAGCCATGCAGACCAATTTGATGTAGTGTGTGGCGTATGGTCTGAGCACTGACAGGCTGACCCCCCACCTTTTCAATCTCTGCAGCAATGCTGACAGCACTCCTGCGCCTATCTTTCAAAGACAGCAGTTGGATGTGATGCTGAGCACGTGCACTCAGCTTCTTTGGACGACCAACGCGAGTTCTGTTCTGAGTGGACCCTGCTCTGTTAAAACGCTGGATGATCTTGGCCACTGTGCTGCAGCTCAGTTTCAGGGTGTTGGCAATCTTCTTGTAGCCTTGGCCATCTTCATGTAGTGCAGCAATTCGTCCTTTAAGATCCTCAGAGAGTTCTTTGCTATGAGGTGCCATGTTGGAACTTTCAGTGACCAGTAAGAGAGAGTGTGAGAGCTGTACTACTAAATTGAACACACCTGCTCCCTATGCACACCTGAAACCTAGTAAGACTAACAAATCACATGACATTTTGGAGGGAAAATGACAAGCAGTGCTCAATTTGGACATTTAGGGGTGTAGTCTCTTAGGGGTGTACTCACTTTTGTTGCCGGTGGTTTAGACATTAATGGCTGTATATTGAGTTATTTTGAGGGAAGAATAAATTTACACTGTTATATAAGCTGCACACAGACTACTTTTCATTGTGTCAAAGTGTCATTTTGTCAGTGTTGTCCCATGAAAAGATATACTTAAATATCTGCAGAAATGTGAGGGGTGTACTCACTTTTGTGATACACTGTATGCACATAAAGCACAGGGTACTTAAAACATGTAGGATTCATAAAGAATTACTGTTTTCCTGAGATACTCAACAAGGCTTGAACCCACATAATTGCTTCCTTAATTCTTTGTATTTTTTTACCAGCAGGATTCATGATAAAGATGGTGAAAATTGCCAAATTCCTTGCAATCATGCATTGAAAAATGTTCTTTAGCTGTTGGACTCTTCCTTCACACAGTTTTGTGGAAACCTTTGTGAAATTAGGGTTGTAATAACTTTTGACATGAAAAACAATCATGCGTTATTATATTTTTAATGGCTATAAGCTTGTTGGCTAATAATTTACCACTACTAATGACAGCTGGTTATCAGTTTATGTCATGCCACAACACGTGTCGTCATTGATTTGCAATGGTTGGCTGCACAGTTGGATCAGGTTTCTCCAATTCCCTCTGTCTCATGACAACTGTAACATACTACCTCCTGATAATGCAATTTACGTAGCTGTAGATGTAGATCCAGCTTATTCTTGATCTTCCTTGTCTTCTTCCACAAGTCTTGTCCTAACACTACCTTCGATGTTGTCATGTGGGTGGTTAAACTAACTTATTTAAGCTCTGTGGGATCAAATTGACTGACTGATCGTCCCAGTCTCACAGTGCTGTGCTAGGTTTACCCAGCATGTGCCTCGTCGTGAAAAAGTTACACCTAAAGTTTTTGAGAACTGCGCTGCAACCCAGAGTTTTAGTTCCCATGGGTGGGGTTGTGATCACTTGTCTGAAACCTCTTCTTTGAACTTACCATTAAGGATGACCATACCAGCTCCAGACGGTATTGATCTTAGATTCATAGGGTATACTTTACGCATAAGCTTCTCTACCACAGCATGGTAGCATTCCCATAATAGACAAAAAACAATCAGCTATTATGTATATAATTTTGTGTGCTTGGCTGGCACAGCAGTCTATTACACTAGCCCACCACCTATGTCTGTGCATCCACACAGACATGATTGGCTATGTCTATGGAAGGGGGAATGGCTGAACACCTGCGATGGACTGGCACCCTATTTAGAGTATTCCTGCCTTGTCCCCTGTGTCCCCAATGAGCAGGATAAAGCAGCTGATGAAAATAAAATGAAATGAAAAAAATATATACAGTACTTTTGTCAGTCAGATTTTCATTGCTGAGACTTACATTACAAATTGTGCAAGTAAATGATGAAGAGCCTCACGTAATGGTTAGTTACATTAGTCTGGTTAAAATGGTCTAACATGTTAAAATGTAGTTGGCTGGAATAGGGCTAAAGAAATATAATGTAAATTTATGTAAATTCACTTTCCGGCTGATAATGATTGTCTATGTCCTAGGGACATGCGCTCTGTGCAGAACTAGCAATATACCCTTAATTTTGTACAGTAATTTATCACGCTATGTCATAAAAGCTGCAACTCACTGGCCTCACATGCCACCTTTTCCGTTACAGCTTAGTTTAGCCAGTGTCCATCATCATGCCATCTTGCTGTTCCATTAATACCAGCTTTTGCTTTCTAAACACACATTCCTAATTTGGAACAGCTGATTAGCTTTTCAACACACCACATAGAGTAAGTAAACATACCAGTGGTGTGGAGATAATGACTGTCCCACACCCTGGAATGGGGAAATTAATCTGCATCCTGAGTCATTTTGCCTTATGTTTTGGCACTGCTACACACTCAAGATATGATTGGCTCTTTAGTGTGCAGTTGTTTTAGCAAAACCATAGAAATTGTTAATATACAAATTAGGGCTGGGCGATATATCAAGATTTTATAAAATAGCTATATATTTTCATACGCGATATAAGATTTAAGCAATAGAACACGAGAGGGAGTGTGTTATCGCGAAATAACATCACGGCTGTGATTCGGTCGCAGGCACGAGCCGAAGGCGAGTGCCGTAGACCATCACAGCCGTGATGTTATTCGCGATAACACACGACCTCGAGTGTTCTATTGCTTTTATACAACAGTTTTTACAAAATAAAGAAAGAAAATAAATCAACGAAGCCCTGAATTTCATATTAATTATGCTTTAATATTAACAATACCTTCCGCCAAAAAGTAGTTCCACAGCGAATGAGTTGCTATGCAACGGTAAACATTCTCTACCTGTACAGTAGGCTAAAAAAAAGGCATGAAGCTTGTCACGGATTTAAAACGTGATCGGGAGCTGTGTCGCCTGCGTGCACGTTTGTGTGTAAAGTATTATTAAAAAGAAATACAGGAGATAAACTGTTCAGTAGAGCTTTGTTTTATTGCATCCTTAAACTGAACCCACGCATGCGCATCAACCCTTTCACGTCTTAAAGGTACAACAGTGTGCATGAAGCTTGTCGTTACTGGCAACGCGTCAGCGGAGTAATACCGTTGTGATGTGAAAAGCCCGTGCTGTTATCACGAAATATCAGCACAGTTAGAACGCCTCTCAACCAATCAGATTGTAAGGTCGGAACTACCTGTTGTATAAAAGACAATATCGTCTATATCGATATAGAAGTTGCGTTACAGTTAGATCCGACAGTTCGCCTTTCTCTTCTCCCAGTTAGTCTCTGCACATGTTCACCTGCCCCGCCTCTCTCCCTCACTGAACACAACTCGCCCCTCACCACCGCCAATTCTTTCTGCCCTCAGAACACGTTTCTGTAAGTAAAACTCCCATGGTAGCATGGAGACGGTGGAGGAGCTGCTTAGTAAAAAGAATAATAATGGCTCAGTTATTTGGAGATGATTCGGATTCAGTGGTGGAGAAGTGTCAGATGAGCAGCAGAATAATGGATTCTGTAGAGAATGCCGAAAACAAGTCCAGACAAAAGGTTCCAGCTCCGTGTACCTTTGGTCATTCGTTTTTCACGTCAAATCCCAAAGTTGATAAACAAGAAAACGAGTCGTTATTTGTTTCAAAAACCAATATTGGAAAACGGAAATACATACAAGCGCATGCACGCGTTGACATGCACGTATTTACTTCATATATAAACAGTGTAAATCAAGCACAAGTGTTATAAACAGTAATAATAACATAACGGTGCATCTCCTGTTGTTCTGACTCTTGTGTTTGTATATGTGATGTGCCTGTATAGATATTTGCTATATCTGTAAAAAACATTATGGGGAGTGATTTCTGTTTTGGATGTTGAACGTGGTCGTGTTAGTTTATACTGGATGATCGCCCAATGTCCGAGACGTCATTTATTTATTGATCATGTATTATAGTATTTCTTATTCTTGGCCAATAAACAACCAAAAATTAATAAAATTGCATGAACTAACTCTGCAGTAAACAAGGAGCAAACAGCAATTAAACAACAAACAAAGCTGTTAAATAATAATAAAGTGCATGAAGCAGAATGCTGATTAAAATGCATGAAATGTTGTAATAGTTACACAGTAACATGAACGATTAGTTCTGCCTGTATTACAGATTCTATATGGTAAAACAAAATATTAATGTAAATGTTAATGTTGTGGCGACATATACATAAAATAATGTATAAAGTCCAAACATGTGAGGGGGGGTTAACGAGAACGCTATATTTAATGTCACACAAGCTCAGTGCAAAAGAAAAGAAGAACATTCTGATCTCTTCCCTACACACTTGCTCCCTGCACCCTATAGTGCACTTAACATTCTTAAAGGGCCAGACAATATATTTGTAATTCACATTACACGACAGGTGAGACGTTAGAAAACAACACACTTTTTCTTAGAATAGTTCTTTTTTTTTTTTTTTTTTTTTTTTTTTTTAAGGAAAAATAGTTATTGTGTGAAGCTTCCCCACCATGAATGTTAATAAAAGTGCCTGCAAAAAATTAGGAACATGTAGCTTTGTCTCAGAAGTGTCTTTTTGTTATTACCTTATGGGATGAAAAAATATCGAGATATATATCGTATATCGTGGTTCAGCAAAAAAATATCGAGATATTACTTTTGATCCATATCACCCAGCCCTAATACAAATCCCTTTCAGCACTCATTTTATTCTGATTAGGGTAAGTAAGTCCAGTGCTTATCCCAGGAACACTGGACAAGGTGGGAAAACTCAATACGCTATGAAGCAGGTCTTGTGTAGGACATTGCACGCTTACTTTAATTCAAAATTAAGGACAATTTAGATTACTTAACCCACCAACCATTATGTTGGGAGGTGAAAGGAAACCAAGGTACTAGGAAGAAAGCCAGCTAAGAGATGCAAGGAGAGCAAGCCAAGCTCACAGTACTAGAGATGACAATAACGCTAACTAAACACTTACTATCATCATCATACTATAAAAATTACATGTATTAAAAATATCATAGCAGGAAAGCAGCATGTTGGTGCAGCTGGTAGAATAGGTGCCGCACAGCAGCATTGGCCCCTCTATCCAGGGTGTATACCTGTCTCGTGCCAAGTGCTTCTGGGTCGAGCTGGACGTAAGCCACCATGATTAGGACAAAACAGTAAAAATAAACATACGAGGGATCTTCAAAAGGGGATCTTCCTAATTTGTTTTTGAAATTAGAGTTAAAAACAGAGTTTTAAAAGTGCAGAACATTTTTGAAGAACCCTTGTATAAAAGAAATATAGTGAACTTGGCCAAATTAAAAAATGTTTTTTTAAATATATAGATTTTATAAAAAATAAAATACTGTACTGGTAACTTTACACCTACTAAGACTACTCAAAATAAGAAAACAGGTATGTAAGATTATGCACTTGCTAATAGTTAAGTTTTGCAGTGCTTGAATGTAGCTCAGAGCTTTGTTAGCAGATATAAATTTATACAACATAAATCATATCATAAAGTGTGTGTGTGTGGTTACACTCAGCATTGTCACAGTCACAACAATACAATAAATAGCCTTGACAACCCTGATTTTATAAATGTAAAGTTTGAGCAAACAACTGATAGTGAGGTTTCAAAAATACAACTAAAACAGTAGTTCCACCTGAATAATAACAGCAGCTACAAATAAAGAACTTAGCAGCAACACTGACTCTTGAATAAATTCAATGTTTAATTTAAATTTTTACCATATTTAAAGACAAAAATTTTGTTTAGCACAGTAACTTGAATGATTATAGAAAGCCATACACAGGGACCTGTCCCTGACACATTTATCGACATGATATTTCACAACATGACATCAGCAAACTGATTAGCCACACAGATAAGTACTGTGAAAGTACATGCACGGGCAGGACTTTGCCTGTCTGTCTGGAAGAGTACATGGAAGTCTAATAGAAATACATACACACTTACATGCAATTAGACCCAACAGAACAATGGCCTAAACCAGCACAAAACACTTCCAGCCCAAATAAGCCAAATTCATGTCCCTAATGAACTGAAACAAGTGTGTAACAGGTAAATACTACAGCTGAGAAAATCCTAAACCGTCATGGTTGTTTAGAACTGTGTGTGAGGAATGAGATCCCAGTCGCTAGTCAAAGATGTGTGACAGTTTCACAGTAAACTGATTCTGTAGCTGTTTATTCTATCCAACTTGAAACCGTCCATTTCACAATACACTCACTATCCCCTGGCTGGGTTCTGATAAAGCAGAGTGTAGATAAGAAGAAATTCCTGTAGAACTAGTGACATGTGCAGTCTTCTCAATGTGAATGAAAAAGTAAGACTAAAAGTAGACAATGACATGCTATAGTCGTTAAGCTCCATTCCTCATATTTAATAGGATATGAAAATTGAATAGGATTTGAAAGTGAAAATATAGTGTTCTGAACTACATACATTTCTTCTGAAAGGGTTGTTACAAACCACTTTTCCCACAGTTAACACAGTGAATGCAATGTTATATATTTGAAATAAATTCACTATGTGTAGGTGGTTGATACTTGCAATGTTGTAAGTTCTTCTAGAAATATTTAATAAGGGTAGTAAAGGCTTTGTTGTTTGGAGCTCAAGATCAGCATTTAAAGGCTTTGAATGCTGGTCTTGCCACTCTTGGGCTGCCACTCTTGGGCTGCCACTTTTGGGGCTTTAAGCAAAGTTTACTTTTCAATAAGGTGAAATCTATCATGTTATGTTTTTCTTGTTTGATGGAAAGCACCATTACCACAAGGTTATTAGATACTAACAAGTAACAACTCAAAATATCTGTCAAATATCAAAGATCTAGCTCAATCTGATTTCTTGAAATAAACAAATGACTCACGTAATATAAAACATTATCAGTGTGAATGTTAACATATTACCTGTCACAAAAAATCAGTTTGTATTCTTCAATTATTTTCCTATTTTGTCACCCTTATTAATAAAAATTTGTAAATAATGGACACTCAGGTGGAGCTCATAAGTTCGAATCTTCGAAAGCTGTGTGTCTAAGGGAGGGAGGTCAACAGGGTTGCTCACTGCTGCAAATGCAACATCTGCTGCTGCTATGATGGGGAAAACACAGAGCAGCAAAGAGTGTCTGTACGAAATACGGCTCTCTGTAGGACTTCACCTCTGCCAGGTGAAACAAAGCGGCTGACAACTGTACACATGACAGAGACACTGCACCACTACTCAGATCAGGGGTGATCGAAGCAGCAAACGTATTACAATCTGAAGATTTTTGATGAAGCAAAACAGCAATTTTCTGAATCATTTAAAAGGGCATAATGTATTATACAATAAAATAACTTTTGTTCCTTATAGTCAAACTTAATAGTACATTAAAGACCACCAGCACAGTCAATAATAAAGCTTGGCAACAAGAATAATCTGAGCTTTAATAGTGAATCATTGTCCTAATCCAGGGGTTATTTTTATCATTACTGTGCACCTGTTAATGTCTGTCTGTGATGAGTGTGTTCAAACATGTGCTGGAAGGTCACCAGATCCAACCAGCCAAAACACGCAAATGCATGGTAAGAAGGAGTGGGACCAGGCCTTAAGAGAGGCCTTTTAAATGTCATAATAACTACACAAAACTGCTCTATAAATCTACAAGTTTATTCATCTGATCTGCGATGTCAGAGTGACATTTAAACAGGAAACTGCAGAAAGTGTCACCACACAGGATATGTTAACCATAGCCACAAATCATGAAAAGCATCAGATGTGTCTTAGACAACTACACATCTTAACTGTGGCATTATACATCAGATTGTAAAACAACATGGGGTAAAATAAAATACACAGTAATAAACCCCATTTATTACATCATCTACAGGTAAACTGTATGAACCAGACACACAGTAGACAGTCTCAAATGGCCAGGCAGGATTTTGCATGAATTCAGTGTTGGCTCAGCAGATTTGGTTGCCACTCCTAGGCTGCAGCCAGTTCAAATTTGCAAACACCTTACACACTTTACAAGCACAAATCTGTATTCAGGTTGAAACAAGATATTGGCAAAGAAGCGGTGACTGGGTTACCAGATAGTCAGAGATATGACATAAATAGGTCTGTAGTAATACTTCCCAAACTAGAACTCCCAGCTGATTAATATAGCGCTCTTACAGCTCCAAATACACATGATACATGAATCAGACCATCACAAGCAATAAACAACTGACAGAACCCTCAGCATAAAAACATAAGGACCTGAAAGCCCTTGTGGAAAATGTACAGTATATAACAGTAAAAGATGGGACATTATAAGAACAATTTGATTCAAAACTAGAAAAGGATCCAGCAGTCAGGAAATATAACACAGTCTGCCACTTGGCAAAACAAGAATGAACTGGAAGATATTCAGCTGGTATGATTTATCTCTCCAAACAAAGATCTGAACTGTCCAGACGCTGGTCTTCTCTGTTGTTCTTTTTTGTATGTGAAAACTAAATAATAAAAAAGCATGACAGGAAGAATCTCAATGCCTTTGAACTTGGTGCAGGCAAAGACTTTTGAGAGTACTCTGAATGGCCGCAAAAGATCCACAAAAATATCATGATGTTATTGTTATCCCATATATAAAAGATACCACTTCTTCCAGAGGTGGCACGGTGGCTCAGTGGGTAGCACTGTCGCCTCACAGCAAGAGGGTCCTGGATTTGATCCCCAGGTGGGGCAATCCGGGTCCTTTCTGTGTGGAGTTTGCATGTCTGCGTGGGTTTCCTCTGGGAGCTCCAGTTGCCTCCCACAGTCCAAAGACAAGCAAGTGAGGTGAATTGGAGATACAAAATCGTCTGTGACTGTGTTTGACATTAAAATTTGTGATTTGATGAATCTTGTGTAAAGAGTAACTACCGTTCCTGTCATGAATGTAACCAAAGTGTAAAACATGATCCTTATAAATTAATTAACACTTCTACATGAATAGTAATGTGTTATTAGATGATCAGTTAAACCAAATCATGTGCTAATCACAACACAAACAATTACAGCATCAACAGCATTTTGGTATGTGAGAGGAAACCAGAGTACCTGAAGGATAGCTGAATGGGGAGAACATACCAAACACATCACACTCCTTGACCAGAGGGAGGAAATCAAACCCATGACCCATGTTGCAGTGCAGCACTAACTTTAAAGCTGCGACATTTGTTAACTAACCTAATCAAAGCAGCATCAGTGCATCAATAGAAAGCAGAGCCTAAGAGCCCAAGGTTATACACAGTATAACGACCCCAACCAGCTTACCCAAGGTCTTCACTGCGATCTGGCGGGTAAGTGGTGGTGGCAGGTTGATGCACACTAGATCCACATCTTGGTGCAGAAGCACATCATCGATCCGGCTGGTGTAGAAGGGCACGTCCATCTCCTTGGCCAGCTCCTCGGCCTCCTCCTGAGTGCGCCCCCATAGCGCCTCCACTGAGAAGCCCTCACTCTTCAGCAGCGGGATGATCACCCGCGCCGTCAGACTCGTCCCGAACACACCGACCCCGGGCAGCATGGCGACCACTGAGTACTACCCGCACACCTTTCTGCCATGCATGATAGCAGCGCTGCAGACTGACAGAAATCCGGTTCACAATGTATCGCTCCAGTATCAGGTCGGCCATCCACCTGCTCTGCGCGCCCCGCTGCCACGCATTGTCGCCCCCGCCTTTAACCCAGGTCTTAATACTTAATGCGCAATATTATTTCTCACCATTTTCTCCTTTAATTCGGTGCCATTAAGACCATAAAGAGTGCATTTTCGAGGTCCGTTTAACTGCGGAAAAATAAAAGAAAAGGCGCATGCGATATACCATTTACATCCGCGCTTGCTTTAACTGCGCATGTGCAAACAAAACTACTAATCCTGCCGTGGCGGTAATAATGTTCAATAATATCCTCTGTGGTTCATTATTTCCAGAACCGGTATGCAGCGGTGCTGTTCGAGTATCGGTACTGCAGTCAGTGTGTCTGTCAGTGAGCTTCCCTCACCCTCCTCCTCCCTGTTAACCCCTTAGATCCAGTGTTGCCAACTCCTCAGTAAGGAAAGTAGCTATTGGCTGTCCTAAAAGTCGCTAGAAGTCGCTAAATTACGTCATCGCCTAATTAGCATAAGATCCATTTGCGAGTAATTGACGCTGTAGAAGAGGAATAACATCGTGGGAGAGACAAAAAGTGGGTAAAAAACACCCTAAATATGTTTAGAACTACAAATGAACATTCTTCTGTTGATTCGTGGTTTGTTTTTCTTTTTTAAGACAACTCTGAGCAGGGTTGCCAGATTGCGACAGTAATTTTCAGCCAAAATGGACATAGGACCCTTTGCAAGTAAATAAAAATAAACTTGCAAGCAATGAAAGTTTAATCTCTCGTACATATGAGAGGTTATATGTACGAGACTTGCTTACCTTCATATTCAACTCAGATCACTTGTCTAACATATGAATCACTGTATTAATGGGTGTGGCAAGGCAACAGTGTATTGGACTGGAAGGAATAACCTGTCAAACTTTTGACAAAGGGTTTGGATGTGGTGGAAGAAGGTAGGCCTATTTATATTCCACCTGCTTTAGAAAGCAACAGTTTTTTTTATTTACATTTTAAGCCGCCAAAATGATTACAAACCAGCCCAAAATTTGTCCACCTGCCAAAGTGTTTCTCCCTGCCAATTTCCAACAAAATCCGCCCGTTTTGGTGGGAAACCTCCCAATCTGGCAACACTGATTGTGATACTGACGGCAGCAACCGCTGCTCGTTGAGGTCAGTAACTGCAGAACAATGTGTGTTTTCACGTTCGAGTCTTCAAAAGTCTCCAATAACACCAGAAAAAGTCGCTAGATTTGTCGCTAGTCGCTTTTTTGGAAAAAAAAAGTCGCTAGAGGGGTCTGAAAACTCGCTAAATATAGCGACAAAGTCGCTAAGTTGGCAACACTGCTTAGATCCTGCACTAGATCAACTCAATGCTGCTCTACCACTCACAACGCAGCCGCAGGGTTGCCAGGTCTAAATTATTACAGCTAATCACCACACAATCAACAACAGCCCTAAGCCAACGAAAAAGGACAGCTAAGCTCCAGCCCAAAGCAAAGGCCTGCAACAAATTTCATGTTTTGTTGATTTTCTACATACAAATTGGTAGATTTTGAGAGTTTGATAGACAAAAAAAAACCCAATGCTTTAAGCATTTTCTCCAATGGTATTTTGATGATAGGTTAGAAAATGCTGTCTAACAAGTAAGTTCAACGTCTTTTAAAGTTTAATTAGGTTGCTAATTGCAAAACCCATACACAATTTAAATAATTTTCATATTTATTAGATCATATGTTAAGTACAGGATAAAATCCTTAAAGCTCTGGGTTGCTCTTGGAGCAGGACAATGCCCGGTCTTATGTGTCCAGAGTGTGTAGTCACCCATTGACTGGCCCTAATGTTCCCCAAACATGAGACATTATGTATTAGTGCAATCGACATCACCAAGAAGCACCACAGATTATCCAGGAGCTCCCTGATGCCCTAACCCAGATCCGAGAGAAGATCCATGTGGGGCCCGTATACACTACCGAGTCATTAAATCAGCTGTGATTTAAATTTTGATTTTGATTTTTGGTGTGATTTTAAATCCAGGTTTTAACATGATTTTCATATTTATCAAACCATTTAGTGACCTCTCATTCTCTGTATCAGGGCATTGTCATATTGGAAAGACACCACTTCTACTGCAATAAGAAAGTGGTATTTGATTAACCAAATTATGTGCTATTCACATCACATAATAGCTACTACTTAACCTACCAATTAAAAATAATTACTGTACATGAATTATTATGCTGCTGTCATCCAGTAATGTTGTTTTTCTTGATCTGTACTTATGCCACGTGGATTATTCTCAAGATACTTTCTCAAAAACATGCAGAAAAAGAATTCTTTAAATGCACTTTAAATTGGATCTAGGTGTTACAGAGTGTGTAATCATGTGAGTGTAATTCCTTTCAATGAACTGAGATACTGTCCAGGGTGTATTCCTGTTTTATTGCCAGTGTTTTAAAGTCATATAAATCCACTACAGCCCTGACCAAAATGAATAGTCTCAAATATATTATTATTATTATTCAGGCCAAAAGTTTGTTTTCATGTCATCATGTTACCAATATTTAAGTTGACTTTAATTCCCTGGACTTCATGGTTAAATCAGTCTTTACTGTGTCTGAATACCAGTTTTTTAATAGTACACATTATAACCAGGCCTAAAAAGTGATCCTGCAAATGACTGTATATTTTATTAAAATTAAACCCTGTTGTTTTTATTGCATAATTCTACCCTCACACTATTTTTAATTAAAAATTAAATTAGCATACACTTATAAACCCACTCCAAATTTCAGTCACATGCTGGATTAAATCAGGTGTTTTGGAAAAAAGAAAATTAGAAATTTTGCAGGACAGGAGTACTTAAAGACGACGATAAAACAACAATTATTTTTAAACAAGAACGTAAACAAAAGACCAACGTAAAATAAAGGATCTGGCAACTTATCAAGTAACGCTGTACGTTTGGTTTCCAAAGCTGAGGCGCGGAACTGAAAGGGGCGTGGTTTAGCTTCACGACGTTTAACGGTCAAACCGGTGAGAAAAGAAGCTGCTCATCTTTACTCTAAACACTTCATTTTGTATCTTCATTACATCATACGAAAACAGTGTTAAAAACTAAATTATTAGAGGCTTAGCCTACAAACCCTTAGTTTATGTCCGACAAATTGTTTTATTTCTACAGGACCAGCTCTACAAGTTTCTTCCAGTGATGAGCCCTGTATTTCACACCTAGGCCTTCAGTGGTGTATTGTCTGAATAAAGCCACCTCTTAAAAACACCATTATGGCTATAGAAACCATCAATATTATGCAGAAATGTAGTATAACGAGTCGTTGCCTCACAGATAACTCAAATAGCCAGAATAATGCCATTACTAAAGCACAATTCAACAAGTGTCCTTCCACTAACATAATAAAATGACAATTACCGCTCGTAATTATTCAATTGAAAGTGGCGAACGAATCCTTTTCCCTGTTGTGACAGGCATGATAACTTCAGGGTTGTCTGTCCTTTCTTAACGTTGTCCAGCTTTTCTTGAAAAGTTCGTCTTGAAAATGGGTTTGTAAGTAAATCTGCGACCAAATCAATTTCTTCTTCCCCTTCAGCCATTGTGGGTTGATAAAACAGCTTAAATCAAAAAACATATTTGCGCGTGTTCAAGTCACTACAGAGAAAGTTTGTTAAATCTGACACTTTATGTTCTTTAACCATCCAATCAGAGGACTTGCAACGCCAACTTGAAATCTGATTGGTTAAAGTATCAATTTCATTGCCATTTATTTTAGGCTAGAGGCGCCCACACTACTGATTTTGAAGGCCTTAAGGCACATTTCTTTGACCCTGGCAACACATGATGACTGAAATATGATTGGATAATAGCTCTAGTATAAATATACACTGCTGGAAGCAGCGCAACCAAGTGAAAATCTATAAAGAAAGAAAACAGACTACTTGGAAGTAATTTATAAATATTCATGGAAAAATATATTAAAACATATGTCAGTGATTCTGACAGTGTTTAGGCCAGCAGAGAAGGCCTTGCTGGCCCTCACGGTCCACCACTGAGTGATTCCTTGATTACTCATTTTATTTTGTTTAGTTTATATATCAGTGGGATTTATATATACTTAATAATGCTTCCCTAATATTATTTGCAAGCTTCAAAGACGTTATTAACATACTACATTCCATAGACAATAAACTGGTTTGGAAGCAAGGACTGTAAAGGATAGATGAGCACCCTGTCCAATGTATTTCTGCCTTGTGCCCAGTATTTCCTGGTGAAACTAGATGCACCGCAACCCTAACCAGGATAAATGAAGCGATTGTGGCTCACAACATTGTACCAAACCTGAAAGAATTGTCAATTAGTTCCAAAGAAAATTTCACAATGCAGGATCGATTGAGGTTGTTCACCATTGAATCCAGAAGAATCTGTCTGTGTAGGGCAAGGCCGGAAAGAATTAGCTACCCTTGGCTCACCATTGACTTAACAGATACGAACAGGTTCATACTAAGCACGTGACAACATTGACCAGCAAGACTGGTTTGGCGGTGGGTCAGTAATGGCCTGGGTATGCATATCCTTGTAGGGTCATACAAACCTTCACCTTTAATAATGCCCTAACTGCTGTCATGAAATCCTCAAAGCCAGCGTTAAACTTTACACTGGTGCAGAGCCCTGGGTTCCTCCTGTGTCCAGGGTGTGTAGGCAGTTATTGGCTGACAAAGACCCTCATGTTCCCGAGACCTGAATCCAATTAGGAAAATCTGGGACATTATGTATTAGTGCAATTAACACATAAGTAGTGTCACAGACTGTACAGGAGCTCACCGAATCCCTAATCCAGGTCTGGTAAAAGATGGGGGTCATACACACATCATGAGTTGCTGTGATGAAGTTCATGCAAACTGGATCGGCCTGTAAAATCTTTTTTTTTTACTTTGATTTTCATTGTGATTTTAAATCCAGGCCTTAATAGGGTGATGATTTTGGTTTTCATTGACCACTGCTATGTCTCAATAAATTACACAATAGGTATTTTCAACTTGAATTTTTCATTAATTAAGGTATGTGATTACATCAGTAAAATAATTACATAAGTAAAAAAAGTTTAGACATTTGCAATGTGAGAAGGAATAGAGAAGAAAAACGGCAATTTTCATTAGCTCAGAATGAAGCTCAATGCTTTCAAAAATATTTGGTCTACTTTCTGTGTGCAAAAACATTCTTTCCTTTTTCATCAAACAATTGTGACTGCAGACAGCAAAAGCTAAATCTAGGACATTTTTTGTCTGGACACACAGGAAAAAGAGTACGGTCACCCTAGATTTTATACACCTTTTGGCTAAAACACTTAAACATAATAATTAGTAGTAATGTCCACATAATTTTGGCACATTTGTCTGTCTCTGTCATAATGACTATTATTTGATATTATTATTATTTGATGGTGGACGCTGGCGCATTTGGCTGCCGCTACCGTTACCGTATTTTACCGTATTTTATTGTATTTTTATCGTTTTTCGTTTTCATCTTTTTACACACCTTGTGGATCTATTTCTTTTATGTTACTTTTGATACTTTTATTTGTGCTTTTGATACTTTTTGTTCTTTCTACTGTACATCGCGTCTGCGGCCGGTGGTGAACGGTGGATGAGTTTTCCTGGGATCGGCACAATGTTGAACTATTCCGTTGACCAGCTGAGGAAGTTCAACAACTGCACTACTCCATCGTGTATTTCAGTCATCAAACAGCTTGGACTCCTTCGCCGGCCTCGTTATATTCACAGGGGCTCCCGGAGAAAGCTTGTTTATCTTCGAAACGGTAACGCTATTCCATCCTTCTGGTCAGCCGTGCGCACTGTCGCTCCGCAAACACGTCATCAGAGCGCTGCTGCCTTGCACACCAGTAGCGGTGTAGTCTCCATGACAACGCTGTCCACGGAGTGGGATGGGAAACGCGGAGTGGACTTAGCAAATCTCCGTTCTCTTCCTCGTTCCTCACAGCCAACTACACAACAATACCACTTGAAAATGGCATTGCTTAATGTTCGTTCACTCAACACAAAAAGTACTGTACTCAGTGAATTTATATCTGACAGTGAACTAGACTTTTTCTGTCTCACTGAAACTTGGCATAAACCCTTGGATTATTTTACGTTAAATCAGACCACGCCAATGGGATACTCGTATATTGATGAACCTCGTATGGAAGGGCGAGGTGGTGGTGTTGCTGCAGTCTATAGGGATGATATTAAAATAACCACTTTGTCTTTTCCTGCTGCTCTTTCTTTTGAACACCTGGCTTTCAAGTTGTCAGGGCCTACTCCTCTGGTCACTGCTGTAGTTTATCGTCCGCCAAAGCCAAACGCTTCCTTTCTCTCTGATTTTTCAGATTTTTTAACCCAGCTTAGTGCCCTCTCATCCTCTGTACTGCTTATGGGTGATTTTAACATCCATATTGATGACAACAACTGTAAATTTGCCAGGGAATTTTTGGAATTGTTACAGTGTTTTAATTTCACACAACATATACATTTTCCAACTCATAAAAAAGGTCATACTCTTGACCTTGTCTGCTCTACTGGTGTCCTAGTTCATCAGCCGTCCAGCCATGACCTTACTGTCTCTGATCATTTGACAATCATCATGGACATTGAGGTCACTAGGCCCATCACTAGAGCTAAACGTAAAATATCCTTCAGGAATCTTCAATATATCTCTCCCTCTGCTTTCTCAGATTCTCTTGTTAAAAAGATGTCTGTCTGTCCTGTACTGTCTAGTAATTCATCTGACCTTGTCGATTACTATAATGACATACTCGCCTCATGTCTTGATGAGCTGGCTCCTTTGAGAACCAAATTTGTTTCATTTAGTCATTCCGCACCATGGTACACAATTGAGCTTCACCAAATGAAATCCCGTAAACGCCAGCTTGAAAGACTTTATAAGAAAACCGGTCTAACAGTACATTATCAGATTTATTCTGATTATCTTCAACATTACAAAGACGCTCTTACGGCAGCCCGATCCACTTACTATTCCGAACTCATACATGCTGGATCAACAAATCCTAAGACTCTCTTTTCCACAATAAATAAACTTCTCAAACCAGTTGACAATACTACCAATTCCTTTACAGTTGACAAGTGTAACTCTTACCTCTCATTTTTTCAAACAAAAGTTGAGAATATCCACAATTTTCTGACAGTTTCCCCTGTCATCTCTGTTTCTCCGCCTATCTCATCTCAATTTATTACCCAGCCTCTGTCTCAGTTCTCACCTGTGTCTCTTTTGGACCTATCTGAGATCTTAACAGGGATGCGAAGCTCCACTTGTGTTTTGGATCCTGCTCCATCAAAACTTGTTAAGGGTTGTTTTCCAGTTATCTCATCACTTATCACAGAGATAATCAATTCCTCTCTTAGTTCTGGCTCAGTCCCTCAATCACTCAAATTGGCTGCTGTTACTCCCATACTTAAAAAACCTGGACTTGACTCTAACATTATGAGTAACTTTCGGCCCATTTCCAATCTTCCATTTCTGTCGAAAATACTGGAACGTGTTGTTGCCTCACAGCTCAAAGATCACCTAAATTCCAATAATCTATTTGAATCATTTCAGTCTGGTTTCCGCCCCCAGCACAGCACTGAGTCAGCCCTCCTCAAAGTCACAAATGACCTTCTTCTTTCCTCAGACTCTGGACAAATTAATATTCTCGTCCTCCTTGATCTTACTGCAGCTTTTGACACCATTAATCACTCCATTCTTCTGTCCCGCCTTGAATCCTCTGTCAACATCACTGGTACTGCCCTTTTGTGGTTAAGGTCATATCTCATAAACAGACAACAGTTTGTTAATATCAACAATTGTAGTTCTGCCATTGCTCCACTGTCCCAAGGCGTTCCCCAAGGCTCAGTGTTAGGTCCCCTTTTGTTTATTCTTTATATGCTCCCCCTTGGTGACATCATACGTCGGCATGGTTTACATTTCCACTGCTATGCTGATGATATTCAGCTTTACATCTCCTCCAAATCCATTAATACTGAACTTCACTCCACTCTGACAAATTGCATCACTGAAATGAAATTGTGGATGAAAGCTAATTTCCTCAAATTAAACTGTGAAAAATCAGATATGATCATCGTAGGTCCTACAACCCTGGCAAAAACCACAAAAAATTTTCAAATTACCATTGATAATGACACTTTGTCTCCGTCTTCTAACATCCGAAATCTTGGTGTAATTTTTGATAGCAACCTCTCTTTTGACCGCCATGTAAATCACATCACCAAAACTGCTTTCTTTCATCTAAAAAACATAGCACGTCTACGTCCATCACTCTCCTTTTCTGCCGCCGAAACCTTGATTCATGCTTTTATTACATCCAGAATTGATTATTGCAATAGCATCCTTTATGGTACATCTAACAAAATCCTAAAAAAACTTCAGTATATCCAGAATTCAGCTGCTCGCCTCCTTACTCATACTCGCTCCCGTGATCATATTACACCTGTTCTACAAAAACTTCATTGGCTTCCCGTTGCTCAACGCATTCAATTCAAAATTCTTCTATTCACTCACAAAGCTCTCCATAATCAGGCCCCATCCTACCTCACCGACCTGCTCCATCAGCACATTCCCTCCCGTAGCCTTCGCTCTTCTGAGGCTAACCTACTGTCCATACCCTCTAGGACCAAGCACCGGACCTTCGGTGACAGGGCCTTTTCCATAGCTGCTCCATCTTTATGGAATGCTCTCCCCAAACACCTACGAGATTGTCCTGACCTGTCCAAATTCAAGTCACTTCTCAAAACTCATCTATTCAGAGTGGCATTTAACTTGTAACAACACAAAATAAATGCTTTTATTTTTGCTATTCTTTTTAATAGTTTTTATACTTAGATCACGACAGAAATGTGAAGTCCTAGATCCTAAAACTTGTAAAGTTTTCAGTTTCCTGATTGCATGTAAATCTGTCCTGCTTCTGTCTAATTTTAAGAAATTGTTCTATATTTGTTGTTCTCTCTCATAATTTAGCTAATTTTTAATGAACTGTCTTATGCTGCTCTCTTTGTTTTTATCTTAATTATTCTTGATGTTGATGTACTATTTTGATTTTGTACTATGATTTGTATGGTGTATGTACGTATTTGTTTTGATTATTTGTCTTATGTAAAGCGTCTTTGAGTATCTTGAAAAGCGCTATATAAATAAAATTTATTATTATTATTATTATTATTATTATAATCATATATTCATTATTTTATGGTGTTTATGGTGTTAGTTTAACATGGTTCAAGTCTTTAACCTGCTGAACTTAATACTTATCAGATACTGAACTTAATACTGATCAGATTTGTGGTTAGTCTGGTGCCACCCAGAAACTCAGGGTGCAATACAAGGAAGGAACACACCCTGAGAAGGGCGCCAGTCTATTGTAGAGTAACCACCAATTAGCTACGTTCAAACTGCATGCTGACAGCGCCACACATGGAATGTTGCCATCTAGTGTAAAAAAGATACAACTGTTGGTCCGCTGAACGTAGGGTGGCATAATAACGCAGTTAACTTTAGTCAATATTTAAACTTAAATTACTTGCATGGCATGCTTGTCCTTTGTCTGTTTGGTCTACCTATTCAGGAACATGCTGGTTTGTGAACCTGCACCCCAAGCTGCCCCTGATTTATAACTGTTAAGTGACAGCTGTAAGCTGCAAAGTACTAGCTATAATGCTATAGATATCTTGGGCCATTCTTAAGTGTATATGTATACATATACACACTGTATATACATTTACTGGGCCATTCTTATACTATATAATATAGTAAATTAATGTTATGTTTTATATTCCAATGCAGTGAAGATAACGCACTCCACTTTCCTAAATTTCAAATGAATGGATATAGCATTACTTTTGCTTCAGTGTTGATACATTTTCAGAGAACTGTTTTAGCCAAAGCTAACTGTTATAAAACTAGAAAACAAAACCCCCCTTTAGGTTCTCTCTTCCCACCAAAACCATGCCCCAGAAACAAATGCATTTAGGCTTTCTGACACTATGACAAGTGTCCATGTGTGTGATTTTTTGACCTAATTTTGACATATTTTTTATTTTACCATTTTATTCTGTTTAAAGAGCATGAAACTTGGAAGGAATGGAATGCAGAGTATAGTTCTGGAGAACAGACAGAACTGAAGCAAGGATTTAACAGTGAGTTTTAATGATTGGTTACTGACTTACATGCATTGACATTACATTTACATTTTCAGCATTTAGCGGACGCCTTTATCCAAAGCAACTTACAGTACAATTACAGTATACAATCTGAGCAATTGAGGATTAAGGGCCTTGCTCAAGGGCCCAACAGCAGCAACCTGGCAGTGGTGGGGCTTAAACCAGCGACATTCTGATTACTAGTCCAGTACCATAACCACTAGGCTACTGCTTGCCCTGCAATGTACATGCACGTTTTGTTTTTTTTGTTTTTTTTTATCTGTGGTGATTCTAGATCTAAAATGCCTTTTTTTTTTTTTTTTTTTTTTTTTTCAATGTCATTAGAGTTGTAAATTTTCTGTGTTAAACTAAAATCATTTTAGAATTAAATACATTGTTTGGAAATTAACACCCTATAACAGTAACCAAAACTGTTCATATTATTTATTTATTTATTAGGATTTTAACGTCATGTTTTTACACACTGGCCACATTCATGACAGGAACGGTAGTCACTCACCACACAAGGCTCATCAGTTCACAAGGTTATATCAAACACAGTCTTGGACAATCTAGTGTCTCCAATTCACCTCACCTGCATGTCTTTCGACTGTGGGAGGAAACCGGAGCTCCTGGAGGAAACCCACGCGGACATGGGGAGAACATGCTAACGCCACAAAGAAAGGACCCAGACCGCCCCATCTGGGGATCGAACCCAGGACCTTCTTGCTGTGAGGCAACAGTGCTACCCACTTAGCCACCGTGCCCCCCCAAACTGTTCATATAAAACCATAGGAATTGCCATATAAATAGAAATGAGTGTTTGTATAAAGTCTTCTAAAATTAGTCACTGTTTTTATATCATTTAGTTGTCAAGTGGTCAGTCACCAAACTATCCTGTATTAGAAAATAACAAACTTGGAGCTCACTGTGTTTTTATCTCGTTTATTATAGCACAGTTTTTAGACATTATCTAACAGACAGGTATCTGACAGGTAGGTATAACATCAGCATAAAGTATAGTCTTGGTCTGCTGCTGGTCACCTTTATTTGATATGATATGAGTTTGCAGAGTTTTGGAAAATCACAAATATTGCTTTATCCCTTTATTCACTTACATTATTAGGTCAGCTTCCTAAAAATTACTTACAGAAAAAAAAACTTCACAAGCCCATCATCAAATTGTTTGAATGAAATTCAAATACTACTAAAAAAACTAAAACAAGGGTAAATGCATTTTATTATTTTAATTTAAATTACTTAGAGGCACAAATGTAAATTAAAGGGCTATCCTCCACTTTGCATTTACATATTACATACAACATTCTACCAGAATCTATCAGTTTTAAATTCTGGAACAGAACCACACAAATGTACACACACAAATGTACACACACACACACACAAATGTACACACACACACACACACAAATGTACACACACACAGGTGTTCTCTGTCAAATACTAAACAAGTTGCACAGTGCTGGGCTGTGAGCACGGGTCCTAATATAGAACGTTGGGATCTCATGCCACACTTGAGTGTGCCGGAGCACAATTAGTAGGCCATATTCCTCCTGTTCCTCCTCGCAAAAAGGAGAAGACATCAGCCTTCTGCTGGGTTGATGCTCTTCTGTGGCCCTGCTCAGCTCTCCTTGTGTAACAGCCTGCCTCTTGGTATCTTCTCCATGCTAATGAGACAAGACAAACCATCCTAAAACGGCATGTATGGATTTGCCATCCTAGAGCAGCTGGACTACATGTGCAACCTAAATGTTACCAGTAGTGGCAAGGACACCAGCAAGACACTAAACTGGACAAGAATCAGTTAGGAAGGATAAGGAGAGAGTATATGTCTGTGGCCACCACCTGCAAAGCCATTCCTTTTTGTGGGGGTTGTCTTGCTCTTGGCTCTTCAGTGCACCTGTTGTCACTTATATTTGCACCAAAGCAAATATAATTGATTCACAATCACTAATGTTCCTAACTGGACAGCTTGACATCACTGGAGTGTGATTATTAAGTGTTCCCTTATTTTTTTAGCAGTATATACAGTACAGGCCAAAAGTTTGGACACACCTTCTCATTCAATGCGTTTTCTGTATTTTCATGACTATTTACATTGTAGATTCTCACTGAAGGCATCAAAACTATGAATGAACACATGTGGAGTTATGTACTTAACAAAATAATAACTGAAAACATGTTTTATATTCTAGTTTCTTCAAAATAGCCACCCTTTGCTCTGATTACTGCTTTGCACACTCTTGGCATTCTCTCAATGAGCTTCAAGAGGTAGTCACCTGAAATGGTTTTCCAACAGTCTTGAAGGAGTTCCCAGAGGTGTTTAGCACTTGCTGGCCCCTTTGCCTTCACTCTGCGGTCCAGCTCACCCCAAACCATCTCGATTGGGTTCAGGTCCGGTGACTGTGGAGGCCAAGTCATCTGCCGCAGCACTCCATCACTCTCCTTCTTGGTCAAATAGCCCTTACACAGCCTGGAGGTGTGTTTGGGTTAATTGTCCTGTTGAAAAATAAATGATGGTCCAACTAAACGCAAACCAGATGGGATGGCATGTCGCTGCAGGATGCTGTGGTAGCCATGCTGGTTCAGTGTGCCTTCAATTTTGAATAAATCCCCAACAGTGTCACCAGCAAAACACCCCCACACCATCACAGCTCCTCCTCCATGCTTCACAGTGGGAACCAGGCATGTGGAATCCATCCGTTCACCTTTTCTGCGTCTCACAAAGACACGGCGGTTGGAACCAAAGATCTCAAATTTGGACTCATCAGACCAAAGCACAGATTTCCACTGGTCTAATGTCCATTCCTTGTGTTTTTTTGGCCCAAACAAATCTCTTCTGCTTGTTGCCTCTCCTTAGCAGTGGTTTCCTAGCAGCTATTTGACCATGAAGGCCTGATTTGCACAGTCTCCTCTTAACAGTTGTTCTAGAGATGGGTCTGCTGCTAGAACTCTGTGTGGCATTCAACTGATCTGTGATCTGAGCTGCTGTTAACTTGCGATTTCTGAGGCTGGTGACTCAGATGAACTTGTCCTGAGAAGCAGAGGTGACTCTTGGTCTTCCTTTCCTGGGTCGGTCCTCGTGTGTGCCAGTTTCGCTGTAGCGCTTGATGGTTTTTGTGACTCCACTTGGGGACACATTTAAAGTTTTTGCAATTTTCCGGACTGACTGACCTTCATTTCTTAAAGTAATGATGGCCACTCCTTTTTCTTTAGTTAGCTGATTGGTTCTTGCCATAATATGAATTTTAACAGTTGTCCAATAGGGCTGTCGGCTGTGTAGTAACCTGTCTTCTGCACAACACAACTGATGGTCCCAACCCCATTGATAAAGCAAGAAATTCCACTAATTAACCCTGATAAGGCACACCTGAAAACCATTTCAGGTGACTACCTCTTGAAGCTCATTGAGAGAATGCCAAGAGTGTGCAAAGCAGTAATCAGAGCAAAGGGTGGCTATTTTGAAGAAACTAGAATATAAAACATGTTTTCAGTTATTTCACCTTTTTTTGTTAAGTACATAATTCCACATGTGTTCATTCATAGTTTTGATGCCTTCAGTGAGAATCTACAATGTAAATAGTCATGAAAATACAGAAAACGCATTGAATGAGAAGGTGTCCAAACTTTTGGCCTGTACTGTACATACACACATATAGTCCTGTGAAGCTGTATCTGCCCCTCCAAAGTTCTTAGAATTTTGCATATTTGTTACATGAATATATTTTAGATCACCAAATTACTTTTAAAATAAGGCAAGTAAACACAAATGCATTTTTTTAAGTAGAGATGTGAAACAAAGTCACTGAAATCTTCCAGTCTGGAAAGGGTGGATGGTCTACCAACATTGTACCAAAACACATCAATGACTCATCCCAGAACCTAAATAAGTTAAGATAAGTCTAAGATTAGTGTACACGATTCCACAATAAGAAAGACACTCGATAACATGTCATCCATATGGTGCCAACCACTGCTAACCAAAAATAACACAAACACATGTCATGCCTACCAAAAAACTGAGTCGAAACAAAATTAAGGTTTTGGAGTAAGCAAGTCGAGATCCTGACTTGAATCCCATTGAGATGCTGTGGAGACCTCAAACAGGCAGTTCATGCTGGAAAACCCTGTAATGTAGCTAAATTTAAATGTATACACAATATATGCCTGATTTTATCTTTCTGCACTACTGCAGCCCCACCCTGGCCGAAAAGGCTGTACCTAGCACATGATCCTTCCGTAGTGTGTGTAGTGCCAACAGCTTCTTTTCACCTGCCCGGGGCAGATTCACACAGGGATCACTATCACGTACAAAGTCACAAAATGATCTCCATCATCCCCCATCTGTGTGCAAATGCCATTAACCAGCCAGCAGACGTCATAGTTGCAGCAGCAATGAGGAATCCCTTCAATCCTAAAAACCAATCATGTCTGAGACATTAACCAGTGTCATTAGTCTGTGTGGGGGTGGCCAGCCGGCCGATAACAGAGCTGAGATTTAAACTTGAGAGCTCGAGGTCTCAGCACTGATGGGCTAGTGCTGTTGTTGTTTTTATCTTATAATAAGTTGAAAGATCTGAAACATTTAATTGTGACAAATTAGCTAGTGGAAGAAATCAAGTAGGAGCAAATACTCTCAAAGCACTATATATTACATTCATTCATACATGAATACAGTAAATACTTTTCTTACACACATTATTTACATGCACAGTTTTCTAGTCTCTATTACATTAGAATCAGGTTAGAATGAGCACAGCTTTTTGTGTATAATCAGACTAATAAAGCTGTAATCAGTATCTGCTTAAATGGCTAATCGTGAATAAACCCTCAGCTCAATTTTCTGTTTCTGCTTCAGTTGAAAAAGCCACTGGTTGAAAAAAATACATTGATTTTAAGAATTTTGTTGTGATATTTTAATAATATTATATTAAATTAATCAAAAATAATGTAATTTATCAAGAGTAATGTAATTATAAGAATTAGCCTTAATAATATTTCAAAAATAAGGTCATAATGCTTCAGTAATAAAGTCTTAGGTCAGGAGGTTGGGCTCTATGTAGAAGATGAAAAGAGATGTAACATAAGAGGCAATTTGTCTGTGTTTTTCGTAAAGAGCACAATTTCTTTCCGACTGCCTCTTTTCACCTGCACGAGGCGAGGTCATATGCAGATCAGCTTTGTGTATGGAGAGCCACACCCTGATCAACGCATTATCCCTCAACTATGTGCAGGCGCCATCAATCAGTCAGCAGAGGTCGTAATTGCTTCAGTTTTGAGGAGTTCACTATCTGGGTCCCATCCTGTATAAACAACAGCCAATCGTTGTTCATGTAAGCGCCCAGCCGATGAGTTCAAAATGTCAGCTCTGGTGTGCAAACATGTTTTACCGCTGCACCACCTGAGCACCAAGAGCACAATTTCTTACACAACCCGTTCAGTATTTTAATCCTCTGCTGAAGTGCTGGAAGAAAATGTATTTTCTTTTTTTGTGCAACCACCACTGATGTATACCTTCAACAAATCCACAGTACTCCACACACTGGAAAACAACCACTGGACAGCATGCCAATCTAGTTACAGACATAATCCATCTACTGACATTTTTGAGGTTGTGAAGATACCATAATAGAAAAACATTATGCGGACATAAGCTGAACATGCCTATGTTGTAATAGACTGGGCAAAAGCGGTGTGGCAACAACAGTACCTACTGCACCACTAGTTTAAGTTATGAATAATTATAAAATATAGATATATTTTAATTTAGATATTTGATACTTGTAACAGTAGAATAAATTATGCTATTATTGCTCTTTTTTTTAAACAAGTGGCTCTACAAAGCTGTCTAACTGTAGGATATTCTGATAAACAACCGTTTCAATAGTGTATTAACTTATGAACCAGAAAAGCATTGCACAGTCACAAGTAAAAGAGGAAAAAAATATACCACCTTCCTAAAATCAGAGACTTTACAAGTTTCACCAAACATAACACTAAAAGTAACAACAGAAGTGCAGAGCCTACGACCACAGATAATACAACATATCTAAGTAAACAAGTGCATTGCTAGAAACATGGATGGTAAACTCCACAGAAAAGACTCCCACTTCCAAAAAGTTCATTTAAAAGAGTTTCTTTCTACTGTCAATTCTATTACAATGCACTGTGGAAAATACAATGTTAAGATTACACAATACTGCACAAATAAAATCCAAAAAACAGACGTTACTTTTTCACCATACCACGTCTAATTCCTCTAAGGACCAATAGAGGCCCAAGGCTTGTTGAGACGACATTTGGGAATCTAAACTAATATTACTGGTTCCTAATCAAATGACAAAAAATCCTCCAGCCAATAAAAGCTATCACATGCATTGTTAAAAAAATCTGTGCAGTTTCTTTTTAACTGTACTTGATTGTTAATACATCTAACACTCAAGTAACAATGCCACAGTGGCCTTGGCTCACTCACATATGCAACACACACACACTACACCTTTCAGTTTGTTTTTGGCACAAATCATACTTTGATACAAAGAACAGAAAAATTAAAAACTTAAAACTGTAAAGTCAAACTGTGCTCTCTTATTCAAAACCAGCTTCTTTGTATTTCTAAATGAATACAAGACACAAATCTGGTCCTTACAATTACAAACTGAACAGTGCTGGGGAAGCCAAATTAGCGTGTTGACTTATGTCAATTGTGGTTTTATTTTATTAGTTTGTAGCCTAAAATTTAAAGACTGATGTATACAGCGAGCAAATTATCCCAACTGAAAGCATTTCCCAGTAAAAAGCTAAATCAGTCATGGAAATGCAGTATTGGTAATGAAGGCTAAGCGTGTTGTAACTATAAATGCTACCAGAGGCAGGTTATTAGTGCAAGTGCCTTAAATATTCTTGGTATACAGTTTAAATTACTAGAAATCAGAGATTGTCAAAGTTCTTTGAGCACTGATGCTATGGCTATTTTTCCTGGTTTCCTCACAAAGTTATAATATATAACTCAGCTGGACAGTGAAATGCTAGTGATGCAATGAAAAAGCAACAATTATTGCATTTGCTCCATGGAAATGTTCAGTAAAATAAATGTTCCATAACTACATGCACACACAAACACATCACAACTAACTCTCACAAAAAACAAATAAATACTTCACCTAACTATCTGGAACATCCTACAACTGTTTAATATTGATTCAGTCTGCCACTTTTGAAGCCAGTAAAATTAATATGAGGAATTATGAATGGGCAACCGTATGCTTGTGTATAATTGAGTCACCCCTTGGACTGCTGCCATCCCATGATATGAAAGTGTAGCTTATAATGTGATGCTTTTGGTCTAATATTACTTTAGACTCATATCTGGCTGGGAGTCATTGTAGCAAATTGTGGAGACATCAACCCTGTCTGTTGCAAAAAAAAAAAAAGGTGGTGGCAGACCGTCACAGTGCACCCTGTAAAATACAATTTCTTCAAAGAAAAACATAATAAATGGCAGATAATATAGGTACACACACTGCTACATACAACTTTTGCTGATATTACACAGCTTTCGCGTAACATAACAAGCATGGAAGATACACACTTACGAAGAATTTCACAAAGAAAGGACAGCAAGATTCAGTAAGCACGATATAGAGTTGGTATGCTTGTTTGTGCTTGGCCTGCTGCAATTTTTTGTCCTGTCACAGGTGATCTCCTCTGGTTCGGTCAACAAAGGTGCACAGTCTCTTCTGAAACTTTACAGTTCCTCATCAAGCCATTAATCAAATCATAGTCAATACTATTCAAATACAGCTAGGGCAGCAGGTGAGTTTATGAGTAGATGGTGATAACCTCCTGACCACCACCTCGCACCAACAGGACCCTGTTGAAACCCTCTAACAAAACCTCCAGGAACTCCATATCTAAGGCATACTGGTTAAGGATTAAAATATTCAAGATCGATAGACAGATTCCTTTTCTAGCTTGGCAAAACTAAACATTACTTTCTTAATTCATTCATGCAGTGAACTGAATTGATTTATGTATGCCACAATGAAATGTAAAACATTCAAAATCATTAAGAAATCTCATTCACCGATTTGTATGAATTCTAGAAGCTGTTGATTAGCTAAGTCATGTTCAGTTTCTTATATTTGCTTCTTTAGTTATGCACTGTTATGATGTGAATGTGTCTAACATAACAGAGGTGTTAAGAAAGACCAAGGGGTTTGAAATGCTACTCATAACTTATGTTATTAAGGCAGCCCAGAAAGACACATAAAGGAGTCACAAACTGATGATGTGAGGTAAACTGAATGACACCACATTTTTAAAGCATGATGGATCCGGCAGCAATCTCTGTCTTGTTTCCTCTCTGTGATCTTCTTTATGATTTATTTAGACTTAACTATACTGACCCTTTAGCCAATCAATGTCAACTGGTAAAAAAATAAAAAATGAAAAAAAGAGTGGGCAGACCATAAATTAAGAGGATTTCCAGAGAAGGTGGCACTTCAGTATTACAGAACATCAGGAGTTTAGAGCTGGATGCTCATCTCCATTAGCAGGCAAAGCCGTCTGAGCCAAGGTGCACTGAAGCTGAATGGTTCTGTCCTATAGTGCTGTGAAACTTAAATCTTTTGCATAATCAAACTAAATTTAAAATTAGACAAAGATTCTAAAGAGATTCCAATACAGATACAAAACAAAATCACTGCAATCTGCCAGTCTGGAAAGAGTTACAAAGCCATTGCTAGGGCTCTGGGACTCCAGGGAACCAAATTATCTACAGATGTAGAAAACTAGAGTTGAACATTTGAAACATTTAAAACTGACTAGCAAAAATAAAAGAAATTGGGTGAGGGGCAAATACTTTTTCACAGCCCAGTATATATTCCTTACATTACTTTTCTATGAAAGGATACAGTTTTCATCTCCTCCACGGTTCTTAGGTGGTCCAGGCATGTTAAGGAGGACAAGCTGGGCACCTTGTGATTTGTTCAACACCACCTCATTTAGTTTCACTGCTGTATGCATGCGTCGCACATTTGCCTGGTTGCTGTTTTAAAGAAGCATGAAGATATTATTATTAAAAGACTGAGCTCTGAAAAGTTCTGAGAATGGATGATAAACTAAAGATGCAGAATACAGGGAAATAAACAAGCTGGGCTTTGAGCACTGTTTACCTTAGGCAAAGAATTAAAACCATTTTAAGGGTTCCTATAAGAGATAATAAGGCTGAATTGCTAATAAGCTGATAAGTACAACTGTGTGTTTAATTGCTGAAAAAAGAAGAAGAAGAAATAAGAATGCTCAACTCTGGAGTACTGCTATTTACTGTGGCCCTTCAAGACTGATCTCTGGCATCCTTGCCTAAGGTTAAAAATGCTTAAAGCCATAGCAGGTAGGACACGGATGCAAATTTTGGTGATAACCGACCACCTTAAGTTGACAATTAACTGTTAACTGACAATTATATAATGCCCCATTAAAATATAAACATATCACCAAATTTCATATCAACAAGTCTTCATGCTTTACTGATAAAAAACAGTGTAATATAGTTAATGTGGCAGTAATCTAGGACTAAAACATAAATGGCATAAGCAGAACCAGCTCAGCATTCAGAATGAAGATTTTACATTCTGAGTCGGCAATGAACAATTCATTACACTAAATAAACATGCCAGTAAAAGAAGAGATAAAGTCGGTATAATTAAGGTATTTCTGACAACATTAGTGCAGTTATTATAACAACTAGATGAATAGATTCAATAAGAAGAACAATGAATGAGCCATTAAGAAGCCTGAAGATTAAAACAGAATACAGAATGTTCTGGAAAAACAATATTCATGTGGTCGTCAAGAGTTGAAATTAACTTGACAGCACCTTATTAATAATAATACCTTTATAAAGGTATGCTAAATAAATTATGCTAAATATCCACTTAATTTTTGAAAAAAAAAAAGGTTACACACAGATCCACATGTGCAGAGTTTAACAAGCAGTTTGACCCCATACTGACATGAAACAGCTTCAGTTTTGGTGCCCAGCTGACCGGAGGCAATGCAGAGTTTTGAACCGACGAGTTCAGAATCTCGGCATTGGTGTGCTAGCGGAATATCCCGCTGCGCCACCTGGGCACCCTAAATTACATTTTTAACTGACAGCATTAATTTAACAATGACATCGTGGTTGGTTATCAGTTGACATGCCTAGTAGGATCCAATAGACATTCTGCAGAGGTATAGAAATTGCTTCTATTTTTTTTTATTATTTTTTTTTTATCTATTTTTTCCCCACTTTCTTTTCCCCCAACTTTTATCCCCATTCTAGTCGTGTCCAATTACCCTGAATGCGTCCCCTATACTGATTCGACCCTTTGCCGCTGACTGTTGCCACTCAACTGACTTGCACCCCCTCCAGCACGCAATCAGTACAGCCTGCATTTTTCACCTGCACGAGCCAAGTTCATACACCGAGAGACACTGCGCACGGAGGGTCACACCCCCCTCAATGTTATTCCTCAGCCCTGTGCAGGCGCCGCAGTTGCACCAACTATGAGGACCTATGCTCCGACTCTACCCCTAAGCCCCTGAACAACAGCCAAACTTTGTTCATACTGCCGCCCAACCCAGTCGGAAAGGTAGAGCTGAGTTTCGATACGATGCATCTAGAAACCCAACTCTGGTGAGCTAGCGTACTTTACCGCTGCGCCACCTGAGTGGCTTAGAAATTGCTTTATTTAACTGGTATAGTATCACGCCACATAAATAAAAGTGAATAAAATATTTAATTTGTAGTGAATATTATTTTGACTGTCCCCATATTCATACCCCTTACCCCTTATTCTCTGGTATCAGTACTCCTAAATACAGAATTAAGCTAGAACACAAAACATGCAATTTAACATACAACTTTAGCTCAAATTGAAAATAATTTGTACTCTTAAGCTTCTTTTATTTCCATAAATCATAAACAAAACCTAATTTGGTTAGTGTGCATAGCACTAAATGATGGTAAGTAAAGCAGGACATGCGCATAGACTAGATGCAAATTAAAATAAAGCACAGTTTTACAAGACTCAATCAAAATAAACATGCTTTTCATTGCAACCTGGTGTCAATTTCACACCCCACACTCCCATAAATACAATGAAAGTCCTATAATTACTATGACATAGAGATTACTCTCAAATGTTTTATCTATTTAGAACTTTTCAGATATTCTCAAACAGTAACAAAGGAGATAACACCAGGTTTTGTTGTGTGAAAAGCACATATTTTTTGACTGACCAAAAACTACATAAATTACGCTACTAAATATTATTACAGCTCTACAAAGCATGCATGTATACACAAAAGCATACATTGCGATTATACTGGCTACAGACTAAATGACTGCTACAACACACAGACACATGGCCTACAATCAAAAGAAAGTGAACTTACAGACTCTCCCACTCTCTGAAAGGAGGAAAATGGCACAAAACAACAAAGACGGACTTAGACGTTAATGCAAACCCCTCATAAGGATATGCCAAACATCCTAGCAAAACCACATGTTAAAATGCCTAATGCTATTTACTAAGCAGCTTTGAGGTTTATTTAATAAATACCAAGGACTGCATAATTTATTCAATATACATATAGTTACATTGTCTATAACAGGTTATAGACAAAGCTACAATAGAGCAGTATTAATCAAAAAATGTAATTATCACAATATTAGTTTTTACTAAACACAATGTTGTTTAACACAATGTTTGGTGTCAGACATTTCTTAAATTTTTTTTTACGCACTGTTTTTGCCATAGATAATGCACACACATTTCTCTTAAAACCAGAATCAAAATCTTAAAAAAGCAAAAAATATAGTCTGGAAATCTAGTTTTATGCAAACTGTTATTAATATGTTTATTTAACCCAATAATTAAATCTAACAATGTTGTGAAGATTAACAATGTTGTTTGAAGGATATGAAGATTTGTGCATGTATAGACTTATCATTATGTTACCTTCTTATTATTACTGAAGTAACAATAAACCAAATGTTGGACACCAAACATGCCTTTTTTATGAGATTAAGTAAAAAAACATTGTTTAAACTGGATTTTTTTTTAAATTGTCCTTTTACCAAAACTATATATACAAACCCAATTTCCAGAAAAGTTAGAATATTTTGCTAAATGCAATAAAAAGAAGAATCTGTGATTTGTTAATTCCCTTAAATTTTTATTTAACTTGATAAAAGGAGAAAGATTTCCAATGTTTTTACTAATCAACTAAATTGTATTTTGAGTTAGTGTTTCTGCATAGAATCAATGTTTGGCTGTCTATTTTTGTAATAAGGGTTTTGGGTTGCATTTCTTGATGCAGTGGTGGACTGTGTTAAGGGACAACAGTTTTCTGAAGTACAATTGAGTCCATGTGGCTTTATTTATCACAGTAGCACGACAGGTTATTACGCAATGTTGTCTGATGGTTCGGAGACCATGCACATTCAGTAGTGGTTTCCGTTCTTGCCTTACACGAACTAAAAATTCTCCAGATTACCTGAATCTTTTCACAATATTATGTACGGTGGATGGTAAATTAACTAAATTATTTGCAATCTTGCATTAAGAAATGTTCTTTTTGAACTAACTGACAATTCTCTCATGAAGTTTGGAATACATCATTGGTTTGATGAAGCCTCATTTTATACCCAACCATGATTCCCTCACCAGTTACCAATTCACCTGTTTATTGTGGAATGTTTCAAATCACTGAAACTTCAAGATTCTGTCATCTTTTCATGCTTATTTTGCCTTTGTCACAACTTTTTGCGAGTGTGTGCAGGCATCAAATTCTAAATTTGTCATTAATTACAAACTACAATGAAGTTGATCAGTAAAACACTGGAATAGTCTACTTTTTAATTTTGTCATTTAAATAAAGATTTAAATAATTATTTTCTTTTTATAAATGACATTCTACAAAATATCCCAACTTTTCTGGTTTATACATTATTAAATGCAGTGAAGAAATTTGGGAAAAGTTACATGAAAAAGTTATTTCTAAATATTATTTGTTATGTAAAATCTAAATTATTAAAGTCATTACAGTACTAGTGTTTATTATTCTTATAATTAAGGATGTTGGCTGTATGAAGGTATATTAAGAAACACTGAGACAGGACACATGATGAGATCATGACCGTTAGTCCAGACAATGTGCTTACACACTGGGCCATGCTGTTCAACATTAATGGCTTTGATATTATACAACCAGCACATGTACATTTCATGCAGGTTGCGCCCTTCAAAACATAAAAACCCAACATGCAAACTTCTTTCATATCAGTGCTGATAAATCTTAACTATTTTCATTTTTTTGTTATGTAAATTAACCAGTGAGTACAAAAAGAATATTGTGAATACTGAATAGCTGGGATTAAGGTCAACCAGAGTCTCTGGAGTTTTAGGGTGCAAATGCACCTTTGGCAGGGTGGGGGCCTATTAAAGAGCATCACACACATTTACACCTAGAGGGCAATTTAGAGCAGGCAAGTTAGAGGACTGGAATGGCCCCCAAGAAACCTAATGGAAAAACCAGGGAGGGTTGCCAAACTCCTCACAGACAGTGACCTAGAGGCAAAAATCAAACCCTCGAAGGCACCCTGACTGTCTGCTACATCAAATACAGGTCTGTTCCATATTTAAATTAGTGGACCTTTAAAAAAAAAATAGCAGATATTCTTATTAAGCTATAATATATTGTAGATGCTAATACAGATGCTTTTGGTGGTTGTTAAATGTTTAGCCTTGGGTTGTACCACAAGTAATACCTACAACCAATTAATGACATTTATCAATGATTTATACATCAAATTTAAATAAATCATTTCAGTTTGGGCTTCATTTTGAATGGTTCATTTTTCAAGTGTGTAGTGTGTGTACTCACGGTTTCATATTGAAAATATCCTGCACACCCATGTTGGCAGTATGCTCTCGGTTTCGATGGCGCTCATTGAAGAACTTCTCTTTGGTCCAGGTCATGTGGACCCGGTCAGGAGTGGCATCAGCCTTATCGTTTATAGCAGCATGGGATGCTGTGTTCTTATCATGAATTAGCTGAGCCTAAAAAAATATTAAAACATTAAATTAGTTCACCTAGACCAGTAATTAAATATTTTTTTAAAAGCTATTAGTGAGTGAAGTCTTCAGGAAGATGTGCTCCCTTTGGGATTGTACATTTCTATAAAGTTTTTTATTTTCTCTTCTTTATCTTAGTGAGTTTTCCCCACTGTTATCTTTGGATTAATATGATGACACATTAAAAATAAAACAGAAAAAATAAAGAAAGTAATGGTCTGTGGACTACACTGACCAGCCTATATATTAATAAATCCGTCTGTGACACAGAAAATGCTTCCTTATTAATAAATGCCACATAATTTCAATTTATTTTTAACTGGAATCATTGTCAAGTGACATTTGCATCAAACTTTTGGCCCATTTGAATTGATATTAACTTTGATAAACTTATTTTTTTTCCCCAATTCGGACCTATGATCCGACTTTCTTACCCTCTAACCCTGAACAACAGCCAATCATCGTTCATGCTGCCGCCCAGCCCAGTCGGAAAGGCAGAGCTGAGATTCGATACGATGTATTCGAAACCCCAACTCTGGTGCGCTAACGTACTTTTACCGCTGTGCCACCTGAGTGGCTAACTTTGGTAAACATTGACTGGAAAATCTGTGCTATAAACAAATACCAAGCCCTCTTTGTTGAGCTGACAAATATAGCTTGCTGGCTAATCAATTAAACACACATAGACCGTATATCAATGTATTAGTTTATAAAATAAGACCTTATTCAGAATACCATTTTAAATTAAAATCTACAGACAAAAGTCTGTTACTGCAAACAGCACCAGGCACCACATTTATGTGCCAAATTTATTATGCTCAGTTTTGGAAAGCTACATTTGCTTTAGCTCTCGTCAGTGAAAGATAACACATCACTAGCACGCAGTATACAGTGCATACAGTGTTGCCATCTACTGGATGTATTTTGCACTACAAAAGCAAAAACAAAATAAGCTAGAGTAAACTGCTAACGGGCTACATTAAAAACTACACTAAATCCTACTAAATATTTATTAATAAAAGCTGAAGTTGACCCTTTTATAAGAATAGTGTCATAGTGTAAGTATGTTTTAGTTGGATGGCACAGAGCTATAAAGACAACGCCACAGAGCTACAGGGCCCATGCTACATGGGATTAACCTTTCCTTCCAGTCATAGTTCAGGCACTATAGTTTCCTTCTACCTCTTAAAATTATGCAAAGGGGGAGTTATGTGAGTGATTAAGTAAATGGAATAGGATCTAGTACCCTGTAATGAATAGGCATTCTGTCAAGGCTGTATTCCTGCCTTGAACCTTGTGTTTCCAGTTGTGCCAGAGGCAGCTCAATTCTGATTAGAATGAAGCAGATTTTAAAGATGCCACAATGAATGAATGTTTTGTGCAATAATTTTGTATTAAGGTAGGCTGGTGTTTGCTACATAGGCAAAATTTACCTGAAACATGACAAGGCACTGCCAAAAACAATGAATAGCACGGTTTTATAAAAACAACTATACAGTAAACCCTTTATGTTTTATAGGACTGACAGTTTTAACACATACTATTGGTATTAAACATGCATTATTAGATGATGCAAGCCTGCATGCAGCATGATGCACATTTGTGAATGAACTGTAAATGAAGTGGGGTCAAAAAATAAACTAGCATTACCTGTTTTAGCTTAGTATATCTGTCTGTAGTAAAGGTGTTGCTTAATAATATGGGGTGAAAGGAAAGAGGAAGACTATTTGTGTTTACAAGGAAGTCACAAGGAGGCAGAGGTGACTGTACACGGTCTCAGTGGTGCATGCTTAATGGGAGAAGTCACAGTTACAGACCTACATGAAATCAAGCAACAGAGAGCCTCGGGGTAAAGGTCTACATTAAATACGTTTATCTGAAGTGCTTTAATTTGATGTAGGGCTCTCTGTACTTGTTTGTGGCTCTGTAACTGTGGGTGCTGGATCCAGGGTGTTGGTCTCAGAGGCACGGTTTTCCTATCCACTACCTCATTTTCCTGTTCGTCCTCCAGAACAGCGCCCTGGTTACTTGAGCCAGCGCTCAGGGCCCTAGAGTGGTTCTTCCTCCGAATGGAACTACGAGATTCATCAGTGATGCTCTGAATCTGAGGGGGAGTATGTGCCAGTCCCCATGGAAGCAGCAATACAGAAGATAAAGGGCCATAAGTCATACTGTGACATAATAATGTGCAATAGCGATCCTTCCTGGGTCATGTAATGTTTTCACAAAGATACAATCAGTGCATGTTATTTCATTTTAATAACATAATAATAATCCAAAACTAAATACCCATGACATCATTTACATTTTTGGTAAGCAGTAATAAAATTAGATACGTAAACACATACTATGCAAAGTATAAAGAAGCACAATATTGTTCTGTTAATTTTATGAGTTACAATGAGCTATCTACAGCCAGCGAGTTGAAGCGGTCCCATAATTAATATTGATATATAACCGCTGATATGTTAGAACTGCAATTAATGCCCTTGAGTGCAACCACACCATCAATATTAAATCTCAATAACAAAGTAAGGGCAACATTACCTCTCTATTACGCTCAGTCCTGGAAAGCTGCATCTGCTTCAGCATCTGAGAGCGCTGCTCCATTACCAGCGTCTTCTCATAAGTGAAAGCTGAGATATCGCTATCATGCTGTATTCACAAACACACAAGAGAACATTAAGACAAGTGACACAAAATTTCAAAATGAATTTAGTTCAGGGTTTGTATTACCACTGCACTGTGGCAATAATGCATACAGAAGTATGACTGAGTGATATTTACATTAATGGTGAGAAAGGGTGACTGCTTTTTCATATTTTTCCATTATATACAATCTTCAAAAAACAAAGGGAGTGAAACTAAATACTAATACAAATGATTAATTTTCTAGCAACTGAAATGGGAAAGTAGGAAAATCAATGATCAATTCCCAGCTTAGGAAATTAAACCCAGCCCACTACCACTGAGATCCAGAGATCTGGGGTTCAAATCTCAGCGGTGCTATCAGTTATTAAACAAAAATTAAGACAAACGTTCAGAGTTTTCACCTAAACAAAATAGCTTATGTTTATAGCAAAATTCAAATCTTCTTTATAAATCATTGTTTTATTACACAAGCTGCATGTACACTTACTGCAACTTACCATTTCTACAACCTCAACCTCGGCATCCAGTCGAAGATGATACAAAAACATCTGCAGATCTTTCTTCATTTGAATGCTGTTATCATCCATTTGAGCCACAGTAAATATGCGCATTTTACACTTTCGCCACATCTAACAGGGATACCAATAGAAAAACAACAGAGATATGGGAAAAGAATTACAAATGAAAAAAATACAACATTTATGAAATGACCTCTACACCAAAGAATAGAGAATTCACCATGTTATATTTCACTTTTTTCAGCAACACCAATTATTTGTTTATTTTACATTTATGTGGATTGATTATTGATTAAATAAATAGTTTTAAAAAAGAAAATATTCATAATTTATTCAAGTACAACAGCATCATTTACTGAGTGTAATAATATTTAATAAAGTATATGCTAATTTCTGGTAAATCATACATCAAATAATCATAAACCACAATTTTTTTAAACACATATTAAAAGTCCATATTAAAGCTAAATAGCAAACAACAGGCACTGTACTGAACACTCGGGAAACTTTGTACTGTAATTACTGTTTACCTTGTGCTGTCGGAGTAGAAAGGGCAGCAGCATGAGCATTCCTCCATCATGAACTACCCACCACACATCTATAGTGCCCTCACGTAGCCTTTCCTGTTGAGGAAAGTCATCTATATTCTTAGCCACCAGCAAAGCCTGGTGTGCTGCTGTGGTCTCTCGTATAGTCTCTGAGGAACAGGGTAGGAAAGCATGTTTTTAGTCTAGAATTTTTGATGTCAGCAATTTAATGATCATACTATTAATAAATGGACATGTTTAAATGTTTAAGCATTTCATCAATTAATTTATTCATGATCTTTTCTTTTAGTACATTTAGAGTCATGGAGGTTTAAGAATTTATATATAAAAATACTTTTTTTTAAAAGATACTAACCAATAAAGTTTTTCCATGAAAGAGGGTCGTTGGACTGTTTCCAGGAGCTTGGCCAAGCCATCAGCACCGTGTTGTGTTTCATGCCACCAAGACCAGCCGACTGAATCAGGTGGGACATACCATCACGTAGGTTGGATGTGACCACCACATGGCAGAAGCCCTTGGTTTTTTCTCCAGCCATGGCTGTTTTAATGTTCTACAAATGCAAAACAATACTAATTTAGGTTTATTAAATTGTTGATGCAATATTTCAGCCAGCACATCGGTCATCCTACATAATAATTCATAGACCACTGCTGCAGGCCCATAACAATCAATAACACAAACAATGTCTACGGAAGTGTGTCCTCCCTGTCGCTGTTTAAAGACTAGCTTTTGGTGATTTATTGGGATTTCTGTGAGCGGGCATAACATTTTTACTGGATGAATGAAGATTAAGAACATCCTTTCAGCTAAGCCACACGAGTATTTCTGGTAAGTGACTAAAAAAACGACAAACTGACTGACACAAGACAAGACCTTTTTTATAAGAATCTTTTTTATAAAATCAATTATATGCATCCAACTTTGCTGGCAGCAGTTTAAAATAAGGCCCCAGTAGTATGCTGCTTTTTACTGAGCACTTAACTGTGGAAGCACTTCTGTAAGTTACTCTGTATAAGAGTGTCTGCTAAATGTGGAAATTATAAGAGTAAATGTAAATGCTGCTACTGTGCAAAAACTGAGGTCCATAAAGACGTTTGGTGTGTAGGACCTGCGTTAAACCCAATAAGGATGAAATAAAAAAATTAAAATGTGAACTACAAGAGCCAGGCTTTCTTGTCCAATGTCAGTACCCTTACAAACCATAACAAATATTCTTTGGACTAAATGGGCCAAATTCCCCACAGACACACTTCAAAATATTGTGGAAAGCCCTCCCAGAGGCTTCAAGTTAACTCCAAGTTAATGCTAATGGTATTACCAACAAGCTGATCATTTACATTTTCTGCATTTAGCAGACACTCTTATTCAGAGCGACTTACAGAAGTGCTTCCATAGTAAACATTAACTTACTCTAGTTTAAGTAGATAACAGTCCAAGAATATAAATCTGCTGAAACTCTGTTAGAAACAAAGTGTGCTTTTTTTTTCTTTTTTTTTGAGGAAGAAATGAATAAGAGAGTTAGTTAGTAAGTACATGTTAGCTTAAGTGCTTAGTAAATAGGTGGGTTTTAAATCACCTTTTGAAGACAATGAAAGACTCAAGATGTTCTGACAGACAATGGAAGTTCGTTTCACCACTTGGGTGCAAGTACGGAGAAGAGCATTGATGCATGTCTTCCTCGAGTTCTGGGTGGAGGATCAAGTCGAGCAAGACTAGTTGCATGGTACAGACCGGGGTTTAAATAGACCTCGAAGGTAGCTTTGGGCTGGTCCATTCTTGGCTTTGTAGGCAAGCATCAGTGTTTTAAACTAAATGCGTGCGGCTACAGGAAGCCAGTAAGAGAACACAGCAGTGGTGTGGATCATGAACATAAACACATACTTTTAGCCATTTATTGTAGCTGTTTAAAAATTTTGTATTGGCAGAAAATATAATTTAGAGCTGAAAGCTGTTATTTCTTTTTAGTGCCACTAGGTGTAAGTATATGTCCAGCTTTAGACTAAGACTACGTCAGTCTCATAAAACAACAGTCAAACAAAGTTTGATTTAGCTAACGTAGGATTTATTGTCAAGGGTCAATGTTGTTTTATTAGTTATTTTATTTTGTTATACATCCAATTATCATGATATGTAATGTATGTCTAAAATTCCTCTGTTTAGTGGGCTCCATCAAAATATCTATAAAATTTTACTTACATGTATGTATGTTTGAACTTCTAATCAAAGCTATTACGATTTTTTACGATTACTTATTAGTTTTTGTATTATTTTAATATACTTCATATTATTCAGTTACTAATATTTCAATACCCCCACCTTAATTGTTAAATGAATGCTACCATATTTGTGGTAATGTGGTATCAACAGGAACAATTTTACACTACAGGCACTGCAACAACGTACAAACACTTTCTAAAAATGCAATAAAAACTGAAATCTGTAATTTGTTAATTAGCTTGAACCTTTATTTGCCAGACAAAAGAACAAAGAAAAGATTTTCAGTCATTTTAATGACAAACTCAATTCTCTTTGTTAAATGTAGAAATTAATGCCTGCAGCACACTCAAAAAAGCTGGGACTAAATCTTATTTACTACTGGGTCACATCACCTTTACTTTTAATTATACTTTTTATTTGTTTATGTACTAAAGATAGTAATGGTTGCAGTTCTGCAAGTGGAAGTTTTACCCATTCTTATGTGGTCACCATTGTCTGATTCATCTCTTCATGATGTGCCATACAATTTCAATAAGAGACAGATCTGGACTGCAGGCAGGGAGTTTCTGAGCAAAATTAAGACAGACACAGACTGTTTTAAGTGACTTTTCAAGTCTATCATGGTAGCATGACCGTGTAAACCAGTCATGGTGGCGTGACAGTAGCATGACAATTTCTCAAACAATACTGACTGAGGGCTTGATGGTCAAGCACATTTAGCAGCAGTATTTGCCCTTTAACACAGGTTTGTAAGTTAATTCAAACCACAACCCACACTTGCTTACAAAGACTAAGCCTTCGGTGGATGCTCTATTTATACTTAATCTTGATGACCTCACATTACCAGTTAAACTGCTAATTGTAGAACCTTCCAGAACAGTGTTACTTGTATAACTTTAGTCTTATTTTGCTTCTGACTCAACTTTAAGTGTTTCAGATGTCACATTCTATTGTTTTATATATTTACAAAACAATTAGGTTTGTCTGAAAATGTTCTACTTTTATCAGTCAAATAAAAGTTTGAGTAATTAGTTTTTAGTTTTTATTGCATTTTTAGAAAGTGTCCCAACTTTTCTAGAAATGTTTGTATAAACCAAGAATTAGTATTTGTTCCAACAAAACTTTATAAATTAGGTTTTATTTGGTACATAAGTACTTTTTTCATTTCATTTTTATCAACTTCTTTATCCTGGTCAGGGTCGTGGTGGGTCTGGATCCCCTTGGAACCCCTGGCTGCAAGGCAGGAATACCCTGGACAGGGTGCCAATCCATTGCAGGGTTTCTGCCACCCTAATACACAGCTATTCATGTCTGAATAGATGCCTGGCCGTCCGATTTAAAACTGGATCTCAATTGTGGTGGGTTAGCATAACAGACTGCTGCACCACCCATCTTACATAAGTAATTGTTAGTAAAATCTGGAGGTTATATTGCATAACACCAGCAGTTGTGCAATACAGCCCTTAAGTAAACTGAGAGCTGAAGTTTTACCTCTTCTGCTTTTTTGGCCTCGTTGTCCTTGGTGAGGTAGGTACCTTCCAGCACAGAACCCACAATGGTTAGGCCCTTGCCTGCTTTAAGTTGTGTGGTTAGGGACAGGAGACGGGGGTGCTTCACTTTCAGCTCTGAGTCCAGGTTTAACAGCACCAGCAACTGAGGTCTGAAAACACAAAAGCAATAAGTGATGTCAGACATCAGCTTCCAAAAACTGAAAGCTTAGGTGTAAACTGCCGTGCTTACATATTTGTATGTTAAGGGTATATCTGTCTGTCTGTCTGTTTGTCTGTCTGAACTAAAACTGAACAGTTAAAATAAACCTTTTTCCAAATAAGAATTTAAGCATAAAATACTGGTAATCTAGAGTTGTAACAGTGAAATACTTTGATACAGAGATTAGCAAATTCAATCTGCCTGTGGCAAGCTATACCGGCAAATAATGTAAAGAGGCTTAGGTAACATTGAGAATGCAGAAGTACATCTGTGTCCCATCCACACAAAACATCCTGTTCCATCACACAAATGGCACAACAAGTTTTGTTAATTTTGGCCTGAATTAGGCCAACTGACAGACTGCCAGTAAAAGAAAGAGAAAATAATTTAACCCTAATTGTATCAAACTTTCATATTGCAACTAAGGCAGCAAAAGCAATTTAAATAATTTATGGATGGTAAAGATGGAAATAGAGACAGTTTAGTAAGAGCAGTGCAGGAGAGACACCACTTTGTTTTTTTTTAAAGTGACAGAACAGAAGAGCCTCTACCTCCAGTTCTTGGTGTGTGGTGGGGCTTCCTCCAGCCGAATGAGAGCGTAGCGAGCAGCATTGAGAGACAGACCCCTTATTCCATCACCCCATTCCTTCTCAGCACTGTTTACACACATGCACACACACGGACACATGAGCTGCTGACATTACTACTTGTGTTCATCTCCATGTCACATGAAAACAATGCAGTGAACTAAATAATGTTATTCTCTCACACACACAGTGGCACTGGTCTTGGCTTTCTGACCAGTGCCGGTGCTGGTAGTGCCATGCAACTGAGCTTACCCTCTATATTCTATGTATTTGTAGATACAGGTAGCGATAAGCATAGCCACCAGGGCATAGTACCAGGAGGAGATGAACATCAGTGCAAGACACAGGCTCATACCCAGAAAAGACAGTGTCCTGTTAGACAGAAGAGAGGGATTTAAACGTGTTTATCAAAGAACCATTGACAGCCATACATCAGTTAAGTACAAATGCTAAATAGTAATGATGTACTATTTACTGTGTGTCATTACTGGCAACTATGATGTTTGGGTTGTCATGGAACTTAATATTAGACCTACTTAATATTAAATGTAATTTTTGGGAGAAGTGTACATACCGTATTGTCTTGTTACTGTAAGTACTACTAAAAGTTTGAAAAGACCTCAGATTAGGTAAATACACCATAGGCCCAAAATTTGGGAACAATTGACCAAAAGCTTTACAGGCATTAACATAGTCAAGCTAGAAAATGATTGACACAAATTTCTTCTTGTAATCTTGTTATTATAATACAATTGATTTTTTAAACATCTGTCAAGACCGAACTGAAACACCTGAACTCACTAATTAGGAAGGATGTCCATACACTTTTAGCCAAGTCCCCACACCCTACTTAATATTAGATTTTATTTACAGGACATACAGTATTTAAGCAGCATGTCACTGCTGCTTTTACTTGCACACAGCTCAGTAAATTTGCATAAGGGAGAGGCACTCTGGCCTAATGTGACTAAAACAGGAGCTCATAATAGAATTTAACCAGGCTTGAAGGATAAAGGAGGGACCAAAAATAGGACATACCCACAGCTTAGAAGATACACTCATGGGCAACTTAAGTTCCATTATTAGATTGAATCTCATTTTGCACCATAAAACTGTCCCGAGTCATATGGCATGTGTAGGGACTGTGTGAGAGACAATGTGTATATCTGTGGTGTGTGTATGTGTGTGTATCCTTAGTGAGATTTGAGACTCTGTAATTAGTATAGTTAATAGAAACAGAGCCAGTTTACACGCTGTGCTTCCATGAGAACCCAAACAGTCATTACAGGAGATTAACTAGATCTGGTTCACTTACCTGGGATAATTTAATTTTTAAAGGAATTAAAAACATTCCTTTAATTAATGAACCAAACTCTTCTCTGCCTGTTATAACAGTTGTATGTCACTTTGATCCAGTCACAGCATATATTTTAACATTTTTATTTTAAGAAATTAGTTGTTTTCTTAAGCAAAAAAATGTCACTGACATTTCAAATTTAGAGTGGTTCATAATATATTACCTTATACTATACCAGTGTTATAGTGCGTACTGAGTAAACAAAATAGACTATTTAAAATTATATAAAAGAAAACAAAAGGTTGGAAGAGTTTTGAAAAGCTTTGGAAAAAGTTTGGAAACCCTGGTCAAATGTCATGTTTTACTGATTTTCTAGATAAATCCTCATCCATCACACCCTCTACAGGTAACTTGAATATGGCATTTTCTGCTAATTTAAAAACTAACATATTACATTAAATAAAACATAAAACCCTGAATGTGCCACCAACCTTGCACATGCCACATTGTATGTGCAAGTTCTCCTAAACACACTGAACAAACAGTAATTATACAATAAAATGTGCAGAAGTATGTTTCCTGTACAGGATGAACAAACTTAGATAAAAAGAGCAAGGGGTGTCCAAACTTATGAACAAAGCCGGACATATAAAGATAAAATTAACTAACAGCAGATAAACAATTACGAAATCAATATGACTTAGATGTCCACTTAGATGTATAAAAATCCACCAAATATTTTTATAGTTTAAATTATCCTGACAACTGTTCCTCACCAATGGTAGTACTTAAAACGAGGTCTCCAATTTGGGGTGCGCAGTAGAGTCTGGAGAGCACAGGCCAGGTTCACAAACATGTAGCACATCAAGAAGAACCTGTGAGAACACACACACTGTTTTTGGTACTGCAGCTCAACAGCCTTCATGAACAAGCATGAAGAAAAAAGGTGAGCTGAAATTGAGAAATGGGCAAATAGATGACGTTAGCGAGGAAATTAGAGCTGCAGGAGAGTTATGGGAAAGGGTACAGTTATTATCTTCATTTGGGCTGATGAATGATAAGTGAAGATAAGTGGACTCTACTTAAAACAGATGAGAGCAGATGAAAGAGCATGGTGTCCTAGTGATGACAAGATGTAAAACGTTAAAAAGATGTAAAAGAAAAAAGAGGAAAAAACAGGGAAAACAGTGAAACGATGAAACCATTACAAAGTACATTGCAGTACAAAGACAAATAATAAGTACATTGCACAAAGTAGCTGGCATAAGATACATAGATGTAGTAGTATATAGAAAGAGGGGCACACTTACATGGAGAGAATGGGGGCCACAGCATCCAGTGAGGCAATGAGAATGCCAGTCTCACAGATGCCAGCTGTAAGAAGCAGGGCCCAGGTGGGCTCACCATTTGCTTTTCCATGTCCAAACACCTTACAGCATAACCAAGAAAATAAATGATCCAACAAACACATTATACAGCCAAAAGTATGTGAACACACCTTTTAATTATTCAGTTCGGGTGTTTAAACTACACCCATATCTAATGTGTAAAAAAAACAATAATATAAAAAAGCCTCTAAATTTTGGAAGGAAATCCAGCATGATCATGTCCTCTGCATTAAGGTCCCATTATCCACCTGCTTAAAAGCTAATTAATTAAAAGCTAATTAACACCTGATTTGCAATCGTGTGCTCTCATGAGGGATTCTATTCAGCAGGCATTAAAAGTGGCATTTTGTGTTTAATTTGGAGAAACCACTTGTTATATTAGCTATGTTGAGCTATTTAAATTGTTCTTGTTTGATTGGTTTATTGCAAACAGCTCAAAGTTTGTAATTTTTCCCAATAAACCTATTTTGCAATGGATGATTAAAGAATTTTGATTGTAACTGTTCATTTACATAAACATAAGCGTGGTGATACCTCCAAGAAAGGCACAATGCCATCCCGAGCGATGGCCTGCAGCAATCGAGGTGCGCCAGTGAGACTCTGCAGACCAGCTCCACAGCATGAGAAGAACGAGCCAATCACAATCACCCAGGGTGAGGGCCACGACAGAGTACCAATCACCAAGTTTCTTTTGACAGAATCTCCATATCTGAAAAAATGCATACAATTTAGCTTAGATTGCAAGTCTTCATGTTCTATCCTGGTTCAGCAATGCAATGTGGAACACATATTAGTAAATAGTTCATAGCTTATATTATTGTTTACACTATAAGATAGATATTTACTTGTTTACATTATAATGTAGATATGTATTTGTTTACACTATAATGTAGATATACCTTAACAACTCTGGATTTAACAAAAGAAAGTGTTAGAATGTGCATCACTTGTTTCTGGTTCACTTTGTGGCTTCAAATTACAGATCACAAGAGTTGATATAAAAATATGGGTTTTTTTAGGAAAGCAAATTCACTTTTACCCCTCAGCACAGTGTTCTGAGGCCTTTTTAGGTTTTCGAGGGTGTGTTTCAAATAGACTGGTTCCAAGTTTTCTGGAAAAACTTAAAGTAAAACCTCATTCAGAGCATTGTTTTTCTTAATCCTCAGTGTTCCTTATTCAGTATTATTTATACAATTTAATATACTGTGACTTAACACCCATAATACAGCACTAGTTCTACCTAGAATTATGTTTGTTTTCTGGACTTGTCTGTGTTTAGTCTAGCTCCTTGTGGTTTGATGTGTGCTGACGTTAGCCATTGTTCTTTTGGAGTTTATGTCTATTTTGAGTTGCTGCAATATATCTCACTGAAGTTAGAGCCTCTAAGAACCTTTTGTTACACAATCTGCCAGTGATAAATTGTCTACAAACATTTAATTCTGGCAACTGCAATCAGTATGAAAGAGTATAATTTATAAAAATTAAATAAAATTACAAATGAATAAATAAATAATGAACACTTACTTGTCTCGAAGCACCACTCCCTCAATGCAGGAACCAAAGAGAATCACACAAGAAAGGTCTGATTAACAGAGTTAAGACAGTTACTGTCTCAGATAAAAATGAAGTGAAGCAAGAAGGGGGATGGGCAAATTTGCAAGGTCATTGAAAGACCAGAAGCCTTAGAGCAGGGGTGTCAAACTCATTTTCACCGAGGGCCACATCAGCATTATTGTGGCCCTCAAAGGGCCGATTGTAACGTATTCTGCTGTGATTGCAGTCTGTTGTTTTTCTTGGAGGCTAAATTCTGCATTTATATTGTCCTCCTTTACCACAGACACAGCCTCATACCACAAGAGACGCACCGGTTTCTCTTCCTGAAGCACAAACTTGTTTTCACCTTCATTAAATTTCCTCCTTCTGCTTAATTTTCTTACTTATCTTCTTGTACATTTTGGGATTATGTGTAAATATTTCTTAACATCATCTACTGGCGGGCTGTGTCACTTTGCAGGTCACAAAATCAACATGCATTTTGAGAGATGCAGTTAATGTAGGATTTTACAGTGTATTTTAAGACAATTGTTCTGCCCTCACTAATAGTTTATCCCCCTTGCTCAGCTAGACAGACAGACAGACAGACAGACAGCTCTCTTCAGAATACAGCCGGTTTTATTTGCTTCCCAGCTGTGTGATACACTGTGTGCACCAGAATGAAGTAAAAATACAAACAATAAAAACAATAAAGAACTTAATACAGTAAAAGCACACAGCTGTAGTCAAGTGTTACATCTGGTACAATATGAGATTTAACCAAACGTAAAATAGCTCTAAGGAGTTAGCATTTTGTGTAAAGATACTAATTGCTATAGTAACGGTAACAATTGTATTTAATTACGGTAAATTTGTAACTAAAACGCTGTGATATACTCAACAAACATTTACAAACAACTGAGAATATAAACGCCACTACTTACAGACGATGCTTTGGTATTATGCTTTGGTATTTGGATAATTATTTATATTTATTATTATTGTTTACATTACTACCCGCGTTCTTTTGCCGTAAAAGTCACATGGCTTCTCAGCGAAGGTCAAAGTTAGTTGCCATGACTACGATGCCAATGGTTGCCGCTTAAAGGCGCAGGTGTCCCATTAAATTATAAGTACGTCTCTGTAACTACTCGAACCATCACAACAATCGTACAGTCGTTTAAGCTCTCGCGGGCCACATAAAATGACGTGGCGGGCCGGATCTGGCCCGCGGGCCGTGAGTTTGACACCCCTGCCTCACCCCTAGAGAGACTAAAAAACATTTTTAAAAAAGTGCAGAAAAAATACAATGTCTGACAGAGGAAATCAATTCCAATAGCATGCCAGGTGGTGCAAATACAAATAGTAAGTCTCCTGACTTAGACAATATTATTAAACTTAAGAATTAAAAAAAAAAAGAAATTACGTTAATTCATAAATCATAGTAAGGATACAAATGAAGGTAGTAGTTGCAATGGCAAGAATGGTTCCTATGGGAATGGACCTCTGAGCATCCTTTAAATCTCCAGATCGGTTTGATCCAGCCATTATACCTGAAAAATAAAGAGGTGTACAACTATAAAACCATAAATAACTTTTGAAAAACCATCAAAATACTTTACATAAAAATAACGTATTGTATTAGCTGTTGACCAATACAAAAATAAGTTGCTTAACATTTTTTGCTTCAAACAAACAACCACTATAGAGTACTCTTTTTGGTATTTTTTACATCAAGTAAATAAATTTGTAATATATTTGCAAAACCTACTATACCTAGAAACACTGATTAGCTAGTGTTGCTGTGCTGAATAGTGTAAACAGATGAATGTGTTTGAACTACAAGACATAAATGCCATAAAAGTAGAGTCTAGTTGGGTTGTTTAGAAGTGTTACCATATTTGAACATTATTGAGCCAACTTTCTCAAAATAATTCAAAATCTAGGTGCAATGAAATGCACATAATGGACTTTTTGAACACGATGACATTATAGACATATAATAAGATGAGTAAATAGTGTATCATGAGGTTACAAAGTAAACAGTGGCGATGTAGAACACAATTTATAAATAGGTGATTGGTCCTGTCCAATTCATGTGTCACTGGGCTTAAAATATATGACCTTTAAATAATTACAAGATATGGAAAACAGCTTCATAACATCCTCAATAAAAAAAGAATTTTGCAAAAGTTTTGTTGTTGAAAAACAAACACAAATGAGGCAACTCAATATTAATAACCATTGTTTTAAAACATGTCCAACAAGTCTATGGTCAGGTGTCCACATATTTCTGGCCATGTACACAATGAGCCAAAACATAAGAATGCAAATATACTATCAAAACAGCTCTGACCAGCCAAGACATGGACTCCACAAGACAACTGTCATATCTGGTTTCAGGACATCCTACAGTGCATCTTGGTGCCATCAGCTCTACGAGTAAATAACTCACACATGTCTGAGTGTCTACATAATCCTGGAGAAAACATAATTTAGTGGGCCAGTCAGCCTTTTTCCATTGCTCTAATGTTCAGTTCTGATGCCTGCATGCCCATTGTAGGTGAATGTTTAGACAGTAGACAGGAATTAGCTTGGACACTTTGTCTGTGCCTACACAGCACCATCTTCAGTATTAAAATTATTTGCAATTTGAGCCATAGTAGCCCTTCTGGTTGGCCATACCAGACACCACAGACTTAATGTCCTCTGGGATCAATGAGTGTTTGCCGCCCAACAACCTGCCAGTGGTTTGTGGCTTGTCCATCCTCAGACCACTGTTGGTGGGTAATTACCACGACTGCCTGTGAGCACCCCTTGCTGTTTTGCAAGTACTTTAACCAAGTCATCTGGCCATAATGATTTGGCCCTTTTCAGAGTCATGTTAGGCCCATATCTGCTGCATTACCATCTACCACCATTACCACTACCATCATCCCAAAATTTAATATATCCCTGACTGTGACGAGAAAAATTTTAACAAAACAGGCACTGTTAAAGGCATTTTTGGGGGTTGTCCTAATCTTTTAGCTCATCAGTGTAGCATATGTTAAGGTGCTGTCAAATGTTCTGTTAGTGCTGCTGTAAAGCAACATACCCAAAAAAACGACAGCAGCTGAAAAAGGCAGATAAGAAACACACACACTGCCCGGCTATGACGAACAAGTTAGGGCGAAAGCCACAAAACAAGAATAAAAATTAAATGTATTAAATAGTGTGTATTACATTAATACAGAATAGTGGTAAAATATGGAGCTTATCAACAGGTAAGAAAAACAAAGGAGGAAAAAAAACAGGACAGATGTAAACACCCTTACCAGTAACTGAAGGGAAATAGATGCCCACCAGTAGTGTGAAGAAAGTGGCTATGTCATTGACTACATAGGGCAGGGACAGGACCTGAGTGGAATCGGGCGATTCCGTTGACGGCATCTTCTTTTCCACCAGCATGCCAGCATCGCCGTAGCTCGACCACATGTTCTCTGCTCAGACATATAAAATAAAACAAACAAAACTGGATTTCCTAGGTAGCCTTTAGAAGAATTAACAGTTTACATGCATAAACAAATATAAGAAAATAATAATGATTACTTGGTTTTACATCTAGACAACTCAAACTCAACTCTAGATACTCAAGATCTCTTTGCTAAGGCTGGGTGATGTGTCAATGTGATGTCAACACTGCAATATATTAATACTTTTGGTAAATACTGCATAGAAAACGCTAACCTCAAAAGTTTTAAACAATATATGGATCTGCTGTGATGTTGGTACTTCTGTGAACTTCAGCAAAAAACTGGACCTTGTTTTGTCTACAAAAACACTTGTTTTGAGTTTGGAGGAACAATCCTGCTGGAATAGTGAAATATCTTGACCAAACTGCTGTCAAAAAACATTGAAGCATGTAAATTCATTACATTAAAAACTGGTTTTATGCAGCTGGTAGCAATGGGTGTGGCTGATACACCTAAACTCAAAAAATTAAAGGTGTCAACAGACTTTTGGCCAAACAGAGTGAACACACACACAATGCATATTGTGCAGCATAAACTACGCCAATATTTTATTTGTAATCATTTTATTTAGACAGTCAACTTACTTCAATTTTTGTAAGGTGATCTCCTTTTCTTAACCGACACATGCCACCTCCAACATGTGTGGATTCATATGGAGATCCATATTGCACATGGAGAGTCACACACTGATCTTTATTATCCCCCATCTCTGCATTAATCAGCCAGCAGAGGTCATAACTGCAGCAGTTATAAGGAACCCCCTCCAGCAATCCAACCCTCAGACAAGGCAATCATTGTCTGCGTAGTCTGTAGCACTAATTTCCAAGCCACTGATAACCTAACATTACCATTTTGATGTTGTTCAACTGGCTTATTATAGAAGATGATATTTAGGTTCCAGGATAATATTGGATAATGTTTCATTAAATGTTTAATAGGAAAACCATGTGTAAGAGTAAGGTCCTTTTTCATATTTCCATATTAGTCAGACCCTAGTCATAAAATACTTCTAATTGCATCTACAAAGGGGAATACCCTGTTAGAGCAAAACATCTCAGCATAGAGTTCTGGTTAAATGTCACTTACCTGAGATTAGGCTGCTGGTAAGACCAGGAATACCCTGCACTTCACTGACATTGTTAGTGGCAAAATAGTCATTGCAAGTGGCATTTAAATGTGGGCTGTCACAAAATATAGACCACAGTTTTGTAGTCACCGTCACATTGTTGATTATCTCCGTCTTTAAGCACTTGTCAAAGTCATTGTTCTTGAGGGTGCGGTTGCCCAGCAAGCAGACCCTATAGAGAACAACAAAGCAAAACAAAGTACTATTTTTCATTTACTCTTTCGGCATTTAGCAGACAATTTTACCTAAAGCGACTTACAGAACAACAAGTAAACAATGGTCTAAGAACAAAAATCTGCAAAAACCCTTTTAGACCCAAAGTATAGGTAAAAGTTGTTTTAGGTTTGTACGTGCATGTTAGTTTCATTTTAAGTATTTAGTATGCGGGTCTTTGATCATTTTTTGTTTGAACAGACTAATAGATTGGGGAAGTTCATTCCACCACCTGGGTGCTAGAACAGAGAATAGCTTTGATGTCTGTCTTCCTTGAGTTTTGAGTGGTGGATCAAGATGAGCTAGACTTGCACCTCAAAAGGTTGTGTGATAAGTTCAATTGAAGCTGGTCCATTTTTGGCCTTGTAGGAGTTTTGAACTCAATGCGGGCAGCTACAGAAAGCCAGTGAGGAGAACGCAACAGTGGGGTGATGTGGCAGTGTTTGGGTTGCTTGAAATCAGGCGGGCGGCTGCATTTTGAATCAGCTGCAAGAGTCTGATTGTGGACATGGGAGCACCTGCCAAGAGGGAGTTGCAGTAGATGACAAGCAATTGGTCCAAGTGATTGGACAAGCCTCCATACAGAAAAAATGGTCAGATATTTCTGATTTTGTACAGGAGGAATTGGCATGGTCTTGTCAAGTTAGCTACATGCGCAGAGAAGGACAGCTGGCTATCCAGGACAACACAGAGGCTTCATAGATTATTAAATGGTTTGATCTGACAGTCTTTGAGATAAATTACTGTGTCTTACCATGGAGACAGATCTTCAGGAATATGTATTAGCACAGTTCTAAAAGCATATTTAAGCTGTAATTTCCCTAATGCACTAGATGATTGGGGTTTAATGTGCAACCCTTATGCAACCCTACTGCACAAAGCATTTGTTAAGCCAAGCGTGATTTGTCAATCACGGTTATGTCTAAGTTACAATTTCAATCAGTCCAGCTATAGAACCTTTATATTTGACAGGACTGGCCAAAGCCAAGCCTAGCTGTGCTCAATTAGCTCAATTGGTTTATTAATTAAAACTGGTGAACCAATGGTGCTTTAGGTTTTGGAAACATTTGTTCCAAAAATATTTTGTTCACTGATATATAATCATTGAGAGTGGAAAATATGCAATAAGGCGCTTGGGTATTGCAGGGGGAAATTATGGTAGCCCACTATTGCTGGAATCCAGGGTTCGAATCCCCTGCGGTTCCATCGGCCGGTTGGGTGTCTACATACACACAATTGGCTTTGTCTGTAAGGGGACTGACAAGGCCCTTCAATGGACTGGTGTTCTGTCCGTGGTGGGTAACTGCATTGTGCCCAGTGATTCCAGACAAACCAGACCCACAGCATCCCTGACCAGAATAAAGCGATGGTGAAACATGAAAATGTAATAAAAATGAAATATGCAATAACTGAGGCATTTTACATAGCTGTAAAATTCTATAAACAAAATCCACACACCATTTCATTTCTCTACCCGCTTAGAAACCCCTTCCAAAAGACACCTGTCCTAAATAAAATACAGTGATTACCTGTCCTAAAAAAACAGTGATTCTATAGATTTTACAGCTTTATGCTTCACAACAGATTAAAAGAGATGTAATTAATACAAATATAGCAGCTATGTTTTATAACTTATAACTCACGGAAAAACTGGTGGTTCAAATATGGTCTTGATGACTCCAGCGTAGATGGCCAGAATGGAAAGGATGACGCAGGCCAGGAAGACCAGCGCTAACTTATTGACATACTTCACTCCCACAAACACCACCAGAGCCATCAGGATCAGACAGCACGTACCATACACTCGCATATTATTCAACATAGCTGCTGCTTCATATTCCTTGTCCTCTGCCTTAAAGATGGCAGCATTGGGTACTATGTAGGTCTGCATGATAAAAAGAGACACAATGTCAACCTAAAAGCTCGTGAGTAGTTTAACAAAGCACTTGCAGTATGCAGAGATACAGATCTTAAAGCATATTATGAACTATAGTCAGAAGGGGTTTGGATGTGGATAAAACCACCCCCAAAACTCGCCTTGTACAAAATCCATCTTCCCTTCCACCCTATTTGGATTATTAATTTATTAATTTATTCATTGTCTGTTTAAGCACCACTTTATCCTGGTCAGGGTCGTGGTGGGTCTGATTAATTGGACGAAAGATAGGAAACACCTCAAACAGGTTGCCAGTCACAGGGCACACACAAACACACTTTTATGACAATTTTTAGTAGCTCCAATTGTCCTGACTGCATATCTTTGGACTTGTGGGAGAAAACTGGAGCATCCGAGAAAACCCTACATTGATACAGGGAGAACATGCAAACTAGGGTCTAATCTTAAAATGCAGACACAGGTTGAAAATCAGTGAATGAAAGGGAAGTATTAGGAAGGAACTAAAGACATTTAATCATTTCCATCACTACCCCCATCGGAAAGAGTTCCATCACTACCTCCATCGGAGTTCCATCACTATTCAAAAGCTCTTTATTCTCATTTCACACCAAATGTTGCTAGCAAGTCAATAATGTCAATTTCCTTTTTGTTTGATGTATATTTTGCATTTTGACAATTGTGTTTTGCTCTCTCCGCAACTTTGAGGATCATAATTTTGACAACGGGCTGGTTCCAGGGTTCCACAAAGAGGCAGTTTATTTACTCATTCAACATTATTTACAGTTTACTATTCATTCAACAATTGGTCCTAATAAAACAGCTATGATGTCAGCACTTGATTCTCTTTGCTTCATTTCTGCCCGAATACAGCAGCTTGTAAATGGCTCTGACTAGATACATGCTTCTGATAGCCTTTAGTATTGTCTAATGCTGCTTTCCAGTTTGTAAATCCTTGCATTGTGAAAGCTAAATGTGTCACTCACCCCCCTCCCAAAAATGCAACACAGAAAGCAAAAGCATGGATTAAATTCTGAAGAATACCAGCCGTGGCCTGAACCATTACCAGCTCAGAATAAAAGCCTGTGCTGTGTGTACAAAAAAGTTTTCAAAGTTGCTAAGACAGAGAGTTATCATTCTAGCTGTGGGATGCTTTAGCTTGCAATGAGCAAAGCGTGCTGTTATTCAAGACTGGGGTCTGAGATGGTGTTGAGGAGCTAGCTTAAAATGTGTGCATTATTATTGTAATTTTTATGCATTACAATGACACATCTTTTGTCACACTTTGGGCTGAATTTCCTTTTTGATAGAGTATTATAATCCTTTCCATTGCTTCAACTGTTTTATGCACATTTTTTTTCAAACAGCCAGGTCTCAGAACTGACTGTCAAACAGTCAAAAACACAGAACTCACCAGAAGAATCTCAATAGTACCAAGGATGTACATAGATCCAGCAAACGTAGTGCCTAAATAGAAACACAGTCCTACAGCTCCTCCAAACTCCGGCCCCAGAGACCGAGAGATCATATAGTAAGATCCTCCAGCTGTGATGGAAAAAAAAAAAAAACAATAAAAATAGTACTCAGGAATCAATAAAATTCATAAAACAAAACAGCTTTGTAAATAAGGTCCACAGTACATTGACCATGTTCAAACTAGTTTATTTCATACATCGTGATAGAGATAAGCCACATAAACGTGTGATTAAATAAACCTAAGCCGCATTTAAATCAGATCTGTCTCCATTTAAGTCAAGAAGGTTAAGGGCTTTGCTCAAGGGCCTAACAGTGGTTGCATGGCAGAGCCAAGATTCGGATCCATAACCTTCCGATCAATATTTCATGATCTACCCACAAGGCTACCACTATCCTTATACTTTATACTATGTCCCTATACTATACTTATACTTTAATTTCCTTCGGGATCAATAAAGTATCTATCAATCCGTCCGTCCGTCCGGCCGATCTATCTATCTATCTATCTATCTATCTATCTATCTATCTATCTATCTATCTATCTATCTATCTATCTATCTATCTATCTATCTATCTATCTATCTATCTATCTATCTATCTATCTATCTATCTATCTATGATGGGACAAACTTATTTCACAAATAAAAACCTTTAAACAAGTAACAACTCAGAAAGTGTACGGTCCAGTGTTCTAAACTGATTCAAATATTATTTGAAAAAGTCAGTACAGATTTAAAAATTAAAATAATATTTTAATCTTGCTAACTGGAGACACATTTGATTATTTAGTGTAAATGCATTTGGTGAAAATGTTATCAGAAAACAATCCAGTTACAAAATGCCAGAAGAAATAATTATTATTACTGTTAAGAGTTTTAGATAACGACACAAAAGCAAAGCCATCTGAAATATCCCCAACTTACCTGGAACCACTCCATTAGTAGCGATGGCACTCATAGATATGGCTGTAAGCATTGTCTAAAAGAAACAATACAACATTTTAGAAATAGCAAGAAATACAAATACAAACTCTATTTGTTCAAAGTAGAACTAGAAGTGTGAATTTTGCAATACAATTCATAGGTACTTATCATCCACTTTTTTATTTTTACATTTATATTTACTAGTATACAGTATTAATTCTAAATACAAATTCAGAATAGTATATAAATGCTGCAATACAATCCTTTAGGGAGAATTCATTTGAGTGAGCAGCTGTTTTGACAAATTTTTCTGTTTTCCCCCAACTGGAAAATCTAAGTATTAAACATGACAGGTAGATGTTACTGAATCATAGAATTTATGTTCCATGATACAGTAACTACAGGACAAGCAGCACCAGTTTATTAAAGTGTCTCTAAATAAGTCATTTTCAGCCACTAAAACAGGCCTTGAAGAATGATAACTAGTATGTTGTTTTAATTTTTAATGTATAGGAAAAAAGATTACACTATATCCAAAACTCCTCCTTGTCTTGTACTTGAAATAATGACATACGCAATGATGACAATTTCTAATTCAGCTAATCAACACTACAAATAGACCTAAAGTGTAAATTGGGCTTAAAAAGTAACAGTAGTGTAGAAGTTTTGAAACACTGGACCAAAAGCATGTATACATCTGATGATAAGATTATTGGCTATTCTAATTCAAAACCAACAGAATTTTAATAGCCCCCCCATACCACGGACCTCTTTATGGACCTGATTTCATGAACAGGGGCACAATCAAGCTAAAACAGTAAAAGCCCTTCCCCAAACTGTTGCCACAAACTTAAAAGCATATATTTTGATCAGTTAGCAATGGATGTGGATAAAACACAAAAAACATAATAATTAGGAGATGTCCACGTACTTTTGGTCATAGAGTTTAGTATTTAATGAATTTATTCTTTTACAATAAACTTAGTGGTGTTCAAAAAAATAGCAGTCCAACACCATTAACTTGATAAATCACTGTTTTTAGTAGAAATGCTATTTCTACATATCAAAAAATTTACTTGAAAGTGTAGTAGAGTATTGAAAACAAAACAAACCCAACAATTAGGACATGCACGCCGCTCATTCTGAGTAATCGAAGCATTGATTGAAAGTGGGTTGTTCAAAATAATAGCAGTGAGGTGTTTAATTGGTGAAGTTATTCATTCTGCAGAAGAACGGGTGTAAATTTTGGTCCTTATTTAAGGTAGGATGGTGGCAAATGTTGCACAGGTTGGTCATAGCGCATTTCCTTCTGAAATACTGGGTAAAATGGGTTGTTCCAGGCATTGTTCTGATGAACAGCATACTTTTATTAAAAAGTTGATTGTAGAGGAAAAAACATACAGAGAAGTGCAGCAAATTATAGGCTGCTCAGCTAAAATGATCTCAAATGCCTTGAAGTGACAACCAAAACCTGAAAGACGCAGAAGGAAGTGTGGAACTACTGTTCGAATGGATCGAAGAATAGCCAAAATGGCAAATACTCAGCCAATGATCACCTCCAGAAAGATCAAGGAACATCTGAAGTTAGCAGTGAGTACAGAAGATGATTAAGTGAAGCCAAGTTACCAGCAAGAACTCCTTGCAAAGTCCCGTTGTTAAGATAAAGACGTGTCCTGAATGGGTTCAAATCTGCCAAGGAACACATTGACTGGTCCAAAGAGAAATGGCTCAACATTTTGTGGACTGGTAAAAGCAAAATTGTTCTTTTTGGGTCTAGTGGCCGTAGACAGTATGTCAGACGACCCCCGATCACTGAATTCAAGCCACAGTACACTGTGAAGGTAGTAACGCACGGTGGTACAAAATGATGATATGAGGATGTTTTTCATACCATGGTGTTACACCTATTTATCACATACGAGGGATCATGGATCAGTTTAAATATATCAGAATACTTGAGGAGATCATGTTGCCCTGTCAAAGAAGAAATGTCCTTAAAATGGGTGTTTCAACATGACAATGACCCAAACCATCCTGGTTACAGACAAACAAGATTAAGGTAAGAGTGGCCAGCCCAATCCCCTGACTTCAATCCCAGAGAGAACTTGTGTTCTGATATCTGAAACGCGTTTTTTTGAGGCAAAACCCAAAAATGCAGAAGAACTGTGGAATGTCGTCTAATCATCCTGGACTGGATACCTGTTCAGAGGAGCCAGAAGTTGGTCGACTCCATGCAACACAGATCTCAGAAACAATTGTTATGCCACTAAATATTAGTTATTATTAGTTAAATATTAAAGTAAAGTGAAACCTCAAACATTTTTTTCAGTTTATAGATAATTTTTTGAGTTTTTAAAGAAAAATGCTGGCACTGCTATTTTATAACAGCCTAATATTCATTTTTCTTAACTTTCTGTAAAGGATGAACACAAACTGGCTAAATTTTGTTAATGTTTTGAATTAGAATTGAAAGTGGAGTATTTTCAGTGCATTTTCATTTATGGAAATAAAAGTTATCATAATGATTTTGTGCTTTATTCACTTTTTTAAAACCACTGCTATTTTTTTGAACACTATTGTATATACATGAACACAAGAGACAGAACACAAAACCAAAATAAAATGAAAATCCTTTAATCCGAAAGTATACAACAGTGCAGCATATGCAACCATGACAGTGATATTTTCATACTAACATAAAAAAGTTAAACTGATGCTAAACAGTGGGCAATCTGGACTCCGACAACCGCAGGAAACTCACACCCACACTTGTGGATAAACATTCCCTTGAAGGCTGATCCCACGGTCTGCTCTGGTTATAAATATACACCTGTCTTAGAAAGTCTTAAGTACAGAAGATTATACACCAAGCTGCCAAGAATCTCCATCCACACTCGTGACCTCTGAGAAGGCTCATTAACCAACAACTTCATCAAAAAATACCACTAAATATAATTCTATAAAAATGACTTGGCTTGTGATAAATCTTCCTATGTTCCATAAAACAATGAGACTAATTAATAGAACAAAAATAATTTAGTCTATTAAAATACAGAAAAAACATACTTACACAACAGCAGCACATTGATACAATGATAAAGGCCTCCAGGATGCCTGCTGTACCCACAATCCAGGTCATTCGCAGAAACAGGATGACCCCAAGGATATTCTGAAGGCAGGGCAGGTAGACACCCATGAACGTCCCCATTTGTGGGCTCTGCTCAAATAAAGAAATACACAATATAAATATAATAAACAAAGATTAAGCAAATACACACCAAGAGCATCATTGTTAAAGTACTGCATCAATGCTAAAAATCTAGAGGGAAAACATGTTCTCATATGAACCTGGTTGCTCACAATCTGTTGTCCTTATGACATCTGGGGAGCTTTTTTCCTCTCCACTGGTACACTTTGTCTTTCAGGGATTAGAAGTAAATTTAATTTGGTTAATCAGTTAATTCAATTGATGTTCAAAAGCAATCACAATGCCAAATGGAAAAGACACCCTAAGATTAGTGAAACACTTTGTAATTAAGCATGTACTGTAAAAAGTACTCTCTCATGTGTGTGTTCAGGGTTATTTCAGGTTTACCTCAGCTCGGGTTTTCCTAACCAGTTTTTAACGTCCCCTTTAAGGACCCACTGATACCAGTTCACAAAAATAAAAAGGAGGTTATGTTTTGGATTTGGTAACTATTGGTGTTTAACTGTTTATAAATATGTTTTTTTGCCATTTCAAATGGTTTTAAAACATTTAACTGCTCTTAAATGTAATGCTTTCTGGTAGTCTGGGTTACTGATGCAGCTAAACCTTCTACATGTTTATTACATGTTTATAAATTATGAAACTGCATTTGATGGGTTGGCAGTTGGCAAATTCAGAAAAAAAAAAAAAAAAAAAGGGCATATTTGCTTACAGTAGTCTACATTAACATAATCTAGTCTACATAAAAAAAATCACATTTTGTAGGCTACAGATGCCTAATAAAAAACAGGGGTGTTTTATGATACTTCTTATTATGAAACTTCTTATCCTCCTTCGTATACAGTCTTCCTTAAATATGCCTTTAAGGTAATAAAGCTAATGATGATTAGAGCTGACACAATTTAGCATTCAATAATTTAATAAAATATTTATTTTTAATTATGAGGTATGTGCTTAGTCTTTTATTTGCACGCTAAATCTATCATTTTGTAACAAAGATGTGTTTTTTTATATTAAAACTTTCATAAAATAAACAAGATCCTTAATAAGCTACCCTGCTTGTGACTTTCAGGTTGCCAAAAACTGACATAAAAAGACAAATAACAATGTGGTTTATCAAAGCACAATCTTATATCAAAGTACAAAGCATTTTATAAAAGAGGATGTTGAGTTTTAGTGAAAAGGGTTGAGCTTTCGAATAGTAAAAGCACATCAGTAAAGCACTCAATCATTAAGCCTTAATCAGTGTAACCAATTATGGAACTGTATTAGCTCATGTATACAGGGTAGAGCAGTAACTACTGTCCTTCAAGCATGTTTAGCTTCACTATGGCATTTCATGGCTGTGCTCTTAATAGCTTTCGTTTAATCCCTGTGTCAAGGAAGCACAAACCAGCCCTCAGAGAAATACTGTAATCCTGTGGTTCAGACCGTATTTATTGCAAATTCACAAAAATCCTGTATCTTAATACTACTTACTTTGACAGCTTCCTTTTTTGCTCCCTCCTCCTCGTCTGCTTCCTCATGTTCCCGAACACCCTGTGTAAGGTTGGTGTAATTGGCCAGTTTGCTGAGTAAAGATGACACCATGGGGTTGCTGTCCATCTCTTCCTACAAAAGATTTAAATGTTTAATTTATTTTTATTTTAAATATTGCATTCCATGAAACCCATAACTGACCAGTGTAACCCAAACAATAACACAAAAAAAGTTTTATAGCTTTACCACAAGTATTAATTATTATGGACAAAGAACCCAATATAAATGGACATCTCATAATTAACTAGACCATTGGTTATAAATTGGTAAACCATACAATATAATTCAACAAATTCTTGGACATCCCTGGTGATTTTGGAGGCCAGAGAAACTCTTTATCAGAAACAGTTTTCTTTAACCAATTCTTATCGTGTCTGAATACATTAAATAGCTAAAAGAACACGTCTTTATCTCAGAGGACCACTGCCATGAAGGAATGCACCTGGTCCACCAAAATGTTTGGGTAGGTGGCACCCATTAAATTAATCTCCACATGAATGACATAGCACAGGCTAAATATCAGCTAAAAATTGGGGCTGGGGGCTTAGTAAAACTTAATTGGTGGACATGTAGTTAGTAATATTTTTAAAGCCAGAACTGTATTCAGGGCTTGACTTGTGGAGTGTTTGTTTATTAGGATTTTAACGTCATGTTTTACACTTTGGTTACATTCATGACAGGAACAGGTAGTTACTCATTAAACAAGGTTGATCAGTTCACAAGGTTATATTGAACACGATCATGGACAATTTAGTATCTCTAATTCACCTCACTTGCATGTCTTTGGACTGTGGGAGGAAAACTTGTGGAGTGATGATGACAGCAAAGCTAATGATACTGGTTTAAATAATGGTTAAATAAATACTGGTTAAATAATCTTAAATGTTAAACTCTGAATATTGGTAGATGGTTTGAATAAACCTATGTCAAATTACAGCCTGCAGCTGAAAAATCATCAATAAAAGTTGCATCATTTTTGTGATCACCTTAACTGTTTGGTAGAGGCTCATTAAAATACTTTGGGCACTAGTAAAAAAAATAATTGTAAATATATTAATTGTAAATATAATATATGTTTTTAAACTTGATTTTCTTGGTAAGACCATTAAAGGGTTAATTTCATTGCCATTATGAATAAGATATAAATGTATAAGCACCATTATATATGGTGGACGCTGGCGCATTTGGCTGCCGCTACCGTTACCGTATTTTATTGTATTTTTATCGTTTTTCGTTTTCATCTTTTTACACACCTTGTGGATCTATTTCTTTTATGTTACTTTTGATACTTTTATTTGTGCTTTTGATACTTTTTGTTCTTTCTACTGTACATCGCGTCTGCGGCTGGTGGTGAACGGTGGGTGAGTTTTCCTGGGATCGGCACAATGTTGAACTATTCCGTTGACCAGCTGAGGAAGTTCAACAATTGCACTACTCCATCGTGTATTTCAGTCATCAAACAGCTTGGACTCCTTCGCCGGCCTCGTTATATTCACAGGGGCTCCCGGAGAAAGCTTGTTTACTTTCGAAACGGTAACGCTATTCCATCCTTCTGGTCAGCCGTGCGCACTGTCGCTCCGCAAACACGTCATCAGAGCGCTGCTGCCTTGCACACCAGTAGCGGTGTAGTCTCCATGACAACGCTGTCCACGGAGTGGGATAGGAAACGCGGAGTGGACTTTGTAAATCTCCGTTCTCTTCCTCGTTCCTCACAGCCAACTACACAACAATACCACTTGAAAATGGCATTGCTTAATGTTCGTTCACTCAACACAAAAAGTACTGTACTCAGTGAATTTATATCTGACAGTGAACTAGACTTTTTCTGTCTCACTGAAACTTGGCATAAACCCTTGGATTATTTTACGTTAAATCAGACCACGCCAATGGGATACTCGTATATTGATGAACCTCGTATGGAAGGGCGAGGTGGTGGTGTTGCTGCAGTCTATAGGGATGATATTAAAATAACCACTTTGTCTTTTCCTGCTGCTCTTTCTTTTGAACACCTGGCTTTCAAGTTGTCAGGGCCTACTCCTCTGGTCACTGCTGTAGTTTATCGTCCGCCAAAGCCAAACGCTTCCTTTCTCTCTGACTTTTCAGATTTTTTAACCCAGCTTAGTGCCCTCTCATCCTCTGTACTGCTTATGGGTGATTTTAACATCCATATTGATGACAACAACTGTAAATTTGCCAGGGAATTTTTGGAATTGTTACAGTGTTTTAATTTCACACAACATATAAATTTTCCAACTCATAAAAAAGGTCATACTCTTGACCTTGTCTGCTCTACTGGTGTCCTAGTTCATCAGCCGTCCAGCCATGACCTTACTGTCTCTGATCATTTGACAATCATCATGGACATTGAGGTCACTAAGCCCATCACTAGAGCTAAACGTAAAATATCCTTCAGGAATCTTCAATATATCTCTCCCTCTGCTTTCTCAGATTCTCTTGTTAAAAAGATGTCTGTCTGTCCTGTACTGTCTAGTAATTCATCTGACCTTGTCGATTACTATAATGACATACTCGCCTCATGTCTTGATGAGCTGGCTCCTTTGAGAACCAAATTTGTTTCATTTAGTCATTCTGCACCATGGTACACAATTGAGCTTCACCAAATGAAATCCCGTAAACGCCAGCTTGAAAGACTTTATAAGAAAACCGGTCTAACAGTACATTATCAGATTTATTCTGATTATCTTCAACATTACAAAGACGCTCTTACGGCAGCCCGATCCACTTACTATTCCGAACTCATACATGCTGGATCAACAAATCCTAAGACTCTCTTTTCCACAATAAATAAACTTCTCAAACCAGTTGACAATACTACCAATTCCTTTACAGTTGACAAGTGTAACTCTTACCTCTCATTTTTTCAAACAAAAGTTGAGAATATCCACAATTTTCTGACAGTTTCCCCTGTCATCTCTGTTTCTCCGCCTGTCTCACCTCAATTTATTACCCAGCCTCTGTCTCAGTTCTCACCTGTGTCTCATTTAAACCTATCTGAGATCTTAACAGGGATGCGAAGCTCCACTTGTGTTTTGGATCCTGCTCCATCAAAACTTGTTAAGGGTTGTTTTCCAGTTATCTCATCACTTATCACAGAGATAATCAATTCCTCTCTTAGTTCTGGCTCAGTCCCTCAATCACTCAAATTGGCTGCTGTTACTCCCATACTTAAAAAACCTGGACTTGACTCTAACATTATGAGTAACTTTCGGCCCATTTCCAATCTTCCATTTCTGTCGAAAATACTGGAACGTGTTGTTGCCTCACAGCTCAAAGATCACCTAAATTCCAATAATCTATTTGAATCATTTCAGTCTGGTTTCCGCCCCCAGCACAGCACTGAGTCAGCCCTCCTCAAAGTCACAAATGACCTTCTTCTTTCCTCAGACTCTGGACAAATTAATATTCTCGTCCTCCTTGATCTTACTGCAGCTTTTGACACCATTAATCACTCCATTCTTCTGTCCCGCCTTGAATCCTCTGTCAACATCACTGGTACTGCCCTTTTGTGGTTAAGGTCATATCTCGTAAACAGACAACAGTTTGTTAATATCAACAATTGTAGTTCTGCCATTGCTGCACTGTCCCAAGGCGTTCCCCAAGGCTCAGTGTTAGGTCCCCTTTTGTTTATTCTTTATATGCTCCCCCTTGGTGACATCATACGTCGGCATGGTTTACATTTCCACTGCTATGCTGATGATATTCAGCTTTACATCTCCTCCAAATCCATTAATACTGAACTTCACTCCACTCTGACAAATTGCATCACTGAAATGAAATTGTGGATGAAAGCTAATTTCCTCAAATTAAACTGTGAAAAATCAGATATGATCATCGTAGGTCCTACAACCCTGGCAAAAACCACAAAAAATTTTCAAATTACCATTGATAATGACACTTTGTCTCCGTCTTCTAACATCCGAAATCTTGGTGTAATTTTTGATAGCAACCTCTCTTTTGACCTCCATGTAAATCACATCACCAAAACTGCTTTCTTTCATCTAAAAAACATAGCACGTCTACGTCCATCACTCTCCTTTTCTGCCGCCGAAACCTTGATTCATGCTTTTATTACATCCAGAATTGATTATTGCAATAGCATCCTTTATGGTACATCTAACAAAATCCTAAAAAAACTTCAGTATATCCAGAATTCAGCTGCTCGCCTCCTTACTCATACTCGCTCCCGTGATCATATTACACCTGTTCTCCAAAAACTTCATTGGCTTCCCGTTGCTCAACGCATTCAATTCAAAATTCTTCTATTCACTCACAAAGCTCTCCATAATCAGGCCCCATCCTACCTCACCGACCTGCTCCATCAGCACATTCCCTCCCGTAGCCTTCGCTCTTCTGAGGCTAACCTACTGTCCATACCCTCTAGGACCAAGCACCGGACCTGGGGTGACAGGGCCTTTTCCATAGCTGCTCCATCTTTATGGAATGCTCTCCCCAAACACCTACGAGATTGTCCTGACCTGTCCAAATTCAAGTCACTTCTCAAAACTCATCTTTTCAAAATGGCATTTAACTTGTAACAACACGAAATAAATGCTTTTATTTTTGCTATTCTTTTTAATAGTTTTTATACTTAGATCACGACAGAAATGTGAAGTCCTAGATCCTAAAACTTGTAAAGTTTTCAGTTTCCTGATTGCATGTGAATCTGTCCTGTTTCTGTCTAATTTTAAGAAATTGTTCTATATTTGTTGTTCTCTCTCATAATTTAGCTAATTTTTAATGAACTGTCTTATGCTGCTCTCTTTGTTTTTATCTTAATTATTCTTGATGTTGATGCACTATTTTGATTTTGTACTATGATTTGTATGGTGTATGTACGTATTTGTTTTGATTATTTGTCTTATGTAAAGCGTCTTTGAGTATCTTGAAAAGCGCTATATAAATAAAATGTATTATTATTATTATTATTACCTGGGATTCGAACCCCAGTATGAGTAATTGAGTAACACTGTTTTCCAAAGCGAGCCATATTCATACATTTATCCTCTTGAGCCACTAAGGACTGATATTTTACTAATTATATAAATGCATTGAAATAGCTAGTTCTTCTATTTTTTCCTTCCAAAAGAAGTTTTGTATATTATTATAATTATTATACTTATAATTATTATTTTTAAGATAATATTCTTAAGATTATTTAAATTTAATTGTTATTTCTATTAATATTTCTGTTGTTGGGTGCGGTGGTAAATGCTTACAATATGAATAGATATTTATAGCCTAAATAATACATTAATGATGTTATTTTGATCACAACTCCATATTTTGGCCTAATAAAAACTACAAACACAACCAATAAATATGCAAAGTACCTCAAACAGTGCCATGTTTTTGCCATCATGGAAGCTGCATCTGTCATTCTCTGTGTTGATGAACGGACTACTCTCCTTCGGGGTTCCATCACCTGTAACAGGACAGAGAAACACGGGGTGTTACACATACTAGCCTCAAACCTGATAAAAAAAAATTCTTTATTTTTGAACAGTGTATTTCAGCTAAATCTGCAAAATGGCATTCAACATGTGGTCTGGTATATAGTGGCTTAACAACAGCAATATTTAAACACCACTATCAGGTTCGTCCTCACCAAGTATGGATTGTAAAATTTCCTTACATGTAAATATACAACACACAGTCAGAGCATCTTTGCAAACATGATAGCCATGTGAAAGGGACTGCAGACCAAGGGAAAACATTTTATGTTCTACTGTCTGTTTATATTAGACTAATATACAAAGAAAATAAGGTGGCTTTAACCTCCCAAACACATGCCACGATGTAGATTAAAGGTGCTAAACTGACTTATTGTCTTTTAAAATGAATTGGCACTCTGTATTTGGATGTATTTCGCACACAGTGGATCTTAAATATGCCTCAGGACCACTGAAGCCTTCATGAGAATAAAGTGGTTATTGAAAAACGCTTACACTAACTAAATTTGTTACCTTACAGCAGTACTGCTGCCACCATTGAGAAATAACACTTATTACAGAAACTTGTCAAGACAATTCCTGAAGGACTTTATGTATGTTTAGTGGCGTTCAAGTTACTGCACATAATCCTTCACAGAGTTCGTGGCGACAATGTTTTCAGCGCATTAAAAGGTTACAGTTATTTATGACCAACATAGTGGCATATCAGACTGGTGTAAGGTGCACATGGTCCTAGGCCAGCCTACTCACACACAGTTATAGAGAGATTCACTGTAGATTATTTTTTAAATAGTCATTCAGAAAACCCATCAACTTGTCAACAGCAAGAGCATTTGGGATGGGTGGGTGATAAAATAGGAAACAGCTGCACACCCTGATTTTTGAACTGTACATATCTCAAGAGCGAAAATGCTGAAAGACTGTTTTCATCCAACACATAACCCAGGAACACAGGAAACGAGCCCCCTTCTGTAGTGCTAGATTAGGATAAACATAAATGGCCAGGCTCTTTACAACAATGCTGTTTCTCTTTACAACAATAGGTGTTGTACATATTCTACGTATATTGTACAGATTCTGCCAAAAGAAAATAGCCAAAAGTTAATATTTTTTTTCCCAGATATAAGGGAAACTGAATGAGTGGAACACATACATCACAAAAAAGTTTTTTCTTTAATTATTACAAAATCTTCTGGGTTTAAATGTACAGACAGCAACTAAGACTTAACTTGATGGTAAAGAAAATTCTCAAAAGCCATTTAAGTTTGTTAAATTCCTTTGTAATTATGATTTATTATAACTAGTGACTTCTTCATGTGCATATAAAAAGAGCAAATTTGAGTGCAGGGGAGACATGGTGGCTCGGTGGGTAGCACTGTCACCTCACAGCACGTCCGGGTCCTTTCTGTGTTTGCATGATCTACGATGTCTGCTTGGGTTTCCTCTGGGTGCTCTGATTTCCTCCCACAGTCCAAAAACATGCAGTCAGGTTAATTGGAAATACTAAAGCCCCCCTTTGTATGAGTGTGTGTGTATATGAGTGTTTGCCCTGTGATGGACTGGCGATCTGTCTGGGGTGTTTCCTACATTTCGCCAAGTGAATCAGACCCACCGCAACCCTGAACAGGATAAAGCGGCAGTAAAACAGACAGACAGTGATGATGATAATTTGACTGCACCCATTAGCAAACTGTCTCTAACACTAAAACTGTTTTAGCAAATTGTTCCCTAAGGCACATCTCTTGGAACAGTTGACAAAATGCTGACAAAAATTGTCGACCTATTAAAAAAAAAAAAAAAAACTAGAAAAACAGGTCTGCAATGCATTAGAAGCTGCTTGAACACAGGTTTCACTGTTCTGTCAAGCAAGTTTTATAATCTCATTGGATTAGAGGCAACAATGCAAAGAAGAAGCTCCTGCTTTAAAATCAGCCCCTTAGCTCAACTTAAATTACTTGCAAATCAAATAGATGAAGTGGCTTTCTTGAGAAGCAAATACTGAAGTATTTGACCACAACAACCAGAAGCATGTTTGGAAGGAAAAAAAAGCCAACACAACAACACTGTAGTTACTGTCAAGCATGGTAGTTGTAGTGTTATTGTTGGTGTTATTTTGGAACTCCTGCACTGCAGACACTGGATAGAATATCAAAGATTGCCCTATATTGTATTTCACAAGAACTTTAAACCATCAGCCAGGGGTTAATATTTAAACAAAACAGGGTGTTCCAACAGGGCAATGATGTAAAACACATGTCAACAATGTTTCTGGAATGGTCAAACCTGCAAAACCTGGTCATTCTGCAATAAAAAGGTAAAGTTAACTAAATTAGAAAGATGCAATACCAAAGCAGTGAGACAAAGCAAAAACCCAAGTATAATTACAGCTGAAATTGGTCCACTGAATTCTGGCACATTGATTTTCCTATAAATAGAAAGCGTAATCAATGTCGCCCCTCTCGCTCAACGAGTCATTCAATCCAACACTGATGACAGCAAGAACTGCCACCTATAACTGGCTGCTGTGGCATTACCCTCAAGTGCTCAAGTTCATAGAAGCATGTAATTACTTTGCAGTGCACACCACACTTCCTTTGATTCCTGGCTTTTGGAGTAAAAATAGTGCAGACAATGGATGAAAAGAAAAGAAGCAAAATAAAAAGAGAAACAACTATATATGTTATAAAATAGAATGCATTTATTTGTCATATAAACATTTCCAGGTGTACAGTACAACACATTTTTTTTTTCCGCATAGCCCAGCTTGTTGGTCAGAGTGCAGGGTCAGCAATTGCACAGCGCCCCTGGAGCAGACAGGCTTATGGGCCTTGCTCAAGGGCCCAACAGTGGCTGCATGGCAAAGCTGGGATTCGAACTCTCAACAATTCTATTGATAGCCCAAAGCTCTAACCACTAGGTTACCACTGTCCCCATACTAGACTACCACTGTCCCTGTTATCACAACTATAAAAGTTCACAAATCCATTTAAATGGTATAACTGACAGTCTAATTCTGGTTCCCAAACATGTAAGTTTAGATTTAACTAAATAAAACTTCAGCTGCAGTATTAAACCCCATATTTGAAAAGTTGGGACATTTTGTACAATGTGATTTGAGAATGTGATTTGTATTGAATATGAAGACTTAGCTTATAAGGTTCCATGCCAAATATACTTTTGTTGAGGCTGTACTGATTATAAGCGGTATTCTGTCCAATACTAAGCATAGTATCAGAACTAATACAGATGTGAAATGGACTCCTGGCCCTCTTGAATCTGTGGAGGAGGTGGGAGAAAGGAGGATGATAGCCAAGCTGTCATCCACTCTGCACAACACCTCACATCCACTGCATGAGTCTGTAGGTATTAACCAACGCCTTCAGTACCAGACTCCTCCACCCTCTGTGTAGAAAGGAGAGATACCACAGGTCCTTTCCATTCCAGCAGCAATCAGAGCCTACAATAACAACCAGACCCTATAACCAATTACCATTAATCCTGACTCTATACCCTCCATAACAGTTTTTTATTGTCACCTATCACCAATAAGGGCAATACAAAGGTGCAATAACCTATTTTTATAAACAATATGTAATATATTACACATATTATACATGTATATATATAAATTTTTATCAACCACTTTAGCCTGGTCAAGGTTACGGAGTGTCCGGTTCCACCAGGAAACACTGGGACAGTGTCTGTGTAAATGCCCGGCTGGCTGAAAGCACCGTGGAGATCAAACCAGAGCCACCCGAGCTGTATTATATGTGCAAGACTGTTAGTAAAAAAAAGCAACACCCAAAACAACCCTGCTTTCCTGATCCTGAGGTCTGAGGTTCTCACTTGCATCTGGCATGCCTGTTAGTCACTTTGGTATGGCAGCTGGCAATAAAAATACAAAATTCTCTGCATACTTTCCTAGTTATTTAGTCGTGTGTGACGTGTGAATGACACTAAGGCCCTCGTTACAATCATAGGCGTAATATCTATTTAGTACACATGCATCTGCTCACTACAGTATAATCATAATCACATTATAAAATATAAACACTGTGGTTTACTTAAGATGGCATGTTTACTGTGGTCACCTACACAACTGGTGCCCTAACACAGTCAAAAGAAGTGCATATCTGAGCTGACACCAATCCATGGCTTCAGTCTAGCCATGGTACATAACCAGACCTCACCACACTTAATAGCACGTCCAATCAGTACCACAATAATTACCATTGTTACAAACCACAGTTACAAACTATGTGGTAATTTGAGGCACAGCAGAACAACTCTGTGCAAACAGTGTCCGCTTGTATAAACCTTCAATAAAGGCTTTAATGGCATTTAATGGCATAAAGTATTTGAAAGAAAGGTGGAAAAAAAGAGAACAACAATAGTGTGTGCATGTGTGTCTGTTGTTCCCTGAGATCATAAAGTCAGGGTAAATATAGTGGATTCAGAAAGTGTTCAGATTTCATGACTTTTCTGAACATAATTGCCATTATTACCCATCACTACACTTAATCGACTATGATGACAAAGTAAACCATATTTTGGAGTTTTTAAAAATAAATTAAAGTATTCAGACCCTTTACTGTGGTCTGGTTTGATTTATTTATTATTGAGCTGTGTCTAAGAGTTGAGATTACCTGTTGGAATATAAATTGATTGAACATAGTTTGGAAAGGCACACACCTGGGTCTATGGACCCACAATTTACACTGCACTGTCAGGTCAAAATTCAAACCATAAAGTTTGTGTGGTTGTTTTGTCAAATTGGGCATCCAGGCAAAAGAGATTAGAAAGGTAAAACTCCAAAAGTATAGGAAGTGTAGACAAATACAGGAACATCCTCGAAAAAAGGGTAAACAAAGACCTGAACGCAACAGAAAGACCTGAAGATCGCAGGTCACTCTTAAACATGTTTTCCCTTTACTATTATAGGTGGTTAAGTTTAGACTGATAAGTAAAAAAGGCAGTTGCATATCTATTCAAAAATCAAATCCACAAACCAAACCAACTAGCCTGTCTTACCCATCCACTTCCCCAAGCTTCCCCATGCAATGCTGTTTTTACTGTGGAATTGTTGTTTACACTGCACTGTTTTAGACTATCCAAGTCCCCTGTACACATATAAAAGAAGAATGCCTTTGTTTGTCATATATACAGTGGGGCCAAAAAGTATTTAGTCAGCCACTGATTGTGCAGGTTCTCCTACTTAGAAAGATGAGAGAGGTCTGTAATTTTCATCATAGGTACACTTCAACTATGAGAGACAAAATGAGAAAAAAAAATCCAGGAAATCACATTGTAGGATTTTTAAAGAATTTATTTGTAAATTATGGTGGAAAATAAGTATTTGGTCAATAACAAAAGTTCAACTCAATACTTTGTAACATAACCCTTGTTGGCAATGACAGAGGTCAAACGTTTCCTGTAAGTCTTCACCAGGTTTGCACACACTGTAGCTGGTATTTTGGCCCATTCCTCCATGCAGATCTCCTCTAGAGCAGTGATGTTTTGGGGCTGTCGCTGGGCAACACGGACTCCACAAATTTTCTATGGGTCTGGAGACTGGCTAGGCCACTCCAGGACCTTGAAATGCTTTTTACGGAGCCACTCCTTCATTGCCCGAGCGGTGTGTTTGGGATCATTGTCATGCTGGAAGACCCAGCCACGTTCCATCTTCAATGCTCTCACTGATGGAAGGAGGTTTTGGCTTAAAATCTCACGATACATGGCCCCGTTCATTCTTCCCCTAACACGGATCAGTCGTCCTGTCCCCTTTGCAGAAAAACAGCCCCAAAGCATGATGTTTCCACCCCCATGCTTCACAGTAGGTATGGTGTTCCTGGGTTCTTCTTCTTCCTCCAAACACGACGAGTTGAGTTTTTACCAAAAAGTTCCATTTTGGTTTCATCTGACCACATTCTCCTAATCCTCTTCTGGATCATCCATATGCTCTCTGGCAAACTTCAGATGGGCCTGGACATGTACTGGCTTAAGCAGGGGGACACGCCTGGCACTGCAGGATTTGAGTCCCTCTCGGCGTAGTGTGTTTACGGATTTTAGCCTTTGTTACTTTGGTCCCAGCTCTCTGCAGGTCATTCATCAGGTCCCTCTGTGTAGTTCTGGGATTTTTGCTCACTGTTCTCATGATCATTTTGACCCCACGGGATGAGATCTTGACCCCAAGGGAGATTATCAATTAGTCTTGTATGTCTTCCATTTTCTTACAATTGCTCCCACAGTTGATTTATTCACATCAACCTGCTTGCCTATTGTAGATTCACTCTTCCCAGCCTGTTGCAGGTCTACAATTTTCTTCCTGGTGTCCTTCGACAGCTCTTTGGTCTTGGCCATGGTTGAGTTTGGAGTCTGACTGTTTGAGGCTGTGGACAGGTGTCTTTTATACAGATAACGAGGTCAAACAGGTGCCATTAATACAGGTAACGAGTGGAGGACAGAAGAGCTTCTTAAAGAAGAAGTTACAGGTCTGTAAGAACCAGAAATCTTGCTTGTTTGTTATTGACCAAATACTTATTTTCCACCATAATTTACAAATAAATTCTTTAAAAATCCTACAATGTGATTTCCTGGATTTTTTTTCTCATAGTTGAAGTGTACCTATGATGAAAATTACAGACCTCTCTCATCTTTCTAAGTAGGAGAACCTGCACAATCAGTGGCTGACTAAATACTTTTTGACCCCACTGTACATATACAGGTGTACAGTACAATGAAATTCTTTTACCACATATCCCAGCTTGTTTGGAAGCAATTACACTACATAAGCAATTAGAAAGATCATTTACCATATTACATCATTAGAAGCATCTTTCACATACCTTTGACCATTTAATGTATATTCTGCTTAATACAAATTGAGTGGGATTAAATGCTTTATGTAATTTAATGCAAATAATAATAAAAAAAGGAGAAAATGCTTCACAAGCAGTGTGTTTAAAAAAAAATAAAAATACTGTTTGAGGTATACAGTGACTGAATCACTAATCTACAAACGGCCTGGCAATATAAAAAGCAAAAGATGTGCTGCCTTCTGCCATTTTAACGGATCAAGGATCACACATAAAATTGTAATCTTTAACCTTTTGCAGAAGCTTGAGTTAATTTATATCAGAAAATATTAATTGAGTGGAAAAGCAATGCATTTATAAAGCAAAGCTGAGAGCACTGTAGTGAATTGTTGCTCTTTACCATGAAACTTAAACTCTTAAATAAAAATTTAAGAGTTGTATCCACTATATGATGACACCAACAGCACACTTTCTATAATGTGCTTCAATATTTCGCTTCCTAGCAGCTTATAATAATCTAAATAGGAAATTACATAGCTAGCAGATTACATGGCTTTGACCAATCACCTTTCTTGACAGGTTCACACAGAGCTCATTGATTTATGAAACCTGCTTCCTTCAAGGAGCTGCACTGGCCTCATTTCTGCTGAAATAGCTAGTGATGAATGACTGCAGGAGTACCTGGGGAAGAGTATAGCAGAGTCCTTGAGCTGGCCCGTAGCATGACCTCTGCAGTCTCACTACTGCAAGTGCTAGTGTGCACGCACAAGAAACTGCTGAGTGTGAGAAAGCTTTCTGCACCAGCTTTTTCAGCTCTAAAGCTTCTCATATATGAGACTAATAAGTTAGATAGCGCTACACGATGCATGAAATGTGCTTGTGAGAGAAAAAAAAAACTGATCTAGTGCAGTGAAATAATATTAATAATTATTACTGTACAGAACAAGATGTTTAAGTCTGCAAACAAACTGAAGAACTTGAGAATAATGACAAATTATTTGTAAATTAGTCACAAAATGAAATACCAGCTCAGATGACGATCAGTGGAAAGCGCTTAGCTTAGCTTGTCCATCTCTATGGTAATGAATCATCATGTGCTCTATTTATGCCTGCTAAGCTTAATCTGTAAGCTGCCTAACACACACCTAAGCTAGTGCTTTAATCCTTTTACGCAACAAAAGATGAAAAGTCACAAACTGCAATATAATCATCAATAATTTCGAGCTCTGAGCTTGAACCAGACGCTGACATTCCCACTAATCATTTCAACTGCTAACTGAAAATGAGAAACCAATAAAAACTGAGCTGCGAAGCTTAAAACGGAAAATGTGATCTTCATCTGGGTAAGAAATACCTCTACAGCTAACTAAAATACACAGTCCAACATGAGACTTTCACCAACATCAGACCCAAGAATCCATAAGAAGCCAAACAGCAGAGCATCACCGAGTACTTACGCTGGCGTGGGGTGCTCTCTCCATGCTCCATGCTTTTCGGAGCAGAGAGGGCTGAGGTAGGAAAGTGACTGTGTTCAGGTCCCTGTAAAGCCTGAGCTGATGAAGGCAGCTTGTTACCAGTAAGCACTCTGACGATCGGCTGCTGTCACACGGCCAGACCCGACACGGCCAGTGACACTGGCTACTGATCCCCGAACATCGCCACTAATAAAGGGGGAGGAGCCACAGAATACACAAGTGAGAGAGGCTAAGTAGGGTGTACAGCCGTTCACCTAACTGTAAATGTGCGAGTTTTGCACATCAGAGCATGGCATGCCAAAAACAACCATATTTAAACAAATTGCGGTTTCTGGTGGGTGCCTGGACTCGTAAAGTGCCCCAGAAAAAGCTCAAATATGCAGAATCCATATTACAAAGGAAAATGTTCTTAATAATGTACATCAAGATCTTGCTATGGCTATGTCCGGTCAGGTCCTTTAACCATACCTCTGGTCATGCAAAATCAAGTGACTGTCATAACAAGAATATGTTACCAAGACACAAAACCACTTCCTTTCTGGACTGAGTAAAAAAAGCTGTTACAGTTAAAACTAAAGCTGAATCAGTCATTACTAACAACCTCTTTCTCCCCACACAAACAGGGTCGTAATATCTTAGATTATTTTAAATTAAGATTAGCCAAATTCTGTCTTTTTTAAAAGCACACAAGTAAAGTCTACAGGACCAGCTGACCAACATCTATAAACTGGTTCAGTTAGGGTTTATACAATCCCATCATGCCCTAATTATATCAGATGATACTGGATTTCTAAACTTTACATGAAGAGATACGTATTTACAGTAATTTACACTACACTAAATAAATATTCATTTATTTGACTCCATGAAAGAACATAATTGATGACTGTTGTATGACTAAATCTCAGGTTTATATTAATATATATTAATTCCTTGTAGTGAATGGAAAATTTATCATTCCTCATGATGAATAGAATATGTGACTTCAGGTGAATAAAAAAAGACATAATGCACACAGACCAGTTCCTTTTCCTATGAAGGAAAAAGTGTGTGTTGGGGGGATTAACATACAATGCAAAAGTGTGTTTTAAGGGAAACAAAACTAGTCATGTGACACAGCAACAAAGATCTTGGTGAATTGAATTCCTTGCATATAATTACCATCAGTAAGAAGTTTGGCATGTTCTTTACATACATGTGGGGTTTGTTCCACCTCACAAATACACAAATAGTTGCAGATGCTAGAGTGGCTGCTCTACAATTATAGTAGGTGTAAGTGATTTTGTAAATAGATGAGTGTATGAGGTCTTCTGATTGATGCAATAAAGAGAAGCAGACTGTGTTGCCAGACGGTTGTAGACTAGGGATGCAAATTTTGCTTATATCTTTCAACCAACAGTCGACAGTTAACCAATAACCGCCAAGCCTTTGACATTCCATTAAAATATAAAACACATTACAAATGCCAACAAGGCATATATGATTTATTAGTTAAAACACAAGCTCCCAAAAGTTGAACACTGATCCACATGCAGTTAGACTCTGTATTGATGTAAAGTTTAGCAGTTTTTTATTCTTTATTTTAATCATAAATATACATAGAAAAATTTCAGATTAGAAGTTCCAAACGCAGTTGTACACAGCGCTTGAGTGGGGTGGGGTGAGTTTTAAATCAGTGTTCTTACTCTGTACAGACTGTAGCTAAGCTCTCAATTGGAATTAAGCATCAGCTGTTGGAAATAAATTAATATGTTTTTTAACCTACAGCATTATTTAAGCAATTACTTTTATGTTGCTTATTGTTAATCACTGATGTTCCTGTTCTGGTCACACAGCAACCATGAGCAAAATTAGGCAATTAAAAAGAACGAATACAATCATCAAATTTTTTACATCTGACCTGTAGCCATAAATTCTTCAGTTTTATCTGTAGACCTAAATACAGATGTCATTTGAGATAAAAAACATTAATGCAGTATATATTGTCAAGTTAATTTCTCATCCTCCAGAGGGCATCACTGATAAAGTGACAGTGGTCAGGTTTCACTTCTCACTCAACACAGCCATTAATTTTTTTGGTCTATATATAACAGCTGTGTGCCTGACTTACAAATAATAAAGAATAAATAAAAAAGAATAATAAAGAACCATTTTTTGCTTCTTTTTATAAAATATTTTTACAAATATTTTTCCCCTCTTTTCCCCCCAATTTTTATCCCCCAGTCTAGTCGTGTCCAATTACCCTGGCGTCCTCTATACTGATTCCACCCTTCACCGCTGACTGAGGACGCCACTCAACTGACATGCGCCCCCCTCCGGTACGCACAGTCAGTACAGATAGTGCATTTTTCACCTGCACGAGTCGAGTTCATACACTTGACGGGCACTGTGCACAGAAGGCCATACCTCCATCAGCATTATTCCTCAGCCCTGTGCAGGCACCATCAGTCAGCCAGCAGGGGCCGCAGTCGCACCAGTTATGAGGACCTATGCTCCGACTAACAACCCTGAACAACAGCCAATCGTTGTTCATACTGCCGCCCAGCCTAGTCGGAAAGGCAGAGCTGAGGTTCGATACGATGTATTCGAAACCCCAACTCTGGTGAGCTAGCGTACTTTAACCACCGGCAACAAGAGTGAGTACACCCCTTAGTGAAAGTTCCTGAAGTGTCAATATTTTGTGTGGCCACCATTATTTCCCAGAACTGCCTTAACTCTCCTGGGCATGGAGTTTACCAGAGCTTCACAGGTTGCCACTGGAATGCTTTTTCACTCCTCCATGACGACATCACGGAGCTGGCGGATATTCGAGACTTTGCGCTCCTCCACCTTCCGCTTGAGGATGCCCCAAAGATGTTCTATTGGGTTTAGGTCTGGAGACATGCTTGGCCAGTCCATCACCTTTACCCTCAGCCTCTTCAATAAAGCAGTGGTCGTCTTAGAGGTGTGTTTGGGGTCATTATCATGCTGGAACACTGCCCTGCGACCCAGTTTCCGGAGGGAGGGGATCATGCTCTGCTTCAGTATTTCACAGTACATATTGGAGTTCATGTGTCCCTCAATGAAATGTAACTCCCCAACACCTGCTGCACTCATGCAGCCCCAGACCATGGCATTCCCACCACCATGCTTGACTGTAGGCATGACACACTTATCTTTGTACTCCTCACCTGATTGCCGCCACACATGCTTGAGACCATCTGAACCAAACAAATTAATCTTGGTCTCATCAGACCATAGGACATGGTTCCAGAAATCCATGTCCTTTGTTGACATGTCTTCAGCAAACTGTTTGCGGGCTTTCTTGTGTAGAGACTTCAGAAGAGGCTTCCTTCTGGGGTGAAAGCCATGCAGACCAATTTGATGTAGTGTGCGGCGTATGGTCTGAGCACTGACAGGCTGACCCCCCACCTTTTCAATCTTTGCAGCAATGCTGACAGCACTCCTGCGCCTATCTTTCAAAGACAGCAGTTGGATGTGACGCTGAGCACGTGCACTCAGCTTCTTTGGACGACCAACGCGAGGTCTGTTCTGAGTGGACCCTGCTCTTTTAAAATGCTGGATGATCTTGGCCACTGTGCTGCAGCTCAGTTTCAGGGTGTTGGCAATCTTCTTGTAGCCTTGGCCATCTTCATGTAGCGCAACAATTCGTCTTTTAAGATCCTCAGAGAGTTCTTTGCCATGAGGTGCCATGTTGGAACTTTCAGTGACCAGTATAAGAGAGTGTGAGAGCTGTACTACTAAATTGAACACACCTGCTCCCTATGCACACCTGAGACCTAGTAACACTAACAAGTCACATTACATTTTGGAGGGAAAATGACAAGCAGCGCTCAATTTGGACATTTAGGGGTGTAGTCTCTTAGGGGTGTACTCACTTTTGTTGCCGGTGGTTTAGACATTAATGGCTGTATATTGAGTTATTTTGAGGGAAGAATAAATTTACACTGTTATATAAGCTGCACACAGACTACTTTTCATTGTGTCAAAGTGTCATTTTGTCAGTGTTGTCCCATGAAAAGATATACTTAAATATCTGCAGAAATGTGAGGGGTGTACTCACTTTTGTGATACATAGTATATTGCACAGGCTTCATAAGCTGGCACATCTCCATGCTTAAACAGATGTTTAGAATGAAGTATAAAAATCACTAAATGCGGTGGGGATATTTTACTGTTCACATTAAAAAACATTTTAGTTTCCTACTAAAGCTCTGGACATCAGACAGATTTGAGAGAAAGCCATTGATAGTTTAGGCATGCTTCCTGTTTGGAAAGACACTGTCCTTTACCTGATAACCACTCAGCAGGTCATGGTCACAGTGTGCATGGAGAGCAAAGAGCAAACACATGCACACACATGCAAACACATTTAATTGATCCATTGAGGAAAAAAAAAGCTCTGGCTGGCATGTGTCATGCACGGTTATCTTTTACTTATATTCATTTACTGATATTAACAAAAAATTTAAACATGAGTTAATTAATTTTTTTTCACCTTTTTTACATGCCACAGTTGCTATAAGAACATATTTATCAGATCAGTCTCTGATATTTATCATTATAAGCTTTCATATCAAAAGTGGGATTAGGATAGCCTTAACAGCAAGAATAACAACACATGCTGGCTATTCTATACATCTATATTTGCAAGTTCAGAATATTGATCCTGACTTCAATATTTATAAAATGTGATATGAATTGTAAAATGGACTGATATGTCAATTCAAATAACAATATTGTGTATAAGCAACATTCAAATACAGTGTGAGATCAACTGAATATTTCCTGTTACCCACATAAGTTATTTACCTTATAATATCACAACAATGGATGGGCAATTTATAAAAGAAGTCAAATGCCTACTGCATCTGAGCTCTGATCCTGGTTAGTAAATACCTGCACCCTATACGAAAATACCTTGCATACAAAAATTTAATAAACCTCTATTTCTAACAGGCTTTCACATTAGATATGCAATATCTGCACATACAGGCATGAGTGTGGCAAGTTCTGGTATATCAACATTATTCATACAACTGAAGCATAGTTAGTGTTTATTTGTAATACTTTTGTTTTAATATCAACAGTCCCAAAAGCAACTATACAACCATTTTCCCTATACAACCATTTTTACAACAGCAGCTCTCAAACCAAAACTAATCTTGTCAACTTTAAATTTGATTTTAATTATCATTTATTAGGAGACTAATAAATGATAATCATGCCATTGGCCTTTTCCCCCCACAGACAGAGCCCTGAGCTCAATCTCAACCAATACATTGTGAAAGAATTGAAATGCAATCTGACAGTTAAGTAGGGCTGGGCGATATGGATCAAAAGTAATATCTCGATATTTTTTCGCTGAACCACGATGTACGATATATATCTCGATATTTTTTCATCCCATAAGGTAGTATCAAAAAGACACTTCTGAGACAAAGCTACATGTTCCAAATTTTTTACAGGCACTTTTATTAATATTTATGCTGGGGAAGCTTCACACAATAACTATTTTTCCTTAAAAAAAAAAAGAACTGTTCTAAGAAAAAGTGTGTTGTTTTCTAACGTCTCACCTGTCGTGTAATGTGAATTACAAATATATTGTCTGGCCCTTTAAGAATGTTAAGTGCACTATAGGGCGCAGGGAGCAAGTGTGTAGGGAAGAGATCAGAATGTTCTTCTTTTCTTTTGCACTGAGCTTGTGTGACATTAAAAGTAGCGTTCTCGTTAACCCCCCCTCACATGTTTGGACTTTATACATTATTTTACATCAGTCGCCACAACATAACATTTGCATTATTTTTTTTTTTTTACCGTGTAGAACTCAATTCTGTAATCCAGGCAGAACTAATCGTTCATGTTACTGTGTAACTATTACAAAATGTAATGCATTTTATTCAGCGTTCTGCTTAAAGCACTTTATTATTATTTAACAGCATTATTTGTTGTTTAATTGCTGTTTACTCCTTGTTTACTGCAGAGTTAGTTAATTTTAGTTAGTTAATAGCAATTTTATTAATTTTAGTTAGTTAATAGCAATTTTATTAATTTTTGGATGTTTATTGGCCAACAACAAGAAATACTATAATAGAAGATAAATAAATAAATGAGGCTCGGACGTCGGGCGATCATCCAGTATAAACTAACAATACCACGTACAACATCCAGTACAGAAATCACTTCCCCATAATGTTTGTTTTTTACAAATAGAGCAAATACATGCACATCACATATACAAACACACAAGTCAGAACAACAGGAGACGCACCGTTACGTTATTATTACTGTTTATAACACTTGTGCATTATTTACACTCTCTATATATGAAGTAAATACGTGCATGTCAGCGCCTGCACGCGCTTGTGTTTGTTTATTTATGTTTTCCAATATTGGTTTTTGAAACGAATAACGACTCGTTTTCTTGTTTTTCAACTTTGGGATTTGACGTGAAAAACGAATGACCAAAGGTACACGAAGCTGGAACCTTTTGTCTGGACTTGTTTTCGGAATTCTCTACAGAATACATTATTCTGCTGCTCATCTGACACTTCTCCACCACTGAATCCGAATCATCTCCAAATAATTGAGCCATTATTATTCTTTTTACTAAGCAGCTCCTCCACCGTCTCCATGCTACCATGGGAGTTTTACTTACAGAAATGTGTTCTGAGGGCAGAAAGAATTGGCGGTGGTGAGGGGCGAGTTGTGTTCAGTGAGGGAGAGAGGCGGGGCAGGTGAACATGTGCAGAGACAAACTGGGAGAAGAGAAAGACGAACTGTCGGATCTAATTGGAACGCAACATCTTTATCGATATAAGCGATATTGTCTTATCTTATATCACGTATGGAAAATATATCGATATTTTATAAAATCTCGATATATCGCCCAGCCCTACAGTCAAGCCATTTGTATGTGTGTGTACATACATTCTCACACAGGAGTCCCTCAACATTCATGAGTTTAATATTCGCAAATTCGGTTGTTTGCAGGTTTGCTATCAATAAATAAATGGGTATTTGCAATCATACTGTGAAAAAATATCGTCCCTGAACACCTGAACATTACCAGCAGGTCCTTTAACTTTTGTACATTGTGAGTTGGATCATCCTAAAGTGCATTGCGGTCCCAGGTGGCACCTCTACACACATGCCTGGCTGTCCAATTGATCTTGGATCAAACAGGAGTAGTCTAACCAGTCAACCTTTTTCAAATTGCTTAATGTCCCGTTCTGATACCTTCATGCTCATTACAGGTGTTTTAACTGTCCTCTGACTATGAAGTACCAAACAGAAGGGTTTGCTGTACTGTAGGTTTTGACAATTGCAATTTGAGACACAGTAGCCCTTTTTTTGTTCTGGCATCAATTAATTTTGGCCACCCAAAAACCTATAGGTTGTGTGTGACTTGTGCCTCCTTGAACTACTGTCAGTATGTACTCACTGAGGCTGCCTGTAAGCACCCCATGCTGTTTCAACCCAGTTGTGTGTCCATAACACCTTGTCTCTCTAATCAAACTCACTTAGATCTTTATGCTCCTCATATCAGCTGTATTCACGCTACAAAAAAATATAAATAGCCCAACATTTAATATATCCTTGATAGTCACAAGCACAATAACATAACAGGCACTGCTACATACAGTACATCTCTACTCTATTAATGTAATTGAAAGGACATCTGATACAATATAAGTGTGAAGGTGTGACTTATATTCAGAGAATTTGGTTCAAGGCAAACTTATTACACAACTGAGTTGCACAACTTCACAACCACTCCTATTAGGCTAAAAAACAACATTTTATCACAAAATCATCTGGTGGGAGGCTGCAGTCATGGCCATGCTTGAGATGTTGCAGGATAAAAAAGCTCCGATCAGATCACACCAACGTATAATAGTACAAATCAATACAAACGGCCGAGCGCAATAACATTGATTATGAGCAGCAGACATACAAGTGCATACATATCAGTGCTGTGAATGTAATGTCTATTTTTCTAGTTTAAAAAATGATGATTTGTATTTGAAACACACATTCCAATATCAAAGTAAAACAAGAACAGATCAACATGCCTAGGCAATATTGCTGTTTGAAAATCCATGTTATACATTTACTGCAGACATTCCTGCTGCAATGCTCTACCTTTATACATGATTACGAAATGCACTCATGCTTCTGTCACTGACCCACTCGTTGTACTGCCACAAAACCATCAATGTTTAATAAACAGAGACTCAAACTTTAGAATTGATTTGGAACAGAAAGCCATGAATTACTTTATTACTGGTCATCCAATGGCCACAGGGCAACGGGAATGAAGAGATACAAAGAGTGATAGAAAACAAGAGCCAGAGATGTGCCACAGCTAAAGCTACTTCTATCAAGTTTAATCAGGTTATTTGTGATTAATTGGAAATTCAAGTTTCCTGTGCCCATACTGTCAGTGCCATGACAGGAATTTGCTTAGACTATGAATGGTGGCTTTATTTCGCAAAAGGCCAGCTTATATCCTGTTTTTTGTTCACAAAGGCAAAAAGAAGAGAGCTGTCTGAGCAGCTCAGAAATGATATTATCAGCAAGCACATGCAGTTTACATGGTACAAGTCTATCTCTAAAGATCTTGGCATTCCTGCTTCAACTGGTATAAAAAAGTTTGATATTCAGGGAAGTCAAGAACCTTTCAGGACACGATGAAAAGAGGAAAATTGATGAAAAAAAAACAGGTTCAAAAAATAGCAAAGAAACCACAGACAACATTCAAAGAACTTCAGGCAGAGCTGGAGATATCTGAAGTGATGGTTTCAACCTGTACCTTGCACCGCACACTGAACAAAACAGGGCTCTGGCAGAGGAGGCTAAGGTGGCCCCACTGTTTAAGGAAAAGCATTAAAAAATTTTTACTGAACTCTGCCAAAACCTACATAAACAAACCACAAATTTTCTGGGAAAATCTTGGGACAGATGAAACCAACTTGGAGCTCCTTGGCAATGCACACCAGAATGTCTTTTTTTTTTTTTTATCTCTTAAGTCTGTTTTTGTCTTGACTAGACAAATTATCGGAAACAGCAGGCATCACTGATACAAATTTTCTATTAAATCATTTTCAGTTACATTGGATTTAACAGACTATGTCTGATAACACACCACACCACAATTAAACGTATCTTAATTACTTATATACTTTAAATACACTGCCATTGACCTCATGAAGTGTTTTGCTGGGAAAAATGTCACACTGCATTAGTGGCTATGATTCATCAGACAAAGCGTTCAAACAATCAGGAACATGGTACTGGTCATCATGGTCACAGCTCACTTTGATTCAACATTCTATTATTAAGTACAGACTGTAATGCTATTTTAATCTACTGAATGCTTTATGGTGCTATGTAAGATCAAGTCAGGTTTTCCTTTATCCGTTTTTGTTGAGTCACAGTGGGTCTGATTTCCACAGACTAACTGGGCACTAATGCAATAACAACCTGAGACAAGGTACCAAGCTTTCGTGGGGCCAAATCCCCCACAAGTTTCGCCACTCATCTTGTTACAGATCTAGTCTGGTCCCATAAGAATAATAAAATCTTAGTTCTGTGTAGTAAAAAACAAATACAGTAAATAAATAGAGCACATTTAATATAAAAAATCAATTGCATATTGGCATGTAATAAATAAAAAGAATATGAAACCTTTATATATTCATTCATTTATTGTCTGTTTTACCAACACTTTTTTCCTAGTCAGGTTTGCTGTGGGTCTGACTCATTGGTCAAAAGACAGGAAACACCGCGGACTGGTCGTCAGTTCATCACAGGGCAGACACACACACACACAACAATTTTTATTATCTCAATTTAACCTGCTGACTGCATATCTTTGGACTCGTGGGTGGAAACCTGAGCACCCGAAGGAAGCCCATGCGGACACAAGGAGAACATGCAAACTCCAAACAGAAAGCACTCTGGCTACTTGGCCAAGGAATCAAACTCAGGCTGTGAGGCAACAACGCTACCACTGTGCCACCCCCTTTAAACATAAATATCTTAATCCTTTCCATGATTCAACATTTTGTACAGTAACTTAAAAAACAATCAAAAATTTGGTATATACATATAAACCCAAGGCCAATATTGCCAATATTAACAGTTAATACAGTATAACTATAGTATATACACAACAGAAGCAGAAGTGTCAGGGTTTTACTGCAAAAGCCGTTAACATAATTAAGCCTGTATTTACCTTAGGAATATGACACATTTACAAACCTTTTATCCTACTACATCAGGCTGGAAGTCTAACCCACAGGACAGGCTGGACAAGCCCAGAGGTACTGTTTATAAACACTTCCAAGATCAAACGTATATGAAAAAGTATTACTACTATACTAACTACTTAATTATTTTTATGTTGTAAACAATAAAGACAAAGGGAATAAAAGTAAAGCATATATAAACCAAATAAACTTGTCAGTTAACAGCCAGGAAACACCAGTGGGTGTAGAGGATAGTGTTACATACTTGACACCAGAGGAAGGGTGAAAAACAGGAAGCATATAGCAGTGTGAAGCACTGACCAAACACAGTGCCTTGTTAATAAAACAATAAAAAGAAGAGCTGATCTGAAGTCATTGTTGTACAATGTAAATCTAGTTTTAACAATAAACTAGTATTACTTTATTTTTCCCGGAGAGCTATAAAATGTAGCAACAACCAGGGCAAGTCTATAACAAACAAGTTATATATTCCAATAATAATTAATACAGAAGCACTGTTTCATAACTGAGTACAGAACGGACTTATGACACCATCTATTGATATTGACTGAATCCACCAACATATATGTAATGAATGTGTGCAATTGTGAATGAAAGCACCCAAACTGTTAAACCTATTACCATCATGTTGCCTTTAATCATTACATAACTTGTTTGCAGCAATTTAAAATGTAAATTACTTGTATTAAAATCTGGATCTGATTGAGATCAGAATGACAGTTGGAGCAAGTCTGCACAGAATTTGGCTGTCTGGTTACTTTTAAACCTTCAGGTTTGTTTACAGAATAAATACCAGTGCTAGAATGATGTCAATGCACAACTTTCCCTGGCTTTACTTACATAACCACAGGTGTTCACGTTTCGTCACTCAGTATTGACTTGTACTGGGACGGATAGAAAGATGGATGGACGGACGAAAACAAAAAAGCTGTTCATTATACAGTCTGTGTCTGTGATCAAGTTATCTAGAATACATTGCTTGGCTGATGAGACATCACCTGCGTATGAGACTAATTGCTGCTTTCTAAAAAAACAAACTTTGTTGAACTATTTTATTTAAACTATTTTGGATGTCTACTCTGTGTGAAAAGTTCATGTTCATTGTGAAGTTTCTATCTGCATTTAATGGGGGATTAAATGTCACTGCATACCTGCAAACACTATTTTATACCACACAAAAAATATAACACTTGTTAAAGCATATTGTTCACAATTTTCACAATATTAACATCACACAGCCAAACTGCACAGATTTGTTTGTACATGTTCCTCTAATAGTTCATATTATATCTTATCTAAAGCTAAATTGAGTTTTTCTAAGGACCATATGTATGCCAACCTTGTCAGTAAGTGATGAGCCAAGACGAGATGGATTCTGACATTCTATTATCTGGTAGAGTACATGGCCAGTACAATAGTAACACATCTATAATGCTCACATCTGCACTGCTAGACAGAGTGTTTGTAATATGAGTACTTCATGATTTTAGCAGGTCCAACTTTACACCACCTTATACTCATTATAATGTGTGCTCTATAAAGAAAAAAACTCACTCAAATCAAATTCTGTTTACTTTGGACAGGTTCAATAACAGCTAAATCCACCAAAAGCCATGCAAGGGATTTCAAACTGCAAGCTGGATCTGCATTTACAGTAACTTAATTTCAGGTTTTTCCTTGGGTGGAGCTCAAAATAATTTAACACAGATGCCTAGCTTCCTTCTGCAATATGTAATCAGAGAGGATGGCTGGAGCAGACTGTCCTGGTTCTGAAAAGGCTTTTGAGCACAGCTTTTCATACTTGAAAACACAAAAGATCATTATCTGGATAATATCTTACAGTAAAGTATTCTAATGCAGAACAATGTGTGACATTTATTGTAAGAATAATTCAATTGGTTGGAATGTGTTTTTTGAAGTGTAGGGATCACGTACATGTATTTCAAAAATAGTACATTTGTACTTAAAACAGTTTTGTCTCAAGTATTTTGATTACTGTTGTGACTGGGACACAGATTAACACAGACTTTGTACAGGGATACATGTGACGGTTTTACCGAGCCTTTCACTAAAACCAAGTAGTATCCTGCCAAGGTCTGCGATAAATTAGAAGCTTCGAAAATAAGTAACACTGTCTATATTACATTGTCTAACTATAGTTTCTTAGATCATATCCTGAAATCCATTCAAATTTTCTCTCAGCATAAGCTGACCGTTAATACTTCTTACTGATCCTAGCAAGAAACCACTGTTGTATATATACAGTGCAGTTAAACTAGCCCCTATTTATAAAGGCACTGACAAGTTACCAGCTAGTCAATCAGTTGCTAACGAAGTAAAAGGGCCATAGGACAATGTTAAAATTCTACACCTTGAACTTTAGAATGCTGGAAAAAATGTGTGTATGTCTATAACCTTTTACTTTTTATACATTTTCATGAATTGAATGCATGATATGTGTTCCAAACATTGTTATAGACAAAATAACACTAAATGCAATTATTGAAACTTTAAGACTGCTTTAACATAGATTTATTAGAAGCTTTGTTCTTGTTGGAACTGGTCACAGATGCTTTATAGCTCATTAAATTTCAATCTCTCCAGATAATGACCCATGATCTTACATATGTGCAAAGATGAGACTTTAGCTTTTAAAAAAAAAAAAAAAAAAAAAAAAAAAAAAAAAAAAAAAAAAAAAAAAAAAAAAAAAAAAAAAAAAAAAAACACATTACCACACAACCTTTATTGCCAGGAAGTCATCATATTTCCCTGAAGATGACCATCTGAATGATCAATTAACAAAACTGACCTGCATATGGATCCACTCACTGAAAAAACAGGGTGAGTAATAGCTGTTGCTTAACAAACAAACCCACCAACCCTGTTTCCTTACATGACTGTTTTAAACTTGCTGCTTCTGCTAGTCTATAAAACTAAATGCACACTATGTAACAATTAACAGAGACACAGTGAAACTACAGGCATTTATAAATGAAAGTTTAAGAAGGAATTAGAATTGGCAGACTTTAAACAGATGCACTCTTCAACTTGTGAACGCAGCATTTTTTAATTCAGCGATGACTCAACAAGCAGATGACACTGGCTCAACAGAAAGCTTGTGCTAGAACATGCTGTACTAGAAAACTTTTGCAGCTTTATTGCTTTTGTACCTTAAAACACATACACCAAATAATAGCTGCAACACAAAAAAGATATGTACTAAAGGGATCCGAAACTGCATGAAAGTAAACAGAAACATTAAGCTGCTGGAAACCATTGAAGAGTTAAGTAAGGCACTGATAATAGAGGCATGCAGTATGAGCATGATAACACTCGAGCTAACTGTTCTGAAGTGCTTCTACAACAAGTGGGTGACAAGAAAGAATGAGAAGTTCTAGAAGGCACTGTCTGTTTCATCTACTTCAAGCAAGGAAAGACAAACAAACCAAAAGAAGAAACTATTGTAAGCTAATCCCAAGACATATCCAAGCTACATAAAGATGGAAGCTTCCTGAAAATTCCACAAAACCCAACAAGAAAGACTCACCTGGAGCTTCTTCATCCTCCTCTCTTAGGACGTTACCATCACCGGAGTCGTCCTGGGGTGACTTTCCGCCATCACCCACCGGAACCACAGTAAAGTTAGTGGGCATTTTTCAGCATGTGTTTCCTATTAAGCACGTCCTCCAAAACGTATCTTACTATCCCACTCAGTCCTGCTCTCTGTTTACTTTATTGTCTTTTGCTCTGCCGTGAGCAACCCTCTCCCCACCCATGCGCTAGCTTGTCTGAGCGAAGTTCTCCGTTTCACCCCTAGTGCTTGGAAACCGGTGGCCCATGTGACCATGCTTCCTCCAAATATGGAAGTACCACGCCCTGTGGGACACACATGCTAACACCCACACATACACACACTTACAGTTTGTCTGCAGCAGTAAAAAGCTCTGACGAGACACAGGGGCAGGAGTTAAAAGAATCAATTGATTAGACTGAGGCCTCCAGACACTTGAGGCTTGTCAAGGAGAATCCTGGTTCTATTTCAAGTCAAATTCTATGTTGTGCCCTAAACCGTACTACAGCAGTTTAAATAAATTATTTAGCTTTAAAACCCAAAGAATAGCCTATAGATCAACTCAATTAGGAGTGAGTGGGTGCTGAAACCAACAGTTATTATCAGGGGTACATTTGCACATTTTACAAAACAGCAAAAGAAAATGTTCTCAATGTAAAAACTGTACCATGTTATGAAGGGTAAAACCAAGTTTCTACTGGTAGACACATTTCTGTTGTTACCTTGCCCCAAGTTCAACCATAATTTTGTAAACTGAAAAAAAAGTTTATAAAACGATAGAACATAATTTAAAGTTTATCCATCTGTGGCTCCAATTCATCCATTCACATTATAACACATAACGTGACATAATTCACTGTGTGACAGGAATCTTACCAAGACAAGCAGACTCTAAACACATTTGCTTTCTTTGCAAAAAATGCATTGTATGTACACATTGCAAGACTATTATTGTGAGAAAACAAATTATACTATGAACGATTTCAATATAAAACTAACGACAACTGTTAACTGCAATGGCCTAAATGTGATAGGCCTAACTGCATTATGGAACATATACTTGAGTACTTATTCACTTGAAATGCCAAGCTATCAAAATGGTCAAAATACCATTAGAGCTTTGGGCTAACAACTGAAAGGTTAAGAGTACAAATCTCAGCTCTGCCATGCAGCCATTGTTGGGCCCTTGAGTAAGGCTCTTAACTCTTTCTGCTCCAGGGGTGCCGTACAATGGCTGACCCTCCACTCTGACCCCAGCTTCCAAACAAGCTGGGATACGTGAAGAAAGAATTTCCTTGTACTGTACAACTGCATATATATATATATATATATATATATATATATGCAGTTGTACAGTACAAGGAAATTCTTTCTTCACGTATATATATAAATAAATATATATATATATATAAATCACAAATAAAGGCCTTCTAATCATTGTTCTTCTATCAAATCAACTTACATTAAAGGACATAAAGGCGGTAAGTAGATTTAATGATATCTTACTGATTGGTCTAAAAGGTCAGCCAGCAGTTAGCTTATCTTTTAATGACCCAGAGACGTCACTTGCAACAGGGTGTCTGATTTTTCTACAAGGAATATTGGAATATTTGACAAAAATGCACTTATCTACATTCCAGAAATCATTCATGGCAAATTTACTAAAGACACCAGGGCAGTCATCCCTAAAGAGTATCCTATACACTTCTCCTCCTTCCCCAATTTCACTCAAACATCAGGCCAGGAAACAATAATGTTTAATAAGATTCAACACAAACTGTGAAAATGTATATCCATTGTTGTATTTATCTGCATGCTTGTAGTACTTATTATCTGTACTGATAATCACGACCAGAAAGAATCAGCAGGATGCTTTTATTAGTTCTCTTAAATTTTTATTTATCTAATAAATGTAGAAATTAAAGATTTTTCACTGATCAACTTCATTGTAGTTTGTAAATATAAACACATTCAGAATTTGGAAATTGGGAAGGGGCAAATTTAGCACCGTGTTCCATCAGCTTTCTTATTAAACCTTATCTTCAGGACCAATAATTGAACTGATTGTCTCTTATGAAGTCTGGTGCGAAGTGGTAAGCTAAGATCCATCTTTTCTTGCATAAACTGTCTTTGATGGATCCTCCTTTAACACCCAATTATGATTCCCTCACCTGTTACCAATTCACTTGGCTAATGTGGAATGTTTAAAACTTTTGACTCCTATTTTGCATCTGTCCCAACATTTTTAATGTGTTGCAGGCATCAAGTTCTAAACCTGCTTATATTTACATAATACAATGAAGTTGGTCAGTCCGAACATTGGAAATCTTTTCTTTGTACTTTTTAAGGTTTTGGAGAATTAACAAATCAGAGATTATTGTTTGTTTAACTTTTCCAGAGACAGGGTTTCTATTAGTTTTGATTCTGTCAGTGTGGTTTTCATCTTGCACATGGTATTTACAATACCATGAAAAACAATTTTAACTTACATTTTTGTCAGTTATATGTTTAATAAAATTAACACTGCCACAGTTTTAAAACTAACAGGTTGTAAGTGTATTTAACATTTTTAAGATTGCTTGGCACCTTTTAAAGATAGACTCACCTGAGCTCCATTATAAACTACTTTCTCACTCACCCAATTCTATAGAGACAGATTATTCAAAAGAGATTCTATTACGTTTTGACTCCTGCTCTGGCAATTATATCTGAATGGCATCATATTTGGTGTTTCATGCATTTACCACTTTACAACATCACACAGTGAAATGCTATTTGACTTAGTAGATTGAATTTCAATATGGGTTGTATTTGCTGACGCAAAGAAAAGTTAATCTCATTTTAAAGTCAGAAAGAATAGTATCATACTATTCTCCTCTATTCCGGACAATACTGTTTAACCGGCCTATTTCTGGAGTAGCCAACTATTGATTCATCAGGAAACAAGAGCCATGAACAGACAGAGTTTCTAATGCATCATCTCTGGGATACAGAGCTGCAGAATGAGAGCAATCGAACAGGAACTATATGCAGGATGCATAAAAATTAGGCAGTGATCATGCAATGCTAAAATTGTCAAACATACATTTACTGTGCATTATGGCATTTACCAGATGCTTTTATGTAAAATGACTAACATTTGTGACTAAATATAATGCAAGCAATTTAGGATTATGGGCCCTGTTAAGGTGCCCAACTGTGGCAATTTGGAGGTTGAACCAGATGCCTTCTTATTACTACTAGTCCAGGACCTTAACCACTGAGGTCCCACTGGCTCTAATATGTTAGTGATTCTATTAAGATGTTAAGATGTTTTAATTCAAACAATTTAGAAAGCAATGAAGGATTAATAATAACAATAATAATAAACTGTTAGCTGTGCGAAATACAATTAAGTGATAATTTAATAATAAACATGAATTAAATAATTATCATAAACATTTACTGGTTAGTCAAATAATCATTAACATCCTTACTAACATGTATGATAAAGTCAGTAAAGAAGAGACTGTATTTAAAGCAGATATAACAAAGCTATCCTTGTTTACAGGTTTAATTTATGTTCAACACTATTATTTTAGGTAAGCAATGATGCTACATCATACAAAAGACTTTTGAACCTTAAAACCTTAAAATAAAAACAATTATCAATTAATACTGCTATTAAATTATATAAAAAGTATACGGTGATAAGATTTTAGACTTTACTACCCAGCCCTTGATAAATGTGACCGTTCCACTTCAAGCATGGAGCCAGCAGGAACTCTGCATGCAGGCACAAACATACACAGTACTAATGCGTTTCTCAGGAACATCAGTAAAGTAACTCAGGCTTTTATAAAAGCCTTGTGTAAAATGTTTGCTTTATCAGCTTTCAAATTCTGACCTTTGCTTTACTGACACTGCTTTAAGGCCTGTATTGTTTATTCTAAGACTGTTCTTGTTTAGTTTCTATCATAACAACTTGGGTCAATAGCAAACATCCTTTTGGTTGTGTGATCATGTGAAAATGATCAGTTCAAGCAGAAAGTCAGCTGTTTTTTTACAGAGTATGAAAAATGTCGTCCGGCTGAATCATTGTTTCTCAACCTTTACATTGTACTCAACCTTTACATTGTACTCTCAGTCAAATTAGACTGTAACTCACTTACTTACATGCAACCAGGGGTCATTTAGAGCAACCAATCAACATTTTGCATGTTCTTGACATGTTGAAGAATGAAAACTAAAGAGAATGCTAAACTGTAAGTTAGGGATGTCCCGATCACGTTTTTTTGTTCCCGATCCCGATCTTTAATTTTGATCCCGATCCGATACCGATTCTCAAACCGATACTTGTATTTTCTAGATATTGTCTAGATAAGAACTAGATAACACTGTTTACACAGTGCACACGTCAAGTACATTACAGTTATTCAAATTAATCCAATGTATATGTTTAACAACTGAATAGCTCTGCAGTGCTGTAGGAAAAAAATTGCCTGCATCCAAGCTATTGCTTAATGTTCTTTTACAAAATAAAAGTAAACAAACCTAGTGCAGCATTGTAGTAAAAATGAAGTGAGATAATTACAGTTTAACTTTGAACTTTATATTCAAAGAACATAATTCTGTTTAATGCACTGATACACTAAAATGAACAAAAATCTCCACTCACAAGTGGTGTAGCAGCTTAACTTGAATATAAAAAAACAAATAAGTTACTTAACAGCATTACAGTAAAACCTGAATACCAAAATAAAATGGAAAGTCACTCTTTTGTTATGAAGGAAAGCCAGTTCTTAAAGTGCTTGTATTGTGACAGTGGTTTGATGGACGGGTCTACGCAAAGTGAGTGTGTTTTGACCCTTTGGGGCTTCCATAGTGCATGGGATAGCGTGCTCGGCTCTGGCTGTCCGCTATTCGGAACAGAAGAAGTTAATAAAGTGTTTTGCTCCCGACAATTTGTGAATATACCGTGTATTTTATTTCTTTATTAAGCGAGTGCATCACTACGACGCTCGGTTACATAACTAAGCCAATCAGAGAGCTTGATACTGAGATGTCGTTCAGTCTTGTAACACGTAAACTCGTAAAAGCTGTATGTTATGGTCCTGAAGTTTTCATACTCGGATTAAAAGTTATTGTTTTGTAAACCGGAGTGATCCTCGACTCACACACCATATAAACAGTAAAATTCTACAGTAATGAACGCAGCTCTGCTCCTACCGCCTCGTGAAATGCTCACAGTGCAGACATTACACCGCTGTTGGACTCCTTTCACTTTCCAATTTAAAGTATTTCCACACAGCGGACATGCTGACGTAAAACAAAAGATCGGGTTATGATCGGCATTAGTAAAGCCGATTTCCGATCAGTTAAAAATGCCTTGATCGGCGAAATCCCTACTGTAAGTAAAATCTTCAGGACCTTCTGGATCCTGTGAACCATCAAAACAGCCACTTATATGGGATATCTGTACAGTCCCTGACAGAAGTTCTGTCGCTTATCCATGTTGTGGAAACAAAAGCTTATAACCTGACTTTAAATTCATCCATTGGTTTTAGAAATGACTCATATGAAAGCTGAAACCCTCCCAAATGAGGTTTAATTTACGAAAATAAATTTGCTTCACTGCAGAAATATTGATCATTTAATGAACACAGAAAGGTCAGATTTTGGCAAGACAAAAGTTTTGTCGCCTTGTCATATAATGCACCCAATCCTAGTTTACAGCCTCACCTGTGCTCACTAATTGATCGGTTAATTAGTGGGTGTGTATAAAAAGAACCCCAGCACCTTAGACCTTCACTTGAACTGCAACTTCACCTCTGACAACATGCCAAAAATCCACACTGCGACCAAAGCCTTGATTATCAAGAGGCTGAAGACCAGATCCACTGCAGAGGTGGATGGCACCTTTAATGTGTCTCAGTGTCAAGTACAAAGAATTAAAAAAAGATTTGAAGAGACTGGAGATGTTTTTGACAAGCCCAGGTCCGGCAGACCCCGCAAGACAACTGCTAAGGAGGAACGTTTGTTGGTTAGAAAATCCAAAGCCAGCCCCTCTTCCACTGCAGCAGAGCTCCACCAGGCCTGGTCACCTCAAGTCCCTGTGTCAACTAGAACAGTTTGTAGGATTCTGTCTCGAAATGGCCTCCATGGTCGAATCAGTGCCCAGAAGCCAGCACTAAACAAAACGCAATTAAAAAACCGTGTGGCATTTGCCAAGGCCCACAGCCTGCTAAACGGATGGACGCTGGAAAAGTGGCAGAAGGTGGATTTCTCAGATGAATCTTCAGTTGAATTACACCACAGCCGCCGCAAATACTGCAGGAGACCTACTGGAGCCCGTATGGATCCAAGATTCACCCAGAAAACTGTTAAGTTTGGTGGTGGAAAGATCATGGTCTGGGGTTACATTCAGTATGGGGGTGTGCGAAACATTTGCAAGGTGGAAGGCAATATCAATAGCCTAAAATATCAAGAAGTATTAGCTACCTCTTACATTCCCAATCATAAAAGGGGTAAAATTTTGCAGCAGGATGGTGCTCCATCTCATACATCCATCTCTACATCAAAGTTCCTCAAGGCGAAGAAGATCAAGGTGCTCCAGGACTGGCCAGCCCAGTCACCAGACATGAACATCATTGAGCATGTTTGGGGTAGGATGAAAGAGGAAGCTTGGACGACAAAACCAAAGAATCTTGATGAACTCTGGGAGGCATGTAAGACTGCATTCTTTGCTATTCTTGATGACTTCATCAATAAATTGTATGAATCATTGTCGAACTGCATGGATGCAGTCCTTAAAGCTCATGGAAGTCACACAAAATATTAAATATGGCTCTAATAGCACCACAACTTCATTCACCAATGTTATGAAACATATCTTTGTATTTGAAGTAAATTATTTGTTTGATTTTCACATTACTTTCTGTGGGCGACAAAACTTTTGTCTTGCCAAAATCTGACCTTTCTGTGTTCATTAAATGATCAATATTTCTGCAGTGAAGCAAATTTATTTTCGTAAATTAAACCTCATTTGGGAGGGTTTCAGCTTTCATATGAGTCATTTCTAAAACCAATGGATGAATTTAAAGTCAGGTTATAAGCTTTTGTTTCCACAACATGGATAAGCGACAGAACTTCTGTCAGGGACTGTATATCAGGTATACTGGTAATGATCATATCAGACAATAAAGCATTTTGTGATTTAAAGAAGAATGTACAGTGCCCTCCATAATGTTTGGGACAAAGACAGAGTTTCCTTTATATGGAACTCTGATCCATAGTTTAATATTTTAAAACAAACCAATCAGATGTGAATAAAGTACACATTCCAGACTTTAAGAGTATATGTACAGTCCTGCTCACCATTATTGGCACACCTCCATTTTTTGCATAACCTGTATAATATCTTCAGAAATAAATGGACATGTACCAAATTTATATTATCAGGATTTTTTAATGGGTGGTCCAAAGTAATATAGCAAAGAACATTGTTTTTCAGCGTACATGTTGTCATTGTCATAAAAAACTGCAATTTCCCTCTGGGATCAATAAAGTATTCTGATTCTGACTTCAAAGAAGAAACAGAAAAAAACGGCATGGGCAGTAATAAAGGCACCCCTCCTTAATATTTGGTTGCACACCCTTTGGCAGTGATGACAGCCTCCAAACGTTTCTTGTAGCCATCTATAAGCCTCTTGCACTTGTTAGCTGGTATTTTCTTCCACTCTTCCTTTGCAGTTTGTTAAAGCTCTTGAATGTTTGCAGGGTTCTTTTTCCCAATGGCAGATTTCAGCTCACCCCACAGATTTTCAGTGGGAATGAGATCAGGACTCATTGCTGGCCATTTTAAAACAGTCCATTCTTTCCTTTTCAATCATTCCTGTGTGCTTTTGGATGTGTGCTTTGGGTCTTTGTCTTGCTGGAGGACCCATGATCTTCGACTCAAACCAAGTTTTCTTACACTGGGTAGGCCATTTCGCTCTAAAATCTCTTGGTAATTCTCCGATTTCATGATTCCTGTGATATAGTCGAGGCCTCCAGTACCAGATGCAGCAAAACAGCCCCACAGCATTATGGATCCTCCACCATGCTTAACTGTAGGTAGGGTGTTCTTTTCCTTATACGCTTCATTGCGCCGTCTGTAAAACTGTTAGTGTGCATTGCCAAAAAGCTCTATTTTTGTTTAATCGGTCCATAGAACATTTTCCCAGAAGGATTGTGGTTTGTCCAGGTACTCTTTGGCAAAGGTGAGTCGTTCCTTTTTATGTCTTTTCTTCAGCAGTGGTTTCTTCCTTGGCCTTCACCCATAAAGCTCTGCTTGGTTTAGTGTGCGCCTTATGGTACGTGTTGAAACCATGACCCCAGACTGTTCCAGGTTGGCTTTCAGGTCTTTGGATGTTTGACATGGTGTTTTTTTCCACCATTCGCACCAACATTCGAAGACTTCTCTCATCAATTTTCCTCTTCCCTCCACGTCCAGGGAGGTTCTTGACAGTTCCATGCTTGGCAAACTTCTTAATAACATTGCACACTGTTGAAACAGGGATAGCAATGTCTTTGGAGATGGCTTTATACCCTTTGGAGGTCTTGTGTTTGCTAATAATAGAACTTCTGATGTCCTCAGACAGCTCCTTTGTCTTCAACATTGTGACAAAGGAACAGGGAATAACATGTGGCTTTTTAAAACACTGAAGTCATCATTCATTAGGTAATTAATGTCACATGGGCACTGACAATTTATCACAGGTGATTCTCATTTGTGATTTAGCACAGGTGAGTCAAAATGTGTTTCCATACTGATTTACTGAAAAGGGTGCCAATACCAGTACCACAGCAAGCTTTAGGTTTTTCTATTTTATCCCTCCCATTGTTTTTTGTTTTGAATGTTGTTTATCATTTGCTCTTTTGTATCAAACACGAGTTCTCTATAGAAAAAAGCCGTTATACTTGATTCATTTTTTTCCAGGAGATATTCCACATTATGTACTTAAACTTCAAGAGTGCCAATAATGGTGAGCAGAACTGTATACATTTGAATTCTATCATGTTAAAATGACAGCACTTCTTTTTACAGCACCTCGCCCACCCTCCCATTAATCACAAATAGACCGCTAGGCCAAAGAAGACTTCCACTGCTGTTTAGGGCCAAAGCATACCTCATCTGTTAAACATGTTGGTGGGGGTGCTATGGCTTGAGCATTTATGGCTGCCACGTGTAGTGGCACACTTCACTGATGATGCAACTGCTGAAGGCAGTAGTACAGTGAATTCTGAGGTATAGGAATATCTTATCTGCTCCGGGTAAGTCAGGAATGTGTACTTAAATCACATCTGAATTATTTGATTAAACTGTGTTAAACTGTTAAGCATATGGGCACATCAAGGAAAAACTGTGCCTTTGTCCCAAACATTATGGAATGCAGTATATAGATTGGTAGGTAGGTAGACAGACAGACAAATGGACGAACAGACAGATTAAATGTTTTCATTGCTCAGTATAAGTACAAGGCAACAACAAGCAGCATCTACCAGAAGTGCAAATAGCGCAAAAAATAAAAAAGGAATAGCCTGTGGTAACAAATTCACACTAACAATAATGCAGCCCTTTTTTACAGCCTTATATCAGAATTCCTGGTCCAGGTTAACTGCTGACTAATATGACTGATTAGGGAGAGTGGAAAAGTCATACAAAGAACACAAGAGAATTTATGTTTCTGAAGAAAAGAGTACACAGGCAGAAGCAGAGGCTGATGAGAAAAAAACAAACAGAAGTTTGACACCGGCACTCCAACTGCATTTACATTTATTTACATTCCAGATGCCTTTATTTAAAGCAATTTACAAGTGAGGCAGAATGTAACTCTGACAGTCCTGGGTATCAAGAAAATGTGCAGTGGCTGCACTCACAGCAGGCATAGTGTCCAGAACTTTGCTAAACTTAATCACTGACTAAACTTATATAAGGATAACTTGTGTTATATCTGCTATGTTTTTATTACATTTAACATTATTATCTACTTATAATCATCATAATTTAATTAACCCAAATAACATCTAAACCACCAAAAGGATTAAATGTGGTTTCTCTAAAGGTTTCTTCCTCTAAATATTTGTTACTAAGCCATTTTTGCCTTAAGCTTTCAGATCAGGGCTTTTAGACCTGGATTTCTGTAAAGCTGTTGTAAGGCAATGTACTGTATATCATAAGCGCTTTTTTAAACAGGCTTGACTTCACTTAAATCTACCTGGGATTCAAACTCAGGGGTTGAATTTAATCATAGATGAATCAACATTCATCCATTTTGAAGTAAAATTGAGCAGTTGTGTGTTTTGCTCTCAAATACAACTAGGAAAAACAGTACATTGTACAGCAATTGCAAATACATAAAGTGGTAGACCAGACACAAATATGCTTGTCCCAGTGATTTGTCCGAGGTAGTGATTTGTCCACCCCTGGCACTCACAATCTTTCAAATTCAAGAGTGTAAATTTCACTATTGAGCTGCTATTTATGAACCAGCACACAGATTATGTTGACTGTAAAAACAATGTTGCTTTGGCATGAACCAAATTATTTTCACTATTTAGGTTTTGAGCCTTGGCATATCACAGTCACAATATGTAAAGGCATGATTGGCATATTTTACCCGTGCTGTGCAGTTAACATTACTTTGTCACACTATCACTAAGGTTTAAAAGAAAACCCATGCTGAATAGAATGCATAAGACTTGGTAATTTACAGCTGTAAAAATAAAACACGCAGATCTAGCTGTGTAACTACAATGCCACCTTGTGGTGATCCGTAAGTGGTAAAACCGTAAAACTGAGATTATAAGGGAGCCTGAAGCCTAGTGGTTAAGGAGGTTGTTAATCAGAAGGTTGTCGGTTTAAGCCCCACCACTGCCAGGTTGGGCCCTTGAGCAAGGCCCTTAACACTCAATTGCTTAGACTGTATACTGTCACAGTACTGTAAGTCGCTTCGGATAAAAGCTAAATGCCAAAAATGTAAATGTTTCTAGAATGTTGGGCCACCAAACATCAGAACAACTGCAATGTGATTTTATTAATGGCTAAAACTGTACTGAGAAAAAAAGCACCAATCTTTTTTTAAAGATATTCCCTTTCCCATTTTGATTAGGTTGTTGTAGTGCACTAACACGTACATTAATTATCTTACATAGCTTTTAAACTGTAGCCATTTTACCAGGGCATGGGGCGGCACGGTGGCTCAGTGGGTAGCACAGTCACCTCACACCAAGAAGGTCCTGGGTTCGATCCCAAGGTGGGGTGGTCTGGGTCCTTTCTGTCCTTTCTCTGTGTTTCCTCCCACAGCCCAAAGACATGCAAGTGAGATAAATTGGAGATACAAAATTGGTTATTTCCTTTTACATGCCAAGTAAAATGCCCACCACAGCACAGCAAAGCCACCAGACACTGACACTAAGGGTCAATCAGGCCATTAACATGTTAATGTACCTATCCACTTGTTGAGAATATAGTGAAGGACCATTTATGACCCTACAATTCTTTATTACGTATTAGTAGCCCAGTGCCAAAAGTTTTTGAATGACTAAACATTTGAAAGTGTATTCAGCATGGTAATAAGGAGTTTGTGCACGGCAACCCTACTATAATGTCCCTCTCTGTGTTGTTGTTGACAGACTGTTCATGCTGACACAGCCTGATCAAGTCCTTCACTGGCATTCCTATTTAAAACAAGACCTAGATTAAGAATAAGATTAAGCTCTGTAACAGTCCCAGACTTCATGCAGAACTACCACCTCTTTTAAATGTTGTGTAATGCCACCACACACTCAAATAGTATGAAAAGTGGGGAGGGCCTGATGTCCTGGTAAAATTTATAAAGGAAAACTTTCTGGTGTTCCATACAGTCTGCACAAATTTCCAGTTGTTTACGAGCTAAAACACAAAGAAAGCTTTATTCACACAGAAGTATGTTAAGGACAGATAGAGTTATTGGTTGATGTTTGTACCTTAAGAAAAGGTCAGAAGCATTAAGTCACAAATAATCACTCCTTGTACTGTGGTACAAGATGTTCAGCCCAAACGCAAACCCAGTATGCATTTCCAAAAAAGCCTATGCCTATCATAACAACAGGCAAAAGTGCTGCAACAGAATTTAGGAATCAACAAACTCAGTGACTTCAACATAAACTACAGAGCCCCACTGGTGACATTCTGTTTACATAAAAAAAAAAACATGAGGCCACAACAAGATGCATTCACTTTGAGAAGTGTTAGCCCACAAGCCACCCTACATCCCTTTTAGAAGTGGATCGATCGTAAGGAAGTCTTAAATTAATCTCTGCGGCATATCGGCAACATCAACACTACTGTAAGGACCTTTAAACGTAGACGGGACTGACTGGAATTTGGACCATGCGACTGTAGGCATCCCTCAGTGGATCACCCATGTACACTCACTAGCCATCTCAAATGTCCTGGCACATGCCTACAACTTTCTCAGCTGTCCGTTTGACAAGACGGGATCAGGTGATGCTTTATTTTGTCTCTTATGCAATAGGAGAGTCGGGAACAGCATGCCACAGGCTGCGATAGTGACAGAGAGAGGTTTAGTTAGGCATGGGGTGTTGAGGGGCGGGAGCGGCTGTGGAAATAAGCTAAAGCCACAGACACGCCAGCCCATCATGCCAGAAACTTCATTCCTATCAGTGACAGAGGCAGCTGAGACGTTATCTCATATGAGGTTTAATAAGGTGGAACTAATTTTATGATCCGGGTGAGTATATATCTCTTTTTAGACCAGTAGCAGTCTATATTGTTTTGTCTATAACTTCTTTCCAGCTAGTGTTAAAACACCTGCAAATGTTCAGAATTTGTTGTGTGACTGTTCTCAGCTCCAAATATTAATTCATTTATTCATTGTCTGTTTTACCGCTGCTTTATCCTATTCAGGGTCACGGTGGGTACAATTCATCAGGTGAGAAGTAAGAAACGCCCTGGACAGGTCGCCAGTCCATTACAGGTCAAACACACGGACTATGCTTAATAAAATAAAAATAAAAAGTAAGTAAGAATACATAAAGTAAAAATAGAAGCGGAAAAGCGGTACTGCACTTGATGGTCTCATTCCCGTACATTCTTTGAAAAAGTACATGCTAAATTGAGTGTTACACATAGTACTGAAAAGTATACAGTACATGATATTGATGTTATTCTCAGTGTCCGATGTTTCAGCTGTTCTTCCTACAGTCCTTTAATTGGTAAATCAAAACTCCTGTGACGTTCTGTAGTGCACCTTGGTGGTCTCAGTCAATGCCTAAAAGTGCTTTGATATGACTCCAGTGTAGCATGCAGGGAATGAGAGGAATTTTTCTCTCTCTGCCACCTTCACCAAAGACAGAACCCTCCCAAAACAGAACCTGTTTTTCTGATGAGCTTATTGAGTCTATAGGCCACTGAAGTCGTGCGTCATTCTGTAGTCCTCGTTATGCCCATATTTGGTGACCCGGGTCTAAGTCAGATTTCCTATAGGAAAAATGAATGGGGTTTTCAAAAAATCAGCTCTAACGCATCCTGTGCTAAATAAACATGTTCAGAACCCTATACGTTTTGTCCTATGTAAATTTTTCTCTTGTACATCACTGGATCCTCTGAATTACGAGGTTTTTAAAGATTCGTAATACTAATAATGCTACACGAAAGCTAAAGCAAATCCTAGATGCCTTAAAATCCTCACTTCTTAACGTTTCAACGTTATTTTCACTCAAAAACGAGTGTGCATCTGATGCTTCCTTAGTGATCAAGACAATTCCAGAATTCATTGTGGGTCAGGTGCTCCTCTCTCGCAGAAAAATAAACATGGCTGACAATACGGACAAACGAATGGAGTTCTTTTCAAACGTAAATAAAATATTACTGATTTTTATCTTGTATAAACTTGTACTGAGTGTTTTTATTTGCAAGTTCGGGCTTGTCAGGAAATGTAACCGTTATCGTTACATGAAGAGAGAGGTTATATTGACGTTAGCATGCTGTGCTACCTCAATCCATTGGTTTTAATGACAAGATGCTAAATGCTAAAGCCGATGGAATCGGGTTATAAAAATAACCATATAAACACATGTTTTTACTTCGGGGATTTTCACCTTTCGCGGAGGGTTCTGGAACGCAACCCCCGCGATCGAGGAGGGATTACTGTACACCAATCGAATTGACGGAAAGAGCAGCCTGCTTTTGTTGAGTACAACCAAAGGCGTAACACCCAACCATCCTTGCTTTCTACTTTAATGTAGCTAGCTACTAAAAATATAAACTAAAACTTGTGAATATCACTCCACGTTTACACTGGTGAATCGCGCTGCTTTGTGCGGTTATTTAAGAGGTTTATAAAAGAAAAAATAAATAAAAATTTAAGAGGCTTCCAGTCTAATGACATCAATTCAGTGCGCAGTAGCATTAGCTTACATGTAGCAATATTCATATTTTGACTCTTTAACGACTTCGTAATTCAGAGGATCCAGTGATAATAGACAGAAGAATCTCCATAAAACAAAACGTAACAGCTCTGGAACATTTTTTATGGCTACAGAATGCGAGAGAGGCAATTTGCTAAATCTCCATTCATTTTTCCCATTCAAAATCTCTCTTAGACCCAGGTTACCAAATATGGGCATAACAACATGGTGTGGACTACAATATGACGACACGACTTCAGTGGTCTATTAGCACCAAGTGATAAAATATTTGCAGCATGGTTCTTGAGACCCTTGAAAAGAGAGGAGGCTCTGACCATTCTTGTACTGTACTCTTGTACTCTGCATTTTCAGTCTAGTCCAGCTTACTGTCTTATGTATTTGTATTCCTCTATGAACACCATCGCAATTCCCTTAAATACTGCTGGATTCAGACAGGCCCTCCGCTTTTTAAAATCTACAACCAACTCCTTAGTGCTCATGATGATGCGTTACAGGTAATTTAGTTGACACCACTCCACAAAGCTGTCCACCACACTCAGCCTACTGTTCCCTGCTGGTAGAACCCACAATGGCAGAGTTATCTGAAAATTTCTGCAGATGGCAGGACAGTGAGCAGAATCTAAAATCTGAGGCGTACAGTGTAAACAGAAAGGGATACTTGACCATGCCCTAAGGTGCTCCGGGGCTGCTCACTATAACACTCAAAATATTTCTCTGTAACCTCACATACGGTGAGCAAACTGTGAGGTAGTTGGTAATCCAGGCAACAAGTGGATCATCCACCTGCATGTACAGTAACTTAGCAGGGCAGGTTGAACAGGGTGTTAAAAACATTCAGGTGAGTATAGACCCTGAAAGATCATGTCTAGGGGTAGGCAAACTGCAGAGGGTCAAGTGATGGCTCAACTAATGACAGAAGGTGCTCCAGGATTATCTTTTCTATTGACATTATGACATGTGAAATCAGAGCCACTGGTCTGTAGTCACTTGGGATTTCTGAGTGCTTCTTCTTGGGGACTGGAACAAGGCATGGTGTCTTCCACAGTACATGAACGATCATTAGGCTGAGGCTCAGCCCTGCTCAGTTGAATGGTGCATCCTTTGAGAACTCTAGGACTAAGACCATCAGGCCCAGCAGCTTTGCCTGCACACAGTCTGCTGTTCTCTTTTTACATCCTTCTTTGTGATTGTGATTGACCCTGGAGGGCTGTTAAAAAGCCCTGATGGGGGAGGAAAGGGGCAAGAGAGCTGATGATGGTGAGAGGAACCAAGGGGACTGAGTCACAGTAGAATCTGGGGGAGGGTGGACTGGATCCACATCATCAAATCTGTTAAAGAACAGATTTAATTCACTGGCCTCATCCAGGTCACCTTTTATCCCCTGCTTAGTCTTTTTCCATGACCTCTCTGATGCTCTGATGTTCAGGTGAAGGGGTAACAGGTGAGGGTATCATGATTGGGTATAGAAGAAGATTGGGTATTGTGGTGACCAACAGTGGCAACTTAGCAGTGGTGTGGTTTGAACCAGCAACCTTCTACTTACTTGTCCAGTACCTTAACCGCTAGGCTACAACTGCCACAAAAAACATTTTCTTTAAAAAAAAAAAAAAAAAAAGAACCTTAAGTTTTGTTGACACTAATTCTATAATGTTATACTGCTAAAAGCCTGTTAATTAATGGTTAACTGTCAAACACAAATAAAGAAAATTCGTACCTCCAGTTTAACAGCTAATTGAGGCTCCAGCAATCCTTTTTTGATATAAAAACATCAGTGTTGAGTATTAATTATTCCCAATACTTATCTAATACTGGCATTTACTGATTCACTAAGCCATTGTAGTTTGAAAGCTCAACCAGAAGCATTAATGCCATTATTAATATTTTTATTATTATTATTAAGTTATTTTGCTATAGTAACGTTACACTTTCAAGTTAAATAAATATTTTATACTGGTATCTTCTGCTTGAGGATATTTTGTGCCACATATTGTACAATGTGTCTTGTCAGTTAATATATGTTACTGGCAGAGGTGGAAAGAGTACTAAAATACTGTACTCAAGTAAAAGTACTATTACTTTAATGAATTTTTACTTAAGTACGAGTAAAATTACTAGTCTAAAAATCTACTCAAGTATAACTCATTTAAAATGTACTCAGAGTAAACGTTACTTAGTTACTTTTTTTAACAGGAGAGGGTGTCTCTTCTGTGTAATGCAAACAGGACAAGTGGATATAAATCTCTCAATAGTTGTTTTTAATTAAAATTAATAAAATGTTGATACAACATTTAAAACATTTAGTGATGTGTCATGTGTCATTTTTGTACAGACCATCCCATAAAACTTTTTCAAACTGTATAACCACTGAAGTTGGCATTAATTGTGGATTCTATAGACTAGCCTTCTTTTCATCACCAACAAATACCAAACAACAATCATACTGCAAATCTCAGAACTCAAAACAAGTCAAGGTTACAGGTGTTGTGACTTTCACTAAATGACCCAAAGAAAACCTTCAAGATGTAAGACAAAACTTTGACATCTTTGACATCAGACTATGTTGTCAAATAACGAACCATCAAACTCCAAACATGTTAAACTTTTAAAATCACCCTTCCCTACTCTATACCTAGATTACAGCGCCTTTATTTTAGCACCAGTTTATTTTCCATCGCAGAATTCACTGCAGCAGTTTCCCAGACGCGATTTTTTAGCGTTTTTTTTTTACTCAGTAACGGATGTTATTTAAAATTTAGCAAATTACAATTCTTAATACAAAACATACTTAAGTAAAAGTAAAATTACTGGTTGTAAAATCTATTTTAAAAAGTACAAGTACACAAAAAAAATACTCAATTACAGTAACGCGAATAAATGTAATTCATTTCTTTCCACCTCTGGTTACTGAATTAAATTAGAAAATTGGGCCCAATATCAAAACTCAATATAGAATTATAGGTTTATAATTATATTAGTTATATTATTAGTAGGAACATTAAACTCTGAATTTATGTTACCATATAGCCGACTAATCACTGAGGTCATTTATAGTTTAGACATTTCCTGTCCTCATGAGCACTACACAGCCTGTTTTTGCTCACAGATGGTGCACACACTAAAGAATGAGGCTCGGTCTACATGTGCACAGCTCTGTGAAAGACAATACTGCAGCAGTGGACATCCCAGCGAAGAATTATAGAGAAAAAAACTGGGACCCCATTTTAGTCTTGCATTTTTAAATCCTGGTAAGTGCACACACTGGGTAAGATGACTCATTGACTGACTAGCTGTGAACTGAACATGATTCCTGAGGTTAGCAGAGGACAAATCTATAAAGACATTAAAAAAAATATGAAGCATTAGGCAGAGTAAACAAAACCAAAATTACCAAAAATACACCCAAGTGCATTATTTAATTACACAACCACTAAAATATTGATTCCCTGAAATGCACGCAAGTGGCCAAAGATCCACAGCATACACCATTGTACATCTATTCATTATGGACAATAAGGATGATTACAGGACTTAATGAAGGAAAACCGAGAAGGCCACAACACTAAGGGAAACACCCTACTCATCACAGGCGCTCATGTTTCAAATAAACAGCAGCACCAGAGTAAGATACTACTGTCAGTCCAGGTCAAAGCAAGAGTTACTGCACATGAAAAAAGAAAGTTTAATTACAGTAATTTGTGCATTTTTCCCTTACATGTTTTCCTCTTGCTTAAGGGGCTTCGTGCTTCTTTCCATGCCATCATTGTAAATACTTGTCCGGTTAAATAAAAGTAAAAAATACATTACTGTGCAAAACGTTTTGGCAGGTGTGGAACAAATGCTGGAAAAAGTAAGAATGCTTTGAAAAATAGAAGTGTTAATAGTTTATTTTTGTCAATTAAAATACAAAGTAAATGAACAAGAACAGAATTCTAAATAAAATTAATATTTGGGTGACCACTCTTTGCCTTCAAAACAGCATCAATTCTTCTAGATGCACTTGCACAAAGTCATGGAATTACACAATAAATCTATTTTCTTCCATAACACACGCAATTCAGTTACACGCTTTGGTAACATTCATGACAGGACAGGTAGTTACTGGTTACACAAGGTTCATCAGTTCAAGTATTTAATGTTAAACACAGTCATGGACAATTTCTGTATTTCCAATTCACCTTATTCACATCTTTGGACTGTGGGAAGAAACCGGAGCTCCCGGAGGAAAAATACTCGGACACAGGGAGAACATGCAAACTACACACAGAAAGGACCCAGCCCGCTCCACCTGTGAATCAAACACAGTACCTTCTTGCTGTGAGACGACAGTGCTACTCACTGAGCCACCGTGCCACCCTTGCATTTTGTTAATTGACAAAAATAAACTATTAACACTTCTCCACACCTGCCTAAAACTTTTGCACAGTACTGTAAATATATACCGATATACCTAATAGTGTCTGACACATTAAAAAGTATGGACCCTAGGAGACCTTTGCAAGTGTCCTATAAACACCAGGATGTTAGGAATAGATACTTTTAAGTCCTGGAAGTTGTGAGGTGGGGCCTCCATAGTAGAGTTGAGAGAGCTTGAGATCTCAGCAGTGGTAGGGTTAACATGTTTTACCACAGCCCCACCCATGCTCCAGGTACTAGGTGTCTACAATGGTAAGTTATGTTCTATGTACATGTTTATGTGGATGTTATCTACTACATACGTTACATGCATAAAGCCCAAGTTAATAACAATACAGTAGACCCTTGACTTACAAATTTAATTGGTTCCAAAGGACTGTTCTTAAGTCAAACTTTTCATGAGTTAAACCTATTTTTCCCATAAAAAAATAATGTAAATAGAATTAATAACCTTATGAGAATTAACCTAACCTTTCTAATGTCTTAAATGGTCTTTTTTGTTATAAATACAAGTGTATTTTCCCTTGAATCTTAAATTATAGAATAGGCATTCCTGTAATAAACAATAATGAACAACAACACAGTTGTACTGTACTGTACATTAAAAAACACACATCACATTTTAGTACAGTACGTGCGCTGTACCATACATCATAATACATTTCCTTCTTTTTTTATATATATATATATATATATATATATATAAAATGTATCTAGCAAAAACAACAATAACTCTCATATTTCTCTATTATTCCCTTCTTTATTTCAATAGTGTTGTATTTTGTAGGTGTAATTGCGCGCAAGAAAGACTACTTTACTCAGTTGACTTCCTTCTTCTCTCTCACTCACTGTCCTCTCTGTCTGATACACAGTGACAGCTACTGACAGGAGCAATTATACAACACACCAAATAGTAATAGATTAATTTTCTCACCACTACTCTTTTTCTGCACATTCTTTGGGGCCATTTTAATATAGAATTTTACAAAATGTAAAGAAAATACCGGAAAAACACTGTCCACTGTCCGAATGTTTGCTCACTGTATATATATATATATATATATATATATATATATATACAGTGTATCACAAAAGTGAGTACACCCCTCACATTTCTGCAGATATTTAAGTATATCTTTTCATGGGACAACACTGACAAAATGACACTTTGACACAATGAAAAGTAGTCTGTGTGCAGCTTATATAACAGTGTAAATTTATTCTTCCCTCAAAATAACTCAATATACAGCCATTAATGTCTAAACCACCGGCAACAAAAGTGAGTACACCCCTTAGTGAAAGTTCCTGAAGTGTCAATATTTTGTGTGGCCACCATTATTTCCCAGAACTGCATTAACTCTCCTGGGCATGGAGTTTACCAGAGCTTCACAGGTTGCCACTGGAATGCTTTTTCACTCCTCCATGACGACATCACGGAGCTGGTGGATATTCGAGACTTTGCGCTCCTCCACCTTCCGCTTGAAGATGCCCCAAAGATGTTCTATTGGGTTTAGGTCTGGAGACATGCTCGGCCAGTCCATCACCTTTACCCTCAGCCTCTTCAATAAAGCAGTGGTCGTCTTAGAGGTGTGTTTGGGGTCATTATCATGCTGGAACACTGCCCTGCGACCCAGTTTCCAGAGGGAGGGGATCATGCTCTGCTTCAGTATTTCACAGTACATATTGGAGTTCATGTGTCCCTCAATGAAATGTAACTCCCCAACACCTGCTGCACTCATGCAGCCCCAGACCATGGCATTCCCACCACAATGCTTGACTGTAGGCATGACACACTTATCTTTGTACTCCTCACCTGATTGCCGCCACACATGCTTGAGACCATCTGAACCAAACAAATTAATCTTGGTCTCATCAGACCATAGGACATGGTTCCAGTAATCCATGTCCTTTGTTGACATGTCTTCAGCAAACTGTTTGCGGGCTTTCTTGTGTAGAGACTTCAGAAGAGGCTTCCTTCTGGGGTGACAGCCATGCAGACCAATTTGATGTAGTGTGCGGCGTATGGTCTGAGCACTGACAGGCTGACCCCGCACCTTTTCAATCTCTGCAGCAATGCTGACAGCACTCCTGCGCCTATCTTTCAAAGACAGCAGTTGGATGTGACGCTGAGCACGTGCACTCAGCTTCTTTGGACGACCAACGCGAGGTCTGTTCTGAGTGGACCCTGCTCTTTTAAAACGCTGGATGATCTTGGCCACTGTGCTGCAGCTCAGTTTCAGGGTGTTGGCAATCTTCTTGTAGCCTTGGCCATCTTCATGTAGCGCAACAATTCGTCTTTTAAGATCCTCAGAGAGTTCTTTGCCATGAGGTGCCATGTTGGAACTTTCAGTGACCAGTATGAGAGAGTGTGAGAGCTGTACTACTAAATTGAACACACCTGCTCCCTATGCACACCTGAGACCTAGTAACACTAACAAATCACATGACATTTTGGAGGGAAAATGACAAGCAGTGCTCAATTTGGACATTTAGGGGTGTAGTCTCTTAGGGGTGTACTCACTTTTGTTGCCGGTGGTTTAGACATTAATGGCTGTATATTGAGTTATTTTGAGGGAAGAATAAATTTACACTGTTATATAAGCTGCACACAGACTACTTTTCATTGTGTCAAAGTGTCATTTTGTCAGTGTTGTCCCATGAAAAGATATACTTAAATATCTGCAGAAATGTGAGGGGTGTACTCACTTTTGTGATACACTGTATATATATATACACACACAGTGGGGCCAAAAAGTATTTAGTTAGCCACTGATTGTGCACGTTCTCCTACTTAGAAAGATGAGAGAGGTATGTAATTTTCATCATAGGTACAACTTCAACTATGAGAGACAAAATGAGAAAAAAAAAAATCCAGGAAATCACATTGTAGGATTTTTAAAGAATTTATTTGTAAATTATGGTGGAAAATAAGTATTTGGTCACCCACAAACAAGCAAGATTTCTGGCTCTCACAGACCTGTAACTTTTTCTTTAAGAAGCTCTTCTGTCCTCCACTCGTTACCTGTATTAATGGCACCTGTTTGACCGCGTTATCTGTATAAAAGACACCTGTCCACAGCCTCAAACAGTCAGACTCCAAACTCAACCATGGCCAAGACCAAAGAGCTGTCGAAGGACACCAGGAAGAAAATTGTAGACCTGCACCAGTTGCACTGCAACCTCCTTCCATCAGTGAGAGCATTGAAGATGGAACATGGCTGGGTCTTCCAGCATGACAATGATCCCAAACACACCGCTCGGGCAACGAAGGAGTGGCTCCGTAAAAAGCATTTCAAGGTCCTGGAGTGGCCTAGCCAGTCTCCAGACCTCAACCCCATAGAAAATTTGTGGAGGGAGTTGAAAGTCCATGTTGCCAAGCGACAGCCACAAAACATCACTGCTCTAGAGGAGATCTGCATGGAGGAATGGGCCAAAATACCAGCTACAGTGTGTGCAAACCTGGTGAAGACTTACAGGAAACGTTTGACCTCTGTCATTGCCAACAAAGGTAATGTTACAAAGTATTGAGTTGAACTTTTGTTATTGACCAAATACTTATTTTCCACCATAATTTACAAATAAATTCTTTAAAAATCCTTCAATGTGATTTCCTGGATTTTTATTTCTCAGTTTGTCTCTCATAGTTGAAGTGTACCTATGATGAAAATTACAGACCTCTCTCATCTTTCTAAGTAGGAGAACCTGCACAATCAGTGGCTGACTAAATACTTTTTGGCCCCACTGTATATATAGAGAGAGAGAGACGGTCGGAGTCAACTTGTTCGGTACGTCACGTGTTTTGTGAATCAGTTCGTATTCCAAAATTTGTTCAAATGTTAAGTTAAAAAAAATAAAAATAGCTCGTAACCCAAAATGTTTGCATGGTAAACGGTTCGTAAGACAAGGGTCTATGTCTGGAAAACGCATTTTGTCCAAGTAGTTTACTTTCAAATTGTCACGTCTTTTCTTTACTGTGCTTAGTAACTGGCTAGCTTTTACCCAGTAATTGTACTGGGTCTTGACCCAGGTAATTGCTGAGTCTACCCAACATTTCACCTCTACGGTGTATCCAAATATAGTGCAGGTTAATTCCTCAAAGTGAGTGTGAGTGTGTGTGTGTGTGTGTGTGTGTGTGTGTGTGTGTGTGTGTGTGTGTGTGTGTGTGTGAAAGGTGTTACTATGACAAAATACCAGACCTATCTGACAGCTCTGATACCATACCACATGCAAATATTGTAATAGTGTGATATAAAACCACTTTCCTCTCACTAAAATATGTCATACAGTATAAACAGATAAGAAATAAATATTCTTACAACAAAACCTGCATATTATTGTACATTTTAATGAAATGGCTTCAAACTGAAGTTGCATCAAACCCCAGTGATTTGTCATTAAATGGCCCAGTTGAGGACACAGATGCTTGAGTCAGCTGTTTCTTGTGTTTTGACCAAGCAACACTCCATATAAGGATGTAAAACACCACCTGATATCCACTATTTCCTCCCCCCAACCCCCTTTCTACCACATTCAGTGCACCCTGCTTAACATGAAACTGAACTACAGAACATCAGTCATGAGAATCCACTACCATCAAGTCCTTACAGGATAAGCAAGTAGATGTGATTGCATTTAGACAATATAACTACAGCTAAAAAACAGTACTGACCCACAAAAAGGATGAGCAAGATGATGTATGCGGTGCCATTCACACAGTCATTTATAAAATGCATTTTGTGTTAGATAATTTGTTATTGTCACTGTGTATGATATGATTACCTTACTGTCTGCCTTTTGGTCATGTTATTGTTTGCTCCACAAACACTGGCTTTCAAATATCTCAACATAAAATAATTGCAATCTAAGTGATTTGTTTTACTGCAGACCCACACACACCATAACAATGTTGTCATCAAAGTAAGAAACAAGGCTACCAATCATAACTACTCCCTTAAACCTAAAAACCGGTTGGACCACCATAAGCAATAATAACAGCAACCAAACACTTCCTATAATTTGATAATACAATGGTGTTTCACATCACCTTGGGGAAAGATTTGGGAAACTGCATTAATTTAAGCACACTGCAGATAATCCTTCTGATTGGGTTCAGGTGTTCAGGAACATTCACCGCTTAAAGGTGCCTCCAACTGGCAACAGTTTGGAACATCCTGTTCTAGCATGACTGTGCATAGAGTAAGGTCCATAAAAACCTTGTTGGAAAATTGGGTGTGAAGAAACACCAATGGCCTGGAAATTAATGCACAAGAAGCGTTGTCCAGGTACTTTTGACCATATAGTGTACATTCTAACCTTATAAATTGTCATGAGATGTGGAGAAACAAAGTACCTGGAGATTACCCATGCAAACATCATGTAAACAGGTTTTACTTCTAACAGACAGAGTCATTGGACTGTTTGGAACCCACCCGTATCTGCTGTACCACCCAGCTGCCCCCACACAGCACCATCCAAGCATTTTAAATGGTTTTATATAAATCTAATTAATTAGAATATACCTATAAGTCTTAGGTCTGAACATGGAACTATAGGCTGCTTGGGCGACACAGCAGTCTAAAGGTCTTCACCTACACCTACGAGTTCAAGTCTTGGCAGTCTAATCTGGCTAAAGAAAATATGATATTCACGGCATCCGATTTTGGGGTTGTTTTATTGGTCTTGTATTATATGTATGATTTCATCTGAGGAACGTGTATGCTTGTTATTGAGGGATTTGAGGATTATTTCTGTATTATCTTGAGTGAGAATTCCTTAATGTCCTTGCCTCTTTAAAAGTAATTCCCACTGTCTGCTCATACACAAGACGCAAGGAAACAACAAAACACAGTGTAATGTGTTAAAGCTATTTGTAAGAATCTGACACTATACATGTGTTGGAGGAAGCATGTGCTGGTCTGCTGCACTTCGCAACCAGCATGGATGTGGTGGATGTGGTGCATGTGGCAGAGGAATTGCAAATTAACAAATTCATTTGTTACTAATTAAATGGTTACTAATTAAATGAAGTTATTAATAAAAAAAAACTAGCCCATATAAAAAACAAATAAATTATTCATATTCTGCCTAAATGAAATATAACAGCTCATGTCAAGTCAGATGACTAATGAGTGGCTTGATTTCTGGCTACCTGTTTTATATGGTAATGCAGCAGCAGCAGAGTGGAACAAACATAGCTTTCTGTCTCGCACAAGAGGAGTGTGCTTAGTCTGCTTACATCAAGTAATTTTCCTTTAACCACCAAAATTACCACCGAATAGAGTTCTCAGCAAATTATAAACCCTATTTCCAGAAGACATTATGTAAAATGCAATAAAAAGAATAAGCTGTGATTTGTTTATTCTGTTAAATCTTTATTTAACTGACAAAAGTAGATTTCCCATGTTTTCACATCATTGTAGTTTGTAAATATATATACAGTATATATATATATATATATACAGTGTATCACAAAAGTGAGTACACCCCTCACATTTCTGCAAATATTTCATTATATCTTTTCATGGGACAACACTATAGACATGAAACTTGGATATAACTTAGAGTAGTCAGTGTACAGCTTGTATAGCAGTGTAGATTTACTGTCTTCTGAAAATAACTCAACACACAGCCAATAATGTCTAAATAGCTGGCAACATAAGTGAGAACACCCCACAGTGAACATGTCCAAATTGTGCCCAAATGTGTCGTTGTCCCTCCCTGGTGTCATGTGTCAAGGTCCCAGGTGTAAATGGGGAGCAGGGCTGTTAAATTTGGTGTTTTGGGTACAATTCTCTCATACTGGCCACTGGATATTCAACATGGCACCTCATGGCAAATAACTCTCTGAGGATGTGAGAAATAGAATTGTTGCTATTCACAAAGATGGCCTGGGCTATAAGAAGATTGCTAACACCCTGAAACTGAGCAACAGCATGGTGGCCAAGGTCATACAGCGGTTTTCCAGGAAAGGTTCCACTCGGAACAGGCTTCGCCAGGGTCGACCAAAGAAGTCGAGTCCACGTGTTCGGCGTCATATCCAGAGGTTGGCATTAAAAAATAGACACGAGTGCTGCCAGCATTGCTGCAGAGGTTGAAGACGTGGGAGGTCAGCCTGTCAGTGCTCAGACTATACGCCACACACTGCATCAACTCGGTCTGCATGGTCGTCATCCCAGAAGGAAGCTGACGCACGAGAAAGCCAGCAAACAGTTTGCTGAAAACAAGCAGTCCAAGAACATGGATTACTGGAATGCCCTGTGGTCTGACAAGACCAAGATAAACTTGTTTGGCTCAGATGGTGTCCAGCATGTGTGGCGGCGCCCTGGTGAGAAGTACCAAGACAACTGTATCTTGCCTACAGTCAAGCATGGTGGTGGTAGCATCATGGTCTTGGGCTGCATGAGTGTTGCTGGCACTGGGGAGCTGCAGTTCATTGAGGGAAACATGAATTCCAACATGTACTGTGACATTCTGAAACAGAGCATGATCCCCTCCCTTCGAAAACTGGGCCTCATGGCAGTTTTCCAACAGGATAACGACCCCAAACACAACCTCCAAGATGACAACTGCCTTGCTGAGGAAGCTGAAGGTAAAAGTGATGGAATAAACCCAATTGAGCACCTGTGGCACATCCTCAAGTGGAAGGTGGAGGAGTTCAAAGTGTCTAACATCCACCAGCTCCGTGATGTCATCATGGAGGAGTGGAAGAGGATTCCAGTAGCAACCTGTGCAGCTCTGGTGAATTCCATGCCCAGGAGGGTTAAGGCAGTGCTGGATAATAATGGTGGTCACACAAAATATTGACACTTTGGGCACAATTTGGACATGTTCACTGTGGGGTGTACTCACTTATGTTGCCAGCCATTTAGACATTAATGGCTGTGTGTTGAGTTATTTTCAGAAGACAGTAAATCTACACTGCTATACAAGCTGTACACTGACTACTCTAAGTTATATCCAAGTTTTATTTCTATAGTGTTGTCCCATGAAAAGATATAATAAAATATTTGCAGAAATGTGAGGGGTGTACTCACTTTTGTGATACACTGTATATATACACAGTGTATCACAAAAGTGAGTACACCCCTCACATTTCTGCAGATATTTAAGTATATCTTTTCATGGGACAACACTGACAAAATGACACTTTGACACAATGAAAAGTAGTCTGTGTGCAGCTTATATAACAGTGTAAATTTATTCTTCCCTCAAAATAACTCAATATACAGCCATTAATGTCTAAACCACCGGCAACAAAAGTGAGTACACCCCTAAGTGAAAGTTCCTGAAGTGTCAATATTTTGTGTGGCCACCATTATTTCCCAGAACTGCCTTAACTCTCCTGGGCATGGAGTTTACCAGAGCTTCACAGGTTGCCACTGGAATGCTTTTCCACTCCTCCATGACGACATCACGGAGCTGGCGGATATTCGAGACTTTGCGCTCCTCCACCTTCCGCTTGAGGATGCCCTAAAGATGTTCTATTGGGTTTAGGTCTGGAGACATGCTTGGCCAGTCCATCACCTTTACCCTCTGCCTCTTCAATAAAGCAGTGGTCGTCTTAGAGGTGTGTTTGGGGTCATTATCATGCTGGAACACTGCCCTGCGACCCAGTTTCCGGAGGGAGGGGATCATGCTCTGCTTCAGTATTTCACAGTACATATTGGAGTTCATGGTTCCCTCAATGAAATGTAATTCCCCAACACCTGCTGCACTCATGCAGCCCCAGACCATGGCATTCCCACCACCATGCTTGACTGTAGGCATGACACACTTATCTTTGTACTCCTCACCCGATTGCCGCCACACATGCTTGAGACCGTCTGAACCAAACAAATTAATCTTGGTCTCATCAGACCATAGGACATGGTTCCAGTAATCCATGTCCTTTGTTGACATGTCTTCAGCAAACTGTTTGCGGGCTTTCTTGTGTAGAGACTTCAGAAGAGGCTTCCTTCTGGGGTGACAGCCATGCAGACCAATTTGATGTAGTGTGCGGCGTATGGTCTGAGCACTGACAGGCTGACCCCCCACCTTTTCAATCTCTGCAGCAATGCTGACAGCACTCCTGCGCCTATCTTTCAAAGACAGCAGTTGGATGTGACGCTGAGCACGTGCACTCAGCTTCTTTGGATGACCAACGCGAGGTCTGTTCTGAGTGGACCCTGCTCTTTTAAAACGCTGGATGATCTTGGCCACTGTGCTGCAGCTCAGTTTCAGGGTGTTGGCAATCTTCTTGTAGCCTTGGCCATCTTCATGTAGCGCAACAATTCGTCTTTTAAGATCCTCAGAGAGTTCTTTGCCATGAGGTGCCATGTTGGAACTTTCAGTGACCAGTATGAGAGAGTGTGAGAGCTGTACTACTAAATTGAACACACCTGCTCCCTATGCACACCTGAGACCTAGTAACACTAACGAGTCACATGACATTTTGGAGGGAAAATGACAAGCAGTGCTCAATTTGGACATTTAGGGGTGTAGTCTCTTAGGGGTGTACTCACTTTTGTTGCCGGTGGTTTAGACATTAATGGCTGTATATTGAGTTATTTTGAGGGAAGAATAAATTTACACTGTTATATAAGCTGCACACAGACTACTTTTCATTGTGTCAGTGTCATTTTGTCAGTGTTGTCCCATGAAAAGATATACTTAAATATCTGCAGAAATGTGAGGGGTGTACTCACTTTTGTGATACACTGTATATACAGGGGTTGGACAAAATAACTGAAACACCTGTCATTTTAGTGTGGGAGGTTTCATGGCTAAATTGGACCAGTCTGGTGGCCAATCTTCATTAATTGCACATTGCACCAGTAAGAGCAGAGTGTGAAGGTTCAATTAGCAGGGTAAGAGCACAGTTTTGCTCAAAATATTGCAATGCACACAACATTATGGGTGACATACCAGAGTTCAAAAGAGGACAAATTGTTGGTGCACGTCTTGCTGGCGCATCTGTGACCAAGACAGCAAGTCTTTGTGATGTATCAAGAGCCACGGTATCCAGGGTAATGTCAGCATACCACCAAGAAGGACAAACCACATCCAACAGGATTAACTGTGGACGCAAGAGGAAGCTGTCTGAAAGGGATGTTCGGGTGCTAACCCGGATTGTATCCAAAAAACATAAAACCACGGCTGCCCAAATCACGGCAGAATTAAATGTGCACCTCAACTCTCCTGTTTCCACCAGAACTGTCCGTCGGGAGCTCCACAGGGTCAATATACACGGCCGGGCTGCTATAGCCAAACCTTTGGTCACTCGTGCCAATGCCAAACGTCGGTTTCAATGGTGCAAGGAGCGCAAATCTTGGGCTGTGGACAATGTGAAACATGTATTGTTCTCTGATGAGTCCACCTTTACTGTTTTCCCCACATCCGGGAGAGTTACGGTGTGGAGAAGCCCCAAAGAAGCGTACCACCCAGACTGTTGCATGCCCAGAGTGAAGCATGGGGGTGGATCAGTGATGGTTTGGGCTGCCATATCATGGCATTCCCTTGGCCCAATACTTGTGCTAGATGGGCGCGCCACTGCCAAGGACTACCGAACCATTCTGGAGGACCATGTGCATCCAATGGCGGTGCCGTGTATCAGGATGACAATGCACCAATACACACAGCAAGACTGGTGAAAGATTGGTTTGATGAACATGAAAGTGAAGTTGAACATCTCCCATGGCCTGCACAGTCACCAGATCTAAATATTATTGAGCCACTTTGGGGTGTTTTGGAGAAGCGAGTCAGGAAACGTTTTCCTCCACCAGCATCACGTAGTGACCTGGCCACTATCCTGCAAGAAGAATGGCTTAAAATCCCTCTGACCACTGTGCAGGACTTGTATATGTCATTTCCAAGACGAATTGACGCTGTATTGGCCGCAAAAGGAGGCCCTACACCATACTAATAAATTATTGTGGTCTAAAACCAGGTGTTTCAGTTATTTTGTCCAACCCCTGTATATATACAGTATACAGTATGTTCATCAAACCAATCTTTCACCAGTCTTGCTGTGTGTATTGGTGCATTGTCATCCTGATACACGGCACCGCCATTGGATGCACATGGTCCTCCAGAATGGTTCGGTAGTCCTTGGCAGTGACGCACCCATCTAGCACAAGTATTGGGCCAAGGGAATGCCATGATATGGCAGCCCAAACCATCACTGATCCACCCCCATGCTTCACTCTGGGCATGCAACAGTCTGGGTGGTACGCTTCTTTGGGGCTTCTCCACACCGTAACTCTCCCGGATGTGGGGAAAACAGTAAAGGTGGACTCATCAGAGAACAATACATGTTTCACATTGTCCACAGCCCAAGATTTGCGCTCCTTGCACCATTGAAACCGACGTTTGGCATTGGCACGAGTGACCAAAGGTTTGGCTATAGCAGCCCGGCCGTGTATATTGACCCTGTGGAGCTCCCGACGGACAGTTCTGGTGGAAACAGGAGAGTTGAGGTGCACATTTAATTCTGCCGTGATTTGGGCAGCCGTGGTTTTATGTTTTTTGGATACAATCCGGGTTAGCACCCGAACATCCCTTTCAGACAGCTTCCTCTTGCGTCCACAGTTAATCCTGTTGGATGTGGTTTGTCCTTCTTGGTGGTATGCTGACATTACCCTGGATACCGTGGCTCTTGATACATCACAAAGACTTGCTGTCTTGGTCACAGATGCGCCAGCAAGACGTGCACCAACAATTTGTCCTCTTTTGAACTCTGGTATGTCACCCATAATGTTGTGTGCATTGCAATATTTTGAGCAAAACTGTGCTCTTACCCTGCTAATTGAACCTTCACACTCTGCTCTTACTGGTGCAATGTGCAATTAATGAAGATTGGCCACCAGACTGGTCCAATTTAGCCATGAAACCTCCCACACTAAAATGACAGGTGTTTCAGTTATTTTGTCCAACCCCTGTATATACAGTGTATCACAAAAGTGAGTACACCCCTTACATTTCTGCAAATATTTCATTATATCTTTTCATGGGACAACACTATAGAAATAAAACTTGGATATAATTTAGAGTAGTCAGTGTACAACTTGTATAGCAGTGTAGATTTACTGTCTTCTGAAAATAACTCAACACACAGCCATTAATGTCTAAATAGCTGGCAACATAAGTGAGTACACCCCACAGTGAACATGTCCAAATTGTGCCCAAATGTGTCGTTGTCCCTCCCTGGTGTCATGTGTCAAGGTCCCAGGTGTAAATAGGGAGCAGGGCTGTTAAATTTGGTGTTTTGGGTACAATTCTCTCATACTGGCCACTGGATATTCAACATGGCACCTCATGGCAAAGAACTCTCTGAGGATGTGAGAAATAGAATGGTTGCTCTCCACAAAGATGGCCTGGGCTATAAGAAGATTGCTAACACCCTGAAACTGAGCTACAGCATGGTGGCCAAGGTCATACAGCGGTTTTCCAGGACAGGTTCCACTCGGAACAGGCTTCGCCAGGGTCGACCAAAGAAGTTGAGTCCACGTGTTCGGCGTCATATCCAGAGGTCGGCTTTAAAAAATAGACACATGAGTGCTGCCAGCATTGCTGCAGAGGTTGAAGACGTGGGAGGTCAGCCTGTAAGTGCTCAGACCATACGCCGCACACTGCATCAACTCGGTCTGCATGGTCGTCATCCCAGAAGGAAGCTGACGCACAAGAAAGCCGGCAAACAGTTTGCTGAAGACAAGCAGTCCAAGAACATGGATTACTGGAATGCCCTGTGGTCTGACGAGACCAAGATAAACTTGTTTGGCTCAGATGGTGTCCAGCATGTGTGGCGGCGCCCTGGTGAGAAGTACCAAGACAACTGTATCTTGTCTACAGTCAAGCATGGTGGTGGTAGCATCATGGTCTTGGGCTGCATGAGTGTTGCTGGCACTGGGGAGCTGCAGTTCATTGAGGGAAACATGAATTCCAACATGTACTGTGACATTCTGAAACAGAGCATGATCCCCTCCCTTCGAAAACTGGGCCTCATGGCAGTTTTCCAACAGGATAACGACCCCAAACACAACCTCCAAGATGACAACTGCCTTGCTGAGGAAGCTGAAGGTAAAGGTGATGGACTAAACCCAATTAAGCACCTGTGGCGCATCCTCAAGTGGAAGGTGGAGGAGTTCAAGGTGTCTAACATCCACCAGCTCCGTGATGTCATCATGGAGGAGTGGAAGAGGATTCCAGTAGCAACCTGTGCTGCTCTGGTGAATTCCATGCCCAGGAGGGTTAAGGCAGTGCTGGATAATAATGGTGGTCACACAAAATATTGACACTTTGGGCACAATTTGGACATGTTCACTGTGGGGTGTACTCACTTATGTTGCCAGCCATTTAGACATTAATGGCTGTGTGTTGAGTTATTTTCAGAAGACAGTAAATCTACACTGCTATACAAGTTGTACACTGACTACTCTAAGTTATATCCAAGTTTTATTTCTATAGTGTTGTCCCATGAAAAGATATAATAAAATATTTGCAGAAATGTGAGGGGTGTACTCACTTTTGTGATACACTGTATATATATATATATATATATATATACACAACCCCTGGCAAAAATTATGGAATCACCACTCTTGGAAGATGTTCTGTCAATTGTTTAATTTTGTAGAAAAAAAATAAATCACAGACATGCCACAAAACTATCATTTTTCAAAATGTCAACCTTCTGGCATTAAGAAACAAATATAATAGTTGTGGTCAGTCACAATTGCTTTTTTTAGATCAAGTAGAGGAAAAAAATATGGAATCACTCAAATCTGAGGAAAAAATTATGGAATCACTCTGTAATTTGCAGTTTAAAAACAAAACATCTGCAGCAGATTAGATTTGCTAATTATTCTTTAGTTTAAAAAGAGTGCTTACACCTCGGAGAGCTGTTGCACAAAGCAGATTGTCATGAATCATGGTTCCAACACAAGATATGTCAGTTGAAACAAATGAGAGGATTATAAAACTCCTTCAAGAAGATAAATCATTGTGGAATGTCGCAAAAGATGTTGGTTGTTCCCAGTAAGCTGTGTTTAAAATCTGGACCAAGTACAAACAAAATGGGAAGGTTGTAAAAGGGAAGCATACTAGTAGACCAAGTAAGACATCAAAGCATCAAGATAGAAAACTTAAAGCAATATGTTTTGAAAACAGAAAATGCACAACAAAACAAATGAGAAACAAGTGGCCGGAAAGTGGAGTCAATGTCTGTGACTGAACTGTAAGAAATCACCTAAAAGAAATGGGATTTACATACAGAAAAGCCAAACAAAAGCCATCATTAACACCTAAAAAGAAAAGAACAAGGTTAAAGTAGGCTAAAGAAAAGCAATCGTGGACTGTGGGTGACTGGATAAAAGTGATCTTCAGTGATGAATCGCGAATCTGCATTGGGCAAGGTGATGATGCTGGAACTTTTGTTTGGTGTCTGTCCAATGAAATTTATGAAGATAACTGCCTAAAGAAAACATGTTAATTTCCACAGTTGTTGATGATATGGGCCTGCATGTCGGGTAAAGGCACAGGGGAGATGGTCTTCAATAAATGCCAAAGTCCACATTGAAATTTTGGACACTTTTCTTATTCCATCAGTTGAAAGGATGTTTGGTGATGATGACTTCATTTTTCAAGATGATAATGCATCTTGCCATAGGGCAAAGGACGTGAAAACTTTCCTTCAAGAAAACATATAATGTCAATGGCATGGCCTGCAAATAGTCCGGATCTCAATCCATTTGAAAATCTCTGGTGGAAATTGAAGAAAATGGTCAATGACAAGGTTCCAACCTGCAAAGCTGATCTGGCAACAGCAAGAGACAGTTGAAGGCAGATTGATGAAGAATACTGTTTGTCATTAGTTAACTCCATGCCTCAGAGAGTTTAAACCATTATAAAAGCCAGAGGTGGTGCAACAAAGTAATAATGGTGCAGTGTTTTCTAATGATTCCATAATTTTTTCCTCAGATTTCAGTGATTCCATATTTTTTTCCTCTACTTGATCTAAAAAAAAAGCAATTGTGACTGACCACAACTATTATATTTGTTTCTTTTTTTATTGTTTCTTAATGCCAGAGGGTTGACAGTTTGAAAAATGATAGTTTTGTGGCATGTCTGTTATTTATTTTTTTTCTACAAAATTAAACAATTGAAAGAACATCTTCCAAGAGTGGTGATTCCATAATTTTTGCCAGGGGTTGTATATATATACAGGTCCTTCTCAAAAAATTAGCATATTGTGATAAAGTTCATTATTTTCCATAATGTAATGATAAAAATTAAACTTTCATATATTTTAGATTCATTGCACACCAACTGAAATATTTCAGGTCTTTTATTGTTTTAATACTGATGATTTTGGCATACAGCTCATGAAAACCCAAAATTCCTATCTCAAAAAATTAGCATATCATGAAAAGGTTCTCTAAACGAGCTATTAACCTAATCATCTGAATCAACGAATTAACTCTAAACACCTGCAAAAGATTCCTGAGGCTTTTAAAAACACCCAGCCTGGTTCATTACTCAAAACTGCAATCATGGGTAAGACTGCCGACCTGACTGCTGTCCAGAAGGCCATCATTGACACCCTCAAGCAAGAGGGTAAGACACAGAAAGAAATTTCTGAACGAATAGGCTGTTCCCAAAGTGCTGTATCAAGGCACCTCAGTGGGAAGTCTGTGGGAAGGAAAAAGTGTGGCAGAAAACGCTGCACAACGAGAAGAGGTGACCGGACCCTGAGGAAGATTGTGGAGAAGGGCCGATTCCAGACCTTGGGGGACCTGCGGAAGCAGTGGACTGAGTCTGGAGTAGAAACATCCAGAGCCACCGTGCACAGGCGTGTGCAGGAAATGGGCTACAGGTGCCGCATTCCCCAGGTCAAGCCACTTTTGAACCAGAAACAGCAGCACTGGACTGTTGCTCAGTGGTCCAAAGTACTGTTTTCGGATGAAAGCAAATTTTGCATGTCATTCGGAAATCAAGGTGCCAGAGTCTGGAGGAAGACTGGGGAGAAGGAAATGCCAAAATGCCTGAAGTCCAGTGTCAAGTACCCACAGTCAGTGATGGTCTGGGGTGCCATGTCAGCTGCTGGTGTTGGTCCACTGTGTTTTATCAAGGGCAGGGTCAATGCAGCTAGCTATCAGGAGATTTTGGAGCACTTCATGCTTCCATCTGCTGAAAAGCTTTATGGAGATGAAGATTTCATTTTTCAGCACGACCTGGCACCTGCTCACAGTGCCAAAACCACTGTTGAATGGTTTACTGACCATGGTATTACTGTGCTCAATTGGCCTGCCAACTCTCCTGACCTGAACCCCATAGAGAATCTGTGGGATATTGTGAAGAGAAAGTTGAGAGACACAAGACCCAACACTCTGGATGAGCTTAAGGCCGCTATCGAAGCATCCTGGGCCTCCATAACACCTCAGCAGTGCCACAGGCTGATTGCCTCCATGCCACGCCGCATTGAAGCAGTCATTTCTGCAAAAGGATTCCCGACCAAGTATTGAGTGCATAACTGAACATAATTATTTGAAGGTTGACTTTTTTTGTATTAAAAACACTTTTCTTTTATTGGTCGGATGAAATATGCTAATTTTTTGAGATAGGAATTTTGGGTTTTCATGAGCTGTATGCCAAAATCATCAGTATTAAAACAATAAAAGACCTGAAATATTTCAGTTGGTGTGCAATGAATCTAAAATATATGAAAGTTTAATTTTTATCATTACATTATGGAAAATAATGAACTTTATCACAATATGCTAATTTTTTGAGAAGGACCTGTATATATATAATTTAATACCTGCAACACACCCAAAAAGGTTTATAGAATATTTAGCTACAGTGTTTTGAAACATTCCACAATAAACAGGTGAATCATGATTGGGTATGAAAGGGGATCAACCAAAGGCAAAGATCCATCATAGCTCACTACATTGTGGCAAACACCATGAGATAATTGTGAATCACTTTCAGCCCTCAAACAACACTGTATGAGAAACTACCATGCTACTGTGATAAATAGAGCCACATGGACTTCAGAGTACGGCTGGGCGATTTTCACGATTAATTCGGTTAATTCGAGTGACCGTTTTCACCCGATGTTAGAAATGTGACAATCGCGATTGTTTACATACTTTATATTTTAACTGAAATACTAACACGTCACAAGGCAGAAACTGAGCAGACACTCGCGGAATATATATCAAGGAAAGTTTAATATCAAAAGGGCAAAAACAGTGTACAAAACCAGGTAGAAAATCTGCGAAAACTAAAACAGTAAACGGAAGACAACAAGGATTATACACGGTAACGGTTAGATTCAGTAATAAGGAGCACAAACACGATCTGCAAAACAAGACACACGAACAGAAGAGTTTAATTAAGATTCACTGAATCGAACACAGCTGAAATGAATCAAAACTCCGGAGCCGATGAGCGCGATCAGGATTGGCTGACCGGGGACATGTGATAATCACGTGACAGTCCGTGGGAGCATGGGAATTGTAGTCTATATTGTTAGAAGCAGAATTTGCCCCCTCCATCCACCCCCCAGTCACAAGAGGGCAAAATCAAAGCTGAGCTGCGTGATTACTTGATGACCCCCCCAGTGTAGATACTGATACAGATTCACTTCAGTGGTGGAAACAGTAAACAGGCTCGTGTTCCTGTTAAGAAACCTGTAAAGAACTTATATGGTTGTGCACTTTTCTTAATGTAAGGAGGTTATGCTGCACATTATTTAAAGTGAGTTGTTTGTGAGCTATTCTTATAAAGGATATAGCTAATTAAGATTTCTATTTTGTTTTAATTATTGTTATATCGTTATTGTTATAAAGTTTGAGTTCCTTGAAAGGATAATTATCAGTGGTGCTGTTACTATTTTTGCACTTCTGCAGTCTTTTAAATTAAAATGTAAAAAAAAAAGAAATTTGAGTCTTTTTTCAATTGCATTATACAAGAACAAAAAAATCAAACCGTAATCGAGAATCGGTAATAATTTAATAATAATAATTTTTTTTTGCAAAATCGCCCAGAGTACTTGATAAAGCTATTGTCAATCAACACAGGCTACCACTGCATTAAGAAATGCAACCTGCTTCACAAAGAGAAGGCCACAAGCCAATTTGACGATGAAACTTTGAAAAATTCTCTGGGCTTGAGCTCATCTCACATAGCCCGAAAAGCAGTGGAAACGTGAGCTGTGGTAAGATAAGTCCATGTTTCAGCTTGTTTAAAAAAATAAAATAAAAATAAAAATGAAATAAAAGTACCTTCTTACATTTTTTTTTAAATATTTGAAAACCTTGAAGCTTGATTCAGGGAGTCAGTCTAATGAGTCATCTTTAACTGGTTTGGATTGATTCTGATACTCAGAATCGCCTCTCGGCAGCAGTAGAAAACGGGAAGCAGTATTTTGAAATGGTTCATGATATTACAATGGTTTTTTTTGTTATATTATTATGATTATTCTCTTATTATTTTCTAACACTAACCTATAACAACTGTTGTGATTTTGTATAAAGATAAATGCATTTGTGCTTTACGCAAGAACTTTATGTTATCAATGTGGTATTAAACTATTCTTTCCATTTTGCCTTAGCAAACTGATACATCTGAACAAGTCATCACACAGGAAAACTGAAGTTACACTGACAACATATCTGACAGAAGTAAATTGGTGGGAAGACAATACAGTCATCCTGTGCACTTAACCTTCACCTGAATATGAAAACATATCCAGTCACCAGACCAATTAGATCTGCACTTTCCTGGCTCCTCCAGCAGACATTAAGCTTATATTACCCATGCACATCAGATTTATTACATTAAATTTAATGCACAGACTTAATAAACAAACCACCCCTGATTAAAGAAGTATAGTGTCTTGGAAAAATGGTAATAGAATACTCTTTCAAAACTAACACACATGACTAAAAGCTCACTTTAACCGTCTGGCAACTTGATTTCCTGCACAGAAAGCAATTAGCAGAGTCTTAAGTATTATTTGAAGAAAGCCAAGCCTGAAAACTGCATCACAGACCACCTATTGCCCAAAAGATAACTTACACTTGACCCCTGATATTGTGCTTAAAAAATAATAATAAAAAAAGAGACTCCCTGGGGTGCACTAATGGATAGACGGATAGAAGTTATTTCCAGGATACATTTTCTGCAATTTCATTTTTTCTTTTTCTTTTTTTAAGTTTACATAGTTATTTTATATACGTGCATCAATCCCTATTCTATGCACCCCCCCCCCCCCCCCCCCCACAAACACACAGAGAGAACATAAATGCTAGGAGGACATTATATGTGTTATGACATTATGTAGGTTGGTAAGGGCGCGGGAACCAACTTGCCTGGCCTGATCTATTCTGGTGGCCTTCAGACGCTTTTTAGGTTGAGAACGTGGGAGCTGTATCACAATCAGCACCTGAGATGTTTTTACTTTTGTTTACTAAACAAATTAGTGAGCCATTTAAATAATAGGCAATTTGTAGTTCAGACTATATACTGTGTCTCTTAGGTGATCCCCTAGCATAGAGATTAGAGCGAGTACAATTCCCAGACTGTTTACTGCATTTAAACAGCTCAGAGTTTTTAAAGTGTTACTGTAACATGTGAAGTGAATAAGGAAGATTGACAAAATATTAAAAAAATAGCATTCGTCAGGAAAATATTTTAGTTCTTTAAGGGATTAGGAAGACAAGGTTTACTTTACCATATGTGCTTCTTCTCAAAGGATCAGTGGTTTTCATCTGGTGACTACAGAGACCAGAAAAGACCAGTGACTCTTTAATTGCATTCATCAAACTATTTTAAATAGTCCTAGTAGTATGTGTAAATGCACCAAGTTCCCTAACTTTATGATTACTGTTAAGAAACAGTAACTGCAACATAAACAGCCTTTCAGGTCCTTTATAACAGCCTCATATTTGGTGTACGTATGGAAACAGTGATTTCCACCTGAAGACTTCTCATAAAATTATGGATTTCCACTGTACTGAACAGCTTGAAGTGTATTTAGGTGCTGAAAACATCATTTGACTTCATCCAAACATAAATCTAACATGTGGACCCAACAGACCATATTAATTCTCCCCTCTACTCAGGGGTTTAATTTCTGAGCTCCTTACATGAAATGATATACACAAAATGTGATGGGACAAAATAAAAGAGAAAAGTTTAAGGAATATTTAAGTTATATCATTTTCAAACATTCAACAATAATATGGTGAATTGGTAGGTGTATGATGGTAGTCAGTAAAGGCTCTGTCATTTCATGCAAATAGGGATTGTGGCTCACCACTTTATGTTTAAAGTGAACAATTCTCAATGCAAGATCACAAATAATTCAGGTCTATCATCATCTATCATGCTTGTATTGTGAAAAAGTGAAAATGTAAAAAAGTAGAAATGTAGGGCAAAGCTGTGGAACCGCTGTTAAATGTGTATGCCCTCAAAGTCACAAAATGTGACGAACTCTATTATACTGGAAAAAAAAACATACATCAATACAACCTGAAACACCACTGGGTACTCTGAGCCTGAGCTTGTCTCAGATAGACTGAAAGACAGTTGAAACATGTATTGTGGTTAAATAGGTCCACGTTTCAGGAAAAACGAATGTCATGTTCTCCATGTCAAAGATGAGAAGAACCATCCAGACTGTTATGTGAATGGTGCAAAAGCTAACAGGTTTCATGGTATAGGTATGAATCAGAAGACAACAACTACAGCGACAGCATCTGTCTTGTATCAAGCAAAAATGGGAAAAATTCAACTTTCTACTTTCTAACTGCAACAATTAGTATCCTTAGTTGTCAAATAGTTACAAAGTGGGATTAATTGGAAAGGTGATGTAACACAATGATAAACATTCCTTTGTTCCAAAATGTAGGTGTGTTAAAGGAATCAGCTTTTTTTGTTGTGACTCGATTATTGAGATAGTTATTCAAGTCTGAGGTTATTTAATTTGGAGCATTTAGCAATCAAGCAGTAAACTGCCCAGCTATCCTGTCTGTAGGGTTAGACTTGTAACTGTTCACTTTGATACAATAAATAAATCAATTACTGCATGCATAATTTGGCCTCGTTGGAACTTATTAGCCTCGTGTCACTTAAAAATTGTATACAAAATACATTTTATGATTAGATATATTATTTACTTAATCTGTGCAGCTATGTTTGTATTTGTGATTGTCACCATAAACTGTCTTTTTGAACAGGTATTATGTTTTATATGTTAAGTCTGAGGTTAATAAGATGTAATTGAGGTTTAATACAATAAAAGCCTTAATTAAACAGTTGTCTCTGGGACTTTACTGGAGGGATAAACATCATTTTAAATATATTTCCTTAATTGGTATTTTGATGGAAAAAGCTGTCCAACATGTCACTCTAAAATGTCCTATATGTGTTCAACTGGATTATCATTTTCAAACAAATCAAACCATTTAATGACTCCTTGTACACTGTGTGTTGGGGGTATTGTCAGTCTGAAAGAAATGTATAAGGATCAAAATATTCTATAACACCTATCAGTATGAGAAACTTTGTGTTAACGTGCATTGCCCCTTTTCTCAAAAGAGAACAAGTAGACTCAAATCTACTCACTTGTCATAAATATAAAAGTCCACTTTTCAGATCTCTTCATTCAGCTTGACTTATCTGAGCCTGCTCATCATATTTAGACATTTCACACAGCATGGAAAGATGTTTAAAAGTGTCTGCTGTTGTATATTTCTTCATATTTATTATTTTTTATTCAATCTATTTATTCATTCCTCTAAATATCTCACATTTACAGCATTTATCAGGCACTTTAGCATTCTGTGGTCGCAAATACTGACAAAGTAACCTGTTCCAGCCTGACACTGAATTAAAAATTACTTTATTTTTATAAAGGGGCTACTAATTTTGTCACAGAACACCAAATGCTGTTCGAGTTGTCTTTATAGCATAATACTCTGCCCGAACTTCTCATGAAAGCATAACAAAATAAAAGTGTTTTAGTTGGTCAGGTCAAATGAAATCATGAGGAATAGTTTTTTAATTATTGAAACCCTTTACAACCTACCCTATTTTGCATTTCGCTCCTTTTTTATCATCACAAACTGTTTCGTTTAGACATTTTATGACTAAATTATCCTTTAATAGCTTATTTTACCTATACAAATGGTGTGGTGAGGCAGATGGAAATCTGAATAACACAGCAGCGTGGGTCCCAGGCACCGGTCGCTGTCTGTAAATAGTCCGACATGTTCTTGCCCTGTCTGTGTGGGTTTCTGGTGGGTTCTCCAGTTTCCTCTCACCTCCCAAAACCATGCAGCAGGAAGACTGGCTACAGAAAACTGACCCCAGATTTTAGTGAATGTGGAAGTGTGTGATGTCCGGCAATAAACAGACACCTTGTACAGGGTGTATTCCAGCCCTACGTCCAATGTTTTTGGGTGGAAGGTGAATAAAGCGGCTAGACAAAGCAAAAACATGAATTTAAAAAAGAAACATTATGAATGAACACGTGGTTGGAAGGACACACCACATAACGTGTGGACATTGTTATCACTATTATATTTTGGTGTATTAAGAATGTGTTTGTGAATCTTTATGAATGTGCAGTAAGGGAAAGCAAATGCTTAATAAGTTTTATTTATATGTAAGAATGTACAGTGTCTTTTGACTTTGTATTAAAATATCAGTTTAAAGTTGTTATATGCAAACTAAGTATGGTAAATAAAAACAAAGGTGCTTCTTCTCTATGATAACAGGTGAGACACTGTTTATACTCTGAGAACGGACTTCTAAGGAAGCCAAGTGCTTCAAAAAGAACAAAGAACAGACACTGTGTTACAAAATATATAAATATCACCTAAATACTTTCGAAAATCTTAATACACAAGCCATGAATGAATGTCAACATTGTGAGCGTTTATTTTCTGCGTTGTGTAGAAATGATAATAATCACACTACCACTTACACACGCTTTATAGAATCAGACGCTGTACAGCAGGGTGGTAATATGTTAGTCTTAAGTATTACAGACACAGTTGTGTTTAAACCTCTGCTCGGGTTTGTATGTTTAGACAGTAGAAGTAAATGAGTACTGACCGTATTTGTTGGGCTCTCGGCTATACTGGAGGATCGGTACAGCTTCTGGCTGATCTAAATCTCTCTCAGCTGCAAACACAGGTAACGGCTCATCATTATAATCATGATCATGATTAATCTGATCCTGCTCCGAGCTCTCAGTACACGGACCGACCGGCAGCACCACGAACCTCTCGCTCATGCTTCTTCTTCTTCTCTCAGATCTACTCTACTCACTCACACACACACACACACAAGATACTCTTCACCTCGCTTTCGAAACCATAGTCGGTACTGAGAGCGATACTGAAGCGCGCTCCTAAAACAATCTACAACCTCTATGCTCCCTGTCCACAGAGCACGCGGTGGGTGGGCTCATCCTCTGATTGGTTTATCCCTTAAGAACTACCTGTCAATCAACACTAACCGCAACGTCACTGTCCAAAACAAACCTCCTCTGGATTTAAAGCAAGTGTAACATAAAGCTTCATCTGGCCGTTAGCTAAAGCGAGTTCATACAGTATAGTAAACGAGTAAATATTACTTTACTCTGTCCGAGTGCTTGTCTAAAAATTCACAATATAATAATTCTTCTTTTTCTTTCTTGTATTAAAAGAGCATATTGAGTTTTAAACCGCTTTTCACCTACAAAGGGACAACCACAGAATGTATCATTAAGCATTAAGGATACAGTCATTATAACATGCTAAACTCATCCAAATACTGACACAGGGCTACACTTATGACTGAGCATAGGTGAGATTTAAAAATTAAAAGCACCCCTGACCAGATTTAAAAATAAATAAATCAATCAATTTATAACCATTAGTATTATTTTCCGTAATGTAGGGTTGTTCAGTCGCCCTTAGCAGTGATTACAGCTAATTGTGTGTTAAATAACTATCAGTTAATTTTACACAATATGATGGGTCATTTTTTGCCTATTCCATTTATAATCTTTAAGTTCTGTCAGGTTGGTCCACAACCATTCTATGGTCAGTCACAGATGTTTCAGTCTCCATTCAAGCACATCATTTATCTTGAGTGACTTCCTAAAAGAAAGAAAACATCACTTTTAGTTCAAGCTTTCAGGTCAAAAGCACAAGTGTAGATACAAGATTCATTTCTTTATTTTTTTATTAGTGCTGACTGGACCACAGGATGTCTAGCTAGATGTATGCTACACATATCAAGAGTTTCTTTTCTTTAACTCTTCCATAGCCTATCTTTTTGATGTTACACCTTGGATATGGGTGACCCATGCACATCACAGTAGACATACTGGTTCATTAACAGTTTAAAGGGACAGACTAACTTAGACAGTGTGGCAGTAGTTTAATATTTTTCCCACTTCTTTATGATATAATGAACTGATGTCTTTCTGATGTCTAGCATTCTTTTAGGAAAGGGTCAATATGGGTCAATACAAAGCTATTTGACTGATCACCAGATAAATATGGAAGAGTTATGTACTGATGGGGTTGGTTTCTTTTAACACATTCACATTATGTTGTTAAATATCTAAATAAAATTATATTTTATGATCACCAGATCCATACCAAGTTAAATGCAAATACAAAAACCTGAAAAAGGATTGATGTTTAAGACTTAAGGATTGATCTTAAAGGATATGTTTCATGTACACCTTACCAAATTTTAATGGATTTAGTCATTTTAATGTGGCTTTATCATGTCTGAGTGTTTTCCATTATATTTCTACTAGCCAGTATACCAGTCACTGACACATTTCTTGAATTTACATTTGCTTAAGAAGCCTCCTACTTTTTAAAAGCAATACCATGTTAGTTATACTTGTAATCTTGGCATAATTCACATTTATTTTTCATCATTTGTATTCAATATTACTTTGTCTCCACAACAACCAGCAGAATATTATACAAATGCATCCTATGTCATTTCTTTTTGATTGACCAGAAAGCTGGATAAGAAAATATACAAAAATGTCATCATCAATTGGTTTCCCAAATGTTCTAACCTAAAATTCCCACCCTGGAGGATAATGTACCACTGCAGGATGTGTTGAAAGGTTTAGGACAGATACAGTAATAGTTACTGCTGTATGGCATTTTAAAATGTCATTTAAATGATAAATTATAACATTAAATGTTTACTTTTAAAAATATTTCAAATGCTTTTGAATCTTGGCTTGAACCTGAACATTTTTATGTGAACATACAATGAAACAACAAAAAAGGCATTTCTAAAATGTATCATTTAAAATATTTAGTTATTCAAAATAATCCATCAGCAAACTTTACCAAAATAAGTTTAGCTTGTGTATCAAACATAAATTATAATTACCGCAGATCTGGAAGAGTTATACAGTGGGCTGAAAATAAAAGGCTTTTCTGTATTCAAAAATTACAGAAAGATAGAAACATTTAGCTGGACAATTTCCTCTTTCACTTTTAAATTGTTATAAATACCGATATGATTATGTAAGGACTGGTTAAGCAAATATAGGGGGAAAGATGGTTTTGGGCAGCAGATTAATGCCATCATTTGCATGAGAGCTGTAGGCTTGGCTATGTAATTTCTAGCCCTGAAAACAAAGAGTACTCCACCCCCATCTCAGATCATCACCATATGGCTCAGATCACAATGCTAAACTACTGTAGGTTCCACCTTTAGTTTATAGGCTCGTTAAAAATAAATGAAAATAAATGTAGTTAGTAATTAGTCAATAGTGAAGAAAACTGTGCTGGTCATAGCTAAAGCTCTTTACAGGAACAATCAATTAAACACATGAGCAACCTGTGGGAGTTTATTTCTAACAATTTATTACCCCTACTATTTCTCCACTGAGGTAACAAGCAGTTATGCCCCACTCTTTCTGAATAATCACTCTCTATAAGCAGCTGCTATTCTTAGATTTACTGCTCTTTAGTGCTGAATTGAAGTACCTACTGGAGGCTGATGTATATAAAAATCAATATGATGGATTAAGAAGAATAATTGCATCACTAAGGTTAATGTGCTATTATGTTTTATGTTTGGTGCTTTGTTTTACCCTGCTTTTATACTGACCATGATAAACTGGTTAAAAAAATGAATAAATGAATACATACTGTTGCAAGAAATCCTATTCCTAATCAAAACAGTAAACAGAGTGAATATAACCCACAAAACAACTTTAGTTTTCATGTCTAATTAACCTATTATTATTATTATTATTATTATTATTATTATTATTATAAGCATTAATTATAGACAGCATGGCCAACAATAAATGTCATTGCTAACACTTGTACTATTCCATTATTGCCCAACCCTAACAACAAATAAATGATTGTTTAAAGAAAATATTTATCTATGGTTTACATCACAGGTTTTCTGATTTTGTTCTCATCTGCCTGTTACAATTGTGTTGCCAACAAATGCCAATTACTTATAATGAATCTTTACAATACAGTACTGATTATATTTTTTTGAATATTTCTTATGGTTTAAAACACTCCAGTGTCCTGACCTCAGCCCCACTGAACAGCTTTGGAATGACATGGAACATCAATTAAGGCTTTCTGTCCAACATCAGTTCCCAGCCATACAAATGCTCTTTTAACTGAATGAGAACAGACATATTTCAAAGTCTTGTGAGAAGCCTTTTCAGAAAGTGGTTGTTGTTGTAGCTGAAGTTTGTTACAATTATATCCTCAGATCATCAAACTACTTCTAATATTAGACAAAGATAATGCAATAACCATATAGATATATATTGTCTTAGAGCTGGAATTTCACACACATATACAGTAACAGTAGTTTCTGGACTTTTACAACACATGCCCATGAAGGCATCACCCAAGAAGGATGGGTCCCTGCTGAGTCTGGTTCCTCTCAAGGTTTCTTCCTGTAATTTTAAGGGAGTTTTTCCTTGCCACTGTCGCCCTCTGTAAAGTTGCTTTGAGACAATGTTCATTACAAAAAGTGCTATATAAATAAATTTAACTTGACTTGACATGCTAAGACGCCTTAAGATGGTAGATGGTTAAGGACTTAAATTATATCTTGAATTGAGTAAATCCTCCTTTTATACCCAATCATGGTGCCCTCATCTGTTAATTCACCTGCTCACTGTAATTATTTTATTCACTATTTTGCCAGTCACAATTTTTTATAATGTTTTGCAGCCATCAAATTAAACATTTGCTTATATTTACAAAATACAATCAATTGGTTAGCAGAAATGCTAAAAGGCATTTATTTTTACTTTTCTTTTAGTTAGATAAAGGTTTAAGAGAATTGGCCAAATGTACCAACATTGTTGGAAACAGGGTTTGTAATAAAAAGGCTGGTTTTGACTAATGGTGTTTACTCCTGGCAATAATCAGCCTGTCTCCGGGTCTTTGCTTCAGCTGCTCTAAGTTATATTAAGATCATGACAAAGAGCAATAGGATGCTTTACATGCTTGCTATAACAGGCTGTGTCAGGTTGGGGGTGACGTGATGGGGGGAGTGAGGACTGACTTACTGCAGTGGCATGGCATAGCCGTGTGGATAAATATTAGGGGAAAGCAAGTATGGATTGATCTAAGCAAATTCTTAGATATTTGTTTTAGTTTTAGTGAACTAAGGCACATTTATTAGGTTGAACACTCAATGGCATTCAAACATATTGTTTTAGTTACAGTTTACACACCTTTATAGTAACTTACACTAAAAATGTATAAAATGCACCTTTATCTATCTGATTATTACCACAAACAGTAATTTTAAAGTTGTCCTGTAGCCTACTAAAAATGAACTAAATCTGTTTAGTAACAGCTTACATGTAATCCAAGCCTAAGAGCAGTTTTTGCAACAGTCTCATGATGGACACTGCCGTTTCCTGGTTTCAATCCTACCTCAGTGACAGAACAGAGTATGTTTCCCTCAGAAATGCAAGGTCCCAGACACATACTGTGACCTGCAGAGTCCCACAGGGGTCAGTTCTTGGCCCCATCCTTTTCAATCTGTACATGCTCCCGCTTGGTCATGTCATTAGTCACCATGGAATTTAATTTCATTGCTACGCTGATGACATACAACTGTGTTTGAAAATCAACACACACTCCTCTACATCATAATCATTTCCATCATCTTCTCTGACATTGCTTACTGTCTGTCTGGAGGAGATACAGTCATGGACGAAACACAATTTTCTCCAGTTGAACAGTGCCAAAACTGAAGCAATCTTGGTTGGCACCCCACATCAGATTCAGTCATCTTCCATAAATAACATTACTTTCTTTGGTCACAATATTCCCATTTCCTCATCAGTCACCAATCTTGGTGTAAGATTTGACTCACATCTCACTTTTGATACCCATATTAAACACCTCTGCAAGATATCTTTTTATCATCAAATATTGCCAAACTTCGTCCCACTCTCACTCTATCAGATGCTGAAAAACTGATGCACACTTTTGTCTCTTCCAGACTAGATTATTGTAATGCACTTCTTGTTGGGATTTCTAGCAAAAGTCTTCATAGATTACAGAGCATTCAGAACAGCACTGCTAGGATCCTGATGAGAGTGCGAAAATATGAGCATATCACGCCGATTCTACGTTCTCTTCACTGGCTTCCCATCTCTGTTAGGATTGAATACAAGGTCTGCCTCCTTACTCACCAGAGTATTTATGGATATGCTCCCACCTATTTAAAAGAACTGCTCACCACTCAAACCTCACTCTGATCCTTCCGCTCTACCAACTCAAATCGCCTTCTCCCCCCAAGAACCAAGCTCAGTACCATGGGTGATCGGGCCTCACCTTTGGAATGCCCTCCCTGACCATTTGAGGGCACCACAGACAATTGGGACTTTTAAAAAGAGACTTAAAACCTTTCTTTTTAGCAGAACTTACAAGTTATTTTTGATTAATGTAGTGATTGCGGCTATTTTTTTAATTATAATAAATTTTTTTTAATTGCTTATTTTTTCGTAGTGATATCTTTTATCTTATGGCATTTTGAGATTTGTACCAAATGTAAAGTGCGTTACAAATTAAATGTATTATTATTATTATTATTATTTTGCCAAGGTAGAATGCTCTCATAAAATTATAGCTGTGTGTAAATAATGTTCTAAATCTGTAAAATGTATTCATTCATTCACCCAGGTCAGGGTCACTGCAGGGCTGGTGCCATCTGTAAAACAAGAACAAGGCATCATAACACCTTTGACACGGCTTCAATTCCTTGTTTACATCATTCTTCTGAAAAACACAACGTGGTTTGACCTTACAATTTTATCAGTTTTGGCCTGCTTGCAGCTAAGCCCATGAGCTTTTATCATTCAAGGCTGGACAGACAAGTTTAAAATGATATATTGATAAAGTGCATAAAGCCTTTAAAAGGTCACTAGATCAATTAAATCACTGTGTCTCTGTCAAGCAGGGTAAGAACTCAGTTGTATTTCCCAGCTTGCTTTTTCAGTGATAAATCATGGACCTTCTACTTTAAGCCAAAGCATTTACTTTTGAAAGATGAGTAGCACAGGTCCAGTAATGCTGCCACTGCATTGTCCAAGTGGCAGCATGAAAACACAGAAAGTACAGTTAGTGCACTGGCATGCACCCAATAATGGTATGTTGTTGATCATTGATCTGAGAAATGTGTCTACTTTAAAGGCCAGAAACTCACCTCTACTAATAGCATATCATTATAATTAGTTGGTTGATCAGTGGGTAGCCCTGGCACCTCACAGCAAGAAAATTCTGGGTTTGATTCCCAGGTGGAGCAGTTTGGGTCCTTTTAGTGTGGAGTTTGCATGCTATCCACATGTCTGTGTGAGTTTACTCTGGGAGCTTCGATTTCCTCCCACAGTCCAAAGACATGTAAGTTAGGTGACTTGAAGATGGCTTTTGGCATTGTGCTTGAACTGATGAATGATGTGTAACTACCTGTCCTGTCATGAAAGTAACAAAAGTGTCAAACATGCCATTCAAATCCTAGTAAACAAAAAACAATTAGTGAAAAAAATGACAACATTAAATGATTTATGTTCATTAATATCCATCCCCAAACATGATAAAACAGTGGAACTAACATAAAATTTCATTGCTGACAAGAAAATACAGAGGCATGTACACTCTTTTACCCTTGTCATAATATTCTAGGAAAATGCAAATATTGTGGGTGCCCACAGTGGCATAGTTCCTGAGGACCTTGGTTTGATCCTCATCTTTAGTGTTTATCTGTGTGATAGGTTAAGCATTTTCTTACAGTGTCTATATTACTTTGGTGTCCCCACATCTACCAAAACATGCAGAAAGGGGGTTTGCTTATCCTATATCCCCTTGGTGTTAGTGAATGTGTGTATTGGATTGCAATGGATTGGTGCTCCAGGCAGCATGTACTCATGCTGTATACCTAGTGATCAGGATGACACAATAGATGAAACAATTGCAAATATTGTATGATAATTTACAATCCAACATTTTAGATTTTCCAGGAAGACCTACACAGACAGTAATTGGCTAGTCTGAGGGAAGAAGGGCCAGAGGGATTCCTCATAACTGCATGCTGCAATTAAGGCCTCTGCTGGCTAATCAATGACGCCTACACAGAGAAGAGGGATAATGGAGATTGAGTGTGCAAAATGTTTATTATAGGATATAAATCTTAGGCCTTTTTGTCAAGGCCAATTAACATTAATGTAGTTTGTTTCACTAGAAGTGAACTTAACTGAAATATAATAAAACGTTTTAGTGGCCATGGAAAATCATATTCAGTTTCTAATTCCTATCTAGAATGTCAATTACACTCTGTATATTGGTGGTAAATTTATTTATTGGCAGGAGTAGCTGCTGAAGGTGGACTTTTTTTTAATCTGTTTTGAAGGTACATTTGCTAGGTATCAAATAGCCAGGAGATAAGCATTAACCTAGACACCCTTTAGGTAGGTCAGGCTGGCTGTTGTGTGTTAGTTTTTATTTTGGTAATAAATATGACTCACCGGGTCTGCCACAGCCTTCGCTAGGTACAAAAAGTGCTGTGTTTTGCAATTTTCTTCCAGCACTTTAAAGAAATGACCTAAAGCCAAAAAGGACCCTGCTCTGTGTTAACAACATGTCTGTAGTTTGGTGCTATTTGGGATTTATTATTGTTGTTGTTTTTCAAGGGTGCTTAGGCAAAATGGAGTACAGTCGCAAAACCCTCAACGTTTTACAAAACCTAAAAAAATGACCCATATTTAAAAGGGTAATTTCCATACCAACTGTCCCTGTTAAATGAAACATGATCACATGCCTCTATTTTGTCAATTGGATACTGCTAAATGTTCCAACCACAATCGAACAAATAGAAGGTACAAATCAGTGAAACATGATAGATTCAAACACTATTTATATAGTTCATTTGAATATTTTCCAGTTAGTATGTTCTACTATTGTATAAACCATAAACATACACAGATCAGCCATAACATTAAAACCACCTCCTGGTTTCTACACTCACTGTCCATTTTATCAGCTCCACTTGCCATATAGATGCACTTTGTGGAGAATCCTGATCACTGAAGAACAGGGTGAAAGCAGGTTAAAAAAGTATGTAGGAAAACAGATGGACTACCGTCAGTAATTGTATAACTACAAAGTGCTTCTTTATGGTAAGTGAAGCTGATAAAATGGACAGTGAGTGTAGAAACAAGGAGGGTCATAATGTTATGCCTCATCGGTGTACATTTACTGAACTAAAGAATGCAGTGTTTTTTTCTACAGGTTGTGAGCAAATTACCCTCAGGTGGCAAACAGTAAACTGTGTCGTTTCCTTAAGCTGATTTTTCCATAAAAGGATTAGAGTAGAATAAAAATACTGTGATTGCTACATCATTGCTCAGTACAACTGTATGTCATACATGTACTTTCTCAATCTTAAGATTTTCTGACTTGCCTAAAAATACACATTTTATAATAAAATCAATGCCAGTTTGATGGATCTAATGCTAGCATGCTAGCATCTGAGTAAATTACACAAACAGCAGTGTTGAAAAACATGGTATACTGCAATGTAATTCGATATTCATAGAGGAATAAAATAATAAAAATCAACTCACTAAAAAAGTAACTACTTACATCATTAATTTTCTAATATGTATATGATTTATACGGTGGTACTTGATCGTTTTGGTTTAATTAGGGGTAGTAATTGTTTGCCACCAACACTAGGCGGCAATGTTGCTTCATAATTTTGTTTCAGCAACGTCCTACTAAATAACAGGGCATTATTTACACCAAAGATTATAACAATTAAGGTACCATTGTAATTATTATGAAATTGTGGCAAGATGTAATAGAAGTGTAGAGAGTAAATGATAACAGTAAATAAATCTTTATTTACCAAAAAGAGCCACTCATTGAGTCTGTATGAGATTCAGGCAAAAAAAAGAAATGAATAAATGAATGACATAATACCTATCTGACCATTTTTCCTGCCTAAAGTTTATATATCATAACACAATATATATAACATTTTCACTAACTGCTTCAGCTTAATTAAGGCTACAGTTGTTCTATAGCCACCCAAAAAGCTTGGCGCATGGCAGGTACACACAGGGGAGAGTGTGGGTTCCTACTCACTTACAGCTAGGGACAATTTGGAGAAGCCAGTACACCTTCAATATGCTTTTGGGATTTGAATTTCCTGAAGGAAAACCATGCTTTACCGAGAATGACTGGCGATGAGGTTCAAACCCAGGACCAATATCGCTGTGCTAATGAGCCTCCCTACATATTAAATCATACAAAAATACATTTATTACTAATAATAACAACAACACTACCTTTAGTCAAAGACCACTGGTTTTTAACCTGTGGCCAAGGAACCATCGTTTTAACCACAGCAGCCTATTTTTATTGCATCTTGCACCATAATATTGTAAAAAGAATCATGAAATCTAGAGAGATCTTAGTCTGTGTAGGGCCTGCTGCACATTGGCAGACAGGTTCTATTTAAGTGATGTTTAGATTCAACAGGTTTGGGTGTGGTGTGGCTAATAAAATTATAGGTAATAACTCGTGGTACAGAACAACCCCATAAAAAGGGGTTTGAGAGCAGTAAATTCCTCAGCCTTCGGGGCATCCTGCTCTCTGTAATTGCTGCGCCCAGCTGTGCACAAACCCACCCTCCAAAAAATTTGGTAAAACCATAAACCAGATAAAAGCCAGGAGAAAAAAAACTGGTTAGGACAGGTTGGTGACTAGGGATGCATGTCACTTTGCGAGCATAAGGTTTGGCAAGGGGTATAAAAACTTTTTGCATGCACAGGACGGGGTCTGTGCTTCAACTTCCTGCGAAGGGTGAAGAGTCAGAACGCTGCAGCCTGAGAGCCTGGGGAGAGCTGATTTATTTGCAACTTTTTAATAAACCGCTTAACTTTAAAATGAGTGTGTTGACCTGATCAATTATCTAGAAAAGATTCATTAGATACAACAATGGCTATGTTGCCCTCGGACACCTAAATGGTTTGGAGATCCAAACCTCACAGCCACTACATCAAGAAACCAACACGGACCATGCTCATCACCACTACCCTACACTTCCTCAGCATTAAGACAATAAGACAATAATCAGATAATAATCCTGAGTTTACATGCATTTAAGTAATCTGATTATGGGACACCTTAGAGTATGTAGAAGTGAGCAGTACCATCACATTATATGCAAGATACCCATGCTGTGGGCACTATTTCACCCCAATACCATAATACCAGATATTGGCTTCGCACCATGAACTAATCAGTATTATTTTCTTTGGAATTCTGGGCTTATATTACAATGCGGTTTTTCCAGAGTCCCTGAGTATTTTCAAAATACTATTTACAGTAACTGCTGAAAGACTTAAATTATTTACCATCTTGCATTAACAAATGTCCTTTTTCAACAAGGTCCAATGTTTCAACAAGGTGTAATTTAGATATTCTAAAAAAACTTTTCAGTTTTGTGCCACTGTCCAATTTTTTTTAAATAAACGTGTTACATGAATCAAATTAAAAAATTTTGTATATTTACTTTTTTAATGACAAATAACACCAGAACATCACACATGAACTATAAATTATTGATCACTCTAAATGACAAAAAATGACATGCCTATCAGTCGTAAAGGAGGGGCAATATTAAGTAAATGTCCTATCTGGTGTGAGCATGTATGTGGAAAAAAAACAGCCATAGAAGGAATAAGGAATGTGCTACTGTATGTGTTAAACATTGTTTTGTAAAGACTGGACTATGGTGATGCATGGGTTGCTGTTGCTATGGTGACATTTAGGAATGTCAGCTCTCTATAAGGTTAGAGGTCCTTTCCAGGTCATTCTAAATAAGTGCCCTGTCTGCTTTAACCTTTTGATGCCCTCCTTTTAGTGGTATTGGAGCCAGACCAAAAATTATTTTTTTGCTTCAAATAACAGAAAGATCCATCCTATTATTAATATCTTAGTGGTATTGTATGATGTAATGCTGTATTTTCTTTTCTGCTTTGCCTTAAACTACATATTAGTGGCAGTTTATGCTGTAATGTATTTGTAATCTGCAAATGTGCAAATTTTGGTAAATAGTTAATTACTGCAAGATACCTAATTAAAAACCCACACATGCTCTATATACCACAGTGCTTATATAGTTTACTGTGTGTGAATAAAATTAAATGACAAAAAATAATTTTATATTTCAAAAAACAATAATAAAAGGTTATTTACAGCTGAAGGTTATGTAAGTTTGCATGCACCTTAAATGATCTTTGTGGACACACGTTTACTGCCTGTAGCCTTTTGTTGCTCTGTTCACTTTGTCACTCCCTGTATTGTATTTACCAATCGAAAGAGACCAACATAGCTACTGGCCAGATGTGCTGGGCCATTCTCGGCACTGCAATGACACTAACATTGTAGTGTGTTTTGTACTTGTATAAGTGTGGAGTGCTGGGAGTAGAATGGTTTTCCAACCAAAAAAATAAAGACAGCAGTGTTCTTCGATCAGAAAATGTTCACTAATAAAAAATAGAAGAAGATGAACATACAATCTGCATGGAAAAGGAAAATAGGCCTAGTCTCTAACTGTAGTGGTAATTTATAAAATAATTAATAAACAAATGTACCTAATAAAATGCTTTGTGAATGCTATATGTATTATAATAAACTGTTTCTGAGTACATTTAGGACATTGTATTTAGCCAATTTGAAGCTTCATGTTTTTATTAAACAGCTGTGAGATTTTGAAATTTTAGATTGAAGTTTTAAAGTAGAAACACACACACACATACACACACAAACACACTCTTGTTATAAGCTTAGGGTTGCGTCAGAAATGGAATCTGGCGTAAAACACTGTGTGAAATCGGACATGTTGACCAGAACGATCTGCTGTGGCGACTCCTACTTATGTGAGCAGCAGAAAGAAAAGAAAAAAAACACAGTTCCTTCCAGTAAGTGCACTTATTATTCTTGTAAGATAAGTGTGAATAAAAAAACAAGATGCCTTTCTTTCTTCTGTCCTGCCAATAGGTTACCCTGGGTAACGCCGCAGGTGAGTGTTTACCGAGAGGTCCAGGACCAGACTCATTTCCGTTAGAAACCCTGTTTTCTTGACTGAGCTCCAGCTCCTCGGGACTGCTGAGCTGCATAAGCTGGCGGATGAAGCATCCTGCTTCCTGGATGTTCTTGGCACATAAACCCAGACCATGGAGACGCACCCTTTTTCATGCGATGCCCCACCAATATTATCCTTCTGCTTACAAAACCAGACAGGATAAAGCCTAATCCGTTTTCTTAAATCTATTCATCTAATTAACAATTATATTGTTTTATTTATTTTTAATACAATTTTAATACACAGATGTGTGGTACGTTTCGTAAGTATTAGTCTCCAAAAGTTTTGTAATACACAAAAAACGATGGTATCTGTATATTAATATTTGCATATAATATAATAGGATCATATCAGACATCAGTACCTACTGCATTCTGCCTATCCTAAAGATTTTTCATAAAACACTAATAATAACCCTAATACAGAATTACCTCAACACTTTAGAAGATGTCTATACACCACCATATGTACCATTATAGAAAAAAGGCTTATCTGAAACACAGTGACCTACAACCTCTGAAGTCCATCTTTGCACTTTTGGTTTACCCTCCTTATCCGGTCGCACAATGACTGTATTTCGGGATGACAGAGAGGGGTCCTCGTTAAAGAAGTTGAAGGGTCTGAGGAAGAAGCCTACAGCATTTCCAGGAGTTGCTGTATTGGGAATATCTTCAGAATGGGGAATATGTAAGAAACCCACAGTGACCCAGGCAACCAAATCCTGTAAAAGAAACACACAGCAATGTAAATCAATGATACTTTTGGTTCTTTCAATCTAAATGTTGGTTCATGAGGATTTGATTACACATTTATTTTTCTTCAACCAAAGGCTAATAATATAATAAGCAATTGGTTAAAGTACAGTTGCAATACCTGGTTCACAATGTTTTCATTGTTGCGGATGTAGTCCTCAAACGACACCACAGGATTCCAAGGGTCATTCTGGGTGTAAATGGTGCTGCTGGTGGCCTCACTGTCCTTATGTCTAGTTACAGCCAAAGGATATCTACAATTTGAAGAGATAGAGTTGAAAATGAGTCACTCACTGTCTTTAAACATTTCTAATTATTTAATTTAAATTGTAATAATAATTAAGTTTTGCATACTACATTCATAATTGTATGCAGATCCATAGAAGAAAGGCAAAAGTCTCAAAAATGGCTTGACCAGGTTCATTCATTTCACAAATTGCTTTATGCAGTGGGTCACATGTCAACACTGGGCACAAGATACGAATTACAACCATTGTCAGTGTGCCAATCCATATCAGAAAAGCACACACTAAGCTATTCACTCACACACACCCAAGGGTGGCAGCTCAGCAGTTAGGGTAATGAACTATTTATCAGAAAGTTGCCAGTTTAAGCCCCACCACCACCAAGTTGCCACTATTGGGCCCCTGAGCAAGGCCCTTACCCTCAATTGCTTAAGCTGTACCTGATAATTGTAAGTCACTTTGGATAAAAGCATCTGATAAATGCCACAAATGTAAATGCAAAGGCATTTTAAGGTAGCCAGTTGATGCTAGATGACTATACTTGACTCATGTTGCTGTGAAGTATCTATCTTACCAGCTGTGTCATCGTCATACTTTTAGCTACTCAAAACTGTATATGAATAAAATACTAACATTTTGTTTCTAAACAGACTATTTGCATATATTTTATTTAGTGGTAATGTTATTTTATTTATTTATAAAGTAATGAATAAAGTATCTTAATTGCCTTGAAAGAAAGAAAGAAAGAAAGAAAGAAAGAAAGAAAGAAAGAAAGAAAGAAAGAAAGAAAGAAAGAAAGAAAGAAAGAAAAAAGAAGGAAGGAAAGAAAGAAAAAAAGAAGGAAAGAAAGAAAGAAAAAAAGAAAGGTAATTACTGTTTGTAATGGATTACTGTATGTTTTTCAAGTAAGTAAGCAAACTCTCTGTCACATGGTAGCTAGTGTAAATATTTGGCTTCAGTTTGTTACAGTACATTATTGGAGGGACGTTCAGGCTACAAATCTTGTCTTCAGACATATGCTGTACATTTTAGTGATGGTTGTGTAGTAACTATACCTTGACCATGGAATGCCATTCTCTGCTTCCCAGCCCTGGGGTAGCACACTGTGGGCGTGCGAGTTAAACTGAATACGGTAACCCTTCTGGTGTCCCCACTTATTCTGCTGGTTGGGGTTGTAAAAATGCACATAGCGAGGGAACTTCTTTCCAAAGCGGAAGGCAGCACTGCGTTCTGTTTCGTGTTGAGTTCTGGCGAGGATGGATTGTTTAATGGTGTGTTTGGGACTCCAGGGGTTGGTGAAGTTGACATATTTAAGGTCCAGTGACTCAAAGCTGTTTTCTCGCCCTAAACAAGAGAAAATAAACCCAGAATGGTTAAATTAAGCAACTGACCTTGAAAATCCAAAAAGTGATTTTCTTTTTTTTTTTTTTATTATGTGCATATCGTGATTTTGTGCTGTGCTTTTGCATAAACACTAACCCTTATATAATAAATTGATTGATTAAATTAATGATTAAAAGCTGCTTAACAAGTATTTCATAAAACAATGTTTTATCTTGCAATCACATGTAATTAATTATTACTTTTTTAAATAATTAGACTTAAAATAGTCTTTTATAAGTTACGATTATTGTCAGTAAAAAAAAGTTATACTATACAGGGCACACACTCACACTTGAAATTTGAAGCAGCTGCAATTAGCCTGACTGCATGCCTATGGACTTCTGGGGGTAACCCAGAGAAAACCAATGTAGACACAGGGGGGTCATGCAAACTTTATACATAGAGGTCCCTGGCCGCTTAGGTGGGTAATCAAATCCAGGTTCCAGGTACCACAGTGCCACCAAACTGCCCAATATGAAGTCTATTCATGAAATAAATTATAAATGTCCAATTCTGTGAAAACAGTTTGGGAAAGGCTCTTTGCTGTATCAGCATTATTGTTCTGCATTCCACAGACAAAGTATCATTTTTGGGAAAAGCCTTTTCAAAAGAGTGGACACTGTTGGTACAATGGGTACTTATGTAATGTCAAATGACGCAAATTGAAGAATATAAGAAGGTATCTAACATCAATATTCAACATATCAACATTTAACAAAATAGATCTTCAAAACAGAAGAAAAAAACTCTTAACTTTAACAGTTGTTTAAATAATTGTATTGTGTGTACTTAATTCTAGCTCACCTGCAATATCCAGATCCAATTTGTAGTGAATAAGATGTGTGTGCATATTTCCTAGAACATAGTTATGAACCCTGGTTCCGTAGTTTAGTCCATTTTGAGTAAAAAATGTGGCATGGATGTACCCAGTGGCACTAACTCGTGACTCCATGACTCCATTCTGGTAGAACAAGAAGTCCCAAATGTAGTCGTAGTTGTAAACAGTGGAAGTGGTTCTGATAACTAAAACATGATTTTCAAGCCCCCCGTAGAAATTGTAGCTGCCTTGGAAGTTACTGTTGAAGTGTCTTCTAAGAGGTAATGCTGTAGTCATCTCAAAGATACATAGTGCATTCTTGTACCTCACTGGCTTGTCCGTATCATAGAAATGATACATGTCAACAAAGGTAGCTATTTCTGGACAGTCGATACCTGGTGCGAGCTCATAATCAGAGGTTCCCATTGCCCAGCCAGCATCGATGTATTTCGTTTGCATTGCAGCCGGTGTGTCTCCAGAGTAGAAAGCTATGGCTTCTTGCAGGCTGACCTCATAGGCAATCCTTTCGCCATTAAAGCGAAGATCAAAGACCTGAATACCTGCAGATGAGCGGACACGGTAGGCAAAAGACCATCCTGCATACTCCACAAAGTTTCTGTCTATCCTGTATCTATGTCCTTCAGGCTCAACAAGCTTTGGTCCATGGATATTTGAGTTTGTATTGCTCTTTCCTCGAGGAATGAAGGTGGAATAAAGATCATGCTCGTCATGCTCAGGTAGCTTGATTTTTGGGACGGTTCCTTTTTCATATTTTTCCACCAGCTCTTCTAAACTGTCAAAATACTGTTCATTGTACCACACTTTCTCTACAGTCCATTTTTCTGGATCCAAGTCTTTGTGGTTGATAAGAACCTCAAATCCCACCGGATGTATGAAGTACCCTTCTACAAACTTCTGCAGCATTATCCATGTCCTCCTCTCTCCTGATTCCAGGCCACGAGGCGCTATGTCTGAGAAGGTCAAGCAGTGATCTGTGCAGTTTCCATAAGTGAAACCTGTGCTTTCATACAGAATTTTGTTTACTTTACTTGCGATTTTCTTTAAGATTTTGTCCAAATGCCCATATTCTACAGAAGTAATAGGCCGTGACTCAAAGCCGATGGGTCGGTCACCTTTAAACGTCTTGACCTGATAGAAATCTGGGAAAGGCAGGGGGCTGACAACAAACTCTGTTATGTTAGGCTGGGCCTGGTTAGCAAACTGTACCACAACACGAGCCTGACGTGGTGGTTTTGCTTGGCCTCTGTCCAATGCTCGAAGGGCCACATGCTTGCGAGGAACATGCAGCTCTATAAGAAGGATGCTGTTCTTTTTCAGGTGCTTGTTTTTGGCTGAGGTAAGGCCCAGCTCAGTACAGGAGTGGAGATAGTCTCTAACGGCCCTCATCTCATTAGGAGTAAGATCAGCGAACATTGAGGCTCCATGATGAGCCCATTCCCGTTGTCTAGATGTAGAAGCCTGTGTGGCTAGTGCAGCCAGTAGTAGCACCAAAGGCAACTGCATATCCACCCCTGCAAAAAATAAAGAACAAATTATTGATTCACTTTAAATGTTATAAAAGTAAATAGTAAAAAGCAAAAAAAACCTCCATATTTCACCTTTTATTTCCCTTTGTTATAAAATCAAAACAAATTGATAAATCTAGATTCTGCTGCAAGAATATCTCACTCATTTTATAGCTATAAATGTTTTTGGACATTCATACACAGACTCAACACTTCCACATTTCCTCTACTTTTTATTACCCTCATAGCAGTTTTTGTGAAAACAATTCTACCTCTTTAACTCTGCTAAACTGGATATATTTACACATGGACAAGAATGAAATTCATAATATTCTCCAAGTTAAGCAGTGTTACATTTCCTATCTAACAGCTTTATATAAGTGTTGTTATGTAATGTTTAAGCAATCATACATATGAAAATAATAAACAAGTTAACAACTGTTTAAAAGGAAAACACCTACCTCTTGCTGGTTGCTCAGAGCTGTAAGTGTGTCTGTTCTGCTGATCCAGACAGCAGCTGGAGTTATTCCTCTACAGTCCTATTGGGTGGGAAGCAGTATATGAACTAAACTCCTCTCCACTGGTATTTTTGCTTTTATCATCACCCCAGTTCTTGAGCGTGGTAATAGATTGGCCAATAGCAAGTCATAAACAAGCTTGTCAGAACAATCATTCACTCTGAATTGTTGTAGGTGGGTCTTTTCTTTTAAAAATTCTTCCCATGGTAAATACATTACATGGCCAAAAGTATGTACACAACTGACAGGGAGCTTTTTTTTAAACCATGAGGATTAATATGGAGCCCCCTCTTTCTGTCTGTCAACTCTTGTTTTGTCTTTTTTTTCACAGGATTTGGAGTGTGTTTGTGGAAATATGCGCCTATTTAGTCAAAAGAGAAGTTAGCCACTAATGTCGAAAGTGGATTAAAACCAGACTGCAGCTAGAATTATTCCAGCTGTTCACTGGGACCTTAGACACTGCTCTCAGAAAAAATGGAAGCTGAAAGCATCTGATTTTATATTAACAGTTTATACAGTGTATCACAAAAGTGAGTACACCCCTCACATTTCTGCAGATATTTAAGTATATCTTTTCATGGGACAACACTGACAAAATGACACTTTGACACACTTTGACACCTATGGTCTGATGAGACCAAGATTAATTTGTTTGGTTCAGATGGTCTCAAGCATGTGTGGCGGCAATCAGGTGAGGAGTACAAAGATAAGTGTGTCATGCCAACAGTCAAGCATGGAGGTGGGAATGCCATGGTCTGGGGCTGCATGAGTGCAGCAGGTGTTGGGGAGTTACATTTCATTGAGGGACACATGAACTCCAATATGTACTGTGAAATACTGAAGCAGAGCATGATCCCCTCCCTCCGGAAACTAGGTCGCAGGGCAGTGTTCCAGCATGATAATGACCCCAAACACACCTCTAAGACGACCACTGCTTTATTGAAGAGGCTGAGGGTAAAGGTGATGGACTGGCCAAGCATGTCTCCAGACCTAAACCCAATAGAACATCTTTGGGGCATCCTCAAGCGGAAGGTGGAGGAGCGCAAAGTCTCGAATATCCGCCAGCTCCGTGATGTCGTCATGGAGGAGTGGAAAAGCATTCCAGTGGCAACCTGTGAAGCTCTGGTAAACTCCATGCCCAGGAGAGTTAAGGCAGTTCTGGGAAATAATGGTGGCCACACAAAATATTGACACTTTAGGAACTTTCACTAAGGGGTGTACTCACTTTTGTTGCCGGTGGTTTAGACATTAATGGCTGTATATTGAGTTATTTTGAGGGAAGAATAAATTTACACTGTTATATAAGCTGCACACAGACTACTTTTCATTGTGTCAAAGTGTCATTTTGTCAGTGTTGTCCCATGAAAAGATATACTTAAATATCTGCAGAAATGTGAGGGGTGTACTCACTTTTGTGATACACTGTATATCATTTTTAATCATTAATTGTAAATCTCTCAACACCCTCCATCGAGGTTTCCTCCTACAATGCTCCCTCACGTTCGAGCTTCAGCCGTCCCATTTCCCTTCCGAGCGCTCCAAGGTTGCGTTTACAATATCTTTGCTGATGGGCAAAGCCTTGGAGTGGGCTACTGCCCTGTGGGAACAAAACGCTCCGGAGTGTTCTTCAGAGTCATTGTTCAAGGAGGCTCTGAAGGACACTTTCTTTCATCCCACAGGGGGAAGGGAAGCGGGCCCGCGTTTGCTCGAGCTGTCCCAAGGGGGGCGGTCAGTCGCCGATTACGTCATCGAGTTTCGCACTCTGGCGGCTGAGTGCGGTTGGGATGAGGGGGCATTAGTCGCTATTTTTCACCGCGGTCTAGGAGAGAGAATTAAAGACGAGCTGGCCACTCGAGAACTTCCCACTTCTCTCAAGGCCTTCTATCTCCTAGCCACCTCAATCGACACCCGACTCCGACAACGAACCCGGGAGCGAGGATCTCACCCACCCTTTTGTCGGTCTCAGGGCCAGCCCCGGCCCGTTTCGGGAGATCAGGACCCAGAACCCATGCAACTGGGATCGACCCGGGGGGCCACCCCACGACCATCCAACTCCGCCTTGAGAGGCTGACCTCGGTTAAACGAGTAGGCCGCTCTCGGGGTAGGGAGTCGAGGGCGAGCCGTACCATCATCCCTGAACAGGGTCTTTTCCTTAGCGCGTTGTTGCGTTGGGAGTCTGGGATCTCCAAGTTTGTGTCGATTCAGGCGCGGTGGAAAATTTCATTGATCGCCATCTGGTGCACGGGTTGGGGATTGATCTTCAACCATTTCGAGTCCCCATAGTGGTTCATGCTGTGGACGACCGGGCGGTGGCCGGGAGTCCAATCACGTATCAAACGCCTCCTCTCACAATGCGTTTGGGGAGTTATGAGGAGCGGATCACATTTTTAGTGACCCAGGTTCCTCAACTCCAAGTGGTTCTGGGGCACTCGTGGTTGAAAAAACACAATCCTCAAATTGATTGGCAAACCGGGTCAATCTTTGCCTGGGGAACACGGTGCCAAGATGCTATTCGCACCATCTAACTCCTGCCAAGCGTAACTACCCGGTAGGAGATAAGGAGCTTTTGGCCATCAAGCTAGCGCTTGATGAGTGGTGACATTGGCTCGAGGGGGCAAAACATCCCTTCCTTGTTTGGGCAGACCACAAGAATCTGTCGTTTATCCAGCAAGCGAAGCGGATGAATTCCCGTCAGGCTCGGTGGTCACTTGTCTTCGGTCGGTTTTGTTTCACCCTGTCTTATAGACCAGGGTCGAAAAACACTAAGCCTGATGCTTTGTCCAGGCAGTGGGAACCGACCAGACCTGAAACTGAGCCTGACCCTATCATTCCCCCGAGCCAAATTGCTGCCCCAGTAACGTGGGGCATATTTAAGACAGTTAGGGACGATCAAGTGGTCGAGCCCGACCCAGGTGGGGGTCCGCCTGACCGGATGTTTGTACCATTAACAGTCCGTCGTCAGGTGTTTGAATGGGCTCACGCGTCCTCATTTGCGGCTCACCCAGGAGTCTCTAAGACCCTGGTGTTCTTGTGCCGAAGGTTTTGTTGGCCGGGGATGGAGAGTCAGGTCAAGGACTTTGTCCGTACCTGCGCTGTCTGTGCAACTAACAAAAGCACAAGAGAGCGTCCTCGTGGACTCCTCCATCCATTACCAGTACCCTCAAGACCGTGGTCCCACCTGGCGCTGGATTTTGTCACGGGTTTGCCAAAATCCAGGGGATTCACGGTGGCACTGGTGATTGTGGACCGGTTCACTAAATCTTGCCTTTTCGTTCCGATGCCCAAGCTCCCGTCCGCCATGGCTACCGCACAGGCTGTCCTGCAACATGTGGTGAGAGCACATGGGGTCCCGTCCGACATTGTGTTGGATCGGGGTCCGCAGTTCGTTAGCCAGTGCTGGCGAGCCTTTTGCCAACTTCTTGGCGCGACGGCCAGCTTATCCTCGGGATATCATCCCGAGTCCAACGGGCAATTGGAGCGGGTCATTCAAGATCTAGGCAAGATGCTTCAGTGCCTGACTGCAGGAAATCCAGCCACTTGGGCGGATAAGCTGTTGTGGGCTGAATTTGCCCACAATACCCTGCACCATGCCGCTCTGGGTATGTCACCATTTGAGGCACAGTTCGGCTATCCCCCTCCGCTGTTTCCTGATCAGGAACAAGAGGTTGCGGTGCCGACTGTGGAGCTGCCTCCCAGGATGAAGGCGCATCCGACCTTCCATGTCTCCCAACTTCGCCCGTTCGCGGGTAGGGGAACTTTACCCCCCCACACACCCCCCCCACAACCTCCCGCCCCTCGTATCATCCAGGGTGCCCCTGCATTTACGGTTCACCGTCTCCTGTATAGCAGGAAAGTGCAGGGCAGCACCAAATACCTGGTGGATTGGGAAGGTTACGGCCCCGAGGAACGTTCATGGGTACCGGCTCAACGCATCCTGGACCCTGAACTGATCCGTGAGTACCGAAGGAACCGGTCTGCGGGTCTTGGGACCTCGGGAGCTGTCCCTGGGGGGTCCTGTTAGGGTGCCTGTGACGTCTGGTGAACATACCACCAGTTCCCAGCGTCGCAGGCGTTACAGAACAAAGAGCAGCATGACCTCAAACAGGAGGCCAGCTGATTAGGGCAACGACCTGCAGCTGCGAATTCCCTATTTAAGGGGGCGTCGCCAGACTGCAGGCGTCGCACCTTTGTTCTGTGTTTGTAGCATGACTGCACGGCACCAGCCATTCCTTTTTCAGGGCTAGTTTGGCTACCCCAGGTGCCTCGTAGGGCGGTTGGGTGGGTAAGCTGAAAGGCTGAGGTAACTTAGGATTTTGTTTCACTGATTAGGGAAAGCCGGTGCGATTGCGTGCAGCCCTCGAGCTGCGGATGTTTTGGCTTTGCCACGTATTCCCCGCTAGCCAAGCTAGCAGTGGGTTAGCTTCGGGCTATTGCCACTTTCCGCAGTCTTCTAAAGGCGTGTGTTATTCACGGGTTATTCACTGCCGATTTGGTTGAGCAGTAACACTCCGCTCCTCCACCTGAGAATCCCCGGTTCGAATCCACTTGTCTGAACCCTTTTTCTAAATCATGTATCGGTGATTCATTCTTCCCAGCCACTTAAAGCTGGTGACACAGCCGATTTATTATCATTATATTTACTCTCTTGTTAAGTTTTGCTTTTGTAACGGATTATTTCCGCAGACCCGTCTTTTCGCATCCGCCTCTTATTTAGAAGGCAAGCTTGAAGCCCCAGCAACGCTGTAGAGTAACGGGACTAACTATAGTAGCGCGAGTGAGCGACCTGGGTTCGCACCTCGCGTCGGCTGTTTCTTTATTTCTTGTTTTGTTTTTCCTTTTCAGTTGCCGGCGGCGACAGCGGCGTCATTCGGGATTCCCCGAATTGTTTTTTGTTTATGTCTTCTTTTTTGTTGTATTGCGTATATATTATCTATTGTTAATAAAATATAATTTTGCTGCTCCGCATCTTTGGGTCCTACGCCTCTCTTTATAACAGAAATGCAGTGCAATAATAAAATGTCAGTTAAATTTAAGCAATAAATGTTTTGTGCAATAACCTTTTTTCCTTTATGACTATATTGCCTGAAGTCTGGCCATATTTTTTTCAGCTCATTCATACAAGTGATGAATACAGGTTTTCTGCTTAATAGTAAACAAGCAGTCCAAAGCCTACCCAGAAACTGGATGTTCAAAAAAACATTTTGTGTATTTTGTGTATTATCAAAAAAACATTTTTGCTGGACTATAACCATATGGCAGAACAGAAAGCCACATATATGATCTACCTGGACATTTTTGTTGGTCCTAATGTCTGGCTCATCAGTGTATTTGCTCTTAGTTTTCTGGTGGAGAACGCATAGCCTTCAGCAAACAACACTACTTTTCACAGTTCCCTTGTGCAACTGAAAATGAACAAAGGCAAATTAGGTGCGGCACATGTTCTGGATTTGGATGCATACCATATTGTACTATAGGGCATTGTGCAATAGGACAGTCTGGACAATGTGCTAATCCATCACATGCTTACTCATTTATTTACATTTGCACATACCCAGGTGTAATTGAGAGGAGCCAGTGCAGCTTGCTTGAGCGTGCTTTAGGGATGTTGGAGGAAACCAAAGTATCTGAAAGAAGTGATCCATTTTCAGTCACTGGCATAATATTTGAATATTTAGCTAGTCTGAATATGCAGTGACACTGCTTAGGGAGGAAATATTTCGACAATGAACTGCACCAGAACCTAATAGTTGAATCAAATAAAATATGATCTTAAGTAATCTTTCATCATTATGAGCACCTTCAACCCCATATCCATGATCAATTCGTTGCTACTTGTATTTGGGTTAGGCTCTTTATGCCCAAACTTTGATAAAACAGCATTTTAGCATATTATTGAATAAAATTATTTAAATTCAAATCTGAAAGCTGAGTCATACCACTTTAAAAGTTAAATAATTTTCATTCTGTGGTACACTGATTGGCTGTTGTTCTAGGGAGGTGCCGGACGGGACCTCATAACTGGAGCCATTACGACCTCTGCTGGCTGATTAATGGTGCCTGCACAGAGACAAGGGATAATGTGGATCAGGGTGTGACTTTTCATCCACAAAGCTGACCCGCATATGAACTCGGATCGTGCAGGTGAAAAGATGCAATCGGCTACTGCCCACGTGTTGGAGGGGTCGTGTGTCAGTCTCGGCTCTCCTCAACCAGGGTGGAGATCAACATCAGTAGAGAGAAAGCATAATGCAAACGGGTGATTGGATACGACTAGATTGGAAGGAAAATTGGGAAAAATGCAACAAAAAAATAAATGTAAAGCTGCCTTTTTATTTTTTAGGGCTGACCATAATTGGAGAAGTATGCTTGCTGTCTTGTTCTTTTTTTGTGTAAGCTTATCAACAACCACGATCGGCGAGTTGCTCTGTTAAACAGGGGAGAAGGGAATGCCATCCTATTAATTTTGGGATCAGTAAAGTATGTATCTAATCTACCTTAATCTTATCTATCTTATCTATCTAACTATATATCTGTCTATCTATCTATACTGACACTTAGACAGCAATCCATCACACCCAGGAGTCCAACATTGTCAAATGTTTCAGTAAAGATAACCTGACAGGAAATAGTTATGGTTGACATTTGATCAAGAACACAGTGGATCTGCTTTGAGACAGCGGACCAAGGCTCTAAAAAGAGACAATATTCTGAAATTTTCCATATTTTCTCTTAATTTTCCATTACGAACAATAAACCGTCTTCACTGTTTTAAGAACTCTTGAGAATTGCTTTGCTTTTTTATTGCCATGTTTATTTTCTATAATGGCTGTGAATGACGCAGACTGAGAAGAAATCTGTGGTACATTACAGTAAGTGTGGGAGCAGCTGTGTTTAGTCCTTTTCTGGTTAGCATTTCTAGTCAGGCCGCATGCCCCATGCCCTTCGCTATTGACACTCTTTATTAAATAAACTGCCCTGAAATCCTTCCACTGAAGAATTTCTTTATAGGATTAGACTTGCACAAACAGGCCTTCAGCAAAAGGAACTGGACTTAACCTCCTTACCCCTTTGTCCTCTCTGGATGGGTACGCACAACAGTGGGTGGGCACAATGCACTGTCATTGCCAAATGAAGAGCTAATGGTTGACCTAGCAGCTGTGACCTGGTGAATTCTCCTCCAATTGTGTGTCTCTCAGATGCTGCCACAGGTCTGTGAATCCCCCTTCATTTAAGAAAAAACACAAGTCCGGTTTGAAAGTGGGTTCATAATCCTTCGTGAGGAACTGTGATACAGGAATAAACATTTTCAAAGGATGTAACACTGACAAAAAGCCAAAAAAATTAATTAATTGAAAAAAAAAAGTTTATTAGGAGAAAATATTTGTGATTTGTATAAGGATAAAGATGTCTACTGGATGTTACGAGAGAAAATATTGAGAGGAAAGGTAAAAGCTTTACATGATATAAGCCACACATGGCATAATGTGGTATTTTTTAAGTCTTAGGTGAGCCAACATAAATTATTAATAGTTTATTAATGTATTATTTATGGGTGCATGATGAAAAAAAAACATTTATATTAGGGATTATATTGTTTAAATGTTAGTACAGCAAAGTAGAGCAAGTTGGAATAGTTCTGATTAGACGTTAGCCATATGTGACAACTGTATTTGTGTAGAATCTATGATACACAATAATGCTTCGAATATTTAATTGATATTATTAAATGTGCCATGTTTATTTTTGTGAAAGACAAGTTAGTGTGGTTCTAATACAGAACTCAAATTAAGGTATTTTGCATCATTTCTGTGCTACTTTGAGATAAATATTACTTGTGTAAAATGTTTACTTATAAAAAAAATATGACTAATAATAATGTTTAACTTATATATATATATATTTTGTTTTTCTAGTAATCCTTGCACAATGCTGAGGAATATCAGCCCTGAAGACATTATGAAAGCTTTGCTTGTGTTTTTATTGGGTCTTCACCTGGTCATGGGAAAAGGGTAAATCTCATCCTCTATCTACAATCCACCGTCATGTTAGCTGTAAATTACCTTATAGTGAATGAGTTCAAGCTGCAGCTTGCACTGGGGCAAGTTATAGCTTTTCTTTTAGAATGTAGTTAAGCTGGTGTGAAAAATTTCCTGCCCGGCTTGATTATTCTGAAAAATGAAAAAATTGAAAAAAAGCTTCAACTGGAAAAATGTACGTTTACCTGAAGGCAAGAGGAGTCATGTTTTGACTACAGAGACTATCACACATACACATATTTATATCTTGGCTGAATTTTTTGCTGTGTTTAAAAATCAATAACATAATAACTTAATAACCGAATGCTCCCTAAGCTCTTAATTAAAATAGAAAATACTAAATCTCTTTTTACAAAGTACATTTTCAAAAAAGTTGGGCATCTTTGGGCATCTTTTTTAAATGCAGTATAAACATAACAAAAACATAATTTATAATTATTTATAATAAACAAATTTATAATTTAATGCCTTTAAAACACTCAAAAAAAGGTTGGGACAAAGGCATGTTTACTCTTTTTTGCTTAATCCAAGACCTCAATTTAATCCAAGCAATCCCTGCCTACAGTTGTCTCATTCTCCTCCTCATGATGCACAATACATGCTTTACATACATACATACTTTCACTAGTAGATCAGGAATCTGTGTCTGTGAAGCCACACTGTTATACCATGTGCAAAATTAGCTCTCAAATTCAAATCTCAGCTGTGCAATCGACCTGATCAGGTGTCCAACAGGCACAATTGACTCTGCCTGAGGGAGGAAGGTTGAATGGGTTCCACACTGCTGCTGCAAATAGGGCCCGTTGCTGGCTGGTCGAGCAACTTTCTCAAGAGTTGGATGATTCACAAACAGTGGTGTATAACTTTCCATGAGCGATACGACTTATGGTGTACAAAGCACCTCTGGCCAGTGAAAAGAAGTGTATGGCTACTGTACATGTGTTATGGGGGGGGTGTGCGATAGTCTGCACCTCTTCTCAGCCATGGAAAAAGTGGTGCAGCAGCGAAGAAAATGCAATTGGGAATTAGACACGACTGGGAGGGAAAAAACGAGAAATGTAAAATAAACAAATAAACAAAATAAAAATACAAACATACACCTTCACGTCAATGGTACCTTCACACATATGCAAGTCACCCAAACCATGCAAGCAGCCTGCCTTGACACTAATCAAAATAAAGTATTTTTAGTATATAAAAGTCATACTAAAGTATATAAAGTTATTTTACCTTCTTTTACATTTTAATAAAAGTACCATACTTCAGTCTAATTCTAATTTGTTTATTCTAATTCTAATTCATTCAGATGATCCTTTAGGCCACCCAAAGATGAGAGAGGTTTCTTCCTTGTAATTTTAGGCAATTTTTTCTCTGTTGTCCTTGGCTTGCACAACAGGGTTTTTTTTAGTGGTGCTGGTTTATGTAAAGTTGCTTTGAGACAATGTTTATGTAAAAAGTGCAATATAAATGAATTTGTTTTGATTTCAAGAGTTTTTAGTAGCTGCTTTATCCTTTTTAAAGAAAAAAGTGGGTCTGGTTTACCCAAAATCAGTGGTCGTAGGATGGGAATTTCCTGAACAGAGCACCAATCCAATGTATTTTTTTTACTGTTTTATTATTTACTGTGGCATATGTATCAGTTTATTTTAACCTGAAATTTTCTTAATCTTTTGACTGTTAGTCACTGGTGTGAGCACACAGTGGAAGAGAAAGTTGAAAAGATCATCACTCCCCGCTTGCAGCTTGAGGCGGCATGCTCAGAGGTGTACCAATTCAACACTCAAGGCTGGAGGCTGGATGTAGACAGAATGCGCCACACACATGGCGGTGATGATGGTATTGCCACGTATTACAAAAGACAGGGCCCCAGAGCTTCCTGCTATCTATTCAAGTAAGGAAAAGACTCGGTTCACATATACATTCTCTACTCGTTGAACGCTGAATAACAGAATTGCTTTTATGTGAGAGTAATTATGCAGCTGTGTGTGTCTGCTGTAGGGCTGCAAACATTGTGAGTGAAGCAGTGAATAAAACAGTGAGGGTGTGTTGTGAAGGCTGGGCTGGCCCCCACTGCTCACAGGGTAAGACATCTAACTATATATATAAATTATATATAAATATCCAGTCAAATACCACATATTCCATACACTAGCACTGACCTAAATTTTGTTTCTTGTGTTTTCTTAGCCTTCAATCACTATTGGTATCAGGGATAATACAAAAAGGCACATGATGATAATAAAAATGTTTTTCAATATTTATTAATTGGTGAAATTATTAATTATAATAATATTGTGGTGTTAAAAAACCTAATGTCTATCCATCACTATATGGTGAAACGTGTGTGGACACCCGTCCTATTCACTGAATTCAGATGTTTTAGCCACACCCATTGCTAACAGGTTTTATGTGGCAAAGTTTCCCTAATTTTCACCAAATTCCTTCTAAAATTAAATTTTAGATGGAAGTCAGCTTTACTAATTACAGCAAAGCTTTTGAATGTGTTGAAGCAATTATTTGTAGCAATTATTGAAAGGATGATGGAAACATCAGAACATTTCATCATTCTAATGACGAATCCTACTGATTAACAAACCACAATCATAACAGAAAATGGAAAAACCAACTGGTTCCACATTGTCAAAGGAGTTAAACAAGACTGCATTCTGTCACAATTTCTGTTCAACATGTATGCTGAGCATATAATTAGAAAAGCAGAACTACAGGAAGATAATTAAAGGTTTATGATTGGTGGAGGAAACATCCAAAATCCTTGAAAAGCAGATGACAACCATGATAGCAGGAAATCCTAAAGGCCCTTATAAGGAAAATTAAAGGACAGATTGACAATATGGCAGAGGACAACATGGCAGAGACAAGTCATGACTAAAGGAATGATAGAAATCGGTGAATAATACATGTTTTGACTGGCAATTTATATGTTATGCATGTACAATGTATCACAAAAGTGAGTACACCCCTCACATTTCTGCAAATATTTCATTATATCTTTTCATAGGACAACACTATAGACATGAAACTTGGATATAACTTAGAGTAGTCAGTGTACAGCTTGAATAGCAGTGTAGATTTACTGTCTTCTGAAAATAAATCAACACACAGCCATTAATGTCTAAATGGCTGGCAACATAAGTGAGTACACCCCACAGTGAACATGTCCAAATTTTGCCCAAAGTCTCAATATTTTGTGTGACCACCATTATTATCCAGCACTGCCTTAACCCTCCTGGGCATGGAATTCACCAGAGCTGCACAGGTTGCTACTGGAATCCTCTTCCACTCCTCCATGATGACATCACGGAGCTGGTGGATGTTAGACACCTTGAACTCCTCCACCTTCCACTTGAGGATGCGCCACAGGTGCTCAATTGGGTTTAGTCCATCACCTTTACCTTCAGCTTCCTCAGCAAGGCAGTTGTCATCTTGGAGGTTGTGTCTGGGGTCGTTATCCTGTTGGAAAACTGCCATAAGGCCCAGTTTTCGAAGGGAGGGGATCATGCTCTGTTTCAAAATGTCACAGTACATGTTGGAATTCATGTTTCCCTCAATGAACTGCAGCTCCCCAGTGCCAGCAACACTCATGCAGCCCAAGACCATGATGCTACCACCACCATGCTTGACTGTAGGCAAGATACAGTTGTCTTGGTACTTCTCACCAGGGCGCCGCCACACATGCTGGACACCATCTGAGCCAAACAAGTTTATCTTGGTCTCGTCAGACCACAGGGCATTCCAGTAATCCATGTTCTTGGACTGCTTGTTTTCAGCAAACTGTTTGCTGGCTTTCTTGTGCGTCAGCTTCCTTCTGGGATGACGACCATGCAGACCGATTTGATGCAGTGTGCGGCGTATGGTCTGAGCACTGACAGGCTGACCTCCCACGTCTTCAACCTCTGCAGCAATGCTGGCAGCACTCATGTGTCTATTTTTTAAAGCCAACCTCTGGATATGACGCCGAACACGTGGACTCAACTTCTTTGGTCGACCCTGGCGAAGCCTGTTCCGAGTGGAACCTGTCCTGGAAAACCGCTGTATGACCTTGGCCACCATGCTGTAGCTCAGTTTCAGGGTGTTAGCGATCTTCTTATAGCCCAGGCCATCTTTGTGGAGAGCAACAATTCTATTTCTCACATCCTCAGAGAGTTCTTTGCCATGAGGTGCCATGTTGAATATCCAGTGGCCAGTATGAGAGAATTGTACCCAAAACACCAAATTTAACAGCCCTGCTCCCCATTTACACCTGGGACCTTGACACATGACACCAGGGAGGGACAACGACACATTTGGGCACAATTTGGACATGTTCACTGTGGGGTGTACTCACTTATGTTGCCAGCCATTTAGACATTAATGGCTGTGTGTTGAGTTATTTTCAGAAGACAGTAAATCTACACTGCTATACAAGCTGTACACTGACTACTCTAAGTTATATCCAAGTTTCATGTCTATAGTGTTGTCCCATGAAAAGATATAATGAAATATTTGCAGAAATGTGAGGGGTGTACTCACTTTTGTGATACACTGTATGTTATTTGGAATTATATTCTTACATTATACATTCTTGTTTTTGCTTTCATTTCTAGGAGTGAGTATTAGAGGTCTGTGTTTTTCTACATGGAATTGTGAGGAGTTCCCTGGTGTTCAGAATTCCTCTCTTATGGCGCTTGAGCAGTGCTGTGGTAGCATGTGGGGTCTTAGCTGGAAAAACGCTTCTGACCAGACCTGCCTGTCTTGTTCTTACACACTGTTGCCAGGTGTTTTATTATTTCATTGTACAAATATGGACATTTCTAATAATAAATACAGCTAAAGAAAACAGTTTTTCAGGCTTTCATGATGTAATTATGACATCTGTTTTTTTTTTACAAATTAGTCATTTGCTTCTCATTGTTCTGTGTCCTCAGATGCTCAGCCATCACCCTTTTTTCGCAGGGGACTTTTAGGTGCAGTTAGAGACTCCAAAGCCTCTGCCACTTGCTTGAGCTGGGGTGGAGCACATTATCGCTCCTTTGACAAAAAGCACTTCCATTTTCATGGTGGTTGCACCTACGTGCTGGCCTCTTCCACTGATGGTACCTGGACTGTCTATATCAGCACTGTATGTGATGGTGGAGGACACTGCAGCAAGGTACAAAATAAACACACACAAACAGCTTGCTAAGCCGCAAGCTAGGTGGACTAACCAGCGTATTTGGAATTTCATTTCATTTCATTTTCACCAACTTCTCTATCCTGGTCAGGGACGTGAAAGGTCTTGATCCAATATAAAAAACTGGAAAGCAGGGAAGGTTTCCAGCAGATTAATTCACATTTTCAGAATAGCTTATAAAATGATATATACTGTTGCAATTGGAAGTTGTTCAATCCATCAAAAAGAAAACAAAGATTTATACCTATTTAATCGGTTAAATGATCCAGCAAATGAACAGAGAAAATAGATGACGGTGTAATTTAAATTAGCAGGATATTTTGTTAATATTGCCATGTCAGAATTATTCAACTCCTACATAGTATTGCTGATTTTAAATTTTTGGTCAGGTGCATTATGCTTTAATTATTCTTGAGATGTATCTAGAAATCAGTTGAAGTCCATCTGTTGCTATTTGAATTGATTGGAAAGGCACACACCTGAGTCTATACAGGACATAATTTACACTATATTGTCAGGACATAAAACGAGTCAGGGGACTGATTGTCCAATTGTGGACTGATTGTCCAATCCAATTGTGGAAAGACATAGATCAGGGCAGGGATATAAAAGAATATCTAATGCTTTGAGTGTCCCAGAACCACAAGGGCTACAGTAACTTTAAAACTGAAGAAAGTTGACACAGCCTTAAACCTTACTAGTGTTGGCTGCAGAGCTAAATTAGGCATCAGGGCAAGAAGAGCCTCACAGAGGTCAGAAAGAGCCCAATGCTTAATCTAAAAAAGCTCCAAGCATTCTGTAAAAAGATGGGGGATTTGGATGTATGGACAACCATCTCTGCAGCACTTTATCAATAAGGCCTTTAGCAGAGTAGCATGTGACAGCTGACTTGGAGCTAGCTAAATGGCATGTGAAGGACTCTGGACAGAACAGCAAGCACAGAGCATCATGCTATGGGGTGCTTTTCAGAACAAAAACAGGGAGACTGGTAAGAACCAAGGGACAAATGATGCACGCAAAACGCAGACTGGGACCACAGTTCACCTTACAACACAAGAATAATCTAAAGCATGCAACGAAAACAACTCTGGAGTTGCTTCAAGTCAAGTTTCTAATTGTACTGGAGTGGCCTAGCCAACTGCCAGACCTAAAGTCCATTAAACATGAATACAACATTTCTAAAGTAAAATTACTTTCAGTAAAAGAAAAAAGGTAAGAATTGGTTTAAAGTAAATAATAGTACATACATTTGGTTGTAACAAAGTTTTCGCTTGATTAAAGGATGTGTTGAAAACACTGACTAATAGGTTTAGTATTACATATGTCTGGAATTTCTTTCATTTGGTACCTTTGCTGCAAATAAATACTGTTAAAGAAAAAACCTTTTCTGATTTTTTAGGCACTGCGCATGATGTTGGGACTTGATCTGGTGTCTGTAAATAAGGATAATATAACGCTCAACGGTGCCTTATTACAACAGGGAGAACCTTTGTTTCAAAATGGTATGAATTGCCTTATTCGAATAACTTGCATGCAATCTGTTGTAATGCACGTATTCTTGTTTATCCATTTACTGTAGACTTGAGAACTACAAGATAAGGTTATCTTAACCAGATAAGATGATCTTACAGTTTATTAGTATAGGTCATTAACAGGTGCATGTACGTTTCAAAACACACTGTCTGTTACCTAATTATCTCTTAAAATTTATTCAATTAAATTAAGTAAATTAAATTTTGTAGATTAACCCGATGGCTAATTCTGATTAATATATCTAATTTTGAATTGTAAAAAATAATTATTTGTGACATTTATTTTAATTTCATTATTTTAATTTCATTATTTTAATTTCATTATTAATAATCATACATTTACTTGTATTGACTTTTTTTGTAGGAGTGAGTATTCACTGGTTGGGAGATTTTGTGTTTGTTGAAAGTGGATTGGGCATAAGAGTGAAATTCGACATGGGAAACACAGTATACCTGACAGTTAATGCAGAACACTTTGGTGCAACAAGGGGCTTGTGTGGACTATACAACAACAATGCAGATGGTAAGTGAACAGTGGTATTCCTCTCCCCAACATACATCCCAATACAAATATAATGCCCCCAAATGTTTTGTTTTTATTACTAAATTTACATCTAGTGCAGCATATGTTTACAACTAATTTACACACAGTGTATTTTAGGTTTGTACCAAATTTCAAAAAAGTTGGGGCAGCAAATAACTGGTTGTGCCATTATTGGCAGTAACCATGTCAAACAAACATTTGAGTTAACTTGGCTTTTATATTGATGTGGAGTAATTTTGATTCACTTTTCCTTGCGGAATTGTTTTTATTTAGCTGCATTTGAGGATTTTTGAGCATGAACTGCCTATCGAAGGTCTTGCCACACCTCAATAAGATTCAAGTCAGGACTTTGACTTGGCCAATTCAAAACTATTCAGAGGTGGACTTGCTTGTGTGCATCTGATCACTGTTCTGCAGAATAACACAACTGTTCTTAAGCTTATAACATTAATGGTTTCATCATTTTTGACAAATTGTACAGGAAGACCAAAGCAGCCCCAGACCATACCAACAGTCAAACATGGTGGTGGTACTGTAATGATGTTTCTATGATTGAATGCAGCATCAGCTTTATGCCAAATAGAATGGGACCCATGTCTTCCAGAAAGTTCTATCTTTGACTCATCAATCAGAATATTATCCAAAAAATGTGGACGGTCATCAAGAAATATTTTTAACACTCCCATGGATGTAATTTTTGCCCAGTGTCTTTCTTATTCTGCAGTTATGTACATTGTACATGTGTACATCGTAACTGATGGAAGTAAGGTCTGCAGTTCTTTAGATGTTTGTCTGGGTTCTTTTGTGACCTCCTGGATAGGCTTTTGACGTGCAAATGTATTTAGGCTGGCCACTCCTAGGAAGCTTTACCACTGTTTCAAGGTTTTTCTATTTGTGTATAATGACTCTCATTGTAGTGCGCTGGAGTTTTAGAGTCTTAGCAATTTCCAGATTTCAAGTCTTTGTTTCACATCTGTATTTGAATCTCCTTAGAAAGTGTCATTATGTGCTGCTTTTTGAGACCTTCTAGCCTGCTTCACACTGCCAGACAGGTTTAATTTAAGTGATGTTTAGATTCAACAGGCAGTAAAATTGTACAAAATGTAAATTTGGTTAACTGATTTATTAGCTACTGGTGCAGTAACTTTTTTCAGATGGGTGAAACAAGTTTTGAATAAACTTCGGGGTGGGATTCCCAGATTCTTTGTGGAGTTTGCATGTTCTCCCCATGTCTGCATGGGTTTTCTCCGGGAGCTCTGTTCTGTCTGTTCTGTCATGAATGTAACCAAAGTGTGTAAAACATGAAGTTAAAAATCCTTAAAAGTAGTTGGAAAATCTGAAAAAAAAAAAAAAAAAAAAAGATATGACATGAAATACTTTATGAAATACTTTTTCCTAGCACTGTATGTGTTGATTATGCTGACCTTGTCTCTTGGTTGTGTGGCTTTAATTGTTCTCCATGTTACTACAGATGACTTTACCAGTAGGAGTGGAAGTGTGTCGCAGTATGCTGCAAGTTTTGGAAACTCATGGCGTGTTTCAGACCAAAAAACAGAGGTACTTTGTGCATAGTGCCCCAAAACAAATTCTCTTTCGGTTGGTTAGAGTCAACTTGTTACAAAAATGTACCAGACTTCACATTGCAGGGGCGGCACGGTGGCTAAGTGGGTAGCACTGTCGCCTCACAGCAATTAGGTCCTGGGTTTTATCCCCAGGTGGGGTGGTCTGGGTCCTTTCTGTGTGGAGTTTGCATTTTCTCCCGTGTCTGCGTGGGTTTCCTACGGGTGCTCCGGTTTACTCCCACAGTCCAAAGACATGCAAGTGAGGTGAATTGGAGATACAAAATTGTCCATGACTGTGTTCGATATAACCTTGAGAAGTGATGAATCTTGTGTAATGAGTAACTACCGTTCCTGTCATGAATGTAACCAAAAGTGTATAACATGATGTTAAAATCCTAATAAACAAACACATTGCAGACTAGCAAACTGAGACATGTTTACTACAGTTTTATAGTCAGGCCTATCAGTATGCCTTTAGTGTTGTAACACACTGTGGTCTATTGGGAAGTTTTAGGCATTTCTGACTGTTAGGCCAACTGAAAATGTATGAATACATGAATGTTGTTGACTTTCCCAGGGTTGTAGTGATGCAGCAGAGCTGGGCCACAGCTGTGATCTCACTGGTGATGTGAATTTGCGGAAATCTGCGGAGTCAACATGTCATCAGCTTAAAGAGATTCCCTTTTCCCACTGCCATCATTGGGTTAGAGAGCTGGCGGAGTACTTTATAGATTCACCTAAACATTTTTTACTATTAAATTCTTCAATTAATATTTGTTCTTATGCACAGGTGGATCCAGGTCCCTATATAGATACCTGCCTGTATGTGTACTGCAGTACGGGTGCAAGTGACAGAGAGATGGCTGTGTGTGACACATTAGCCAGCTATGCTCGCGAGTGCGCCCAACAACATGTTATCCTGAGCTGGAGGAGACCTGGTCTCTGTGGTACGTGTTTCATTTCGTTATATAAATATAAATATAGACATAATAGCACAAATCCTCACTGAGCCTTTAGGCAAGCATAAGAAAGCTTTAAATACCAGCTTATCTTCTTTGGTATTCATTTCTTCCTTCGGTTTATTCTTTTATTTACTTTCTGCCTTTCATGTGTCTTACAGAGCGAGTGTGTCCCAGGGGTCAGCTCTTCTCTGACTGTGTATCTTCCTGTCCTCCCAGCTGTTCCTCAGCACTCCCACCGGCTTCGGCCCAGTGTCGGGAGGAGTGTGTGGGGGGTTGTGAGTGTCCTCCTGGGCTTTATCTGCATGAAGGCCAGTGTTTACGGCGGAACCAATGTCCCTGCTTCTACAGGAGACATACATATCAGGAGGGAGACATCATTAAACAGAAGTGTAACACCTGGTAGGTGTACCACTTTTCAAAAAATTGTTAGTGAACAATACAATAGTTTTAAAATAATCCTCCTCAGAAAGTATTCCACATACTTAATGTATATCACTCCCTACAGTGCATGATATCATCAAAAAATGTAAGTTATCAAGAAAAAACTGATAACTGTTACTAATTCACCTGCTTAGGTAAGTTAAGGTATCATAACTGGGTATAACAGAATTATTCACCAAAGGCCTAGCCTTTGCAATCAGCGATGGTGTCACCATCTACCATACATATTACTGCAAAAAGATTTAGGGAATCTGGAGAAATCTCAGTCCGTGTAGAACAAAGTCGGAAACCACTTTTGAATGTGTCCTGACCTTTGAGCTCTCAGACGGCTCTCCATGAGAAATCTTATGATTTCTGTAATGAATATAGCCACATGAGCTTGGGAGTACCTCAGAAAACCACTGTCACTTAACACAGTCCACCATTGCATGAAGAAATGCACCCTGAAAATCTATTACACAAAGAGAAAGCCAAACATCAATTCTATGCAGAAATGCTGCAGAGTTCTCTGGGTTTGAGCTCATCTCAGGTGGTTCAAAAGACAGTGGAAACGTGTGCTGATGTCATATAAGTCTATGATTCAACTTGTTTATGAAGAGGATTTATTTATGAATTAGATTTTTTTTGCATGTCCTGATATGTTTAATCTGTGTTAATATTTTTTTTTAGAGCAATCCACTTTAAAAACATGAATTTTACATATGTGATGTGTCTATGCGCTTTGTTTTTCCTATCCTTCTTCTTTAGTGTGTGTCGGGAAGGTCAGTGGCAGTGCTCTGCAGAGAGGTGTAAAGCTCAGTGCAGCATTATTGGGGCAATGCATATCAGTACCTTTGATAAGAAGAGGTATAGCCTCCAATCTGGTGACTGTCAGTTTATAGCCACTGAGGTGAGATACGACGTACATTACTGATGCTATCGCCTTTATTGCATTTTGCAGTTTTTTTCTTTTTTTTAGTGAAAGTTCAGTAAACATTAATCAGAAAAGGCTCATTATCAAAGATTACTTAATATTACAGACAAGGCTACTAACAGATAACAGATAAGAATATTTAACTCCTGAGATAAGGTCCCATATAAAAGTATTTGTCCCTTTATGTTCTTTAATTCCTCCCTATTTATCACAATTATTAGGGCAATGGTAGCTTAGGGACTGGTGAATAGAAGGTCACTGGTTGAAGCATATATACCCCGATCAGGCATAACATTATGACCACCTCCTTGTTTCTACACTCACTGTCCATTTCATCAGCTCCACTTATCATATAGAAGCACTTTGTAGTTCTACAATTACTGACAGTAGTCCATCTGTTTCTCTACATACTTTTTTTAGCCTGCTTTCAGCCTGTTCTTTAATGGTCAGAACCCCCACAGGACCACTACAGAGCAGGTATTATTTAGGTGGTGGATCATTCTCAGCACTGCAGTGACACTGATATGGTGGTGGTGTGTTAGTGTGTGTTGTGCTGGTATGAGTGGATAAGACACAGAAATGCTGACTGAGTTTTTAAACTTCTTTGACTTTACATCTACAAGGTGGACCAACTAGGTAGGAGTGTCTAATAGAGTGGACAGTGAGTGGACACGGTATTTAAAAACTCCAGCAGCGCTGCTGTGTCTGATCCACTCATACCAGCACAACACACACTAACACACCACCACCATGTCATTGTCACTGCAGTGCTGAGAATGATCCACAACTTTAAAATGCTCAGCTGGAGAAACAAGGAGGTTGTCATAATGTTTTGGCTGATCGGTATATATATATATATATATATATATATACAGTATATATATATAAAGGTCACCACCTGGATTTAACTAAGCAAATAGGTAAGAGCCTCCCATTGGATAATTACTGCATGGTTAATTGTTTCAGCTGGCAACAAGTTATTTAACCCTAATTGATGCAGTGAGTAGCTTCTCATTTGTTAAACAACCATGTCGAAAGACACATCCTGTGGTCGTGGAAAAGATGTTAATCTGTTTCAGAAGGGTCAAATTATTGGCATGCATCAAGCAGAGAAAACATCTAAGGAGATTGCTGAAACTACTAAAATCGGGTTAAGAACTGTCCAACACATTATTACAAAGTGGAAACGTTTGGTGAAATCAAATGATAGAAAAACTACAGTAGAACTCAGGGATATGTTTAATAGTGAAAGTAAGAGCATTTCCACACGCACAATGTGAAGGGAACTCAAGGGATTGGGACTAAACAGCTGTGTAGCCTTAAGAAAACCACTTGTCAGTGAAACTAACCGGCAAAAACAGCTTCAATTTGCTAGGGAGCATAAAGATTGGACTCTGGAGCAATGGAAGAAGGTCATGTGGTCTGATGAGTCCAGATTTACCCTGTTCCAGAGTGATGGGCGCATCAGGGTAAGAAGAGAGGCGGCTGAAGTGATGCACCCATCATGCCTAGTGCCTACCGTACAAGCCTGTGGGGGCAGTGCTATGATCTGGGGTTGCTGCAGTTGGTCAGGTCTAGGTTCAGCAACGTTATGTGCCCAAAGAATGAGGTCAGCTGACTACCTGAATATACTGAACCACCAGGTTATTCCATCAATGGATTTTTTCTTCCCTGATGGCACGGGCATATTCCAAGATGACAATGCAAGGATTCATCTGGCTCAAATTGTGAAAGAGTGGTTCAGGGAGCATGAGACATCATTTTCACACATGGATTGGCCACCACAGAGTCCAGACCTGAACCCCATTGAGAATCTTTGGGATGTGCTGGAGAAGACTTTGCGCAGTGGTCCAAATCTCCCATCATCAATACAAGATCTTGGGGAAGAATTAATGCAACTCTGGACAGAAATAAATGTTGTGACATTGCAGAAGCTTGTGGAAACGATGCCACAGCGAATGTGTGCCGTAATCAAAGCTAAAGGCGGTCCACATATACATATACTTTATACTTCAACAAATTAAAATATTAAAAACTGTATGTTGTCCTCAATCATTTTCCCTTCTATATAAAACTAGTGTAAAGATACAAAATTATTAAGTGTAACATGCTAAAATAGAAGAAACCAGGAAGGGTGGGACATACTTTTTAATGGCACTGTATCAAATAAGTAAACAATTTACCCTGCAAAACTTGTCCCTTGTGATCTCCTGTGTTTTTTGTAGGATTTTTTGGATAAGAAGTTAACAGTTACCATCAGAAGTGGAGTGTGTGTGACAAGAGGTGGCAAGCAATGCCCATATGAGATAATCATCACTGCCCTTCATACAACAGTGACCTTAACTAACACAGGTGACTAGTTTGCCTTTCTAACTATACATAAGTTTGAATGTTTAAACTTTGTCTGTACTCCAGTGGTCTGGTTAGGCGTTCAACAGGCACAACTGGTTGTGTCTGAGGGAGAAAGAGTTAGATAAGCAATCATCTTGTTGCTGCAACAAGGACCACTAATCAATGCTTCAGCAAAAGCTACGGAGAAATACAAAGGGTATAGTGTGAACTGCCATACATATTCATGATCTATATAAGAGTCTACATCTGGCTGATGTAAAGAATGGGTATGCATCTTTACACATACTGTACCAGAAAGCATGGCTCTTCTACCTTGCCAGCAAGGGTGTTATGTAAGTAGCAAGGCTTGCAGAGTGTACAAGGGTGTTAAATATAAGGGGTAAATCGATATATTATATATATTTTCTATTTTACCCATCTATTTTATTATTATTCAATTTATTAACATTTTCCAACAGTTGCAAAGAATAAATTATGAGTTATTTGAATTATGAATTAAATTATGAATTATGAAAATATGACTTTGGAATGACCTATTTTTTGCATTTAACACTAATAAAAATGTGAACTGACCTTTGCACAATACCAGACAAACACTTAGATAACACAAAACAATTCTACTATTCATGTCAATCAATCATTTACAGTCTAGACTGGAAGAGTTATGTAAGCCCTGGTAGAGTGGGTCTGAATGGTTGGTGTTGTCTGGTTCTTCACTTCAGGAAGAAAATCCATTTTCAATAAAAGACAGATCTAGAATGTCTAGCTGAAATAACCATGTACTACTTAGCAATATATGCCTCCAAGCCAATAGTACGTATATAACGCATGCAAATCACCCATTCCATAGAGACCGATGTATCCCCATATCATAACAGATGTTGGCGTTTGCACCTTTCTCTGATGACAGAATTGGTTTAACTCTCCAGTTCAATTTAAGAATTAAATAAAATTGTTTTAACTCACAGCTTTCTCAGGCTCAGTGATGCTGAATGGGCAGCAGGAGGCTTTGCCAGTGTTGACGCCTGACCTGGCCGTGCAGAGATCCTCCTCCAGTTTCTTGCTGGTCCAGGCATTTGGGGCTCAGCTGCTGTGGCACACTGAAGGTCCTTTCATCCTCATCACTCTGCAGCCAAGCTTTGCTCTTAAGGTACACCATGACTTTAGTCACTTCACTATAGTCTGCTTTTTGATTTGGTTGATAAAATATTGCAGTGTCATTGATTGTTAATTGTTAAAGACTATGTAATTACTTACCACCACCCATTCGATGTACAGCACTTTGGTCAACGTAAGTTGTTTTAAGAGTGCTTTATAAATAAAATTTACTTACTTACTTACTTACTTACTTACTTACTTACCCAGGAACATACTAAATTTATTTTGTGGTCTGCTCAACTAACTAAAAAAAGCCTCTACAGCATAGGACTATTAAACCAATTTTTGTTGTAGCTTATAAATGCATCAGTTAGAAGATTTTTATTGATCAAAGGAAGGAAAGATGCTCTTTTATCATAAGAGGAAATAATGTTAAGCTCAGTACAAGCCAAAAACCACATACAATTTTAATATTGTTAAAAGGAAACACATTGTTTATGGGTATAAAACATTTTCAACTTTTTTATGAGGTAGTATTAAGATAATAAAAACAAGTTACATAAAAGTAATTGATATATTGATAATATAAATCAAATTTCCAGACAAGATGGGACATTTTGTAAAATGCATTAAAAATAAAAATCTATGATGTGTTGATTCTCTTGAACCTTTAATTGAAAAATGGACAAAAATTACTGACCAAAAATCCAATATCCAAAAGTTACCATATGCAACTGCACCAGTCTTAGTTGGGCACTCTACAGAAACAAGTGGAAATCTTTGAGGGAAGGAAGGATTGCAAACGTCTGCTGGTTAAGGTAGTGACACAAGCGATGTAGGAAAAGAAAGCTTCCCTCATGCTTAAGGGTATGGATATACACTTTGAAAGAGATGTGTACAAGTCTACGGCCATTCTCAGTCAACAATATAGTCATGCAAAATCAGGGTTCCAAAGAATTATGGGGGAAATTAGATATATCCTATTAGATATATCCAATTTCGGATAAAATTGGGAGAATTGCAAAAAAAAATTATTTTTTCATGTGTATTCATGTCAATGTGTACTTCTGCACCCTTATAGGTGAGGGGCCTGTGTGGAACACTGACCTGGAATCAACATGATGACTTCACCACACCAGAGGGGGACGTTGAAAACAGTGTGTCCTCTTTTGCCACCAAGTTCAGTCTTCGTTCATGTTCTTTACCCTTAACAGTGACCTCAGACCCCTGTAGCACCTACACCCAGCGCAGACAGTATGCAGAGAGTGTCTGTGCAGTTATCCACAGTCCAGTGTTTCAGGTTAGTATGAAATGATACATAGCTTAAGAGTCTGTGAAGTAATGTAAACTTTTCAGCTTCATGAATTTGACTTAGTTTTGCTAAATACTTTTTGGGATTTTTAATTTTTAATTAAAAATTTGGGAGCTGTTTTTTACATTGATAGTTTCTTTGGAATTTTCCTTGCTTGTCTACCTGTCATAATCAGTTGCTAGCAAGCCAAGCCAAATTGGTAACAATAAAGAGTAGAAAGCACAAAATCTCTTACCTTCACATTGTTTGAAACATGACTATCAGAAATAAACTTAATCCATGTATTTTAAGTAATCTATTAAATTAGTTAACCTTATGATACACAAAATCTTTATCTGTAGTATTTAAGCAATAGAACACGAGAGGGAGTGTGTTATCGCGAAGATCACAGCCGTGATGTTATTCGCGATAACACACGACCTCAAGTGTTCTATTGCTTTTATACAACAGTTTTTACAAAATAAAGAAAGAAAATAAATCAAAGAAGCCCTGAATTTCATAATAAATATGCTTTAATATTGACAATACCTTCTGCCAAAAAGTAGTTCCACAACGAATATAAAGTTTAACACTACAAAGCAGACATCCCAAGTTGCAAAAACTCATTTTAGGGAGGTAAGAACAACCAGAAGAAAAAGGCAAGAACTGCCGAAGGGAAAAAAGAAATAAAAAACCTCTCACACACACCAAAGGATATGGGTGAGAACAGAACTCTTAGGAGCTGCTAACTGGGCTATTAAGCTAACTGTTCACGTCACAAACACATTAATGTTCCCTACATAGTGCACTAGATTGTGTATCAGATCACGGATTTATGTTCCCTACACAGTGCGCTAGATTGTGTATCAGATCACGGATTTATGTTCCCTACACAGTGCGCTAGATTGTGTATCAGATCGCGGATTTATGTTCCCTACACAGTGCACTAGATTGTGTATCAGATTGCGGATTTAAAACGCGATCGGGGAAAAAAGGCTGTGTCACCTGCGTGCGCATTTGTGTGCATGAAGCTTGTCGTTACTGGCAACACGTCAGTGGAGTAATACAGTTGTGGTGTGAAAAGGCCGTGCTGTTATCACGAATATCAGCACGGTTAGAACGCTTCTCAACCAATCAGATTGTAAGGTCGGAACTAACTGTTGTATAATGTATGATAATGTATCCCAGATGTTTAGCTCTGAGCCCCATAATGCTGGATATGCATTCCAGGAATGGCTTAGCTGTTAGCTAATGCTATTGTGTAGCTGCACAAAAGCTTATTGTTTAGATTATTTTATGATGTCCACTCTGCGTAAATCTGAACAACTTGAGCAATTATTTCACATACAAATAGAGTAACAAATCTTACATTAGCTTAGCCATAGTGCAGGGTTCATAACAATGACAAATTATGTCCATCCATGAGACATGAAGTTAACAGTTCATGACTTAGCTTGCAGTGTCATTTCCATATACTTTATATATTACAAATCTCTTAATCACCTTATCATCTTATCAATTAAAAATGAACCCTAGCAAAATATATTCTTTTTTATACTTTCATATAAAAATATAAGATATTTTAGCATCCATTAAAAAGTACTGTTCTGTCCAAAGAAAAGCCCTGCCTTAATGAACACACATTAATTATCTCTGTTGAGTGTTCTTGGGATCCCAGTGACATCAATAATACTGAAATGGAAGAAGCCTGGCATAACCTTGAACCTGGCTAGTTATAAATCTGGTCAAATTAGGTATTCAACAGGAAAAGCCTTGGTCAAGGAGGTAAGAAAGAACCCAACAGTCACTCTAGGCAAGCTCCAAATTTCTAATGCAATGAGGAAAGAACCTGTTGCATGGACAGCACTCCATTAACTCCTTTATGGCAGTGTGGCAAGAGTAGCTGTTGAGTAAAACACTGTAAAACACTGTTGAGAAAACGTTATATGACAGCCAGCCTGGAGTTTGCTGTACAGCATAAAAAGGACTTTGGCAACATAAGGAAAGAATTCTCTGGTCTGAGAATGAGGCAGAACATCTTTTGGCAGAACATCAAGCACCTAGGTTAAAACATGGTTGTATCATTTTATGAGGGTGCTTCTCAGCGGCATGGACAATGAGACTGGTAACAACTGAGGGACAGAAGGGGCTTTTACAAAGTATTAAGTAAAGTGGCTGAATACTTTTGTGAATTAGAGGTTTTTGTTTAAATTAATTTTAAAAAACTATGAAAGCAAGTTTTAACTTTGTTATTAAGGGTGATTGAGTGTAGTTTAATGAGAAAATTGCCATTGCCAAAATCAACTTTTACCCCTTTTCAGGCCTGTCATGATGTGGTGGACCGGGAGCCCTACATGCGCCTGTGTCTGACTGAAGTGTGTAGCTGTACCCCCAACACACAGTGCCATTGTACTGTACTTCTGGCCTATGCTCAACAATGTGCACAGGAGGGGGTGTTGGTGAGCTGGAGAAACAATACCTTTTGCCGTAAGTGCTTTAAGCAATGTCTGCCTAAGCTTTAGCAATTGTATGAATAAAAGCATCAGAAATCATATACAGCAATAGTGTAATTACTTTAAAAATAGCAACTTACTTTATAGTTCTGTTCTTTTATATATTCTGTTTGTAATTTTGTTCTGTCTAGCGGTGCAGTGCTCAGGGGGGCAGGTGTATCAGGAATGTGGACGGCCGTGTGGAGGCTCATGTACAGACTTACAGCAGAAATGGAGCTGCCAAGAAAATGCAGGCAGTCAGAGTTGTGTACCAGGCTGCCAGTGTCCTGCAGGTCTGGCAAAGGATGACCAGGGTCAGTGTGTTCCAGTCAGCATGTGCCCGTGTGTCCATGCTGGGGTTGTCCATCCACCAGGAAGCTCTGTGCAGATCAGCTGCAATAGCTGGTAAGAAATAAATGAAATATACTGTAGGATTGATCTTGAAATAGACATTACTTGGTATTGTGTCATCAAGTGAAGTCTTATTATCAACCCAATACTTACTTTTGTGGTACTTACAACTTCAAAAGTAGCATTTCTTAACAGCCCAGTTCCATAGAACAGTGGAACAATCAGAAGCTGATACTTGAACTGTAGGACTGAACCACAATGTAGTTTTAGTGATTTGGAGTTTTAAATATAATGGCTATGATAGAACCAAGTAAACTGTTAGCCAGGTGACAGACACACTGGATGTGAATAAAATCTGGTGAAAAATCACCTGTAGTCATCTGGCAAAAATTCACTTGGACTTCATCTCACTGAAGTTTGATGCCCACGAATTGTATCCAATACTATATATTAAGTAGGGATCAACTGTCTTAGGCTGCATTCACATGATGCGTGGTAAACCTGCTTTTGTGCTGGCTGGGAAAATATGGCATGGTGACTAGTTAAGTTTACTGGAATCGCTTGCCATGGCTTTGTATCTCTTCAATATGACCCACACTGACGTACACTACACACAATTACAAAGCAGAATAGAAGTAGAGACATCCTTGTAACCCTGTACTTGCATACAATTCCAGGTTAAGTTCTCAAGTTAAATAAAGCTGAACATTGATGCTTAATATTTAAACTTCCCTTCTGGAAGTTTTATCCAGCAGGCTAAAGAATTAAGACAAACAGTGAAGTGGAGAACAAAGCTAAAGCTATATAAAACATTTGATTTAACAAACTTAAACAGTATACCATAATTGAAAACACTAAAACACAAATCACTGAGACATGGTGGTGCTTTTGGTGTGGGTGCCACAGAGCAACATGGGTCTTCGAGACCTTAAATCCTCACCTGTCTTGACAATCTCTGAGAGAGGTTTTGCCCCCCCTTCCTCCTCCCCCCTCCCAATTTGCATAGAAATAATTCACCTGTGCTCTTTGGCAACCTCTGCTGGCTGCATGACACCCCTGTCAGCCCTAAGTGGGCAGCAACTAGCACACTTCTACACCAACATAAGTATTTATACCCACCCGCAGATTAACACTAGGAGTCACTTACAGAGGATTGTGCTATTCTTTATTTATTGTACCGGCGCTTGTGTCACCGCCTTCATTCCTTCATATCCAACAACTACAGCAAATTTTGTATAATGATCACCTGACCAGAATGGTAGCACCACTGAGACCCATGCAGTGTTGTGAAAGAAAGGTTAGTTGTAAAAGGCATGTCCCAGTTATTATCTGATAATATTTTATCATCATAGGTTTTATGGCATATAAAGGTGAGTTTTTTATTACCTTTATCACAGTCACTATGATTCAGCTTAAAAGCGTGTTCATGAAACAATAGCTACATATTTAATGTCAGCAGGTTACACAGACTATTTGTCTTCTGGAACTGTCAAACCTCTGTGTGATTGGTTTGACATATTTCCAGCAATGGCATGGCTAATGTTTAAAAGGTTGATAAACTGGGGTGAACTTATACCAGGCCTAATTAACCTTACTATTACAGATCAGATAATACTGCATATCCACAGGTTTGCTGCATATTTGTCAGCAAACCTTGTGGAAAATATATGTCAAGTAATGATGTATTTAAAAATGCCAATACTTACTGAGGTTGTAGAAATCTGATGAAGTCATTCTATGACCCGCTGTGTAGCTAATCGGGATAGGTTGATTTCATTGTATTTCTTTCACCTCATGACAACACCATGGCTTGACCTACTGTGCCCGTTTCTTATTTTTTACATAAGCACATATGTAAACATTAGTGTGATATTTATATTTACATCATTTAGCAGATACTCTTATCCAGAGTGACATACTGAAGTGTTTCCTTAGTAAACATTTCCTTAGTCTAGTACAAGTAAACAACAGTTTTTCAACATGAATCTGCTGGAGCCCCATGAGAACAAAAATCAAAAGTATATTATAATGGGGCCGTGGAGATCAGTGTCACCAAGTCACAAAATCATGCCCGTTTGCCATGCCATTTATTTATAAACTAGGGTAAGTCAAATCTGCTTTAGGGGAAATCATAATATACTGCTATAGTTAATCTCATAACCATCAAAATTCTACGTCATGACTATTTCTGACATTAATCTTTTAATGTACAGTGGGGCCAAAAAGTATTTAGTCAGCCACTGATTGTGCAAGTTCTCCTACTTAGAAAGATGAGAGAGGTCTGTTATTTTCATCATAGGTACACTATCAATTATGAGAGACAAAATGAGAAAAAAAAATCCAGGAAATCACATTGTAGGATTTTTAAAGAATTTATTTGTAAATTATGGTGGAAAATAAGTATTTGGTCACCCACAAACAAGCAAGATTTCTGGCTCTCACAGACCTGTAACTTCTTCTTTAAGAAGCTCTTTTGTCCTCCACTCATTACCTGTATTAATGGCACCTGTTTGACCTCGATATCTGTATAAAAGACACCTGTCCACAGCCTCAAACAGTCAGACTCCAAACTCAACCATGGCCAAGACCAAAGAGCTGTCGAAGGACACCAGGAAGAAAATTGTAGACCTGCACCAGGCTGGGAAGAGTGAATCTACAATAGGCAAGCAGGTTGGTGTGAATAAATCAACTGTGGGAGCAATTGTAAGAAAATGGAAGACATACAAGACCATTGATAATCTCCCTCGATCTGGGGCCCCACGCAAGATCTCATCCCGTGGGGTCAAATTGATCATGAGAACGGTGAGCAAAAATCCCAGAACTACACGGAGGGACCTGATGAATGACCTGCAGAGAGCTGGGACCAAAGTAACAAAGGCTACCATCAGTAACACACTACGCCGAGAGGGACTCAAATCCTGCAGTGCCAGGTGTGTCCCCCTGCTTAAGCCAGTACATGTCCAGGCCCGTCTGAAGTTTGCCAGAGAGCATATGGATGATCCAGAAGAGGACTGGGAGAATATCATGTGGTCAGATGAAACCAAAATGGAACTTTTTGTAAAAACTCAACTCGTTGTGTTTGGAGGAAGAGGAATGCTGAGTTGCATCCCAAGAACACCATACCTACTGTGAAGCATGGGGGTGTGCAAACCTGGTGAAGACTTACAGTAAACGTTTGACCTGTCATTGCCAACAAAGGTTATGTTACAAAGTATTGAGTTGAACTTTTGTTATTGACCAAATACTTATTTTCCACCATAATTTACAAATAAATTCTTAAAAAATCCTACAATGTGATTTCCTGGATTTTTTTTTCTCATTTTGTCTCTCATAGTTGAAGTGTACCTATGATGAGAATTACAGACCTCTCTCATCTTTCTAAGTAGGAGAACTTGCACAATCAGTGGCTGACTAAATACTTTTTGGCCCCACTGTATGTGAGTTTTAAATAACCAGGTTTTAATTACAGCTGTTTCATTAAATTTTTATTTTAAAAATGCTAATTGAATCATCTAACAGCCTTTACATGATCAAAAGTTGTCGGTCAGAAGGTACCTGGTTCTGATTCTTCTCTTTCTCTGAATTTTTCTTTGTCATTAGTGTGTGTGGACGTGGTGTATGGAACTGTACTGAACATACCTGTCCTGAGGTCAGGGAATGTCCAGGATCACTCGTCTTCTCACCTCGCTCATGTCTGAGAACGTGCTCTGATCTGGACAATCCTCAAGTGGTCTGCACAGAGCCCATCTTTGGCTGTGTCTGTCCTGAGGGAACCGTGCTTTTGGTATGTCGTATTCATTAATAGATCATTCATAGCAAATAAACATCAACACATTCACATTTATGTTGGTTTATGCTGCACAATTTTAACGTTACAAACAAATATATGCATTTAAAAGACTAAAATATTTTGTTACAAGCTTTGTTTTTAAGTTCTCACATAAAGTTCAACACAGGTTTTGTAATATGTACATGATTGTACTCAGCACTGTTTTAAATTTTAACTGCCTTTTAGCACCTAAGAAATTCATACTTACATAGTTAAATATCTTTATACTGTATGTGAGGGGTTTTGCATGTTTTTTTTCCCAAATCCATGGGAATTTCCATTGAGTAGCTTCATTTATCTTCTCTCCTGAGAGGGTAGATTGTCTCCTATAATCTGCTGCCCCCCTTTGCATAAGTTAGTGAGTGTTAAAGTGTTGCTTTGTGATGGATTGGTGTCTGGACCAGTGTGTATTCCTTACATTAGACCATTCTTTCCAGGTGGCACTGGACCCACTATACTTTTAGTAAAAATCCTTAAATAAATATTCAGCTATGGGATTTAACCTTACTTTAAACATGTGTAGCTTTCCTTTAAAAAATGGTCCTGCTTGCTCATTCCAGTGTTTGTTATTGGATTTTTTTCTGTAGGGAGATCAGTGTGTCGATCCTAATGAGTGCCCATGTCACCACAATGGCAGACTCTTCTTTACCAACGATACCATCTCTAAAGACTGTAACACATGGTGAGCAATGAGGAACTAATTATTCATGTAATTTATTTACAAGCACTCTAATGGCACAATGACATTGTCAAACCAGGGAAATGTCTCCCTGTCCCTGGAGGAGACATGCTACATTTAGGCCAAATAATTAAATACTATTAATTAGATTTTTTCTTAATCAGGCAAGAATTGATAGCTGTTTTGTTTAAAACGTCATAAGACACAGAGCCATCTCTCTACTACATATCTGTAACATTAATGGATTTAAATCCATTAATTGACAAACATTCATGCAATTTCAACTGGCCCTTATAATGGACTACATGGCATAATGACATTAGAACAGTCATCATTATCTTAGTCATTATCTTGCTCTAATCCCAAACACCAATTTTTCTTACAGTGTATGTAAGCGGCAGCGATGGCACTGCACCCAGCTTTTATGTGCTGGGACATGTGTGGCCACAGGTGACCCACACTACGTGACCTTTGATGGGCGCTGTTTCTCCTTTCTGGGAGATTGTGAATACATGCTGGTTCAGGAGACAGGAGGCCTGTTCAGCGTTACTGCTGAGAATGTTCCCTGTGGCAGCACTGGAGTTACCTGCACCAAATCTGTTACACTGCGCATTGGCAACACCGCCATTCACCTGCTCAGAGGTCAGCCTTTCAAACACACCAAAGTCTCTCATTACACAATAGTCTGACAAAGAAAGGGACATACTTGCACTTTAAACATCTGTACAAACTTTAAACATCTGACAAAGAAAGGGATCCACTTGCTATTTCAACAGAAACACTATATGGCCAAAAGTAGTTGTTTATCCAATCATGAGCTGGGTGGACAATCCAGAATCATGGGCATTAAAACTGATAAGAATTTGTTATGATATACAGTATTCAGCAAACTTTCACCTGGTTGAGAAATGCTTTGTTCACTATTACACCTTCAGTGCTCTAAAGATTGGAATAAATTAAAAATATACTTGAGTTAAACAAAAATACCTTAACAAAAAAGATTTACAGATTAATAAGAAATTAAATCAAGGGCACAACAGTAAATTACGCTAACCCACTATTGCTTTATGATTGGCAATGTCTGTGGCATGGGTGATGGATTAATGTCTTGTCTTGTTTGCAAGAAGTCTTTCTGAGGTTCTAGATCTCAGGAATGTTTTAATGCTTTTAATTTTTCCTTATGTAAAGCACTTTGAATTGCCACTGTGTATGAAAGGTGCTATACAAATAAACTTGCCCGGCCTTGCCTTGCCTTGTCTGTGGTGTGTTACTGCATTGTGCAATTATGGCTTCTGGTGGCTCAATGGCTTTTGTGGCTTCTCCACAAAAGATACAGGTAAAAAAAGTGGTTGGCTACTTCAAGTCTCAGAAGGGGTGTGTGTTAGGTACTGCCCTGCTTGGTCAGGATAGGGGTGTGCAGCAGTGGAGGAGAGATACAGCTGGGTAACTGAATATGGAAGAAAAGAGGAAATAGGCATTAATAGAATGAAAACAATGCTGCAGTTAATGGTTTGTCAGTGAGTTTTATGATATAAAAGTGCATGTTAAAATTATTTTCTACTGTTTCGATTGTATTATTGGGTCAGAGATTTGAAAATATTTTCACTTGTGCTTGATTTGTCAGGCAAAGCTGTGACAGTAAATGGAATGCCAGTGACTCTTCCCAAGTCCTACTCAGGCAGTGGATTAATGGTGGAGAAAGTTGGCCTGTTTGTGTCTCTTTCTTCTCGTCTTGGAGTTACACTACTTTGGGATGGAGGTATGTCCCAGATTTGTTCTTGTCAAATCCTCTCACAGCATCGACCTGCTGACAATAAGATGCTTAAGCAGAGAAAATACATCATTTTGTTTTGTGGTAAATAATAAATAATGCTTTCTGTTAAAGGTATGCGTGTTTATGTGCAACTGGCATCCCACTTGCGAGGCCGAGTTGGGGGTTTGTGTGGTAACTTTGACGGAGACTCAGAAAATGATTTCACCACAAGGCAGGGCATAGTTGAGTCCACACCAGAGCTGTTTGGGAACTCCTGGAAGGTTAGCCCTACTTGCCCTGATGTCACTGAGCAAGACCTGCGGGATCCTTGCAGTGTGAGTGAATTTTACCTTTCATTATTTCTGTAAATATTACTAATATAATTTTAACAACAATTTAACAATGTCTGTTATATTTGTGTGGTGGCTTATTAGATCAATCCCCATAGAGTTTATTGGGCAAAGAAAAAATGTGCTGTGATTACCCAGGATCTCTTTGCCCTCTGTCATGCTGAAGTACCATATCAACAATATTATGACTGGTGTGTCTTTGATGCCTGTGGGTAAGTAATGTAGTCTGTAATGTAATGTAATCTCTAAGGTCTCTAATTTAGTTTAATGTGCTGTGTTGCTATTGTTTGGAATGATGTTTGGGTAAGACATACCTGCATTGCGTTTACTAATTTGATTTAACAAAGATAATGTTAAATCAAAGGGTCTCGGTGGGCTAGCATTTTAGACTGCACCACTTCTAGCTACTATTTTATTGGGAGGAGCCATTAAGCTCCCTTGATTTGACCCCCTGCTTATTATTGCTATTATTGTCACTGTGGCTGTTGATTAGTTTATATTTTTCAGTTCCATTCAAGTGATCATTGAACAGTTGTGCTACAAGTTTAGGCCCAAAAAGATTCATTAGTCAGATTGCACATTTTTGGTAATAGAGAGTTGACGCCAAAGATATTAAGTTTACCACCGCATATTTAATTCTGTAAAAATATGTGTCCCGACTTAAAATAACAAGGAAATACAAGGTTACTAAATAATAAGACCAAATATACAATTATATTGTTGTTTCGCAAAAAATAAGCTATCAAATTATAAAGGTTTAACCAACTTAGTACTTAAAATAATATTCAAATAGCTAGCATTAGATTTCCAGATAATATAAAATTTAAAAGGTGTTATAATTTAAAATAATTTGCGTTATATTTTAATATATTGGTTTACTCTAGAAAATGTAAAACTACATTAATTTGGATACTGATTTAAAATAATATAAGTTTACAAAAGACCATTGGAGGGAAAAGATGCTCACTAGTTATTTTAATTAGTCAGATATTGGTAGTGTGGTGATTGACTGATTGCAGACAAGCATCTACAAATATGATTCTTAATGAAAAACATTGTAATTCAAAATAATAAAAATGCCAAATAGACGCATGTTCGCTAATGGCCTTAGATTTCTGGCCCTCCCTGTATCTACAGTATAGAGAGTCAACCATCAGAAAATGTGTACAATAAATGTTATAATTGAGTTTTCTTGTTAGAACAGTAAATCCTAGAAATCAAACTGTATTAATCTTCTAAAGTGTTTAATTATTAGGTTCTGTTCAAAAGTTTAAATTGTGTATAAATGGGCTGGGGGACATGTTAGTGTGCCATGGGCAGAAGGTTTTGGGATTACAGATTCCAGTGTAAGTGGTTTACTTGGTCTCTGTGATGCAGCTGTGACTCTGGAGGAGACTGTGAGTGTCTTTGCACAGCCATAGCCGCCTATGCTGAAGAGTGCAACCGCAGAGGAGTCTATATCCGCTGGCGATCTCAGGAGCTTTGCCGTAAGCACTACTTTTCCAGTGACAAATACAAAAATACAAATTCTAGTACTGATATAATCTGGATTGTTTTCACCTTTTCTCTCTGTAGCTATGCAGTGTGAGGATGGTTTGGTGTATGAAGCTTGTGGTCCTGCGTGCTCTGCTGTCTGTCCTGGAAGCTCTTCTAGTGTGGACTCTCACTGCAGTTCCATCTCCTGTGTCGAGGGCTGCTTCTGCCCTCCTGGCACTGTCCGCCATGGTTAGCCTGATTTAATTACAGCAGTATTTATATTAAAAGAAACAAAGCTGATATTTATTGCTTTTGTATCTGATATGCCCATAGTACGGTTCCTTGTGCAAAACCTTACATTAATATCTTTACCTTAAATAAAAGCAAATCTATAATCTTCATGTGAAGCTTAATATATTAAATTGAGGTTATTCTGCTGTTTTTCTGTTGAAGGTGACAGCTGCATTTCTCTGTCTAAGTGCCCATGTGAGTGGGAAGGCTCCCTCTTTCCTCCTGGAGCAGCTATAACTCAAAACTGTCAGAACTGGTCAGTCTAAATATTGATGGTTACAGTAGACAGATATTAAATTGACAATAGACAAATATTACATTGTACTATATGTTGCAGATTTACCAAAAAAGATTCTTTTTAAAGTTTTATGATTTAAATTAGAATGGAAGACTATTGGCTTTTATCAATTTTGATAACCATGTACTGTGTATTTCAGTTACTGCTCTAATGGTACGTGGCACTGTGTCGGCCCAGCATGCACTCTCACTGCTCCCTGTCAAGACACCGAGTTTCAGTGTGATAATGGCCCTCGCCGCTGTATTCCCTCCCTGTGGCTCTGTGATAATGAGGATGACTGTGGAGATGGTTCAGACGAGCTCTGCCCCTCCACCTGTCCTCCTGGACAGTTCCGCTGCTCCGGAGGGGCGTGTTTACCCCTGGAGCTCCGCTGTAATGGCCACCCTGACTGTGCCGACCAGTCTGATGAGGAGTTCTGTGCTCCGGGTTCAGCAGTTCCAGGTTGTCCACCTGGGGAGTTCCTTTGTGCTAATGGACGCTGTCTGTCAGCCGCTAATGTATGTGATGGACGACTGGACTGTGGGTTTGCTGATGACTCGGATGAACGAGGTGAATACAGGGCTACATTTTAACTGGCAGTAATTGTTTCACTACTGGTAATTTACTGGTAACTGATATATGAATTTAAGTAATTAGGGTAATGTTTTAGTTAGAATCTTGGAATCCAAATGAGTAACAACACTGGTAATATAAATTTTATTTTTATTTTTTTATTATTAAACATTATGGCCTTAAGGATTAGACCTTCTTTATTTACATTTGGCAAGTTTACAAATTCACATTAATCCAGCAGTTTTGTCTTGTTATCTGTGAAACAGACTGTGGAGTGGTGTGTGCTGAAGAGGAGTTCCGCTGTTCAGCCGGACGCTGCATACTCTATTTGCATCGCTGTGATGGTCATGATGACTGTGGCGACTTTAGTGATGAGCGCGGGTGTGTTTGTACTCCTGGAGAGTTCCAGTGCCCCGGTGATCAATGTATACCTGCAGCAAGAGTTTGTGATGGCCATAAAGACTGCCCGTCTGGGATTGATGAAGTAATCTGTCCTGTTAAAGGTACTATACTCACTTCTGTATGTATAAAGAGTTCTGTTTTATTACCTAATCATTTATCAAAGCCTTTGTGTGCTACATCTTTGAATTTGAATTAGAAGAAGTCTGCTGTATGTGCTGAAGCTTTCTGTACAAATCCATGTACATGTCAGAGAAAGTGTCCCAGAAAAAAAATGTGAATACAATTACCTCTTTATTTGGCCCATTTTTATTTAGAATTTATATAACTGCCATTTTTATCCACCAATCTACTGTACATTTAATCACCAGGCATATTCAAGAAAACTTGCAACTGCTGCCAAAAAAGCTTTTTTTTAAGTTAAAATTAAAGTATTGAATAAAGGGTCTAAATACTCTTTTTATATAAGAGACTTCAGTTTTTGATTTTTTAAATTAAGGGGAAAAAATGAGATGCTTTTTATTCAGGATTTCTTAAACAGCAAGTTCAGGAGGTTTCTGTGGGGATTGCAAGGAGTTTAGTAAAGATAATTGTGGCATCTGTAATTAGCAATTTCTAGTAATTAGTAATAAGTTGAGGAAATGAACATTTAAGCAGGTATACATGGACGTCTAAAAATATAATTAATACTAAAAAATGGGAAAATATTGAACATACAAAAACATATTTTTAGAAACAGATAAAGGACAAGGTGCAATGTTTGTCCTGGGTTTGTCCTGAAACACACTTATTTTATTGCAGGCCCTATCATCACCATCACGGATGGGAAAAAAAAAATCTTCTTCAATGCCAGCATGGGTTTTATGCAGAGGTTGCAAGAGAATTGCGTAGAGAATTGCAATGGACATGCCCTTTTATGTGCAGGCAACTGGAGTTTCCCCACACCAAGCTCATTAAACCATGTTTTTTTATTAACATAGCTTTGTACCCAGGAAACAGTGTTCCATTTATCTCATTTACAAACAAAAAATGATTTAATATAATTAATTGCATTGGCAATGGATATGGCTGAACGTATTACCACTCAGTAAGGAGTGGTGTCAACATACTTTTGGCAAGCCTTGTTTTAAATGAAAGAATGTAACTTCCAATGCGTGGTTACAAATTAATAAGAATACGAATCCATTATAGTCATTGCACATTGTACTTGTACACTTGCACAACGAAATTGGAATTAATCTACTGTGTTTAATCTGAATGATCTATTTTCAGGAGGACCAGAATTGAATGAAGATACTGGAGATGTACATTTACTCGAAACTGCCTTTTTGTGTTTCAGACTGTGACCAGCATGAGTTTGGCTGTTTAAATGGACAGTGTGTGCCGCTTGCTTGGCGTTGTGATGGAGAGACCGACTGTCTGGATGGAAGTGATGAGCAGCAGTGTGCTCGGGTTTGTGAACCTGATCAGGTTCTCTGTCTTAGTGGAGACCAGTGTGTTCAGCATGTGCATCTGTGTGATGGAACACCACACTGCAGGGATGCCTCTGATGAAAATGTGGACAACTGCGGTGAGACATTTCTGCAATTAACATACATAACTAACATGATCGGTCATTAGGATGGTAGATTTGTCTTATTAATCAGCTAGGATTGATTTTCTTGTGCTGTGTTTCCACATGACAGGGTCCACTCGAATTCCACCCTGCCCTGGCAGCTTCTCATGTGATAACAGAACTTGTGTGAACATATCCAGTGTGTGTAACGGCATTCCAGACTGTCCAAAAGGAGAGGACGAACTGCTTTGTGGTAATTAAAGTATTTCATTAAATGTTTTAAAGCAGTTAATTAAATGCATTGAATGTTTATGTTTCATCCAGCAGTCATTTCAGACTTTCCTATTGTCTATTGGTTCACTGTTAGCTTTCTTATGTCACACTGGCATATACTGTCAAGTTTAATACATTCCCTGAGGTCAAGTTAGATGAATGAAAGTACAACACTGGCAACATGACAGTGGTTCAATGTGAGCTTAGAACTGCTGTGCTAACACTGCTAAATTGCAGATGTGGTCAGAGAAAAATAATGATTCTAAGCTTTAAAGGTACCTTTCTAAATTGGAGCCATCATTTTCTCAGTATGTTGTTGTATGAAAAAAATATTATCAATTTTGGACCCACTAGTAGAGTTTTAATAAGTTAAGCTATCAAAAATGTTGTGTTAATTAAGCATTTTTTGGTTTGTATCAAGCCTGTATTTACATGTATTATAAGTGATACTTAATTTTATAGATAGTGTCAATCATTATATATTTGGCAGTATACAGTAAAGAATAACAAGCAAAGGATTTAGTGTTAAATAAATAGAAAATTATTAAAACTTACCTTTTTCTTTAAACAGTAAAGCCCAGCACCACTCCTGGTCCAACTGATGGCAACACTTCTCACATCTGTCCTGAGTTCACTTGCCTGGATGGATCCTGTGTCCCATTTAAATTAGTATGTCAAGACTATGATTTATATAGCATTACAAACCATTAATTATATGCTTTTGTCTTAACAATGCTAAAAAAGCTCAATGTTATTTGTGAAAATGTATCCAGAATAATATTACACTATAAAATGCTTATCATTGTTATATACTAATTGTAAAACCCTGTTATATTGTATTTTATGTTACTGTATGTAATAATACTGTTTTTAAAGAGTACCTTTCTGTTTTCTAAAAAAACTTTTTTGTGCTCTTTATTCCTAAGTTGCTTCTATCACAGTGCATTGTTGGACTTTCTTGAATGCACTACAAACCTTCCACTGTCTTTTCAGACATAGCAACATAATGTTAAGTCTTCACTTAACAGTAAACAGGTGTGTTTTAAACAATGAGTACTGACCCTTTGCAGGTATGTGATGAAGTAGCAGACTGCCCTGATGTTGAAGGCCCCTCAGATGAGAAAGGCTGTAGGAGTTGGGGCCATTGGGGACCCTGGAGCCCCTGTAGTCGCTCCTGTGGCTCTGGCATTATGAGCAGACACAGACTCTGCCCCGAAGGGGATGCACTTACCCACTGCAGGGGAGAGGACACACAAAAACAACAGTGCTACTCCACAGCATGTCCAGGTGAGACATTTCTTCTCACTCTTAAGAAATCATTGTAGGAAGTAAACATATTTACTGTATATGAGCAAAAGTATGCAGTATCTAGCCACACACTTTGCTAATGTTTCAAAAATAATGCCATACAATTATATACCTCTAACTTCGTGGAAACAGTGTGGGGATGACTCTTTCCTGTTCGGGTATGACTGTGCCCCAAGCACAAATTGAATACTGTAAAGACATGGTTTGACAAGTTATTATTATTATTAGTTATTTAAGCCCATACTTTTCGAATGGGATGTCCAACTTGTGTCAATATAGTGTATGTTAATATAATGTCAAACAATTTGGACAATCAAACCAGTTTAGTGCAGTGGTAGAGGAAAACATTAATGTACCCATTCCTCTCAGAATGCATGCATTTATATCTGAGTATCTGGGAAATGAAAGTAGTGTACTTTAAAATGAATCATTATATTGGGCTATATACATAATTATCACTACTGAATTAAAATAAACCAAATAATAAACTAAGATTGTGTCATCAATAGGCCTGTTTTGACTCATGCAAGTGTGTATATCTGTATGTTGACAGTTGATGGATACTGGTCAGCGTGGACAACGTGGTCTAACTGCACCAAAGGATGTGGGGGAGTTGAGATCCGCCAAAGAGTGTGTGTTCCACCCCAGAATGGAGGCCGAGCCTGCACTGAGCTCCCAGGAGAGACAGCCCTGAACATGGAGATCAGTGAGTATAGACTCTCACACACAATCACACAAAATCTGCTGATAAGTTTTCCACTTTTTGCCACTGGTTGAAATCATGTTAATGAAGCACCTATCATGGTGACTCATGAAGACACAAAGTCCACTGACGGATGTAAAATCAATCTGTTTGTACACAACTGCATTTTTGAAATGTTGTAATTCTGATTGCTAAAGGTGACTTATCACATGCACTCAATATCTTGCACTTACTTAAACTGGAATTGCAAAATAAAATGAATAAATGTGGCTTCATTTTTTGGAGTAATTTTCATTTGAACCCTGCAATCCAAGATTTTTAGCTACAGGGCTGTGAATCACATGTGGACCTTAAAGCACTGCGATTCCTAGATCTAAATATGTATTTAGAAAAAAAACCCATAAAAATTAAAACAATAAAAAGAAACCCAAAAATGGTGGCCCAGCAGGATATTTAGCTAGCACACCAGCACCGAGTTTCTGAACACGCTTCCAAGGAAACCACAACACCAGAAACCTTAAGAAAGCTGGCATTAGACACCAGCATAAGACCGTACCAAAAGGGCAGTATCACAGTGTAGGAATTTGAAATTAATAATTCACATGGTTGCTCACATACATTTGTCTATATAGAATATTGATAAATGTTTTATATTAATAGGTAAGTATCCACTGGTATTTTTCATTCTGTTGTTATTTCTAGAGCCTTGTCCACAGGATACCTGCACTAACGTCTCCTGTCCTGCTGGTTTGGTTTCACACACTTGTGCCCCTTGTCCTGAAACTTGTGCTCATGTATCCAGTGATTCCTCCTGTGATTCCAGCACTCAGTGCTTCACAGGTAAACCTAAAAATTGTACACACAACATATACAAGAATGTAATGCAAGTTCTTTAATTTTCTGCACCAGACTGTACATGTTAAGACATGTTTCACCTCACAAAAGTACAAATATTTCCTATAAAAATTAAAATTGAGGCATGTTTACCACTGCGTTTCATCACCTTTCCTATTAATTACACTTTTAATGGTTTAAGAACTGAGGACACTAATAGTTGTACTTGTCAAAGTAAATTTTTTAGCTTGATAAGACTTCAGCTGCCCAACAGTCTGTGGTCGCCATTGTCTGATTCTTCCTTCATGATGCACCATAATTATTAATAGGATACAGATCTACATGGTACTGTTGTCAGTTAAGTAAATGTTTAAGGGAATTAACAAATGATATATTCATTAACTAACTAAGTGAATACCGATGACACTTAAACGGCAATTAATAACTAATTATTTTGCCAAATTGCTCAAATGCTCTTCTGCCCATGCAGGCTAAATAAAAGCCTGCTTGCAAGATTCTAATTCATTGCTCAATACATTCAGGGCCTGGATAAACCCTATGTACATTTTTTTATTTTACACTTCACCATGTCCCAATTTCTCACTTTTAGAGTTTTCGCTCTTACATTGTTCTGTCCGTCTTTCTGTGAAGGTTGCTGGTGTCCAGAGGGGAAAGTGATGAACCACTTGCAGAAGTGTGTGTTGCCGGAGGAGTGTCTGTGTGAGGTGTCAGGTGTGCGCTACTGGCCAGGCCAGCAGGTCAAGATGGGCTGTGAAATTTGCAGGTGTGATAGAGGTCGACCACAGCACTGCCTGCCCATCCCGGAGTGCACAGGTATACCTACACAAAGACAGACAGACACACACACACATCAGAAATTTGTGGTCATAGTAGACAAGCACTGTGCAATTACTTGAGAGGAAAACAGATTTAGCCTAAAACTGACATAATAGAAAAGACAAAGACACTGGGAATGATTCAGTGAGGAAAAATATCGGAATGTTCTCTGAATATAATGCCAAGTTTATGCATTACAAAAAGGAACTTAATAGGTGAAAAATTATTTCAAGTTAACCATTTTCTTTCTGTCTTTGTGTACATCTATCAGTGCATTGTGGCTGGTCATCCTGGTCCCCGTGGGGGGAGTGTTTGGGTCCATGTGGGGTACAGAGTGTCCAGTGGTCTTTTCGAAGCCCAAATAATCCCTCCAAACATGGCAATGGCAGACATTGTCGTGGAATTTACAGAAAGGCCAGGCGGTAAGAGTGTTCAGAATGATTTTATTGGCTCTTTTTTTTTTTTTTTTTTTATCAGATTAATTAGGAAATGGTATCCAGTACAAATGACTTGTTTAAAAATATAATCAGTGATCAACCTTGAAAGAAACATACAGTGAAAGTGAAAAAGCCAAATATCATTAATTATATCACTTATAGTGTATGCAATTGCTTCAATAAAAGTGTAGTTGTTGGGACAGTGGTAGCCTAGTGGGTATAGATGTTTTTGGTTACCAGCTAGAGGGTTAAGGGTTCGAATCCTGGCTCTGTCATGCAGCCACTGCTGGGCACCTGAGTAAGGCTCTTAAACCTCGTGGCTTCAGCGGCGCCGTATAATGGCTGCCCCTGCGCTCTGACCCCAAAGCTTTCAAAGAAGCTAGCAAATGCGAGTAAAGAATTTTTCATTGTACTGTACAAGTGTATATGTATATACGACAAATAAAGGTGTTTTATCTGCCCTATATTATCCTTATAAGTATTTTACCCTGTGCTCAGGTTACTGACCCCAGCTTCCAAACAAGCTGAGATACACAGAAAAAGATTTCCATTGTACTGTACATGTGTGTCACACATGACAAATAAATGCATTCTGCATTGATCGTAGGTGTCAGACAAAGCCTTGTGAAGAATGTGAGTATCAGGGAGAATTCCACGCAGTGGGTGATCGCTGGAAAGGAAGTCAGTGCCAGCTTTGTAACTGTTTACCCAATCTTACAGTGCAGTGTGCCCCTTTCTGCCCATACACTGTTTCTGGATGCCCTCAGGTGTGTTCCTGTGTTTTTCTTTACAAAGCTATTATATAGTCAGTATTATGATGTATTTTTATTAAGAAACTAGCTTTTCCTTTTTGTATTACAGAATTAAATATTGCATGCTATTTCCTTACCAGTCTGTCTTATTTAAGAGCCACATCTTTTGTTATGCAGGGTCAAACTCTAATAACAGGAAAGGACAAGTGTTGCTATTGTGAAAACACTGGTAATTGACCAACTCTACATAAATTATTGTTATACATGTATATAGGTACACACATCTTATTCATCTTATTCATCTTATTCAAATCAGACATTTTGTTTAATCTGTAATCTGCTTTTGATTTCAGCTTATAATGGCAGTGTGACTCCAACACCAGCAGTTTTGCCAATCACGATTAAGTCATCCAAAGCACCAGAGGGTCCACCATTAGTGCCTACATTTCCTCTCCCACCTGGAGGTCAGTATAAAATAACTAAATTCCTGCTATGACAAGTATCAAAGAGAAGCACTGAGGAAATTTATTAGTTTTGGTCATTTAAAACTTTCCTAATTATATATCTTCAGTTGTCACTGTCATCTTTTTATAATTTTAACCTAATGTCATATCATTAAATCTAATTGTTTTATTCAAAATGTAAAAGATTTGCTTATTAATTGCTTTTACTAAGCAATTTTATATTAGCTCTTAAATGCAAAAGAAATATAGGTTGTCATTATATAGTAGTTGTAATGATTATACTCTTTTATTTTAAGCAAAAAATATATTCTTGCCACATTCATCAGGACTTATTTAACTACTTTTTTCAGATGAGTGCTGGTCTCCATTGGGAGTTCAGTCTTTACCTGCCTCCAGTTTTAGTGCCTCGTCACAGCAGCAAGATCATCCACCCTCTGCAGGACGCCTCCATTTCCAAAACCCGCACAGTGATCTGCAGGGCTGGAGTCCTAAACCTGAGCAGTACAGAGAGCTTCCTCCAACTTCTCCTCACAGCCATACAAACCACAGCCAGGCCCCTTACCTTCAGATCGACCTACTAAAGCCTTACAACATCACAGGTGAAATACAGAGAGCAAAACATGGATAAAATATGATTCTTTAAATGTAAGCTCCTTCTGGTCGAATGTGATAAGCTTTTGAAGGTGCATAATTTTGCTTTTAGTGGGTTCAAGGTAAAGAGCATCATGTCATGTTTTCCCATTTCATCATATGTTCACTCTTTATGAGCAGAAGAGTGTGGTATAGTCATGGGTTCTTTATTTTCTTCATATAAATAAGCCAACCCTGCTCTGTGTTTTGTCGGCCTTATGATACCCTTGCTTTAATTACAGTGTTTGAACCCCTCTGTTTTATGTTCTCCCGATATAAAAATAAAACTTCTGGTCTGTGTTCTGTTTTAGGGTTGCTTACTCAGGGAGGTGGACATTTTGACACCTTTGTGTCCAGTTTCTATATGCAGTTTAGTAGTGATGGCATCCAGTGGTACACATATAAGGAGCTCATTACAGATGCTCGCCCTAAAGCCAGGGTAAGTCTGTTTTTAAAACTGTATAGGCCACAAAATACAAGTAACAACATTAAAAAAATGAAGTTAGAAGATGATATTTGTTTTGAAAAGTTTATCTAAACACTCCATTATATGCTCTCAGAAAGGGCCTATGAGATTCTAAAAATAATACGTGTCATGAGTTATAATTTTTCATTTGATCTACTTACAATTTAACATTTTGGCTGCATTTTAATTACTTTTAGGGTCTGGTGGAAGACATGGCAAGACCTGCCAGAAAACTGAGGCATTCATAAACTAACACAATACAGTGGGGCCAAAAAGTATTTAGTCAGCCACTGATTGTGCAAGTTCTCCTACTTAGAAAGATGAGAGAGGTCTGTAATTTTCATCATAGGTACACTTCAACTATGAGAGACAAAATGAGAAAAAAAAATCCAGGAAATCACATTGTAGGATTTTTAAAGAATTTATTTGTAAATTATGGTGGAAAATAAGTATTTGGTCACCCACAAACAAGCAAGATTTCTGGCTCTCACAGACCTGTAACTTCTTCTTTAAGAAGCTCTTCTTTCCTCCACTCGTTACCTGTATTAATGGCACCTGTTTGACCTCGTTATCTGTATAAAAGACACCTGTCCACAGCCTCAAACAGTCAGACTCCAAACTCAACCATGGCCAAGACCAAAGAGCTGTCGAAGGACACCAGGAAGAAAATTGTAGACCTGCACCAGGCTGGGAAGAGTGAATCTACAATGGGCAAGCAGGTTGGTGTGAGTAAATCAACTGTGGGAGCAATTGTAAGAAAATGGAAGACATACAAGACCATTGATAATCTCTCTCGATCTGGGGCCTCACGCAAGATCTCATCCCGTGGGGTCAAAATGATCATGAGAATGGTGAGCAAAAATCCCAGAACTACACGGAAAGACCTGATGAACCTCCTTCCATCAGTGAGAGCATTGAAGATGGAACGTGGCTGGGTCTTCCAGCATGACAATGATCCCAAACACACCACTCAGGCAATGAAGGAGTGGCTCTGTAAAAAGCATTTCAAGGTCCTGGAGTGGCCTAGCCAGTCTCCAGACCTCAACCCCATAGAAAATTTGTGGAGGGAGTTGAAAGTCCATGTTGCCCAGCGATAGCCCCAAAACATCACCGCTCTAGAGGAGATCTGCATGGAGGAATGGGCCAAAACTACAGTGTGTGCAAACCTGGTGAAGACTTACAGGAAACGTTTGACCTCTGTCATTGCCAACAAAGGTTATGTTACAAAGTATTGAGTTGAACTTTTGTTATTGACCAAATACTTATTTTCCACCATAATTTACAAATAAATTCTTAAAAAATCCTACAGTGTGATTTCCTGGATTTTTTTTTCTCATTTTGTCTCTAGTTGAAGTGTAGCTATGATGAAAATTACAGACCTCTCTCATCTTTCTAAATAGGAGAACCTGCACAATCAGTGGCTGACTAAATACTTTGTGGCCCCAAAGTTCTTATCCTACATGCTACCTTTTCACTAGAATTAAGCCAAATCCTGTCACACTGACACAGCTGGCAAATCTATGGCATCTATTGCATGAAGCACCATGGGTAGTGTTTAGTGACTGGACAAATCACAACTGAATAACTGACTGTTTAGATGTAACACTAATAATACAAAATCATGAATTGTGATTAAATTCTAAGGCTAAGACATTGTTCTACGGAACACTACATAAGATGTATTCTGTATAAGATGTATATACAGATTGGTCTACCTCTACCTCTTGGTCTAACTGTTAAATCTGAAGGAACTAGACAGTATTATAATAATGTTATTTCGTTTCATTTTGTTGCACTACTCTTCACTGGTTTGCGCATGGTACTTGAGAAGTGGACCGCAGTAAACGCCAACCCTTCTCTTTCCCTTAACTGTGTAAATACCATAGATGCTAGGAAGGATATATAAAATACTCAGTAATGTAAGAATTGCATGCAGTAATTTATCAACTCACTAACCTACGTTCTTGTCACTTCATTTAGTCTGAAAGATGAATGAGAAGGAATATGACGATACATGTGTGTCAGTAGCATAAGATTCTTAGGAAAGGTTTTGATATGGATTTATTTACCCTGGCTTATTACATGATCATTGACCTATTTGTAGGTGTTCCTGGGTAATCATGATGACCGAAGTGTGGCACAGACCAGACTAGACAGGATGGTGTTAGCTCGGTTTGTACAAGTGCTGCCTCATGACTTTCAGAATGGCATTTACCTCCGAGTGGAGCTCATGGGCTGTGGGGATGGTGAGTATAGTTTATTATCTCTAGTTGCCTCCGATTGTGTTTGGCAGTGTATATTACAGTGTATATTTTTCCTGGCTCCAGGTATTCTAGGCTCAATATAAACACAGGTTATTGTTCTACTGTTGTCCTGTCTTTTATGATACTGAACTGAAATTTGGTATCTCTCTCTTACTTAGATTATAAATGGCTTACTACTGCTGCTCCCTTGGTGACTATGTCTTCCTCATCCAAGCCGTGCAGAGAGAGGGAGTTCCAGTGTGGAAACGGCAGATGTGTTCCGAGTGGGCGTCAGGGAGTTGTATGTGACGGGGTCAATGACTGTGGAGATGGCTCAGATGAACTCAGCTGTGGTAGGCTTTCTGTTTGTGTATACATTTCCATTATACGCCTTATACGCCAATAATTGTTTGGATTAATAAATGCCACAAGAATGATTTAGTACTGCCATTGCTGATTTTTCTGTTTTAGCATAAATCAGTTATGTGAACCATACCTCTCATTAGTAATTTAATAGATTTACTTAATATATACTTAATATATAATTCACATCAGTGAGCCAAAATATGATACCATGACTATATAAGTAGCCCATTCATTTATATATGCTGCCCATCATTATATATATTTCTGACCATGACATGCATAATTGTAATGAAGCAGGCATTGCCATGCACATTTTTGCTGCTAATGATTTGACTCATCAGAAGTGGAATGATTGCATGTAACATATGTATAATTATAAAGAAATAAAAGAGAAACAAAAAGTCACATCTCTGATTTGCAGCTGCATTGCTTTTGTGACATATAGAATGTATGTACTTACATATACTGTATAGTAGGGGCGGCACGGTGGTTCGCTGGGTAGCACTGTTGCCTTATTGCAAGAAAGCCTCGGGTATGATTACCAGGTGGACCGGTCCGGGTCCTTTCTGTGTGGAGTTTGCATGTTCTCCCCATGTCTGTGTGGGTTTCCTCTGGGAGCTCCGGTTTCCTCCTACAGTCCAAGACATGCAAGTGAGGTGAATTGGAGATACAAAATTGTCCATAACTGTGTTTCACATTAAACTTGACCTGAATGAATCTTGTGTAATGAGTAACTACCTGTCCTGTCATGAATGTAACCAAAGTGTAAAACATGACGTTAAAATACTAAAATAAATAAACAAACATATATATTGAATGTGATCTTGTTTTCATTAACGTTTCACATATTTACCCATTTTTTAACCAGTATCCATTTTCATCAGTGTATTTCCTCACTCTAAAATGTGTTGTATCATTTAGGCACTCAGCCATTTCCTACCCCAAGCTCCAGAGGTTGCCCAAGGGATCAGTTCTCATGCCCTCCTCCAGGTGGATGTATTAAATCAACACAGCTCTGTGATGGATTCCCTCAGTGTCCTGATGGAGCTGATGAAAGAGGCTGTGGCTCCTCTCCAAATCATACCCATGTCACCCCGACCGCAGCTCCACTCAGGACCCCCAGTATGGCTGCTGTCACATTCCCGAGAACACCAATTACCACAGCTTCACCTGTAGGTTTTAACACAAAACACACAAATCTATTCTACAACTAGAAACTAGAAAAAAACACATAGAAAGGAATATTTATGTAGCATTACTCTATAACATAGAAAATAAATGAAATTTAACAAATGCTTTACTTTACATTAAGTTGATTGTTACGGTGTCCAGCTGTTTTCTAGACATATGCTCTAGTTAGAGTTGTAAGTAGCTGCAGGCTGCATAAAAGATGTGGTGATGGATGCTAATGACAGATCCTCTGTCTTTGTTTTTCTTTTACAGGGTGGGAAACCTGGATACTTGGGTAAATACCGGTCTTGAATTGCCTTGTTTTCTTCCCATAGCAACTTTTAACTTGTCTTACAGCAAATCACTTCTGTCAGTATGTATTTATTTGTGATTGGATTTCATCCAAATCTCAATATTCCCTAGACCACCCAAGGAGGGTGGAGGTCCCTGTTGAATCTGGTCCCTCTTAAGGTCTCTTCCTTATTAAATGTAATTTTAATTGTCACTGTTGCCCTTGGCTTGCTCATTAGGGGTTTTTGTACAGAATTATCATCAAAATAAATAACTTGAGGCTAAATTAATGTGTTTTAAGTATGTTTAGATGTTTGCCAAACTTAAATTTAAGGAATGCAAGAGTTTAATGAAATTTAAAATGGTTATAACTGTTACCTCATACCACTTTCAATTCTGATATCAATAGTAAAAGACAAGTTGCTGATGGTTAAAGCTGAACAGTTTTAACTGGTAGTTGTGACAGAAATGAATTCAGATGTGATTGGTCAATGTAGTGTCCCTGTTCCACAGATGTCTGTTCCTCTCCTCTGGGATTGGAGGATGGCCGTGTTCACTATGGTCAGATTACTGCATCATCATCCAGGGAGAATAACCCAGCTGACACAGGCCGTCTTAACATCGTCCCCAATGTGTGAGTATGTGGTCATGTGCAGTGACAAAAAAGTTGGATAAATATCCAATCTGCAAGGTTTTCTTTTTATCTTTTGTCTAAGTTTGTTATATAACGGACCTGTGATTGAATTGTATATTTTCTCTCGCTGCTTCAATGATTTTGTGACAAAATGACCAATTTCTAAGGCAGCCAGTAATATTCCATACAAATATTATTGCATCATTATTAATCGATAATAATTCTACGTGTTTCATTTACAGACAGATACAGGTCTTGCACAAGTACTCACCATCAATATTTTGTAGTGTTAACACCTGGAACTGAAATGAACTTGATTTGGATTACATATTATAATTCCACACAAAATAACCCTGATATAGGGAAAGCATACATAGTTTGTAAAATTAAAATACTGGAAATATTGTGTAAAAATTTCAATAAAGGTTCAATAGAGACACTTGAGGATATTCAGTGTAGTAAGTATCCACCACAGACCATTATAGGCTGAATATATGGCCCCTGTAAATTGTGGATCATGTAGACACGTGTGGCAAATGCTACCTTCAAGTAGGGATGTCCCGATCCGATCTCAAAGATCGGGATCGGGGCCGATCAAGGCATTTTTAACTGATCGTAATCGGCTTTACTAAACCCGATCGTAATCCCGATCTTTTGTTTTACATCAGCATGTCCGCTGTGTGGAAATACTTTAAATTGGAAAGTGAAACAAGTCCAGCAGCGACATCATTTCTGCACTGTGAGCGTTGCACGAGGCGGTAGGAGCAGAGCTGCGTTCATTACTGTACAATTTTACTGTTTATATGGTGTGTGAGTCAAGGATCACTCCGGTTTACAAAACAACGTAGTGATGCACTCGTTTAATAAAGAAATAAATACACGGTATATTCACATATTGTCGGGAGCAGAACACTTTATTAACTTCTTCTGTTACGGTACCGAATAGCGGGCAGCTAGAGTCAAGCACGCTATTCCATGCACTATGGAAGCCCCAAAGGGTCAAAACACACTCACTTCACATAGAAACGTCCATCAAACCATTGTCACAATACAAGCACTTTAAAAACTGGCTTTCCTTCATAACAAAAGAGCCTTTCCATTTTATTTTGGTATTCAGGTTTTACTGTAATGCTTTTAAGTAACTTTTTTTCTTATATTCAAGTTAAGCTGCTACACAGATTTCTGTTCATTTTTAGCGTGTCACTGCATTAAACAGATTTTTTTTTCTTCGAATGTAAAGTTTAAAGTAAAACTGTAATTATCTCACTCATTTTGATTGATTTTGTAAAAATACAAAACATTAAGCAATAGCTTGGATGCAGCATTTTTCCTTTCAGCACTGCAGAGCTGTTTAGTTGTTAAACATATACATTGGATTAATTTGAATAACTGTTATGTTCTTGAAGTGTGCACTGTGTGAACAGTATTATCCAGTTCTTATCTACACAATATCTAGAAAATACAAGTATCGGTTTGAGACTCGGTATCGGATCGGGATCAAAATTAATAATCGGGATCGGTATCGGGAACAAAAAAACGTGATCGGGACATCCCTACCTTCAAGTGGTTCTCAAAAACTCACACTTAAACGTCATGTCTTGTCAAGCGCTGTTTGTTAGTTTTTAGAGGTGCTGCTAGTGCAGTTTATAAAACCTTAAGGAAACACAAATGAATCTATATACATTTTGCTGTAAATAAAAGTTAAAGCATCAAGTAATGTCTATACTGTATTGCATGTGCATCATTCCTTTAATTTTTTTCTAAACAGTTTAGTGATGGAACCAGGTTGGAGCCCATTACCAGGAGACCCCCAGCCCTACTTTCAGGTGGATTTCTTAGAGCCGACGTGGGTGTCAGGTGTAATCACTCAAGGTAGTGAGCATATGTGGGGCTATCTCAGCCAGTACCGTCTGGCTTTTGCTCTGACAGAGAACAACTACACAGACTTCACTGAGACTGGGGTCAAAGGCTCAGCCCCGAAGGTATGAGGTTATTACCCTTATATTTGCCTCTTAGACCCGTCCACAAATTAATTAATATTTTAATGTATTTTTTTCTTGATAGATCTTTGATGTGAGGATGGTGGGCAGAACTCCAGTCACGCGCTGGCTGGGCAGGCTGGTGAGGGCTCGCTACTTGCGGATCATACCAGTGCAGTACCGTCATACCTTTTACCTCAGAGTGGAGATTCTAGGTTGCAGAGAAGGTGGGTTTGTTTCTTTTGTTCATGAAGAAATTAAGATATTAAAAAAGTATGATTTTTTTTTTTTATTATTTAATCTGCATTTGTTGGAGAGGTTTGTTAAATCTTGATTGTGAAATTGTATTTAATACAAAGTTTACATGCAGATTTAAGTATAATGATTATACAAAATTAAATCTTTACACTTTGAACTAAGCTTTTTAAGTGGGTATTGTCCTTTTAGCTACTGCAACCATTGTTTTAGGCACATGGTTGGTGCAGCAGTAAAGTACACCAGCCCATTACTGCTGGGATCCAGGTTTCAAATCCCCAGCAGTGCTATCGGCCGGTTGAGCGTCTATATACATACATGATTAGCCATGTCTGGGGGTGGCAGAGGCCCGTGATGAATTGCCATCCTGTTCGGGATGTGTAACTGCACTGCAACCAGTGATTCCTGGAAAACCAGATCCATCAGGATAAAGTGGTCGTGAAACATGAAAAATAAATTAATAAAACATTTTATTTTTTTCCCTTTCAGAAGAGCTGGTCACTCCCACAGCACCTGTTGGTGTGGTGACTGAGAGACGATGTAAGCCAGGTCAGTTTGCGTGTCGGAGTGGGGAGTGCATGCCTGTTTTAGTTCTCTGTGATGGAAAGCTGGACTGTGAAGACCACTCAGATGAGCTACACTGTGGTGAGTCTAATGTTGATTTATTCCTGAATGGCACAACAGAAACAGTACATATTAGTTTAGTGCTTTTTAGTTACAGCTTCAAGAAATACTAAGTGAACCCTTACTTTGTGAATTACCTGGTTCTCACATTGAGTAAACGTTTACAGTGCAGGGAGAAAAAGTAAGTGAACCCTTAAATTTAATAATGTGCAGATTCCCCTTTAGCAGCATTAACCTCCACCTTTGCTTCGACTTGGCCATTCCAAAACACAAACCTTTTTTTTTTTCTGCATTTATTTAATTGATTTATTGTGTGCTTTGTAGTAAGACCGTGTATGTCCCAACATCTCTGCAGCCTAAATTAATGGACTACTGCCTTCACATTCTTGTTTGAAATGTTTTGATTTACCTTTGAATTGATTATTTCCTCACTGATAGCAAGGCATCCACGCCTTGAGGTAGCAAAGCAATGCCAAACCATGATGCTTCACATTAACCAATCTTTCTTGAGAAAAACATGATTGTCATGCCTTTATTTAATGGGCAAAGCATCTGTGAAATTCATATCTCCTTAACTGTGAAGCCTTTTGCCAATTAGCTCTCGGAGAAGTCAAACACTGCAATGTGTATGTTTACTCAATGAGTTTAATAAAAAGTTTTGTTATGATGTGTTTGTCTGTAATTGTGACTTAGATAAAAATCAGACCGGCAGACATCCTTGGTAATTTCAAAGGGTTCACTTGCTTATACTGTACATATATTAATGGACTTGTTTATGTTTTAGTTTACGGACTACACTACAGCCACTTGAAAAAATTGCATATTTATGCCTGTTTATATTTTGTTTTGTTATTTAGGGAGACACATTTGTTAGTGATCAACAATAATCAAGTGATCAACAATCACTAAGTTAACATATGATCTTTCACATAATGTACCTTGTAATCAGTTATTACAATAAAAAAAAAACTTGTATTTTATTCTTCTATCTACCATCAGGTACAGTTCCTACTCCAGGACTTCCAGGGTTACATAATTACACAGCATCAGCAGGGGGTCCTGGTACCAGGAATTACACATCTGGGCCTCCAGGACTGCACACCAAGACTCCCCAAGATGGTCACCCTGGAGTGGCTACAGGTTCTTCCACTGGTACACCAGGTATAGGCCCTCGTGGACCAACTGGAGAGCCAGGTACAAACAGCCTTCTACTAATTCCTTAAAAAGATAGTAAAAAGGTAGTCATGAACCTTGTTAAAATGGAGATGCATTGAACATGCATTGAGTACATGAACATAGCTTTGCTTACATTAACAGATACATCAATTCAGTGCTTGTGTATTCTATCACTGCAAATCATTTTGAGAAATGTGTGTGGGTAGATATTCTGATTTACTATTCATTTAGTGGGCAGAGATGGCAAAGAAGAAGTCTATAAAAACACATGAAAAACAATGCAGCAGGATTGTGGGGCTAAGATGTAACTGTTTTACAGGGTTGTGGAATGCAACAACACCTCACGATGGTTTACCTAGAGTGGTATGTGTTGAGGGCCAGTTTATCTGCAAGACCTTTGGCTGTGTGGATGCGGCACTTGTGTGTGATGGCCGAGAGGACTGTCCAGATGGCTCAGACGAACACAACTGTGGTACTTGTATTTACCAAATTGTCACAATGTCAATTCACATTTCGCTGTACTTTTGTAATTAAGTCTATTCGCTAAAGTGCACAATTTTATCTGTTAGGTTTCTCAACAGTACCTCCACCAACACCTACACACCGCCCACTGGTGCCCAGTCCCTGCTCTGCCAAACAATTCACCTGTGGTAGTGGAGAGTGTGTGCGCCTGGACAAGAAGTGTAATTTCCACAAAGACTGTGCTGATGGCTCAGATGAGAGAAATTGTGGTAAGCTGATTAATACAAACACATTATTGACCGACTCAAGTGAGTATTTAAAAAGGTATTTTTGCCTTTATGGCAAACTTCATGTAAATGACCCTGGTTTTAAAATATACAGTGTATCACAAAAGTGAGTACACCCCTCACATTTCTGCAAATATTTCATTATATCTTTTCATGGGACAACACTATAGACATGAAACTTGGATATAACTTAGAGTAGTCAGTGTACAGCTTGTATAGCAGTGTAGATTTACTGTCTTCTGAAAATAACTCAACACACAGCCATTAATGTCTAAATAGCTGGCAACATAAGTGAGTACACCCCACAGTGAACATGTCCAAATTGTGCCCAAATGTGTCGTTGTCCCTCCCTGGTGTCATGTGTCAAGGTCCCAGGTGTAAATGGGGAGCAGGGCTGTTAAATTTGGTGTTTTGGGTACAATTCTCTCATACTGGCCACTGGATATTCAACATGGCACCTCATGGCAAAGAACTCTCTGAGGATGTGAGAAATAGAATTGTTGCTCTCCACAAAGATGGCCTGGGCTATAAGAAGATTGCTAACACCCTGAAACTGAACTACAGCATGGTGGCCAAGGTCATACAGCGGTTTTCCAGGACAGGTTCCACTCGGAACAGGCTTCGCCAGGGTCGACCAAAGAAGTTGAGTCCACGTGTTCGGCGTCATATCCAGAGGTTGGCTTTAAAAAATAGACACATGAGTGCTGCCAGCATTGCTGCAGAGGTTGAAGACGTGGGAGGTCAGCCTGTCAGTGCTCAGACCATACGCCGCACACTGCATCAACTCGGTCTGCATGGTCGTCATCCCAGAAGGAAGCTGACGCACAAGAAAGCCCGCAAACAGTTTGCTGAAGACAAGCAGTCCAAGAACATGGATTACTGGAATGCCCTGTGGTCTGACGAGACCAAGATAAACTTGTTTGGCTCAGATGGTGTCCAGCATGTGTGGCGGCGCCCTGGTGAGAAGTACCAAGACAACTGTATCTTGCCGACAGTCAAGCATGGTGGTGGTAGCATCATGGTCTTGGGCTGCATGAGTGTTGCTGGCACTGGGGAGCTGCAGTTCATTGAGGGAAACATGAATTCCAACATGTACTGTGACATTCTGAAACAGAGCATGATCACCTCCCTTCGAAAACTGGGCCTCATGGCAGTTTTCCAACAGGATAACGACCCCAAACACAACCTCCAAGATGACTACTGCCTTGCTGAGGAAGCTGAAGGTAAAGGTGATGGACTAAACCCAATTGAGCACCTATGGCGCATCCTCAAGTGGAAGGTGGAGGAGTTCAAGGTGTCTAACATCCACCAGCTCCGTGATGTCATCATGGAGGAGTGGAAGAGGATTCCAGTAGCAACCTGTGCAGCTCTGGTGAATTCCATGCCCAGGAGGGTTAAGGCAGTGCTGGATAATAATGGTGGTCACACAAAATATTGACACTTTGGGCACAATTTGGACATGTTCACTGTGGGGTGTACTCACTTATGTTGCCAGCCATTTAGACATTAATGGCTGTGTGTTGAGTTATTTTCAGAAGACAGTAAATCTACACTGCTATACAAGTTGTACACTGACTACTAAGTTATATCCAAGTTTCATGTCTATAGTGTTGTCCCATGAAAAGATATAATAATATATTTGCAGAAATGTGAGGGGTGTACTCACTTTTGTGATACACTGTATAAGAGTTAAATTATTTATATGAGGAAACCACAAAGACATCGAGAAAAAATTGGGTGCAGTGCCCAGGTGGCACAGCGGGATATTCCGCTTGCACAAGAGCACAGAGATTCTGAACTCATCGGTTCGAAACTCGGTGTTGCCACAGGTCGGCTGGGCGCCATCTAGCGGGCATAATTGGAAGTGCATGCAGCAGATACTAATTGGCCACCATATCTGCAGGGTGGGGGCCGGATTATGTGTGGGTGGGTGGGTGGGTCTTCATACGCTGTGTAAGGACCCTAATTGGCGGAAGAGACGCCTGTGCAGAATGCAGGGGCGAGAAGAGGAGGGCTGTGCATGTGTCGGAAGAGGCGTTTACAGCGACGTGCTCTCCTCGGATGCAATCGGGTATCTCTTAGCAGCGGAGGACAAAATTGAGTGCGTTAAATCAGGAGGAAAATGGGGAGAAAATGCATTAAAAAATAAATAAAAAATTGGGTGCAAAGCAGATACACCCTCACTCATGCATTTATTTACAACTAGGGACAACTGAGAACAGTAAATCCACCAGCTGCATTCTGGTATAAGGAAGCCAGAATCCTGGAGAAAACTAATGTTGCTGTGCAACGTATCGTTCAAGCTGAGACACCATGTCAACCAGAAAAGAAGCAAAGATACAAAAAACACGCTGTGCGCCAACATGTGACTTAAAACTTAATTCAATTATCACTAGAACCCGATTTAGCTTGTAGTAGGTACAAAGCCAGGGCATCATATACTCACCCATTAACTAACTCACACCTAGTAGTAGCAGAGTGGCCAATCCATTCTGGTTTGGGGGGGAAAAGGAAAAAGTACATGGACACAGGGGAACATGCAAAGTCTCTCAGTGACTTGGCGTGTCCCCAGGGCCCTGAAACGGGACACCAACAGTAATGATCGCGCTTTGTGCCACCTATTTTTTGTAAATCTCTAATCTACTGTGCTGTTGGGTTGGCATCAAGTTCAACAAACAATGGATTTTATTTTGACAAACCCAGTTTCACTTACTGACACCAGACATGAAGTCCACCGTAGAGTCTGACTATTCTAGTGTTTGTCTTTGATCTGCAGTAGACTGTGTGCTGTCTCCATGGACGGCATGGAGTCAGTGCAGTGTGTCATGTGGGCTGGGATCTCTCTTTCGTCAGCGCAAAATTTTGAGAGATGCCCGGCTTGGAGGTTCCTGCGGAGGTGCTCAGTTCGACAGCAGGGCTTGCTTTCTCCAGGCCTGTCCTGGTAAGAGCACACACACACACACAATTCAACCAAAAGTATGTGGAAACTCAATCATGAGGTTTTTTTTCTGCATTCCCCTAGTTGACGGGCAGTGGGCAGAGTGGAGCGAGTGGTCAGTGTGTGATGCAGACTGTGGTGGTGGCCTGAGGATGAGGAACAGATCTTGCTCAAACCCTCCAGTAAAAAATGGTGGAAAAGAGTGTGAGGGGATGACCATGCAGACCCAGAGCTGCAACACAGACCCATGTGGAACCGGTACTGACTCTCATACAGGTGTGTGTGTATATACACACCGATCAGCCATGACATTAAAACCACCTCCTTGTTTCTACACTCACTGTCCATTTTATCAGCTCCACTTACCATATAGAAGCAGTTTGTAGTTCTACAATTACTGACTGTAGTCCATCTGTTTCTCTTCACTTTTATAACCTGCTTTCACCCTGTTCTTCAAATGGTCAGGACCCCCACCAGGACCACCACATAGCAGGTATTATTTATGTGGAGGATCATTCTCAGCACTGCAGTGACAATGACATGGTGGTGGTGTGTTAGTGTGTGTTGTGCTGGTATGAGTGGATCACACAGCAGCGCTGCTGGAGTTTTTAAATACCGTGTCCACTCACTGTCCACTCTATTAGACACTCCTACCTAGTTGGTCCACCTTGTAAATGTAAAGTCAGAGACGATCGCTCACCTATTGCTGCTGTTTGAGTTGGTCATCTTCTAGGCTTTCAGCAGTGGTCACAGGACGCTGCCCACGGGGCACTGTTGGTTGGTGGTTGGTAGACTATTCTCAGTCCAGCAGTGACAGTGAGGTGTTTAAAAACTTCAGCACTGCTGTGTCTGATCCACTCATACCAGCACAACACACACTAACACACCACCACCATCAATGTCACTGCAGTGCTGAGAATGATCCACCATCCAAATAATACCTGCTCTGTAGTGGTCCAGACCATTGAAGAACATGGTGAAAGGGGGCTAACAAAGCATGCAGAGAAACAGATGGACTACAGTCAGTAATTGTAGAACTACAAAGTGCTTCTATATGGTATGTGGAGCTGATAAAATAAATAGTGAGTGTAGAAACAAGGAGGTGGTCATAATCCTGATCAGTGTATATACGCTGTACATCCACCACAATGATGTGTCAAACACACAATTCATCCTGGTCAGGATTACAACTGATCTGGTGCCACCCTAACACAATGGTCTCAGGGCAGGAATACATAGTGGACAGGGTGCTTTAGATTCATTGCAGATGGCACATACTAATGCAATCATTCACTTCATGTTTTGACAAGTAAAAAAAGTGGATATCGAGAGCAAACACATACAGAGAGAACTTGCAAAACTTTTCTTGTGCGACTGGGGATAAAACCCTGGATGACAGGACTCATGTTGCTTTGCAGCAGCTACCCTAGAATTAGAACAGGTTTAGAGCATAATTTACAAACACTTTTGACCACATGTTGAAGTGAGATTCAAGTAAAACGTAAGAATCAAGTAAAAATAGTATTTGATTACCACAAACTCAAATGTTGATGTTTTATGCAATTATCCAACCACCCAATCCAAATAAACCCTGCATTTGTTTCTATGTGAATGTTTATTTTTCTGTATGTGAATTTTTGGGCATTTGTTAACATGGCTTGCTGTGACTGAGGTCTGTTGTTTATTCCAGGCTGCACTAATGGCATGGTGTTAGTGACAGAAGCAGACTGTGTGGAGGGACGAGTGGAGCTGTGTCCTCAGACTTGTTCTGACTTTAACTCCGAAAGGAACTGTTCATCTGACTGCCTTACAGGTATCACACACCTAATGCAGATGCTTTATTGCAATTCATAACCCAAAACCCACACCAGAAAAGAGGCAATATTTTTATTTATAATGCAGTAATAATAAAACTTCAGTGCTAATACTGCTACAGATTTAGGATCAACATTTCATTTATTTTATTGTCTTTAATGCCATCGCATTATCGTAGCCAGGATCACGATGGGTCCAATTTATTGAGTAAAAGTCAAGAAATACTTCAGACAGAGCCGCTCAGGTGGCGAAGCGGTAAAAACACGCGCTGCAACCAGAGCTGGATTTCAAAAGTGCGTCGTTTCGAATCCAGCTCTGCCTTCAGCCGGTCGAAGGCTGGGCGGCTATATGAACAACGATTGGCCTGTTGTTCAGGGGGGGGGGGGGATTGGAGACCGGAGGGGGTGGGTCTCTCTCTCTGTCAGAACGCGATTACGATCTCTGCCGGCTGATTAAGAGGCGCCTACACAAGAGATGAGGGAGGGTGCCCTTAGGGTGTGTCTCTCCGCATGCAACACTAGGTGGCGCCAAAACTCATCAATGTGTGGGTGGCAAAGATGCATCCGGCTGCTGCCAGTGTTTCGGAGGGGATGTTGGTTAGCTTCGATCTCCTCTGTCAGGGCAGGGTTCGGCATAGACAGGGAGGAAGCACATGCAAAATTGGACAATTGGATGCGCTAAAGGGGGAGAAAAAGGGGGAAAATATAAAAATAAAATAAAATAAAAAATAACTCAGACAGGTCAAGAGTCCATTATAAAGCACGCCTGCTCACTACTTTTAGTAGGTCCAATTGATCTGACTGCATGTCTTTGGACATGTGGGATAAAACCAGAACACCCTGAATAAACCAATAAGAACACACAAATTTCACACAGAAAGGACCCTGGCCAGGGAATCAAACCCATACTAGGGGTGGGCGATATAATATCGTTCACGATAATACCGGTATAGTTGTAAATCCGATATGATTTTTGCCATATCGCAGAATTGTTAGCAAACCTGCGTCACTTGCTCTCAAGCACATAACAGTGAAATAATGGTGACCAATGTAGAGAGTAGCACCAGAGTTAACACTGAGGACGAACTAGTTCCTAAAAGGGGAGCTACATCACTAGTGTGGAAGTTTTTCAGATACAGAAGGTCAGACTCCAAACAAACGACTAATTTGCAAAACGTGCAAAAGTACTGACGACAAAAGGTGGCAACACATCAAATTTATTTCACCACCTAAAGCAGAAGCACCCGCGTGAGTCCGAGAATGATGTGAGGCCAAAAACTGTCAGTGAACGAACACGCCAAACCTAACATCACTCAGGCGACCATAGCGGGGGCATTCGCAAGTGGTACTCCGTATGACAAAAAAAGCAAGCGGTGGAGTGAAAGTACTGAAGCAGTCACATTTTGGTTAGCTAAGGACATGGTGCCTATCCAAAAGGTGGAAAGGGAAGGATTTAAGCGGCTTGTTAAGAAGCTGGACCAAAGGTACAACATCCATGGAAGGAAATATTTCTCGCAAATAGCATTGCCTCAACTGTATGACGAATGTCGAGTTAAGTGCTAAGTTAGCCGCTACGCCAACACTAACAGTTGAAACAGATTTGAAGGTTAAAATATTTTCCTCTTCACTGTTATTGAAGATTTGTTGATTAGACAAAGAAATTGCTGCTGTTGTAATAAGTGTTTACTTGTATAAATATTGACTGAATTTCGTTTCCACTCCACACTTGAAGGCTACATTTTCATTTGCACTCAATGTACACATTGTATTTAGTTTTGGAATTGATGTTATAAGGCTTTGTTTAGCAGGGAATATTCTATTTCATTTGAAGGTTACTGTACTGGAAGTGATGCTTAATTTAATGTACATTTAGTAACATTTGTATCTTCGATTTCCTGTCTGCAAAACAAAAGTTTTTTTTTTAAATAAACTTTTAAAAAAAAGTTCTTATATATCTCTAGTGAATATCGGTATCGCTAAAATATCCCCAAATATCGTAATATTACTTAAAGGCCATATCACCCACCCCTAACCCATACCCAACTTTATTTTCTTAAATGATTATAAAGACTTGGGCTTTATATGCTTAATATTTTGTACCTGGTTTCACATGCATTGTTGCCCTTTGTGGAAAAAAATTACACAAAAGGAGCTGAAAAAAAAGTTTATTAAGCACTAATATTAGGCATTTATTAACTCTAATTACTTGTACAATACATGTTATATAATACAGTAATCCCTCGCTATATCGCGCTTCGACTTTTGCGGCTTCACTCTATTGCGGATTTTATTTGCAAGCATGTCTAAATATAAATCGTGGATTTTTCGCTGGTTCGCGGAATTCTGCAGACAAGGGGTGTGTTTGAAAAGCTAGCTCTCTCTCTACATAGACGCATTTTACGTCATCCTGTGCGCGCTCCCGATTAGGCGGCTGTTCCAAATCCTAGATGCCTTAATATCCTCACTTCTTAACGTTTCAACGTTATTTTCACTCAAAAACGAGTGAGCATCCGACGCTTCCTTAGTGATCAAGACAATTCCAGAATTCATTGTGGGTCAGGTGCTCCTCTCTCGCAGAAAAATAAACATGGCTGACAATACGGACAAACGAATGGAGTTCTTTTCAAACGTAAATAAAATATTACTGATTTTTATCTTGTATAAACTTGTACCGAGTGTTTTTATTTGCAAGTTCGGGCTTGTCAGGAAATTTAACCGTTATCGTTACATGAAGAGAGATGTTATATTGACGTTAGCATGCTGTGCTACCTCAATCCATTGGTTTTAATGACAAGATGCTAAATGCTAAAGCCGATGGAATCGGGTTATAAAAATAACCATATAAACACATGTTTTTACTTCGCGGATTTTCACCTTTCGTGGAGGGTTTTGGAACGCAACCCCCGCGATCAAGGAGGGATTACTGTATATAAAAACCACAGAAACAAAAAGGGGTAATGTGACTAAAATAAGGATGCTAAGAAATATACAAGATAAAGATGACTACACTTAAATATTATGCTAATGCTCTGCTAACGAACAGTAAGTGGGGGAAAAAAACCTAACCTACAGACTAACTAAATACTAACACTTAAGAATATGTACTTTTAAAACTATAAATAGATAAGGCAGTGTACATACTTGCCGGAAATAAAGGTATTTCTGTTAAAAGTTATCCCTGTTAGCAACACCTGATTATTGTTTGGCGTGTATGTGTTTAACAGAGCCTCTCACTATTTTTTGAAGTTTAAAGTTATGTGCTCTGACAACACCAACAACTGTGTTGCTCAGCTCAGCATTTATTTAACTTTTATTTGGAATTTAAGGACTAAATACTTATACACTATAACCTTGAAACACCACAAACACTGAGTTCGTTGTTCTGTATAGCTCAGTTATAGTGGAGTTTCCCGCCACTAGGAGTGGAATGTACCATTCCTTCAGCTAGAGCAGGGGGGTTTAGTGTTTTCCTGTTATGGTTTTTGTCCTGGATTTAATATGAAAATTAATGGTTTGTGCTTGAGTTTATATTGTTTGGGTTTATACATTTGTGTAAGCATTTACTGCCATTGTTTATACTTTCTTTGTTGTATGAATTTCAAATGTGAATAAAGTGACTGTAGCTGGATTGGTCTAAAGGCGGGGCAGAGGCTACTTAAGTAAATGGAACCTGGCACCAGTGTTGCCAACTTAGCGGCATTGTCGCTATATTTAGCGACTTTTCAGACCCCTCTAGCGACTTTTTTTCAAAAAAGCGACTAGCGACAAATCTAGCGACTTTTTCTGGTGTTATTGGAGAGTTTTGGAGACTCGAACGTGAAAACACACATTGTTCTGCAGTTACTGTCCTCAAGCACGGGCGGTCAGTATCACAGTCACTGTTGCCAGATTGGGCGGGTTTCAACCAAAATGAGCGGATTTTGTTGGAAATTGGCAGGGAAAAACACACTTTGGCAGGTGGACAAAATTTGGGCTGGTTTGTAATTATTTTGGCAGCTTAAAATATAAATAAAAAAAGCTATTGCTAAAGCAGGTGGAATATAAATAGGTCTACCTTCTCCCACCACATCCAACCCGTTGTCAAAAGTTTGATTGACAGGTTATTCTTTCCAGTCCAAGACACTGTTGCCACGCCCATCAATACAGTGATTCATATGTTAGACAAGTGATTTGAGTTGAATATGAAGGTAAGCAAGTCTCATATGTACGAGAGGTTGAACTTTCATTGCTTGCAAGTTTATTTTTATTTACATGCAAAGGGTTGTGTGTCCTAACAAATAATGCATTTTACAAACTTGGTAGGCTACTTTAAAGACATGCAAGCAAAAAAAATTTGTCCTTTATAATGTATAATTACTGATCTGTACATTTTAAGATATTAATTTGTAGGTCATGATGGTTTAACTGGTTTATTATTTGTGAAATGCTAAACACCATCTGCTTATCCTGTGTTTTGGGCGTTTTTTCATGCATTTTGGCTGAAAATTACTGTCGCAATCTGGCAACCCTGCCCAGAGTAGCTCAGTATTTTCTTAAAAACCAAAAACAAACCACGAATTAACAGAATAATGTTCATTTGTAGTTCTAAACATATTTAGGGTGTTTTTTTACCCACTTTTTGTCTTTCCCACGATGTTATTCCTCTTCTACAGCGTCAATTACATGCAAATGGATCATATGCAAATTAGGCAATGACGTCATTTAGCGACTTCTAGCGACTTTTAGGACAGCCAATAGCTACTTTCCTTACTGAGGAGTTGGCAACACTGGAAGCAAGTGCATGTTAGCAGTTAGTCTGTGGGCTATGTCTTGTGCTATAGCCTGGATTGTCTAGCAAGCCTAATAATTCCGTTTTTTCTTATCTAGTTGGTGAAATTTGCTGTAATTTCTCACTTTACCTCATGTGCTCCCTGTAAATATTTGCTTTTAAAAAGAAAATAAAATAAATGCTGCTTGAAAATCTGTCTGAGCTAACTTTCTGCTACTTCCACCTCAGTTAACCTGCTAACACTAACCAAGGAACACAAAAGCTAAGCTAGCTGTTAAACTAGACAAACAGCGCTGCTAGGAATAGATAAAAGAAACATCTAAAACCATGGAGAATACTTGTGCAAAGAGTGAGCGCTAGAAAGGGTCTTTTATGGTCCTGAGGCATCAAATGAGTTTCAGGTGTTGGATATTTAGATGATGAAGTATACAATGCATCATGGGGCTTGTAGTTCCTTACACCTTTTTACCAAATTTGAGCAAATAGCAGTAGCCAGTTTGTGCCTGTTCTTTTTTGCCAAAACCAGATGTAATTCTCTGCACCTGTTTTTCTGAAAGATTGCCTTATTTTTTTCAGATTGTTAATTTTTGGAATTTCTATATGTTTAAGGGCATGTTAATTGTATCAAAGCTCTCTTGAAATCTTACTTGAACTTACACAAACACCTTCATTAAAAAGGAATGACTAGATATTTATTTAATCTTTTTTTGTTTTGTTAAATTGAATTCCCATGGAAGCATAAGCTTAAAAGCTTTGATAGCTACAGGAAGCTGGGTCTGTATAAAATATTAAAGTATTCCAACAGCAGTCCAGTATTTTAAACCACTAAAGATTGCTGCCTACCTAGCAAGATAATATTTACTAACATTTTTAACCTTGTTTTCCAGGGTGCCGCTGTCCGATTGATTTGTTTTTTCAAGACGGCCACTGTGTCAGTGCTAGCAAATGTGTGTGCTTTTGGGATGGTTCAGTGCTACAGCCAGGGGAGGAGGTCATTAAAGACAATTGTACAGTCTGGTCAGTGAATTTAAGCATACCTTGAAATAGATTTTCATTTCTCTTTAATGAAGAATTAATACAATATTTAAGTCATTTAATGTAAGTTTTTTCTGCATGATGATTCTTGCAGCGTGTGTCGAGATGGTCATGTTTTCTGTGACAACTCCAGCTGTATTGGCCAGTGTAACTGGTCAGCCTGGTCCGCATGGACACCATGTGACAGCCACTGTGGAATCGGCATACAGCAGCGCTTTAGGTATATTAGTATAGTTAGTACAAATTATTAGTACAAATTATTGTTAGCCACTTTCTAACATAATATTATTTCCCCCTCAAATAGGTCAGTTTCTCCAAGTGATTCTGAAGCAGTTAGTATAGAGCCATGTGTTGGAGACTCTACAGAGGCACGGCAGTGCTACACACCCTGCCCACCAGGTCAGATCCCACAACATATTTTACATTTGTTCACAAACAACGTGCAATTTTGGCTCTCTTAGATTACACCCTGTAATCATTTATTACCAATTCTATAGTGCCACCTAGAGCATGTTATCATACGATTTTACATTTTAACCTGTTATCTATTGTTGGTGTTTAACATTTTTGATTGCAGATGGAACTCTATGGAGTGAATGGTCAGTATGGTCAGAGTGCAGTAAGACATGTTTCCATCACGTTGATGCTGTGGGTATGAGACGCCGCTTTAAGAGCTGTAATAACTCTAGCACCAACTGTGTTGACAAAGAGAAGCAGGAAGAGCAAGAGCCCTGCAACACGGTGCACTGTCCAGGTAAACACCTGCATATAACCAGATGTTCAGACATTTTTATAGCAGCAGTACTTGCAGTGAAAATGGAACAAGCTTTGAACATATACATTAAATGGCTGGAAGTAAGGATCAAAGCCAGATCCAAATTATGGGTCAGTAATTAGGAATGTATTAGGAATTAGAATTTGTTTATTAAAGACGATTTTTATTGTTTTATATATTGATCTGGTAAAGTGTCACAGCAACAGTGATGTCTTTCCATCTCATTTTTACCTATCATTTTTCAAATGATATTGTTGTTTGATACAGCTCTGTTTCTGTCTGTGGAGCTGTTGCACACACATTCTGTCCAAATAATATCTACGATTAGGCGTAGTTTTTGGGGTAGTTACACTTCAGATGCTTAAACATGTTTGCTATGTTGTGTGAAAGCCAAAATAGTTACCAGTGCATCTGATTGATGGTAAATTTGTTAGGTGCCTAACAAACCAAGTAGTAAATACCTACGCTTCAGTATTTACATTAGCGGCATTTAGCAGATGCTTTTATCCAAAGCGACTTACATTTCTCAGTAAATACAATTTAAGCAATTGAAGGTTAAGGGCCTTGCTCAGGTGCCCAACGGTGGCAACTTGGCAATGGTGGGGCTTGAACTGGCAACAATTACTAGTCCAGTAACTTCACCGCTGAGCTACCACTGCCAATATTGGTTTACTTATGTGTCTATCAAAAAGAATCCAAAACTGACTTACAAATATAGACCAGTCCATTTAGCATTTGGCTTATTAGACAAGTAATTTTTTGATTTTAATAATCTTTGGGATGCCATGTGTCTTCATTTGAAAGAGTAACAAACAAAGTTTTGTATGATGGTCCCTGCAATCTCTCAGTGTAAATTATTTTATTTTATTGATACACTTTCTAAAATTATCATATGTATAATATTTAAGAATAATTTATATTTTTCTTTTTGTGTACTCTAGTAAATGGTGGCTGGTCGGCATGGTCAGCTTGGTCTGATTGCTCCTCAGAGTGTGACTCTGGAATTCAGACACGAGAACGGTTCTGTAGCTCTCCTCCTCCTCTGTATGGGGGCAGCAGCTGCCTGGGCCCTCACATACAGACCAAAGACTGCAACTCTAATCCCTGCACAGGTTTCACTGCTCACTCTTTATGCACTTAAATTAGTCTTAAATTAGTCTGACACTCAAAACACTTAACAGACTGTACTAATAAAACAGCCAAATGAATGCAGGTGTGTTTTTTTGTTGTCCAGGTGTGTGTCCAGCTGGTCTGAGCTACTTGACCATAGAGCAGTGCCAGGCTCAGGGTGGAGCATGTCCACGTGTGTGTCTCGATGCCATGCCCTCAGTAGAGTGTGCCACCGAGTGTTATGATGGCTGCTATTGCTCTCCAGGCTTCTACCTGTTCAACAACTCCTGTGTGTTACTTAATCAGTGTCCCTGTTACCACCAAGGGGTTCTCTATTCACAGGGTGACACAGTGCCACATGATACATGCAACAACTGGTATGTCTTCTGAAACTATCTCATATTAAAATTTGATAGCTAATAATGACCTTTTTCATTACAGCTACATTAATGTATTTTAGTAGTCACATATTTGTGTGTTTTTGTGTTAACAGCACTTGCAATAATGGAGAGATGCAGTGTGGCACAGTTCCTTGTCCTGGTGAGATGGAGTACTTGTTTACACCGAACCAGACATTTTAGGAATGCAATAACAAAATACTGAGTTTTCTACAAATGGAAAATATTAGTAAATATTATGAAGTCGTAACAGAAGAACAATGGTTGTGAACACTAAGTCTTGTACAGTGGGGCCAAAAAGTATTTAGTCAGCCACTGATTGTGCAAGTTCTCCTACTTAGAAAGATGAGAGAGGTATGTAATTTTCAGGTAGGTACACTTCAACTATGAGAGACAAAATGAGAAAAAAAATCCAGGAAATCACATTGTAGGATTTTTAAAGAATTTATTTCTAAATTATGGTGGAAAATAAGTATTTGGTCACCCACAAACAAGCAAGATATCTGGCTCTCACAGACCTGTAACTTTTTCTTTAAGAAGCTCTTCTGTCCTCCACTCGTTACCTGTATTAATGGCACCTGTTTGACCTCGTTATCTGTATAAAAGACACCTGTCCACAGCCTCAAACAGTCAGACTCCAAACTCAACCATGGCCAAGACCAAAGAGCTGTCGAAGGACACCAGGAAGAAAATTGTAGACCTGCACCAGGCTGGGAAGAGTGAATCTACAATAGGCAAGCAGGTTGGTGTGAATAAATCAACTGTGGGAGCAATTGTAAGAAAATGGAAGACATACAAGACCATTGATAATCTCCCTCGATCTGGGGCCCCACACAAGATCTCATCCCGTGGGGTCAAAACAATCATGAGAACGGTGAGCAAAAATCCCAGAACTACACGGAGGGACCTGATGAATGACCTGCAGAGAGCTGGGACCAAAGTAACAAAGGCTACCATCAGTAACACACTATGCCGAGAGGGACTCAAATCCTGCAGTGCCAGGCGTGTCCCCCTGCTTAAGCCAGTACATGTCCAGGCCCATCTGAAGTTTGCCAGAGAGCATATAGATGATCCAGAAGAGGATTGGGAGAATATCATGTGGTCAGATGAAACCAAAATGGAACTTTTTGGTAAAAACTCAACTCGTCGTGTTTGGAGGAAGAAGAATGCTGAGTTGCATCCCAAGAACACCATACCTACTGTGAAGCATGGGGGTGGAAACATCATTTTTTTGCAAAGGGGACAGGACGACTGATCCGTGTTAAGGGAAGAATGAACGGGGCCATGTATCGTGAGATTTTAAGCCAAAACCTCCTTCCATCAGTGAGAGCATTGAAGATGGAACGTGGCTGGGTCTTCCAGCATGACAATGATCCCAAACACACTGCTCGGGCAACGAAGGAGTGGCTCCGTAAAAAGCATTTCAAGGTCCTGAAGTGACCTAGCCAGTCTCCAGACCTCAACCCCATAGAAAATTTGTGGAGGGAGTTGAAAGTCGATGTTGCCCAGCGACAGCCCCAAAACATCACTGCTCTAGAGGAGATCTGCATGGAGGAATGGGCCAAAATACCAGCTACAGTGTGTGCAAACCTGGTGAAGACTTACAGGAAACGTTTGACCTCTGTCATTGCCAACAAAGGTTATGTTACAAAGTATTGAGTTGAACTTTTGTTATTGACCAAATACTTCTTTTCCACCATAATTTAGAAATAAATTCTTTACAAATCCTACAATGTGATTTCCTGGATTTTTTTTTCTCATTTTGTCTTTCATAGTTACAGACCTCTCTCATCTTTCTAAGTAGGAGAACTTGCACAATCAGTGGCTGACTAAATACTTTTTGGCCCCACTGTAATATATGAGAATACAATTCTGTATTAAAAGTATTTTATATATATACAGTGTATCACAAAAGTGAGTACACCCATCACATTTCTGCAGATATTTAAGTATATCTTTTCATGGGACAACACTGACAAAATGACACTTTGACAATGAAAAGTAGTCTGTGTGCAGCTTATATAACAGTGTAAATTTATTCTTCCCTCAAAATAACTCAATATACAGCCATTAATGTCTAAACCACCGGCAACAAAAGTGAGTACACCCCTAAGAGACTACACCCCTAAATGTCCAAATTGAGCACTGCTTGTCATTTTCCCTCCAAAATGTCATGTGATTTGTTAGTGTTACTAGGTCTCAGGTGTGCATAGGGAGCAGGTGTGTTCAATTTAGTAGTACAGCTCTCACACTCTCTCATACTTTGTCACTAAAAGTTCCAACATGGCACCTCATGGCAAAGAACTCTCTGAGGATCTTAAAAGACGAATTGTTGCGCTACATGAAGATGGCCAAGGCTACAAGAAGATTGCCAACACCCTGAAACTGAGCTGCAGCACAGTGGCCAAGATCATCCAGCGTTTTAAAAGAGCAGGGTCCACTCAGAACAGACCTCGCATTGGTCGTCCAAAGAAGCTGAGTGCACGTGCTCAGCATCACATCCAACTGCTGTCTTTGAAAGATAGGCGCAGGAGTGCTGTCAGCATTGCTGCAGAGATTGAAAAGGTGGGGGGTCAGCCTGTCAGTGCTCAGACCATACGCCGCACACTACATCAAATTGGTCTGCATGGCTGTCACCCCAGAAGGAAGCCTCTTCTGAAGTCTCTACACAAGAAAGCCCGCAAACAGTTTGCTGAAGACATGTCAACAAAGGACATGGATTACTGGAACCATGTCCTATGGTCTGATGAGACCAAGATTAATTTGTTTGGTTCAGACGGTCTCAAGCATGTGTGGCGGCAATCAGGTGAGGTGTACAAAGATAAGTGTGTCATGCCTACAGTCAAGCATGGTGGTGGGAATGCCATGGTCTGGGGCTGCATGAGTGCAGCAGGTGTTGGGGAGTTACATTTCATTGAGGGAAACATGAACTCCAATATGTACTGTGAAATACTGAAGCAGAGCATGATCCCATCCTTCCGGAAACTAGGTCGCAGGGCAGTGTTCCAGCATGATAATGACCCCAAACACGCCTCTAAGACGACCACTGCTTTATTGAAGAGGCTGAGGGTAAAGGTGATGGACTGGCCAAGCATGTCTCCAGACCTAAACCCAATAGAACATCTTTGGGGCATCCTCAAGCGGAAGGTGGAGGAGCGCAAAGTCTCGAATATCCGCCAGCTCCGTGATGTCGTCATGGAGGAGTGGAAAAGCATTCCAGTGGCAACCTGTGAAGCTCTGGTAAACTCCATGCCCAGGAGAGTTAAGGCAGTTCTGGGAAATAATGGTGGCCACACAAAATATTGACACTTCAGGAACTTTCACTAAGGGGTGTACTCACTTTTGTTGCAGGTGGTTTAGACATTAATGGCTGTATATTGAGTTATTTTGAGGGAAGAATAAATTTACACTGTTATATAAGCTGCACACAGACTACTTTTCATTGTGTCAAAGTGTCATTTTGTCAGTGTTGTCCCATGAAAAGATATACTTAAATATCTGCAGAAATGTGAGGGGTGTACTCACTTTTGTGATACACTGTATATATATAAACAAAATTCATGTATCAATATCAAGGTTAGCTCAAATAAATGTTAGTGGTTATGGAATTCTTATTATTAACCAAAATCACCAGTACTGAGCTAAAATATTAAACTTTTTAAAAATTGATTTATTGAACTATTTTACACCTGTGAATTTGGGTGACGTTGACTGAAGGTTTTTATCTTAACTTTTGTAATTCTTAAGCAGTGCATACTGAAGGTATCTGACATTAATTACAAACAGGGTGACCTTTTAACACTGTCTCACAAACATTTAATGTTTATAGTGTCAATATTAGTACTGTTTTAAAGATACTATAAAGTAAAAATACTTCTTGTCATATTTTATGTCACTCATTAACTTAGTTGACTGTGGTTGGAGTGAGTGGACCTCCTGGAGCTCATGCAGCAGGACATGTGATGTGGGCGTCAGGAGGCGTTACAGATCAGGGACCAACCCACCACCAGCATTCGGGGGCCGTTCGTGCAGGGGTGATCGCATTCAGCTGGACACATGTAGCATCTACCCTTGTAGTGGTAGGTATTAATGGGCTATTTTGTGGAGATTATATTACTTATTAAACAGACATGTTTTAAACATACAGTGCTGTGAAAAAGTATTTGCACCTCATCCAATTTCTAGTATTTTTGCTAATTTGTCACATTTAAATTTTTGGTCTTCCAAGTTTTTTAATATAAGATAAAGACAACACGATTAAACAAAAAATGCAGTTTTTAAATGATTAGTTTGAAACCAATATCACCAATGTGAAAAAATAATTTCCCCCACTCTTCACAACTTAATAACTTGTTGTGCCACCCTTACAATGAGTATTTTACATAGCTGGCCCACTCTTTATTGTATAATAGTTCTGGATACATTGGAGGCTTTTCGAGCAGTGTTTACATAAGAAACCATAAAGTTGGCAAATACTTTTCACAGCACTATATTTAAATGTAAATAATTTATTTATAGCTTCATTATTTTTTATGTTTTAATGTAACATTTTAACTGCTACGTTTGTTTAAAGTAATCATCCAAGATCATCCAAGATGCAAGGCAGAATTCAATCTAACCAAACAGTTGTGTTGAAGTTAAATGTTAGTGGCTGTGGGTGCTCGGGTGGCGCCAATATGGTTTAATGTGCTAGCACACTATATCTAAGTTCGTATCTCAGCTGTGCCCTTGATCTGGCTGGGTGTCAATAACTGGCTATGTCTGCTGGTGAGAGGTCTGATGGGGTCGCTTCATAATGCGTTCCTGTCAATAGCTAAGGTGCTGGCTGATTGTTGGGGAGACTCGCGTGGACATTGGCCTGACTCTGTATGCAGTAAAGCTCTGTGTGAGCCCTCATTGCTGGCTGCTGATTAAGAAGTGGCCGGCTATAACTGTGCATGTGTTAGAGGAGGCATACTTAAAAAAAAAAGTCAGACTCAGACAAATCGTTAAATATGTTCCAATTTACTTAAACTGAGCTTCCTGCATGTTATCTGTTCCAAAAACTGTCTGTGTTGAAATTAAAGAATGTAGGAGCCATTTTCCTATTACTTATAATCAAATATTGTGAGTTTGTAGCAGATTTTGTTTTGTATTGCTTCTAAAGATATTTATCATGATACACAATACTACATACATAATAGAACTGAACACACAAACCTGTTTTTGCTGTTGCTGAGACACCAGCAGCATCTAGAGGTAGTGCAGTCAAGTACAACTATACTGGTTTTTCAGTCATAGTGTAACAGCAGTGACTGTAATAATGTACTGGTTAAATGGTATTTACTGGTGAATGAATTTACACATATAAAGTGCTAAATGGCTAAACAGAAGCCTGGATTTGTCTTTGAGGTTATATTTGTGTGCTTGCAGGCATACTGGGTCCATGGAGTCCATGGTCTGAATGCTCAGTACCATGTGGTGGGGGATACAGGAACAGAACTCGAGGACCATTGAGGGTACATGGCACACCGCAACAGTTTAGTGCCTGCAACCTGCATCCCTGCAGTGAGTACATAAAGATGATAGTGTATTCATGTGTGAAAGTGCTAGCATTTTTATATCTATTTATATAAACTATTATTTTAAAACCATCACCTTTTTTTCTAATACTTTGAATGTTTTCTGTGGTAGGTGATGGGCGTGGCTGTGCTGTGGGTCAGGAGTGGACGGACTGTCTGAGAGAAGTCTTGCTCTGCTCTGATCTAGGAAAAGAAAGCGCGTTGAACTTCTCCTGTTCTCCTGGATGTCAGTGCCCACTGGGTTCTGCCCTCCAGGTATGTTTATGGTTGTGTACTGGTATTTTTGATTCAGAGAGGGGTGGATGTAAGGATATCTGTTCTGTTTTGTATTACTTTTTGCTGGTCCTCAGGGTAACGCATGATCATGCTGTGCTTTTATTAGGATGGACGATGTGTACCTCTGTCTCTGTGCCGCTGTGATGTGGATGGTGAACAGTATGAGCCTGGAGCTGTGGTCAATAAAGACTGCAACAACTGGTAATAAATTCACATCCAAACAGCACACTCAAACCCCATTACTGTAAAATGCAAGAAAAAAAGTCTGAGATCTGTTCATTCTTTTGACTTTTTGAACTTAAACTGACAAAAGATAATACAGTGCCAGCACACTGGTTAGGAATTTATTCGACACCCATATTGTCTTTGTAAAATTTAATGGACAAGCCACTTTAGTTAAGCGAACACAGGCAGGCTTAAGTTCAGCCAGTTCTGTAGAGTATTAAGTTGACTTCAGTAAACATCTTTCATTTCCATTATGGCATTTAGCAGAATCACAGTCTCACAGTTTAAGTAATTGAAGCAACTGTGGGTTAAAGGTCTTGTTTAGGGGCCCAACTGTGGCAGCTTGTTGGTGGTTAGGCTGGAACCAGAAACTTTCTCATTACTAGTCCAGTACCGTAACCACTGAGCTACACTGCCTTTAAGTTCTGAACTTAACTACCACTCCCCTCAATTCTGAACCTTACCAGGATGTTCGGCAGGAACACTCTATCATGAGAATTACCAGAAATATTTCTGTCAAAAAGAATCACAAAGCCATTTCTTAGCCTAGTACTCAGTAGAACCACAGCGAGTGTCATTAATTCAGAATGGAGAAAGCCAGAAACAATACATTGTGATGACTAATCCAAAAGATCTCAGAAGAACATTTAAAGAAGTGCAGAAATTGCTCAGAAATCGCCCTAATTCTCAATATGAGTATGAAGTAATTTATAAAACTGATGAATTACCAATGACACCTGTCTTAAATTCTTACATTTTTAAATGCATTTACTGTATTTAGTGTCTCAATACCAATACTTTTCATCAATACTTTGTCTTACAGCACTTGTGAATCTGGTCGACTGGTGAACTGCACACATATGGAGTGTAATGGTAAGTTTTCTGTGTGTTTCTTTGTTCTACCCTTGTAGATTTGTATTGTATTGAGTTAATAATTAGATACAATCTCCTTACAGTGGATGGTGGCTGGTCAGTGTGGACTCCGTGGAGTGTGTGTTCTGTGTCATGTGGAGTTGGTTTTCAGTCACGCTATCATTTTTGCTCTAATCCTGAGAGGGCTGGTGCTGGACTGCCTTGCCTAGGACCAGACCGGCAGGACCAAGTGTGTGTACAGTCACCATGCAGCAGTGAGTAAACCTTTTCACACTTATTAACAGTAGCTTAAGAAGAAACTGTTACATAAGAGAAAAAAAGTTTTTCATTAAATGCCGCCGGTCTCATTGAAAGGTGATGGAGGATGGAGTGAGTGGTCTTCCTGGACAGACTGTACCAGGTCTTGTGGTGGTGGTGTGCAGAGCCGCCGACGTGAATGCGACAGCCCGACCCCTGATGGAGAGGGAGACTTCTGTGAAGGGCTCAAAACTGAAATTATCGCTTGTAACACAGAGCATTGCCCAGGTAAATAACATTTTTTACCAGAAACTTGAATAGATGGTTTGTAACCCTTTCCAGACTGATTTATTTCAGTAATTTTTGTTTACTCAGGTTGTCTTGAACAATTAAAATAACTAATCTTGACAAAAATGTAAACATAGAAGAAATCAGGAATGCATGGCTGTTGTTTGCACTTTATTTGCACATTATAGATCTAACCCCACTTTGACTTTTTAAAGATGGAATCTATTGTTCATCCTTGATAACAGCCATAGCAGCTGGCATGGCACTAAGAATCAAACAAACAAAACAAATGTACTTAAAGTCAAATAAATAGCAAAGTTTAATCAGGGTTTTCCCTAATATTATAAACAAACTGTTTGATATTTTAAGTGTCCATATACTTATGCTGCTGGACTTTTTGACTGTTAACCCTCTACTGCATGCATTTTGGTGTTACATGAATTTTTTATTTTTTTATTTTGGGACATTTTATTGATAAAATATATTTGTATCCCCCCATCACAAAATATTTTTTGTTGCCTAAGGGCAACGTTGTGCAACAATGGTACAGATTCTCAGAGAAAATTATGAATAAACAGATCATAATTAACTATTCAGAGAGCAATACAAAATCAGAAAATCTTCAACAATGTCAACAAACAATAAAAAAAAAAAACCGTGAAACGTGTATTTTTTTGGACATGGACATAGGTTTGTATTATGTAATGTGTTGTCTCATGCACTAAGACTAAGACTTCGCTCATGAAACTTTAAAAAACATTTCTTCTCTGCTGTGATGTGGTACGTTACACTTTTGCACATAACTTTGGGCATTCTAGTGAACCCAGAAAACCCCGCATCTTCCCTTCTTGTCACACATTATTGGCCAGTGTAAGATATTGTCCAGTCTGATATGTTGGTTAGGGATAGGTGCTGTGGGGCCCTGCTTCCCCTTCTTCTCCTAATACTGTTGGGAAATCCCACCACTGGGTCGCTCTCTCTTCCTGACATCTTATTTGTAATTGCACAAACTATGTGCAAATTGGGACTTAGACACAAAGATGCATGAGGTCACTTCTTATTATGCCATTGTTAGCACAATTCTATCTGTATACATGCCAACATTTCACTGGCTGACAAAGAAATGTGTAACCATTCAGGGGGTACTGTAGAGGCAAAGGTGTGTTTTCCATCAAGGGATTTAGGAATAACTACAAAAACAAAAACAAAAACACAATATTAAAACAATTATTGCCACAGCTTGATATTGCTCCAATATTCCTCAACTACTTTTTTGTATGTTGTCTGCTGTATGAAATTAAAACCCCATATTTTCATTTTTGCTCAAACCTTTTTCTACACTCCACTCCTCCTCATTGTCAGTGCTGTCTTCACTTTCAGATGGCATTTGCCTAACATGGCGATCCTGTTCCTGTCTTCCATAAAAACACCCTTATGTCCATTTTTTTTATCAAAAAGTATGAAAAAAGTTAATTTAAATGAGAAAAAAACCACATTTGAATTCGGAGCTTATACTGTACACAAATACATGTGATAATACATTATAACATTCTAAAACATAGTCAAAAACATCCTTGAAAAGTACCCCTTAATGCACAACGTTGCCCTGAGGCAACAAAAAGAGAAAAACAAATTTCTAAACATGCAAAATAAAATAAACTTCATAAAACCCGACAGACGACTTCTTTACACCTTCATACACGTGCACATATTTTTTATTTACAGTCCAAGTTATTTTAAATAAGATTAATAAAGCAAAAAAATCTCATGTTTTGCTCCTGTTACCATGTGTCAGAAAAGGCAGTCCCACCTTAAAATGATGCTTGATGGTGAATCTCAAACTTTATAAGATTGTTTTTTTTTTATATTTTTTTGACCATTCTGGTTGGTTGCAATCATATTCCATAATTGACATGATTACATAATTTAATAATTTTAAATTACCATATATACAGTTACTTAAACCTGGAGAAATCCTTATAGGCAATAATCGAAGGCAAGAATTAAACCCAGAATCCCAGGACCTACGTATGTTGCTGTGTTGCACTTTAATTGTATTTTTATTTATTTATATTATTTTTAATTGTATAGCTGTGGTGTTAGATAAATTGTCAATTATATCTTCAATTGTCAATTACATATGTATTTACTATAAAATGAAAATTATATGGACCAGTATTGTTACACTTTTAATTTTATCTGCTTAAAATAAGTGTGACTGCAAAATGTAATATCAGTCTGTATCTGATATGACTGTTTGTGTGACTTGCTTATAAATATTAACTGTGTGTTGTTTTGTGTTTTCAGTGAGTTCATGTTCAGACGTGCCAGGTTCCGTGTTCAGTAGCTGTGGGCCCTCGTGTCCACGCACATGTGACGAGCTTGCTGTAAGTACTCTGCAAATATCTGTCTAGATTTACTAAGGTCTTTGCACCAGTTTCAAAAGCCATTAGGCCACACTCTGTGTAAACGGCTTTGTGTGTAGAACTGGCAACCAAGTCTAATTTTTAGGTTTATGTTTCATGTTTTATGTTTTGGCAACCTTCAAAGTGCACCTCAGCTTCATACTTATGCATTTGAAAAATATATGTTCAAAAGTGGGTCTGTAAAAAACGAGTAAAGCTGTAAGAGCTTGGCCACTTATTAAAGCCTGTTCTGAGCTGATTTTGTAATACAAATCTGGCAACCCTGTCTGCCCCAATATTCAGCTGTGCTCAAAATGCTGTCTCCCCAATAAACTAATGTAAAAATTATTAACAGACATATTCCTTAACATAAACTTAGACTCCCCTGACATGAATGTGACTTCATGTAAACATAGTCCTAAGAATGTTGTTAAATAAATAAAATTTTTGTGTTTACTGTAATGATGAAATTATCTGACTAGAAGAGGAAAACTCAGTTTTACATACAATGTTGCCCCCCTTTGTGCACTGTATGTTTTTACAGCCTGGAAAGCAGCTCCCACATTTACTCTTATTTTATTCATTCACTCATTCATTGTCTGTTTTACCACCGCTTAATCTTGTTGCGGTCGCGGTGGGTCCGATTCACTGGGTGAAAGGCAGAGACCCCGGACAGGTCCAGCCCATCACAGGGCAAACACACACACATACTCTCATACCTAGAGGGACTTTAGTATGTCTGTAGGAGCAAACCTGAGCCCTGGAGGAAACCCACACAGACATGGGGAGAACATGCAAACCTCACAAAGAAAGTACTTGGACCGCTTGCTGTGAGGTGACAATGCTACCCACTGAGCCACAGCACCCTACTCTTGTTTTACTTTACTACAAAAATTTATTAAAAGAATTTAAGGAACAGTTAGGAAATAGGAATAAGTCAGATACTACTAAAGATACCGATGCCAAATCTAATGATGATAATGATGATGTAAATTACTTTGATGATGATGATGATGATAATTATAATAACAATAATTATCACACAGCACTGTGAGTGGCGATGTGAGCCTGGATGTTACTGTACGGATGAAAAAGTATTGAGTGTTAATGGCACAGCATGTGTAGAAAGAGATCAGTGTCCTTGCCTGGACCTGACCACCGGACAGCGCATCGAACCTGGAGAAACAATCCTCACTCCTGATGGCTGCAACAACTGGTAAGGTAGACATAGGGAGATCATATATGGAACTAAAAGATCATTAATGCCCCTGTATCCTTTGTGACATCGTTTGTGACCTATTTAATAGACATGTTTGTTTTTTACAGTACCTGTCATGCAGGACAGCTTACTTGTAGCAGCCACCCATGTCCAGGTTTGCCAACAAGTTTCCTGTTTGAGAATGCACTTCCATTCTTACACACATGCTTTTGTATTTCTTAAGTAAAAACTCTTTATACAGTGAACTCTTGTCATATATAATAATTATATAATTAATTAATATAATAATACAGAATAATAATTCTACTTCTATTCTTTCTCTCTGTCAGTGGATGGTGGCTGGTGTGAATGGTCTACCTGGACACCATGCTCAAAGACATGTGGGGCTGAATGGGTCTCTCGCTATAGGAGCTGTGCTTGTCCGGTTCCTGTGTCCCGAGGGGCAGCGTGTCTAGGCCAGCAGGAGGTGCACAATGGCCTTGGGGTGGAAATAGAAAGACAACCTTGTTCTTCGATCACCTTCTGCCCAGGTTGCACACATTGTACAACTGTCTATCATGCAGGAAATACTGACATCAAATGTTTAATACAACAGTTTTCTAAGGAAGTGAAAGGAACGTATTCTGTCACAAAAAGCCAAAAACGGAAATTTGCGTTTGTTTGCAAGTTTGGGGTCTATGCTTCCTAATAAGAACACTTCACCAAGTTAATCTTGCTAAACTGCAACCACAGTGATTGCTTGAAACCTTGGAAAGGACAGTAAAAAATAAGTGAATTGAAAGAAAAAAAATTACACAGATTTTTGCCCAGTTAGCCATCCTGTGAGTTTACTTGGTGTTGTTTGAAATCTCTTTTAGCTGGAATCAGTCTACTATTGTGCTTCCTTTAGTTCAGCTTTGACTTGGGATTCTAACTACAGTATGGGTCAAATGTGTTAGACAACTAGTGACAATGATTCTCGCAAATTTGATACAATGTTTTTATCACAAATCAAAGAGCATCTAGTAATGTTACTGAATACCTGGCTAGCTTTGTCTTCAAGCACTCACAGAAATTTTCAGTGTTACGGTAAAGGCATTAATTCATTTATTTTGTCTCATTGTTTTTACAAACAAGACTTAAGGTGTGCAACAGTACGGTGTTGTCATCACATTTTTCATTTTTAAAATTCTCCACACATTCTCTATTGGGACAGCTTTTTTGTCTGATTATTGGTTGAAGAAGATACTCACTGTGGGTTTGTCTTACTCTCTTCTCTATTTGTAGTTCATGGATCTTGGAGTTTGTGGAGTGCATGGTCAGAGTGTGACGCCTGTGCAGGTGTGTCTGTAAGAAGGCGGGAGTGTAACAGCCCTCCTGCTCGATTTGGAGGACTAGCATGCCATGGCGAGTCTCTGCAGAGTCGTGGTTGCCACGACAACCAAACCGTTTGCTCAGGTCAGTCTTCCTTCAGCATTCAGGGTTGTAAGCTTGTGTTGTACATACAGTATGATATAAAATAGCTCAGTATAGTTTTCTTATGCAGTATTTTACATAGTTTACATAGCTGAAGTATATCTAAATGCTCCACTCATTTTCCTCTTTTAACTATATTTAACGGACATATTTTTCATTCAAATGCCAAAAAACAGATGCCTTTGCCAAACAGTGTTCATCACCTGACATATATAATGGTCACTGTGAATTAACTCCAACACCTGATTAACATGAGTATCATATTCATCCTCAGCAAACTATTCAGTGACCCCTAGTGTCCTGTCTAATGGTCAATACTTCCATCAGGATAAAAATGTTCAATCATATGCAGTCATCAAGTGGAAATTAAATTAAATTAAACAGTTATGGTGGATTTTGAACAGACGTGCTACACAGTGCTCTTTGCACCATGATTAAAATATTAAATGAGGGAATATTTTTGGCAAAATGATGTTACATTGTTTCAGTACATGTATTTAACACCATAATATAGAGAATATTTTAGAGTGAGGGTCATGTTTACAACATGTGTGTGTTTATCAGATGCTGTTTATAACACATTTTCCATAGTTGGGTTTCATAATCGATATTTTCATGTTTACAATAGTCAGAACAACTAGATATTAACTCAATATTATTTCTTCACTCATAATAGTTGTAGGTAGTTGTTTGAGAAAGCTTATTTAACATTGTATTAGTTTTTGGCTTGCAGTGAAAAGTCTGTAATTCAACTATAAATGTATAAATGCTAACAATATTTCAGCTTTATTTCATCACTTTTTCACTGTTTTGTCACTCTTGTTTTCAGAATGTGGGGGAGGTCAGGAGGAGTGGCCTTGCGGAAAACCATGCCCTCGTTCATGTGAAGATCTTCATGGTGACACCGAGTGTGTAGATGTGTCTGGGTGCAGTCTGACCTGTGGGTGCCCGGGTGACATGGTTCTCCAGGATGGAGTGTGTGTGGAAAGAGAGGAGTGTCGCTGCAAATTCCAAAACAGCACCAATGGTATTAAACACACAAAATTGTATAGACAGTTAATCTATAACTATTAATGTATGAAATAATGTTTCTTTTTAATAAGTGAGGTATTAAATATATAAATTAAAAATAGCTCACATTTTATGTCTGGTTTTAATAAAAAACAACTTTTATTTTTATCTGGGGGTTTTGTAATCTTGTAATCGTAAAACTAATAAAGTCTTATAGTAACTGGATTTCTGTTTTTTTCCCTCATATTTTAGTGGATCTAAATATCAGCAACTCATCATGGGAGTGGCCGGGCAGGATGGATTGGCAGTACATACAGTCAGGAGAAAACATCCTCACTGACTGCAGCAACTGGTAACCTCAGCTAAAACAATTAATATTTAAACCTTAAAAATACATCATAAAAATATTTATTTCTTGACATGTATTTAGCTTACTGTCTCTGGAACTTATGTTATTATTTTCTCAGCACCTGTCAGGCAGGTGTCTTGCAGTGCGACTCACTTCCAGGTTGTGTTATCGATGGAGGCTGGAGCCAGTGGGGTCCCTGGTCAGAGTGTTCAACCTTATGTGGTGGTGGAATCCAGCTGCGGCTTCGGCAGTGTAACAACCCTGTGCCTCAGGGAGAAGGACGAGAGTGCAGTGGAGCTGGTGACCAGCAGAGGGAGTGCAACAACCATGCATGCACAGGTACAGAATCTGGAACATAATTGCTGGTGACTCTTTTGTAGTAAGTTAGTGTACAAATTATATTTTGTCTAATTCAGGTATATACCAGATGTGGTAAACACTATACTATGATATTAGATTTTAAAATTAGATTTTATTTTAAGAGTTATTTATATATAGATTTATATATAGATTTATATAAATATTTGTAATTACAGATTTTATTGGTTGGTTTTATTTTTATATTATATTTTATGTTATTTACATTGACTGCATTCAGCAGATGCTTTTATCCAAAGCAACTTACTATAGTAAATGCACAAATGCATTTAACTGTACACACCTTTTTACTAAACACTTAGGCTGATTTGTACTTATTTACTAACACTTTATTCCAATCTTTTCCATTAAAAAAAAACAAAACAAAAAAAACAGGCACTTTGGTTCTAACAGGTTTTAGCAGAGTTGTGTTCTTCGACTGTTGTCTATCTAAACTTAAGGAATGAAATGTTCACTATGGAAGCACTTCTGTAAGTCGCTCTGGATAAGAGCGTCTGCTAAATGCTGAAAATGTAAATGTAAATGTAAAATGTAAACTGAGGATTAAAGGACCCAACAGTGGCAACTTGGGTAGTGGTGGGGCTTAAACCAGCAGCCTTCTGATTAACAGACACGCACTATAACCGCAACCTCTGCCCATTTATATTTGTTATATTATTTTATACAGTGGATTCAAAACATGTTCAGACCTCTTGATTCCTTGCTCACTTTATTGTGTTGGGGATTTAATATAATGTGGATTTACATAGTTATTCATAATAACATAGTAAAAAGATGTTTTTAAAGTTTTTAGAAAATCAGTTAAAAACTAAAACTGAGATTATTTTATGGTAGCATATTAAATTTAGACATTATATGCATGTAAATTCATTCATGATTTATTTACTCATACATAATTTAAGTTTATTTTCTTTTTTTTTTTTGCTTGAAAAGAAGTCTGAATGCTTGTTTACTGTTTACGTCAGATACTGGCCCATGGTACAGCTGGTCAGCGTGGTCTGTGTGTTCGGTTACCTGCGGCGGAGGACAACAGAGGCGCACTCGATCCTGCCGTATTCCCCCCTGCAGTGGTATGACACGACAGAGCAAGACCTGCAACACACAAGTATGCTTAGGTAAGTAACAAACACTTTATATCCAACAATTAAATAAAAAAAATAATAGAAAAAAGAAAAAAAAGCTTATAGTTTAGAGCACTGACTAATCTGATTTACACAGAATAATAATAGGATTAGCATTATTAAAAAAATTTATAATAATGGATGTTTTCTGGCTGTAGTAAAGGAATTTTAAGTAAAATTACACTATTGATCAAATGTAGTCAATTAGCCAGTTGATGTTTTATTTATCACAGCCAGTGTGAACTTCAAAGCAATGAAAACAATTAAAATATTTACTCTAATGAGTAAACTTTGACCTATTTGCACTTTGGAGGCATTTATACCTGGTAAAATTCAAAGGATGCCTTTTTTGACAATTTCTGCTGCCAGCTGAGCATAATAGGTGGAACCAAAATGTATGGGTAACCACTTCAATGGAAATGATTTGGTTCATTGATTGCTTTCCACGGTCATAAAGCACGAAACAATCATGATGTCATTTTACTGGACATTTTATTAGACATTTTAATAGACTGTGAATCTAATATTTACCTCATGTCTCTCAAAGTACTAGAATGCAGTCGCACCAACATTTCACCACAGACCATCAAGCAAAAAATTCTATTAAAAAAAATTACATGTCCACCAAATATGTTTTTTTTATCAGATAAAATTCAGGTTAGAGTGGTATTTATACTAACTGGGCATTTGTCTATGTGTGTTTGTGTGTTTGTATCAGAGGTGGGCTGCCCTCCAGGCCGTCTGTATCGAGAGTGTGAGCGAGGTGAGGGCTGTCCGTTCAGCTGTGCTCAGGTTAGTGGTCTTGAAGGCTGTTACTCAGAAGGCTGTGAGGAAGGTTGCCACTGCCCACCCAACACCTTCCAGCACCAAGGAGCCTGCCTACAGGTATTAATAATGTAACATTTAATTTAGTTTATTAATCTAATGTCTGTAGACAAGTGAGAGCATATGCATCAAGCAACCAAAATATTAGGACCACAAACAGCCAGGAATGTTCACAGGCAGCTGGGTTATTTTTGCCCTGTTGCTAGTTATGAATTACTTGTATAATTTAACTGTAATTGGTATGTCACGTGTAGGAGTGTCCATGTCTAGTGGGCCAGGAGCTATTGACTTCACTTCAGAGAGTGTCTCTGACCCCAGAGTTAACACCAGACCTACAGAATATTACCATGGGAACTGAACTGATGTCTGGAGAGGAGCTGATGCATGAGTGTAGCTCCTGGTAAGAAAAGTTAAAATTCTTTTTATTACAGAAAGTTTTTTGTGTATTTTAGTAATGTGGAATCAATTGCCTTGGTCAAGCACAAGATTCTCAGTGTTTTTGCTTTAGTGGACTGATATACAAAATATAAAAATATACAAAAGTAACAAAGTACAAAATTTTATGTTGTTTAATTCTGTAGTTATTTAATACACTTGATAAAATTGTCTGGCATGTATTTGAAATACAGCAAGCCTAATAACATTGCAATGGCTCAGTTTGCCCAGCCAATACTGTCATTTTAAAACTGAGCCTGATTAGTAATTTAACTTTGATCTTGTTGGATATCCCTCACAGCTTGTGTGAACATGGTGTCTGGAACTGCTCTCTGGTGCCCTGTCCTCGTGATGGAGGTCTAAGTCAGTGGGGACCCTGGGGGCCTTGCTCACTCAGCTGTGGAGGTCTGGGGCAGAAAGTGCGCAATAGGAGTTGTACTGAGCCAAGCCCTGCACATGGGGGTCAAGATTGCGTTGGAGACCTGCAGGAAATGGCCTACTGCCAGACACCAGACTGCCCAGGTGAGGCAAATGACAAGTTTACTCTACATTTTGTTATCTCTGTTTATTTTTTTTAAATGGTGATCCGACATAACATTATATCTGTCTAGCCCAGGAGCATGGCCTTTACAGTAACTTTAGTACCATGTTTTCTTTTTAATGCTTGCATCATGCATATTGTCAGTTGATACTTAGTTGATAATTATAGTTGATTTGTTTATATTTCTCTGTACCTGCAGTGAATGTACTTCCTACAGAAGAGCCTCCTACACTAGGTACTCCTGCAACCACAATGTTTATCATTTGAACTGGATCTGTATCTACAATCTGTATACTTTAAACATTTTTATTGTCTTTCTCAACTAAGAAAACCATTTTAACCATGTTGCTTTGTTATTGTGTCATTGTTTTTGACTTCCCTCTGTTTTTAGATGACGATTCGGGGTTCTCCCAGTGGACATCATGGAGCTCATGCTCTAAAACATGTAGTGATGCTGGTCCTCCTGCACTAAAGTTTCGACACAGAAAGTGCATCAGTGCAGCCTGCTCAGGACAGAGCGAACAGCAGAGAATCTGCAACCTTCCCCAGTGTCCTGGTATAGCTGCAGCTACTTTTCAAAATAGTGTATTACCATATCTACTCAAATTGAGCTTGAGCTTAGTATATCTGACCGTCAATTTTGTTATATGTTAATTTTTATGTCACTGGCACACAGACACAATGTTCTGAATTGCATTTAAACTTACCTGGCTGTGTTGTTGTATGGAAGATGGTGGGGTGTGTGTGGATGAGGCATGTGCCCATAGGAACTGCTCGTGGACAAACTGGGGTGAATGGAGTGTGTGTTCACGCTCCTGTGGTGTCGGTCAGCAGCAACGTGTCCGCAGCTTCATTGCCCCTGGTATTAATGGAACCTGGTGCCCAGACGTCATTGATGGAAACGTGGAGAATCGCTTCTGCAACATCCGTGCCTGCCGCGGTTAGAGACCTACCACGTGTCTTATGCTTATCATTTGTAATGACTATATTACATCTTACTTACATTTACACATGGTTCCTTTTTCAGTTTTTCACCTTATTTAGCAGCGATGATTGTAACTTACTTTAATTTAATATTACTGTATAAGAATTTTAGCTCACTCATCTTTGCAAAACTGCTTCAAATTGGTCAAGAACTGCTCATTTTAATTCTCACCACAACACCTTTTGTATTTTGCATTATTGTTTTGCTGCCTACTACTTAAGATAAGATAGCACAAGACAAAATACAAATATAAGCCAGACATTAATTAAGAGTGTCAGTCTGACCGCTACAGCCCCGATTTGAGCACACAGTCTGCAGCACACAGTAAGTCCATACCGATCAAGCAATCCATCTCTGCTGCTTTTTCTCTCTGAAGGCTGCAGCAAGACATGTTATATTAAAGGATGATTGACTATGTAGTTCTTTAGTCCATTAAAATCATATTATATATGTTGTCTGTTTCTGCATCTACAATAAATGCATTTTTGTATCTGTACTGTTAACCGCTGTCCAAATGAGGAACAGCAAAAACTGAAAACCCTATTCAGATAACAGATATACCTCTTAAGCTTCAAACCAGATTCACCCTGGCCCTTACAAAATATTTTTATTCACTTTACATGTCTGTACAATTAAAAATTCAGTTTAATATGACAGCTGTTGATCTTTCCATGTTTGTGATTTCTCAGTGGATGGAAGCTGGTCTCGCTGGAGTCAATGGTCCCTCTGTGACAAGACTTGCGGTGGTGGGCGTTCCGTTCGCACGCGCTCCTGTTCTAGCCCTCCACCCAAAAATGGGGGACACAACTGTGTTGGAGAGAAAAACCAGGTCAAACCCTGCAACACCAAACCATGCGGTATGATTTACCAACCACCAGTCATTTAGATATAGTATTTAAGCTATTAATCAGTGAATGACAAGTAAATAGACTGTGGAACACTGGAACAGGCACCTTTAAGTCAGTTGCAGTGTTTCAAACAGAAATGTGGATGTTTTGGGTTTTTTGTATTTGCATATTGAAATATGTACAGTAATTAGTATGCATTGTTGTTTGAGAATGCTGTTGAGTTCATTTGTAAATTCCAGATGAGCGTGGATGCCCACCAGGTCATGCGTTTGTCCCATGCGCCAACAACTGCCCTCAGCGATGCTCAGACCTACAGCAGGAGATTCAGTGCCAGAACAATACAGAGTGCCAGCCAGGCTGTCGCTGCCCTCGAGGTAAGGACACAGATTCCTGTCACTTACATACTTGTTTATTTGCCAATAGATTCAGCATTTGTCTGTATGTCTATTTTAGGCGAGCTGCAGCAGGATGGCATGTGTGTGAAGGTTTGGCAGTGTGACTGTGTGGATGCTCTGGGGCAGAGCTGGGCTGCAGGCAGTACACACCAAGTGGGCTGCAATAACTGCAGCTGTGTAGACGGGGTGCTGTCCTGCACCAACCACAGTTGTGCCAGAGAGAGCAGCTGTTCCTGGAGCACTTGGTCCAGCTGGGCCTCCTGCAGTGTCACCTGTGGGTCAGGACAGAGAGCACGCTTCAGGTAAGGACTTACAGCTAAGTACATGTGTGAAAGAATTTAAATGATGTATTTGGTTTGGATTTTGTTTGATTGTGTTTAGACAGGAGGTCAAATTTATTTGTTAAAATGTTAACGTGATGCTACACCCCTTGATAGGCCTATGTCTTGTACATTAAAATGTTATGACAACAAAGCTATTTGAGCTTCATATTTCAGCTTTTGTTATATTTATACTTCTCTTTAACCCACAAAACCCATCCTACACTGACTCCTTTGAACCACTGTACCCTCAACTGTACAGAGCTAAACCAAACATACAACTTTTTGGAATAAGAATCAAACACCTGAATGTTAACTTGGGCATAAACACTCTCACCAAACCAAATGTTAATGCTCCCTTCCTTGGAATCTCATTAACCCCAACATTGTCCTGGACATAGCTAAGTTTATAAAAACCACTTATTCACCCAAACACTTACCTTATGAAATTCTTCCCCTTCCCACACAATAATGTTCACAGATCAGGTAGCAGCAGTAGTGGGAACCGACTGATATATGGACAAGAAAATTATACCAGCACACAGCAGAAGCCCATGGCCTAAGAACCTATAGACACTGCACACCTCACCAATACAGTGAAAGACATCTTCAGCCAAACCAAAGCAAAGATTTTTCTCAGAAGCAAACTCCTTACAAATATTGATCTGAAGACACATTTAAAGACCACCAGAACAGCATAATGTCTGCTTTTGTACCAATGGGTTAACATGACATTAAACATCCAGAGAAACAAACAAATATACTTACCTTACTTTTTTATTGAATAACTGTTGGTTTTTAACTAGTAACATTTTAGGTTCCCCTGTTTGTGGTTGCCAGCCATTGTGACTAAAAGTTGTTTGCCACTCTGACATTACAGATTAACTTTTGTAGTTAATAATTGTAAGCTTGTTATCAGGTGGATTTGGCTGTTTTAGCTACACTTGAAATTAATCAAGCATTCAAGTCAAGTCAAATTTATTTGAATAGCACTTTTTTACAATAGACATTGTCTCAAAGCATCTTTACAGCATCCAAGACCAACATGCTTTTTCTTTGTCTATGATCATCAACATATTTTAATTGCCCCTGTGAGGTGCCAGTTATTTAAAGCTGGATTTCTTATTCGCCTGGCTGCCTCTAAGCCCAGCCCATACCGCATGATTGACAGTGGACAATGTCACCCATGTTCCGGCAGCTTCCAATTTATGGCAGACGTAGCTTCTGGTGCTTCTTGAATTTTTTGTTTTAGCAAATGTATGTTTCATATACATTTGAATTGATGCACTCAATCTGGTCCCATATATACAGGCACAGGGAAGTCCCCAGCTGTAGTAATCTAACTCTTAATCACATGAATTAATTAAAGATACTTCAACACGTCTTTGTTTTTTTATTTTAAAAAAAATAAAAGAGCACTAACTATTTGGTTTGTTATTGAAGATGACTAGACCTCTATGTAGTTTCAATACATGCTTAAACTTACTTTGGTGACCTTGTAATTGGGTAAAAGAGGATGGACGAATGTGAAGGGGATAGTAAAGGGTCTAAATAAATATAAAGCTGAAGATTGACAGATGAATGGAAACAGAGAGAAGCAGGAGACAGTAAACAGAAACAGATTACTTTGCATGCTCTCTTCAGTAGAGCACTTACAACTGTTCTGTCTTTCTAGGTCACTGATTCCTGATACTCCAGATGCTGACTGTCAGTTTGAGGAAGTTCAACACAAACCATGTGACCTAGGGCACTGCCCGCCGCTGTGTCTCCATGGCAACAAGTCACTGTCTGTCGGCGACACATGGTTAGAAGGAGAATGTAAACAGTGGTGAGTGAGAGGCTGGGTCTTTATGGTTCTGTGTGAAACATCTGGCTAGGTGTGTGTGTGATATAGGGTGACAAATTTCGCCTTTATTTGACATCTGGGATACATTATTGAAAAATCTGTCAATGAAAGGTGTTGAGGTAAGACACAGCAGCACAGAAACAAGCTTAAGCTTGAAGGTTAATGTGTTTTGAATTGCAATTTGAGTTTATTGATGTACTGTTGTACTTTTTGTATCTATCCTCATGGGTGACAAAACATCACTTAGCACAGTTACAGCTCAATATCCAGTTTATACCATACAACAGAATAGAATAATATTTATTTTTACACTATTGTTCTTATTTGTGGGACACAACTTCACACTTAACTGGCATGTTATCTGATGATTTTTACACATGCAGACGTTTCCTTTTACACAAGTGGTGATTTACTACGTGCATCCCAAATCGCATCCTGTGTGTGTGTCATACTGTGTAACTGTACCACGTGATGTGCACTAATTAGACATATGTCACATATGTGACAAATTAGACATAGACATGATGTTTGGTACAGTAGTGCGCAATCTGAGACACAGCCGCTTTTAGTATCAACATAACTTTAAGCTTTACCGTGCATGTAGGTTTAGTTCCTGTCACCCCTTAAGACAAAATATTCTAAAAAAGCCGAAAGATTCTCGGGACCTTAAGCTTGTCAAATTTAAAGCGTGGCTTTGCAAGACTAATAATATGGTAATGGGCGGCATGGTAGCTAGGTGGGTAGTACTGTCGCCTCACAGCGTGAAGGTCCTGGGTTCAAATCCCAGGTGAAGCAGTGTTTCTGTGTGGAGTTTGCATGTTCTCCCCATGTCTGTGTGGGTTTCCTCCAGGAGAACCGGCTTCCTCCCACAGTCCAAAGACTTGGAGATACAAAATGGTGAATTGGAGATACAAAATTGTCCATGACTGTGTTGGACATTAAACTTAAACTGATTAACCTTGTATAAAAAGTAATTACCTGTCCTGTCATTAATGTAATTACAGTGTGTAAAATATGACGTTAAATTCCTAGTAAATAAAATGGTAATGTAAAACATCTAAAGGTTATGTACACTGTGACATGCTGTATAATTGTTGTTTTTTTATGTTGTATTTAGCACATGTATACCTGAAGGAGAGTATTGCCAAGACATTGACTGTCAAGGTAGGAACAGCCCATACTTTCCTGAAATGTATAACATTCAAAATAAATGTATAACAACACACACATTCTAGCTAAAATAATCTTTGGATCGAAATCTTTTTGTGTGTACAGTTTCAGCTGGATGCAGGCATTATGCATATTTAGCATGTAATTTAATTACATTTATGTTTTTAGTTAAATCTTGTTTTTTTTTTATGTATATATTTATTAAATTTCCATCCTAGTGTTTTAGTTTACTTTTTATTAAAATGTATTTTGTACATAAAATTTATATACAAAATTATTTTGTAATAGTATAAAATTAAACAAAATTAACATTTTAAACAAAACAACAATAATAACAATAATAATAATAAAAGGGACAACAATAATAGTACTAAAATAATGACATAATAGTGACTATTATTATTATGTAACAATAACTTTGTATTTTGTTAATTATAAATTATTGATTTTAGTACCTAAAAAGCTTGATGTTTTTACAGTGAATGGAGGTTGGACTCCATGGTCTGTGTGGTCTGACTGCTCTGTGATGTGTGGTCATGGAAGTCAGATCCGCACTCGGGCCTGCATTAACCCCCCACCCCGAAACAACGGCACACACTGCTCTGGACCAGAGAGAGAGACCAAAGAGTGTGATGCAGCTCCCTGTCTTGGTATGCATATGCTCTTTTCATGTTGAGTGCTCTTGCTTTTGTTTCATTGTTGGTACTACTTATTTACAGAAGAAACCAAATGTCAAAACTTATTTTCATTTAATATAAATGGTTATGTTATGATCATTTATAACTGAGACAAAATCCAGATATTTGATTAAAATATAGGTCAAAAGTTCAATTATACATTCTTCCTTTTTTTTTATTTAAATGCTAACACATCTGTGCTTTCACAGTATTTGATTTTGTCCATCTACTAACTCTACTATTGACTCCTACTTAACTTCTAACATCATGCTTGATGTTCTTCAACCATTATCATTTCTACTTTTGGCTTATACGTAATAAGACACATGGAGATTTTTGTAATTATGTTTGATATTTGACAGTATTTGAGAATTTATAAATGTAAGCATTGAAACAAGCAGTTTTCTATTGTGTATGTTATGAGAAACATGAGACTCATGATGCTGAACAACATCCTGGTCTTGTGTCCTACTGTCAGATGACCTGTGTCCATGGTCCAGCTGGTCTTCCTGTTCACGGAGCTGCGGTGCAGGTGTGGTGTCCAGACACAGGAGGTGTGTGTGTGAGGATGAAGGTGATGATGCCTGCCCTGTTTATGTACATACAGAGAGACACAAAGAAGAGACACGTCTGTGTTACAAGCGTCCCTGTCCAGGTGAGCTCATGATTCTAGTTATAGTGTTAGAGCACAGACAGAAAGAAATGAAATATAATAACATGGTAAACTGCTTTAAAACATTGCACAGCCTTGTTAACAATTAAACAAAAGAAGTTAAAAAGAACTCATTTTCTAAAAAGGATTGAAAATTAAGAAGAAAGTGCAGCTGGAAACCAGAAAACACTGAGTGTTCATGAGTCTTTATTTAACTGACAAAAGTACAATCACATTTATCTTTTTATTGTATTTTACTAAACGTCCCAACTTTTCTGGAAATGAGGAAGTTGTAATGGTTAATGGTGATGCAACCAGTTATTAAGTTACGAAGACAATTATTTTTTTCAGTAATGTAAGTGCTGGACGACCTTGTCCTGCACAGCAATACAATTGTTTTAATAAAAGTGTTTTTACTAGGGCTGTCAAACGATTAAAATTTTTTATCGCGATTAATCTCAGAATTTCATATAGTTAATCGCGATTAATCGCATTTAAAAAAATCTGTGTAAATGTTATAGAAAACAAGGATTTTTATGTGAAATGTTACAATTAAAATGGTGAACACATTTTATGCTAAATGTACTGATGTTAAAAACTGCTGGGACAAGAGAAAACTGTAAGGGAGTTTATTCACTCACATACTAGGCAGTAAATGTCAGATTGTAGTTTAGAATTTCTCCATCAGCAAACATTGTAGATCAGCGGTGCTTCAGGTGGGATAAGGCGTAGTTATTGTAACAGACTTGTCTGTGGTTGTATCGTGACAATGGTTTGATGGACGTTTCTACACGAAGTGAGTGTGTTTTGACCCTTTGGGGCTTCCATAGTGCATGGACTAACGTGCTTGACTCAGCTTTCCGGTATTTGGTACGTAACAGAATAAGTTAATAAAAGTGTTCTGCTCCCGACAACTTGTGAATATAGCGTGTATTTATTTCTTTATAAGTGCATCACTACAACGCTCGGTTACATTATGTTAACAAACCGCAAATGAAAAACGGTGGCAAGTCCGACATTAGAACGTTTTTGTTAACATAATGTAACCGAGCGTTGTAGTTTTACCAGTCAAGTCTCAACATTAACTAGAATTTGCGTTAACGGCACTATTATTTTTAATCGCGTTAAATTGAAATCGCGTTAATGCGTTATTATCGCGTTAACTTCGACAGCCCTAGTTTTTACTGATATTCTCTTAGTGTAATATTACTGTTTACTTATTGAGAATTATTGATCTAAATTCATTCAGAATATGCAATAACAGAGTCAGAAAAGGAGCAAATACATTTTCACAGCACTGTTAATATTACAGTCCTGCAATGTAATTAAGGCCACAGACTGAAATAAACTCTATTTGGGAATCGTCTTCATTGTATGGAGGAGTGTAAATAAAATGAAATGGAATTTAGTTTTACAAAAACAGGACTTTTAATACTTTTTTATGCAATTCTTACTCTCACACTGGTGTACTGACGAGTCAAAAGTAAACCAGTGTGAGCAAAAACATTATATATAATGTTATATTTAATGTTTTATAGTAACTTCATAATAATGTAATGGTGGATGCTCAATGGAGAGTTGGGAGTCCGTCCACGTAAAAGTTGTGACTTTGAAAGGCGTGACGTTAAATGGCGAGTTCCCAGAAATCGACAGAATGCTGACACTCTGCGTCAGCGAAAACCTGAGTGGACCGAGCAATGCGACATCACACCGTCAAGCCAATGCGCTGACAAGGAAGACAGGATAGGTCACAATATAGAGGACACCTGCCACCTGGAGCATGTTAGCATTCACGAGTCACAGGTGACAGTCATAGTGTGACTTTTTATTCTCACAATGACACTGTGCCCTCCTCTACCGGCCAAATTAGGCCACACAGTAGGGCACGACTCAACAGTGGTGGATTGCCAAATCTCTATTTAGCATCCACCCCATTACCACACCCTTCTTACTCATGAGCACTCCAGTGTTTCCAGATGTCCTTCTTCGCCTTCTTCAGATATCTTATTAAAAAAAATTAGAAACCTAAACAAGACATAGTATCACCAAACCTTAACCAGGCAAATGTGATGTCAAAAACAAAATAAAACTAAGCTTTATTTAAGTTTATTTATTTAAGTTTCATGTTACACATGTTTTCTTCTGAATTCTTTCAGTTCGAGTAAAGGCTTTAACAGGTTATTTTACATTTTATAAAGCACGACATCATTTTCTCTTACTATTGCTTTCTTAACGTGTCTTATTCCCTGTTTTCTCAGATTGCCCCATGTCCGAGTGGAGCGAGTGGACAGCGTGTTCCTGTACGTCTCAGGTGCAGCACCGCTATCGTGTGCCACTCTCTTTAGCCACTAGGGGGCAGCACTGCAAAGACCTTGAGCAGCAGAACAGACCATGTGAACCTAAGGACTGCCTGGGTGAGTCTACTGCTGAACATTTGTGGGTGACTGAAAAAGTTCAGGTCATTAGTACATTCTTGTAGTGTTGATGTATATGCTTACGAAGCTCTCTCTCTCTTTGTGTGTGTGTGTGTGTGTGTGTGTGTGTGTGTGTGTGTGTGTGTGTGTGTGTGTGGTTGGTTTCATTAGACTGTGTGGAGCCATTCCAGCCAGGCTGTGCTTCTCCTTGTGAAAAGCATTGTGCACTACAGGGCCAGCAAGATGCATGTGTGGGACGTTCAGGTTGTACAGAAGGCTGCTACTGCCCTCAGGTCAGCTCTACATTTTCACCTGAGCCGTTAATGAGCTATATTTTGAAAGTAGTCTATTTAAATTATGTTACTAAATTATATAGGGTCTCACCTGCGCTTAAAAAAATGTGTGCTTTTAATTTTAGTGGTAAAAATAACTCACATCAAGGCTGACTTAACATCAACACAGTGGCGTTCATCTGACTATTTTCGGATGTGCATTAGTGGTGTGTTTGTGGGCGTTTTCTTATTTTCTCTCATCACTGGGAAGCTCTCAAGTTAAACCACATGCAGAATAATAAATAGCAGATGAAACAGTATTGGCACTAATGGTGGTGTATTCATTTGTCATGTATTCAGTATAGAATAATGTGGACTGGGAGACATGTCTACTAGATATGAATTCTGAAAACTACATGTTGTTTTCATCAGTATAAGATAGTCAGTATATTTCATCAGTATAAGTACATACCTTATTGTGCAAAAAGTTCTTGATTGTCCAATGACAATTGATTTAATAACAAAACACTAATTTACAACCAAACATTGTGGACTTGTTCTGATGAGCCAAAACAGCTCTGACCCACCAAGACATGGACTCTGCTACTTCCTACAGTGCATCCTGGTGCCATCGCTTACATGAGTAAATAATGCACACATTTACAATCATCCATCCACATGATCCTGGAGAAAACAGGATTTGTCTTGCTCCAATGTTCAGTTTTGATGCCTGCATTCAGGCTGTGGCACTTTTTGAGTTACCATGGGCATTTTGACTGGCCTATGACTTCGCAACCCCATATACAGAAAGGTTTTATGCACTGTGTATTGTGATGTGTTCACCTTATGACCAGTATTAATATGGTCTGCAATTTGAGCCACAGTAGCCCTTCTGTGTCATATGGTCCATACCATATGCCATATCCTTCATGCCATCTGGCATCAGTGTGTTTTGACTGCCCAATGACCTTTTTGCAGTTTGTGGCTTGTACCTTCTTGTCTATTGTTTGTGGGTACTCATCATGGCTGGCTGTGAAAACCCTTTGCTGTTCAAAGTTTTGGCTCATCAAACATATTTACATTTACATTTTCAGCATTTAGCAGACGCTTCTATCCAAAGTGACTTACAGTCTAAGCAATTGAGGGTTAAGGGCCTTGCTCAAGGGCCCAACAGTTGCAACCTGACGGTGGTGGGGTTTGAACCAGCAACCTTCTGCTTACTAGTCTACCTTAACTGCTAGGCCACAACTGCCCTACAACATATCCTTCTCATTATTCTTAGACTTCTCATTTATCTTTTACCATATGTAAATGCATGTTAGAGGGGCTAAAGAGGTGACACAAGGTTTAATGATCCAGTAGTCCAGGACTGTAAAAAGTTTGGAAACCACTGTTATAGACTTATGGTTGCAAAGGACACACAGTGCGAGCAGGCACAACTGTATTTGAGTAAGGCATAGCATTATACTGGTCTAGCACTTGCAAGCAACTTACAAGTTTAAAAAAGCAGTTCTCTTTTGTTTGCCATTTGCCTTTAGTTGTAAGATCGTAAATAAATTCCTTTGATTTGAAAAGGTGAAGCATCCTCAACTGCTCTTGCGAGTCTTTATTCTAAGGATATGCATAGCAACAAGTTATAAAACATTCATTTCAGAAAGGACATCTGCTTGTATTGACTTGCAAAATGCCTATGTCATGCTAAGCATGCTATTCGTTCATTCATTCATTGTGTGTTTTACCACCGCTGGCTCAGCTGTATAGTATGCTATTATGCACCTAATATACAAGTCCAACAAACACTACGTCATTACCATATAAGTCATGTCATTGCAATGTTGTGAATGGTCCAACTCCTACATTAAATCTGGTGAGAAGGGTGTCTTGTGGGGGTCCTTTTTTTGCATTTTCCCCCCAACTTTCCTCCCAATCTAGCCATATCCAATTACCAGATTGCATTATGCATACTCTTTACTGATGCTGACTTCCACCCCTGCCCAAAGAGAGCTGTGACTAACACACACGTGTAGTAGCTGACTGCATCTTTTCACCTGCATGAGGCGAGTTCATATGTGGATCAAATTCACACACGGAGAGCCATAAACTGATATACAGTCAGCCAGCTTGCATCCAGAGGTTGTAATTGCATCAGTTATTAGGAATCCCCTCCGGCACCCTCCCTACGAATGAGCAAATTATTGTTTTTGGTGTTGTAGGCACCCAGCCAGCCGGTAGCAGAGCTGAGATTTGATCTCATGTTTGAAGATGTCAGCTCTGGTGTGCTAGCATGTTTTATTGTTGTGCCACCTGAGTGCTGTGGGGTTCCTTGTTGATTAATAAATTTTGTGCAGTAGGGTGACACAATGTACTGTAGTGTGATTAGCATACAAAAATGCAATGTCTCTCTGGGCGCTTGCAGGGTCTTCTGCAGCAGAATGGGACATGTGTGCCTCTTGAACAATGTGGGTGTGTTCACCTCCCCCAGAGTGACTCAGACTCACCTGTCCCTGTCACTGTTCCAGAAGGGGAACTGCTCACTATAGGCTGCAACACATGGTAAGAACAGCAATGCTTGATTTTTGAGATTCATACATTTAAAATGTATTTTTCTCAAATATTCTCTTTTATCTTTCAGTTTGTGCCATAATGGTTCTTTGAGGTGTGATTCTCAAGAATGTAAAGGTAACAGTATCTAGACGCCTGGAACTTTATCAACAAATCTAAAAAAAAACTATGCTGATTGCTTACTTTCATTGTTTCCTGTTTTCTATTCTTCTCTCTGTTATACAGCATCACTCAGTGAGTGGTCAGAGTGGACCTCCTGCTCTCCATGCATCCCTGCCTCCTCTCTTCAGTATTTTGACTCTCATCTGGGTGAGGGTATAGATGTTGACGGAGGTGCAGAAGTACACCCAGGCGCCTCAGGTCTGGTGTCAGTACAAAGGCGCTACCGAACGTGTCTGGACTTGGTCTCTGGTTTTCCTATCAACGAAAAAAATGGAGAGTGCTCCGGACCCCTATTGGAGGAAAGGATTTGCCCCCAGCCTGACCTTTGCAAAGGTGGTTATTCTGATGTCTCAATTACGCTGAGTCATGACCTTGAGGTCTATGGACAAAAGTTCTGGCCTTGCAACAGTGCATCGTTGAAGCAGATGCGGTGCATTCTGCATCAAAACTACATGTGTAAACACCCATCTTTGTTATTACACAGTGGGTTTAAAAAGAATTCAGATCCTTTGACATTTGATGCACTTGATTGTGTTGTGTTTAATTTTAAATGGATGTAATTCCATTTTCACTCAGCTCTCTACACTTAATCACCCATAAAGAGGAATACAAAAAGTTTTTAAAATATATTATGTATTTAAAATGGAAAATTGTATTTGGACCCTTTTTGTACTGTGTCCATCTATACTGTGTTTAGGTGCATCCTGTTTGCTTTAATTGTCCTTGAGACGTGTCTAGAATGCAATTGGGGTCCACCTGTTGTTATCTGAATTGATTAGACATAGATTGGAAATGCACAGGTCTGGGTCTATAAGGGCTCACAATTTACACTGCATTGACAGGACAAAAAAAACAAACCATAAAGTCCAAGAAGCTGCCTGTTGTCGATGCATAGATCAAGTTGGGATATAAAATAATGTCTAAGGCTTTAGGTTTTCCTAGGAGCACAGTGGACTTAATAAATTTAAAATTGAAGAAGCTTGGAACAAACCTAGAACTTATTAAAGTTGGCTGTCCTGCCAAATTGGGCATCCAGGCAAGAAAGTCTTGGTCAGAGAGGTAAGAAGAAACCCAATGGTCACTCTAAAAGAGCTTTAAAGGACCTGTGCACAGATATGAGAACCTATTGAACAGAACAATGTCCTCCACAATCCATGAATTGCTAAGTTAAGTTAAATGCACAAAACAGCCTGCAAGAAGTTTGTTAAGCAGCATGTAAAGGACTCTGAAAACATAATTAAAAGGATAAAAAATTATCTCTTTGGGCACAGCAATAAGCATTTTGAGTACATTTGTGAATATAAGATTTCAGTTTTAGACACACATAAATTATTTAGTTCTAACTATAGCTTTATAAATGTTGCTGGCATAACGACAAATTCATAATCCTAGACTTCTGTGTTCAAGGGGTTGGAAAATGTAAAGATTATTTTGTTGTTATTTGCAGACCCATGCCAGTGGAGTGCGTGGGGGCCATGGAGTGTGTGTCAGGAGCCCTGTAGTGGGGGATTCCGCCAACGGGAGCGCCAAGCCCTGGCGACAGTCCTCGCACCCCACTGCATGAAACGCCAGAGCCAATCACAGAGCTGCAACACGGGACTCTGTCCAAGTATGTACACACACACTCATATACACACATAGTAAATAGCCACATATATCAACTTACACATGCCGAAGGATAAAAATGCACACTGATAGAACATTGCAAAAACAAACACAGATTAACTGGCAGGTTATACTTTATGGTTTTTATTTTAGGGTTCATCTTTTTTGCTTTTTGTGTTGACTTACAGGTGAGCGCTGCGAGGACAGGGGACGGATCTATGACGCCTCCTGTGCTAATCGGTGTCCTCGTAGCTGTGCTGATCTATGGGAGCATGTGCAGTGTTTACAAGGAGTCTGCCATCCAGGTACATTTGAGAAAATTATCCTTTCTAGGGACATTAAACTTTAATGTTTTTGATTGGCGCAAGGAAGCATGAGGCTTACAACAACTGCAATGTTCTAACAGTAATGTCTGCTTTCTGAGTGCCAGTTAAGATGCAATAATAATTATAAAGACTGTCCCCTAGACACTAGTCTTCACCGTCCCAGATTGGTGGTTGCCATGGGATGAGGGAGTCCTAGAAGGAAATTAGCAGTAACTAAATAAGGAGTAAATGGAATAAAATTTGCATAATATGTCTCAAAAGTATCTACGTTCTGTGAAGTAGGTTTTAAAGACTTTAAGCTTACTAGACACCTGGTTCTTATCACTGCTGCTTTATAACAATTCAAATTTGTATGTGTCTTTCTAAAACTGCACTATTTATTAAAACCTTTTTAAGAGAGCGTCTCTTTGTGTGTGCAGGTTGCCGGTGTCCTGATGGCTGGTTGTTGCAGGACAAGGCGTGTGTAAGAGTGCCAGCTTGCCGCTGTGGGCTTTCTACAGAGAACGGCATGCTAGAGCTTATGCCTGGACAGAATATCACAGTTGACTGCAACACCTGGTAAGAACACACGTAAACACACGTGAAAAAAGGGGATTTAGTAAGGGTAGGTTTTTAAACCAAACCATATATAAACTTTCAGTTATAATATCTCTGCATTTTTATAATCTGTCTGAATTTGTATGTATTTAGTTTCTCTACGCAATCTGGCAACCCCTGTTTCTAGCATGACATCCTTGCTCAGAGCCATGACATATAGGGAGAATCATTCTACACATTCTTTATTCCTCCACCACTTGTTCCGGTGTCTTGATTGGACCATAGGGAGTTGCTGCAACTGCAGCTGAGAAGGATGGGGTGGGTTTGATGGGGTGATTCCTCTTCCAAACTCGAGCACCCAGTCCTTGCATTTTTAACACCCGTTATTTAAATCTTGAACTCTGCCAAACGTTTTGTGTTACCCTGAGCCAACTAAAACTTTTAATTGTTAATCTACAGAAAAACCTTAAACATCTAAGGGGAAAATATGTGTACTGCAAGGTTTGGGTCCACTTTAAATTGATTACTTACCTAAAGGCTTTTATTGAGCAAAGAGGAGAAAGGTGCGCCATTGTGACAGGAGGAAATACAGCTCAAGCTCAATGCAAGCCAAGGACTGGATAAAGCACTTATAGAGCACACACCCAGACAAACTAAATATACAGACACAGACAGTAAGTTACAAAAACTAATATTAGCCATGAAGACTTACACAAAACATTTGCATAAGAAACTATATATAAATGAGTAGAATGAATGGGGTGTGGCATTATCACCATAAGCTACAGTACAGTAAAAAAAATACAGTTTCTTTAACAGTTTAAAATGATTTTCAATTTGCCACTTATGGAACAGTCAAGAACCTTCTAGGATGTGGTGGAAGGAGGAAAATTGATAAGAAAACTCATCAAAAGTGGTATAAAGTGTTGTCAGGAAACCACAAACATCCAAAGAATTTAAGGCTGAGCTGGAGATATCTGGAGTGATGGTTTCATTCTGTACAGTACACCACACCCTGGATGAAAAAGGGCTTTAAGGACAAAGGCCAAAGAGTACCCAACTGCTTAAAGAAAGTCATACAAAGACCAACTAATTTTTGCCAAAACGTACATAAACAAACTACAATCCTTCTGGGAAAATGTTCTATGGACAGATGAAACCAATATAGAGCTCTGGAAATGCATAGCTGTGTGATGTTTATGAATGTCTATAAAGAAAAGTGCACCTTACCTGCAGTAAAATGTGGCTGAGGATCCATAATGTTTTGGGGCTGCTTTGCTGCCTTTTGGACTAAATGCCTTGAACGATGAAATCAGATGATTGTCAGAGTATTTTAGTGCAGTCCACTCTCATGTAGAAGAAAACTAGGTTTAGGAAGAGGAAAAAATGGCTCCTACTGCAGGGTAATGGAACACAGAACACACCCAAAAGAACACAAGAATGGTTAATAATGTAAAATGAACTATTTTTAACTGGCCAGCAATGAGTCCTGATCTCAATCCAATTGAAAATCTTTGTAAAGAGCTGCAGTCTGCTACTGGTAACTTCCAGTGGAAGAAACTACCAGCAAGACAATAAGTTACAAGAAGCTCACAGATGGCTACAAAAATGTTTGAAGGCTGTCATTGTTGCCAAAGGTTGTTCTGTCAAGTATTAGGGACGGTAGCCTTTAATTCTGTCCATGTCAAATATGATGTGTCTTTTTCATTCACCATGACCAATGAGTGGATGCATGTCTCTTAGTTGCATGCTGCTGTGAACACATGGTGCTTTCTGAGCTTTAAAGAAATTAAATTATTCCCTGCAGCAAGTGTGTGAATGGGTCACTGGTATGCACAGACCGGCCCTGCCCTGTTTACGACCCTTGGGGCTCCTGGAGCGAATGTTCAGTGTCATGTGGGACTGGACAGAAAACACGCACACGTGCCTGCACACCTTTACCCAGTGGACCATCATGTGCAGAAACCATCCAGCACCAGGAGTGCACTCTGCCCACTTGCCCAGGTATGCACTACCTTCATCTCAAGGTGTTTTCAGTATAGCTACACTTTGAGATGTTATTAAACAGCTGTATATGAGGCAGGTCGCAGGGCTGCTCTGACTCACTGATGTTATGTGTACTTAGCGAGCTGTGTCCTAAGTGAGTGGTCTTCCTGGAGTGAGTGTAGTGCTTCCTGTGGTGGAGGAATGTCAATGCGTAGGAAGAACATTCTACAGGAGCCAGAGCCTGGAGGACTGGCCTGCCCATCTCCTATCGAGCAGCACATTACCTGCAACACTAACAGCTGTCTGTCAGGTGAGGAAAACACACATACATTATTAAGCTTAATCACATGCAGTAATACAAACAATAATTAATTGTATCATTGTTATTTTAATTTTATGTTTAACCGTTGTATTATTTTGGTCATGGTGGGTCTGGTTTTCCCAGAATCACTGGGCGCAATATAGCAACACAAACCGGACAGGATGCTGATCCATCGTTGGACCTCGGCCACCCCCAGACGTAGCCAACCATGTCTGTTTTTTGATGGCCGACTGACTGATAGCACCACTGAGGATTCTTATCCTGGATCCCAGCTGTAGTGGCTTAGCGCAGTAAATCACTGCACCACCATTGTTCTTCATACTTACCTGGCAAGGGCGAGACCATGGTTCACCCAGGGCGAGGCTCAGCCATTGCACTTCGGTTGTGTTCCCAAATGTGGGAATCTCAACTGCATAATTTCTGATAGTGGGGGACTGCCTTGGTGCTCTCCCCTGATTTGGGACAGAGGTAGCCTAGTGGGTAGAGCTTTGGACTATCAATTGAAAGGTATAGAGTTCGAATCGCACCTCTGCCCTTGAGCAAGGCCCTTAATCTTGTCTGCTCCAGGGGCGGCGTAATATGGCAGACCCTGCGCTCTGACCCCAGCTTCCAAACAAGCTGGGATATGCGAAGAAATAATTTTGTTGTACTGTACAACTGTATATGTATACAGTGTATCACAAAAGTGAGTACACCCCTCACATTTCTGCAGATATTTAAGTATATCTTTTCATGGGACAACACTGACAAAATGACACTTTGACACAATGAAAAGTAGTCTGTGTGCAGCTTATATAACAGTGTAAATTTATTCTTCCCTCAAAATAACTCAATATACAGCCATTAATGTCTAAACCACCGGCAACAAAAGTGAGTACACCCCTAAGAGACTACACCCCTAAATGTCCAAATTGAGCACTGCTTGTCATTTTCCCTCCAAAATGTCATGTGATTTGTTAGTGTTACTAGGTCTCAGGTGTGCATAGGGAGCAGGTGTGTTCAATTTAGTAGTACAGCTCTCACACTCTCTCATACTGGTCACTGAAAGTTCCAACATGGCACCTCATGGCAAAGAACTCTCTGAGGATCTTAAAAGACGAATTGTTGCGCTACATGAAGATGGCCAAGGCTACAAGAAGATGCCAACACCCTGAAACTGAGCTGCAGCACAGTGGCCAAGATCATCCAGCATTTTAAAAGAGCAGGGTCCACTCAGAACAGACCTCGCGTTTGTCGTCCAAAGAAGCTGAGTGCACGTGCTCAGCGTCACATCCAACTGCTGTCTTTGAAAGATAGGCGCAGGAGTGCTGTCAGCATTGCTGCAGAGATTGAAAAGGTGGGGGGTCAGCCTGTCAGTGCTCAGACCATACGCCGCACACTACATCAAATTGGTCTGCATGGCTGTCACCCCAGAAGGAAGCCTCTTCTGAAGTCTCTACACAAGAAAGCCCACAAACAGTTTGCTGAAGACATGTCAACAAAGGACATGGATTACTGGAACCATGTCCTATGGTCTGATGAGACCAAGATTAATTTGTTTGGTTCAGATGGTCTCAAGCATGTGTGGCGGCAATCAGGTGAGGAGTACAAAGATAAGTGTGTCATGCCTACAGTCAAGCATGGTGGTGGGAATGCCATGGTCTGGGGCTGCATGAGTGCAGCAGGTGTTGGGGAGTTACATTTCATTGAGGGACACACGATCTCCGATATGTACTGTGAAATACTGAAGCAGAGCATGATCCCCTCCCTCCGGAAACTGGGTCACAGGGCAGTGTTCCAGCATGATAATGACCCCAAACACACCTCTAAGACGACCACTGCTTTATTGAAGAGGCTGAGGGTAAAGGTGATGGACTGGCCAAGCATGTCTCCAGACCTAAACCCAATAGAACATTTTTGGGGCATCCTCAAGCGGAAGGTGGAGGAGCGCAAAGTCTCGAATATCCGCCAGCTCCGTGATGTCGTCATGGAGGAGTGGAAAAGCATTCCAGTGGCAACCTGTGAAGCTCTGGTAAACTCCATGCCCAGGAGAGTTAAGGCAGTTCTAAGAAATAATGGTGGCCACACAAAATATTGACACTTCAGGAACTTTCACTAAGGGGTGTACTCACTTTTGTTGCCGGTGGTTTAGACATTAATGGCTGTATATTGAGTTATTTTGAGGGAAGAATAAATTTACACTGTTATATAAGCTGCACACAGACTACTTTTCATTGTGTCAAAGTGTCATTTTGTCAGTGTTGTCCCATGAAAAGATATACTTAAATATCTGCAGAAATGTGAGGGGTGTACTCACTTTTGTGATACACTGTATATGACAAATAAGGTCCTTTCTCTCCTCTTCTTATTTATACAAATTCGGGCCTCTCTGCAGCTATTCCAGCTTCTATTCTTCTAGGATGGTTTTCCACAAGATTTAAAATTGTGACCATTCAGTCAAAAGAACATTTGTGAGATCAGTCACCGATGTTGACAAGAAGGCCTGGCTCGCAATTTACATTCCAATTAATCCCAAAAGTCTTTAAGTAGAGTGTTACCTCCAACCTAAAATCTAAATAATTAATACCTAAAGCCTTTAGTGTACTACTTTAGGTGTATAAGTATTAACTCATTTAAAACTTGGCTAATTTGTTTCTTATAAAAGATGAGGACCTTATATATACACATAAAAATATGTATTTCTACAAAGGTTTTAGATTTTAATGTATATTTTTTTTCTGGGCTGCAAAAAAACAGAAGATAAAAAAGCCTTTCTCTTTTCACATTTATGACGTACCCACTGCATTTTTAATGGAAGCTGGCATTCCTAGAGAACAGTGCCATTCTTACAAGCTTTCACCTTTGAGCTAAATTATTTTCTAAATTATGTTAAAATTACATTACTGTTCCAAATAACAGCAAAACATGCAATAAATCCTGGAGAAATTATTAGGATCTTAGTTTAAACAATTTTCCTTAAACACTGCTTTAGAAGTAAGGGTTTGCCCTTCAGCTTGCACTAAATCTAAGCTGTGAGGAGATGGATTACGCTATCATTCCCAAATGGCCGAGTTAGTGAATATGAGCGACCATAGCCTCTCCTTGACTGGATGACCTGTATACAGTCTTTGGGGAAAATACTTGGTTACTGTCCTGCTTTATGAATTCTAAGACAGAATGCATTGCTTTCAATTCTAAAACCATGGGCATCAATATGCAGCCCTTCAGCCCCAGTGGCACAATTGAGCACCACACAAAAACAAACAATTTGTATTAATATTGGGCAGTGGTAGTACTGTAGTTAAGGTACTGGACTAGTGATCAGAAGGTTGCTGGTTCAAGCCCCACCTCGGTTGGGCCCACTGTTGGACCCCTGAGCAAGGGTCTTAACCCCTTAATTTTTTGCACTGAATGCTGTGACAACTGTAAGTAGTTTTAGATAAAAGCATCTGCTAAATGTCATTTAAATGAATAAATAAATGCCCTTTTATTTTTGACAATCATCAGAGTGTCCTGAGGGCCAGGTGTTCAGTCTTTGTGTAGGTGCATGCCCGTTTTCCTGCCAGGATCTCTGGCCTGAGAGCCAGTGTCTGCCGGGACCCTGCAAGCCAGGCTGTGCTTGCCCTCCTGACATGGTGAGTCAAAGTACTTAGATTAATTGTTTTAGAACATCTTTTGATTAATCCTTATTGTCTTAGAACAGCTTTGCTCAGTGCCTTTAACTAATTGGAAAGCCAATATTTGCTACCTCTTCCTGGTAAACAGTTCCTAATTGCAGTTCCTCTGCTAACTGCAACACTCCTGCTCTGACTGAGAAGAGTGGCAGATTACCACTCACCCCCTCTGCACCCCCTTTTCTGGAAAAACAGACACTTTTATCCAAAGCGACTTACAATTCTGACTGAATACAATTTGAGCAATTGAGGGTTGAGGGTCCTGTTCAGGGCCCAACAGTGGTAACTTGTGGTGGTGGGGTTTGAACCAGTAATTTTATTATTACTAGTCCAGTACCTTAACCCCTGAGCTACCACTGCTCTTACTGCTGCTTCTTTTTACCTGCCGATAAGGTATGCATTGAGAGTCATGCTATTTGCATGTAATAATGATGACCTCCCTCTTTCAGGCACAGACACCTGGTCAGATTAATAGCACACAATTCCAGAGCTTGTGCTCTAAACACCTGAAAACAACAGCTTATAATGAAAATAGCTTTATTCTTTAACTGAACTAAATGTAACACATATATACAGTATTTAACTGAACAACCACATATGCAACTGTAACATCTTCAGTACTCAATCCAAACTATTTAGAGCAGTCATGTCCGCAATACTTAAAACAGCTCTATGTTAATGTAAATAATTTAGAAAAACACTCTATATGCAATCTTATTGATATTAAGCATCTTTGTACTTAATCCAAATACTTTAGAACAGCTGTATAATCAACAGGAATTACCAGAACAGTCATTCACAAGGGGGAACCTTTTAGACACCACCAATTATTAACATTAGTACATTGTTGGGAAGCTGTTTTTAATAACTGCAGCTTTGAGATGTTAAGAGAAGAAATATGTTGTTTTTTGCAGCACTTAGTTCAAGTGCTAGTAATAGTCATTCTGTTTTTAATTCCCCTGGACTCAGTAATAATTATGTTAAGAATGACCAAACAATGGCTTATAGAACTGTTATTTACTCACACAGCTTTAATTTAAACAGAAAGCTATATAGTTCAACTAACCTTCTTATTTGCTTACAGGTTATGCTTAATGGGTCATGTGTGCCCCACTCTGAATGCCCTTGTTCCCCACTGTCACTGCAGCTGAGGTTGGACAATGTCACACTAGACTTTGGACAAGAGGAGTTTCCTCCTGGCACTGTTATACCACATCATTGTAACGCATGGTAATAATCTCAGAGTCATCTGTTTTCTTTGAGATATTGCTGAAATGTTGATTATGACAGGTGATGTATGTCCTAAGTCAGAGTACAATCAAGTCACTTATGCTAGGTGACAAAAAAAAATGAGATGTATGGTGTCACGTAAAATATTTGTCTCTCAGTTAACTTGCTGTAAGAAGTATTACGATAGTTTAGTGAGGTTGCTTTTACATGGTGGATGTTAGGTGTAAGTTATGGTCATTCTACTGCAAAACTATGACATTGTTTGAATGCATGTGTGTAACTGTTTAAATTACAAATTCCATTTCCAAAAAAGTTGGGACATTTTGTAAAATACGATTAATTAAAAAAAATGTGTGATGTGAATTCTCTTAATCTTTACATAACTGACAAAGGAACATTTTCTGGCTGACCAACCTTAATGTATTTTGTAAACAGAGTAAAAACAGAGTGAAAAGTTTATAGAATATTCAAGTTACATCATTTTGAAACATTCCACACCTAAGCAGGTGAATTGGCAACAGGTGAGGAAATCATGATTGGCTATAAAAGGAGGATCCACCAAAGACTCAGTCTTTGCAAACACCACTTTCTTTAAAAAAATAAAGACATTGTTCAATGCAAGAATGTTAGTAAGTTAGATCTTACTAACGCCATCTACTGTACGTTATATTGTAATCTCAGTCAGACTGTGGGGCAAGTCTGGAAACTACGGTTGAAAATTACTTTCGAGCTCTTAGACGGCACTGCATGAGAAACAGTCATGCTGCTGTGATAAACGTAGCCACATGGACTCAGGAGTACTTTGGAAAACCATTGTCACCTAAGAAGAAATGCAACCTGAAAATCTATTACATACAGAGAAAAACATCAATTCTATGCAGTAATGCTGGAAAATTAGCTCATCTGAGATGGACTAAAAGTCAGTAGAAACATGTGCTGTTGTCAGATTAGTTCACATTTCAGCTTGTTTTCAGGACAATAGGGTAAGTTCTTCATGCTCAGATAAAAAGCACCATTCAGACTGTTCTTAGCAAACAGTGCAGAAGCCAACATCTGTCATGGCATGTGGAGCATCTGTGCCCAGAGCATGGGTTACTTGCATGGGTTATGTGTGAAGGCACCATTGATGCAAAGGGATTTTAGAAAAACACATGTTGTCATCAAGACAACATCTTTTCCTGGGAAGTGCATGATTATTTTAACAAGACGCAGTATGACAGCATGGCTTCATAGACGCTGAGTATGTGGGCTTGCAGTCCGGATCTGTCTTCTATAAATAATGTATGGTAAACAAGAAGTGGAGAATCAGGCAACCTCAGATTAAGTCTTGTATCAAGCAAGAATGGAGAAAAAAATCACTTGCAAAACATTAACATTTAGTGTTCTCAGTTTCCATACCATTAAAAATTCTCACTAATAGGAAAGGTAATGGAACAGAGTGCTTAGACATACATCTGTCCCAGCTTTTTTTGGAGTGTGTTGCAGGCATAAAATTCTAAATGTGTTTCTATTTACAAACTACAGTACAATAAAGTTGATCAGTGACAACTACTTTTGTCAGTTAACAATTCAAGGGAATCAACAAATCACAGATTCTTGTTTTTACTGCATTATACACAATGTCCCAGCTTTTTCAGAAAAAGCTGTTAGGTAATAATAATAATACACGAGATTTATAGTGCTTATTAAGAACTGGAAGATGCTTGCAATAATCATTAACACCAGGACAACAGCATTGAATAAGACATAAAAAGAGCACAGTAAAAGTCAGTGAAAGATTAAGCTTGAGGAAGGTAATAGACTAGACTAAAGGTATGGAGAGAGGAGTAGATTGATGAACAAGTGAAGGGAGAGTTCCAGAGGCATGGCACACATGTGGAAAAGGCTCGGCCACTGAAGCTAAGAAGGTTGGATAGAAAAACCGTAAGCAACCAGCAGAAGACCGCGAGTGAGCTTGTAGTGAAATACATTGGACAGATAAGGTGTAGTGAGGTTAAGTTTCATATGTAAGAAGCAGGGTTTTGAAGTGTGCATGGTACTTAATAGGAAGCTAGTGAAGATAGTGAAAAATGGTTGTTGTACATTTACTTTTTTTCTTCTTTTTTCTAAAGCATTTGTGAAAATGGAGTATTCAGCTGTACAGAGGACTCCTGTGATGGTGAGTGCAGATATAGCTTTGTGTCCTTTTAACACAGTGTACTATGTCAGCTAAAAAATAATGTTGTAGCACTTTTTTAAACAGTTTAAAACACAAGACTTGAGGTTGTTAGGAGGAGGCACTGTAAATTTAGCTGTGATGTAAATGCATTTAACAGTCATTCGAAAGCCTCCGTTCTTTTCAGCTGTACCCATTTCTGACTAGGACTTTTAAATGTCCTTAAAGTAGTATGCAGTGATATTTTAACTGGAATCCTAATGGGGTTTCATTGAAACTGCTGGTTTTTGATTGGTCAGAAGGTGTTGATTTTCTATAATGTCACTTCTCTTGCATGAATGGTGATCCCATTGTTAATAATAATATTGCAGTAATTGTAAGGCTGCTTTAAAATGGCCTGGAGGACCTGGATGAAGGTTTTAAGAACCTTTTTTGCATGCTTGTGCAGTATTGATACATATGTTGTTTGTTAGCAAGTTGACTGTGTTTTTTAGATAAACAATTGAAGCTGATTTGTAGTTAAGACAAGACAAATTGTTTAATCCTTAGGCTTTTCCACAGACCTGGGTTCAATTCTAGCCTCTGCACACTGTCTGTGCAGATTTTTGCAGGGTCTTCATGTCTGCGTGGGTTTCCTCGGGGTAATCTAAGGTTAATTGTCTGCTCTAAATTTTCCCTAGGTCTAAACGAGCGAGTGAAATAATGAACACGCTAACCTTTGATAAATCGAGCTCTGTCCAAAGTGTATTTATGCCCTGTGCTCTGTGTTTCCGGGTGGAACTACCTTGACCAAATGGATTAATAAATAAATGAAAGAAAGAATAAATGAGAATGTCAAAGGACCAGCACACACATTTTAATCCTTTAAAGTGAGCAGAATTGTAATTAATCATGTGAACAGACCTCGTATTCCAATATGTCTCTTCGCTGATTCAAAAATGATTCATTTAAAACGATTACACAATTGGTCATCTTGATTTATACACTGTAGCTTATTTCTGTGTGAACTCTTGTTCATCTGGAATACACAGAGTGCATGGTAACAAATGTTGTACTGATGATCAGTGTGTATTTTTGTGTAATAGTTGACTGTGAATGGGGCAGCTGGTCCGAATGGAGTTCGTGTTCAGTGACATGTGGCTCTGGAGTGCAGAACTCTAGACGATCTATTGTACAGTCAAAGATGTTCATGGGACACGAGTGTGAAGGCCCAAGCCACAGGACCAAAGTCTGTACTGGGCCTGACTGTGGTAAGATTTTAGAAATTGAATTATAAATGTAGTTTCTATTTATCTTTTCATTTCTATTCAAAGAGTATCCATTGTGTTATATTTTACTCTCAATGAGATTTTTTCTAACAATGCTATTCCCTATTAGGGCTATTGGTGCTCACTGATGTCACTGTTGGGCCTGTTATGCCTAGTTCACACTACACGATTTTTGCCCTGATTTTCGCTCGGTGACTGGTCGGCGCTAGATTTGCCGGCTCGGGAGCAACTCGGCGTTCGCTCAGCGATCAAAACTCGGCTCTCAATCGCTAAGTGTGAACTATCCAACAACTCGATCCAACCGGCTTGCCGAGCGCTCGGCGACCGGATCGAGATTTCTAACATGTCAGATATCTGATCTCAGTTGCCCGACTGGCAATGAGTGCTATGTCGAACAGTCAATGAGAACGCAAGATACGGTGTGAGGGGAAACGCAGGAGAGGAGTGTAAATAGGTGGGACAGGGGGATAATATAGTTTATATCAGAATACACCGGCACACACACGTTTTACAGTATTTCTGACTTCGTTCTCTACAAAACATAACACCAACACTGCATTGCAAAAATATTTATTAACCTCCAACTCTCAATAGAACAATCCATACTGTTTGTGTTGCCAAATCCACTCAGATTCATTTATTTTTTTCTCTTTGATTTTACGCTTCACATAAGCGCACAAACTTTGATCGCTCGCTACTTGTTGACATGCATTTTTGGACGTGGTATCATTAAACCCCTCGTCACTTCTCACGTGTGTTTTTGTAAAAAAAAAAAAAAAAAAAAAAAAAAAAAAAAGTAGTTTGGGAGACCATAGAAGCTTGCCTGCGATTCCAGTAGGTGATAGATCGTGTAGTGTGAAACCCCCTATCACCGATCAGTCGTGTAGTGTGAAATACACGCCGACTTAAAGACTCCCGAGTGCAAAAGATTCAGTCGTGTAGTGTGAACTGTACAGCGACCCGACAAATCAGAAAGTCGTGTAGTGTGAACTTGGCATTAGCAAGGCCCTTAAGCCTTAATTGCTCATTTTGTATGGATAAAAGTGTCTGTCAAATGGCAGAATTGTAAGTGTAAAGCTAAACTTTACACATCTTCTAGTGACATTAGCAGCCATCCACAACATAGCCCAAAAATACATAAAAAGTGGATCAAGGGTTGGAATAATTGATTTGGCATAGTTTTAACACACGAAAACCCTGTCTGACACAGCTCTTTATTTATTCAAGGTTGGGACCAGCACTAAGGGTGCACTGACATGTGCCCCCTTAATGTCTAGGATCATGTAACGCCATTTACCTTTGTAAGCTTAGCCTGGGATTTGAACCCCTGGAACTTGACCACTGCTGTTACCAACAGTGTGACTTCAGTGATATTTATCTCATCTAACCAAACATCATACTTCAAAAGACAAATAAGGGCACTTAAGCATTTGTAGTCATTTAACAGATTATCTCAAAAATACAGAAAATACAGACTTAAAAGGGTTAAGCTCTAGTCAGTTGTGCTCTTTATCAAATGACAGGAATATTGGTTACTAAAATTCACCATATGGCCAAAAGTACATTTATGGCATTTAGCAGATGCTTTTATCCAAAGCGACTTACAATTGTGACTAAACACAATGCAAGCAATCCAGGGTTAAGGGTTTTGTTTAGGGGCCCAGCAATGGCAACTTGGTGGAGTGGGCATTGAACCAGGTTACCTTAATTTTGCTACCTCTCTACAACCCTTTTAATTATTGAGTTTAGGTGTTTGCAATGAATTATGTCAAATTATAAGCTAATAACTGTGCTCCTACTGTGCACAAAACGAGGTTTATAAAGACAGAGTTTAAGCTTTCCCCGAAGAGTGGAGGCTGTTATAGCCGCATATAATATGTAGCTCCATACGTTAATATGGAGTTGCCCATAATACAATATAATAAACTATATATTGGCAATGTAGTGTAGTTTAACAAGCTACCACTTCTATACTGGAAATCGAAATACCTACCTCTAGCAGTTCTACTACTCAACAACTGTAGTTTGATGTTATTGAAATCGATGATATCTGTGTGTATGTATGAGGAGTGTTCACCAAAGTCTGTGTTTGTTGCTGCAGCCTGTCCTGATGGTGAACACTGGAGAAGAAGAATGTCTGAAACCGAGCATGTGTGTGAGAGAAGCTGTGTGGACATTTACAGAAGTGAACCTCTAAACTGCACTGAACTGAACAGCCTCACGGAGGGCTGTGTGTGTGAGGACGGGTACTATCGTAATGCTGAAGGCCTGTGTGTGATCCCGGCTCTCTGCCAGTGTGAGGAGAAAGACGGCACACTGAGAGAGGTATTCAAAACATTGAGTCATGCCCTCCCATTGTAAGATTATACTTAGTTATTGGCAAGGGGTTCTTGACCTGTGACCCACAACATACGTAGGCATGCCCTGCACTTAAAAACAATAGTTTTATTATTTCTTTACGTTAATGCACATGTGCTGCCCCAAGCCTGACTTTTGGCCACTGTGGTAGCTTGTTATGTACCCAGGTTAAAGGTTTGAAAGCCACTGGCTTAGGCAAAACACATACAAAACCTTAGTGTTTAAATGCTACTAATTGGCTCTGATATAAGCAAAGTAACATATGCTGTAGTGACCAAAGATTAGAGAATAACACATGTGACCACAAAGAGAACATTCTACCTCTCTGTGGTGTTCATTGCGTTTTTGCACCTTATTTTCTAATCTTACCTTGTATGTTTGTCCAGATAATCATATTTGTCAGCACCAGAACTATGGTAAAGGATAAAAAAATAGTGTCATTGTCATTGTAAGGGAAGACTTGATGCTGTTTTGCATATAAATAATGCTACATTTAGGGTACATCAAGGGTTTCAATAACACTAAAATATGGATTTAAAAAAATCAATAATTCAAATGTAATTTTCTGTTCTTCAAATAGCAATAGTTTTATATCTTAGTTTAGTGAAAGATTAGGGTGAATAACTACAATGACATATGAAAATTATTCATTTGTACCAATGGTGCCCATAATTCTAAAGCTGACAGTTCTAATGTAGCTATAGAAACATGTTGTCTTGTTTTCTGTATTAACAAATAGTTTGGTTTGCTTAACAACTGTTTTAAAAATAATTATTAGGTACTGGGCAAATTCATGATGGTATTTATTTTAGCTATTTTGTGCAACCAAAGTACGAACATTTTAAATATGTTCATCTTAGTCTGACAGTAAATTAATTGTTGATTTATGTAGCTTCATTTTTAGTCCTGCACCCCACCAGCTAATGACTGTTTTGCAATTGTATGTCATGAAGCCTTGGAGCTAAAACTGAAGCCAACAATTGTTCCCCAAACAGTCAAATAAAGTATTTTTAAAATAAAATACTTTATATATATATAATCGTTCTTAGGGTTATAGTCCAACTTGTTGTGGGATTTTTGCCCATGCTTTTAAATTGTGTTGTCCAGCAAGCTTCTGGCCATGTATCCACATACTTATGGCGATGTAGTTTACTTTGCAAGTTATTTTTCAGAGACCTTATTAATTAATGTGATGGATTACTTCTCAATGCTCAATGCTCAGAGAATGCTGCTGTAATAATTACTCTCATCAATAACTAGTTTGTTGATATCATCTAAAAGATTAATATGTTTTATAAATTAAATATTGTTTTCTGTTTTCCTGTTCATAATTCGTGTGTGTGTGTGTGTGTGTGTGTGTGTGTGTGTGTGTGTGTGTGTGTGTGTTTTGTTTAGCCTGGCTATGAGTGGGAGGAAGAGTGCCAAACTTGTCTTTGTGTAAATGGCCTAAAGCAGTGTAAATCCAACTGCCCTCCACTTCTGTGTGACGAGGTAAGGCATACACCGGCCGCTCACTTCATTATAAAATAGTATGGCTATTTATTAAGTGAAGTACTGTTAATGCATCGGAAGTGTTCTTTTATGGAGTATGCAAAGATATTTAGTGTACAGTTAATACCCAAATGATGTACTAGAGTTGGCGCATGTATGCTGGATACATTTTGCACTTATTCTGTCCAGCAGAAGTGGAATAAATGGATATGAAGCCCAAATTATGAGCAAAAATATTTCTGTTAATATTTTATTGTTGTTATTAGTACAAATAAGGTGTAGCATCATTAAAACAATGTGATCATACAAGTATAGATGTGCCCTTACTCCAAAATTTTATGCTTACAAATAAAAACATCACTTCCTGGCTGAATGGCTAGCACCTTATGATACTATGGTTACAACGGGTAAATGGAATCTGCTGCTGTATACTTCACCTTGTCATCACTAGAGCCAAATTTCTATCCACCGCTCCTTTAGGACTAAAAGAGTGTTGTACACAGTAAGTGGTTAGAGTGAGTCATTGTGCAGGCCACTGCTCCGGTCAAACATTGTATCTTAGATTTCATTTCTGTTGTCATTCTGCATAACACTCAAAAAGGGAGCACATGTCCTGTTCTTTATGGGTTTTCACACCTCACACTTAAATGTGCCTTTACAGCCTGAATACACAGAATTTGTTTATTTTAGAACAGTAGGAGCTGTTAGCTTTACTGACTGTATGAAAATTAGATCCTGGGCTGCAATTATATGATACTAAGTACTGATTTTGGATCCTCAGGAGTAGATGTACAAAACTGAGGTGTAACACAAACTACCACGTGTTATGGCCAAAATGTCCATTTGTGATAAGTCTGAGATTTACAGTGTCTATGCAAAATCTACCAAGTATTTAATCAGGGGACTCTATAATTACAACCATCAGTCTGTTTAAATCTGCCTTTACTAGCATTGGAAATCTAAATTTTTTGCAATGTATAGTCATATCCAATTACCCAATTGCATTTCGCTTTCTCTCTATTGACACGTGCAGTACCCGACTGCTTTTCACCTTAACCAGGCGGGTTTATATGGAGATCCATGTCACCCATAGAGAGTAAAGCACCGATCTCCATTCTCCCTGTTTCTGTTGAAGCAGTTATAGGGCGGCACGGTGGCTCGGTGGGTAGCACTGTCGCCTTACAGCAAGAATGTCCTGGGTTTGACTCCCAGGTGGAGCGGTCTGGGTCCTCTAGCAGTCCAAAGACATGCAAGTGAGGTGAATTGGAGATACAAAATTGTCCATGACTGTGTTTAACATTAAAACTTGAACTGATGAATCTTGTGTATTGAGTAACTACCGTTCCTGTCATGAATGTAACGAAAATTGTAAAACCTGCCTTTAAAATCCTAATAAATAAATAAATAAATAAGAAGCGGTTATAAGGAACCCCTTTCTGGCAATTCCACCCTGACAGACGAGCTAATCATTGTCTGTATAGATGCCCGGTCTGCCGGTAGGGTGAGGAATACTTGATTACTTGATTACTTCTAGTAAGCTGTGACACCTATTATTAGACAATTATGGTGTATTTGCTAATGCACCACATCATTATAAGAGTTTACTCTTATGTTTTGTTCTCCCCGTGTAAATTGCAGTCACTCTGGCTTTAAATTAAAAAAAAAAATTTGTGGACCTTTAACCCCACCCCATCGCACACATAACCTTCAAGGGCAGAGCCACAACCGGGCACAGTGGGAGATATATAGAGTGACTGCTATTGCTGCCTGATGGCTTATCCTGCTGTCACTGACCATCTCTGGAGAGATGAATCACGAATGTCTGTGAGATATTCTAAGATGTTTGTCGCTGACTTTGCTCCTTTGCTCTGTTTTCCTTTTCGTTGTGCCCAGGGCGAAGTCAAAGTGCTAGAAGATGGACAGTGTTGCCCAGTCTGCAGGAAAGCATACACAGGTAGGAATGAAAATACACTGGCCAATGTCTTACATCAACTCACACACTCGGTTATTAGTGCATTTTAGACTTTGTGGCCCGGCCGGAGTTGCTGAACTTTGTCAGTGATCCTGAAGATGCTTTTGTTATGTGTCACATTGACATGGATACGAAAAGTTGTTAGCAGACTGAACAACTCATCAGAAAAGTTGCCAGAATTTTACTTTTCACACAAGAAGCGTGCAGGCATCTCGTCAGCAGGTCTTTTTTTTTTTTCTTTCAAAAAATAGTTAAATAAAACATAAAACCTAGGAAAAAACTCTGACTTTTTCTTACCATAAGGGCGGCACGGTGGCTCAGTGGGTAGCACTGTCGCCTCACAGCAATTAGGTCCTGGGTTGATTCCCAGGTGGAGTGGTCTGGGTCCTTTCTGTGTGGAGTTTGCATGTTCTCCCCATGTCTGCATGGGTTTCCTTCAAGAGCTCCGGTTTTCTCCCACAGTCCAAAGACATGCAAGTGAGGTGAATTGGAAATACAAAATTGTCCATGACTGTGTTTGACATTAAAACTTGAACTGATGAATCTTGTGTAACCAGTAGTTACCTGTCCAAAGTGTAAAACATGACGTTAAAATCCTAATAAATAAATAAAATAAATTTTCTTACCATGAGGTATATTGTCCTTATAATGTTATAATTATTTCTTTTAAGGATTTAAACACAACAACAATTTGTCATGCGTTCTAATCAGTGCTTAAAGATTTTCACACTCAGTATGGCCCCTGTGGGCCTCCACTCTAATTGTTCCCTTTTTCATTAACTCGGCAACAAACGACTTTGTTTAATTAGTCCCTTAATGGCCATTTCCATTCCCGTTGTGCTCCTTTCTTTTGTGTAGAAGAGCCGAGCTCTCAGTGCCACCGTCACACTGAAATCAGAAACATCACCAAGGGCGACTGTCGTCTGGACAACGTGGAAGTCAGCTTCTGCAGGGGGCACTGTTTGTCTGGAACGGATGTCATTCTGGAGGTATGGTCTAATCGATAACAAAAATATAAACTGCATGGTGGATAATGTGCTCTGTTATTTAATAATTTGTTTGCTGTTCACTGTTTGATCTTTAGTCTGGTTTTGCTGTCACTTCATTTGAAAGAAAAAGCTTTGGAAGTTATTTAAAATCATCGCTTTTAGAACACGCAATACAGCCTGCTTGCTAGCAACTGATTCACCCTTTTTAACATTCACTGTGACCAAAGACAGTCAATGCCAAACTCTGACAATAACATTTTTTCCAATCTTTTATTCTGTGACCACTGCTACCATTAAATCACTTTTGTTTCCATTTTGATTGCATTATTTATTAGACTGGTTTCCTTTCATTATTGGGCGGCACGGTGGCTCAGTGGGTAGCACTGTTGCCTTACAGCAAAAAGGTTCGATTCCCAGGTGGGGCGGTCCAGGCCCTTTCTGTGTGGAGTTTGCATGTTCTCCCCATGTCTGTGTGGGTTTCCTCCGAAAGCCCCGGTTTCCTCCCACAGTCCAAAGACATGCAAGTGAGGTGAATTGGAGATACAAAATTGACTGTGTTTGAAAATTAAACTGATGAATCTTGTGAAACAAGCAACTACCATTTCTGTCATGTAACCGAAGTGTTAAAATCCTAATAAATAAATAAATAAAATAAACATTCATTATTATGGCCCTTTTGTTTAGCTATGCTACTCTGAAATGGCAAAGCTTGCTATTTTGCAGTTAATAGACAATAGAATCAAGGGAAACCCTTATTGCCTTAAGCACTCTTTGGACATTTTATGTTGTTCTGTTTTACAGAGTATTAGATGCTATTGCACCTCGTAAATCATGTTTTAGGAACTATTTTGCTCAGGGCTTGTTCTTGTTTATGCAATCTCATTTTCCACACCAGACCCTAATGTGCAGGCAGAAGGGAATTTTCTTGTTATTATTGTAATTTTCTTTATTATGTGATTTGACATCATACAGATGACATACTCACTCCCCATGCTATTAGGAACACCATAATAGTACTGTGTAGAATCCAAACCCTTTCCCTGCTTTGCTCTCAGCACAGCCCTGGTTTTTATGGTATAGATTCTTTAATGTTTTAGTAACATTCCTTTGAGATTTTTATTTATGTTTACAATATTGCAACACATATGTGCAAATCTCTCTAGCATACCTCATGTCAAATATAGGTATTAAATTCAAATCTGGATACTTTAGTCATGTTGATGGAGCCAGTTAAAGACTTGTGCTATGTAAAATGGTGCATTATCATGCTGGAGATGGGTATTATAGGATAGTAAATAGTTGTTATATACCATACCAAATATGCTGTATTAGAGGGTTTATTGTGTGCCAAGAAATCTGAACTGCTTACAAAAGTTAGGATGTGTCCATATTGTTTATACTGTTTACTTCAAATGTCCAGTGTCAGTGAGCCTGTGCCCACTGTAGCCTAAATTTCCTGCTAAACCTGTTTGGAGAGAAATCCAATGTGGTTTTCTGCTTCTGTTGCCCTAAGATGACGTTATGTCAATCTACTCACCTCTGACCTCTCTGATCAACAGATGAGAAAGTTCATAAAACTGCTTAAACTCTAAAGAGAAAAAACACGTCAAAAATGGGATTTGTTTAAATATTATTCCTTGCAACAATCACAAAAACCTTGCTAACATATAAAAAACTAACAGGCCACTCTTGCACAGTTGCTGCTTTTGTAAGTCCAACATCAGGCAAACACCAAACAAGCAGTGTTAATATAAACGAAGTCTTTCTAAAGAAGTTTTGGATGAGACCCTAAAAGGACCAGGAGTTCCTGGCCTATTTAAAGAAACAATGAATTATTTCTCAAGCCTTTCCAGGAGTATATCTGTATAAATCTTTATATATATCTGTATATATCCTAATTTAAAAGAGAATTTGTGAGGTCAGACACTGTTGTTGGATGTGAAGGCCTGGCATGTGGATGTGGGGCACAGTCATGCTGTAACAGGAAATTGTCTTCCCCAAATTGCTGCCACAAAGTTGGAAGCGTATGTTTTATTTTACATTGATTATATGCACTTGTTATATATATGCAATGGGTGTGGCTGAAACAACTGAACTTAATAGTTAGGATAGGTGAACAAATACTTTTGGTGTAGTAGGGTCACTCAAGTCTTGTTTTAAGGTGAAGGCAATTATATTGCAAATGTTATGATTGAATCCCATTGAAAATATATGGGGCGGCACAGTGGCTCAGGGGATAGCACTGTCGCCTCACAGCAAGAAGGTCCTGGGTTCGATCCCCAGGCGGGCGGTCTGGGTCCTTTCTGTGCGGAGTATGCATGTTCTCCCCGTGTCTGCGTGGGTTTTCTCTGGGAGCTCCCACAGTTCAATATATGCAGTCTGGTTAACTGGAGACACTGAATTGCCCTATAGATGGATGGGTGTGTGTATGTATGTGTGTGTGTGTGTGTATGTACGTGTGTCTGCGATGGACTGGCACCCCGTCCAGGGTGTAACTGTGTTCCTTGCGCCCATTGAACTGGATAAGCGGTTGAGTGAGTGAGTGAGTGAAAATATATGTAGGATCAGAGTGATTTGGTTCGACTACCGCCAAGTTTCCACTAGTTGTTTGTTTGTTTTATATGTACAGGGGTTGGACAAAATAACTGAAACACCTGTCATTTTAGTGTGGGAGGTTTCATGGCTAAATTGGACCAGTCTGGTGGCCAATCTTCATTAATTGCACATTGCACCAGTAAGAGCAGAGTGTGAAGGTTCAATTAGCAGGGTAAGAGCACAGTTTTGCTCAAAATATTGCAATGCACACAACATTATGGGTGACATACCAGAGTTCAAAAGAGGACAAATTGTTGGTGCACGTCTTGCTGGCGCATCTGTGACCAAGACAGCAAGTCTTTGTGATGTATCAAGAGCCACGGTATCCAGGGTAATGTCAGCATACCACCAAGAAGGACAAACCACATCCAACAGGATTAACTGTGGACGCAAGAGGAAGCTGTCTGAAAGGGATGTTCGGGTGCTAACCCGGATTGTATCCAAAAAACATAAAACCACGGCTGCCCAAATCACGGCAGAATTAAATGTGCACCTCAACTCTCCTGTTTCCACCAGAACTGTCCGTCGGGAGCTCCACAGGGTCAATATACACGGCCGGGCTGCTATAGCCAAACCTTTGGTCACTCGTGCCAATGCCAAACGTCGGTTTCAATGGTGCAAGGAGCGCAAATCTTGGGCTGTGGACAATGTGAAACATGTATTGTTCTCTGATGAGTCCACCTTTATTGTTTTCCCCACATCCGGGAGAGTTACGGTGTGGAGAAGCCCCAAAGAAGCGTACCACCCAGACTGTTGCATGCTTAGAGTGAAGCATGGGGGTGGATCAGTGATGGTTTGGGCTGCCATATCATGGCATTCCCTTGGCCCAATACTTGTGCTAGATGGGCGCGTCACTGCCAAGGACTACCGAACCATTCTGGAGGACCATGTGCATCCAATGGTTCAAACATTGTATCCTGAAGGCGGTGCCGTGTATCAGGATGACAATACACCAATACACACAGCAAGACTGGTGAAAGATTGGTTTGATGAACATGAAAGTGAAGTTGAACATCTCCCATGGCCTGCACAGTCACCAGATCTAAATATTATTGAGCATACTAATAATTTATTGTGGTCTAAAACCAGGTGTTTCAGTTATTTTGTCCAACCCCTGTATATATATATATATATATATATATATATATATATATATATATATATATATATATATATATATATATACGTATATACGTATATATGTAATATTTATTCATTCTTTATCACTGATTGATTGTGTGGTTACATTAAATATGCAACTGTTAAAAGCTTTGTTTGCCCAACAGTGGCAAATTAATGTTGGTGGGGCTGGGATCAGAGACCATCTGATCAATAATCCAGTACCAGTACTGTTGTGTTTACCAATAACACTGCCTGGCGGTAGCGAGTCGATCAGATGGATTTTTGTAACCTTGGAGATTTGTATGCAGTGGTAGCTGAGTGGTTAGGGTATTGAACTAGTTATCAGAGGGTTACTGGTTCTAGCCCCACAACTGTCAAGTTGCCACTAGTTGGGCTCTCAGTTGCTTTCACTGTATGCAGTCTTAGCTGTAAGTCACTTTGGATTAAAGCATTTGCTTGATGCTATAAATGTATAAAATAATTATGTACACTGCTATAACAGCTATTTATTTCCTATAGTAATAAATATATGAACCTGTAATTGCTAATCTGTATTTTTGGTGTGATTTAAGATATGTTGAGTCCAATATAAAAAAATATATCAGGTGGATGACCTATACTTTACTTGTCAACATTGTGTTAGCAGGTCGTTAATTATGTCAAGCTTAATTTTGTTGGGACATCCCTTAACGGCAGTCTTGATGTTGCACATTTCTAGCATCCTGGTTTTTGTTTGTATGAAAATGTGGGCCCCAAACCATGGATCGACCCATTAAACTGTTTGAAATACCCTGAGTGTGATGAACTGTCACGGACTACCACCTTGTCTAGGTGTAATCAGCCTAAATGGACATGTTACAGGCAGCGGGTCAAACGCCCCTTTGATCAGATTAAAAGTTGCTTTACATTAAATTACGTTGATTTTTTTCTTACTCCTTGTCTGTTTTATGACCAATTAAGAGTACACAAGATCTAAGGTAACATGCAACTTCTCAAGTGCTGATTTGTCTTGGCCAGGTTTCTTTGAGCCACCCATCAGTTCTGGTGACTTCTATCTTTGTCATTCTTTTTTGTGACTGTTAAAAATATGTTTTAGCTCGGAAAGTCTCCCAAGTTACCATGGAGACGAGAAGCAGAGCACTTGCTGTCTGATATCCTTGCATCTTAGTTTTATCACCTTCCCCTTTCTTCCCATTCATATTTGTGGCAGCACCCTTATTTGAACCCCTTTTCCCTGCGGCTGAACACGTACAGTCAGTTCCTCCTGACATTTCCATAAATTACACAATCATGCCACTCAAGCAGAGAGAAGCTCATTGTCAGAGAAATAAATGATCCGTGAATATAATATTTAGATTGTTAATGATTTTGGTTGTTGCATTTCATATTTTCTTCCTCCACCCCTTCACCCTCTACTGCTAGTCCCAGTATCTCGTCCTCTTAATTATGTCATTTATGTTCTTTCTTTTCTCTATTTTCACATGTGATTCTCCTTGTGTTCTCTCCTGTTCTCTCCTTTTATTTTCATCACCCTTATGTCTGGTGCACACGTGCCACTTGTTTGGTAAATAAACTGACCATTTGAGTGAGTAGATTTCGGTGATGAGGTCAAAAATTTTATAAACATCACAAGCTTTATAATACAGGTGCCTAGAGGCTGCTGTGTTAGAAGACCCTGTTCCTGCTTTTTCTTTGTCCATGTGATCAGCATGTTATCAGTTAAGCTTTAAGATGCTGATTTTTGAACTAGCGATTCTTTGCACATCAGCCTATGAGCTCATGGTGATTTCAAGCTCACTTAACTGTGGACAGTGGCATCTGTGTTCATGGCAGACCTGTTTCGGACAAACGTTCTCTTAGCGTAATATGACAGTTTGGGTTAGTTGACCTGGAAACATGGTATTGTTTCAGGTATTTTATATGGGCAGAGAAAAACTAGCCCTGTTTATAAGGGCACAAAATGATCATCAGTTATTGTGAATGATCAACAATTAGAAAGCCATGCCACAACATTAAATGACATTTTAATTTAATTATTAAGTAAAATTGATAATCTTAGTTGCTTAGTATATAAATCTGACCAAGCCTGTTTTTTTTTTTGTTTTTTTGGAAACTCACAAACAAAAGACCCATCATTAAAATCTATATTATGGGTTAAAACTTTAAATGTATTTATTTATTAGTTTTGCATATTTGATGTTTAGTATAATTATGAAAAACAAAAATACTTGCAAACTTAAGCTATGACCTAAATACAGGGGTTGGACAAAATAACTGAAACACCTGGTTTTAGACCACAATAATTTATTAGTATGGTGTAGGGCCTCCTTTTGCAGCCAATACAGCATCAATTCGTCTTGGAAATGACATATACAAGTCCTGCACAGTGGTCAGAGGGATTTTAAGCCATTCTTCTTGCAGGATAGTGGCCAGGTCACTACGTGATGCTGGTGGAGGAAAACGTTTCCTGACTCGCTTCTCCAAAACACCCCAAATTGGCTCAATAATATTTAGATCTGGTGACTGTGCAGGCCATGGGAGATGTTCAACTTCACTTTCATGTTCATCAAACCAATCTTTCACCAGTCTTGCTGTGTGTATTGGTGCATTGTCATCCTGATACACGGCACCGCCATTGGATGCACATGGTCCTCCAGAATGGTTCGGTAGTCCTTGGCAGTGACGCGCCCATCTAGCACAAGTATTGGGCCAAGGGAATGCCATGATATGGCAGCCCAAACCATCACTGATCCACCCCCATGCTTCACTCTGGGCATGCAACAGTCTGGGTGGTACGCTTCTTTGGGGCTTCTCCACACCGTAACTCTCCCGGATGTGGGGAAAACAGTAAAGGTGGACTCATCAGAGAACAATACATGTTTCACATTGTCCACAGCCCAAGATTTGCGCTCCTTGCACCATTGAAACCGACGTTTGGCATTGGCACGAGTGACCAAAGGTTTGGCTATAGCAGCCCGGCCGTGTATATCGACCCTGTGGAGCTCCCGACGGACAGTTCTGATGGAAACAGGAGAGTTGAGGTGCACATTTAATTCTGCCGTGATTTGGGCAGCCGTGGTTTTATGTTTTTTGGATACAATCCGGGTTAGCACCCGAACATCCCTTTCAGACAGCTTCCTCTTGCGTCCACAGTTAATCCTGTTGGATGTGGTTTGTCCTTCTTGGTGGTATGCTGACATTACCCTGGATACCGTGGCTCTTGATACATCACAAAGACTTGCTGTCTCGGTCACAGATGCGCCAGCAAGACGTGCACCAACAATTTGTCCTCTTTTGAACTCTGGTATGTCACCCATAATGTTGTGTGCATTGCAATATTTTGAGCAAAACTGTGCTCTTACCCTGCTAATTGAACCTTCACACTCTGCTCTTACTGGTGCAATGTGCAATTAATGAAGATTGGCCACCAGACTGGTCCAATTTAGCCATGAAACCTCCCACACTAAAATGACAGGTGTTTCAGTTATTTTGTCCAACCCCTGTATGTAAACCATATTAAATTATTTAATTGCTTCTTTATCACTGACTGATTGTGGTTACATTAAATATGCATGTAGCAAATCCAAAATGACTTGCAGTTGAGGGTAAAGGGCTTTACTCAAAAGCCCAACAGTGGCAACTTGATGGTGGTGGGGCTTGAACCAGTGACCTTCTGATCAATAATCCTGTACCACTGACATAAAATAATTACGATAATTCATGTAGTGTGCACAGTTTAATTATTCTGATATGTTGTGTGCACCAGGCAGTCATATGTCACTCACTAACTGCTTTTGTGTCTTTATCTCTGTGTGTGTGTGTGTGTGTGTGTATGTGTGTAACAGGAGCCGTACTTGCAGACCGTGTGTGACTGCTGCAGTTACAGGCTGGATCCTCTAACCCCAGTACGCTTTCTAAGCCTGGAATGTCTGAGTGGGGAGAGCGAGCCAGTGGTGCTGCCTGTCATACATAGTTGTGAGTGTACCAGCTGCCAGGGTGAGTACAGGATGGGTCAGCAAGGGCACTAAGCTGTGGCCATGAGCAGTTTATTAAATTGTTAAGAACAGTGAGTTTTCCTTACATACAAGATCATTTATAGGATACAAACATATATTTGCATATTACCAAATGATAGCTAGACTAGCTAATTATCATTTCTTAAAATTCAGCAAATCCTTGCACTTTATTTATTATTATTTTCTTAGTGCATTTTCCCACAATTTTTCTCCCAATCTGGTCGTATCTAGTTACCCGATCATATTTCACCTCCACTCCTGCTGACCTCCACTCCTGACTGAGAAGAGTCGTCACTAACACATTCGCCTCCGGCATGTGCAGTAGCCGACCGCTTTATTTCACCTGCACCGAACGGGTTCATATGGAAATCCTTATCACCCATGGAGAGTTACACACCGGTGCAGGTGTTATCGACCAGCAGAGGTCATAAATGCAGCACCTAAGAATCCCTCTTGCCCACCCTTCCCTGGTCAAGCCAATTTTGTCCATGTAGCCACCTGGTTGGCCAGTAGCAGAGCTGAGATTTAAACTCGAGGTTTGAAATGCAGAATCACAATGAACTGGCGTAACACTTTGGCGCTGCATTAATCAAGGACCCAAAAACGATTCCTTTCTTATCACACACATTTATGAAGTCATTTAAAGCAAATATATACAAACTTTGTAAAGCAAATCTAATCTGTTAAGTAGATTTTTTTTTTATAGATATAGATTTATTTATAAAGATTATCCAGTACCCTGTTCCTCAGCATGGGACTAATTGCACAAAGCTACTGTATCCAGGGTATTCGTTCTCTGTTGTCGTGACAACCCTGTCTCCTTCTCTCTGTTTACCATCTCAGCTTTCTAAAAAAACAGCCCTCTTCTAGCTATGCTGTGTGTTTGAGCTTCAGACATGCGTAATTGTATCGCCCCCTCCCTTCAGGCAATGACACATTAAGCCATTCATCAGCGGGCCAGATTACATTAGCTAATTGAATAGCTGGACTGTCGCTCAGCAGCTCACATTTGTCACCGTGTGATGTTACAGAACCATGTTTACTCTAATGGACTCTGCAACAGTAGTCAGAATGTGATAGACTGTAATATATAAGCTACAGTGTGAAACAGTGATTTGTGTGGATTGGCAGGTCATTTTTAATCTATACTTTCAAGCTGTTTTTATCATTTGATTTTGGTTCAGTCATTTGATGGATCAGTGAACAATGATGTTTAGTTCAAGTTCATATACACACACAGCAGGTGGTACTTAACCTTATGTTTTCTGCTGTTGATTTAATGTTCTCTGCTCTTTCTTACAGGAGGAGATCTGTCCAAACGTTAAACGCTTTTCAAGGAGTTGACAGCTTTGGAGAAGAAAAAGGTTTTATCACCTCCAGTATATTTTTGTGTAGCTTGTAGTCATTATATGACTGAATTCTTATTATAGAGAACTTTCTGAAGCTCTTATATAACTATGTTTTGTACAGCTTTTAAATTATGGCTTTTTATGACTTATAAAATTTAAAGGACAAACAGTTTTACATTCTGTGACACTTCATTTTAAAAATGAGCTGTATCAGTCAAATCCTATACTCTGCTCTGCACTGCATGACTGCATAACCAAAGATTTCTACATTTTGTCAGTAAATACAGAATACCTTTTTTCAGTGTGGCTTTTTATATATATACAGTGTATCACAAAAGTGAGTACACCCCTCACATTTCTGCAAATATTTTATTATATATTTTCATGGGACAACACTATAGAACTAAAACTTGGATATAACTTAGAGTAGTCAGTGTACAACTTGTATAGCAGTGTAGATTTACTGTCTTCTGAAAATAACTCAACACACAGCCATTAATGTCTAAATGGCTGGCAACATAAGTGAGTACACCCTACAGTGAACATGTCCAAATTGTGCCCAAATGTGTCAATATTTTGTGTGACCACCATTATTATCCAGCACTGCCTTAACCCTCCTGGGCATGGAATTCACCAGAGCTGCACAGGTTGCCACTGGAATCCTCTTCCACTCCTCCATGATGACATCACGGAGCTGGTGGATGTTAGACACCTTGAACTCCTCCACCTTCCACTTGAGGATGCGCCACAGGTGCTCAATTGGGTTTAGTCCATCACCTTTACCTTCAGCTTCCTCAGCAAGGCAGTTGTCATCTTGGAGGTTGTGTTTGGGGTCGTTATCCTGTTGGAAAACTGCCATGAGGCCCAGTTTTCGAAGGGAGGGGATCATGCTCTGTTTCAGAATGTCACAGTACATGTTGGAATTCATGTTTCCCTCAATGAACCGCAGCTCCCCAGTGCCAGCAACACTCATGCAGCCCAAGACCATGATGCTACCACCACCATGCTTGACTGTAGGCAAGATACAGTTGTCTTGGTACTTCTCACCAGGGCGCCGCCACACATGCTGGACACCATCTGAGCCAAACAAGTTTATCTTGGTCTCGTCAGACAACAGGGCATTCCAGTAATCCATGTTCTTGGACTGCTTGTCTTCAGCAAACTGTTTGCGGGCTTTCTTGTGCGTCAGCTTCCTTCTGGGATGACGACCATGCAGACCGAGTTGATGCAGTGTGCGGCGTATGGTCTGAGCACTGACAGGCTGACCTCCCACGTCTTCAACCTCTGCAGCAATGCTGGCAGCACTCATGTGTCTATTTTTTAAAGCCAACCTCTGGATATGACGCCGAACACGTGGACTCAACTTCTTTGGTCGACCCTGGCGAAGCCTGTTCCGAGTGGAATCTGTCCTGGAAAACCGCTGTATGACCTCGGCCACCATGCTGTAGCTCAGTTTCAGGGTGTTAGCAATCTTCTTATAGCCCAGGCCATCTTTGTGGAGAGCAACCATTCTATTTCTCACATCCTCAGAGAGTTCTTTGCCATGAGGTGCCATGTTGAATATCCAGTGGCCAGTATGAGAGAATTGTACCCAAAACACCAAATTTAACAGCCATGCTCCCCATTTACACCTGGGACCTTGACACATGACACCAGGGAGGGACAACGACACATTTGGGCACAATTTGGACATGTTCACTGTGGGGTGTACTCACTTATGTTGCCAGCTATTTAGACATTAATGGCTGTGTGTTGAGTTATTTTCAGAAGACAGTAAATCTACACTGCTATACAAGCTGTACACTGACTACTCTAAGTTATATCCAAGTTTCATGTCTATAGTGTTGTCCCATTAAAAGATATAATGAAATATTTGCAGAAATGTGAGGGGTGTACTCACTTTTGTGATACACTGTATATATATATATATATATATTATATAGATTAAAGATGTTGATAATAAAATGAAAATATAAAAAATGTAGTGTTTATTGTTATAATTCAGTCTTATTATGCACATTATTTTGAGTATGTGTGTGTGTGTGTGTGATGCTGTGTTTACACTCTCCATCATAAACGTACTGCTACCATTGAAGTAGTGAGAAGTATCAGTCAAAATGATGCGCCATCATCCATCAAAAAAAGTTTACCAGGAGTGAATTTTGAGGGTGCATTAACCAGTCAGATATAAAGAATTGTTCCACCAGCACTAAACATTTATAGTATTTTACATCTACAACATGAATCTATTGTGTGAAAACTGTCGGTGTTTGTTTGTATTATTGATCTGGCTATAGTTAGTCATATAAAACCAATAGATAAATGTCAACTGTACAGTTATGCTATTGTCACAATTCAAAAAGTACTTACTCAAAAACTAAGATATTTATTGCATACATGCTTGTTGAATAAACAAAGGCTACAAGCTTAGATGTCTAAACATGCTTAACACAATCCTGAATCTGAAAACTTCTGTGATTAGCCATAATATGAATCATGGGGTGGACAGGTGGGGCAGCAGTCTAAGCATCTGAGTCTCAGCAGTGCCACTGGCACAATGGACTGTGCCTGGGGAAGGGAAAAGGAGGGTCAGACAGGGAATCATTTTCTTGCTGCTGGTTGTGGCTCCAGTACACAGCATGCTGTTTAAACTCTTAGTAAAAACATGCTGCTGGCTGCTGTAAAAGAAGCAGTTGGTGGCTTCACCTGTGTCTATTCATTCTTTTTTTTCTTTCTTTTTTTTAACTTATTGCTTCATTTTGCTCTTAGTGGGACCACTGCTGCATGGAAAGCACCCTGAGCAGGATGCCAAGCCACTGCTCAATACAATTCACTTGCATATACCTGGGGTTAACATACAGCAACCAATCCACCTTCTGCATTGGTCAGAGAAAAAGTGTCAAAATGCATTTTCAATTAGAATTGTATAGGTTTCTGTAGTTAGTTTTAAATTATTTAATTCTGGTTATCCCTCAATACAGGGAAGTTACGGTTATCATTGGGACACAAAAATAGTTAGAGGAATTATACATTTGAAATCAGTGATTAGTCAAATAGCAGTGTAGAAAATACACTTTTGGGACTGCCAGAAAACTGCCCCTTGGGCAAATGGGTGGTGTTGCTGGACTGAATTTTTATCTTGCTGGCAAGGCAAACATGGCCAACCACATTCCAAACGCAGTTGTAGAAGCATTTGGTGAAAATCAAAACAAATGTCATAATTTACATTAGAACAGGATGAGGAGAAAGCATTAGCTTTGTGGACGTGCTTGGTGAATTATAGTACTTACAATTGCCTTATATTGCCTATTTAGCACAGCATGCGAAATGTGTGCACAGATCTACTGACTGGCTGATTTATTAATTCATACATTTATTAACTTGGATAAAATGCAGCGTAAGAAGTCAATTTCAATTATTTTAATGAAAAAGCATCTACGTTCCAACGCTTCCAACTGTCACCTCAAAGAACCGACTCATTGAGCCGAGTCGTTAATGAACGATGCATTCCTAGGTTTCACGTCTTCAGGGAAATATGGTGACTGAGGTAAACAAAAAGTTGTTTAAAATGGGTAAATGGTGCTATTTGTATTTATTTTCCATTGAAAAACCCACTGTCCATGGTGTGTAATAACATAAATAATGTAATTCTTTCCTATTTTTCGTGACAGAGCTGAGGTAAAGTGGTGCTGTTTAAGTTAGCTTTTCTGTCGGCCCCACTGTTGACAAAAATGCTGCAGTTTTTAAATACGTGTTTTTTTTTTTTATTATTATTTTATCAGACATTTAGTTAGATAAACTAGTTAGCTAAATGTTGTTTTTACCAGCCTAGTTAACTACTACCCTCGTGTCAGCAACATTATTAGTGCTGAATGAAATCTTTCATGTACCTCAAACTGTAGAATTTCAGACTTGAACCTTGACTCAGAAAACATATCATGATTAATTATTTTAGCGTGGCTGATTTTATTAACTGAGTTGTGCTATTTGGACTGAATATGACTTATTTAGCTAATATAAAACTAAACATTTATTTTAGTCCCTAAAGGGCTTGAAAATGTTACGTCACACCCTGCTCACTATTACTGATTACCTAACAATCAGTAAACCAAGCTTAAAACCACAAGTATTTTAGTTGTTGCATTCATGTTTAGGAGTAATTTTGTTTAATTAAATGCCACAGAGTTGATAATAAAGGTTATGGTAAAAAAGACAGTGAGCTAAAATATTAGTTTTTACTTTATTGTTTGAGACAAGGGAAACAGATCTGAAGTGAACTGTAATACATTTACATGTATTCGTTTGCACAGTACATGATTTTACACCATGGCTACAAAAGAATCCTGTTTCTGATTGGCTATAGTATTATTAGTTTTATTTGGATACATTTAACTGCTCAAAAGGAGATTTAGTCAAATGTTTAATTACACACAAGATTGTGTCTGACGATCATAACGTTTTTTTGTAAAATCACTACAGTGGCAATGGTTTACACTTTTACGTAACAACATTCATTTTATTTTTTGGAGACACAGCCAGGGAGGAATAGAAATCAGCAGAATTGCTTTAGATGTAAATACCATAATAGTTTTAAACTACTTTCAAATGGCTTTAAACTAATGCTTATTTACAAGAAGGCTAATTAAACACGATACACTGCAGCCTAACATAATTAGGCTACGCTTGGGTTGTGCAGTGGTCTATTATGCTAGCCTACCAGTTTCTGCTTCGAATCTAAGTGGTGCTATCTGTCGGCCGGACGTTTACACAGACATTATTGCCTATGTATGAGGGGAGGGGTCGCCGAAGCCCTGTTATGAATTTCTGCCTTGTCCAGTGTATTTCCTCCTTGCACCCAGTGTTTACCTGTTGAATCGGACCCACCTGGGTTTTTGCTTGGAGTTTGGAACGTTCCCCCAGTTTTTACAGCTTTCTTTTGTGCAACCCTCTGGTTTCCTTCCACCTCCAAAACATGCCTGTAGGAGGATTACATGCTCTGGAGTGATGTTACCCTGTGATGGATTGGCACCCTGCCCTGGGTGTCTCCCTGCCTTGTAACCAGTGTTTTTGAGACAGGCTTTTTTTTTTACCCAGTGCCAATCCATTTAGGATCAGAGACTATGAGAAATCAAGGAAACACTACTGACTACTTTAACTACATTTAAAAAAACTCTAAAATTGAGTCACTGCCTTGATGATTGCTTTTAGATTTAAGTACTAGGTTCTTAGACAGCGTGTATGTTTGACTGGTGAATACTGAGTAAGACATTGAAAGAGATGGAGGAGGGGTAACACTTCAAAGCTGTGAGACCTCCCTGGTGGCCTTCTAGCACTCTTCTGCCTAAATAAGGGAATAAAGAGGGAAATGGCCAAAGCGAGCTCCAGCTAAAACTCTAGCCAGTATGACTTAGGAAAGCATGTGAATCAGTTCAATCTTCCAGTCTTTAATAATATGAAGGCAAGCATTGTTAAAAAGAAATAGTAGTAGAGCCATCATGCACATAGGTTTTTGACAGGCGAGGTCCTACTACTTCAGGTCCTTACAATATACAATGATGCTCATTTTGGCTCTTAAGCTTTACAGGTAACATTTAGTTTGATGCCTTAAATAGAAGAATTGACTATTTTAGGATTGTTTGCAAAGTTAAATTATTGTTAATAGAAACGTTGCATGTGGAAAGATTTAATAAAGTTAAACACTTCAGAAAGGACGCTATGGACACTGGGGGCAATGCAGGGCCATGCAAAGCCTTTTTGGTTGGTGCTCGCAGTAGAACAGTGGCACAGAATGAGAATCAAGTACATACCATGTACATTAATTCAACAGTAGTCAACTCCAAAAACTATGAGACGTTGTAGCCTGGTGGTTAAGGTACTGGACTAACAATCAGAAGGTCATTGGTTCAAGCCCCACCACTGCCAGGTTGCTGCTGTTGGGCCCTTAAGCAAGGCCCTTAACCCTCAATTGCGTAGACTGTATACTGTCACAGTACTGCAAGTCGCTTTGGATAAATGCGTCTGCTAAATGCTGAAAATGTAAATGTAAGAGTTTATTATTATTATTTTTTCATTGTGTATAATGTATAATGTGTGTAATGTATAACAAACTGACGTTTTTGTGATCGACTAATATGATATATAATATTTTGGATTAAACATTTATGGATTAATTCCAACGCTTTAAAATCGATTCTCAATTTTCTAAAAAAAAACATCGAGGAATCGACTCATTTTGGAATCGACTCTCAGTTCTGCGATCTCAGTTCTGCAAACCAAACAGCTCCCTATTCATGATTCGTTCCTGTTTAATGACTGAACACATATGTTTTATTTGTAAGTCTATTTTATTTGTTAATACAGTATATGCATATGACTCAAGGGGCAGGTAATCGGACCTCCCCCCCCCCCCCTTCTGAATCATTCTGGTCAGTGTCAGGGCAAGAACTTAACACTTAAAGGTTTGTTTTTTGGAAGGTGTTAAAGCATGCCAGACTTTTCACAGGCAGTGAGGATGAAACCCAGGTCCCCATGACCCATGTTGCTGTGTGTCACTCGTTCCGCCGGCTGCACCGCCGCTTTTCATTCGCTACACTGTTCCGTGCGCGTGCTGGGATGGATGGAGCCCCCGCCTCTCAGCGTTTCGGTAGGGAAACCCCACGTCCACGCCGTGCTGACGTAAGAAGTACAGTGTGTCGGTGCATACCCTACAATCAAACAAAGCAGCTTCAAGTCTATCCCACACGCACATTAGGCTACACACAGCACCGCGACCGGGAACGAGGTGAGCGATGTTTCGAGTGCACACTTCTCAATCCGAACTCACGTGGGAACATATTTGAACAGGCGTTACGCAGCTCACTATTGTGCTGCCCTGCTCATAATTACACAATGGCGCGTGACATAAAGGGTGCGGCTATGATCAACTACACCTGTCCATGCAAATAAGGGCTTTTGAGAAGAATATTATTTTTAAAGAAACTTTTCGTTTTACTCGATTCTGTTTATGTGCGTGCGTTATTTATTAGATCACACAGACTTGCATTAAAGATGCAAATGCACGGCAGCCAGGTGAAATAAGAATAGACATTAGATTTATTGATGTCATTTTACTAGTACATACTTGCACACAAATTATATATAAATATATTTATGTATTATATTATATAAATATAATTTATTATAATAACATAAAATTTATTATTATTATTCGTTTTCCATTGCTGATCAAGCGCTTTTGTTCTGCCTTGTTGTGGTTTGTGTTTCTATAAAGGGCTGAAGGGGTTAAGGAGGTGTAGCCGCCGGTAAGAGCTCCAGCCAGAAAGATCTCCAACACAACTGATGTGAGACACGCAGTCCCAGTGAGCAGCGAGAAAAAAAGACGCTCGACGTGCAAGAGGAAACAGAACAGACACATGGCAACATCACACGGCTTGAGCGCTCATCTGAAGAGTTGCGCCTCCGCACCCTAAATGTCACCAAGTACGCGCACTCAGGACTCTTCATCCTGAACCGGAGAGGACGTCACAGTTTATTTTTCTTTCTGACACCTCGCGGACACGGAGGTGAACCCTCGGATAAAGTGGAAGTGGCAGTGTTAGGATAAGCAGCTGATGGATGAAGTTGTCTGGGCGGCGGCGCGCTCTCTGTCGTACGTATAGCGCCGCGCACTGCTGAGCGCTTTCTGACCCGGAGAAGCGCATCACCGACCCGGCCACAGTGTGCTACCATGCCGGTGAGACGCGGACACGTGGCTCCCCAGAACACTTTTCTGGATACCATCATCAGAAAATTCGAAAGTCAGAGTAAGTTTAATCTGCCTGTACTCGTTGTTGACTTCTGAAAGTAAAGGTGCTTGTATTGCGAGATGCCATAAATGAGCCATGTTTACCCCCCTTCCCAAAAAGCGTTGTGTCTCTTTAGTCCATTTCTGCACTAATATTAAATTTGCCTGATTTAAATATAATATGAACTGTTATATTACATAAATACCAGGTATAACTATTACATGATATGTAATAGTAAAATAATAATAATAATTGTAGAGTACCCCTGCCTTGAATATTTGATTGTATCAGTTTTCTTCAAAAGACATAGTTCAACTTAACAAAGACTGGTAATTAACAGACATCTTACATTTGTTGTTCGGGTAGAGAAAAAACATCAAATAATGCAGGGCCAAGGTACTCCTGAAACAGTATTAAAAATTCTGCAAAGAAGTTGAAAACCATTCCCATCAAACATGTTTAAGCCAGACATTTCATGGTGGGATTGTCAGATCAATAAAACACTTAAGTAATTCAGTCATCCACTTAAGAATTCTTTAGGAAAAAAAAATATCTAGAAGAACACTTCACAGAACCCACAACGCAAATAATTAGGGCCCATTCATCAAAAACTATTATATTAGAGAACATTTTTAAGCATGATGACTTCGACAATAAAATAATTATGCAGTAATAGGTGATTAATTAAAGGGTTAAGCCATGTTTAATAACCTGTTTATCTTTACATATGCATCCTACCTAAAACTCAATGACAATGACATTTTAAACATTTTTATTAATGTATTTAATTTCATTTTTAAATATTGACTTAAACACTTTTGAAGCTTTCAAAATTGTGTATTAAATAATAAAAAACCACCACAATACCGCTTTAATTAAAGCTGTATAGCCATAGTTTGAAAATACATTTGAATCCTCCCATTATTTTACACGTTAACAAACTGTAAATAAATCCAAATGAAACAGCACCTACAGGGGTATGCACCAGAATTTTGTATGTATCCATTTTTTTGCTTTCCACCAAAACTGCATTAAGGACTCTCAAATGTCTTACTTTTACAATAGGAACATGTTATCTTTGCACCCACCAGCTGCTGAACTGTTTACCTTCTGTAAACAACTTAAAAATCTTCTTCCTGTTTAGTCCTATATACCCAAAACTTTGTTATCTAAAGATTGCTGAATTTCAGGAGCGAATATGAATGAAATAATTCTGATTAAAAGACTTTACAGCACAGCTGGTATCCATATGATTTCAGTCTGTGATCATTTATAGAACAGCTGAGCAGCTAGATTCATTTAAAAAAGACATGGTGGATTCTTCTCACTTGCTATATTTTACTTACACTGTGGGATAATGAGAATATAAATACACAAGTGAACTAAAATTACAGCATGTTCTTAGCACCCAGCAACATTGTGCTAGCACCTGCTAGTTTTACAGTGTTTGTAACTTAATGCAGGAACCTTTGTGTGTGGCCACAAACATTAATTCAGGAACACGTTTACAGCTACAGGAAGCTTTAAGATCAGTAGTCAAAGTGTGTCTGTACTGTACATGACTGCCCAGTAGCAAGGCTGTGGATTTAAACCCTTTATTCCAGAGGTAGTAAGCTAGTGTAATTTAGCGTTGTATGCTCTAGGATAGGAATAGTTCATCAAACTCAGAGGGCGCAATAAAGTAACACACTCTGGACAGGATGCCAATCCATCGCAGGCCTTGCCCATCTCCCCCTTCTTGACATAGCCAATCATGGGGATTTAAATCCTTTATTCCAGAGATACAGTGGGGTCAAAAAGTATTTAGTCAGCCACTGATTGTGCAAGTTCTCCTACTTAGAAAGATGAGAGAGGTCTGTAATTTTCATCATAGGTACACTTCAACTATGAGAGACAAAATGAGAAAAAAAATCCCCGAAATCACATTGTAGGATTTTTAAAGAATTTATTTGTAAATTATGGTGGAAAATAAGTATTTGGTCAATAACAAACAAGCAAGATTTCTGGCTCTCACAGACCTGTAACTTATTCTTTAAGAAGCTCTTCTGTCCTCCACTCGTTACCTGTATTAATGGCACCTGGTTATGGTTTGACCTTGTTATCTGTGTAAAAGACACCTGTCCACAGCCTCAAATAGTCAGACTCCAAACTCAACCATGGCCAAGACCAAAGAGCTGCCGAAGGACACCAGGAAGAAAATTGTAGACCTGCACCAGGCTGGGAAGAGTGAATCTACAATAGGCAAGCAGGTTGGTGTGAGTAAATCAACTGTGGGAGCAATTGTAAGAAAATGGAAGACATACAAGACCATTGATAATCTCCCTTGGGGTCAAGATCTCATCCCGTGGGGTCAAAATGATCATGAGAACGGTGAGCAAAAATCCCAGAACTACACGGAGGGACCTGATGAATGACCTGCAGAGAGCTGGGACCAAAGTAACAAAGGCTACCATCAGTAACACACAACGCCGAGAGGGACTCAAATCCTGCAGTGCCAGGCATGTCCCCCTGCTTAAGCCAGTACATGTCCAGGCCCGTCTGAAGTTTGCCAGAGAGCATATGGATGATCCAGAAGAGGATTGGGAGAATATCATGTGGTCAGATGAAACCAAAATGGAACTTTTTGGTAAAAACTCAACTTGTCGTGTTTGGAGGAAGAAGAAGAACCCAAGAACACCATACCTACTGTGAAGCATGGGGGTGGAAACATCATGCTTTGGGGCTGTTTTTCTGCAAAGGGGACAGGACGACTGATCCGTGTTAAGGTAAGAATGAACGGGGCCATGTATCGTGAGATTTTAAGCCAAAACCTCCTTCCATCAGTGAGAGCATTGAAGATGGAACGTGGCTGGGTCTTCCAGCATGACAATGATCCCAAACACACCGCTCGGGCAACGAAGGAGTGGCTCCGTAAAAAGCATTTCAAGGTCCTGGAGTGGCCTAGCCAGTCCAACCCCATAGAAAATTTGTGGAGTCCGTGTTGCCCAGCGACAGCCCCAAAACATCACTGCTCTAGAGGAGATCTGAATGGAGGAATGGGCCAAACTACAGTGTGTGCAAACCTGGTGAAGACTTACAGGAAACGTTTGACCTCTGTCATTGCCAACAAAGGTTATGTTACAAAGTATTGAGTTGAACTTTTGTTATTGACCAAATACTTATTTTCCACCATAATTTACAAAAAAATTCTTTAAAAATCCTACAATGTGATTTCCTGGATTTTTTTTTCTCATTTTGTCTCTCATAATTGAAGTGTAGCTATGATGAAAATTACAGACCTCTCTCATCTTTCTAAGTAGGAGAACTTGCACAATCAGTGGCTGACTAAATACTTTTTGGCCCCACTGTAGTAGGCTAGTGTAATTTATTTTGTACTCCCTAGGATAGGAATAGTTTATCAAACTCAGAACCGTATCTCTATTTATAGACTATGCGTTTGTGACATCACCGGATTGAGATTTCCCACTTCAGAGAAAGATTTCTGGTGCAAGTAATCCTCTAATAAACACCTACTCTAGTGCTAGAGGAAGCGAGGTGTGGAAAACACATCTAATTGCATTTTTGGTGTGGATTCCTTTCAGCATGGCATATTGTGACTGTGATAAAACATCATATTTAGGTTTGGCTTACCATATGTGTTAAGACTTGCTATTACATTGATCATGTGTTAGATAGTGATGGCACTGATTAATAAAGAGCATAAACAATGCACTACTTTATTGTCTTTTAGAACCCATGATTGTTAGCACTAAGTTTTACAGATGGCACCAGAGGCACTTGAGACAGTTTGAGGATTCATTGACAAACTGATTCATTTTAAAATTCTCATTCTATATAAAGCCAGGAAGAGCCAGATAATTTAAGTACTTTCTTATTTCATTTCATTGATACTGTAATCATGTGTGGGTGTTGCACTCTTCTTAATAGTCACTTGGGCCCTGTGTTATATATTGTCCTGTTCATATTCTCCTGCAGTAATTAAACCTCAAATTACTGCTGTCTAATAGAAATAAATGCCTTTATTTCACCACAGCTGCATATTTCTATTCACCATTTTATATTTCAATTGGTAATGAAGGCATAAATTAGGAAAATGTGTATTGATAATCTGTACATTTTATTTCATTTTCATGTACTACGATCACTTTACCTTTGTCAGTGTTGCAGTGAGTCCAGTTTCCTCGGATTCTCCGGGCGCAATGCAGTAACACACCCCGGCCAGGATGCCAGTCCATCACAGGGCCTAGGACGTCCCCACTCCACCTAAGCATGGCCAATCTTGACTGTATGTAGACGCCTGACTGGCCGATAACACCTTTGGAGATTTGAACTCTGGATCCAGCAGTAGTGGGCTAGCGTAATTTACCGCTGTGTCCCCTGAGGACCATTATACAGAAAAATCTGTAGTTTAAAGCATCAGTCATGTTAGAAATATGGTGCAAGCGTTGGTGGCCAAATTCTGCATAATGAATCTGGAAAATGTTCTGCTTTGGTGGTGCAGTAATCAGCTTAGACTTAGAATTGTACATCGACTACTAGTGATTGAAAATGTTTCTATTTTTGTAAATGTATTTATCCCTTTATAAATCGTATAATGTTTTTTTAAAATTAATTCTTGTTTCTCCTTTCACCAAATCCAGTCATGGCCAATTGGAGCTTATCACTTTTGTCGTTGCCACAACCACCACTCCCGATCGAGGAGGGCCGAGGCTGTTACGTGCCACCTCTGTCATGCACACAGCTGCAGATTGCTTGTTTTTACCTGTCTCACAAAGTGCAGTGTCACGTGTGGAGAGCTACACATTGCCATTTGTGATTTTGCTTTCATTAACACCGAATTGTTTGAGGACTAAAGACATCAGATAATTACATTTTTAAAGGTGCTGTTTTTGCCATCTTTTTGTTATGCAGGTCTGTAACTTCACAGTCCTACATTCTTTTGTCGTAGTTTTTTGCTCTTTATGCTGTGCTACCCATTTTTGGATTGGAGACGGGCCAGTATAAGTTTCACACTCTCTGATAGCCATGTTGCTGTAACACTAGAATGTGGCTTGGGGTTTTCATGTTAAAATAGTGACATTCTATTGTTAAATTTCTAAGTAGAAACAAGCACATGCACTACAGGGAACAAACGTTTGTACTTTTGAAAGGCTGATCTCTCAGATTACAGTTCTTGTTTTCACTATGTATCAGTCCATTTATGGTGAGCTTATGCATAGATATTTCTGTTTTTGCACGTTGTTGATTTTGCTCTGAGTAGTACAAAATGATCTTGCATTGGTAAATGTGTTTATTGTCAGTTGCATTCCTTTTTTGAAATTAGTGTTAGATATGTGGATATGCGTATGTTGTTTTATTCTTTTGAAACCAACAAATATACAGTATTAGTAAGCAATTATAAAGACAGTATATAAAGGGGAGACAAAAGAGGAAGCCTTCAAATCATTGTTCTAACACTAATTTAGGTTTGTTCTTTAAACAGTATTCTGTATTGTTTGAAATACTGTAAACACCAATTGTTGCATTTGTAAAATTGTATTTCTTACCATTCTTGCCTCATGTAACACCTCAGCCACTCAACAGGCCAGGTTCTCTGTTGTTGATTATTGTGCTTCATAACTACGCCTCACACTTTAATGAATAACAGGTGTGGACTGCAGGCAGGTGCTTCTAGCAACTGCACTCTTACTGTGAAGCCAATTCATGCTTATGTTGTTATATGCGTGACAGAAGGATTTTGTTTTTTAATGCAGTGCTGTCTGAGGGAAGGTGACAGCTATTTAATAAGGGTTTTCACCTTTAGCAGATACCATCTTTCTTCTTACTAGTCCAGTACATTAACCACTGAACCATGACTGCCCTTCATTGACACAGAGATGTCAGATTTATTTGATTATTTTAGAAATGTCATTTATTAATGGATTAATGAATAACCAACTAAGACGGTCAGAATGTCATTTAAATTCATTTTAAACAACTAACAGTGATCTTTCTTACAAAACAAGCAGTAAGGAAATATTACTCACTCCCAGTGTGCATACTCGAGTGCTATTTACATGCCAGGAAGAATTTTGTACATTTGTATTTTTTTAATGATTAATAATGAAAATAATATACATTAAAATCACAACTGCCTCTTCAATCTTAACCATTAACATTTAAGCTGTTTTGCATCAGAATGAAATTAAAATGCATATTTTGCATTATGGCCCAGTATAAAAGTAAAACTCTGGTTTTGCTTGTGTTCTTATAATAACTAGACTACATGTTGTCAGGATGAGCTTATATAACAATTGCATCCTACTGCTTTTTTTAATTATCATGTTTAGCTGGCACTTTTAGTTCTACTTATTGTGTCTTCTACATTCATGCAGTGTTTGCTAAAATCAGCAGTTTTTTTATGTTAAAACAGTATGAAAACTTGATGTGATACTTAGAAGTATTTTCACTTTAGGGGTCACTTTAAAGTTGCGTTTAGGGAGGCTCTTGGCTGTCGACTAGTGAAGGTTGGTTATTGGTTAATAGAAATGAGCAAACTTTGCATCCTTATTTAATTCTTTTAATAATGTTTTGAACTGTAGATGGTGAACTTCTGAAATTTCTTGCAATCTTGCAGTTGACTATTGTTTTTAAACTCTTGGACTGTTTGTAGAAGCTCATCCTAACTAACTAAAAACAGTCTTCCAGAAACAGAGCAAAGTAACTGGCTACCGTGGATAAAACAGCATGATGATCCTTGGTGTTGTTGCTTATTTCATATACAGTGAGGGAAGACAAATATTCAACCATTTTTTGTTTTGAATTATCCTGCCAGTGCATATAGTCACTTTAACAAAAATTATATACTAACAATATATAACAATAAAATGTTGTGTTTAAAACAAAACAAATGAATAGGGGGACAAGTATTTCAACACCACAAGTGAATAACAGTGCAGTTTTTGGTCCATTTCTCTTGGCAAGTTGTTTTTATTTCCCAAAGTTCAATAAATAATGAATAGGATTTGAAAGAGGCACCTTACCTTAACCTTTTGCCTTTATATAGAAATTGAAATTTTGCCTGTATGTAGTATAATTGTTGTTATAAAACATCCACATTTAAAATGCCCTGGTACAGCATTCATGTTTGCAAGTACATCAGCCTCTTTATCGTAGTCAGGGTTGCAGTGGGTCCAATTCGTCACAGGGATTTGGACACCAAACCCCAAGACAATCATGCGAGTGTGTAGACATCTGGCCGGACAATAGCATCGCTAACATTTAAACTTGGATCTAGTGTATAAACCCGCTGTGCTGCCTGAGCGCTCCATTTCAGGCCGCTGTCCCTTTCAGTCTTTACCCTAAACTGTTGTAGTAACTATTGGTTTCTCTCCGTGCTTTCTTCATTGGTCCAAGAGCATTGGTCTCAGCCGTCAAGGGATGATTACTTGTGGTCTTGTGAACTCTCCCCCTGCTGATTATAGAGGCAGTAAAACTGACATGAATGTTTAAAGTGTTTGCTGTTACTCTGTAACTTTTTCCTTTTGTCTCTGTAGGATGTAGGATGCTTTTGCACCTAACATAATTACATGTTGCATTAAATTTTTTGGCTGATGACAACATTTATAATTCAAATAACTTTTTAAGTTGCAAGTTTGTTTTTAATCCTAAGCACACACAAATTATGTTTGTAAATTTGAAGTTGGTATATGCACTGGTATCATTTTAAATAAAATTAGGCACACGTCCACTGTATTATGCACACTATATGGACACATGTACATAGACACTGTACCTAAATATTTCATTTGGCCGCACCAATTGCCAACAGGTGTATACAAAAAGATATGGCTTCAGCTTTGTGACAAGTTTAATGTGGAGGAGCTTCAGTCCTGACCTTAACTTCATTGAACACTTCTTAAATAAGTTGGACTGATTGCAGACCAGGCCTTTTCATCCAACAACTATGGGAACTCCATATTAACATCTATAGTTTGGACTAGGATGTTCATCAAGCCTCATGGACTGATTTTTACATACTTTTGGCTATACAGGGTGCCATGGACTCACGGTTGCCAGATATTCCGTACTGGGATTAGAGTAAAATGGGTCACTGTGCTAAACAATTTGAAACTTGTTGCTGGATAAAATTTTTTTTTTTCCTAAGACATATTTATGCTATTTGTCACCCAGCATTCATTCTTCCACATTATAAGGAGATGACTGATGGCACCTGTCAGACAGTGAAGCAGTAATGGTGTAATCTGAAAATTAAGTATGTACGCTGCTGCCAAAGCCAGTGGTGAAGTGAATGTATATTTTATTATACATAAGTAATTAAGTAGATATTAATCACTCTGTCACTAACTCATGATACCCTAGCAGTTGTCGGACGGTTGCCAGATATTGATGGCTGTCTTTTATTTTTCTTTGCCAGACACTGAGGAGCCGTACTGATGTTTAAAATGTATTATATTGCACATTAATTATTTAATGAAGCCTCATTAATGCATTGATAATGAAAACTCTTACCCTCATTGAGAGTTTGTTTTTCATTGCGGGTCTTAGCACTGTAATCAGTCTTATTACTGACAATTAATTGTTAAAGACATCCTGTGCGTGGTGTGTTTTGCTTTCTGTCCCTTTCTGCTTACCCTTACCTGCTTGATATGTCAGCATGTTTTTTAAAACGTATATTACAATATTATTTTCCTATATGGGAAAATATGAAATGATAAAGGAAAGATAATGGAAGATAAAGGGAAAAAATCATAAATAGATTAAAAAAAAAATATATATATTTTTTTGAAAGTCTATTAGTGGGGCTTTTCTAAGATTAAGGAATTAATGTATTGTCAGTAATAGTGGGGCAAATTAAAACCACAATGGTACCAAAAGTTATTTCCTACTGTACACATTTCATAATTGTAATATCCAAAAATAGCTTTACAACAAATAACAATATCCCATTTTTAGTTTATTTGATCATTTATCATTTATCATTTTGTCATTAGAAAATTGTTCAGTATAGCTTTATATTTAGGGCCCGACTAAATTCATGGGAAAATGTGCTTAATTTCATGGACCTTGTTTT